>NC_141685.1:1112485204-1113749370 GCF_964263255.1 Lissotriton vulgaris
AGGCCGCCTTCCAAGAGAGATGTTGCAAGGAGGCCTTGTGGATGGGCTCGAAAGGAGGAGACATTAACCTGGATAGAACTAGGTTTAATTCCCATGGAGGAGAAGGATTTCGCACAGGGGGATAGACTTTTTTTCAACCCCTGGAGGAAGTCCTTAACCACTGGAACCTGAAAGAAAGAAATCTGGTCAGGTGATTTCCTGTATGCTACTATGGCTGACAAATGCACCCTAATGGAAGTATATTTCAAACCAGAAGTTGCCAGGGAAAGGAGGTATGGCAGGATTACCTCCTCCTGCCCTTTAGTCGGATCTAAGTGATGATCCCTACACCATATGTAGAACCTTTTCCACTTGAACGCATAGGACGCTCTCTTGGAAGGCCTCTTAGCCTCCTTTAAAATGTTCATGCATTCGGGAGGCAAGTTCAAATGTCCATATTGCAGGACCTCAGGATGCATTATCCTCCCGTTCATCTTGCTCAACAGGTCCGGCCTGCAAGGAAGTCGTCTGTGTGGATACACAGACAGATGCAGAAGGTCCGGGTACCACCACTGCCGTGGCCAATCCGGAGCTATCAGGATCATCTCCATGTCCGACCTGAGGAGCTTGGACACTACCTTCGGAATCAGAGCCAGGGGAGGAAACGCGTAAGCGAATGTTCCCGACCAATCCATCAGGAGAGTATTCCCCAGCGTTCCTGGCAGGTGGAACCTGGACGCGAAGGCGTGGCATTTGGCGTTTTCGTCGTCTGCAAACAAGTCTATGGCTGGACGACCCCAGCAACGAAAAAGCTCTTCTACCACTTCGTCGTTTAGCACCCAGTCTGGCTGATCTTCGAAGTGCCTGCTGAGTGCGTCTGCTTTTACATTCAACTCGCCTGGAAGATGCACCGCCACTACTGTGAGGCCTCGAGGGAGAAGCCAATGCCAGATTGTCTGAGCCTCTCGAGAGAGTGGGCGAGATCGTGAGCCTCCTTGTTTGTTCAGATAGAACATGGTGGTCGTATTGTCCGTCTGAACTAGGACTGAGTTGGACTCGATCGCTGGAAAGAGCTTTGAGAGCCAGGAATACCACTATGAGTTCCAGCATGTTGATGTGGTATGTCTGCTCCTGCGCAGACCACTGACCTTGAATTTGAAGCGGACCCATGTGCGCTCCCCAGCCTTGCAGAGAGGCATCCATCACTATAGACTGGGATGGAAGAGGTTGGTGAAACGGTACTCCCACCAGCACATTCCTCCTCCGAGTCCACCATTTGATGGCATCCTTCGTCGCTTGGGAAAGAGTGATACGATCTTCCCAACGCCCTGTCGCTTGGTCCCACTGTTCCTCTAGAGCCTGCTGCAGAGGACGCATTCTCAGCCTGGCGTTTGGGATGAGAAAAATGCAGGACGCCATGGAACCCAGCAGGGATGCTATTTGTCGGGCTGTTGGAAACCGAGACTCTAGCAGAATCCCACATTTCTGACTCATGGAAAAAAGTCTCTCCTCCGAAGGAAACGCTTTTCCCAATTTTGTGTCCAGAACGGAGCCTAGGTAGTGGATGGACTGTGTAGGCCGCTGGACTTACTTCTCCAGGTTCACATGGAGACCGAGTCTGTGCAACTGGTGCAGGCAAAGTTGCAGATTGTGCGTTACCTGTACCGGAGATGGGCCCTTTAGGAGCCAGTCGTCCAGGTATGGGTAGATGAAGAGTCCCTTTTTGTGAAGAAAAGCCGCCACCACTGCCATGCATTTGGTGAAGACTCGTGGTGCGGACTTGAGACCGAAGGGTAGCAACTTGTACTGGTAGTGTTTGCTCCCTACGACAAACCTCAAGTACTTGCGATGTTGAAAAGCAATTGGAATGTGAAAGTATGCATCTTGCAGATCCACCGAACACATCCAATCTCCGGCTTGAAGATGTGGGCATATTTGGTGAAGCGCTAACATGCAGAACTTTTCTTTGACGATGACTTTGTTCAGGAGACGCAGATCGAGTATTGGTCTGAACTTGTCCTCCTGATCTTTTTTGGGGACAAGAAAGTATCTGGAGTAGACTACCTTTCCTCTTTGAGAGGGAGGAACTTCCTCTATAGCTATTTTTTGTAGTAGAACTTTCACCTCTCTTCGGAGCAAGCTTAGCTGGTGAGGGCAAGAGTTCTTTGGAGGAATGCTTTTCGGAAGCGCACGGAAACGTAGCCTGTATCCATTGCGCAGTATATTCAGCACCCACTGATCCTTTGTGATGCTGACCCACTCTGCCAGGTGTTGTGAAGCACTTCCTCCCACTGGAGTGGGCAACGGCGCCAGAGGAAGCCACTGCTCAGGCCTTTCCTCCTCTCGTGGTGTTAGAGGACTGTTGGTGACCTCCTCTACCTCTGTTGGCTTTGCCTCGAAACTGGGATTTACCCTGGTTCTTACTTTGGGACCACTGAGGGGTTTGAACCCTCTGTTGAGCCCCTCTCCCCCTGTTGGTCTTAAAGCGGCGTTTGAATTCTTTTTTCTTTTCCAAACCCACCGCTTTCACTGTATCTAGTTCCGTCTTCATACGGGTCATCTCTTCGTCCGCATGTTCCCCGAAGAGAGAGGAACCCGAAAAGGGAAGATTAAGGATGCAATGCTGAGCATCCGGCTTCAGACCTGTGAGACGCAACCAAGCCGACCTCCTGGCACAAACCCCATGTGAGTAGGAATGCGCCGCAAGCACTGCACCATCCGCAGCTGTGCTTATCAACTGGTTCGCCACCAGACATCCTTCTGTCACAGTCTCTTCAAAATCCTTCTGGTCTTCCTTTGGCAGTTTGGATTTGAACCTTTCCATGGAGTCCCATAAGGCTCTGTCGTATCGACCCAGAAGTGCAGCCGCACTGGAAACCTTCAGCGTGGAGGCAGCTGAATTGCAAACTTTGCGACCCCACGAGTCCTGAGATTTGCTGTCCTTGTCTGGTGGGACTGAAGAGGAAGCAGCAACTGCATGCGTCTTCCTCGCCGTTGCCACTATCACAGAGTCCGCTGGAGGGTCAGATTTTACAAAGACCGGGTCAGAAGAAGCCGGTTTGTATTTCTTCTGAATGCGGGCTGGCACCGCTCTGATAGCCACTGGAGTCAGGAAAACCTCTTTGACAGGATCCATAATCCCCGGGACTAAAGGCAGCAGTGGACGAGAGATAGCTTTTTTGTGTAAAGTTTCAAAAATTACTGTCGTAGTAACCTGAGGGATAGACATTTCAATGCTCAGCTTCTGAGCTCCTCTTTGCAGGACATCCAGATAAGTGCCAATGTCATCCACTGGAGAGGATCTAGACGTAGGACTGTCCGTCAACGTAGGGGAGTAATCCCTCTTGGAAGACCTGGTCGAAGAGGTAGATGAAGTAGACGGAGTTCTTCGACGCCTACGGTGAGCACTGTGCCTCCTCTCACGCGATCTTTTTGAATGCTCTTCCCTTCTAGGAAAGCGAGATCTGACCCGATCTTCTTAACGAGGCCTGACCGGACTTTCTCTTCTGGGAGATCTGGATCTAACAGGAAGTTCCCTTCTGGGAGATCTGGTTGGTGTTCTCACCGGTGATTTGCGCCTGGGAGGACTACGCTTGTCCATCTCCTCTACCAGACTCTGAAGAGGAGATCTGTGTTGTGGGCTGACATATTCTTGCATACGTTTGGCAGCCCCCGAATCTCGCCAATGGTCCAAAGACTTATACCATCTAGGTGACAGTCTGACCTGCGCAGCCGAAGGATCTGGCTTACGCACAGGAGATCTGCGCACAGGACTTCTGGACCTTGAAGATGTTGTTGAGGAGCCAGACGACTGTGAAGTGGAATGACGAGAAGCTGACTCCGTTACCATGATCACAGAGTTTCTTGACGACGATCGAGCTCTATCTGAATGCCTGGACGTCGAGCGTTCTTCTCTCGCCGCCGAACGCCTTTGGGGGGTCGGCGGGTCCAACAATCTCGACTTCGAATGCCTCGACGGCGATCGATGTGAGGATCTATGGTATCTCGACGTCGAGCGGCGATGACCAGCCGTCGACGGAATCTTCTCTCTCGACGCCGAACGGCGATGACAAGCCGTCGACAGAGCCCTCTGTCTCGACGTCGAACAGCGATGACCGGCCGTCGACGGAGCCCTCTCTCTCGACGTCGAACGGCGATGTCCAGCCGTCGACGGAGCCCTCTGTCTCGACGTCGAACGGCGATGACCGGCCGTCGACAGAGCCCTCTGTCTCGACGTCGAACGGCGATGACCAGCCGTCGACGGAGCCCTCTGCCTCGACGTCGAATGTCTGTGCGACGACGGCGGAGGGGTATTGGACACCCTCGACGCCGAGCGTCGACGAGACACTGTCGGAGACTGCGACCTCGACGCCGATCGACGTTTTTCTGTCGACGGCGGAGGGGTCTTGGTCCTCGACGCTGAACGTCGTTTCTTAGACGACGGCGGAGGGGTCACACTTCTCAACGCCGGTCGTCGCCTGGATGATGACGGCGGAGGAGTGACCTCCCTCGACGCCGATCGTCGCCTGGTTGACGACGGCGGAGGGGCCTTTGATCTCGACGCCGACTGTCGCCCGGTTGACGGCGGCGGAGTCACATTTCTCGACGCCGATCGTCGCCCGGTTGACGACGGCGGAGGGGATCTCGGCGACGGAGTTGGATCCTTCGACGTCGTCGACGTACCTGTTCTTCTTTTCGACGGCGAGCCCGCCGTCGACGGTATTTTTGAAGACAAACGATCCACCGGTGGTTCTTTCCTCAGCGCCAAAGTTGACGCTGAAGCTGAAGGGATGGAAGACCTGTCTTTTGAAGATGTTTTGGTCTTCTTGGAACCCTTCTTCCCAGGAGACCTTCCTCTGGATGACCTATGAGCCAGGCCATAGATGCAAATTCTCTCCCTGTCTTTGAGAGTTCTTCCTGACAGGTGCTCGCAGTGAGGACAGGTGCCTGGATCGTGTTCTTCAGGCAGACATAGGATACAAATGTCGTGGTTGTCTGATTTTGCTTTCTTGTTGCCACAAGAAGGACATTTATCAAAAAGTGAAGGCATTTTCAGCTGAAAATGCTCACTAAACTGACTTAAAAAGACAGTTCCTTACTTGACTAGTTGTAAAATGTCTAAGTAAGTAAAAAAGTTGTTAAAAGTGAAGTAATTTTCTGTCAGAAAACAGAAATTAGTGGAGCTGTGTAACCAGGATCCTTCCTGAAGGAGCCGGAAAGAACAACTGACCTAACTGTCACCCCTGAGGCATGATGGGATACCGGGGGTCATGGGTGCCTTAAAGGCACGGTGTCAGTTTTTTTGTATACAGCTACAGGTTAGCTTTTCAGTCTTTTTAGACTGTGTGTTTGCAATGCAGACTGGGAGCTGTCTATGCTTTCAGTGAGTTATAAGAATTTCTACTGCTGCCTAAGCATTAAAACAGTTTCTAAACAATCTTTGGTGTTGGTTCTCATGTTTCTAATGCATATTATTCATGTATGGTGGAAATTCTTCACAGCATATTTTAGCTCTGATGTGATTTGGCTGCTATTGCATGTTCGTATATATATATATATGTATTTATATATATATGAGTATATATATGTGGGGCACATATAATATAGTGTTTCCGGGGTCCCGCACATGGGCGGGAATATTCTAATGCTTATGACTTTGATGAGGATTCCCTGAAAGAGAAAAGTTGGTTACTCTTCACGCCAGGTCGACGCGCGTTTCGGTGGGCTTGTACCACCTTCCTCAGGACCAACAGACAAGAGTATGCCTCTTTAAAGTGTGGATACAGGGTATCTGCAATTATAAATACAACATCATGTACCCATACTATATCAGAGAGTCAGAACAATCAGATATAATTATATACATACTTTTACCTGTACAACCTCAGATACAGAGGAAAGAGATTGTCTTGATTGTTGAAGTGTGTAGTGAAGTGTGTGAATAGGAATGAATGTGGTATGTATGTTTGATGATAGGTGTGTGACTACAAGGGTATCTTTGTTTCTTTTATGAGAAGAAACATTTCAAAAAAATGTGTTTTTGTATGTCAAATTTGTTACATATGTTTTTTTAACAAACGCAATTGAAAAGAATAATGCAATGAAAATTTATAAATGGAATATATATAAAAAATATGAAATGTAATTTTGATATGTGATGAAAAAAATGAATAAAAAACAAATATATTTTGAGTAAATTAGTGTACCCGTGTTAATTAGAAATGATCTTTTGAAAACAGTTGAACAATGTCGATTGATAAGTAAGGTTGAGGCCATGAGGGAAATTTTTCTGTATTGTTGCTTACCATTATCCCCTCTTTTCCCTGGCCGTAAGTGAGTAATAGAGGGGGTCCCGAATTTATGCCACTGGTTTCCCAAGGTGCCATGGTGGTGGTAGTAGTAGTAGACACTGACAGTAGCATTTGCAGAAAAAGAAAATGAGGCAGTCAGTTACCTGAGGAAGACTAGGGAACTAGTAGTAGAAGTACAGTACACAAAAAGAAGACTGTCAAACAAGAAACCATGATGATAAGCAATGCTAAAGTAAAATAAAACAGAATGGTGGGCTAACCTAGTACAAGTTACAATACAAACTGAAGTCAACTCGAGCTATGAAGTGGACAAGCGTAACTTTTAGTGCTGGAAATAGGATGATGAATCAATGCTGGTAAATTAATTATGATGGATTATGTTCCACTTGAAAAAACATTAATATCAAATACTGTGCATGGGTGGGCAATCTAATCTCTATATTGTCAGTGTGGGCTATAGTGTATATACTTAGAGCAAAAGAAGCCCCTCGCCCTGCCTTGGGTTAGTGTTGCTTTCACCACAACCGCCCCAGCAAGTGTGCGATCAATTACTGGTGTAAATTTAATTTAGTCACATCTCAATATAAATCACACAGCCCAGGGGAAGAGGGCTAGGGTTTGATGAATCTTTGGGAAGGGGGATTTGGGAAAGGTTTGACAAAGACAAATACTACACATGGATAACACACATTCATCTTGGCAGCAGATCATCATACATCTGTTAAGGGAGAAAAAGGAAATGCATGGTTGATAATGATGACTTGATGATGAGTAGTACTAGACTAGTGCAGGGCAGTATATTAATTATGCAATTACCTGTCTGCCCCCAGAGATACCCAAGTTACATACATTTTATGGTCTGTTGTCCCAGGCTTCCTTTGAAAGATAGCAAATAAAATTAAAAAATATCTGTAGGAGTCAAATATAAGCAAACTTAAACAACACACACAGTCATAATGATTGAAGAGAAAATATGAATCAAATGAAATGATACTATAATATTGCCAAATTGGGAGTTGCATCTCCGCATTCCTCTTGGTCCTTCCTTGGACTGTCCGTCCGTCAATCTTGGATTCCTGGTGGATGTTCTTTGGTAAGGTAAGTGTGAGTTGTTTTTCCCAGTATGGCGCAGGGTAAAGGTTGGGCCTGTAGATGGAAAAACAAAAAGGATATTGAAAAATCAAATAGAAAAGATAAATTGCTTAATTAAAGAGGAGTGCAACAAGAAGACTTTCTGTCATGGTTATGGGCTGGGGCTCTAGGGGCCCAACTGCATTATGCAAACTCCACAGTTGGTGTTCCAGGAAACTGTGTGGAAAGCTGCACAGCCACTATGTGTGGGCAAGAGTTTGGTGGCGATGTCCCTATCAGTGGCACTCTTAATGATCTGTATGATCTTACCCTGTTAATTTATTTCCTAAAATGCCCAAAGTATCAGCGCATGCCACCATTTCAGTTACTTGTCTTGCTTCCTTATGTTTTTTGCCTGCCTTGTTTCCCTTCTGCCTCCTAAGGTGTATATTGACTCTAGTTTTTGCTGCATTATTACAGTCACGGTACTAGGGCAATGTGGCACCATGACCGCTTGGCAAGAAAATCTATCTTCCCAGAAAACTGAGCGCGATGACTAAGAAGGCCAGGGCTCGCGTATAAAATGAGACCCGCCCATGACCATGTGCTCGTTATTCCTCTGACACGGTCGGTGGAGGATGTCTTTGGTACTCGATTTTTGGTGGTCAAAGAGGGGGTGTGGTCCTGCATCGTTCATCGAGGCGGTGTATCACGATTCGCTCCCTGTACTCTCGTGCCCACCACCAGAGGGTTACATAGTGTGACTTTCCTGTGTTCTAATAAGCTCCCAGATACTCCCCTGCATGCACATCCTGTCTTCCAGCCAATTGGATGCTACTTGGAAATGGCCATCCATTCCAAATCCATGCCAGGTTTTGTGGAAGCCAGTCTGCTCATGCTTGAAGCCAGCCTTCTCCTGTTTGACACTCTGTTACCAGGAATTCCCTGCTCACTGCTTCTTCTCCACCCCTGCATGCCAAGGGTGGGTGGAGGAATTCAGCGCACACGTGGCTGGCTTCTGCTAGCCTGCTCACACCAGATGCATGTAATTACTATGAGCTCTTTTAAGCCCCAGTTCCCTTCAGGCCAAGGTGGGTCATTGTAGCTGTGTTCCAGAGAAAGATCCTTTTTACCTGAGCTTTTGATATTCTGTGATTCCTGCGCTATAGATAGTACTTGTGCCTGAATTAGCACTGCCTGCAATGCTACTTTGTTTCCTGAGTTCCTGAGCAATAGTTATTCTTTGTTCCTGTTCCTGGGCTTCAGCTATTTCTTGTTCCTGATTTGCACTGCTTGCAGTGCTCTCTTGACTCCTGGTTTCCTGAGCTGTAGATATTTCCTGTTTCCTTGACCTAGCACTGCCTGCAGTGCTACCTTGACTGCTGAGCTATAGTAATTTCCAGTTTCTGAACTAGCCCTGCCTGCAGTGCTACCTAGACGTTTGAGATTTTGATCAATTCTTGTTTCTGCTCCAGCACAGCCTTCAGTGCTACTGTGTTTTCTTGACTCCTGATTCAACTCTATTCTAGTATACCCTTGTAACCTTCCCTTCTGTATATTCTTTTCCAGTCCCTGCTTTTCTTCCCATTTCCTTGGTTCCAGTTCCTAGTTTACAGTCTTTCTATTCCTGCTGTCCTGCTTCTATTACCTTGTATGTTTTGTTACTTGCTTTCTGCTAAGTGTGCCCTGTGATTTCCTTCCTGCCCTGTGATTTCCTTCCTTTCCTGTTTAGCACTCCTCCTTGCTAGCTCCTTGTCTATTGTGCAGGTATTTAGTTCTACCCCCTTGCTATTACTGCCTTGCGTGTTCCTGTTTGATCGCCAGGATCTATGGACACAGCTGACAACCTAGGTGGTGTTTCTTGTTCACTGTGAGTATTGTCTTTGAGTTACATTTATAACATCACCATAGGTATCAGCTCCACAGACCGGCCTTTGTATGCATATCCTAGATGTGGGTATTTGCAGTCAGTATCTGTAACAGCAATTGTGGGTGAGGAACTTGCCGAGCTTCAGTATTACCATGTGGAGCTCCTGAGAGCTCCTGAGAGCTTTACCCCACACTCCCTTTATTGTTAATGTTGTTTCATATATATGTCTTGCACATTCATCCTGGGTGTAGTTATTCTGAATGTTAAATCACTTCTTGAGTGCCCACCCTTTGAGTCTTAGCCATCTTGTTCACTTGTACAGGCTTCTCCTTTGGATCCCTTTTCTCCTCTGACTTCCTGTGTGATCCTGGGCAGTGCTGTACTCCTCTTTCTGTGTACGTTTTCTACCCAGTTCCCAGTCCTTGCCCAAGTCCCTGACTGTGCTCCCGAAATAGTCCCGGACAGTCCCCGACAGGGTGAGGATCTAGGAACTCGGCTCTCCCTTTCGGTTTATTTCAGGCAACCGAGGCAAAACAGGAAGACCCATTGAGATCGGACCGATCTCTGGGGTAAGAGCACATTGTGATTTCTGAACAAAGAACTCAGGAATTTTAGTGTTTTGGAACATTAATGCCAAAGATTTAAGGAACATTTTCTCGTGTATAAAATTGTGTGGCTGGTCCCGTTTGTAACTATACTTCGCCAGGAACATTCGGGGATATTATTTCTTTAATACCATTTAAAGGGACTTATACTTTTTAAATAAGGAACACATTTGAACCAAAAGGCTGAAAACTGATAAGCCATCATTTAACTCCATGAATAATATGTTTGACAAGCTTTTATGATTATGATACGTTATGTTGTTTATGCTTTCTTGTATTTTGATCCATTAGTCATCACCCTTCAGACAGCAGCAGTCCTTCTTTAAGTATAAATAACAGATTCATATTTGAGGTGAATATATTTCTTTATTAATCTAGGAGATAGAAAGTAGTGAAGATTTGGAAGAAGTAGATTCACAACCTTGGTTTTCTTTTACAGATCTCCTTCCCCGCTGTTCAATCTCCAACACCCTTTATCCCAACTGCCCACTCTAACGGTCTGTACCATTACGGCAATCAGACTTAGTGGTGCCTGGAGGTGGACTTTCTGTCATAGAGTGCGCCCTGAGGAATCATAGCCTGTGACACTTTCAGAGGCGGCATGGCTAAATCATGTCTGTTTCCGGCAGTTACCTCCAACAACAGGAGCAGTCCCCCACCCAACCTCCACTTAGCTTTGAATTTGATCCAGACTGCACTGAGCACACACACACAGCAACATAGCATTTTCAAAATTAAATAAAAGAATAAATGCAACGCTGTCAGTCACACCACACTCGCCACCACCACTACACAGACATGTAGGTCTGGTGTTGTTGTTACCTTTAGGTCACGCCCTGAGTTATTCCATCAATCATCTCCAATCCTCCTGACTCTGACTGCGAGTATGGTATGGTATGGTCATGGTGTCCAACTCTCCACCAAAAGTGTCCTGAGTGAGTCCAGACTCGTTCCGACCCAAAATTCAATGAATCGGCCTGCAGTAGTACAATTTTGTTATTGAACAAAAAGAAGGGAAAGATTAAATTGAGTACCTTTTTTGTGTAGAATAGTAGACATCATTCAAAACAAACAACAGTCACTCAGCGTGAAAAGCATGCCATCATTTACCTATTCTTTCGGGCCAGCCCCTCTAGGCTTGGAAAGGATAGATATAGGGTCAGGGCCCAGGTTTGGAGTCGGGCATACATTTCACAGTTGTAATCTCCATTCAATGTCTGGCTTGAGGGAAATGGCTTTAGGGCAAGTCAGGAGTGTAATGACTTCTTCACTGACTGCACGCAGTTGCAACTCCAATTTGGCAATAAAAGAGTAAGACAGTGGGGTTGGATTTGTTGTGAAAAAGAAAGACAGTGACAGACACACACAAATAATAAAGTAAATAATGTTCCTCAGCTATATCATATTGATTTTGGGGGGGGGGCGTCAAAGAAAAAAAGAAACTGGAAAATGAAAAAGCCTAGTAGTTGGCAGGGAAGTAGAGTGCGCCCTCAAATTCTCGTGGTTCGCACAGAAGTAGGGCACCTAACACACTACTTCTATGACCTGAGTCGCCGTCATCATCTTCAAGCTGGGGCTGATGCTCCTGTTCTTGTTGTTGATGTTGTTCTTAGTGGTTTAGCTGCTGTGAGCAAACTGCACTGCCCTCAGGCTCAGAAGTTTAACTTGAAGGCAGCCCTGCAGTACTTGTTGTGCCCTGGAGGAGCAGGCCTCTAATTACCAGCCATTCTTTTTCTAGCTGACTGGCTTGCACAGCTATCCAAGTTTTGTAGCTGGCAACATCCCAGTCTGAAAAAGGAATGAAAGTGTGCAGTAATGGTTTGTACCTTAGATCACGAATTGTGACACAAATGTAATGGTTGGATGACACAATGCCTCTTTGCACCCTTGTATTTTCAGATAACCAAAGGGTTAAGCTCTCCACCAACTCATATGCTTCTTTTTTTTCCTCCACACCTGCGTACATTGCAGCCACTGTTAGATTTCATATCAGTACCCTGATATAGGTCCAGGGAATATTGTGTTTCCCCTACATCATCTCCCCTTCATTTCATATAAACGAGCCTTATAAGGACATAACTCCAAATAAGGACAGACTGCCTTGTATGGACATAACACCTTATAAAGACTGTAGCCTTTTTTGGACTAAACCTTTTACCTAGTTCCATGCCGAGGTTGGGTTTTTCCCAATTGATATCGCTAAGATGTCATCCTTAGCACATATGAAAAATTTATGAGTACACTCCCCAGGAGGTACATTTCACCTCTCCCATTGACGCACAAGGTTGAATCCCCAACGTCATCCTCATACTGAACAATGGGGAACATACGCACATAGACTGTATAAATAGAGCACCTCTTGCTATCAGTAAGCAAGAGGGAACCAAGACTTCAAGGCCGACAGACTGACCAGAGACGCTGCAGCTCCGGCAAGCCATCGCTCCAGCTGACAGTGGTCTGACGATCCCTTGCCGGGTGTCCAGCTCAAGTCCAGGACGAAGTCCCACACTCTCACTATTCAGGTATGGGGGTTCGACTAAATCCTAGTGGGATTTTTGGCTCTTAGGCTTAGGCTCTTAGGCTTAGGCTCTTTCGCACCTACTCACATGCTAGGTACATTTAGGTACATCTAGACAGGCATCTTAGGATTACGCACTTTATTTTATAAATGCATTTTGTATTCATGTATGTGTTCATGACTATTGCAAAATGGTAGAACAATACTATTTCTTTGTATTCACTGTACTGCTGGTTCTATATGTCTGCTACTGTGTTACAGTTGTAGCAGCACACTTATTTTACATGAGAAGAACAATGGTACAATACATTCTTATTGTAAAACACGCTTGACTGTTTCCTCTGTGTATATCCCTGAGAGCAAAACAAGCAAGCACGAGTGACTATCAGAACCACACTACAACACCTCCTTCAGCTGTTCCTGTAGCATGTGCAACAATGGGATAGCTTGGCCCATAGTACAATCCTCCTTGCTGACTTCACGTGTGAAGACCTTGAAAGGAAGCAGCATCTCTGTCACGCATTTAACTAGGCCCCATTGGTCCATCTCAATTATTATGCCTTTCACAGTAGCATCCCGTCTTTGCATGACATAATCATTGATTGGTCTGAACTACTCAAACAGATGTTTAAGCATGTAATAAGTTGAGTTGCAACGTGTTGGCACCTCCTGGATGAGTGCTTTAACTAGCATTCTATTATCACGTTGAAAGATCCTCAGCTGCTTCTGGGCTTTAAAAGAACGGCTGAAATGTGTGCAGATTCTTCTGCAGGTGGGCACTAAGTTGCTGACTCTCAGAATGTCCTGAACAATCATGTTAATGCAGTGTGCCAGGACCCTGAAACAGCCACGATCGACCATGGCCTTAACTATATTACTGCCATTGTCGTGGCAACAAAACCAATGTTACGCCCTCTTGGTCTCAGCCATTGAAAGACCTTGTTGTCAAAGTCTTCCAAAATGTTTGCAGCAGTATGATATTTCTCCATGGTTAACATGGCTGCAATTGCATGTTTCTGAGCGGCATTAAACATCTCAGCAGTGTCAACACCTGCAGATATCTTTTCTCTAACACCCACAAAAGAGATCCAGTGTGCAGTGATGCACATGTAATCAGTGGCTTGGCAACTGATCAACATGTCAGTTGTCAGGTGGATAGTGTGAACAGCATTCTGCTGCAAAGCTTGTCCAATGAATTCTAGCACGTCAAGTTGTAGTGCTGGAACAGCAACTCTGGGGAAATAGGACCGGAGGTCCAACGCTAACATTTTAGCCAGCTTTGCGTTGTACAAACGTGCCATTGTGAGGTTGCGTTTGTACTGCCCCTCTGACCTAAACATGCTGAGAATGGTAGCCTAGATTTTGTTCTTTTCTGGTGCCACTGATGCAGGAGACTTCTTTTTTCGTGATGATGATGTGGGTGATACCACTGCACTGCTGAGGACAGTGCTGCTTTGTGTACCAGAGAAAATGTCTCCCTCTTGTACACCTTCTACCGTGATCGGATTCTCGTCAATCCCTCCACCAACACTTGTAGTTTTTTGGCCGCTAATTTGCTCCTCCCACAGGATCAAGTGGTGTTTTCTCGGATGGATTGTTTGGCCTCCGGTATCATAGTTTGTACCAAGCTTACCCCAACTAACACTTGCTTGACAAATGAAGCATATAGCAATGTTCACCTCCTTCCTGTTAACTATAAAGAAGTCACAAACTGGGGTGGTCAACTTTCTGATGCTGCTGGTGCCACCTGCTATGTTGGATGAACTGGTGGGTGGGCCTGATGTTTGAGTCTCTGCTGTACCTACTTATACTGAGGTGGCTGTTGTGGTGGATGGAGGTCGCTGCCGGGACTTTGTAAATATGGAAGCTGTAGGTGGTCTTGGTGGTATCTGTGTAGGTGGTATCCGTGCTACATCCCTCACAGCAATTTGGGATGGGGTAATGTCGGTCTACACTAGCACAGGGCTAATGTCCATGATGACTGGCTCATCATCATCATCCTCCTCTTCTACATCTACCTCCTTAACTCTAAGGTTTTCTGGAACCTTCCTTTTCCCTAGCCTAGCGTGGCATGTCTCACTCTCAGACTGAGGTGGGTTCCAAGTGGCGTCTAGACCATCAGAAGGAGGGCTTGCAGAAGAACTTTATGGATTAACCCTCCTTTTCCTTGCTGGGGATCTGGAAGACAATGGATCTTCTGAAAGAGTGGCTTGTTCTTCTTCTTCCTCAGCAGGAACCTCGATCTCCTGAACTGCCGCTACTTTGGGATAAACAACTACTATGGGGGGTGGTTGCGGCTGTTGTTGCCCACTTATCTGAGTTTCCTGCATTGATTGGGTACTACTTTGGGATAACGATAAGTCAATTTCAACATCACTGCTAGTCGGCGTTGTCTTGATTAGACTGGCTGCCTCTGCGACAGAAATGGGCTTGGGTCTAGGTTGGTGGGGTGGGTCCACTGATGCGGGGGTGCTGCTCCCAGCCTGCTTCCAGGACACCACTACTGCAGGCGCAATTTTTGGTTTCCCCAAATAGGTCTTGGGTGACATACCGGTGGTGATAAGTGGTAGTGCCTTCTTCTTCTCACTGGCAACTTTCTTGGTACTGGACCTGGTACCTTTTTTAGTTGCCATCTTGAAGATGTCAGCACGCGGTGGCACAAGTTGAAGAGATGTCTGTGGTCACACATCACGTGACGTTGTGCGCAGCAGGCCTCTGTCTGGCAATACAATGGGTGATGTTGTCTCCTCCTCTTTTGTGCACCAAAAAGCCAAGAAGCAAGAAGAACATCAGTGATGGTTCAATTACTAGCACAAATAAATATAATATAAATTACTGTGTGGCCACATTTGTTAGTGTTATTAATATTATTACCTGAGTTATTAACAATACAGTGTAGCCGTTTGTGATACTTTGGCAACAACAAGGGCTTTCACGGTCTACTGTACAGTACGCTCAGGAAGGATAGGAAAGAAGAAGAACAACAAAAATACAAATGTAACAGTTTGGCATAGTGCATCACGTGGGATGCAGCATTCAGGGAGCTGCAGCAGACAAATGACAATGGGTAGAAGCAATATGCCAAGGGGAACAAAGGGGAAGACAGACATGCAGGCCTATGGCAAAAGCACACTAACTGCCACCACAAAATGGCCGCCACATGGTACACACACGCCCCAATGCAGCCACGGGGATGGTACGGAGACTGCACCCACTACCCCCAGGACACTACCCATGTAGCAACTGTAGCGTCTGCCACCTCACCCACCAGATTAGTAAATCTGAACAACACCACCACATGGGAATTTAGGAATTTCACGAACTGCAACACGACAGGGGTAGTGTACCTGATCATGTGCTCATGTAATCTCCACTACGTAGGGATGACAACTAGGAAAGTCAGCACTAGGATAGTGGAACAACGGAGTAACATACGCTGTAAACGTACAACTACGAGAATGACCACCCATTACCTCGAGAAACAACACACCCCTAATGATATGAGGTTGGTGGTACTAGAACACATTAAAAGCAAAGAGAACATTGAGAAAAAGTTACATGAAAAAGAACAACGCTGGGTGGTCAAATTACGTAAGGACACCCATGGCCTAAATGACGACATCCCCTGGGGCCAGTTCTGCTTAGACTATATGACAGGCAGTAGAGCCAGTTCTGATAAGACTATATGACATGCACTAGAGCCATGAGCCTCCAGAACCAAGGGGGAGGATGACCCACATGATTATACATGCACAGCAAAACAACGCTATTATAGGGTTTCCTTATAGCTGAGATAATACCTCTTTAACTGCAGCTATCATGATGAACGGGAGGATTCATCATCCCAACCTGCCCTCACTGAACTTGGCAACATGGCTCCTGAGGTCCTACAATACGGCCACCTAGGACTGCCACCGGACTGCAAGTCCATTTTGAAAGAAGCAAGAAGACCTTCCACGAGGCACTCTTATGCATGCAAGTGGAAGCGTTTTTATTTGTGGTGTATAGAGAACAATTGTTATCCTATCAAGGGTCAGGAAGAGGTCGTCCTCCCTTACCTACTTTATCTGGCGAAAGTGGGGTTGAGGTTTAATTCCATTAAGGTGCATTTGGCAGCTATAACGGCTTATAGGCGCTCACCTTCACAACCCTCTTTTTTACAATTGCAAGCTGTTAAGGATTTTCTGCAGGGTTTGAAAAAAGTCTACCCTCTGGTGCGACCGCCGTCGCCACCCTGGGAGCTAAGCCTGGTGCTATCGAAATTGATGGGTCCGCCTTTCGAGCCCATACACAGAGCAACCTTGCAACATATTTCTTGGAAGGCTGCTTTTTTGGTAGCAATCACGTCAGCTCGCAGAGTGAACGAGATACAGGCACTCTGTTCCAATGAGCCCTATACAGTTTTCCATCTATACAGGGTGGTGTTGAGGACTCATACTTCTTTTCTTCCTAAGGTGGTGTCAGATTTTCATGTGAACCAGTCCATCTCTCTACCCACCTTTTTTCCCAATCCCTCTACTCCAGCTGAGAGGGCTTTGCATTCTCTGGAACTGAAAGGGGTTTTAAAATTCTATGTAGATCGGTCCAAATCTATAAGAAAATCTGATCAACTGTTTGTCAACTATGGATCGATCAGATCTGGTTTTGCAGCTTCGAAACGTTCCATTTCCCGATGTATAGTTTCATGTGTCAAACCTGCTTAACAATTGGCGCAAAAAACCCTGGGGGTTTCCCCCAAAGCACATTCCACCAGAGGGAAAGCGGCTACAACAGCTTTTCTTCATAATGTACCCATGTCTGAAATATGTAAGGCGGCGACCTGGAGGTCCGTCCATATGTTTACCAGGCACTACTGTCTGGAGTCAGACACTAGAGCAGACACCCAAGTAGGCCAGGCCTCCTTGTGGAATCTGTTCAACAGCTGATTTCGGCTGTGGCATTTTGTTGGGTCATGTTTTTTCTCATTTACCTGCAGGTGGTTGATGGGCTTGCTATTCTATTCAGTGCTTATGACTATTGATGAGGATCCCCTGGAAGAGAGGATAAGTTACTTACCTGTAATCCTAGTTCTCTTCCAGGGGTATCCTCATCAAAGTCATAAGCAACCCACCCGCCTCCCCAGGTAAATGAGACACTGTCAAAGTGTTAACGAATAATGTTGAGCCCTGACTTTTAGGGTTATGCAAAGAACAACTGACCTAACTGTCACCCCTGAGGCATGATGGGAAGCCCAGGGTCATGGCGGTTGCCTTAAAGGCACGGTGCCAGTTTTGTTAAAAAGGCTTTCATTTTCTATGCTTTTGGTTTACAATGCAGCCTGTAGGCTAACAATGTCTACTTTATTTGCAGTTTTCATGATATATGAGTGTTTAGCTCATTAAAGAACAGAGCTCTAGTGTTACTTGCCCTCATGTGTTTTTTATATGTTAGCAAAAAAAAATTATATGGGTAATTCCATTGTTTAGCCTCTTATTGTGAGCTGCATTGGTATGAGAAAAAATGATATATGTACATACATATATATGAAGTTGTATATATGTGATTTCCATATATAATTTTTATATTATTTCCGGGGATTCCGCACATGGGCGGGAATATTCAGCGCTTATGACTATTGATGAGGATCCCCTGGAAGAGAAGCACAGTTTTGCTCTCAAAAAAGTATGTTTAGCAAGCATGTTCATACCTATTTAGGTTAAAACCACGCTCTGAGCTGGACGACTGCATGCACCATTAAGGAGCATCTCAAGAGCATGGAAGTGCATTAAATATGTACCCACCTACTCTGCAAGAGAGAGGGGGCTGTCTTTCCCCTAACCAAGTCTTTTCTATTTTTGCAGACATACCACGTGATATATTGGGATCGTATGTATAACCATGCATGCTTTATTAGTTGCAGCATTTATTTCTTGATTTAATTCTTTATTTCCATATTTAGGTTTATAAGAAGTGGCATACACAGGGCTGGTCCCTGTGTGGTTCTGACGAAGAGCTAGGGGTAGGCTCGAAACATGTTGATCTTACACTGAACTTCTAACCCATTATAGTTAGTTTTTTCTGTGTATCACCCCCTCTTAGACATACCAACCTAGGAGCGACAATAAAGTATTTTAGCACACTAGCAAGGTATTTTTAATCACTGTAGCTCACTCCACCACACTTTTTTGCACTACACATAGTCTTCCACTTAAAGTGCTCCTACGTATTTCCGCAAGTCTCAGCACGCCATAGTTCGTAGAGAACTGGGATGGTCCCAATGATAAAGCATGTCATTGTGGGGAAACCCTGGTGAGTGAGGGGACTCAAGAAAGAAATGTTTCTTTCCTGAAGGCAATCTCTGGTCGCATTGATCGGATGCCCCATCCTTACCCTATGACTAGGTCCTCTAACCAGACACCTCGGGTTTCAGTTGAAGCACTCACAACAACAACACGCAGAAGGCCTGGAAAACAATTAACTCAAGCAGGCCTATATGGACACAGACTTTTCAAAATGGCACCATGCCACATGGGGAGGCTCAGCCAAGGCAAATGATAGCCCACTATTACAATCACACTCACACACTTGACAGACGAAGGAGGCTTGCTAAACAACACATCTTTAATGGAACAATGCCAAAAACGAAAATCCATAGGGCTAAAAAAAGGCTTGCAAGTTACAACAACCACACACATCAAACAAAGGCATTTATTTAACACACATGAAAAAAGTGAAATACCGCAAAAAACTAAAATCACAGTTTGCATTTCAATCCAATGCCATCCATGGCCTAAATGATGTTTAAATTCAACAGACACCACAGAAACAGTTGTTTTATGCACCCACAAGTTGGTCTGGGCCTATTGGTTGGACAACCCATTGGCAGACTAGGCCACATAGTGAATCAATTCAAATCAATATTGCAAATTTATTAGAAAATGTAGTGAACTGTGCTACATTTTGTGCTGGATAAAAGAAGAATACATTGCATGCAAAACAACAACCAGCAAGAAGGCATGGCCACTACAAAGAAGGCATGCAGGCCTAATGCAGAAGCACACTGGCTGCCTTCACAAAATGACCTCCAGCCACATGGCCAGAACACAACAACAACAAGCTGGAGGCCTGGAAAACAATGAACTCAAGCAGGCCTACATTATGGACACAGACTTTACAAAATGGCCCCTGGCCACATGGGGAGGCTCAGCCAAGGCAAATGATAGCCCACTATTACAATCACACTCACACACTTGACAGACAGAGAAGGCTTGCTAAACAACACATCTTTAATGCAACAATGCCAAAAATGAAAATCCACAGGGCTAAAAAAAGGTTTGCAACAACCACACACATCCAACAAAGGCATTTAACACACATGAAAAAAGTGAAATACCCCCCAAAACACATTTTGTATTTGAATCCAATACCATCCATGCTCTAAATGATGTTTAAATTCAACAGACACCACAGAAACAGTTGTTTCATGCACCCATGAGTAGCTCTGGGCCTACTGGCTTAAAGGCCTATTGGCAGAACACTGGGCTACATAGTGAATTAAATAAATATTGCAAATTGATTTTAAAAGTTGGATAAAATGTAGTAAACTGTGCAACAGGTTTCCTTTATAAAACAAAAAAAAACACTTACAAAGAAATAACTAGGCCCCCACTGAAACTACAGGCCACCCACCACAATACATTTATAAAAAGGATGAAAAGTACAAATAAATCTAGGTGCACGGCCCCAATCAAACAAACAACACCAATTTTCCAACTTACTTGTGAAATCTCAAATGCAAATGTCTTCAAATCCAATGATGCAGCAGTCACAAGGAGTGATACTTCCAGCTCCAAATCCAAATCCAAATGAAAGGGACCAGTAGATGTACAAAGCATTGGGAGTAGCCTGCTGGACAGGAACAGGAAGTTGAAGACCCTGGGTCGCTTCCTTCCTCTTTAAAAATAAAAAGTAAAAAAGAAAAAGGACTCCCTGCACAAAAAGTACAACCAAATGTCAATTTGAGGATTTTGTTTTACTCCAAATCGTCATTTTGAGACGGTTTTTATGCTGCTCGGGTAGAGAACCCTCTCCAGATTGCAGTTGCAGTAGATTCTGCGCGTTGGGGATCGCGTTCTTCACAAAGCTTCCTCCAGAAGTCCGATGGCACGCCTGAATGACGTGTTCGCGATCACAAACTCTGGCTGGACCATGTGGGCGCCTAGCAAATCGCGTGACGCTTGTGAGTGGCCAGGGAAATCTCGTCGGCGATTGCAGGTACCCCGTAAGTCGCTCCCGCACACGCGAAAATGCATTTCAGGTACGCGAACACACAAAAACACTCCTCTCCGTTGTGGAGGTTTTAGGCAACTCCTTGTTCTACTCGAACACAGAGTTGTCAAAACTCCGCAAACTCCAGGAGTGGAGCAGAGTTTTACGCCCAGGGTTACTAAAAATGGTGACGCCTCATTTAGATAAGAGTTGAATGGCTCTATTTGGATTCCTGTATGATATGTAAATGTAATGAAAAGCAGAGTAGAATAAATGGAACAGGTTAAAACTCTTGTATTCCCATGTCCACTGGCCAAAGGAAAGCCAGTTGCTCTTGAATTGATTCCAGGAGCAGTCCTTAACTGGCCCTCTAGATTACTGCAATGTACTCTCAGGAAATGTTGAGCAAGTGACCAGTAAGAGTCTCAGGAACTTGATACTCAAGTTCCGCCATACACTGGAGCAGATAAATATCAAGCCTCCCCTCAATGATAAGGTGTCCTCTCTGATGAAGGAGTCACCACCTGTCCAGTCAGTTCTAAGAAAATTATTTGGGGCCTGAGTTGTACTTCAGAGTACAGTATTTTCTCCGTCAGGGCGACAAAGAAAAATACTCTGTCACTCTGATGGAGTAACTGTACTCCGGATTTAGAGATGTCTGCCAGCCCAGAAATGTCAGCATATACCTGCTAAAGAGCACTGATGATAACTAAAATATGTAGTCCAAGAAACATCTCTGTCAACAATAGAACATGCAGGATGGAGAGATAGCAGGAAAGATCTTCACTATGTGCATTACTCAGCTTCCTTCTAAGCCCTACTCCATCCATTCACACTTGTGGCTTTTCTCACTATCACATGCCCACAGCAATTCGACAATGAAGGGGCATGTATTTTCATGTGTATCTATTGCCTTGAAGTGGTGCGACAGCAGAAGGTACATATACACAAATGTTCTCACAAGGTTGAGGGTAAAACTGCATTCAACAAGCGGACCTACCTGAGCTGTGTGTCACTGATCCAATTCTCAGACTGGATGTTATTGGTGAGCGGGAGAGCTGGCTCTGGACTCCTGCTCCCTCGGTCAGGGCATGGGAGGCGGCTGTGCTCAGGAGACTTAAGGAACAGCAGCAGGGGAGAAGAAATAGTGCCATTTAAAGGAAGTGGGCAGACTCTACATGCAGAAATACTTTTTCTGACTCATACAGTGATGCCTTGACAGACCAGATCACGCCAACGTAAGCATCACGCTACCTGACCTAGGCTCAGAGCTTTTTGTTATGACAGACCCTATCATACATGTGGTTAGAGACCCAATGCGCTTATGAGTATGATAAATTTAATGCAAAATATGTGATATCAATGTGATTAGCCTTCAGAATAGACGTGGGCCTTACTGCAGAAAAAGGGAGTGCTGGCAGCCCACTGCCCCCCTCTTGATCCAGGGAATCTACTAACTCCATGGACAATTCCTATTGCATCCTACCTATAACATAGAGAGGTCCACATACTTAACACTCACCTGAGTCCTGATGTCTTCCGGGCCACCTTTGTCCAGACTCTTTTTTATCTGCTTCTGAGGCGGGGACCTGCAGTCCTGAGTCTGGCCTTCCGCATGACACGAGTCTGTACGAGCTGCTGGGACATTCGAAAGACTGACCGGTGCATAGCCGGAAGTCATAGTACCCTCCTCTTGACTTGCACTGACAGCTGGTCCCAGGGCTCCTGAGACCATGAGGGTCTCACCTGTCCGGGTAGATGCGTCACTCAGTACCTGCTGTGTTAATTGGGACGCCTCCTGCACCAGTGGCTTTTGGACAAGCAGAACAGGATTTCTTTCATCTGTATCTTTCACAAGTTTTTCTGGGGGCAATGAACCAAGTGCACCCACTGCTGTCTTTTGCTCGGAAAAGCCCCTATAATTCTCCAGTCTTGTCAACTGTACCCTTGGCAATAGCTTGTGCACGGTAAGAGGAGTCTTGTTTAGCTTGAGTTCTATCTCAACCACACCATTTTCCTTTGCCTGTACCCTTGAGCTTTCTTCCTGTAAAGTCACCTGACTGAAAATAGAGGGAAACAAAGAAGGCCTGGACATGTCGGGCAAATCAGTTTCTTCACTGAGGTCACCTGTGACTTGTTCAGCAGTGAATGAGACTGGACCCTGGGCTTTGCTGGGGGATGAGGTTCTGGCACTTTCATGCAATGCAGCCTGGACTTGTGCCGGGCTGCTGGTGAGGTACTTTGGAGACTGGGTCACCGAAGTTGCCTCGGTTAGCACTGCATCCATTACTGTCGGCATAACCAGGTAAAATGGTGTGCAGTCCATGGGCTCCTTGCATGACTCATCATGAGCTTTGGCACTTTGATACCTTTTCTCATCTTGCTGAGTTGCCCAAGAACACACATGGAGAGGATTAAGGTGGTTGTTTTCCAGACCTTCAGAATCTCTGTCTCCTGCCTCACCTGTCACCTCTGCCTTCTCCGGTACTTGTACTGGGTCCAATATAATAGGGCTTTTGCTTTGTGAGACACTTTCAGGTTTCGGCTCTGGCCCGAGCCCCTGGAGCTTAGACACTTCTTGAGATGAGATTATACAAGCAGATGCTCTTGGCTCAGTCTGGATGGGAACCCTGGCAGCTGCCTGAAGGCATCCAGGATAAGAAAGATTCTTTTCTCCTTGGGTGCTCTGGATATTTTCACTCAGGTCATACAGCAGCTCTTTTCTTTTTGCCAAAGAAAACATTGGTGCCTGGGGGTCATTTAGCAGTTGTTCTTTTTCCACCACAGAAGACACCGGTGCCTTGGAGTCTCTAGGCATTTTAGTTTTTGTTCCTAGGTGCACAACACACTGTTCGCCTCCTGCCTTATTCACCTTAATACTACAAGGTCTGTTTTCAATCACTGCCAGTCCATTACAGAAAAAGGCATCCTCAGCTTCCACATTAGCACTGTCCTGGTCCATGTTTTGCTTTTGAGCCTGTACTATCGCTGAACACTCCATATCCTTGGTGTCATGCACTAGTACGTTCAATAGCTTGGGGGTGTCTGATGGGGGAGCCACGATTTTTTGTGGTTCACACAGCATGGAAAGCTCCCTTACTGTGAAACTTCTGAGCTGTGAAGGCCTCATCTGTGGAACAACAGATAACACACATCATCAGGACATTGAGAATGACCCTCTCAAATGGATGTCAATATAAGACTCTCAACTCAACATAACACGGACGCGCTGAAACAAAAAATACACATCGCCATCGCACAAAGACCAGAACACTATGGGCCTCATTTCAATGTCGGTCAGAAAGCCTTCCACCTCTGGTTAGATGCTTTCTGACAAACATGGAAAGTTTACACTCCGACTGCCTAGTTACAATGTTGGCGGGCGGAGTGTAAACTGGCCGGTGTAAACTGATTTTGTTCCGACGGGCTCAAGGAGCCCGTTGGCCAGTCAGAAACCGCTCATAATCCCTTGAGGACGGGATTATGATGTCGGTTTCTGACAGTTTATCCATGTCAGCTTTTCGGACATGGAAAGCCTGTCGAAAAGCGACTCTGGGGGTCCTTAGTGGGCCCCCCTTCCCCCCTGTCCCTCCAGCTGTGACCATGGGGGGCACCTATGGTGTCTCCCTGAAAATTCCTGCACCGTGTAGCATGCACCGTGAGGTGCCTGCCACAAAGTGCAGATATTTTCATAAACTCCCATTTGTCAATCGGAGCTTGTGCAGCAGGCGTTTTTTTACCGTCGCACAAGCTCTCATAGAGAAATGGGAGTTTGTGACCGCACCATGTGCGGTCCCGTCCTAATTCAGTGTGTGGAACCGCCGACCTATGGTCGGGCTGTTCACACACTGAGACAGCGTTGATCGGAGGCAACTCCGACCGACATTGTAATAAGGCCCATTTACTCTAGAAAGCCATCCTTAAAGTATGAGAGTCGCTGGGGCAGAAGGCATTCTTTCCTTAATGGCAAGAGCTTTGACAAAATTCGCCTCCCCTCTTCAGTCCTTCTCCCAGGAATCAACAAGCAGTAAGGTGGGTGGAAAGGAGCATGCAATTGTACAGGTGTCTGCGTGTGGTTATCCTGCAATAAAGTGGGTGAAAGGAGCATACAATTGTACAGTTATGTGCGTGTGGTTATCCTGCAGTAAGGTGGGTGGAAACAGCATACAATTTATCGCTGCTCAAGTCGATCTACAAGTGTAGTTACCTATATGGAAGTATGCCTGGGCAGCGTGCATGTGTTTTCAACAGTTTGACTCTAAAGTGCCTCACAGCCTACAAAATCACCAATACATAAACATACATAAATATATAAAAAATGGTACAGCTCACATTACTGCTGTGATCATCCATTCAATAGATTAGCCAGCAGGGAAAAAAGCAAGGTTACACTTTCCTAAACACTTTGGGCTTGGCAGAGTTGGCATTATAGCTAGGGTACCCACCAGTAGTGTGTGATGATACTAAAGACCACAACTCTCCTCAACAACAAAACTCAGCAGAGCTCACCACAAAGCTGGGATCGGAAAGATGGAGTCTTCAAGGAGAGGTGTCCCTAGGACAGGTGTCTATGTTACCTGAAGATCTGCAGTCTGTGGAACGTTCTCCCTCGCTTTCATCTTCTGCTCCTCCATAAATGTTTTCTTTACCTTTGTGAAGAGCGGCACAAATTTTCCAGCAGTCGTCTGACATGAGGAGCAGTATGAGAAAAAAAGAATCACAGACCCCAAAAAGTCAATTAGTTTATTTCTTGTATTCTCTGTATCTCACTCTCTTGGTTTAAAGTGCTTCTTATATCTTTCGTTCTTGGCCAGTTGATTCACATTATCCCAAAAGAAAAAGTTGCTTGCCTGTCATCCTGGGTCCCCATTATAAGACTCTTTGCTGAATTCATGAACACTCTTTTTAAAAGTAAGGAAAAGGAAAGACAGATAGCAAGATTACAGAGCCTCCAGGCAAAGGAAACTGGAAGCCTTCACTGTGCCCTCAATAGTGCAGGGTGACCCAGGTATTCCATGATGGACAGCCCAGGTAGTTGAACTCCAGTTAATTTTGACGTATATTCCTTAACTAAGTGTTAGCTTCTCTCTGCATGATGCTTGTCCTTATCAAATCTTCAATTCTGGTGCTCCTCACCTCTTTCCGTACCACTGACAACTGGTTAAAAAAAAGAGGGAAAGAAAACCTCTGAAGAGTCGGCGATGCCTTGTGGTGTACCCCAAGGTTCAATACTTTCTCTGTAGTCAGTATCTTGCTCCATTCAGTCTGATCCTCATCCAGTCAGATGTGTTATTCCAACAGTTTTCAGATTACACATAAATCCACATAAACAATTTGACCATAGCAGACATCTATTCCCTTTTTAAAACAAACATCAAAAATGGATGGCTGAAAGCATCCTTCTTCGGAATCCTGATAAAAGTCTCCCTCATTCTACACTAGCTGGACCCTAACTTTCTTGAAATCAAAAGTTACTTACCTGTAACAGCAGTTCTCCAATATTGAAATCTTTTATATAAATCTGGCGGACAGTCCCTCCACTAGGGCAACAAAGTAATTTACTCTGACAACCGGCTGTCAGACCAGAAATAAATCTGGCCCTATGTCTGCAGACACCCAGTGAGCTGAACTTTGTTTTTTAAACAGATTGTCCTTTTTGTGGATGGCCATAAACCACTATATGCTGATACGTTTGCTGGAATATTTTGTTCTGTAAATATAAAACTTAAGACATCTTTTTTGTATCTTAGGTACGAATATGGACATCAATTCACCAAAATGCCAGGGGTAGCAGAAGTGACATCACCTCTACTTTCACTCACACATACATACTAACACATATACACTCTCTCACACGTAAATACACTCTCACCTAAGCTTGCACACAACATACATTCAAAAATATTTTGTACTTACCTCAGCTGCCATGGAAGGGCATATTCCAGCCTATTGTACTCCATTTTACTACACTATTAGTGAATAATATATTTTATTTATTTACTATTAGTATAATTAAAAAATTACAGAAAAAAAGAGAGTGGAGCCCCAGTGTTCTTGGCACTGAATTTGCCACCAGGGGTCGCAGAGGCAGGGCTAGGGATAGCAAAGGGCAAGCCAGAGTTTGCAGTGGCGCCCCCTAAATGATGTTGATGGGTACGATCAGCCTTTTTGGCTGCATTACTTGAATTCTGAAAGTATGACTACTGGTTCATTCACAGGAAAGTCAGAGGTAATTTATGGATAATGTGTGGGTTTGTTCATAGTACGATGGTCATAGCTGGATTGAAGAAAGTGTTATTTGATCGAAAAGGCTTGAATTTCGCTAGCTCTACTGGCAGAAGTTACAGCAAATTCTGTCATAGGTTAGGAGGAAGTCTTATTAGAGGAAAGACTCTGAAAAGACCTTCGAGGAATTCCTTAATGAATCTATTAGACCAAAGCAGTGGCTGGTTTAGTGTCCTTCTAAAGCATGGGTACAGGCAAACATTTTCCCAGGGGCCAAAATGTTTGGTCTTTTATGTGACCGAGGGCCACATTGATGCCAGCAGGGTGGTGGTTGGGGGCGGGTACAGAAGGGGTAGCTTTGTGAGGTGTTGGTGGGTATAGGATTTGATTTTAATTTATAAAGCGCGACAAATGTTCATGGGCATCAAAACGCTAAGGTCAAAGCAGCCCTCATAATTCAGCTGTAAATCAATCAGTCAAGAGGCTCAGTAAAGAACAGCCTATACAATGTACAGCCAAGTCTTTAATGCCTTTCTGTCAAAGACTGGGGGGAGCGAGTTCCAGAGTCTGGTATCAGCAGCTGAGCAAGCTCTGCCCCCCCATCGCAAATTGTGTGATCCTAGGCATATGTTTTATCTCACTTTCCCTCCTTTTTCTTCATTATTACATGAAAGAGGACCTCAAAATACATGACTTCAGGATGTGCGCTTTCCTGTGTTTGGTTTAATAAGCTATAATGTTGTTTATGTATAAAAGAAACCCAGGTCACCTAGAGGGTGCACGTAACACTTGACTTGCGGCTTAGTTCACAATTGGCATTGTTGTCAGGGTGAGTGGACGAATGAATCTTTCTGAATTCACGTTTGAAAACTATCACTTTTAAAATAATTCACAATGCACTGAAATAATCTCATATACTAAGGAGAAATGTTCTACATGTTAATTAAATACCCTTATTATGATATGATATAAATGTATAGAGCGCAACCAATTGCCCAAGGGCGTCAAGGCGTTGATTGCCAATCCCAAGAATAAACCTGTCTATCTCCAGATCAGAAGGGGACAATAGTCAGTCACACAGAGAAGAGCCAGGTTTTTAAGGCCTTCCTGAATGGTATATAACGCTTCGTACTGGTCAGATGAAGGGGGAGGGAATTCCAGAGCTTGACTGCAGCAAACAAAAAAGCTGTGCCTCCCCCTCTCTTCCTGCACACTCTGGAGGTAACAACTAGGTTGTGGCTTGCTGATCAAAGGACTCTACTTGGTGAATACCATTGAAACATGGATCTGATTCCTTTGGACTCGCACTATGAAGTGCTTTGTGAACAATACACATAGTCTTGAAGGTGACCCACTTCTGTACAGGGAGCCAATGAAGATCATGCAATGCTTTAGAGACTGACAAGTAATTGGGAATTCAAAAGGAGACTAGCTAGAGATGGGGTTAGTCTGACATTATTGTTATTATTGTCATAGCTGTGAGAAGGTGGCCTGATATGCAGTGGTCACTATTCTAGTGAACACTATGTATCAGTCCAGCAACCCTTATTGATGATTGGTTGTAAGTCAACCTTATAGACCAGCTATCCTAGTAGCGTGGATACGAGCAGTCTAAGGCTAAAGACTCGAGAGGGCGTGTTAAGCCAGCTGTTATACCACATATACCCTTTGAACACCAAGTGAAAGGACACCACACAAGTGTTATGAAAATAAACAGTTATTTATTAAAGATCACAACAGCCCTGTACTCTTTATGAGGACAGGGTACTAAGCACAAACCAAAACTCTTACAAAAATACTTAAGTTAGCACAGTATATACAAATGCCCGAGGGGCACGGAAAACCATATACTTGAAAAGTGGAATGCGAAATTACTAGCAGGTAAGTACAGTACTAATAGGCTTTGGAATCGCTAGGACTTGACTATAGAATCGTTAGATTACTTCTAGGAGACCCAGGGGACTCGGGTGCAGTGTGTGCACTCTCACGCGAGATGCGGGACAAAGTCTATGGTAGCTAGAATTTGCAAAGTTAGTGTTCTCGGGCGAACCCGACCTGGTAGGGAGAAAACGAAAGTAGATTCTGACCCTTGGATAGTGAGGCTATGCTGGGGCACCGAAATGCCGAAGTTACCTAGCCCAGGGGCTGCAGCTGCATAGGACTCAAAAGACGTCGGGAATCCTCGTTGACGGACCAGGAGCCTGGAAGAAAGAAGTTGCTGGCAGGCGACCAGTGAAGAAAGTTCGGTGGATCCAAGCCTGGATCGATGGAAGATGACACCTGAAAGCAGAGGGGACCAAGTTCGAGACTACTAGCCAGTAGTCAGTGGGCACCAGGAGGGCACCGGATGGTAGCCACCTCGACTAGGCGAGTGGGTGACGCTGTGCTCGGAGATCTCACGGACCAGGAGGCGTTGTCGGCGACCAGGATGGAGGAGCGAGCTGTCCCACGAAGATAGAAGCTGTCGGCGTCGCTGGACCCAGGATTGGGCAACAAAGCCTTGGCAAATTCAAGCCCACGCGGTGGACCTAAAATGGCGTCTGGAGTGGACCAGGAGGGTCCGGGGTGCCTCTCTTGAAGAAGGAAGCAAGGGCCAGTCTGGAGCAACCAGACCAGCAGCAGTGATGTCGTCGGGCGTCGTGAAGAAGGCCACAAGCCAGCCGGCTAGTAGCCACACAGCGCGGTGAGCACGCAAAAGCAGAAGGGCCCCACGCAGATCGTGGAGATGCTGGAGGGCTGATCTTCGGTGCTGGAGCTGCTCAGGGTTGGGGCTTCTCGGACCCCAAAGCACTCACCAGTGGGAGACTCAGTGGGCTTGTTGCAAAGAAGTTGTGCAGTCTTGGCGATCGTCGGTCCCTCGAGGTCTCGTCGCACTCACGGTTCTCAGCTTGGCTGTAGAGGTGAGTAGAGGTCAGAGGTGCCAGGGAAGCCGGGTCTCGTCGAGCTGGGTCGTCGGATTCGTGATGAAGGACTTGCAGCAGACCGCAGTGTTCTTAGGATGGTGCCCGCTTGATGCAGGGTGACTACTCCTTAGCCACAAGGGAGAATCTTGAAGAAGGAAATCTTGAAGTCCTTTTGCAGAAAGTCGTGTTTTGATTCCAAAGATGATCTAATTTTAACAGGGGGCCCGCTCCCATCTTTATACTAAAAAAGGGGGCTGACCCGGTGACTAGGTCCTGCCTATGGGTGGGACTAGGAGGGGGGTGGTTACACCCCTCTGCCATGCCGGACTTCCCCAGGCCAGGGGCTGGTGTGCCCCTGGAACTGGTTCAGACCGGCCTATGCGTAGTGAGCACCGGGGTGCCACTCAGCAGTCACCTTCCTGAAAAGCCCTGCCTACCCAGGATACACAAAACCATGTCTGGGACGGTGCTAGCACCGCCCCTGACAGGAAACCCTTTGTCCAGGCTCCCCTCACTGGAAGGACTCCCAGCTGTAGGGGGTCAGACTCGTGTCTGTGGTGGCAGCATCCATTTTGTGGAGCTGAGGCTTTAGTTAACTTTAACCGGGGTTCACAGTTACATACATGTCGTGTCCCTCTAGAAGGGTGGAATGCTAACCCCGTCGCCAGAATTGGCGAGGGGTTAGTATTCCAATTCGTATGACACCTTACTCGACATGTTTTGATAAAGCAATACCAAAGTTAGCATTTAACCGCGAGGATTATAATGCACTTAAGAGTATATGGTATGCGATATGATGGAACAGCTATTAGGACTTGGTTCCGCAAGCTGCAGACAGGCTCAGCTCATGCCAGAGCCCCATCTCACACGATTCCAAGCACTCTGCCTTCAGGATTGTCAAGGCCTGCCATAGGAGTGACTGATAGGAATCTGTGTGTCCATTTTAGGGTTAGGTATAGGTATACTACACCTACAGCAAAGGGTGATTACACGACTTTGCCCCAGCTGTCATGCAGCCAGTTGTGTCAAATTTAAGAGGCCAGCCAGGGGTGGCATAATACATGCTGCAGCCCCTGGCAGCCCTGGGTACACCCATGCCCTGAGTTACAGGGTCTGATAAGGTGGCCCAGTACCAATTGGTAAATGCACCTAGGGTACATGTTGTAATTTAGAAAGAGAACAGCCAGGCTGTGGGTCTGATTGGCAGGCCCACAGCCAGAGAAAGTCGTAAACCAGTGAAACAAAAGCAAAAAATCTGGGTGATCATAGGATTGCAGACCCTACTCTCCTACAATAGCGACTCAGTATCGTTTTGCCAATTGGCAGTGGCACCTGTTGGGTGTCTTTGGAAAGCCCTCACCCACCAACCTAGTTGGTGGCATGCTTCATCATCGGGCCCACCCAGTGACACCTAGCGTGTCCCGGGTGTGCTTCGACGCCTGATTACAGCGGAGCAGGTATGTCACTGTGTGTGCGGTGTAGGGTGTTCAGGTATGTGAAGTTAAAACGGCTTGGCGGATGGTCCCTGGGGTGAGGATACTTTATTAAAAGGGCCTCCGTCAGCGGTTAAAAATAAGGCTGTGGGACGTTAGAGGCGGGTTACGACCTCCTACGTCCTTAAAGTGTCAACATGTTTCAGCCAGTGCCTTATTACTAATCTGGCTTTCTTCAGGACAATAAAATATGTGTGGGTATTTTATTGTCCTGAAGAAAGCCAAGCCGTTTTAACTTCACATACCTGAACACCCTACACCGCACACACAGTGACATACCTGCTCCGCTGTAATCAGGCGTCGAAGCACACCCGGGACACGCTAGGTGTCACTGGGTGGGCCCGATGATGAAGCATGCCACCAACTAGGTTGGTGGGTGAGGGCTTTCCAAAGACACCCAACAGGTGCCACTGCCAATTGGCAAAACGATACTGAGTCGCTATGACAATAATAACAATAATGTCAGACTAACCCCATCTCTAGCTAGTCTCCTTTTGATATACTAACATATAAACCGGGGATCTGGACTAGCTTTCTGGTCCTCTCTCTCCCTCTTGATTCTCGCAAGTAATTGGGAATGACAAGTGTAAGTCTGGCCGCATTTACATTTACATTTATTGACAAGTATTTGGGAATGACAAGTGTAAGTCTGGCCGCTGCATTTTGCACCACCTATAATTTAGCAAGAGTTGTGTTGTTAATGTCCAGATAGAGTGTGTTGAAATAATCAATCTTAGATGTGATTATTGCTAAGGCCAACTGTTTCTGTACTTGGGAAGGAATGAATGGAAAGATCTTACGTAAGGTTCGAATAATCCAGAAGCAGGACAACACCGTACAACTGGCTTGCAAATCCAAGGGGAAGTCAGCGTTCAAGATGAGTCCAAAGTTTTTAGCTGAATTAGTAGGGGTGGACAATGCTCCGAAACTGTCAGGCCTCCATTTCTGGTTCTATATCGGTGTGCGAGTCCCAAATATCAACACCTCAGTCTCCTCTCCATTCAACTTCAGACAACTCTTGCTCATCCAAGCAGTCACCACCTTCATACAAGTGTTGGCAACTGTGGCTTCCATATCTTTTGAGATGGATACAACGGACTGTTTGCCGTCATCAGACGACACAACCTGTAGAGCATAAGAACGGATCAGTCTGGCTAACAGCATGGTGTACAGGTTAAATATTGTGGGGCTCAGGGAGGATCCCTGAGGGACTACATAAGGCAAAAAGAAAGGGTCAGATTTTTTTTCACCTAAGTCTGTGTCCTGTGAGGTAGAAAGGACGAGAGTAATTTCAAGGCTATATCTATGATACCAAAAGACTTCAGCCGTTTCATGAGAGGAGTGTGAGAAATGGTATCAAAAGCTGTGGAGAAGTCTGAAAGAATCAGGGCAGGAGACTGCCCTTCACCCACTAGACTCCTGATGCTCTTCGTTACGGATACAAGGGTGGGTTTTGTGCCATGACATGATCGAAAGCCAAACTGCGAAGGATCTAGGAAACCCTTTTGCTACAAATAAGCCATCAGGTGATTGTTAAAGTGCTTCTCCATGATCTTGGCTGGAGTGGGGAACAATGAAATGGTACGGCAGTTCTTCAAGTCCTTTGGATCAAGATTGGGTTTCTTAAGAAGAGGTCTGACCACAGCCTCTTTCCACAACCTTGGGTAGCATCCGGAGTTAATTGCTCTATTCATGATGAAGGGCTTTAGTGCCAACAACCAGTTGGAGAATCGTCAGAGGACATGGTTCCAGTGGCGATGCTGATTTTAAGTTCAAGAGGTAGGTCTCCACTTGAATATAAGTCAAAGGAGGGAACAAGGACAAAGATATAGGAGGTCTCTCCTCAGCCTACGAGATAGTAGAACAGTTGTCTAGCCCATAGGTGGCAGTGCAGCAATCTGCCTGCTCATCTTGTTTTACAGGTAAAAGCTCTTTGTAAATGTTGGTGACTTTGGTGAGAAAAAATCTTGCCAACTTGTTACAAAGCTCACTTGAGCCCTCAGTTTCCGGGGGAGCTGGAGGTTGTTGACGCAAGCTGGTCGACAACTTTAAAGAGTTCTTTTGAAGAGCCTGCCATTTAATCCTACTAGCGCAGAATAGAGATTTTTCTTCTCTGACGGAATTCCTATACTCTCTAATAGTATGCTTATATGGAATTCTATCTTGCTCTATATATTGTTTCCTCCAGCTGCATTATTGTCTATGAAAGGCCTGTCTCAGTAGTCTTAGTCTATCAGTGAACCAAAGAGCTGTAGGCAGCTTCCTGCGAGTTCTGATTTCCTTCACAGGTGCGACCACGATTGCAGCAGAGTTCAACCAAGCAACACATTCAGCAGCTTCGCATCCACCTCCACAGATGCAGTACCAAGATTACCTTTGAGGGCATCCCGAAAAGATTCTGTGGAGACCTCCTTCCAACTCCTATGGTGTGTTATGTTGGAAACAGGGTTATCTTTAGGCTGGGTGGACAGGATAATTAAGGTGAAAGCTACAGCCTGATGATCAGACCAAATCTCAGGGGTAGTACGTCATGCACTGATAGCCTGGCATCGTTGGAAAAAATCCCATTTAAGATGTGTCTGCTGTATGTGTGGGTGATTTCACGAGTTGCTGGAGACCAAAAGATGCCATGGTGTCAATAAGGGTTCTGGAATATGCATTCCTGGTCTTTTCTAAATCCACATTAAAATCACCAATGAGAGTGACATTGTTTCTAGCTAGATTGGGTTCTATCGAAATTACTGGGGCCTAGGACCTGGAGGTCTGTATAATAAGAAGCTGGTAAACGAATCAGTGAATGAGATTTTAATAGACAAATGGAAGGCATCACACAGGCTGGTACACTTAAGTGGCTCCATTAGACAATAACATTTTGGTTTACAGATTACGGCAAGACTACTACCAGGTTTGCCCTTCCTATAAAGTCTAATAATAGCATGGCCTGAGGGGATATTGTTGGCCAAGTCAGGACATGATGAGACGTTTGCCCAAGTCTCAGGGATAAAGACCCAGTCCGGGTCAAACGTAAGTACTAACATCACAAACTCTGTGTTATGTTTATTCATGGACCTAACATTAATTAGGAACCCCTTAAAGTCAGCATTATAAGTAGAGGACCGCTGATTATCCTCTTTTTCGTCTCGAGGATTGTCAATATTAGTAGATGTCGCATCCCACAAGGAAGGCAATGGGGCCCTAAAACCACATGATGGGCAAAGTTATTAGTCTATAGTAGAGAGTTCAATGAGCATAAGATTTACCCTTATAGAGACTCAAAAGAATGTCTTTAGAGTAAACCGTTGGAGGAGGGGGGCATTTTCCTGACCCAAAAGATCCAGGGGTTCTGTTGCAAGGCGCAGTAAAAGTGCAGACGAGCTTTCCTTCGGTGCGCCCGCTGAGCGCATGCACTACGCGTTTGCTCCCCCATGTACATTAACTGGTCGTCACCATGTGGAGAGAACGACTAATGCGCTGACCAACCACCCGGCGGTGTGCAATCCCCGAAGCCCTCTCCCTCCGCAGCAAACCGTTGTTGCTCAGCCGCGGAGGACCAAGGAGACAATTGGCCTTAAGTCAGAAGTAAACAGCGCAGCACAAAAACAGAAAGGTAAAACACTATATTTCGTGGAGTTTAAATAAAAGCAGTAAATCACAGTGAGCTATAAAACAGCATGGAGAAGGAGATACTTTAGCATTTTGAATTTTAAAAAGACTTCGTCATATTTTTACAGATTTGTTGCAAGATGTCTTCACTTTACCTTTGAATACATGCTTGCCTGTTTATTTAACATTTTTTAACGTTCGTGTTGAGTCTAGTAAACAAGAGCTCAGGCCTGCTGTTGAGTTGACCAAGGGGCAGCATGTAAAGGTCGGGTGTTTTGCTTGTGGCCCTAGGGCCGTACTTTGAATATCACTGTCCTAAAGTGTGAAATGGCAGCCAAATGGACTTTGACTTATGTGTGACTTAGGTCAGATCCTCTTAAGTGAAACAGGTATGGTAATACTTGCTGTGGAGATGATTATGGGTGCAAATTATGCTCAGCACACTAAGAACAAAACCACATCTATTTTGCTATACAAGTCTTATTTGTAGAGATTGTTCTGGCTTTAGATAGTATGTCGCTGCAGTCCTCGGGAATGTCTAGGAGGTGAAATTCATTGGACTCAGGAGCAAAGCTGTCAAGCTTAGCAAGCTAGGCCCTGATACTGGATGTGTGTCGTTGCAGCAAGACAGCAGATTCAGCGACAGTCTCAGTAGGATTGAAGGCTGTTTTGAGAAAAGAAGTAGTGCCGTGAGCCACTACTCACTGGAATACCGGGGGCGATCAGAATGAATCGGCATGGCTCCCTCCTCATCTTTGCCAAAACTCATGGAATCAGGGAAAGTGGACGAATAGAGTATGCATAAATTCATGACCAACTGATTAAAAATACTTTACCCCACAACCGGTGTAGGGTGTGCTGTGAGAAGGTGGCCTGATATGCAGTGCTCACTATTCTAGTGAACACTATGCATCAGTCCAGCAACCCTTATTGATGATTGGTTGTAAGTCAACCTTATAGACCAGCTATCCTAGTAGCGTGGATACGAGCAGTCTAAGGCTAAAGACTCGAGAGGGCGTGTTAAGCCAGCTGTTATACCACACATATACCCCTTGAATACCCAGTGAAAGGACACCACACAAGTGTTATGAAAATAAACAGTATATTTATTAAGAATCACAACAGCCCTGTACTCTTTATGAGGACAGGGTACTAAGCACAAAACAAAACTCCTACGAAAATACTTAAGTTAGCACAGTATATACAAATGCCCGAGGGGCACGGAAAACCATATACTCTGGAAGTGGAATGCAAAATTACTAGCAGGTAAGTACAGTACTAATAGGCTTTGGAATCGCTAGGACTTGACTATAGAATCGTTAGATTACTTCTAGGAGACCCAGGGGACTCGGGTGTAGAGTGTGCACTCTCACGCGTGATGCGGGACAAAGTCTAAGGTAGCTAGATTTCACAGAGTTAGTGTTCTCGGGCGAACCCGACCTGGTAGGAGGAAAACGAAAGTGGATTCTGACCCTTGGATAGTGAGGCTATGCTGGGGCACCGAAATGCCGAAGTTACCTAGCCCAGGGGCTGCAGCTGCATATGTCTTAAAAGACGTCGGGAATCCTCGTAGACGGACCAGGAGCCTGGAAGAAAGATGCTGGCAGGCGACCAGTGAAGAGAGTTCGAAGTGATCCAAGCCTGGATCTTGAAGATGGATGACACCTGAAAGCAGAGGGGACCAAGTTCGTGACTACTAGCCAGTAGTCAGGTGGCACCAGGAGGGCACCGGATGGTAGTCACCTCGACTAGGTGAGTGGGTGACGCTGTGCTCTGCAGATCTCACGGACCAGGAGGCGTTGTCGGCGACCAGGATGGAGGAGCGAGCTGTCCCACGATGGATGAAGCTGTCGGCGTCGCTGGACCCAGGATTGGGCAACAAAGCCTTGGCAAATTCAAGCCCACGCGGTGGACTCAAAATGGCGTCTGGAGTGGACCAGGAGGGTCCGGGGTGCTCCTCTCTTGGAAGGGAGCAAGGGCCAGTCTGGAGCAACCAGACCAGCAGCAGTGATGTCGTCGGGCGTCGTTCAGAAGGCCACAAGCCAGCGGGCTAGTAGCCAAACAACGCGGTGAGCAGCAAAAAGCAGAAGGACCCCACGCAGATCGTGGAGATGCTGGAGGGCTGATCTTCGGTGCTGGAGCTGCTCAGGGTCGGGGCTTCTCGGACCCCAAAGCACTCACCAGAGGGACACTCGGCGGGCTTGTTGTGCAGAAGTCGTGCAGTCTTGGCGATCGTCGGTCCCTCAAGGTCTCGTCGCACTCACGGTTCTCAGCTTGGCTGTAGAGGTGAGTAGAGGTCAGAGGTGCCAGGGAAGCCGGGTCTCGTCGAGCTGTGTCGTCGGATTCCTGAGGAAGGACTTGCAGCAGACCGCCGTGTTCTTGATGGTGCCTGCGGATGCAGGGTGACTACTCCTTAGTCACAAGGGAGAATCTTGAAGAAGAAATCTTGATGTCCTTTCGCAGAAAGTCGTGTCTTGATTCCAAAGATGATCTAATTTGAACAGGGGGCCCACTCCTATCTTTATACTAAGAAAAGGGGCTGACCCGGTGACTAGGTCCTGCCTATGGGTGGGACTAGGAGGGGGGTGGTTACACCCCTCTCCCATGCCGGACTTTCCCCAGGCCAGGGGCTGGTGTGCCCCTGGAACTGGTTCTGACCGGCCTATGCGTAGTGAGCACCGGGGTGCCACTCAGCAGTCACCTTCCTGTAAAGCCCTGCCTACCCAGGATACACAAAACCCTGTCTGGGATGGTGCTAGCACCGCCCCGGACAGGAAACCCTTTGTCCAGGCTCCCCTCGCTGGAAGGACTCCCAGCTGCAGGGGGTCAGACTCGTGTCTGTGGTGGCAGCATCCATTTTGTGGAGCTGAGGCTTCGTTTAACTTTAACCGGGGTTCACAGTTACATACATGTCGTGTCCCTCTAGAAGGGTGGAATGCTAACCCCGTCGCCAGAATTGGCGAGGGGTTAGTATTCCAATTCGTATGACACCTTACTCGACATGTTTTGATAAAGCAATACCAAAGATAGCATTTAACCGCGAGGATTATAATGCACTTAAGAGTATATGGTATGCGTTATCATGGAACAGCTATTAGGACTTGGTTCCGCAAGCTGCAGACAGGCTCAGCTCATGCCAGAGCACCATCTCACACGATTCCAAGCACTCTGCCTTCAGGATTGTCAAGGCCTGCCATAGGAGTGACTGATAGGAATCTGTGTGTCCATTTTTAGGGTTAGATATAGGTATACTATATCTACAGCAAAGGGTGATTACACGACTTTGCCCCAGCTGTCATGCAGCCAGTTGTGTCAAATTTAGGAGGCCAGCCAGGGGTGGCATAATACATGCTTCAGCCCCTGGTAGGCCCTGGGTACACCTATGCCCTGAGTTACAGGGTCTGATAAGGTGGCCCAGTACCAATTGGTAAATGCACCTAGGGTACATGTTGTAATTTAGAGAGAGAACAACCAGGCTGTGGGTCTGATTGGCAGGCCCACAGCCAGAGAAAGTCGTAAACCAGTGAAACAAAAGCAAAAAATCTGGGTGATCATAGGATTGCAGACCCTACTCTCCTACATGACCCCCCCCCCAAACTTTGGGACAATAAGCTAACCTTGACCAGGTGAGTCTTCTTGTTCTAAGTGGAAATATCTGGAGAGCCCATCGGCATTGCCATGATCAGTACCAGGTCTATGTTCCACTGTCAAGTCCATCCCCTGTAGGGAAATGGACCACCTCAGCAGTTTGGGGTTTTCACCCTTCATCTGATTTAACCATAAGAGGGGCTTGTGGTCGGTCTGAATCTTGAAGTGAGTGCCAAACAAGTATGGCCTCAGCTTCTTCAGGGCCCACACCACAGCAAAGGCCTCCCTCTCATTAGCTGACCAATACTTCTCTCTGGGGGTCAGCCTTCTGCTTATGAAAGCAATGGGCTGGTCTTGACCATCAAAATTCAGTTGAGATAGAACAGCTCCCACACCCAACTCAGAAGCATCTGTTTGGACAATGAATGGTTTGGAGTAGTCTGGACTCTTGAGGATAGGTGCTGTGCACATGGCCTGCTTTAGGTCATCGAATGCTTTTTGACAGCCTGCTGTCCACTGAACCTTTTTTGGCATTTTCTTACTTGTCAGTTCATTTAATGGAGTCACAATTGATCCATAGTTCCTGACAAACTTTCTGTAGTAACCAGTCAGGCCCAAGAAAGCTCGAACCTGAGTCTGGGTGGTTGGCGGAGCCCAGTCCCTGATTGACTGTATTTTGCTCTCCAGTGGTTGAACCTGGCCTCCACCTACAAGGTGGCCCAGGTACACAACCTGTGTCTGCCCTATCTGGCACTTGGTGGCCTTGATAGTGAGGCCTGCTGCTTGCAGAGCCTCTAACACTTTCCTCAGGTGGACCAGGTGATCCTCCCAGGTGGAGCTAAAGACAGCAATATCATTTATTTATTTATTTATTTATTTTTAATATTTATAAAGCGCTGCATATACCCGTGGGCGTCTTGGCGCTAAAAACCATTATAAACTCAGGAAATGTGAGGGGGTGAGCCAGTTAATTAAACAGATGTGAGGGGAGAAAAGAAAAAAAGATTAATGAGAGAACAGCCAGGTTTTCAAAAGTTTACGGAACTGAAGAAGTGTGACACTTTGTCTGATGTTAAGGGGCATGGTGTTCCAAAGTCTGGGGGCCGCCACCAAAAAGCGTCGGTCACCCCAGGTGACTGTTCTGGTGCGAGGGACGACCAGTTGGCTGAGAGTGGCTGATCGCAGAGCTCTTGTGGGTTTGTAATGTTGTAATTGATCTTTTAAAAAAATGTGGTCCTTGATCGTTGATTGTTTTAAATACAATGCAGAGGGATTTGAAGTGAATTCTTTTTTGTACAGTAAGCCAGTGAAGATCTTTTATGTTTTTGGAGATGGATTCAAACTTTGTTTTGCCGGAGAGAAGGCGAGCTGCCGCATTTTGTATTGTTTGGAGTTTTGCAATTACTCTAGTTTGAGCATTAAGGAATAGCCCATTGCAATAGTCCAGGGATGAAAGGACAAGGGCAGAAACCAATGTCTTAATGGCAGAGTCAGGGAGAAAAGGGCGTATTTTCCGGATCATTTTTAATTTCAAATGTGCTGTTGATACTGTTTTGTTGGTGTGGTTCATGAAATTTAGCCCATCATCAAAGATGACACCGAGGTTCCTAACCTTCGAGATGGGAGTGGGAGGAGTACCGAAGGTCTCTGGCCACCAACTGGTAGGCCAGGCTGGTGAGAGTGGTCCAAAGATGAGTACCTCGGTTTTTTTTTGTGGTTTTTTTCATCAAGATATGCTGCACAGAAGTCATCCAGCCCAGTGAGAACATGATTCACCAACCTTTGGAAGGTGGCAGGTGCATTTTTCAGACCAAAGGGCATTACCACAAATTGATAATGCCCACCAGGGGTTGAAAATGCTGTCTTGGGCTTGGCATCCTCAGCTAACCTGATTTTCCAATACCCAGCTGTCAGGTCAAATGTGCTTAAGTAGTTGGCAGAAGCCAATCTATCTATAAGCTCATCTGCCCTTGGTATTGGGTGGGCATCAGTCTTAGTGACTGCATTGAGACCCCTGTAGTCTACGCAGAACCTCATCTCTTTCTTACCACCCTGGGTGTGAGGTTTTGGCACTAGAACTACTGGACTAGCCCAAGGGCTATCTGAGGGTTCAATGACTCCCAACTCCAACATTTTCTGCACTTCAGTTTTTATGCAGTCTCTAACATGATCAGGCTGCCTGTAGATTTTACTCTTGACTGGCAGGCTGTCACCAGTGTCAACCTCATGGGTACACCAATTGGTCTGACTGGGTGTCAGAGAGAACATATGTCTGAAAGACTGAAGAACCTGTTTACAGTCTTTCTGTTGATGTTCAGAGAGGCTGCCACAAAAGACAACACCATCTACTGACCCATCATCGGGATTCTGAGTGAGCAGGTCTGGGAGAGGGTCACTCTCTTCCTCCTGTCCCTCATCTATGGCCATGAGCAAGCTCATGTCCTTCCTGTCGACATATGCCTTGAGCCTGTTGACATGGAGCACCCTGTGGGGGCTCCTGGGAGTTCCAAGGTCCACCAGGTAGGTGACCTCTCCCTTTTTCTCAAGAATGGTGTAGGGCCCAGACCATTTGTCTTTGAGTGCTGCTGGGGCCACTGGCTCCAACACCCACACCTTCTGTCCAGGCTGGTAAACAGTCAGGACAGCCTTTTGGTCATGCCAAGCTTTTTGTAGTTCTTGACTGGCCTTAAGGTTTTCAGATGCCTTCTCCATATACTCAGCCATCCTGGAGCGGAGACCAAGTACATAGTCCACTATGCTGGTTGCAGGCTTTTTGAGAGGTCTCTCCCATCCTTCCTTCACCAAGCACAGGGGTCCTCTTACAGGATGCCCATACAAAAGTTCAAAAGGGCTGTAGCCAACCCCCTTCTGTGGGACCTCTCTGTAAGCAAACAGAAGGCAGGGAACCAGGACATCCCATCTACGCCTGAGCTTTTCAGGTAGTCCATGAATCATCCCTTTTAGGGTCCTGTTGAACCTTTCAACAAGCCCATTGCATTGTGGGTGATAGGGTGTGGTGAACTTATAGTTGACACCACATTCCTTCCACATAGCAGTTAAGTAGCTTGACATGAAGGTTGCACCTCTGTCAGAGACAACCTCCTTAGGGAAGCCCACTCTGGAGAACACTCCAACTAGGGCCCTTGCCACTACAGGTGCTGTAGTGGTCCTAAGTGGAATAGCTTCAGGATACCTGGTGGCATGATCCACTACCACCAGTATAAACTTGTGCCCTGATGCTGTCTGGGGTTCCATTGGACCAACAATGTCAATCTCCACTCTTTCAAAGGGCACCCCCACCACAGGCATTGGTATAAGGGGGGCCTTTGTTGTGCCACCTGACTTACCACTGGCTTGGCAAGTGACACAGGAGCGACAAAACTCCTTGGTATCCTCATTCATGTGAGGCCAGTGAAAGTGTGAGACAAGCCTGTCCCAAGTCTTTGTCTGGCCTAAGTGACCTGCTAAGGGAATCTCATGGGCCAAGGTAAGGAGGAAACCTCTCTGAGACAAGGGGATAACCAGCCTCCTGGCCATGCCAGGCTTGGGGTCTCTTGCCTCAGTGTACAGGAGTCCATCTTCCCAGTATACCCTGTGGGTACCTGTGGCGTTCCCAGCAGCCTCAGCAGCAGCCTGCTGTCTGAGGGGTTCAAGGGAAGGGCAGTCTAACTGTTCCTTCCCCAGGTCTTCCCTTGAGGGTCCCCCTGAGCCCAGGAATTCAGCTTGATCAAGTTCAAACTCTTTAGGCTCAGTTTCCCTCAATTCCTGTAGGTCAGCCTCCTCTGAGACTTGATCCACAACCTGGGGCAAGGGGGAAGGCAATGCCTTAACCCTACTGCTCTTCTTCTTGGAAGGTGTCTGGTCCATTGTTCCAGGATCCAGCACCTGTTCAGTGGGGCATCTTCTGGCCTGTGACCTAGTCACAGCAAACACATGTGCTGGCAAGCCTAACATCTCCATGTGAGTCCTCTGCTCCACTTCTGACCATTGTGATGACTCCAAATCATTGCCCAACAAACAATCCACTGGGAGGTCTGAACTAACTACAACCTTCTTTTGGCCAGTTACCCCTCCCCAGGAGAAAGCTACAATTGCCATACTATGACTGGTAGTGACATTGCTTGCATTGGTCACCAGGAAATCTGTACCTGGCATGATCTGTCCAGGGTCCACAAAGTTAGGTGTCACCATTGTGACACTGGCACAAGTGTCCCTATAGGCGTGAGCCATTTTTCCATTAATGAAAGGTATCTGTCTATATTTGCCCAAAGTATTGGGACTTATATCAGGGGATATATCCACATCCCCTGTACAGACAAGGACAGCCTGAGTGAGTGTGCCAACTAAGTTGTCATACTCCTCAGAACCCAAGGTTAACCCAACTAAACCCTTGGGAGGTGCACTACCACTGCTGACTGTACTAGGGGGCACAGGTGCCTTAGGGGCTGCAGTGGCAGGAGTCTGCCCTCCTCCTTTCTTGGTGCACTCACTAAACCAGTGAGTTTTACTTTTGCAGTATTGGCACCACCTTTTAGATTGGCCTTCTTGATTCTTCTTTTTCTGGGGAGCCTGACCCCCACCCTCTTTGGGTTGTTGGGGACCTGTCGAAGACTTCTGGTCATTTTGTTCCCCCTTAGAATCTTTACCCTTCTGGTCTGCTTTCTTCTGACCACCTTGATTCTGGCCCTGGTTCTGCTTAACTCTTGTTCTGACCCATCTGTCTGCCTTCTTTCCCAATTCTTGGGGAGAGGTCAGATCTGAGTCAACAAGATGCTGATGCAACAACTGGTTCTGACAATTGTTCAAAATTTGTTCTCTCATGATCAAATTATACAATCCTGTGTAATCAGTAACCTTACTGCCCAGCAACCAGCCCTCCAAAGCCTTAGTGGCACAATCTACAAAATCAGACCAATCCTGAGACTGAATTTTCTGGGTATCCCTGAACAGCAACCTGTACTGCTCAGTAGTTAGGCCAAACCCATCAATCAGTGTATTTTTCAGGACTTGGTAATTGTTAGCATCCTCCACTCTAGTAGTGAGGAGCTTATCTCTACCTTTACCTTCAAAGGAGAGCCACACGATAGCTGCCCACTGACTCTGGGGAACACCCTGCACAGTGCAGGCCCTCTCCAAAGCAGTAATCCATTTGTGGATGTCATCCCCTTGCTTAAAGGGGGGCACTATCTTATTCAGGTGCTTTGTATCAAAACTCCTTTCCCTATTGCTAGGTACAATGCTGCCACCAGTGGGGACTACCCCACTTAACTGTTGCTCTCTAGCAAAGGCAAGCCTCTCTTTGGCCAGGGCAAGTTCTTCCCTTTCAATCCTCAGATTGGCTGCCCGTTCTTTAGCTTCATACACTCTCCTCTGAGGGGAGGTCATCCTCCTCAGAGCAGAGTTCTGAGAGCCATTGGTTTGAATGGATCTGCCAGAGCCTCTTGATAGAGACCTAGCTCGTCCCTTCCCAATGTTAAGCTGGCCTGAGAGGGGTCCCAGGGTTCCCCTAGTACCATTCTCATGCCTGCTTAAGTTGGACCTGGTTAGTCTGCTGACTTCTACCTGTCCCTTGTCTGCCTCATCCCCTGAGAGATCCTCATCCTCTTCCCCTTCATCAGACTCAACTGTGAGGTGGATGAGGTCAGGATCACATTGGGTTCCCTCTTGGGGAGGCATGTTCCCATCTGGATTAGAAGGGTCTGGGTTACCAGCCCTCCTGGCATCATAAGCCTCTAAGAGACCAATCAGAATGGGAGTTGTAGGGTTAGCCCCTTGTTTTAGTTTCCTGGAGGTACACAACTGTCTCATCTCCTGGAAGCTAAGAGCAGCATATCTGGAAGCAGTGACCTGTGGATGGTCCACTGACACAAGGGGAGACTCAGAGTTTCCTCCTTTGTCTGACATGCTGATTCTAGTGTGGTGTAAGTGATGCACCTACCTACACTATGTGTTTACCTACTGATCCCTTGCTAAGAGTTGTAGCCAAGGTGTGCTAAGCCTTGAGGAGCTACAACAGCTGGTTCAGTAGAACTTAGAGTATTCTAAGCTAAGTTATATGTACCTGAAGTACTTATGTGATCTTTCATCAAGATATTCTTAGGATACGTGTGGTAGAACAACAGCAAGCTCAAATCCCAACCGCTGCTCACCAATGTGAGAAGGTGGCCTGATATGCAGTGCTCACTATTCTAGTGAACACTATGCATCAGTCCAGCAACCCTTATTGATGATTGGTTGTAAGTCAACCTTATAGACCAGCTATCCTAGTAGCGTGGATACGAGCAGTCTAAGGCTAAAGACTCGAGAGGGCGTGTTAAGCCAGCTGTTATACCACACATATACCCCTTGAATACCCAGTGAAAGGACACCACACAAGTGTTATGAAAATAAACAGTATATTTATTAAGAATCACAACAGCCCTGTACTCTTTATGAGGACAGGGTACTAAGCACAAAACAAAACTCTTACGAAAATACTTAAGTTAGCACAGTATATACAAATGCCAGAGGGGCACGGAAAACCATATACTCTGGAAGTGGAATGCAAAATTACTAGCAGGTAAGTACAGTACTAATAGGCTTTGGAATCGCTAGGACTTGACTATAGAATCGTTAGATTACTTCTAGGAGACCCAGGGGACTCGGGTGCAGAGTGTGCACTCTCACGCGTGATGCGGGACAAAGTCTATGGTAGCTAGATTTCACAGAGTTAGTGTTCTCGGGCGAACCCGACCTGGTAGCAGGAAAACGAAAGTGGATTCTGACCCTTGGATAGTGAGGCTATGCTGGGGCACCGAAATGCCGAAGTTACCTAGCCCAGGGGCTGCAGCTGCATATGTCTTAAAAGACGTCGGGAATCCTCGTAGACGGACCAGGAGCCTGGAGGAAAGATGCTGGCAGGCGACCAGTGAAGAGAGTTCGAAGTGATCCAAGCCTGGATCTTGAAGATGGATGACACCTGAAAGCAGAGGGGACCAAGTTCGTGACTACTAGCCAGTAGTCAGGTGGCACCAGGAGGGCACCGGATGGTAGTCACCTCGACTAGGTGAGTGGGTGACGCTGTGCTTTGCAGATCTCACGGACCAGGAGGCGTTGTCGGCGACCAGGATGGAGGAGCGAGCTGTCCCACGATGGATGAAGCTGTCGGCGTCGCTGGACCCAGGATTGGGCAACAAAGCCTTGGCAAATTCAAGCCCACGCGGTGGACTCAAAATGGCGTCTGGAGTGGACCAGGAGGGTCCGGGGTGCTCCTCTCTTGGAAGGGAGCAAGGGCCAGTCTGGAGCAACCAGACCAGCAGCAGTGATGTCGTCGGGCGTCGTTCAGAAGGCCACAAGCCAGCGGGCTAGTAGCCAAACAACGCGGTGAGCAGCAAAAAGCAGAAGGGCCCCACGCAGATCGTGGAGATGCTGGAGGGCTGATCTTCGGTGCTGGAGCTGCTCAGGGTCGGGGCTTCACGGACCCCAAAGCACTCACCAGAGGGACACTCGGCGGGCTTGTTGTGCAGAAGTCGTGCAGTCTTGGCGATCGTCGGTCCCTCGAGGTCTCGTCGCACTCACGGTTCTCAGCTTGGCTGTAGAGGTGAGTAGAGGTCAGAGGTGCCAGGGAAGCCGGGTCTCGTCGAGCTGTGTCGTCGGATTCCTGAGGAAGGACTTGCAGCAGACCGCAGTGTTCTTGATGGTGCCTGCGGATGCAGGGTGACTACTCCTTAGTCACAAGGGAGAATCTTGAAGAAGAAATCTTGATGTCCTTTCGCAGAAAGTCGTGTCTTGATTCCAAAGATGATCTAATTTGAACAGGGGGCCCGCTCCTATCTTTATACTAAGAAAAGGGGCTGACCCGGTGACTAGGTCCTGCCTACGGGTGGGACTAGGAGGGGGGTGGTTACACCCCTCTCCCATGCCGGACTTTCCCCAGGCCAGGGGCTGGTGTGCCCCTGGAACTGGTTCTGACCAGCCTATGCGTAGTGAGCACCGGGGTGCCACTCAGCAGTCACCTTCCTGTAAAGCCCTGCCTACCCAGGATACACAAAACCCTGTCTGGGATGGTGCTAGCACCGCCCCGGACAGGAAACCCTTTGTCCAGGCTCCCCTCGCTGGAAGGACTCCCAGCTGCAGGGGGTCAGACTCGTGTCTGTGGTGGCAGCATCCATTTTGTGGAGCTGAGGCTTCGTTTAACTTTAACCGGGGTTCACAGTTACATACATGTCTTGTCCCTCTAGAAGGGTGGAATGCTAACCCCGTCGCCAGAATTGGCGAGGGGTTAGTATTCCAATTCGTATGACACCTTACTCGACATGTTTTGATAAAGCAATACCAAAGATAGCATTTAACCGCGAGGATTATAATGCACTTAAGAGTATATGGTATGCGATATCATGGAACAGCTATTAGGACTTGGTTCCGCAAGCTGCAGACAGGCTCAGCTCATGCCAGAGCACCATCTCACATGATTCCAAGCACTCTGCCTTCAGGATTGTCAAGGCCTGCCATAGGAGTGACTGATAGGAATCTGTGTGTCCATTTTTAGGGTTAGATATAGGTATACTATATCTACAGCAAAGGGTGATTACACGACTTTGCCCCAGCTGTCATGCAGCCAGTTGTGTCAAATTTAGGAGGCCAGCCAGGGGTGGCATAATACATGCTTCAGCCCCTGGTAGGCCCTGGGTACACCTATGCCCTGAGTTACAGGGTCTGATAAGGTGGCCCAGTACCAATTGGTAAATGCACCGAGGGTACATGTTGTAATTTAGAGAGAGAACAGCCAGGCTGTGGGTCTGATTGGCAGGCCCACAGCCAGAGAAAGTCGTAAACCAGTGAAACAAAAGCAAAAAATCTGGGTGATCATAGGATTGCAGACCCTACTCTCCTACATGTGCCTGCTGGTATAATATTGGCATTTCTGACTACAGTTGGTTCCGAACAGATTCAGATTGCTCCAGCAGTGGAAGATGTAGTCCAGTTGCACTATATTCGGCTCCCATTTGGTGTGGAGCTGAGATTGTCAGCCCAGGAGTTAGTTATGCCTGGTACATGCTCTGCTATTATTTGGATATGATTCAATGTAGCCTAGTCCCATAGGTTTTATGCCTACCTTGAATGCAGGCAGGAAAGTGTTCCTCACTGCTTGTTGACACAGTACCTACTTGTGATATTGTTTGTGCGCACCAACACTAAGGGGTTATTTATTCATGACAGAAAGGAGTGCAGACCACGTATTATTGCTCTTAATTTTAAGACATTGATACGTCGTTGTGGCTCTCTGGGTGACCACTGGCCAATAACTCCAACCTTGTAGGGAGGCTTCCGTCATCATTAAAAGTTGGCGATCTCCTTCAGAAAGGACAATCCAACGTTGGCACTTTTGTATAGTGTCCATCAAGGTAAGGCCACCTTGATGGGCCTTCCGTTTATAGCCACTGTTTATCAAGCTGTTCCTGAAATGACCTCATGTGAAGGCAATGTGAAGATAGGACAAACCGCTTAACACTACGCAACATTGAAAAATATCAATAGACACTTTGAAGGTGCGGTTGGTGGAGGATCGAAGTGACTGGAGGGCTTTTTAGCCTTCGTGGTTACATCCTGGAATCTGGACTTTGAGCCTACTATATTGGAGTCCTTTAGAAGACTAGGACCCTAAGGAGTTTTTATCTCATGTACTTATTGCCATGAATTTTGGGAAGTTCTTTGAATAACCATATCACAAGATTTTATCTTTTGGAAGAGTACCAACAGAAAAGAAGTGTGCTACCTATCAATAATTGTTTCTACAATCATAAGCTCTGAAGTAATTTGGGAGCTATTGTGTATGAAGGCAAATGCTGCATACTCGTTGGGAGAGATAAAATATTTCTTGTTGTCCTGAAGAAGGTGGTTCTATCCTGTTAACCCACTAAGACTTGTGTTAAATGTGAGGAACAAAGTGTTACTGTGAGAAGTTAGCCACTATTCTAGTGGGCACCTTGCACCAGTCTAAACAACCCTTATTGATGGTGGTTGTAAAGTCAACCTTATAGACAAGCTATGCTAGTGGTAGCATGGACCAGCAGTCTTAGGCTAAGACTTCAAAGAGCATGCGAACAAAGCTGTTTTACCAATTATAATCCCTTGAATATCAAATGAAAGGACACCACACAAGGTATATATCAAATATATATGTATTTATTTCTAACACAAGCCCTCTGCACTCTTTATGAGGTCAGAGATCGAAGTACATCGAAAGTTACTCAATTAGCATACGATAAGTTGCACAAATACAGTTATGCCCTAGGGGCCTCACAAACCATATACTAAGTAAGTGGAATAAGAACCACTTCAGAAATAGTGAATAGGCCTAGGGCCTAGGGAATCGCTGGGGCTACACTAGACAACCAAAGGTTAGGAAGTAGGAGACCCACGGGAGATGCGTGCAGTATCTAAACACAGTCGCGAGTTACCATTGACTTATAATGGAGAACGAAGAAGTTATAAAGTTACTGTTTAAGGGCACAACAATGGACTACGACAAAACCCCTTTAAACTAGGACACTTGGAGAGTCAATATCGACGGGAGTACCGGAGTACTCGAGTTACATCACCCAGGGAAGCCGGGTGCATAGGTGTCTTTTCGTGTCGGGTTTCGTCGATGCTTTCAATGGAGATCTGCAAAAGAAGTGCTGCAGGCGGCCAGTGGAAGAGTGTCCGGGTGGATCCAAGGGTGGATCGAAGAAGTGAAGAACCTGAAAGCAGAGGGGACAGAGTCTGGGTCACTAGCCAGTGACCAGGAAGGAACCAGGCAATGTTGCGATGATCTCAGGTGAAGAGGTGAAGCTTGTCTCTGCAGCCACGAGGACCAGGAGGCGTCGACGGTGACCAGGAGCTAGATTCGAGCTGTCCCACAAAAGATCTTGTTGGCTGCGGTGTCAGTATCCGGATTGGACCCAACAAGCCTTGGCAAACCCAATCCACGCAGGAATTGAAGATTGGCTTCGGGTCAGACCAGCAAGATCTGAGGGGCTTCTCCTTTGCAGGGAAGCTGGAGCAAGCCTTGAGCAACCAGGAAAGCAGTTTGGTTTCAAAGGTATGTCTTCAGGGGGCTCACTAGCCAGCGGGCTAGCAACCGGGAAGACGTGTTGAGCTGAAATGCAAGAGCGGGCCCCACGCGGCACTTGTGGAGTGTGGAAGGCTGAGCTTCGGTGCAAATGGCGCTCGGGTCTGGGGCTTCTCGTACCCCAATGCACAACTGCGAGGGTGCCTCGGTAGTTGCACTGTTAGCCAAATGCAGGATGTCCAGGGTGTCCGGTCCCACGTCTCTCGTGTCCGCCACGGGTCTCAGCTTTGCTGTGAATGTGGGTCAGAGTCAGAGAAGTCTGAGAGTCCAGTTCCTGTGTCGCTGAGTCTTTGGGTTCCGGCAGGAGCATCGACAAAGCAAACCAGCAAGTTACTGGTGGTGCCTGTTTGCACAGGGTAGTCACTCCTTGACCACAAGGGAGATGTCTTCAGTCTTCTAGTCAAAATAAAACGTCGAAGGTCCAAGAGTTTCGTTCCAGGATAATCTAAAGTCCTTTATACTAAGAAAATGGGTTGGATTACCTGCTAGGTCCCTCCTATGGGTGGACCTGGGAAGGGGGTGGTTACACCCCTTTCCCTTTGTCCAGTTTCGCGCCAGAGCGGGGCTGGAGTGCCCCAGCAACTGGTTTGAACCAGGCTATGCATGGAGCACCTTGTGTGCCCCAGGCAGTGTCTGGAAAAGCATCTTTCCATTCAACCCACCCTGCCCCAATACACTACAGGCTTTCTGGGGAGGTGCTAGCACCTCCCTTGACAGGAAACCTATTGTCCAGGCCCCCCTTGCTGGAGTTTCCCCCAGCAGCAGGAGGTCAGACTCGTGTCTGTGGCAGCAGCATCCATTTTGTGATGCTGGGGCTCTGTTTAACTTTAACTGAGTAAAGCAGGAACATACATGTCTTTTCCCTCTAGAAGGGTGGAATGCTACCCCCGCCGCCAGAATTGGCGGGGGCGGTAGTATTGCAAAGTGTTTGACACCTTACACTACATGTTTTGATAAAGCCATACCAAAGTTAGCATTATCCGCGAGGATTATAATGCACTTAAGACTATATGGTATGCTATATCATAGAACAGCTATAAAGATATGGTTCCGAAAGCTGCAGAGGGGCTCAGCTCATGCTAGGGCACCCTCTCACATAAAACCAAGCACTCTGACTCCAGGATTGTCGAGGCCTACCATAGGAGTGACTTATAGGTGCATATGTGTCTATATATAAGGTAGATATAGATATACTATATCTAAGTAAGAGGTGATTACACCACCTTACCCAAGCTGAGTGATCAGCCTGTGGTGTCAGTTTGGATGGCCAGCCAGGGGTGGCATAATACATGCTGCAGCCCCTGGTAGGCCTTGGATGCACCTATTCCCTGGGTACCTATGGTACACTATACAGGGGCTCACAAAGGTGAACCAATACCCAATCAGGTATGTACCTAAAGTACATGGTATCAATTTAGAGAGATAACAGCTGGGCTGTGGTTCTGATTAGCAGGCCCACAGCCACACTAAAGTCGAAAAACCAGAGAATTACAGCAAAGAGTGGGGGTGACCATAGGAAGCAGACCCTACTCTCCTACACAACCCCCCCCCCCCCCAAACGCAGGTACATTAAACTAACCTTGACCAGTTGAGTCTTCATGTTCTAAGTGGAAATATCTAGAGAGTCCATCTGCATTGGCATGGTCAGTCCCAGGTCTATGTTCCTCTGTAAAGTCCATCCCCTGTAGGGAAATGGACCACCTAAGCAGTTTGGGATTTTCACCCTTCATCTGATTTAGCCACAAGAGGGGCTTATGGTCTTTCTGAATCTTGAAGTGAGTACCAAACAAGTATGGCCTCAGCTTCTTCAGGGCCCAAACCACAGCAAAGGCCTCCCTCTCAATAGCTGACTGTTGGACTTGGCCCTTCTGGCAGGTTCACCCCTGAACTTTTTGCCCTTTTAATGTTACATCATTATAGTGATTTCTGGTCTTTGCACACTTCAGCGCTGTGGCGCAGTGTAAAGTGCGTGCGCTCTCTGAGTGCAATTGTGAGATTGGCCTGCCCTCCCATAGGAATGCATGGGGGATATGAGTGTCCATGGTAGTTCCTGATGTGTGGGGAGTGCAGGGTCAAGTTTGGTATGTGCGGACTCGTGTGATTAAATGCTGCACGATGATGAGTGCGGATTTATTGTGTCTAGTGTGGAAGTGCCACTTCTAGAAGTTGGCATGTCTGCGGAGTTAAATGTGAATTGACTCTCTGGCTTGTGATTGGCTTGAGCTGGCTGGTGTGTCTGGCTCCAAGAGTCAGGATGGGTCTGCTCCGGTGGTGAATGGAGAGATCTGCATGTTGATGGCAGCGAGGAGTGCACTTGGGACCTGAATAGGGCTGGGCTTTCCCTCCACAATGCTGGCTCCGCCCCTGTAGTGCGTCTGATGTCTCTAGCCTGTCCTGTGAATGGGGAGAGGGGCTGAGCACAACAGAGTGCTCCAGAACCAGCTGTGTCTGGTTTTCCCACACCCTGCACCCTAGAGACAAAGGGATTTGGTGTATAAAAAGAGGCTGTGAACTCATGTAAAATGTTCTTGTGTTCCTACTTGAATCTACCAGGGTCGTGCTGCTGCTGGGGCCCAGGAGAAGGCTTGCCTCCCTGGGCCCTGCCCAGCCCCTGGATTGCTGATGGACTTCTTGGGGACCCTCCTGCTTTGATGGAGTGATTCCTGGCATCCTTTCACCTTTCTTCCCAGCTCCCAGGACCTTTTGCTAGATGGGAGCGCTGTGTTTTTACTTTTGGATGCTGGCCTGGTGAGCGCTCTTATCTTGGTTTGCTCCTTATCTGGAGGGAGCCTGCCCCTCATGGCTGCATTCCTTAGCGGCAGCGCAGGTGCCTGCCCCGCTTATTTTGCTGTTTCCAGGCAGGAGCCCGCCCTGCCTTATGCCCGCATTTAATTATTTATTTACGGGTGCCTACCCCGTTCATGTCGCTTATTTAATTATTTACGGGTGCCTACCCCGTTCAGCCCACTTATTTCATTATTTTCGGGTGCCTACCCCGTGTTTTTGCCCCCGAGAACAAAGATCGCCGTTCCGGTCCGCGGCCCGCCTGACTGTGGGCGGGGCCGCCGGACGGAAGTGACGCCGGCAACCAGGAAGTGCGGCCGGAAGAGGAGGCAGGGTGAGTGCTGCAGGGCTCCCATGCGAGAAGGGAGCCCCGCGCCGATCCACATTGCAAGCGAGGCTCTCCTAGTGAGGAGAGAACCCCGCAGATGCCCGACACCCGCAAAAGGAACCCCGCCGCCGAAAGGAAACCCGCGAGTCCCTCGAGCCCCGGTGAGTGGAAGGGGGGGCGCTGCCGTCCTTGTCCTGCCCCAAGCCGGTGAGTCAGAGGCTGTTGGGGGTCCGTGTCTCAGCGAGGCGCAGTGTGGCGGTGGTATGTAGAGCAGCTCCAGATGGCAGCGGGCCGCTCCAACGTTTTGGCATCGGTATTTAGAGCCAGAGGGCTCCAACGGGGGCATAGTTGTTTAAAGGGCCCCAGTGGGGGTCCAGAGATACAGTGGTGCCGGGCCCGTAACTGTCGCCAGGGCCAGAGGAGCCCGGGGATGCCCTAGTCATGGCTCCACCGGGCGGGGGCAAGTTTATTTAAAAGCCCCGTGGGGTGCCAGTGAGGGCCCCATAGTTGTTTCCTGAGCGGCCCCGCTAGCTAGAGGGCCGCTCCAACGTGGTATTCAGTTTCCAGAGCCTAGATGGCTCCACGTTTTGGCCCAGTCTCTGTCCTAAGGGCCAGAGAGAGCCCATGCCGCAGTTTGTCCTTCCCAGCTGCCCAGCAAGTAGTGGGCAGCTGCTACGTTTAGGTTTTTCTTTCTAGGGACATGTACTTTGCATCTAGGAGTGAGACGCACTCCTTCATCCCTACCTTTGCCTTCCACAGCTGCGCAGCACTTAGTGCCAGCTGCAGCTTTTAGGCCCTGTTCTTGTCTCCCAGCTGCCCAGCAAGTAGTGGGCAGCTGCTACGTTTAGGGTTTGGCAGTGGCGCAACCTGGACCTTGATGTGAGTTATGTGCTAATGCTTTGGGTGTTAGGAAATGTACTGTGTGTAGTATGTTTTGCACACCCTGTGTTCTGATACCTCTAAATGTGTTTATGCTTAGGAGGTTGTTTTACCTAGTATAGTTATGCTAGTGAGTTCATGGTTCCCTGCGTGATATATGCCTAAGGAGGTTAGGATTGCGTAGGATGTACTTACCTTCTACCAGTGGTTATTGGTTGTGTGCTACAATTGCTATTTGGTGCTACAATTATTCTATGTTCAAAGTGCTATTCCTACAAAGTGCTAGTTCTACCAAGTGCTTATTCCTGACAGTGGTCCATGCGGCCCTGTCCTGTGTATATAATTTCTTGTAAATATTGCCCGTGCCAGTTGGCACAATGTACATCCTGTGATTATGATTCTGATGTGTTGTGATAATACCAAGGCTATTTTTGATATAACCTTGTGTGGAGTTCCTTTTGTGGGGGGCCTTTAATGTTGTTGCTTATGGGTGCGCGCCCAAACGCTTTACACCTTGCCTCTGGGATAAACCTCACTGCTCGTGCCAAGCTACCAAGGGGGTGAGCAGGGGTCATCTTGGCGGGTGACTTCCTTGCCCTGACTAGAGTGGTGGTTTCTGCCTGGCTTTGGCACAAGCCTCAGCCAACCGGAAATCCCCATTTGCAACACTGACCAACGTTTCTCTCTAGGGGTCAGCCTTCTGCTAATAAAAGCTATTGGCTGGTCTTGCCCATCTTTATTCAGTTGTGAAAGAACAGCACCCACACCCAATTCAGAAGCATCTGTTTGAACAATTAATTCCTTGGAGTAGACTGGACTTTGCAGAATAGGTGCAGTGCACATGGCCTGCTTCAGGTCATCAAATGCCTTTTGACAGCTTACTGTCCACTGAACTTTCTTTGGCATTTTCTTTGAAGTTAAGTCATTGAGAGGTGTCACAATGGACCCATAACTTTTGACAAACTTCCTGTAGTACCCAGTCAGGCCCAAGAAAGCTCTGACCTGTGTCTGGGTGGTGGGAGCAGTCCAGTCCTTTATGCTCTCCAATGGTTGAACCTGACCTCCACCTACCAGATGGCCCAGGTATACAACCTTGCTCTGCCCTATCTGGCACTTGGTAGCCTTGATAGTTAGGCCTGCCTTTTGCAGGGCCTCCAAAACATTCTTAAGGTGGATCAGGTGATCTTCCCAAGTGAAGCTAAAAACAGCAATATCATCAAGATAAGCTGCACAGTAGTCATCCAGACTTGAGAGGATTTGGTTCACCAACCTTTGAAATGTGGCAGGTGCCTTCTTCAGACCAAAGGGCATTACCACAAATTGATAATGACCTCCTGGGGTTGAACATGCTGTTTTGGCTTTTGCATCATCAGCTAGCCTGATCTGCCAGTAGCCAGCTGTTAAGTCAAATGTACTCAAAAACTTGGCAGAAGCCAATCTGCAAATGAGCTAACCTGCTCTTGGTATTGGGTGGGCATCTGTCCTAGTGACAGCATTGAGGCCTCTGTAATCCACGCAAAACCTCATCTCTCTCTTACCATCTTGGGTGTGAGGTTTAGTCACTTGGACTACAGGACTGGCCCAAGGGCTCTCTGAGGGCTCAATGACTCCCAACTCCAACATCTTTTGGACCTCTATCCTGATACAGTCCCTGACATGATCAGATTGCCTGTAGATTTTACTCTTGACAGGCAGACTGTCCCCAGTGTCCACTTCATGAGTGCACCAGGTAGTCTGACTTGGAGTCAGAGAAAACATATGTCTGTAGGACTGTAGAACTTGTCTGCAGTCCTTCTGCTGCTGCTCAGTGAGGCTGCCTGCCAAGGCTACACCATCAACTGAACCATCATCAGGGTTCTGAGAAAGCAGGTCTGGGAGAGGGTCACTCTCCTCCTCCTGTCCCTCATCTGTAGCCATGAGCAAGCCCATGTCTGTCCTGTCAACATATGGTTTCAATCTGTTGACATGAAGCACCCTGTGGGGGCTCCTGGGAGTTCCAAGATCAACCAGATAGGTTACCTCTCCCTTCTGTTCAACAATAGTGTGGGGTCCAGACCATTTGCCTTGGAGTGCTGCTGGGACCACAGGCTCCAAACCCCACACTTTCTGTCCTGGCTGGTAAACAGTCAGCAAAGCCGTTTGGTCATGCCAGGCTTTTTGGAGTTCCTGGCTAGCCTCAAGGTTTTTTTTTATGCCTTTTTCATATACTCTGTCATCCTGGAGCGGAGACCAAGTAAATAATCCACAATGTCTTGTTTTGAAGCTTTGAGAGGTAACTCCCATCCTTCCTTCACCAGACAAAGGGGTCCTCTTACAGGGTGCCCAAACAGAAGTTCAAAAGGGCTGTAGCCAACCCCCTTCTGTGGGACCTCTCTGTAAGCAAACAAAAGATAGGGCAGTAGGATGTCCCATATTCGCCCAAGCTTTTCAGGTAAACCCTTAATCATGCCCTTTAAGGTCTTGTTGAATCTCTCAACTAGACCATTGCACTGTGGATGGTAGGGTGTGGTGAACTTGTAGTTCAATCCACACTCTTTCCACATAGCAGTCAAATATCCAGTCATAAAGTTTGCACCTCTGTCTGAGACAACCTCCTTCGGAAAACCCACTCTTGAGAAAACTCCCAGGAGGGCTCTGGCCACAACAGGTGCTGTTGTGGTCCTTAGGAGAATAGCTTCAGGGTATCTGGTGGCAATATCCACTACCACCAGAATAAACCTGTGCCCAGATGCTGTTTGGGGATCCATTGGTCCAACAATGTCTATATCAACTCTTTCAAAGGGAACCCCCACCACAGGTAGTGGTATTAGGGGGGCCTTTGTGGTGCCACCTGATGTGCCACTGGCTTGGCAGGTGACACAGGAGCGACAAAACTCCTTGGTATCTTCTGAGATGTGAGGCCAGTGAAAGTGAGGGACAAGCCTGTCCTAAGTCTTGTTCTGGCCAAGGTGTCCTGCTAGGGGAATATCATGGGCTAGTGTTAAAAGGAAGCCCCTGAATGCCAAAGGTATGACCAACCTCCTGGAAGCTCCAAGCTTGGGGTCTCTAGCCTCTGAATCCAGGAGCCCTTCATCCCAGTAAACCTTATGGGTCCCACTAGCATTCCCTGCAGCCTCAGCAGCAGCTTGCTGTCTGAGGGGTTAAAGAGAAGGGCACTCCAACTGCGCCTGCCTCAGTTCTGCCCTGGAAGGTCCCCCTGTCCCAAGAAACTCAACCTGATCAGGCTCGAGTTCTTCTAGGACAGTTCCTTCCTGGGTCTCACAATCAGCTTCCTCAGAAGGCTGATCCTCTTCCTGAGGCAGGGAGAAGGCACTGCCTTAACCCTACTACTTCTCCTCCTGGTAGGCAACTGGTCCATTGTTCCAGAATCCAGTGCCAGTTCAGTGTTGCTATTTCTGACCTATGACCTAGTCACAGCAAGGACATGCGCTGATATTCCTAACATCTCTGCATGGGTCCTATACTTCACTTCAGACCAGGCTGAAGTCTCCAGGTCATTGCCAAGCACAAATTCTACAGGGAGGTCTGAGCTAACCACAATCTTCTTGAGGCCAGTTACCCCTCCTCAGGAGAAATTAAACAATTGCCATACTGTGAGTGGTAGTGACATTGCTAGCATTGGTCACTAGGTAATTTTCACCTAGTATGATCTGTCCAGGGTCCACAAAGCTGGGCGTCAAAAATGGCGACACTAGCACATGTGTCCCTGTAGGACTGAGCCACTTTATCATTAATTACAGGAGTTTGTCTGTACTTGCCCAGGTTATTGGGACTCACAGTAGAGGACACAATTATGTCCCCATCACAGATCAAAACAGCTGGAGTTGGTATTCCGACTAGGCCAGAATCCATCTCAGTTCCCAGGGTTAACCCTACTACACCCTTCTGTTGAAAACCACCACTTGGAGCTAAACTAGGGGGAACAGTTGCCTTAGGGGCAATGGTAGCTGGAGCTGCCTCCTTCTTGGTGCAATCACTGGTCCAGTGAGTATTTACTTTATAAATTTTGCACCATGGTTTCTTTGGGTCTTCTTTCATTTTAGATTCTTGGGAACCCTCACCATTAGAAGCTTTTTGGGGACCTTGAGAAGACTTCTGGTCTTTTGCTTTCTACCCACCCTTCTGGTCTTGCTTCTTCTGATCACCACCTTGGTTCTGTACCTTCTGCTTCACCCTGGTTCTGACACATTTGTCTGCCTTCTTACCCACTTCTTGGGGAGAGGTCAAATCAGAGTCAACCAGGTGCTGATGCAATAGCTGGTTTTGACAGTTATTAAGAATCTGTTCTCTCATTATAAGGTTATACAATCCTGTATAGTCACTTACTTTACTGCCCAGTAACCAGCCTTCCAGAGCCTTAGTAGCACAATCTACAAAATCAGTCCAGTCCTGAGTCTGTGTCTTTTGGGTATCTCTGAACAGCAACCTGTACTGCTCAGTGGTTAGGCCAAACCCATCTATCAGACCTCTCTTCAGGTCATTGTAGTTGTCAGCATCCTCTTCTCTAACACTGAGGAGCTTGTCTCTTCTGTCTGCAAAGGAGAGCCACAAGATTGCTGCCCACTGACTTGGGGTACCTGTGGACTTTGCAAGCCCTCTCCAAAGCAGTTATCCACTTGTGGATGCCATCCCCAATCTGATAGGGAGGGACAATCTTGTTCAGGTTTCTATGGTCATGAGACCTTTCCCTACCACTAGGGTTGTTGCTGCCACCAGTGTGCTCTAGCCCACTCAATTTCTTCTCTCTTTCAAGAGCCAGGGTCTCTTTGGCAATGGCAATTCCCTGCCTCCTGATCCTCAGCTTGACTTCTCTCATCCTAGCGTTATGCTCTCTTCTCTGAGGGGAAGTCATTTTCCTTTGAGCAGAGGCATTGGACCCTACTGATGAGTCAGAATGCTCAGATCCACTGGAAAGGGATCTGGGTCTTCTATTCCCACTATTAGGCCTAGCTGGAAGGTTAGAGGGAGGCCTTCCTAGGCCTTCTGCACCTCCAGTTAGTCCTGGGTTGCCCAGGTCAGGTTCATCAACCTCTTCCTGGTCAGCATCCTCATCACCATCAGAGACCACTGGGCCCTCCCTATTAGGATTCTCTTCTGAAGAGGGATGGCCCCCCTCTCTCCTACCTTGGCTACCTGGGTATGATGCATTCTCTACATCATGTGCCACTAAGATATCTACCAGGTGGTTGAAGGTTGGACTCTGTCCTTGTCTTAACTTTCTGACCACACACAAGCTTCTCAACTCTTGAAAAGAGAATGTGTCATACTTAGAAGGCACCTTTGGGTTGCCTTCTGGCTGAGGTCCACTAGGCCCTGCTTCCAAGGACATGGCTAGTGTGGTGTGGTGTGTGCACCTACCTACACTACTTGTTTCCTAGTAGAACCTCTCTAGGAGTTGTAGTCAGGGTGTGCTAAGCCCTTACCACCTACAAATGCTAAGTTCAGTAAAACTTATGTATATAAGACTTGAATCATATGTACCTACAGGTACCTTGATATGATCTTTCAAATGATATTCTCAAGATTATTTGGTAAAACAATGCAAGCTCTTATCCCATCCGCTGCACACCAATGTGAGAAGTTAGCTTGGCATATGATGTCCACTAGTTCTAGTGGGCACCTTGCACCAGCCTAATCGACCCTTATTGATGGTGGTTGTAAAGTCAACCTTATAGAAAGCTATCCTAGTGGTAGCATGGACCAGCAGTCATCAGGCTAAGACTTCAGAACGCGTATTAAGCAAGTTGTTTTACCAATTATAATCCCTTGAGCACTAAATGAAAGGACACCACACAAGGTATATATGAAATATATATGTATTTATTCTAAACACAACCCCTCTGCACTCTTTATGAGGTCAGAGGTAAAAATACAATACAAGTCACTGAGTTAATTTCATAAGTTGCACAGTATACGTTATGCCCTAGGGGCCTCACAAACCATATACTAAAATCGTGGTATAAGAACCATGAGAGAATTAGAAAGAAGGCCTGGGGCCTGTGGAATCGCTGGGGCTACTTTAAACAACCAAAGGTTAGGACGTAGGAGGCCCACGGAGACGCGTGCGGTGTCTAAACACAGGCGTGGGTTACCATTGACTTTCTATGCGAAACGTAAAAGTTACAAATATACAATTTAAGGACACTTCCGGATGGACTACGATGGAACCCTTTTAAACTAGGACACTTCGAGAGTCAAGACCCACGGGAGCACCGGAGTACTTGTGTTACCTCACCCAGGGAAGCCGGGTGCATAGGTGTCTTTTCGTGTCGGGTTTCGTCGTCGTTTTCAATGGAGAGCTGCAAAGAAGTGCTGCATGCGACCAGAGGAAAAGTGTCCTGGTGGATCGAAGATCTGAAGAACCTGAAAGCAGAAGGGACAGAGTCTGGGTCACTTGCCAGTGACCAGGGCGGCGATAGGAAGATGCCACCAGATGTCGGGTGATTTCAGGTGAAGAAGTGAAGTTTGTCTCTTCAGCCACGAGGACCAGGAGGTGCGACGACAACCAGGAGCTGGATTCGAACTATCCCCCAAAGGATGTAGTTGACTGCGGTGTCGGTATCCGGATTGGACCCAACAAGCCTTGGCAAACGCAACCCACGCAGGATGTCGAGATTGGCTTTGGTGCAGACCAGCAAGGTCTGAGGAACTTCTCCTTTGTAGGGAAGTTGGAGCAACCCTGGAGCAACCAGGAAGGCAAGTTAGATTCAAAATGGAGTCTTCAGGGGACTAGGAACCGGGAAGACGTGTCGAGCTGAAATGCAAGAGCCGGCCCCACAGGACACTCGTGGAGTGTGGGGGCATGAGATTCGGTGCAAATGTTGCTCGGGGCTGGGGCTTCAAGCACCCCAATGCACAGCTTCAAGATACCTTGTAGAAGGAGTGCAGCTTGCAAAATGCAGGATGTCCAGGAGTCCCGGTCCCACGTCTCTCGTGTCTGCCATGTGTCTCAGCTTTGCTGTGGGTGTGGGTCGGGGTCAGAGATGTCTGGAAGTCCATGTCCTGTTTCGCAGATTCTTGGGGATCCGGCGGGAGCCTCGAAAATGCAGACCGGCAAAGTTGCTGTTGGTGCCTGTTTGAACAGGGTGGTCACTCCTTGACCACAAGGGAGATATCTTCCGTCTTCCAGTCAGAATGGAACGTCGAAGGTCCAGGATATGTCTTGCAAAGATTCATCCAGGGTAATCTAAAGTCCTAGGGACACAGCTCCTATACTTATACTGAGTTTAGGGGCTGGACTACCCTTAAGGTCCCTCCTATGGGTGGACCTGGGAAGGGGGTGGTTACACCCCTTTCCCTTTGTCCAGTTTCGTGCCAGAGCTGGGGCAGAGTGCCCCAGCAACCAGTTTGAACTGGGAAATGCATGGAGCACCTTGTGTGCTCCAGGCAGTGTCTGGAAAGCATTCACTGAATGCAGCCCTCCCTGCCCCAATACACAAAAGCCTGTCTGGGGAGGTGCTAGCACCTCCCCAGACAGGAAACCTATTGTCCAGGCCTCGCCTGCCGGAGTTTCGTCCAGCAACAGGAGGTCAGACTTTTGTCTGTGGCAGCAGCATCCGTTTTGTGATGCTGAGGCTCTGTTTAACTTTAACTGGGTAAACCATAAACTACATGTCTTCTCCCTCTAGAAGGGTGGAATGCTACCCCCACCGCCAGGATTGGCGGTGGGGTAGTATTCCAAAGTGTTTGACACCTTACACAAAGTTAGCATTAACCGCAAGGATTATAATGCACTTAAGAGTATATGGTATGGCTATATCATAGAACAGCTATAAGGAGATGGTTCCGAAAGCTGCAGAGGGGTTCAGCTCATGCTAGGGCACCCTCTCACACAAAACCAAGCGCTCTGCCTCCAGGATTGTTAAGGCCTGCCATAGGAGTGACTTATAGGTGTATATGTGTCTATATGTATATAGATATAGGGATACTATATCTAAGTAAGGGGGGATTACACCACTTTACCCAGGCTGTGTGAACAGACCTGTGGTGTCAGTTTGGAAGGCAAACAGGCGGTGGCACAATACATGCTGCAGCCCCTGGTAGGCCTAAGTTGCACCTATGCCCTGGGTACCTATGGTACACTATATAGGGGCTCACAAGGGTGACCCAGTAACCAATCTGGTATGTACTTAAAGTACATGGTATCAATTTAGAGAGAGTACAGCTGGGCTGTGGGTCTGATTGGCAGGCCCACAGCCACACTAAAGGTGAAAAACCAGAGAATCACAGCAAAAAGTGGGGGTAACCATAGGAAGCAGACCCTACTCTCCTACAAGGACATCCAGAGAGTAAGCTGCCAGGCTGCCAGCTTGCATTCTATCTGTTAAGAAAGAGCAGATCCAGCTGAGAGGGTGTCCTTGGATGGGAGCAGATGAGGATGGGGTGTGAGACAATGAAAAAGGCTGTTGTGAGGTCCAGGAGAATAAAGGCTGCTGTGTCTCCTCTGCCAAGGATCATTTGGATGTTGTCTGTAGCAGTGATGAGTGCTGTTTCTATACTGTGGTTGGGCCTCAATCCAAACTGTGTTGCATCAAGGAGCTGGTGGTATCGGAGGTGAATGGTGAGACATCAGTTAATAAGTTTATCTAAGGCATGTCCAGCAGTGTGGTTGGCTTTGGTAATTTGCTGTGTGAGGCCAATATTTCTGAGATTTTTTAGAACGGCCACAGAATTTGGCTCTGTGTGGTATTCTAGGTAAAAGATAAGGTCCCCGAGGAGGATGAAGGGGCTGGCGCTGATGATGAGGCGGTACGACGAAGTCTGTAATGTGCTGGTGGGATCCTGGTGGACTGTATATGAGGATTCTCCCCTGGAGAAGATTTTTGTGATGCGTATCTTGAACGAGAGGTCTTCCATGTAGCTGCTAGGGGTTTCCTTATTAGTGGTGCAGCTGATGGTATCTTTGAATATGATGGCAACTCTACCTCAGGGCTTGTGCTGATGATCTTGCCTGGTGATCTTGTTGCCGGTGGGGATGGCTGTAGCGATGTTCGTAACAGCGGTTGGGTTTAGCCATGTTTTTGTAAGGAAGAGCCGGTCCAGAGAGAGTTTTTTTAGTACACCCATATCTCTGTGGTGTGTTTGATCAGTGAGCAGGTGTTGAGGAGCATGCATGAGAGTGTGGCTTGTTGTGTGGGTGGTGGTTGGCCTATGGGAACGTAAGCAGGTGGCTGTGGTAATGTGAATGTGAGCGAGTGTGGTGCTGTTGGCACAGGATTGGTGGGTGTAGGGTGTGGGAGAGTAATGAGAACTTGCAGAAGCATGTGAACAGTCCCTCCATGTTGTGTGGTGCAGTCTGGCAGCAGTGCAACAAGCAGCAGCCGGGGTTCAGACAGCAGAGGACCATAGGAGGGTAGTGGTGGGTAGGTGAAGGACAAAGGTTCCTGATGCTGAGTGTGTTCCAGGCGCGAATGGGTAAAGATGGGCTTGACTTTGGCATGCCTGCAGTGTAGCCATTAGGTAGGTCCTGGAGGGGAGGGGGGAACGCAGGGGGCGGTGGGTGGTGTCCAGATGGATGATGGGATAGGATACTGCATATGTGTCAGACCACCGCACTTCTTAACTTGAATAGCGGTGGGACCTTGCAGACACGATATGTCCCAACTCCACTGCCCCTTACCTTTTACTCAAAACACTAAGGCCTATAAGAGAAGAAAGGTTAGGGTGCGGGGGAAGAAGGAGAAACAATGATAGGGATGTCTGTGATCAGTGTGTAGAAGGTCACCTAAAGAAGAGAAGGACAATATCACTAGTCTGCAACAGTAGAAAAAGCCCTGTCGTGGTTTGCCCTCCCCATAGCCGTGGTAACTACCTGAAACAGGAATCCCGGGTGCAGAATAATGCTCAGTTAGTCATCACTGAGGATCAAAGAAGACATCATACGACCACACTTCTTGGCAAATCTGTGGCCAAACGTAACTCCGGTTCGCAACTGGAGACGAAGCAGTGCCGATCCTGGCAGAATCGGCAGTGCCTTTTTCTCTGCTAATCGGGTGAGTGACTAGATTAAACATCATTCCACTCTCATTCACCTTCATGGCAGAGCAGGTCAGGGGGGAGTGGTGGTGTGTGTGATGTCCCGGGGCCAGAGTAATGACAATATGTGCTCAGAGGGGCAGCATATGATGCACAGACTATGTTGGGGCTACTCTGTGTGTTCTTCTTCCAGTGAGCTTGACAATCGACATTCAAGCCTACTGAAGGTCGTCAAGGTTTACTGTTGTGAAGTCTCTGATATAGAGGGGCCCAAAGTGCACTCCTCTACTCCTACTATCTCCTCTATCCAGGCTGAGAGAAAATGACAATAGTGGCAGACAAAATCCATTGCCAGGGGTTCAGGCCTTAACACCTGGATGCTTATATAAGGATGGCCAAACACTTTTATTATGTAATATGTGTGCAGAACCCTTATATTATGTATGTGTGTGGTTGGTGGTGTCAATTAGACTACACTTATAACACAAGACAGTGATTACTTTTGTGTGGGGACAAGGTCCCTTTGATCTACCCACAGATCCCCTGCCAGAACAAAATCTATTGTGCCCCTTTTCTGGATAAAATCTGCATTTCTTTAGGAATGGATTTTGGAGCCAGTACACTTTCAACCTGACCCAATGTAATCCAATCTCAGGAGGGACTAAAGGGGTGATTGACCTCTTGGCCACGGGATGATGCCACCAGAACTGAATGAACCCCAGAAAATTCCTGCAGACCACCTCATTAACCAGGCTATTAGGAGAGATAAATATTGCCCTTCTAAACCACCCCCGGATCAGCACAGTGTTCAACCAAGCGGACTCAACAACCAAGGAAATCCTGTGCACCAGCCTGGGAAAGAATGGATTGGAACTGCTGCAGGGTTGCCATTCTGCTTACAATCTAGGAAAGAACCCACAAAGTCCTGTGAATTGTATTTTGCTGGAAGCTGTGGGCAGAAAGCTGAACGTACTTGCTTGCACAAAGAGCTGAAATGCCCTTGCCAGAAAGGCCAACAACGCAAAAGCTCAGCTTACTTGAACTACCTGTCTGGGACACTTAGATTGACCATAACTGCACTGGAGTCGAAACAATTCTGTCGACACGGGTTTGAAGAACAAGTTACTTACAATAACACTATGTTTGGTATAGACTTTATCTAGCCGCAGATTCCCTACCTTAGAATTATCCCCAGGTGTCAGACTGTATCTGGAAATTCTTGAGCGGTACCCCTGCACAGCAGTAGGTGGTGTTGTTCAACTCCGTGTCAACATCGTCCGCACTGGATGTTCCTATATAGGCACCACCCCAGCGTGTTGACATCAGTTTCTTTTCGCGACTTTAATCGCCAGAAGCGTGGAGCCACGAAGAATGCTGATGAACTGTGTGCAGTGCTAAGTGCCTCAGAAGGGTATCCCTATTCAGACATCAGTTTGCAGAGGAGGAAGGATGGAAGGGTGGGTAAGTAATCTGTGGCTAGATAGAGTCTCTATCAGATAAGGCGTTATCAAAGGTAAGTTATTCAATCATCTGATAGAGACTTCTAGCCTCAGATTCCTCATCTTAGAGTAGATACCCAAGCAATACCTTCTGGAAGTAGGTCCATAAACAGATTAGACCAAAAAGTCCAGTCAGACCCAACAGGCAAAATGCCCATCATGACGGACCTGACTGTCCAGACAGTAGTGCTTACTGAATGTGTGCAGTGACACCCACATTGCTGCCTGATAGATGACCGGGACAGGGACTCCTCGATCTAATGCAGTGGTTGCAGCCTTGGCTAAGGTGGAATGAGCACCCAAGCCCAAATGAGGTTGCATTTTGGCCTATGTGTAGTAGACTTTTATGCAACCCACTATCCATCAAGACATGGTTTGTTTCTGCACAGCCTTTTCCTTCTTGGTCCCAACATACCGAAAGACCAGATGATTCTCCACCTGGAACTCTGATATGATTAAGGTAGAACAACAATGCTCTTTTTGGGTCCAGGCGGTGGAGTCACTCCTCTTCTTTAGAGCAAAAAAGGTAGGCATGGGTCCTCAGAACCAGATTGTCTGTATAATAAGTTGTGTAAGGAGGATGCACAGAAGGTGCTTGCAGTTTGCTGAAGCTTCTAGCCAATTGTATGGCAATCAGAAAAGCCGTTTTGATGGTGAGTAGGCAAATTGGGCAGTTGTGCAGGGGCTTGAAGGGCACGGATATGAGAAATGTTAAGACCAGGTTGAAATTCAATTGAGGCATGATTTATATTTTATTTTTTAAAAATATTTTTATTGTTTTCCTTACACAACAAAAGTACAAGGTGACCAGTCCAGGTTACAAATAAGCTCCGCCATATCATGGTGTGTATAACAATATATGCCATTCAGCAATACTTTCAATCAGAAAAATCAACTAATCAACTAGTACTTTTAAGAAAACCACTCATGATCAATGAACTCCGCTTGCAAGGCATGCAACTCAATCTCCAGAGTACTTGTGCCATCACCGTATACAGCAGCGGTTTTCTTTCAAGAGCGGCGGGGCTCCGCCCTCCCTATCGACTCGGCCGGCATAATAAGCAAGGGATTTAAAATGATAACAGCAACAGCAATGTTACTTATTACCATTTTAAATCCCGAACCGGAACCGCACTGCCGATCAAAGCCCCGGGCCATCTGACATCTGACCTGCTGCCTGCCTGCTCTCGAGCGAGCGTCACTGCAGCAGCAGGCAGGCCAGGCAGGAAATGAAGGCAGCGTGTGGGGTGATTTGTGACACATGCGCTTTTGCGCATGTGTCACAATTGAAGTCTGAGACTGCCGGAGTGTAAACACCGGGCGCATTAGGTGCCAGCCCGGAAATATAAAGAATGGCCCTTTTGGGGCCCGCCCAGAAATGACGTAAAGCAGCCTCATAAATTTACAGCAGCCTCGGGCGGGTACAGTGTAAGCCCGAGGCTGCATTGAAGTCTATGGTGTGTACATGAAGGCTGGGGCATGATGACGAGTACACCCTTACCCCACCCTTTAATCAGTCGTCACTTGAGGGGGTGGGGTAATGCATAACTGACCCAGCATTCTCTCAAAAACGATTAATTTGGGAAAGGTCGTTTTTTAAAATACAATAATCATTACACTGAATGATTATTGTATATAAACTTTTAACTTTATTAAAAAAAAAACGCTGTAAGCATTTTATTTATGTCACAGAGTCATGAGACTTAACTCATGATCCTGTGACGTGGTGTCACATGCTGCACAGAGTAGAGCTTTCACTTTCATCCTGAAAGTGAAAGCTTTACTGTTTCAGCTCTCTCTGAACCAGTAGCTGCTGGACAACAAAAGAAAAGGAGAAGCACAGCCAGCCAGCAACTAGCATCAACCGGCTGAGACAGAAGCTGCCTGATAACTGGGGTAAGTGTGAAGTATTAATTATTGTTCTTTTAAATTATTTTTGCAATATTTCCATTATTTAAATATACTACTTTGTAATTATTTTAACATATAGCACACTCTAGTCTAGTATCATGACTCATGAGTGCATTTAAATAAACTTGCAAAGGTTAATGTGTCTCATGAAGTGCACTTCATGCAAAATGCTATGTAATATGCAGATGACAGATTTTTATTTTATGAAACTAGATAAGTGGGTTACTGCTTTGAATACAGAGCTCATTTGGTTATGTACAGTCCATACATGTTAATCCTTCCCATATAGCACAGTGAGCTATAAACAGCATGCAACTCTTCAACCTTGTAACGCTCACTTACTTTTGTTTCACAACCTGTACATTGATTTACACTCTTCATTTATTGTCAATATATGTGTACATGTGATCTAAAGCGCTTTGACACCCTACATGTGGATGAGTAGCACTATAAAAAGAAATAGAAACAAAATAGTGGTATTTAAATTTAAAATGTTTGCAAATACAAATTCAAAAGCAAGCGTCTTATGATGTGATAAGCTTTAAGCCTTTCTTTCTGCTCCATTGCTTCAAATCAATTACTATTTAAAGCAAGACTACTCACCCGTAGGGTCTCAAGGCGCTGTGTGTGGGGGGTTGAGGGGAGGGGATCTGCGATTGATTTGACGAGCCAAGTCTTGAGGTCCTTCCTTAATTGCGGACGTGATGGTGATTGCCTGAGGTGCAGAGGCAGGACGTTCCAGAAGTTTAGACAAGGATCTTTCTCCAGCACTGGTCTACAGATGTGTGATGGTGGCCTGCGCCAGTTGGGCGGAGTGGAGATGTCAGGGGAGAGTGTAGAAGCAGAAGTGGTGGTTGAGCTATGTATGTCTGGCATTGTGGAGGGATTTGTAGGCATGCGTGAGGCGCTTGAGCTAAGGTAATTCTTTTGTTGAAAGATAGCAAGTGAAGGTCTCTCAGGGAATATATGACGTTATATCGCATGCCAACACAAAGAATGCCATTATAACGCGGTTGTAACAACACAAGTGCTGTTACAACGCATTACCATTGCAAAGCACACTTTTACCATGCATATGCCTTTACCACGCATGCCATTACAAGGCAAAGACATGCGTGGTAAAAGCATATACTTGGTAAAAGTGGTTAAGGTAAGTAATTGTGTGTCTCTGTTTGTGTGTATATATATATATATATATATATATATATATATATATATATATATATATATATATATATATTCACTGAAAAAACCATAGGTTATAGACCATATATAGTTAGGAATTAGCATTTACAAAACCTTGAAAATTCACTGAAAAAACCATAGGTTATAGACCATATATAGTTAGGAATTCGCATTTACAAAACCTTATTTTACTCACACAAAACCATTGAAATTCCCTATATAGTTAGTTGCACTAACTATATATCGCGCACCCGCAATCCACTGCTGATGATGTCACATATTACATCATTCATGACATGGTCAGTGACATCACTGATGACATCACTGATGACATCTCAAATGACATCACTGATGACATCTCAAATGACATCACTGATGACATCTCAAATGACATCACTGATGACATCTCATTTGACATTACTGATCACATCACTGATGATATCATTCATGTGATAATACGATGAACCTCTTCAGACTCTAATATAACCTTAGATACAATCAGTGTAAACAGACACTCACAGACTGTCACTCATCCATGGAGTTACTCACACACCTAGTCAGTCATGCAAAGAATCAATCACACCTCCATTTCCTCAACTATACAGTTATACAAACTTTACTTATTCAAACATATACTAACACATATTTACTCTCTTATACAATCCCTGATACAAGTTCACAATGATCCATACAGCCACTCACACATTCACTGGCTCTTATGCACAGTTATTTATATATGTCAACTCTCACATGTACTGTGTTTTACATATGTACTTACTTTGACATGTAGCACTGAGATATCCATTCACTCACCAATACACTCATGCACACAGTCAACCGCCCATACAGCTGTTTCCACATGCACTTTTGAAACCATACATCTAGTGAATCAACTGCTCACACATCTATGCACAGAGTCATACACCTCCAAGCCACCCACACACACACTCAGTCTCCCATACAAATACTTGGGCAACCAATCAATAACCCATATAGTTACTCATATAGCTACTTATCAACACATGCAACAGTTTACAGAACAGCAGACATAATGATGCACAAATTAAGACAGTTTAGTCACTAACCCATGCACTCAGTGAGACACATTTAATCACTCACTCATACAGTCAGTCATGCACCTACTAAATCCTTCATCCAGACACTTATACATCCACTCATTCTTCAATATGTAAGACATATTTTAACTTTACAGAAACATACAGTCACTGGATGTTGTCATCAGTGATGTCATCAGTGATGTCATTTGAGATGTCATCAGTGATGTCATCAGTGATGTCACTGACCATGTCATGAATGATGTAATATGTGACATCATCAGCAGTGGATTGCGGGTGCGCGATATATAGTTAGTGCAACTAACTATATATGGAATTTCAATGGTTTTGTGTGAGTAAAATAAGGTTTTGTAAATGCGAATTCCTAACTATATATGGTCTATAACCTATGGTTTTTTCAGTGAATTTTTAAGGTTTTGTAAATGCTAATTCCTAACTATATATGGTCTATAACCTATGGTTTTTTCAGTGAATTTTCAAGGTTTTGTAAATGCTAATTCCTAACTGTATATGGTCTATAGCCTATGGTTTTTTCAGTGAATATATATATATATACATACATATATAAACATATATCATCTGTATATCTATATAAATACAAACATAAATGCATGCATACATATACTTATATGCATACAGATGCATGTTATTTACATGAAAGTTGAAAAAACACTAATAAAAGCAAAGCTAAAAAGCCACCTCATTACAAACAGAATGGCTTTAACTTAAACGAGGGCGAGATCTATTGCATTTTCAATGCTTGTTTACTTTGGTTCCATCAAGAAGGCATTCAGATGTGTCACACATTTGCCATAAATTCTGAATGTTAGCACTCTAGTTGCACATTAGATCACTGTAGTAAAGCTACTGCTCACCAGGGACGTCTGCTGCTAGTATTCAAAGTGCATGTTTCAGTCTGCATGTCAGAATTTTTTTAATGAAATAGAAGAGGATTTGAGAAGTCACTCAAAATGATCCCTAATTTTTCTTTCTGAAGCACTAATCATACTTTCTATGGCAAAATTAACCCCCTCATGTTGTTCCTTTTTAAATTGAGTGTTTTCAGACTTACCACTTCATTCCAATCAAGATGGCTTCTGGTGTGCCATACTTTTGTCATAAGTAGGACTGTTAGCGCTCTAGTTGTTCTTTAGAACACTCTGGGACATTCTGTCATTGGGCTATACTTGGGCTACATCTGGGTGATATTTGGGCTACATTTGGGCTCTTTTGTCTCTGGTGGCCATTTTGGGAGACTGCATGTCAGAATGTTTTAATGAAATAGAAAAGGATTTGAGAAGTCACTCAAAATGTGCCCTAATTGTTCATTCTGCAGCATTAATCATACTTTCTATGGCAAAATATACCCCCTCATGTTGTTTCTTTTTAAATTAAATGTTTTAAGAGTTACCACTTTATTCCAATCAAGATGGCTTCAGGTGTGCCATACCTTTGTAATAAGTAGGACTGTTAGCGCTCTAGTTGTTCTTTAGAACACTCTAGGAGGCTGCAGTAGAACACAAAGGAATCAACTGACAGTCTCTGTCCTTGTTGGATGTACATGTTTTACTGAGAATGTCAGACTTCATTTTCACATGACTGAGAAAGATAATGTGAATTTACAGAAAATATGCTTTCAGTTTAGCTTATAGATCCCCTTCCAAACCACTGTGGGAAAATCATGAGATATTAGTTTTCTTTCAAACAATATTCATGATTTCACAGCAGAAGGTTTTTTCACATGGTAAAATCACCTTAGAACCCACCACAATTCCTAAAACGAGTATGGTACCATCAACAAATGATTTATAATGTAACTAAAGTCCTAAAACCCTCTATTAACTACAATGCTTTTTAATGAGGTGCTATCATGTATATTGGTCCCAAGATGGCTGCCAACACTTCTTGGATGAAGTGCTGACAGCCAATCAGATCAGATGTGTGGTTAGGCTCCGCCCAGATATATATCTTTTTTTGAACCTAAATTACTCAAAATCCACTGGAGCACATATATTGAGACCTAGCAAAGGCACATCGGGCTAACAGTCCCTACAATTTTGCCAAGTTTCGTGCAAATCCATTCAGCCGTTCGAGCTAAAAGTGAGGCCAACCGCCCTATGGAAATTAACATGGGAAAAACGTGTTTTGGGACCCCCCTTTTTTCTCGGCCCCCCCTTGATGAAACCCCCCCAAATTGTCAGGGGCTGCTCAGAAACAAAATGTTCCATTTTCCTGAAAATTTCAGCCAATTCCGTCCACAAACGCCAAAGTTATTAGACATAGAATTTTCAAAAATCCCATAGAGAATAAATCCTAACTATATATACCTACTGGCGACCGCCAGTAGGTAATATATATATATATATATATATATATATATATATATATATATATATATATATATATATATATATATATATATATATATTTATATATTAATACCCCCAGGCAACCCCCAAATTACCCTTTGTACCAGTGCCAATAGCCCTACCCCCTTAAAATTCTAAAATTACCCTTACCACTCTAATACCCATACCCCCTAAACCCTAAAATTACCCTTACCACCCCAAAACCCAAACCAACCCTGAACCCTAAAATTACCCTTACAACCCCAAACCCTAAAACTTTAAATTACCCTTGGCACCACAAAATCCAAATTTGTCCGAGCCCTAAAATTACCCTGTGCACCCTAAAATCCAAACCCACCCTGAATCCTAAAATGAACCTTGGCACCCCAAAACATATACCCATCCTGAACCCTAAAATTAATCTTTGCAACCCAAACGTATACCCCTACACCTCAAAACCCAAACCCACCCTAAACCCTATACTTACCTTATACTTACAAGTAAAACACATATGCTTTTACCATGCTTGCCTATACAAAGAAATTCATGTAAAGGCATGTGTGGTAAAAGTATATGCATTATAATGCTTTACATTGTAATGCTATGCATTGTAATAGCATTGCGATGTAATGGTACTTGCGTTGTGTTGGCATGCGTTGTAATGGCATGCGTTGTATTGGATATTTCCCTTCTCAGGTGTACAGTGATGTGGCTGCGGCGTGGGATGTTCAGGATGAGTTTGGCGGAGGTGTTCTTGATGTTCTGCAGTTTCCGATGGAGTTTCTGGGTGGTGCTGGATAGAGTGCTGACAAGCTCATGGGTGATTCAGAAAAGGGGGTGGTGATGAACAGAGTGTCTGAATTAAGCAGACCACTCTTACCCAGTCCAAAGATCAGGGCTTGATCCATCACCGTTATTTAGCTCACTGCACCATCCCAGCTCAGAACCTGGCTATATGCAAATCAGTCTGTCCCTGGCCCAGTGCATCATGGGAACAGGGCGGACTAAACTACCAAGCCAATTCTTCACCAGAAAGGAGACAAGCTTCCGGGGCCGGTTTCTGGCATTTCAGTCGTCGTTGGCCCCGCTTGCTTGAATCCTGATGGTGCAGTGAGCAAGGGACTCATGTCTGAGTATACCCTGCCACACCTATAGTGGCCAAAAACGATTCAGAAAAGGGGGTGGTGATGAACAGAGTGTCTGAATTAAGCAGACCACTCTTACCCAGTCCAGTGGCGGAGGTGTTCTTGATGTTCTGCAGTTTCTTATGGAGTTTCTGGGTGGTGCTGGATAGAGTGCTGACAAGCTCATGGGTGACAGTTTGTTGTACTCACTGGGGACACACTGGAAGATTTCATGAAGTAGATGGAGCATGTGGAAATAGGAGGAATAAACAACATTGATTTGGTGGTTTATTGAGAGAGAGATCCAGGAGGTTGCCAAGGTTTCGCACGTAGTCAGTGGGCGTGTGGGGGGGGGTCCAAGTGCTGCAGACCCCCTCTGCCTGGGCCACCAAGAGTCAACCAGGGCAGAGGGGGTGGCAACACTTAGGGGTGGATCCCAGGTTGAGGACTTAGGTCTTGTTTGAGTTAGTTAAGCTTGAGGCAGCTGTCCTTCATCCTGGTGGAGACTGCATTTATCCTGTTGTGGAAGTTGCTCTTGGCAGCTGTGGGTTCTTCTGTGAGGTAGAGAATCAGCTGGATGTTATCGGCGTAGGAGACAATGTTGAGTCTGTGGTTCTTGACGATGGCTGGAAATGGGGCCTGAAGAGCTTGGGGCTCAGGGAGGAGCCTTGAGACCCTTTGCAGCTGATCTCTGTGGGTTTTCAGTTGAATGGTGGAAGTCGTACTCTCTGTGTTCGGCCGGTGAGGAAGGAGCAGATCCATCCAGGGCTTTGTTCCGGATGCTGGCATCGTGGAATCTTGTGCAGAGGGTGTGGTGGGAAACGGTGTTGAAGGCGGCTGAGAGGTCCAGCAGGAAGAGGGAAGCTGTTTCCCATTGGTCGAGGCATTTGCTTTTAGGTTTGAGGCTCCAGATATCTCCTTGGAACAGAAGGAGGCCTGAAGGCCCTTTAACTTCGGCCTTTGTTATTGGCCCAGGTGAAATCTGATAAGCTGCTGCCCCCCTCCACCTGCACATTGCAGCTCGGAATGATAGCAGGCAACGTGCAGCAGCAGGCGCTGCTGAATGTGTCAGTTATAAATGGGGTTTTTGTTTGGCTAAGGTATACACCTAAGCCCAGCAGTACCCACCACCACTCAGGTTAATTCAGATGCAAGATTACCTGTGCTCCTCGTCTGGTAGCTTGGCGCAGAGGAGGCTTATCAAAGAGGCAATGTGTAAAGTATTTCTGCAACGCATAGTAAAGTAACAGTGAAAGACAAAGCAAAACACTCCACACTAGTTCTAGAAAAATAGACCATCTTTATGTAATTAAAACCAGGCCTAAAGGACAGCAATTCAATAGTCTATCAAGAGTTATGCCAGTACTAGTAACGTTAATAGCTCATCACAGTGCTCAGGAAACTTTAAGGGAATTACAGTAATCCTCAAATGAGCCCACCGGCCTCCTCCACCTTGAAAAGATTTTCAATGCAGTGGGGGTTGAAGTTAGCCTGCACACAGGCCTTCGGGACAGTACCTGGGGCTTGGAGTCACTGCTCTCGTTATCGGCGGTCTCGCACACGGGGTCCACGTGGTAGGAAGAGGAGTTGGGCTCTGGCTTGGCCGCTGGAGCACAGGCAGGTCTGTGGCCCCATACTGCTGTGTTGGTGGGCCTCACACATGGAGCTCGTGTTGATAAGAGGTACAGAGGCAGGCAGGACTGGTGTTCAGCCGCAGTAGATGCAGTCTTGTGAATCTTCGGCCCAAAGAGCCTGGAGAGAGCGAGCTCAGATCGTTGTGTTGCTAGGCAACCAGAATGCGCTCACGCCACTCGGTGCTCCCGGCGCTGACTGAGGGTAAGGTCTACACCGCTGCGGTATCTTCAGAAACAGCAGTGTCGAGTACGACTAGTAGCAAAAGGTGACCGAGCGCCAACACAGCAGGCGCTAGACAATGTGAGTGTGTCTGGTGGCCCAATAACATACAAATAGCCCTGATTCTTCCATAACAGGAGGAAAGCTAACAAGTTCTTGGGAACTTGTAGGATATAGAGGCCCAGTTGTCCCTCATTGCAGAGGTAGCAGGGAGCAGGCCAACATAGCTGAGCAGAGTGCATAGGCAGTACAGCAAAGCAAGTGACAAAGGGGCAGTCCTTCCTAGCAGCGTTGTACCTCATAGTTGCAGAGTCTTCTTCAGACCCCAAAGTGAACCAATTTGGGGATGTCACAGCGAGGTCCAGTACTAATACCAAAATGTGTCTTTGAAGTGGGGGAGACAACAAAAGACAGCTGTCTTTGATCCTCATAGTATTATTTAAAATAATTTTGTTTGTGTTTACAAATATCATATTGGTTTTGAAGGGATATTTCTTAAAATATACATTTATTTATTTTCATATTTTATTTTTATGTAGCCATTTTTTACTATACTGACTGCCACAAGGGCCTGAGAGTGGCATGCAAAGTATTTAAAAATAAAGTAAAACATTTGTACCTAGCCTGCTTATGCAAATAACGTTTTTGTTCTTTCTTAAATAAATGAAAGATTTTTAATGGATATTTCTTATATTATAAGCAATGCATATTACACTCATTTCCTAACTTATTTTTATTTAGTGGTTTTCTGAAATACTGATAGACCCAAGGGCTTCAGAGCGCTATATGAACTATTTAAAATACAATATTTACTTAATTATTTTGCAAAATTGCTTTGCTCATAAATCAAAGCTTTTGCTGACTTCCTAAAAATTAAATGTTTGTTTCAAATTGATATTTCTTATACATGTAGCTATTTAATATGTCATAATGATTACTGGGCAGTCAACGTTGAATAGCTGATGCAGAAAAGGAAATGGCCAGCCGTCATTTTTGGTAGGAACAAAATTACAAGTGTGTTTCTTTGTGGATATACAACCTGGCTTAGTACCCTGGCCCTCTTCAGAAGTCAACTTGCTTGGCAACACAGAAATTCTCTGAAATGATGTATGAGTTTTCTTTTATGAATGCCTAGAAGAACTGATTTTTCAGTCCATTTATCACAGAAATAGTGCGGAAAATTGCACCAAAAAATGCCAATTTTTAAAAATGTTCTTCGCGGGGGAGAACCCCCCCCACACCCTCCTTATTGCCGTCGGGCTCGCTCGCTTCGCTCGCTCGCTCCCGTTCGTTGATGCCTACTTCAATAGCCCTACCAGGTTCAAATTCCACCAGCCGCCACTGACCGTATATTGTATCATACACCCAAATCAATAATAAGTCACCCTGTAATACCCTCCCTCGGCCCTCCCCCCACCCGCCTCGACTCACCAGCGTGCCTATTAATCCAACCCTATGTAGTAGATCTAAACGTCACAACAATTGAGCACAGTCCTGGTACTAGATACACAACTCTATGGGATACTCTGACTATAGTGGAAGTGCAGAGGCACCCTACTCGTGCATCTCCCCATCGTTGCTACAGGGGAATCACTTTACAAGTCACCACTCCCTATAGGTGCGCTCAGTTCCAAACCGGAGTCTGCCTCAGACGTCCTCAACTCCTCAACCAGACCCTCCCATGCCCGCGTCGGTTCCTTTGTCTGGAGCTACCTGTCGTTCCGTAATTTCACCTAATAATGCAATGATATCCTCCCAGTAAGTCCCAACTGTGAGCAATCCCATAGCATGTGCAATAGACCCGCACCCCGCAACACACAGCGGGGGCACAGTGCATTATCCACATGAAAATACTGATTGATCTTCTCCGGAGTAAGGTACGCCCTATGCAATATGAAGAAATGAACTAACTGAAATCTAGCGTTCCTAGTGCCCTTCCATGCCCTCCTAACTATTTGCTTCCAGGCCGAGTCAGGAATTTCCCTATCCATGTCCGCCTCCCAGTGGGATCCGAGCCTCTGTAGCGGCAGCAACCCCTCCTTAAGCATACCCCTTAAGCATACGGCCATACAAACAAGTGACAGCTTTGTAGGTACCCGCCGCCATCATAACATATTGGCATACCGCGTTCACCAGGGGCTCTGACAGGCCCGTTCCCCAATATTTCTGAACCGCCACAATCAGGGCTGCATGGATTAAGTAGTGACCCCGAGGGAGTCTAAATCTCCCCTGTAACTCATCATAAGATAATAGGACACCGTCTCCATACAAATCTCCCAGAACCTGCAGCCCAAGGGTTTCCCATTCTGCAAGAGCCGACCAATCACCGCCGTGTGGAAGTGCTGTACACATGCCCAGTGGTATCTCTGGGGCATAAGGGCGCCGCACTCCTATTCTGCTGTGATATTGTTTCCAGCAAAGTCTCAGTGTGCATTCCTCTACTGTCAAGGAGTAAGTAAATTCTTTATTGCATGATTAATAAAAATCTTTGCAATTGGTCTAAAAAAACATAAATGAGCACTTTTGCAAAGCACGTAAAAAGGCACAAAAAAAAAGAAAACATTTCATTACAATCACATTGATATAAAAGCATTTCGAAATTTGCAATATTAATCAATATAAAAATATAAATATATACAAAAGGAACTTATGTTCTCCTTAAATAGACGGTCAATGTACGATTTTTGATCTTTGGAATAATGAGCTAAAACTCTGTCAAAAGTTTGCACGAGAGAATTCTTTACAAGTAAGAGTTTTTCGCGGAGCAGTGTTTTTCCAGTTCTTTCACGGAAGAGTTTTTCACAGATCAGAATCTTTCCGGTTCATGGACTAACGGCTGGGTTTAGCACGGTGTTTGCAAATTTCATAAAGCGAACCAGTCTGCAGGCTAATTGAATGTCTTCCCCCTTAAAGCTTGCCAACAGTGCCTGTCGGCGGGTCCGCAGACGTCTTTGGTTCCAAAGTTGTGTTAATTGTCTCCTTCGTTCGTTATCTAGGGCTTTGCAGCTGCATAGCAAGTGCAGAACGTCCTCCTTTGGACCTTCGCAGAGTCAGCACTTTGTGTTGGATTCCGAGCGTCTCCACGGGGGAAGATGTTCTTTTGATGGTATTACTCCCATCCTCCCATCCTCAACTGCAGAAAGGATTCCTTTGCCGCCCTTGAGAAGCCAGTCCCTAGGTAAGCCTGTGGTTGGAGCCTGGAGTAGCTCTGGATCAGGAACCACCCGTGAGACCTCCTGGTTAATCCTGCTTTATCTTCTTCCAGGGATTGTATCTTCACAGTTTTGTTAACATGCCGCTTAAAACATTTATGTGTGCAGCTCGCTTCCCAAAGGTCTTTTAGCACAAGGGTGCTTATTGCTGCTTGGAGATAGACCATTGCAGGGCTGTCCATGTTTCTTACCATCTCTTTCCAAAGGTAAGTGTTAATGGTGCCTATCTCTGCACTCTTTACTTTATGCCAGCATTTTATGTAAGCACCCTTGCGTGCTATTTGTTGTTTCTGTAGGCCGATAGCTGGTTCTGACAATTATTTAAGATTTGCTCCCTCATAATTAGATTATACAATCCTTTAAAATCAGTAACCTTACTACCCAGTAGCCAGCCTTCAAAAGCCTTAGTGGCACAATCAACAAAGTCAGTCCAATCTTGAGACTGAGTTTTCTGGGTGTCTCTGAACAGCATCCTGTATTGTTCAGTGGTTAAACCAAACCCATCAACCAGTACATTCTTCAAGATTTGGTAATTGTTAGCATCCTCCACCCTTGTGGTGAGGAGCTTATCTCTACCTTTACCATCAAAGGAGAGCCACAAGATAGCTGCCCACTGACTTTGGGGAACACCCTGCACAGTGCAGGCTCTCTCCAAAGCAGTAATCCATTTGTGGATGTCATCCCCTTCTTTAAAGGGGGGCACTATCTTATTCAGGTGCTTTGTATCAAAACTCCTTTCCCTATTGCTAGGTTTATTGCTGCCACCAGTGGGCTGTAGCCCACATAATTCTTGCTCTCTAGCAAGGGCAAGTCTCTCTTTGGCCAGGGCAAGTTCTTCCCTTTCAATCCTCAGTTTGACTGCCCTTTCTTCAGCTTCATACACTCTCCTCTTAGGGGAAGACATCCCTCTGTGAGAAGAGTTGAGAGAGCCATTGGTTCGAAGGGATCTGTTAGAGCCTCTTGATAGAGACCTAACTCGTCCATTCCCAATGTTAAGCTGACCTGAGAGTGGGCCAGGAGTCCCCTAGTACCAAGCTCATGTCTGCTTAAGTTGGACCTGGTTAGTCTATTGACTTCTACCTGTCCCTTATCTGCCTCATCCCCTGACAACTGGTCCTCATCCTCAGCATCATCTGCTTCCTGGAGGGGATGGTCCTGGCTATCAAAGGGTCCCTGTAAGGAGGGCAAACTTCCTTCTGGATTAGAAGGGTCTGGGTTACCAGCCCTACTGGCATCATAAGCCTCTAAGAGACTAATCAGAAAGGAAGTGGTGGGGTTAGACCCCTGTTTTAGTTTCCTGAGAGTACACACTTGTCTCATCTCATGGAAGCTAAGAGCAGTATATTTAGAAGGGACCTGTGGAGGGTCCACTGACACCAGGGGATACTCAGAGTTTCCTCCTTTGTCCGACATACTGTTTCTAGTGTGGTGTAAGTGATGCACCTACCTACACTATGTGTTTCCCTACTGATCCCTTGCTAAGAGTTACAGCCAAGGTGTGCTAGGCCTTGAGGAGCTGCAACAGCTGGTTCAGTAGAACTCAGAGTATTCTAAGCTTAGTTATATGTACTAACAGTACTTATGTGATCTTTCAACAAGATATTCTTAGGATACGTGTGGTAAAACAACAGCAAGCTCAAATCCCAACCGCTGCTCACCAATGTGAGAAGGTGGCCTGATATGCAGTGGTCACTATTCTAGTGAACACTATGTATCAGTCCAGCAACCCTTATTGATGATTGGTTGTAAGTCAACCTTATAGACCAGCTATCCTAGTAGCGTGGATACGAGCAGTCTAAGGCTAAAGACTCGAGAGGGCGTGTTAAGCCAGCTGTTATACCACATATACCCCTTGAACACCAAGTGAAAGGACACCACACAAGTGTTATGAAAATAAACAGTTATTTATTAAAGATCACAACAGCCCTGTACTCTTTATGAGGACAGGGTACTTAGCACAAACCAAAACTCTTACAAAAATACTTAAGTTAGCACAGTATATACAAATGCCCGAGGGGCACGGAAAACCATATACTAGAAAAGTGGAATGCGAAATTACTAGCAGGTAAGTACAGTACTAATAGGCTTAGGAATCGCTAGGACTTAACTATAGAACCTTCAGATTACTTATAGGAGGCCTAGGGGACTCGGGTGCAGTGTGTGCACTCTCACGCGAGATGCGGGACAAAGTCTATGGTAGCTAGGAATTGCAAAGTTAGTGTTCTCGGGCGAACCCGACCTGGTAGGGAGAAAACGAAAGTAGATTCTGACCCTTGGATAGTGAGGCTATGCTGGGGCACCGAAATGCCGAAGTTACCTAGCCCAGGGGCTGCAGCTGCATAGGACTCAAAAGACGTCGGGAATCCTCGTTGACGGACCAGGAGCCTGGAAGAAAGAAGTTGCTGGCAGGCGACCAGTGAAGAAAGTTCGGTGGATCCAAGCCTGGATCGATGGAAGATGACACCTGAAAGCAGAGGGGACCAAGTTCGAGACTACTAGCCAGTAGTCAGTGGGCACCAGGAGGGCACCGGATGGTAGCCACCTCGACAAGGCGTGTGGGTGACGCTGGGCTCGGAGATCTCACGGACCAGGAGGCGTTGTCGGCGACCAGGAAGGATCGAGCTGTCCCACGAAGATAGAAGCTGTCGGCGTCGCTGGACCCAGGATTGGGCAACAAAGCCTTGGCAAATTCAAGCCCACGCGGTGGACCTAAAATGGCGTCTGGAGTGGACCAGGAGGGTCCGGGGTGCCTCTCTTCAAGAAGGAAGCAAGGGCCAGTCTGGAGCAACCAGACCAGCAGCAGTGATGTCGTCGGGCGTCGTTCAGAAGGCCACAAGCCAGCCGGCTAGTAGCCAAACAACGCGGTGCACAGCAAACAGCAGAAGGGCCCCACGCAGATCGTGGAGATGCAGGGAGGCTGATCTTGGGTGCTGGAGCTGTGCAGGGTCGGGGCTTCTCGGACCCCAAAGCACTCACCCGTGGAGGACACGGTGGGCTTGCAGTAAAGATGTCGTACAGTCTTGGCGATCGTCGGTCCCTCGAGGTCTCGTCGCACTCACGGTTCTCAGCTTGGCTGTAGAGGTGAGTAGAGGTCAGAGGTGCCAGGGAAGCCGGGTCGCGTCGAGCTGGGTCGTCGGATTCGTGATGAAGGACTTGCAGCAGACCGCAGTGTTCTTTAGGATGGTGCCCGCTTGATGCAGGGTGACTACTCCTTAGCCACAAGGGAGAATCTTGAAGAAGAAATCGTGAAGTCCTTTCGAAGAAAGTCGTGTCTTGATTCCAAAGATGATCTAATTTGAACAGGGGGCCCGCTCCCATCTTTATACTAAAAAAAGGGGGCTGTCCCGGTGACTAGGTCCTGCCTATGGGTGGGACTAGGTGGGGGGTGGTTACACCCCTCTGCCATGCCGGACTTCCCCAGGCCAGGGGCTGGTGTGCCCCTGGAACTGGTTCAGACCGGCCTATGCGTAGTGAGCACCGGGGTGCCACTCAGCAGTCACCTTCCTGTAAAGCCCTGCCTACCCAGGATACACAAAACCATGTCTGGGACGGTGCTAGCACCGCCCCTGACAGGAAACCCTTTGTCCAGGCTCCCCTCGCTGGAAGGACTCCCAGCTGCAGGGGGTCAGACTCGTGTCTGTGGTGGCAGCATCCATTTTGTGGAGCTGAGGCTTCAGTTAACTTTAACCGGGGTTCACAGTTACATACATGTCGTGTCCCTCTAGAAGGGTGGAATGCTAACCCCGTCGCCAGAATTGGCGAGGGGTTAGTATTCCAATTCGTATGACACCTTACTCGACATGTTTTGATAAAGCAATACCAAAGTTAGCATTTAACCGCAAGGATTATAATGCACTTAAGAGTATATGGTATGCGGTATCATGGAACAGCTATTAGGACTTGGTTCCGCAAGCTGCAGACAGGCTCAGCTCATGCCAGAGCACCATCTCACACGCTTCCAAGCACTCTGCCTTCAGGATTGTCAAGGCCTGCCATAGGAGTGACTGATAGGAATCTGTGTGTCCATTTTAGGGTTAGGTATAGGTATACTACACCTACAGCAAAGGGTGTTTACACGACTTTGCCCCAGCTGTCATGCAGCCAGTTGTGTCAAATTTAGGAGGCCAGCCAGGGGTGGCATAATACATGCTGCAGCCCCTGGCAGCCCTGGGTACACCTATGCCCTGAGTTACAGGGTCTGATAAGGTGGCCCAGTACCAATTGGAAATGTACCTAGGGTACATGGAATCAATTTTAAAGAGAGAGCAGTAGGCCTGGGGTCCTGATTGGCAGGATCCCAGGTCGACTATGTCCAAAACCAGCTAAAACACAGGGCAAAAAGGTTGGGGGCAACCATAGTCAGGATGTACCTTCCTACACAACCCCCCCCCCCCCCAAACGAAAGGAGATAAGGCTATCCTTGTCCAGGTAAGCCTCTATCACCTAAGTGGCCATATAAGGAAGGACCAGCTCTGGCTTGGTTTCCCCCTGTGTCATGGTCCACTAGGCAACCCCTCACCCTAAGGGTATCTGAGGGTCTCCACCATAGGGAATTTCTGTCTCTGGTGTGTCTTGGGAAAGAAGAAGGCTGATGCTGGGATGGAGTACTGAAGTGAGGCTCCTCTACCTTTGGGCTCAACTTCCTCCAATCACCATTCATCATGTGTGCCTTTCTTTCTTTAGCTGAGATGCACTGAGCTCTCAGGGTCAGCCTCTGGCTACCTAAAGCTGGAGGCTGAGTCCCTCTGTTTGGCTTACTGGAGGGACAGGTCAGGTTTGGGGTTTTTAGGCCCCATGTTTGGCTGTGCCCAACAGTGTCCAGCTGTGGGAGGTCCCTAACTACTTTTAAGGGGGATCCCTCAGGTGTCTGACTTATTTTCACTTGGCTAGGTTTACCAGCTTCAGTGACCCTAATCTGCTGATTAAGTGGTTCTTTTGGACAGGGGGCCCTTTGGGGTCCACCACTGGCCTCCCTGACCTCCACAGCCCTGGGCTGACTGAGGCAGGGTAGAGAGGTGCAGGTTACCTGCTCCAGACTGGGTCCCACCTGGGAAGGGTCCACTGACATCAGAGGTTCTGCCAGGCTAGGCCTGACTACCTCTGGGGCAGGTCCTTCAACAGGGGTAGAGTCAGTTCCCTGAGGAGGCTGGCTCTCACCTAGTGTCTGGGAGGGGGAAGACTCTTCTTCCTCCTCGATGCTCTCTGTTTGAGTGGAGTGATCCATTGTTTCAGGCTTCACAACCTCACTATCTGTTTGAGTAGAGGCTGAGACCATTTCAACCTTGCCAACCTTTCCAGGAGGGCACTCAGTTTGTTTTTGGGCTGTGACTGTCACAGCCCTCCTATCCTGTTCTGGAAAGTCTGTCTGAGCCTGGGCAGTGGCTACCACTGCCCTTCCAACCTTTTCAGGGAGGAATGGTGCTTGGACTGGGGCTGTAGCTATTACTGCCCCACTACCCTGTCTGGATAGGCCTATCATTCTGGAGTGAGTTTCTTGCTCCACCTCAGCCCATGCTGAGAGTTCCAGGTCATTCCCCAGTAAGCAATCTACAGGTAGGTTATCTGTCACTGCCACTCTCATGGGCCCTGTGACATTACCCCAGCTGAGCTTGACTACTGCCATGGGATGCCTTCTCTTCACTCCATGAATGTCTGTCACCTGATAAGTAAAACCAGGGGTCAGTTGAGCAGAGGGGACCAGATGGTCACTCACCATGGTGAGGCTGGCCCCTGTGTCTCTGAATGCCTCAACCTTCTGACCATTCACTAAAACTTCTTGTCTATACTTTCCCAAAATGTGGGGTCCAGTAGTGAAGTTGGCAAACCCCATGCCAGTCTCACAGACAAGAGTGTGGTCAGGGAACCTGGCTAGGCCATAGTCCTCCTGATTGCCCAAAGTAATGCCCACCACATTCTTGGGGGCACTCCCACCACCTGGGGGATTACCACTAGTGGTAACAGGAGGTTTAGGAGTATTACCTGGGGGCATATTTCCCTTATTACCATTTTTAGGGCAACTGGCATCACTTTTGTAATGACCCACCTGTTTACAGGTATGGCAATAAGGTTTCTTCTGTTCTGAAGGAGTGTTCTGGGACCCACCACCCTTGTTGGAGTTTTGGGGCCCTTGGGAAGTCTTCTCTGTGGATTTATCCCCACCCTTCTCTTGAGGCTTGGTTGATTCCTTTTTCTGGTCACCACCCTGGTTTTTAGGCCTAACCCTGGTTCTGACCCATTTGTCTGCCCTCTTACCCAATTCCTGTGGAGAGGTCAACTCAGAGTCTACCAGGTGCTGATGTAATAGCTGGTTCTGACAATTATTTAAGATTTGCTCCCTCATAATTAGATTATACAATCCTTTAAAATCAGTAACCTTACTACCCAGTAGCCAGCCTTCAAAAGCCTTAGTGGCACAATCAACAAAGTCAGTCCAATCTTGAGACTGAGTTTTCTGGGTGTCTCTGAACAGCATCCTGTATTGTTCAGTGGTTAAACCAAACCCATCAACCAGTACATTCTTCAAGATTTGGTAATTGTTAGCATCCTCCACCCTTGTGGTGAGGAGCTTATCTCTACCTTTACCATCAAAGGAGAGCCACAAGATAGCTGCCCACTGACTTTGGGGAACACCCTGCACAGTGCAGGCTCTCTCCAAAGCAGTAATCCATTTGTGGATGTCATCCCCTTCTTTAAAGGGGGGCACTATCTTATTCAGGTGCTTTGTATCAAAACTCCTTTCCCTATTGCTAGGTTTATTGCTGCCACCAGTGGGCTGTAGCCCACATAATTCTTGCTCTCTAGCAAGGGCAAGTCTCTCTTTGGCCAGGGCAAGTTCTTCCCTTTCAATCCTCAGTTTGACTGCCCTTTCTTCAGCTTCATACACTCTCCTCTTAGGGGAAGACATCCCTCTGTGAGAAGAGTTGAGAGAGCCATTGGTTCGAAGGGATCTGTTAGAGCCTCTTGATAGAGACCTAACTCGTCCATTCCCAATGTTAAGCTGACCTGAGAGTGGGCCCAGGAGTCCCCTAGTACCAAGCTCATGTCTGCTTAAGTTGGACCTGGTTAGTCTATTGACTTCTACCTGTCCCTTATCTGCCTCATCCCCTGACAACTGGTCCTCATCCTCATCCTCAGCATCATCTGCTTCCTGGAGGGGATGGTCCTGGCTATCAAAGGGTCCCTGTAAGGAGGGCAAACTTCCTTCTGGATTAGAAGGGTCTGGGTTACCAGCCCTACTGGCATCATAAGCCTCTAAGAGACTAATCAGAAAGGAAGTGGTGGGGTTAGACCCCTGTTTTAGTTTCCTGAGAGTACACACTTGTCTCATCTCATGGAAGCTAAGAGCAGTATATTTAGAAGGGACCTGTGGAGGGTCCACTGACACCAGGGGATACTCAGAGTTTCCTCCTTTGTCCGACATACTGTTTCTAGTGTGGTGTAAGTGATGCACCTACCTACACTATGTGTTTCCCTACTGATCCCTTGCTAAGAGTTACAGCCAAGGTGTGCTAGGCCTTGAGGAGCTGCAACAGCTGGTTCAGTAGAACTCAGAGTATTCTAAGCTTAGTTATATGTACTAACAGTACTTATGTGATCTTTCAACAAGATATTCTTAGGATACGTGTGGTAAAACAACAGCAAGCTCAAATCCCAACCGCTGCTCACCAATGTGAGAAGGTGGCCTGATATGCAGTGGTCACTATTCTAGTGAACACTATGTATCAGTCCAGCAACCCTTATTGATGATTGGTTGTAAGTCAACCTTATAGACCAGCTATCCTAGTAGCGTGGATACGAGCAGTCTAAGGCTAAAGACTCGAGAGGGCGTGTTAAGCCAGCTGTTATACCACATATACCCCTTGAACACCAAGTGAAAGGACACCACACAAGTGTTATGAAAATAAACAGTTATTTATTAAAGATCACAACAGCCCTGTACTCTTTATGAGGACAGGGTACTTAGCACAAACCAAAACTCTTACAAAAATACTTAAGTTAGCACAGTATATACAAATGCCCGAGGGGCACGGAAAACCATATACTAGAAAAGTGGAATGCGAAATTACTAGCAGGTAAGTACAGTACTAATAGGCTTAGGAATCGCTAGGACTTAAACTATAGAACCTTCAGATTACTTATAGGAGGCCTAGGGGACTCCGGTGCAGTGTGTGCACTCTCACGCGAGATGCGGGACAAAGTCTATGGTAGCTAGGAATTGCAAAGTTAGTGTTCTCGGGCGAACCCGACCTGGTAGGGAGAAAACGAAAGTAGATTCTGACCCTTGGATAGTGAGGCTATGCTGGGGCACCGAAATGCCGAAGTTACCTAGCCCAGGGGCTGCAGCTGCATAGGACTCAAAAGACGTCGGGAATCCTCGTTGACGGACCAGGAGCCTGGAAGAAAGAAGTCGCTGGCAGGCGACCAGTGAAGAAAGTTCGGTGGATCCAAACCTGGATCGATGGAAGATGACACCTGAAAGCAGAGGGGACCAAGTTCGAGACTACTAGCCAGTAGTCAGTGGGCACCAGGAGGGCACCGGATGGTAGCCACCTCGACAAGGCGTGTGGGTGACGCTGGGCTCGGAGATCTTACGGACCAGGAGGCGTTGTCGGCGACCAGGAAGGAGGATCGAGCTGTCCCACGAAGATAGAAGCTGTCGGCGTCGCTGGACCCAGGATTGGGCAACAAAGCCTTGGCAAATTCAAGCCCACGCGGTGGACCTAAAATGGCGTCTGGAGTGGACCAGGAGGGTCCGGGGTGCCTCTCTTCAAGAAGGAAGCAAGGGCCAGTCTGGAGCAACCAGACCAGCAGCAGTGATGTCGTCGGGCGTCGTTCAGAAGGCCACAAGCCAGCCGGCTAGTAGCCAAACAACGCGGTGCACAGCAAACAGCAGAAGGGCCCCACGCAGATCGTGGAGATGCAGGGAGGCTGATCTTGGGTGCTGGAGCTGTGCAGGGTCGGGGCTTCTCGGACCCCAAAGCACTCACCCGTGGAGGACACGGTGGGCTTGCAGTAAAGATGTCGTACAGTCTTGGCGATCGTCGGTCCCTCGAGGTCTCGTCGCACTCACGGTTCTCAGCTTGGCTGTAGAGGTGAGTAGAGGTCAGAGGTGCCAGGGAAGCCGGGTCTCGTCGAGCTGGGTCGTCGGATTCGTGATGAAGGACTTGTAGCAGACCGCAGTGTTCTTTAGGATGGTGCCCGCTTGATGCAGGGTGACTACTCCTTAGCCACAAGGGAGAATCTTGAAGAAGAAATCGTGAAGTCCTTTCGAAGAAAGTCGTGTCTTGATTCCAAAGATGATCTAATTTGAACAGGGGGCCCGCTCCCATCTTTATACTAAAAAAAGGGGGCTGTCCCGGTGACTAGGTCCTGCCTATGGGTGGGACTAGGTGGGGGGTGGTTACACCCCTCTGCCATGCCGGACTTCCCCAGGCCAGGGGCTGGTGTGCCCCTGGAACTGGTTCAGACCGGCCTATGCGTAGTGAGCACCGGGGTGCCACTCAGCAGTCACCTTCCTGTAAAGCCCTGCCTACCCAGGATACACAAAACCATGTCTGGGACGGTGCTAGCACCGCCCCTGACAGGAAACCCTTTGTCCAGGCTCCCCTCACTGGAAGGACTCCCAGCTGCAGGGGGTCAGACTCGTGTCTGTGGTGGCAGCATCCATTTTGTGGAGCTGAGGCTTCAGTTAACTTTAACCGGGGTTCACAGTTACATACATGTCGTGTCCCTCTAGAAGGGTGGAATGCTAACCCCGTCGCCAGAATTGGCGAGGGGTTAGTATTCCAATTCGTATGACACCTTACTCGACATGTTTTGATAAAGCAATACCAAAGTTAGCATTTAACCGCGAGGATTATAATGCACTTAAGAGTATATGGTATGCGTTATCATGGAACAGCTATTAGGACTTGGTTCCGCAAGCTGCAGACAGGCTCAGCTCATGCCAGAGCACCATCTCACACGATTCCAAGCACTCTGCCTTCAGGATTGTCAAGGCCTGCCATAGGAGTGACTGATAGGAATCTGTGTGTTCATTTTAGGGTTAGGTATAGGTATACTACACCTACAGCAAAGGGTGTTTACACGACTTTGCCCCAGCTGTCATGCAGCCAGTTGTGTCAAATTTAGGAGGCCAGCCAGGGGTGGCATAATACATGCTGCAGCCCCTGGCAGCCCTGGGTACACCTATGCCCTGAGTTACAGGGTCTGATAAGGTGGCCCAGTACCAATTGGAAATGTACCTAGGGTACATGGAATCCATTTTAAAGAGAGAGCAGTAGGCCTGGGGTCCTGATTGGCAGGATCCCAGGTCGACTATGTCCAAAACCAGCTAAAACACAGGGCAAAAAGGTTGGGGGCAACCATAGTCAGGATGTACCTTCCTACAGTGACGTCTACGGAAGAACAGTGTATTTGACTCGCATTCTTCCCGGCGTTTCAAGTTAATCAGCTTGCGGTTCAGTGACTCTGCTTATGACGTCTGCATTCTTCACGGTGTTTCAAGCTAATTAGCTTGCAGTTCAGTGACCTTCCTTGTATTGTGACGTCCAGAGTCTAAATATTCACGGCGTGTAAAACAATATCAGCTTACACTTCAGTGATATAAAGGGATTAATGACTGAAGTTTATTTAAAAAAGTAAAGACTATAAAAAATAAAAAAAATACATTTTATCTTCATCTTGATACATAATTGAAATAAATTTAAACCACTGAGAAAGGAGTCAAGAAAAAAAAAAGGAAAAGTTATTAAATAAATTTCACAAGTAATAACAAAAAAAAAGAAGTTCTGAATTTAAGCATTCTTTAAAATTGCATAAGGAATACTTTGAAAATGCAAAATGTCACACAACCAGCTTTTTTCTTGACCAGTCCTGGTGAACCAAATGTTAAATGGAAAAAATGGAAGAAAATGTTTGCAAATTATGCAAGAGTTTGTGGAACCAATTTAAGTGCTGAGCGAAAACATTCTTTACTATTACATTGTATGGGAGGAGAAGGTCAAGAAGTTCTAGAACATTTACCTGAACTAAGTGCGGCAGAACAAAGAAATCTAAATGAATATGAAATCGCTATTGTTCAACTTGATCGGCATTATTTACCAAGGCTGAGTACCATTATGGAAAGGTATCATTTTGGATTAAGAGAACAGAAGAAAGATGAGACTGCGGAAGAATATGTTTCTGTTTTAAGAAAATTGGCGTCATCGTGTAATTTTGGTCAAACTTTGGATGAGAGAATAAGAGACCAATTTGTTTTGAGATGTGATCATGATAACATAAGAAAGGAATTGTGGTTGAAAGATGAACCACCGCTGGATGAAGTTCTAGTCATTGCAAAGCAGGTGGAACATATGACTAAATGTGTTGAATAGTTAAAAGGTGAAAAGGAGAAGACATCTATGATAGAAACCAAAACTGAAACTAAGACAACAGAAGTTGTTTGTCAAGTTAACCCCTTCCATGCTGATGACGGAACGGTTCCGTCATCAGCGTCGGTTGAGCTGTGCTGATGACGGAACCGTTCCGTTATGACTCCGCCCGCGCAAGGCGGAGTCAGCACAGGCGGGGAATACACCCTGCACGCAAGGGGTTAAGCAAAAAATGAATCCAAAATTTAGAAAAGAAAAATTCTATGCAATATGTTCCTAATGCAAATTCTGGAAATAGATTTTCTTGTTTTAGATGTGGGCAATTTAGTCATTTAGCAAATTCTTCAAATTGCCCTGCGTTGAAATCTTTATGCAACACTTGTGGGAAAAGAGGACATTAATCGAAATTCTGTAGAACAAAAATGTTCACGGGTGAAAGTTCTAATAAGAAAAAGTCTCAACCACAAGTGAAAACTGTGACTTTTCAGGTCAACTATGAGAATATTGATCATCCCTCTCATTTGGTTTCCATTGAAAATGTAATGATAAATTTAAAATTTGATTCATGCTCACATATTACTATGATTGATGAGGAAGTGTTCATAAAGAGTTATAAGGGAAAAGTTAAATTGTTCAAATGTGATTTTGCTCCTTTGGGTTATGGTGATAAACCCATCAAAATGTTGGGTTACTTTTTAGCAAAGCTTGAATTGGGTAGTCGCATAACGGTGGGAAAAGTTTGTGTGACGAAGAAAGGTGATTCCTTGTTGAGTTGGTTACATCAGCGTGATCTTGGTGTTCAACTCAATCCTAATGCTGTTCCTCAAGTTATAGTTCAGGAAATTGGTGATGTTTCGGCTTTGTTTTCTGAAAAATTTCCTAATGTTTTTAAAGAAAGTTTAGGATGTTTAAAGGGATAAAAACATCACATTAGGCTAAAGGAGCGAGCTGTTCCTGTTGTAGCGAAGGTAAGAAGAATTCCCCTCTCTCAGCAGGACAGTGTACAAAAGGAAATTGAAAAACTAATTAAAAATGGAATTATTGAACCAGTTGAGGCCACGGAATGGTTGGCCCCAGTGGTCGTTGCTAAAAAACCAAACAACGAGATTCGTTTGTGCATTGATTTACGTGCTTTAAACAAAGAGGTGGTTGTAGATCATTTTCGCCTTCCTAACATTGATGAAATGGTTGGTACATTAGAGGGTGCAAAATACTTCACCACATTAGTGTCATGATCGCTCTCACAGCCACAGCGAAGGAAAGAAGGAAAGGACAAAAAGCGCGATTGCTCCCTTCGCACTACAAGTCCCAGAAGGCCAAGCAGCTCTGGAGAGCAGGAAAGAAGGCGGTACCTACATAGCTCCGCCTTGGAAACAGGTCGGCGCTTGACAATTGTTTTCGTGGTTTTGGTTGAGGCGGATGGTGTTCCCCGCAGGAGTAAGTGAAAGGAAATCACCGCCGATCAAGAGACTGCGTGTTCAGTGAAAGGAAATCACCGCCGATCAAGAGCCAGCGTGGTCAGCCCTTTTGCAAGCCTTTTTCCGAGCAAGAGCCAGCGTGGTCAGAGGAGTGAAGCAACTTCGGACCAACCGCAAGTATAACTCTAGAAGAACGGGATCGTTCTTCTTTCTCGTTGAATATTGTTTGCCCGAGTTTCCTGCAAGTATCCTGGTGCGCATTCTTTAGTACCGCCTATCATCAGGTGGAGTTAGATGAAGTTTCTCAAGATTTGACTGCCTTTATTACACCCATGGGTACATTTAAGTTTAGGAGGATGTCTTTTGGCCTCGTATCGGCAGCCTCTGTATTTCAACGTATTATGTCCTGCTTATTGAAAGGACTTAAGGGGGTAAAATGCTATCAAGATGATCTTTTAATTTATGGAAGGAACTTTCAGGAGCATAATTCTCGGGTGTGTGCAGTCTTGGAACGATTGAGTGTGGCAGGAATGTCGTTAAAAAAAGAGAAATGTAAATTTGGTTTGGAAGAGGTAAATTATCTTGGTCATCGCATCACATGTCATGGGGTTTTTCCAAAAAGAGAATTAGTTGACACCATTGATAATGTTAAAGAACCTGTTAACAAAGATGAATTACTTTAGTTTCTTGGTATGGTAGAATTTTATGGAAAATTCATTACGAACTTTGCAGACAATCATTCAATCTGAGAAAGTTGACAGCTAAAAATGTTGCGTATGAATGGTCGTCCGAATGCAAGAAGGAGTTTGAGGGTATTAAGAATGAGTTAAAAAAAGCTCCTTCACTTCATGCTTTTGTACCTGGTCTTCCCACTTACATGTTTACTGATGCGAGTGAAAAGGGACTTGGTTCAGTTCTTCTTCAGAAAAATGAGGGAAAGGAAGTTTTGATTTGTTGTTCTTCCAGATGTCTCAGAGGGACTGAATTAAATTATTCTGTTATTGAGAGGGAGTCCTTGGCTATTTATTGGGCTCTAAGAAAATTAAAGAATTTGATTTGGGGTACTAAGGTGATGGTGTTTTCTGACCATAAGCCTTTGAAAGAAGTGTTTTTAAAGAAAGGTTTGGATTCTATTTCTTCAAGGATTAGGAGATGGATTATCTCTTTACAGGAATTAGATTTTGAAGTTCTATATGTTCCAGGTGTGGCGAACAAATCTACCGAATGTTTGTCAAGACTTGTTGGCAGTGAGTCTTATGATGATGAGGACATGTGTGATATGGAGGAAGTTATCAATGTGTGTGAGGTCACTGATGGTGCGGTGGAAGAGAGTGTTTGGAAAAGTGAATTGGAGAAGGATGATGAGATGATTTCTGTAATTAAATCTTTGAAGGAAAATGTGTGCTTGAATAAACCCTGGGCACTTGTGGCTGACGAACTCTCTGTCACGGATGGTCTACTGACCCGTGGTACTAAATTAGTTCCTCCTTTGGGCATTCGAAAAAAACTGTTGTCACATGTTCATAGTGGTCATTTGGGTATTGTAAAAACAAAGGAGTTGATCCGTTTGCAATTTTGGTGGCCTAATATGGATTTAGAGGTTGAGAGGCTTGTCAGGGAGTGTGTTGAATGTTGTGCGAGTGACAAGATTTTAAAAACTAGACAGATGCCTATGGTGTGTAGATCTTTGCCAAGTTATCCTTGGGATGAAGTTGCTATTGATATCCTTGGTTCTCTTTGTGGTGTGTCTGATACTCCGTATTTGATTGTTCTTATTGATTTGTATTCCAGATGGATTGAGGTGACTGCGGTTAGAGACATTACTTCCAGCTCTGTCATTAAGTTTTTGGATGATATATTTAAAAGGGAGAGCTTTCCTAACAGTCTTTTGTCCGATAATGGTCCTCAGTTTTGTTCTGGCTTGTTTTCTGATTTTTTGAAAAAATGTGGTGTTGTACACAAAAGATGTTCACTGTATCATCCTGAGTCAAATGGTGCTGTTGAGAGGGTGAACAAAACACTCAAAGAGTCGATACAATTGGCTAGGTCCAATGGTTTGAACTGGATGGTTGCTCTGCAAGAAAGGATAAATGCTTATCGTTTTTCTCCTCATTCCTCTACTGGAAGATCTCCTTTTGAGTTGTTTAAGGGTAGGATGCCCAATACTTTCTGGTGTCCTGGTTGGATGAATCTGAATAAAGGTTTAGTTGATAATAGTATTGGTGAATGGAGAGAAAGGAGTTGAATAAGTAGATGTTGAGAAAGATTTATTTTGATGAGAAAAAGTGTGTACGTTACCAAGACTTTAACGTGGGTGATCTTGTTAAAATAAAAGCGCCTGTGGGATGTAAGTTATGGTCTAAATATACAAATGTAAGACCAGTCATTAAGGTTTTCAAGAATGCCATTAAAACACAAGATGGGAGGATTTGGAATAAGAGTCGTGTGGTACTGGTTAAGTCTAATTCTAATTCTTTTGTTTCTGATTTGTCAAATGAAAATGATTCATTCAATGCTATCAACTTACCTGCAGCTGACTCTTCTGCTCCTTGTACTCCCGTAAGAGGAGCATGAGAATGTGTAGTGTTCCTATGTATATGAAGGATTATGTTTAGTGCTCCTATGTATATGAAAGATTATGTTTAATTTATTTTCTTATGTTTTCCATTCTCATTTGTGTTTTATTGAGAAGGAAGATGTGTGATGTCATGCTTCTCACTGTATTTCTCTCCTGTTTCTTTAAGTTGCACTTCTCTGGATTCCATGTGAACCTGTTGGATTCCAGAATGTAGGTTACTTGAGAGTCCGTTGACTCTTGTGGTTCGTGGCTGAGGTTTTAATAAACCTACGCTTATATACTTCTGTTTCCTGTATGCTTATTTATTCATCTGGCAACACCACAAACAGTATTCCAGAATCTCGCACTGTTGTTACTTCTGGAGTCGTAAAGCAATTTCGCCCATGTTTTTTCTATGAAGTCCTGTTTTATGCGCCATAGGATCTTATTCTTGTTGTTCTTTAATGATCTCAATTCGGTCTTTAGGTTTTTATCGCTCCCGTTTTTCCGCAGACCGCGGAGAGTTCTGTTATTTGCAGTTTTCATTTGCGTTAATTTGCAAGTTTGTGGGGTCAGAAGGTACGTTTTTGGGTTACTTGTCTGCCAGGCTTGTTGTTCTTTTCGCTTCTGTGATTCATAAATTTCTTGTGGGGAATTGCTCTTGGAGTTAGGTAGGCCAAAATTTTTCAGGAAGGTTTCCCAGGCGGTTATGTTGTTTTCATAGAATGGATTGACTCTTTCCCAGCAGATCTTGGCATCTTTCGCAAGTTTTTCTGGATCGCTTGTTTTACATTTGATTCTTTTACATTTTGACGTGATTGTTAGATTTTGCACGTCAGTTGGAGTTGTTAATGCGGTCCCCTGTGCCATCAGTGTCAGTTCTTGTGGGAGATGATCGCTGCAGTCGGACGTACCAATTTTAAAGTCGTTTACTAATGTGAAAAGTGAATAAGATAGGAAGGTGTAATCTATCGCTGTGCAAGAGTTGAAGTTGTGGAAGGTTGTAGCTTGGGGTCGGTCCCCCGGTGATCGGCCGTTTATCGGAATGAGGTCCAGGTTTGTTAGGTCCTTTAATAGGTTTTTAGATAGATTTGTTTGTTTTCCCCATGGGCACTCTTCCAATGAAAGGATCCGCCTTTCGTTTAAATGATCTTCTAATTGATGGTTGTTTCCTTGGCTCTTTGAGAGGAACATGTTAAAATCACCTGTTACAATAAGGTTCGGGGTTTCTCCTTCCATTATTAATTTCGTTAGTTCCAACACCAGGGATTTTGCGCCGTTTTTTTTTCCTTTCGGGTGCAAGTAAGTATTTACCAGGATTAACTGTTGTCTATTTTTTCCCGGGGTTGACAATTCCAGCTGTACTGCATTTATTCCATTATCTATTCCAGATGTATTTTTGTTCAGAAATTCTTTTACTGTGTTTATTGTTTTTATCGAGGTGTATGTAGTTAATCCTCCTTTCTGGTGACCGAACTTTGAGATTCTGCTGGCTGGGAGGTGGTATGTTTTATAGCCGTGGAGGTGAAAAGGCTCTACCAACCAGGTTTCTTGTAGTGAGATTAGATCGTACTGCTGGAAATATAACAATAGGTCTTTGTTTGTGGATTTTGGACCTAGCCCGTTTATATTCCAAGAACACAGTTTTAGCGATGGCTTTATTTTTGGCACATTCCTGATTCGTTCTTCGGACTGTCATGGGCCGATATGTCTGGTGTTGATAGTTTTTGCTACCCAATCCCAGTCTTGTCTCGGGTCCGGTTCGCCTTTGTTTCTGGGCCACGGGAGTTCTCTGTCCTTTCGTTCGGCTGAGCGTCCTCGGGCTCCTCTTAACCCCTTCCATGCTGCTGCGATTCTGCTCCTGTGCTGGATATTCCAAGCGCGGGTGTGGTCATGACAGCCCCCAGCCGTCATCAGCACACGAGCACTCTAGTGCATGACATCTGGGGGCTGTCATCAGCATGCAAGGGGTTAATATGGATTTTTTGGGTGCGCCAGGGGAATTTTTTTCCTGTGTTGGATTAAAGTATTCTTGAAAATTGCGGAGTAGGGGTTCAGGGTAGCCAGGATTGTGATACGGTTTTATTCGAATCCCCCATGCCTCCAGTTGCCTTTCCTCCTTTAGGATTTTTCCCGCCAGATCTCCGGTAATCCAGGTAGTTTTTGTTATTTCCTGTTCTGACAGGTGCTTATGGCTGATGAATTCTACGGCCTCCAGATCTTGGGTATTTATTCTTCCCAGGTTTGTGATTGAGTTTAGTACTCGAAGGATGTTGCTTCTACTTAGAATGTCCTCTCGGCCCTTAGATCTGTACTCTGGGATAAATATTATTGATTTATAGTCGGCGAGATTGGTGTTATCCAGAGGTTGATTGGGTTTTATTTCAAATTCTGTTCTGTGAGGTATTCTGATGGCTTGGTGGGCTTGCCCTGATTGGTTAGGTGATTCCATGTTGAAAATTGGATTGTGGATTGCGCGATTGTTGTAATCCAGTAATTGTTCAGATTTTGTTTCATGTGCTGTTCTTTGGGGTGTTCCGGGGGTTAGTGGGGCTTGCCCTCTCCGGTTCAGTGAATCCATGTTGAGCTTTACCTCCGGGCCTTTTTTCTTTGTTGTTGGGGCTATGGTGATGGCATGTTCCCAGAAGTCTGAGCCCCCTGTTTTTTGTAAGGCCATATTTCCAGCTGTTTTTGTTCCCACTTTTTGCCCTTCTAAGGTATTTATTGCACTCTTATTTTTTGTTCCTGGACTTTCTTGCTTGTTCACTTCCGCCTCTGGTCTTTTAGTCCTGGTGGCTTGCGAAAGATTGTTCTATGGGGATGTTATTTCTGGTCCCGTTTAAGCATGGGCGGAAAATCCGTTTCGCTCGCGGATTTTGCGGATTTTCGGTAAATTCGCAATCCGCGAGATTCGAGAATCTCCCGCAAAATCCGCAAATCCGCGAGCAGCGGATTTTGCTCGCACTGCTCGCACTGTTCGCGTGAGTTCGCGGCTTCCCAGTACAACTTCGCGCCCCGCGAATAAGTGCAAAATTGCAGAAATACGATCTTAGCAAAACTGAAACTACTTACCAGGTTCAAAAGTTCAGGCTCATCATTAGTAGCCATTTCCTGTAGTGCTTCCTGAGGGGCCCCTCCAGAGTTCAGTTGCCAGTTGCAACTATTATGTGACCCTGCTCTGAACCTCAGAATAGTTACACATATGCCACAAAGGTCCTGAATTACAGCTAAGGGAGACAAGCAGGAGCCAGGCTGGAAGTTCAAATCCATTAATCAGCCCCTAATTCATTATTGTCAGTTGGGGCAGGGCAGGTGTTGTAACTAATTTTGCAACAATGAAAGCACTTAGCAAGTGCGAAAGATCACTAATCAGGAAGCACTAAGGAAGCAGGTGCCAGCTAAAAAAATATTCTGTGACACATTAATCAGCCCCAAATTAATTCAGGTCACTTGAGGCAGGGAAGGTGTGCTTGCGTTGCCACAATAATGTACACTGACTGGATAACCAGAGGGTGCTGTGATGAAACAGAGGGTGGCATGGGTGGGCCAGAGGGTGGCATGAGTAGTCAGAGAGTGGCAGTGGTGACAGAGAGTGGCAGTGATGAAGAAGAGTGTCCCAAACAGGCTGGACACGTAGAAACAACAAGTTCGCGAAACTTGCGACCCGACAGGTAAGTTCGCAATTTGCGAAAGTGTACAAAACCCTCGCGAACTGGCAGAAACCCGCGCAAACACAAAAAAAAAATCCGCAAATTCGCGAGAATTCGCGGATTTTGCGGATTGCGAGTTCGCAAATCCGCAAAATTCGCGAACGCGAGATTCGCAAAATTCGCCCATGCTTAGTCCCGTTAGGCCATGATCTTTAAAGGGGCTCGGCTTGTGGTTTGAGATTGGTTCGTCAATAGTATTTCCTTGTACCATCTCAGGTTCTGTCGCCATCTTGTTTGCCTGTTGGAAGAAGGATTTTATGAAGCATGATTTATTTCTCCCTTTTTTCTTCATTTTCCGTCGTTGTTTTGATGTTTGCATTCTGCCGTGCCATTGGTCTACTCCTTCTGAATTATCTGGCAGCTCTGTGGAGTTAGGCTGCTGCTGTTGTTCTTGTTGGGGCGAGTGTGAGGATCCCACTTGCTCTGGTCTCAAGCTGAACTCTCTCTTGAACTATGCTCAGTTTGTACATTTCTTTAGACTGGGTTTTTATGCTGTTTGATTCCTTGGTTGATTCGCGGTGGTTCGGATCCTCAGTTTTTTGCTTTGAGGCATGCTCCACATTTTTTCTTTCTTCACTTCCGATTACCCTTGCTGCTCCTTCTCTTTGAGTGCTGTTTGCAAACTTTATGTCTGTTAGGAGATCGCTCATTACAGCCGGAAGGGTGGCTAGTTTATCGATAATTGAATAACAGGTGCAGCTTGGGGGGTTGATCACGGTTTCTGATTGGGCTCTTTTGATGAGCTCATTCAGATCTAGTAGCTTGTTGTCGATGTTGACGACATGAGTGGTTAAGCGTGTCAGAAGGTTTAGTTGGATATCCATCTTGTCCGAATGGTATTCCATAGCTTTTGTCGAAATATTCATGGTGTTTAGGAGGGACGCCCATAGTCCGCTCTCCTCTGTAGTAAGTGCCTTTGGTGCTTCATGTATCTTATTTTCTATGTCCTGCAGTGATGTATCACACTTTCCCTGGGAATAGGTATCCACCATTTTTTCCCACTCTTCCGTTGTCAGGAAGGATGAGTTCAATCCGGCTGTACCCGATGACTGATCCTGCGGGTTGATGATGTTCTTATTTTCTACGGATGATATTTCAGTTTGATTCCGAATGCTGATTGTCTTTTGATGAGTGTTGGGGTCTTCTGTCTCCTTCTCTTTCCTGTTCGTCAATGTCGTTGCATCCCTCTTGTGCTTCTACGGGGCGATGAGGAAATGGGAAGAGAGCAGAGCCATTTACGCCTGTTGGTACTGGGTCTTGTATTGTATTTGGCCCAAGATGGCTAGGTTGAATTATAATGTTTGGTTCCAACGCAACTCTTGGGGTTTCCAGGGGCCTTAAGGAGTGCCTGTTTGTGAGGTTTTGCATAGTCTGGTAATAGCCCTTCTCTTCGACTTTTTCCTCTTTCTCGTCTGCCCGTGATTGGGGCTCATCTTTGCTACATTCTGCACTTAAAGTAGAGCTCTCCCGCCTAGGGAGAGGGCGCCCCTATGCACAACTGGGGGGGACCAAAAGGTCTGGTTCAATTCATCCAATGTATCCAATGAGAGTGTTCACAGCGGAATTGCTTTTATATATCCAGTTTTATTAGGATATCATGTTTCTGATGTTTTCAATTGTGTGATACATTTCAAGATAGATGATCCAAAACAACATGCATAATTCCAGGTATGTTCAAAGTCACACAGCCCAATGCATTTCGGGCGGAGCCCGTCGTCAGGGGGTTACTTCGTGTGACATGCGTCAGCGGACTCAGCGGAGTTCCGTGAAGTGGACTTCACGGAACTCCGCTGAGTCCGCTGACGCATGTCACACGAAGTAACCCCCTGACGACGGGCTCCGCCCGAAATGCATTGGGCTGTGTGACTTTGAACATACCTGGAATTATGCATGTTGTTTTGGATCATCTATCTTGAAATGTATCACACAATTGAAAACATCAGAAACATGATATCCTAATAAAACTGGATATATAAAAGCAATTCCGCTGTGAACACTCTCATTGGATACATTGGATGAATTGAACCAGACCTTTTGGTCCCCCCCAGTTGTGCATAGGGGCGCCCTCTCCCTAGGCGGGAGAGCTCTACTTTAGTGTTTACCTTCCAACACTGACTGGCCAGACAGTGTTCCCCCGTTGCACACTACAACCTCTTTAAGAAATCTTCATCTTGGATTACATTAGCTGTGCGAGATCCTATCATTTATACATTCTGCACTTTTCATTTGCCGCCTGGATGAATTCCTTTCTTTTTCATTAACTTGATCTCTGGGATCTTCTGTGTTAAGTTCAGGCGTTGGCTTCAAGGAATGTTTTGTTGTTGTATCGTTGTTCAGGGAGTTCGCCGTCACTGGATCTAGTGTGTCCGAACTTTTTAGGAGAATTTTTTCCGGGCACAAGGGGGAGGGAAGGCCCTTTTGTGTGGCGCTGGTGTGATTCAACACAGCCCGGCATCCTTTATGAAGGAGAATCTGGAATACATTTTTGGTTGGAAGAGAGTTTTTTGTGATTTGATCTGGTTTGGCACCGGTCCCTCTGCTTCTACTTCCCTTTCCATATCCAGTTTCACTAAGATTTCGTCCTCCATATTGCTATGTGCGTCGGTTCTCATTGATTTCTACTGGGTATTGGCAGGCACTTTGTGGATCTTATTTTTCTTTTTTCGATTGCTAATCACTGTTGAAATGGACCGCCTTTCTTTGCCAGATCTCATAACTGGTTTGTTACCTGAAGTGTCTGTCTATCTAAGTCCGGAAACGCACTGTTGTTACTGATATTCCTAAAGGGAGTCGTAAAGCTCCTGCTTCTACGCCTCCCGATTGGATTTCCTGCTTGGCGGTTTGAGCTTTATACGCTTTATATGCTGCTTGGATGATTTTGCCAGGTGAATCCAGGTGCCGGGTTGCCAGGTAGCCGGGTAGCTTCGATTAGTTTTAGCCAACCTTCTCCTTGTTTTTTGTTTTTTTTGGTTTTTTATCACCTTTATCACCTTTTACTTAGTTGCTTAGATTTTCTTAATTTCTCCTGACCACCTCCACTCCCAGAATTAGCGACGTGTCCTACAGTGTGCCACTTGTCCTGCCTTGTCCTGTCTACTGCTGTTCACTTTGCGCGGTACCCTCAAGTTGCTGGATCTGCCAAGGCACAGCCACAAACAGCGGAGTGGAGCAGCTAATGCGGGGTGATGAAAGCGCAAAGCAGGAGGCAGGCAATGGTGCGCAAGAGCTGATGGAGGCAGGCGAGGTAAAGGGATAAATGAATTAGTTTCTCTGGGGATTATTTCGCTGAGGCGGGCACTGGGCGGGTACTGGAGACACAGCTGCCGTTAGCTGCTGTCAATCACGGCTACTGATCACTGGTCACAGCATGGCTGAAGTCTGTGCAGTTAGTGCCACCACTGCGGTTACAGGGAAGCAGAGTACCCAGTGGACAGGAGGGGCGGGAGGGGAACCTGAAGCTTTCACTGCTGCGGCTCACCTCCGGCTTCGCCCACTCCGCTCCGATGCCTCCGCTCTGATGCAGCTGGTGTGGCCGCCTGCCTGCTTTCTCAGCCCTTCGTGGGTTCCGTGGTGGCCCTCGTGGCTCGGTTCCCGCCTGACAAATCCTGCCGTGCAGAGCCTTCACTCGCTTCCCTCGCTACCGCCAAGCCTTCCCTTCACCTGCTTTGGTGGCTGCGGCTGCGGCTGGAAGGTGGGAGGTATGTCGCTCTCTCACTCCACTCCTCCGCTCCGCACCTCAGCTCTCTCGGCTCTCGGCTCTCCTGTAGAAGCGGGCTCCCGGGCTCACGCCGAATCTGCTCCGGATGTACTGGAGCTCCGCTGGTCCTAAAATGAGATGCGAAGGCTCTTGCGGTCCCCCACCGCAGCCCCCTGCAAACCGCCGCAGAACGCAGAACGCCGCCACTCGCGTCCAGCTCGCGTCTTCTCCGACCTCCGACAACTAAACGAACTCCAGTAGGTGGCGCTGAAGTGCTACCAGTTGCTACCAGGTAAAACTACTGTCAGTGAGTCTGCAAGCAGTTTCTGCTGTAATACCACAAAAGATAGGACGTGTCGTGGTACATCCGGTTCAACTTCTCGTTCAGGCCCCCTAAATTCCTGTGCTATTGCCTGAGTAAGGCGCTGGAACTGGGCAGCCAGGTAATAATGTTCGAAATCTGGGACGGCCAGACCCCCTTCTGCCCTGGGGCGCATCAGCGTGTCCAACGCCACTCGTCTCCTCCCATTCCCCCAGATAAAATTGCTCATCATAGAGCGAAGCTGCCGGAAAAGGGCCACAGGTATCCATACCGGTAACGTGCGAAAGTAATAGAGCAGTCAGGGAGTGCCACAGTCTTCAAGAGTGCTACCCGGCCCAACACTGACAACGGCAATGTTCCCCAAAAGTGCATGCTGCCCCTCAGCCCCCTCAAAGCCCTCCCAATATTACAGTCGAGCAGATCCTCCAACTTATGGTAAATATGCGTCCCTAAATAAGGGAGGCAACGAGGCTCCCACGTGACGTCGTGTGCAGTCGCGGGTGGGCCAGATGTTTGGGTCACCGGAAAGACACAGGTTTTCCCTCAATCGACTCTCAAACCAGAGATGTCCCCGAACCTGCGGAGGAGGGCTTGCGCCCCCTTCAATGCCTCCCAGGCGTTCTCTAAGAACATCAAGAGGTCATCCGCATATAATGAAATAAAGTGCATCCTGCCCCGAAGGCGTAGGCCCTGAAATGCTCGTCCCAATCAGGCACAAATAGCCAATGGCTCTATGGCCAGGGCGAATAAAAGCGGGGAGAGCGGGCATCCCTGTCGGGTGCCTCGACTCACCAGATACGAGGAAGAGATGACCGCTCCCACCCTCACTCTGGCGCTCACCGACGAATACAAAATCTCAGTCCAACGGACATATCCCTCTCCAAGCCCAAAGGCTCTCATAACCGAGAACAGGTAGGGCAAATGCTTTTGCAATATCCACCGAGAGGACCACTGCCCGACTGTCCGCACCATGGTCTCCAGTCAAAATACGTATCAACCTGTGTATGCTACCCGCAGTATTGCGAGTAGGGATGAAGCCAGCCTGGTCGGGATGAACCAGGCGCAGCATATGTGGAAGTAGCTGGGTGGCTAGGACACGACTCAGAATTTTATAGTCAGTGGTAAGCATAGATAAGGGTCGATATGCAGAGGGGTCCGTGGGGGCCTTCCCTGGCTTGAGTAGTGGGATGATAATGGCTTCCCTAGTCGAGGATGGCAGCACGCCCAGTTGTTTAGCTTCCTTAAACACCAATAGCAATCTAGGGGCAGGGATATCAACATAAGCCGAATAAAACTCAATGGGGAGGTATTCAAGTCCTGGAGTCTTGTTACGGGCCAGCTGTCTAACAGCACATCGTATCTCAGCAAGCGTAATATCCCGGCCGAGAGAGTCTGCCTCCTCCACATCAATGGTAGGCAGCTCCAAATCCTCCAAAAATGCCTACAACTCTGCGTCCCCGGTCTGCAGCTGGCTACCATACAAGTCAGCATAGTAGTCACAAAATCAAGCATTTATTTGCTGCTGAGTGTATTGCAACTGCCCCGTTGGGGATGTCAGTGCCAATATAGGAGCACACCTAGGGAGGGGGTCGGCCAGCCACGCCAATAAAGTACCCACCTTGTCCCTCTCAGCATGTGCTTGGGCCAAATAGGCTCAAGGTCGAAGCATCGTAGGCGCTCCACGATCGCCGCCACTTCTTCCCTCAAATTCAGGACCCCCTCTTGCGTCTCCGAGTTGGTAGAGTGATTCCGTTCAGCACTCCTAAGGTTCTCTTCCGCAGTATCTATCTCGCGTAGCAGCGTCTTCCGCACTCCCACCTAATTAGCTATGCAGAAACCACGGATCACCACCTTGAAAGCGTCCCATTCCACAGCGGTTGTCGTAGTGGTGCCCTCATTTTCACTAAAATACTGCCCTATTCCTGTCTCCAAGTCAGTGCGAAAACCCGGGTCTTCTAGTAGCTCCAGTCGCAAACACCAAGCCGGGACCGCTGGGCGCTCCCTGGTCCACTAGAAACTCACTAGCAACGGATTATGGTCCGAGATGGTGCGCGACAAATATTCGCTGTTAAGCACTAGGGGAGCAAGGTCAGCACTACATAATATTGCATCAAGCCTCACATGCAAATCATGCAGAACCGAGAAATATGAGTAATCCCGCTCGTCAGGATGTTGCGCGCGCCATATATCTATAAGTCCCCAACTATCCTGCCATTGGTTCCTAACCTTCGAAAGCTTATGTATAGGAGCAGCTGGTAGCGGGGGATGGGATCTATCCATGGTCACATCTACAATAGAGTTGAAGTTCCCACCCAGTAATACTGGAAGCGTGAAATAGTCAGCTAAGGCATCGGACATGTGTCCAAAGAAGGTTGCCTGATCCACATTAGGGGCATAAACACTACAGAGGGTCACATCTCTCCCATGCAGGCGTCCCCTAACGGCTACATAACGGCCCTCTGGGTCTATCAGCTGGTCTGTCAACTGGAAGGGAACCCCAGTCCTGACCCAGATCAGTGCCCCCCTCGCATACGCCGAGTAGGTAGTATAATAGAGCTGCCCCCGCCATCTACGCTGCAGCGCCAGTCCCTCAGCTCTGGTCAGGTGGGTTTCTTGCAAGAAAACTATTTGCAGGCCCTACGCACCAGGTACGAGTACACTTTATATCTACGCTGCATAGAGTGTAGCCCCCGCACATTCCAAGTCATGCATTTTACATCAGGTGATGGACTCATTGTTTCGTAACATAAAGCACCAAAGAACGCTAATCATCTCTAACCCCGCCGGTGAGTCACAATAGTCAACTCTAACATCCCTTCGTCCCAACAGTCCCAAACTGCCCTCTGCATTGCACTCATTCCCTAGAACAGGTACCAACATAGCAATCCCGTCCAAACTAACCCAACAATCGCCCCTAAATATTAAAGGCGTACTAACTGGGGACCATCCGGTGGGGGTTGGATAGAGCCTAGCAAGCAAACAATCAAATAAAGCAACACCCAAATGGTACCGCGAAGGTCCAATGAAACTTAATATCATCAGCCCCCCTTCTGCCTGTGACCGGCTCCTTCCAACTTTAGTCATTGTCCCTCTGCGTCGTCATAGGTTCAAGCCAGGAATCCCCTCCCCATTCCCAGTCACACAGAACCGCACAGCAAGATCTGAGCGCCATCCGCTCGCTCGTTCTCAGTTACAACAGCCCCACAATATCCACATCAAGTGCAAAAGCTACTCATCCAGGAGTTTGTCTGCCGTGCCAGGCGTGACCAGCGGCAAGTTTACACTGTCGGATGCTGACGTCTCCGCCTCCGAGCACTCCTTGTCCCTCTCCAGGTCTGATTCCAGCAGCTGAGTCACCGGCAGGTCGCCTGATATGGCCGACACCGCCTCCAAAGCCCCTCTGTGCTTCACCTCGGTCTGAGAAGTAGATGGCTTCTGCAAGCCCCGCCGTCGACGCCGTATCCATTGTGACTTCCAAAGTTGTGAAGGTTCAGTGAGGTTCTGCGATTGTCACTCCGACCCATCTTTACCAGCCCTATAAGATTCCAGCCATGTCCAAGCCTCTTCTGGCGTTTCATGGAAGCAAATCCTCCCGTTGAGGACTATCCGGAGTTTGGCAGGAAACAACAGGGAGTACTGGAACCCCTCCTCCCGTAGTTCCTTCTTGACCGCCTGGAAGGATGCTTGGCGTCGCTATGTCTCGAAGGTATAATCCGGGAACAGAGTGACTCTACTGTTACCCACATGATACGGACCTTCCGTGTGGGCTTTCTGGAGCAGTAAGTCTCTGTCTCGATAGTGTAGCAGGCGCGCTACTACCAGTCGGGGAGGTCGCCCTTGCTGTGGTGGTCTCGCCGGGACTCAATGCACCTGTTCCAGAGTGTAAAAGATAGACAGGCCCTCCGGGTCTACCACCGTCCTCAGCCAGTCCTCTAAATAGCGTATCATGTCCGGCCACTCTGCTTTTTCAGGCAGACCCACCACGCGGATGTTGTTCCGCCTATTTCTCCCTTGCACACCTCTCCAGGGCCGCATGCGATCCAGGGCGCTCGTCACGGTCGCACTCTGCGCAGTCTGTGCAGGTTCCACCTCCTGGATCACCTTCTCCACCTGCTTCACCCTATCCGCCAGTTTAGAGCGGTCCGCCCGCAACAGGCCAAGGCCAGTCACCACCTGCGCAATGTCCTGCTGCAAGGCAGCTCGAGAGTCCACGATGGCCGTCAAGATCTTGTCCAGTTGCCGCTGCAGGCCAGGGTCCTGCTGGAGTTCATGTGTTTCCTGTTCAGGTTGGAGCGGGGGTTCAGCATCTGATAGCTGTTGCGCCCCATCCTTTCTTCCCTTGAGTTTGCCCATATTGAGGACTACCAGATCGGTCCCGCAGGGACCAAATTACAGGATCTCACTGTTCGTGACCGAGTTGTAGCTCCGGAGCGCCCCAAAGGGGCCAGCGCTGTCCTCCGCACCACTAGGTCGGCTCCTCACCCTTGATATACCCTAGTGCTACTCCATTAATGTGCGCCACAGTCTAGCTCCAGCAGCCAGGCAAAATCACCAGCGTCATGCAATTCTTACTTAGACCGTTCCTAGACCTCGTGCCTCTCATCGGTACACTCTCCCGCACCTGCAGCCCCCTGGTAGCTCTTGGCCGCCACAGTGCTCCTCGACTCAGGGTGCGCAATGGCAGCGAGTGTCGCTGTTTTAGTCCCCATCAGCCTGCTTCGTCTATCAAAAATGCCCCAGCCGGGCCGATCCCCCCCGGGCTGTCGTGTAATGTAGTTCTGGAGAAGGCCCCCCTCTCGCCGTTCTCTGGCCTCCCAATGCGCTGGTGCTCCCCCAGTGACTGCTCTCTAGTAGTTTGGGGCCAGTCCTCAGCTTTAAGGCTCCTCGGGCTATGCTCCGTTTGATAGCTCCCCGGCCTTCACCGCCCAACCGGCAGCTCCACCCCCAGGGCTCCCGCTCTCGCCCGCGCGCCGGCTCGCAGCGCCCGGCGGCCCCAGGGCCACTCACCCACCTCCGCAGCTAGTAGCCCCGGGTCCCACCCGGCCCCACTCACCAGCGCCGAGTCCAGCAGTTCCAATCCTTTAGCAGCCCCTGTTCGCAGGGCTGTCCCGCCACCGCTCTCCTATCGCGCCCTCTCCGTGGGCCGAGGGGGGAGGGGGGAGAAGGGCACGCTGAGCACCCCTGCTGCAATTCCAGGCACCGTCTAAGGATCTCCCGGACCGCCGTCGAAAGGGGCCGCACTCTCGCCTCCGCTGTTCCTCGCGGCAGGTTATCAGCTCTTCGTCATCGCGGCCCAGGAGCAGCCGACCTCCGTCTCGCCACCATCTTGATTCCGCCGCTAGTTGCAAGTGCGGCCCAGAAAGTCGCCGAAACGGCTCCAGGCGTGCCGTTTGGGTGGTCAAGTTTCTCCCATTCAGTTCTCCCACGGTCACTGACCCCAAAGGACCGCAGGGGGGACGAGGTAGTCCCCGTACAGGATAATTACGGGACCTTCCTAGCGTAGCTCGGCGCTCACGCTACTGCTTGCATTGGCCTCCAAGTCACGCCCCCCAATTGAGGCATGATGAACGGTCTTGGAGAGAACAGATGTTGAAGTCTGTTAAGGTTACAACAGGTGACTTACGCGAAGAAGATTGATCCGGCAACCACAAGAATGCCGAGATGGCTGACAAATAAACTTTATCAGTGCCCAAACAATTGCCCTGCTGGGCCAGAGAAAGAACAAAGAATGAGGCTTGGGAGAAGAGTAGAAAGGTGGTCAATGTTCTTGAATGCACACCATGTCACAAATGTGTCCCAATGGCTGGCATATACTGTTTTGGTGGAGGGATGCCTTGCTGCCAAAATAATATCACAGACTTCGGGAGGAAGGTCGAAAGCTGTCAACGGCCAGCAGTCATTCTCCATGCATGAAGTTTGTTGTTGCGACAGAAGATTTCCCCCCCCCGAAGGAGCAGCCTAATTAGAGGACCGATGCTCATGCTTAGCAGTTCACAATACCATAGTTCACAATACCATGCGCCCAATCCGGAGATACAAGAATGACTTGGACCTTGTCTTTCTTGATCTTCTTGAAAAATCTGGGCAGGAGTGGTATGGAAGTAACATGTACAGCAGGCCTGAGCTCCACTCAAGACAAAAAACGTCTCAGAGCGAGAGCCGCCTTGGAAACTCCTGTGTTAGAGCTGCTGACATTGTGTGCTCTTGGGGGTGGTGAACAAATCTAATCAAGGCGCTCCCAAGTCTTGAAAGACACCTTGCACACCTCCGGATGGAGATGCCATTCGTGATTCACTAGACACTGATGGCTGAGTTAGTCTGCCCTGGCGTTCAGAAAGCCCACCAGGGAAATGCTTTGACGTTCCAGCCATGTCCAGAGACGCATGGCCTCTTGACAAAGGGTCCATGACCCCCATCCTGCCCTTGTTATTACAGTAGCACATGGCAGTGGGTGAATATGGAGCCAGGCTCTGCAGAGACCAGAATCCTCAAATGTCTGCCTCTCCCGGCAGGCCACCCCAGCCCAATGGTGATGCATCTGTCACTACAGTCAGCTCTGGTTGGAGACGGAGAAGGGTCTGCTGCTGACCCAAACACAGTTCATCAGCCACCACTGCAGGTCTTTTGTAGTTCCCTCCCATATCTGGACCAGGTCGGAAAGATTCCCCTGATGCTGCACCCACTGGCTCTTCAGGTTCCACTGCAGAGCCCCAAATGACAATGGGCACATTTCACTAACAGGATGCAGGAGGCCATGAGGCCCAACAGGCTCAAATTTTAATGGTATCATTTGTACATCGTGCTAAACCAAGTGGCATCAAAGATTTAAACCGGAGGAGACTGTGTGAAGGTGAGGACCCAAAGCAGAGAAAATCACCACAAACCGACAACTCTAAGGGGGGACTAATTAGAAAATAACCATGTTTTGACCTGCCTATGAACGATCAGGTACAAGTTTAAATTGCTGATGGCACCTGCCATGGTGAAAGCCTGTTCCCCCCACCTCGCTTTCCTTTACCTAGGAGATGCCACCTTACTTTGTCTAGCTGATCTCAGCGGCCACATCGGAACATACCAATTGAAGGCCGCCCTAAAGTAAGTCGACCCTCGTAAATGGAGAGCCTTATGAACCAAGCAAAGGGCTTTAAAAAACACAGCTTCTGCACTGGCAGCCAATATAGGGATCTCAATCCCTTCCTGACTCAGAAATACTTTGGCAAATCTAGGCCCAAATGTACTGCCGCACTTTGGATAATTTTGAGCTTGCGAGTACCCGCTGGCATTTCGATAAAGGGCATTGCAGCAGTCCAAGCGAGATGTAATAAGCGCAACGGCCACTGAGACCCTAAGCTCTTTCGGGAGAGAAGGCAGGATTTTCTTCAAGATCTTAATGATCCAGAAGCAGGAGCTCACTGTTTTATTGTCAAAAGTTAAGGTGTTATCGAAAATCACACCCAGGTTTTTGGCTGCAGCCACCGGAACAGATAAAGTTCCACAAGGTTTCGGCTTCCAACGGTTGGTCCAAATTGAGCTATCCATTCCAAAAAACAAGATCTCTGTTTTCTTCCCTTTCATTTTGAGCCAGTTCTCTCTCATCCACCTGCTGATCTCCGTCATGCAAGTCCTAAACCTGCCAGCCACCTCTTCCAAGTCATCAGAGATGGAAACGATGATCTGGATGTCTTCCGCACAGGACAACAACTGGAAACGTAAAGAATGCACCAGCTTCGCCAGAGGGGGCGACATACAAATTAAATAGGGTAGGACTTAGGAAGGACCATTGAGGAACTGCACAAGGGAGCTGGAAAGCTTTGGCTCTGAAGTCCCCACAGCTGACTGCAAGCGTCCTATCCAGCAAGAAGGATTCCACAACTTAAGGGCCATGTCCTTCAGCCAGGCCTGATGTGACCTTTGCACCAGCAGAGATGGAGATATGGTGTCAAAGGCTGCAGACAAGTCTAGCGATACCAGATTCACGGCGACTCCCTAGTCAACTTGCCTGCGAATGGAATCATAAGTCGCTATAAGCACCGACTTGGTGCTGTGATTCCTCCTGAACCTGTTTTGAGAAGGGTGCTGGAGTTCTTGATCCATGAGATACTGGGCCAATTCCTGGTTAATATGCCTCTCCAGGATTTCAGCTGGAGCATGCAACAACAAAGAGATCAGGCTCAGAGTCAGTCTCACCAAACTCCAGGATAGAAGCTGAAACATCGGATTATAACCTGAATATCCTGGACTTGAAATTCAGGAGGATAAGCCCAGAACTGCACTGTGTCCAAAACAGCTCTGAAGAAACGGAGCGTCAAAGAGGCAGTAACATTATGACTTCGGCATGTTTATAGTGAACCCCACCGAATACCATAGTCTGGAGGTGGGAGACAACTGCTTCGGGTGAGCACGCCTTCAACAGCCAATTGTCAAAGTAGGGAAAGACTGGAACCCCTGACCTCCAGAGATGTGCTGCAACCACCGACATCACCTTGGGGCGATGGTAAAGCCAAAGGGAAGCACAGCTAACTGAAAATGCTCTTTGCCCAACATGAACCACAGGTAACGTCTGTGGGAAGACAGGACAGGGATGTGGAAATATGCGTCCTGCAAGTCCAATGCTACCATCCAGTCTCCGGGCTCCAGGGCAGACAGGACCTAAGCTAAGGTGAGCGTCTTGAACTTATCTTTCTTCAGGAAGAAGTTGAGAAGGCACAGGTCGAGAATAGGACGAAGGCCTCTGTCTTTTTTGGGCACCATAAAGTAGCAGGAATAGCAACCACAACCTACTTCTGATGCTGGCACCCTCTCAAAGGCCCCTTTGGCCAAAAGAGTAAACCCAAGATGGTCCTTTGTCATGAATGGATGGTGTGGGGTTTCCAAAATGGGGAGGGGTAGCCACTCTGCATGTTTTGTAAAACTCACTTGTCCGATGTTATGGACTGCCAGTGGGCAGATGATGAAGGTTCCGGCCCCCCTATGGGTGCCCATGCGAGTATAACGGCAAACTAAAGGGGATTTGAGGCTGCAGCTGCCGGGGTGTAGGACTGGCCCAACCTCTGGCTGGTGTTACCACATGGTTTGAGGGAACTTTGACCGTGGCCACGAAAAGGCTGGAAAGCCGGCTGGCCTTGGTGGGAAAGAATGTGGATGGCAGCACCTACTGTAGCCATGGGTGACTGGCAGACGGGGTTGTCTTTTCTGCTGTCTTTAAAGCACTCCAGCACTGAGTCTGCCTTTTTGCCAAGACTTTTGGAAAGAGCATGTTCATGGGGGAAGTTTGGATATCTGTTGAAAAGCCAGTGGTCTAAGTGCCACAAACAACATAATTGTTCTGTCTAGCGACTCAGTCATGTCCAGTCTACAGCTGATGATGAACTTTGCTGCATCTCGTCAATCAGATATGGCTTGGGTGAGTATGGCTTGGGCCTTCTCCAAGATCATAGGCAGCACTTGCGCAGCAGAATCTCAAACAGTGTGTGTATTGGCCCAAAAGGCACAAGGTGTTCACCGACCACAGTACTGGGCTAGCGGAAGAGAACATCCTCTTGCCAAAGGTACTTCTTTGGGGTGGGGTGCAGGGTGAGGAAACTGGGGTCCCCAGGAGCGGCATGACGGCGGTGATCTGTCATCCTATGCACAGGAGCACCTGTGCAGAGCTTGAACCAGGCCCCAAGTAGGACATCAGAGAGGGATTTGTTAAATGGAAAGAGTCGCTTGAAAGGGGTAATTCCCAGCTGAAGCACCTCTGTCAAGACATTCATCTTGACTGCCACCATAGGCAACTGATGTTCCAAGGCCTCAGCTGCCCTCTAGGTTCCCTCCTCCGTAGCCACGGTAGGAGGAGAGATCAAGCCAGTGTCTGGTGAGGTGTCTAACCCACTAACCCACTGGCATTCGCCAGATCCTTGTACCAGTTGTACTCTGGTTCATCTGGGGGGGTTATTGAACGAATAAGGGTCCTGAAACCCCTCCCAATCGTCTTGCTATCCAGGTCTATCAAAAGAAAAAGCCATTGGCTCGGCCTTGGAGGCCATGGTACCGGCCAGGACACGAAGTCGACATTGTGCGGCTCTGATCTGGCTCCGCATTGGATTCGGTAATGACGATGAGGTCAGTGTGGGAAACACTGGCATTGGAGCGGGCTCCGAGAAAGGTCACTGTCACATGGGTGGAGTCGCTTCGGATTCAACACTGGATCCATGGGGTCTGAATGGCGCCAACGATGAACCCACCAGAGGAACCTGCCAGAGGAAATTCAGTAGGAGCTCCTCCCAAAACTGTGGGGCCCAAAGTCGTTCCAAAGGGGTTGGGCCACATATGAGGTGCAGAGCCTGATAGAACTCTTTGAGTTGGGGGTGGGTAGCTCTGGTTCCTGGAAACTCTGGGATGCGCAGAGCGGAACCAGGCACAGGCTCTTTGACTTCTTGCGCTTGTGGGACTTACTCAACGTTTAGACTGCGATGACGATTGTCGTGAGTGGCTCTGCAATGTCCTAGGAGCTTTGCTGTGACTGGGTTCATAAGCGTCGCCGGGTCGTCTGACGTCGGGTGGTGAGGAGCTTCAGAGAACATTCCCTCAGTGCCTTCGGGTTCCTGGCTCAGCAGTCCTTGCAGGCCTTGGAAGGGTGGTACTGCTCAAAGCACCACAAAAAAAACAAGTGTGGATCTGTTACAGGCATCTGCCTGTAAGCGGTATCACGGAAAACTGCCACTACAACGCAACTGTTTCCATGCATTACCATAACCACGCATGTATTAAAAATGCGCGCGTGGCTACAACGGACAGCCTTTACCACACATACCTTTACTACGAGATACGTAGTAAAGGCATGTATGCTAAAGTAAAAAAGTAAAAATGGGTGGTTGGGGAGGTCTCCCCGCACCACAAAAAAAACTGTCTGATTGAAAAGGGGGGGGGGGGGGGGGGTTGGGGGGTCTCCCCCTCCCAAAAAACCTCACTTGTTTCCCATCGCGATGTTGAAAAATGAATTAAACAAGCATTTGCAATGCAATAGGTCTCGCATTAGGAACGTTTGAGCTATTGGTCTTGTAAATGACACATTTTTTATTTATGTGTTGGTTTTGAAAATAGCGAAATTAATAGCTTCGTCATTTACAATGCCAATACTTTTATCTTTTGCAAATGTGACACCTATAGCATTTGTAATGCAACATGTTTTGTATTTACGTGACTTAGATGTATTGATATTACAAATAACAATGGCTTTTAATTTTTTTAAATAATTAATACTTAAATAAAAGTTATTGTAATTTATAATGGCAATAGCTTAAACTTTTGTAAATAACTTTTGTGAAGATTATGTTCAGTGTATTTTTTTGTGACGAAAATCCAAGAACAGAAGTGAAATATTAACATCTTTTTGTGACATTTGTAATAAAGCTTGAAACATTGAGAGAAAATATTTGAACCAGTTATTGTTGAATGGTTGCACAGATTGATACTGTGGTGGCGCTGAGTGATGTTGTGGTGGCGACGAGTGATGCTGTGGCGTTCAGTGATGCTGTGGTAGCGCATAGTGATGTTGTGGTGCCCCTGAGTGATGCTGTGGTGGTGCGATAGATAGATAGAGTGAGGGTGATAGATAGATAGAGTGAGGGCGATAGATAGAGTGAGGGCGATAGATAGAGTGAGGGCGATAGATAGAGTGAGGGCGATAGATAGATAGAGTGAGGGCGATAGATAGCTAGAGGGAGGGCGATGGATAGCTAGAGGGAGGGCGAAAGATAGCTAGAGGGAGGGCGAAAGATAGCTAGAGGGAGGGCGAAAGATAGCTAGAGTGAGCGCGATAGATAGATAGAGTGAGGCCGATAGATAGATAAAGTGAGGGCGATAGATAGACAGAGTGAGGGCGATAGATAGATAGAGTGAGGGCGATAGATAGAGTGAGGGTGACAGATAGACAGAGTGAGGGCGATAGATAGATAGAGTGAGGGCGATAGATAGATAGAGTGAGGGCGATAGATAGATAGAGTGAGGGCGATAGATAGAGTGAGGGCGATAGATAGAGTGAGGGCGATAGTGAGGGAGATAGATAGAGTGAGGGCGATAGAGTGAGGGCGGTAGATAGATGTGTGTGATTGTGTGTGTGGTTGGGTGTGTGGTTCGGTGTGGCTGGGTGTGTGGTTGGGTGTGTGGTGGGGTGTGTGGTGGGGAGTGTGGTGGGGTGTGTGGTGGGGTGTGTGGTGGGGTGTGTGGTGGGGTGTGTGGTTGGGTGTGTGCTTGGGTGTGTGGTTGGGTGTGTGGTGTTGAGTGTGTTGTTGAGTGTGTGGTTGAGCGTGTGGTTGAGCGTGTGGTTGAGTGTGTGGTTGTGCATGTGGTTGTGTGCGTGTGGTTGTGTGTGTGTGGTTGTGTGTGTGTGGTTGTGTGTATGTGTGGTTATATGTGTGTGTGGTTGGGTGTGGTTGATAGAGGGAGGGAGGGCGATAGAGGGAGGGCGATAGAGTGAGGGCAATAGATAGATAGAGGGAGGGCAATAGATAGATAGATAGAGGCAGGGCGATAGTTAGATAGATGGAGGGTCGATAGACGGAGGGCGATAGAGTGAAGGAGGGTGATAGATAGATAGAGTGAGGGAGGGCAATAGATAGATAGAGTGAGTGAGGGAGGGCAATAGATAGATAGAGTGAGTGAGGGCGATAGAGTGAGTGAGGGCAGTAGAGTGAGTGAGGGCGGTAGAGTGAGTGAGGGCGGTAGAGTGAGGGCGGTAGAGTGAGGGCAGTAGAGTGAGGGCAGTAGAGTGAGGACAGTAGAGTGAGGGTGGTAGAGTGAGTGCGTGAGGGCGGTAGAGTGAAGGCAGTAGAGTAAGGGCGTGTGGGTGGTAGAGTGAGGGCAGTAGAGGCGGTAGAGTGGTAGAGTGAGGGCAGTAGAGTGAGGGCGGTAGAGTGGTAGAGTGAGTGCAGTTGAGTGAGGCCGTGAGGGTGGTAGAGTGAGGGCGGTAGAGTGGTAGAGTGAGGGCGGTAGAGTGGTATAGTGAGGGCGGTAGAGTGAAAGCGTGAGGGCGGTAGAGTGGTAGAGTGAGGGTGGTAGAGTGAGGGCATGAGGGCAGTAGAGTGAGGGTGGTAGAGTGGTAGTGTGAGGGCAGTAGAGTGGTAGAGTGAGGGCGGTAGAGTGGTAGTGTGAGGGCGGTAGAGTGAGGGCCTGAGGGCAGTAGAGTGGTATATTGAGGGCGGTAGAGTGTAGGTGTGAGGGCGGTAGAGTGGTAGAGTGAGGATTGTAGAGTGAGGGCATGAGGGTGGTAGAGTGGTAGAGTGAGGGCGGTAGAGTGGTAGAGTGAGGGCGGTAGAGTGGTAGAGTGAGGGCTGTAGAGTGGTAGAGTGAGGGTGGTAGAGTGGTAGAGTGAGGGTGGTAGAGTGAGGGCATGAGGGCAGTGGAGTGAGAGCAGTAGAGTGGTAGAGTGAGGGCAGTAGAGTGAGGGCGGTAGAGTGAGGGTGGTAGAGTGGTAGTGTGAGGGTGGTGGAGTGAGGGCATGAGGGCAGTAGAGTGGTATATTGAGGGTGGTAGAGTGAGGGTGTGAGGGTGGTAGAGTGAGGGCGGTAGAGTGGTAGAGTTAGGGCGGTAGAGTGAGGGCCGTAGAGTGGTAGAGTGAGGTCGGTAGAGTGGTAGGGTGAGGGCGGTAGAGCGGTAGAGTGAGGACGGTAGAGTGAGGGCGGTAGAGTGGTAGAGTGAGGGTAGTAGAGTGAGGGCTGTAGAGTGGTAGAGATGGCGGTAGAGTGAGGGCGGTAGAGTGGTAGGGTGAGGGCGGAAGAGCGGAAGAGCGGTAGAGTGAGGGCGGTAGAGAGGTAGAGTGAGGGCGGTAGAGTGGTAGAGTGAGGGCTGTAGAGTGGTAGAGAGGGCGGTAGAGTGAGGACGGTAGAGTGGTAGGGTGAGGGCGGTAGAGCGGTAGAGTGAGGGCGGTAGAGTGGTAGAGTGAGGGCTCTAGAGTGGTAGAGAGGGCGGTAGAGTGAGGGCGGTAGAGTGGTAGGGTGAGGGCGGTAGAGCAGTAGAGTGAGGGCGGTAGAGTGAGGGCGGTAGAGTGGTAGAGTGAGGGCTGTAGAGTGGTAGAGAGGGCGGTAGAGTGAGGACGGTAGAGTGGTAGGGTGAGGGCGGTAGAGCGGTAGAGTGAGGGCGGTAAAGTGAGGGCGGTAGAGTGGTAGAGTGAGGGCTCTAGAGTGGTAGAGAGGCCGGTAGAGTGAGGGCGGTAGAGTGGTAGGGTGAGGGCGGTAGAGCAGTAGAGTGAGGGCGGTAGAGTGAGGGCGGTAGAGTGGTAGAGTGAGGGTGGTAGAGTGAGGGCTGTAGAGTGGTAGAGAGGGCGGTAGAGTGGTAGAGTGAGGGTGGTAGAGAGGTAGAGTGAGGGAGATAGAGAGGTAGAGTGAGGGCGGTAGAGCAAGTGCGGTAGAGTGAGGGCGGTAGAGCAAGTGCGGTAGAGTGAGGACGGTAGAGTGTTAGAGTGAGGGGATCGAAAATCAAAAATTTTCATATAAACAGACAAAAAACAGCTATACATTCATAAATGTGAACAAAGGTAGAGTGAGGGCGGTAGAGTGGTAGAGTGAGGGCGGTAGAGTGGTAGAGTGAGGGCTGTAGAGTGGTAGAGTGAGGGTGGTAGAGTGGTAGAGTGAGGGTGGTAGAGTGAGGGCATGAGGGCAGTGGAGTGAGAGCAGTAGAGTGGTAGAGTGAGGGCAGTAGAGTGAGGGCGGTAGAGTGAGGGTGGTAGAGTGGTAGTGTGAGGGTGGTGGAGTGAGGGCATGAGGGCAGTAGAGTGGTATATTGAGGGTGGTAGAGTGAGGGTGTGAGGGTGGTAGAGTGGTAGAGTGAGGGCGGTAGAGTGGTAGAGTTAGGGCGGTAGAGTGAGGGCCGTAGAGTGGTAGAGTGAGGTCGGTAGAGTGGTAGGGTGAGGGCGGTAGAGCGGTAGAGTGAGGACGGTAGAGTGAGGGCGGTAGAGTGGTAGAGTGAGGGTGGTAGAGTGAGGGCTGTAGAGTGGTAGAGAGGGCGGTAGAGTGAGGGCGGTAGAGTGGTAGGGTGAGGGCGGAAGAGCGGAAGAGCGGTAGAGTGAGGGCGGTAGAGAGGTAGAGTGAGGGCGGTAGAGTGGTAGAGTGAGGGCTGTAGAGTGGTAGAGAGGGCGGTAGAGTGAGGACGGTAGAGTGGTAGGGTGAGGGCGGTAGAGCGGTAGAGTGAGGGCGGTAAAGTGAGGGCGGTAGAGTGGTAGAGTGAGGGCTCTAGAGTGGTAGAGAGGCCGGTAGAGTGAGGGCGGTAGAGTGGTAGGGTGAGGGCGGTAGAGCAGTAGAGTGAGGGCGGTAGAGTGAGGGCGGTAGAGTGGTAGAGTGAGGGTGGTAGAGTGAGGGCTGTAGAGTGGTAGAGAGGGCGGTAGAGTGGTAGAGTGAGGGTGGTAGAGAGGTAGAGTGAGGGAGATAGAGAGGTAGAGTGAGGGCGGTAGAGCAAGTGCGGTAGAGAGAGGGCGGTAGAGCAAGTGCGGTAGAGTGAGGACGGTAGAGTGTTAGAGTGAGGGGATCGAAAATCAAAAATTTTCATATAAACAGACAAAAAACAGCTATACATTCATAAATGTGAACAAAGTCAAAAATATAAAAAAATGTTAATTAAATAGAAAAACAACAGCAAAACAATATTACAACTCCCTCGATTACATGCACGTGAACATGGCAGGTGCGAAGCCATGGGGATTTCAGCTTTGTTTCGGTCCAATTAAACAAACACGCCTGAAAACAATGATTTGTAAATGAAAAGTCCAGGACGGTGAAAATGCTGCCACAAAGAAGTGTTGTGAGGTTGTGTCCCTGCCCCAACGATACAAATAGCTTTTGGTTAAAAAGTAAGGACTGCCTGAAGGTGTCACTTAGGGATGTATGATGATACATCGCTAACCGCCACAACGCCAGCAATGACGACGCCGTTTTTACATCGCAAAAGGCATCACATCGCACGCATTCAGTGCGCATGCTGTCCCCACGCTATTGTAGTGTATCTGCCGCTTTAGGCAAATACATCGCCGGTCGTCACATCGCATGCTAGAAAATCGTTTTCCCGAAAGTGTTTATTATAGTCCAGACTTTGTTAATATGGATTGCACGCATCTGCCATCTTCCATGTTCGTGACAACCCATGTCATCTTGCATCAGTGGGTCTAAAGTGATAATTTTCTATAGTTTAAAAGTCACGTTTTTTTCATAGTGTAACCATATGTCATCTAATGTCAGCCCCGTGGCTATTGGTAGAACGTCACGCAAAATGTCATAAGTCGGCACGCATCTGTCATCTTCCGTGTTCGTGCATACAATCTCCCATCTTATCTGTCATCTTCCGTGTTAGTGCATACTATCTCCCATCTGCCATGTCCTGCAGCACCCCCGTGTCTATTGGTATGACGTCACCACAGCACACGCATCTTGCGCAGTCATAATGCGCATCTGTCATCTGCACGCATCATGCCGCCTTTGCTACTACGTCATCCATGTGCCCCTGCTAATTGCATAATAATTTGTATTGATAGAAGTGATCGGCATGTGGATCGGCATCTGTCATCTTGCACGCATCTGCCATCTTCGTGAACCCCCATTGTCATCTTGCATCAGTGGGTCTAAAGTGATATTTTTGTATAGTTTAAAAGTAATGTTTTTCCATGTTCAATACAACTAATTGCATAATAATAATGTTTTTTTCATATTCAATACAACTGCACGTATCAATAATTTGTAATGAATACAAGTGATTGGCATCTGTATCGGCATCTGTCATCTTCACCATCTGTATCACTCGCATCTTACATCTCATCTGTCTTTTCTAATGTCACGCATAATGTCTATCTTCACACTCCGAGTTCAATACAAGTAATTGCTAATTGCACATTGCAAATTGCACAATACTAACGGTTTTTTCTTATTAAATACAACTAATTGCATAATATTTTTTATAAAACACAAGTGATCGGAGCACGCATCAGTCCTACAACTTATTGCTAATTGCATAATATTTTGTATTAAATACAAGTGATCGGTGCATACAAGTAAATGCTAATTGCACAATACTATTTTTTTTTGCATATGAAATAGAACTAATGGCATAATATTTTTTATGAAATACAAGTAATCGGTGCACGCATCAGTCGCCTCCCGTGTACCATCTCCCATGTCATGGCAGCACCCACGTGGCTATCGGTATGACGTCACCGCATGCCGTTGAAATCTCCCATATCATCTTAGTCTGCGTATAAGTGATCTCCCATGTTATCTGTCACCTCGGCACAGTCATCTAAGTGGGACGCATCAATAACTTTTATTGAGATCTACATCTCGTCTGATACAAATCTCGGCACTCTGCGTGTTATATATGTCGGCACTCTGCGTCTGATACACGTGATCTCCATACATCTCAAATCTCGGCACTCTGCGTTTTATACATCAGTCATACAACGAATTGCTAATTCCATAATAATTTGTAGTATTAAATACAAGTGAGGGCGCGCGCTCCCCCAGGGGGAACAGAAAAAAAAACGAGCAGCATCAAAGCGGAGTTATTAAGATGGCCGCTGTTTCCATATGCAATCGCCAGCGTTGTCCGCTCTTCTATGTCTCTGGTCTAGTGGCTGAGCCTTTGTGTTTGCGGAAACCTCTGCTTCTGCCAATAGGGAGAGTGTAACGGCCGGCCCGCGGTACTGACTGTAGCGACCCCCAGTGGCAGCGCCGCTTGACAGCAGCCCGAGAGAAACAGGAATGGCGCTGAGAGAGCCCGGGCAGTGAGAGGCCCCGGCATTTAGCGCAACCCGTGCCGGCAGTATGGTGAACACCCGGCGCTCCCTTCGCAGCAACACCGCAACACCGGCCGCAGAGCCCGCTCACTTTATCTCCTCTAGGACTCGCTCCGGCATTGAGGCCGCTGCAGAGCAGGTCAGCCGGGGACAGGGGTTCTGTTGGGCTAGGAGTAGTGGGAAGGGAGGCGCCTGGACGATGTACGCGCGTGTGTCTGTGTGTGTTCGAGTGTGTCTGTGCATGTGTCTGTGTGCGCGTGTGTCTGTTTAAGGGGGGGGGGTGCGTGTGTGTATGCAGTGTGTGTGTGCCTGTGTATGCGTGTGGCTGTGTATATGCGCATGCGTGAGTGTGGCTGTGTGTGTGTTTGCGCACAGGAATGTGAGTCACGAGATGGGCACGGCGCCGTGCGCGCCCACAAGGTGAAATCTGCGCTCGTGCCCAGCTCGTGTCCACATTCCCAAAAACCGGTGACAATAGTCCTCGAGCCAGACAGCAAATGCTTCGCATTTGCTTAGGCTCGACCTAAAAAGAACCTTCATGAAAGTAAACTGCATATGAATGCAGCATGTGCCATCTAGTGGAGAAAATAGATTATTGAAACACAGCTGAATCCAAGCACAGAATTGGGGTAGGGGATCGGAGCCTTTACAATGAATATGCAAATATCATGCATGGTTTTACAACGAGAATCGTTGAAAAGGTATGCATGGTAAAGGCATTTTCGTGGTAAAGGTTATGCGTGGCAATGGCATTTGCGTTGTAACACATACGTGGTAAAGGCTTGTGTTGCACCGGAATGCGTTATAACGTCCTACAACCCGGTACCACAGACTTTAAAATCCGTTTATTTCATGGGAGACATCTCTCACATACCAGGAGAAAGGGTTCTGAAAAAGTTCTTAGACAAAATGTCAAAAAAGCTCAGTCAAAAAGTGACTGGAAGTACCTCCTCCAGATCTGCCCTGCCTGGCAGGAAAGAGAACAACTGATGTCAGTGCGTTTGGCTGATGCATATATAAATGCATCGTGCATGTCATGTCCAGCGCCGATGATGCAGTCGCATAGCTAAATGACACCACCTACTTGCGCACAGTGGGCACTGCTCTAGAATTTCCGCATTAAGTCTGATGCCTGGGGATAATTCTAAGATAAGTAACATGTTGCTAGAAGTCTCTATCAGATTGCTCAGTCACTAGCGTAAACCCAGGCCTGTAGTCCACTGTACATACCGGTGCCTGTCATGGATGCCCCCTTCACTTCCAAATCTATATCACAACAGTACGTTCTGAGTTACACACCTTTTAACTCCTATCAGCTAGGGTGAACTGGCATCATAGCTAACCAATATACACATTGTTCCAACCTCCAGTTCTATTGGTCCTGGAATCCATTGACTGTGTTCACCTTCTTCGGGCACCAGTAACTAGACACTCGGTCACCCTTTCCCTTCACCACACTAGAGACACCACCAGAGAACTCCAAGACAACATGTTTACCTACCAGACAAATGGGCACTTCATTTCTGTTTTAATTATAGTTCTTTAGGTACTGTGCCTACCATTTTGGGTTTCCTAGTATGTGCCTGCCGACTTCATTCCAACCTCTGAAACTGAAACAAAATCACTTCATATCGCAACTAAGAGGAACATACGGTTTGGCTTTGAAGTGAACTCTGAAAGACTAAAGTATTTTGAAAATGGATACTTCTGAACAGAACTGTGTCTAGCCGAGCGTCCCCCTATAGAATAACCTATGCCACAGAATTCAAAATGCTAAGAAGCTATCAAACTGTTTGGGGTTGGTTGTCTGGTGCAGGAGGTGTTTAGCACTTCTGCCTTCCAATGTGTATCTCTATTTAGTCTGTATAACGTTTAACTTGCCTGTGAATCCTTTTCTTTGTATAAAGCTAAGAACTACCTAAACGTTCTAGTGCTGCCACTTACACCGCCTCCTACAGTAAGACTTGTCTACTCAACCCTGCTATCCTGTCATTCAAGTGCTAAATTACAGTACTCAGTCCTCCAGTTGGAGGGCCCCAGGACACACTGGTAAATGACATTCATTGTTTTAAGTAATGGCCAATAACCCTGTCCCGGGACCTCAAGAAACGTCCTCAGAGTGCTAGCCACTGCCGCCATCTGACATCTTCTGGTGCCACCTGTCTGTGGAATGGCTGTCCCTTTACTGTGACATTCAGTTTTCTTGGTCTTGGCTTCTCTGACTACGCTCTGGATACCAGTCCCTTCGGTCAGTTATCCTGAGCTGACAGTTCGGCAGTTTGCTGATGTGACTTCTCCGATATAGCCTGCCTCTTACGGGGATGGGTGTCTTTGACTATTGCTGGCAAGGACAAAGGGCATCCTGGGTCTCACAAGCTGTTGACATGGAGTATGCAGCTGTACACTCCACTCATTAAGCTTTTTCACTGGGATTGTTTGGATTCATGTTTGAGGCATTGGAATCTACTGCCAACATGTCACTGAAGGCAAACTTAGTGGGGAGTAATAGCCTGGGAGCTATTTCATGTGACATAGTGCACACTGCTCTTTCTGTCAATACAGCCAGTCCATGTGGGGTAGGTCCTGAATCCCTTGGATATACGTAGGATGTTAGTCCTGTATAATCAACTGGTCAGGTCATGTAGGGAAACATATAGGTATCTTACAATAAAATATTTCCCATCACAACTGCTGCACTGGTATTGAGAATGTGTGGCCATGCAATTTCTAGACCCTGTGGAGAGCTGAGAGTAAATCTTTTGACTACTTTAGTCTGATTTCTATGGCTGCAGATGCACTTGTTCTTTGAATCTGCAGTGAAAAGTCTGAGTTGGTTTGTGGAAAACTCTTGGTTGGGGAACACTGACAGTGCCCATGGTCTTTTTTCTCCATGTTCTCTTATCTCTAGAGATACTGTGCTGTGCTGTTCAACTGCAACCACCTTCCCCTGCTTGATGTTGTCGCTATTGGATTTTCTTTTTGAATTAGGGCCTGATTTAGATCTTGACGGATGGGTTACTCCGTTACAACGGTGACGGATATCCCATCCACCAAAATATAAATCCATTCTATCCTATGTGTTTTATATTTTGGCAGACAGGATATCCATCACCATTGTGACGGAGTAACCCGTTCGCCAAGATCTAAATCAGGCCCTTAGTTTTTGATTAGCGCCGTTAAACAAATAACGTTTTCTCAGACCATTCTCCTTGAGGTGGCCACAATCAAGAAAAGTGAGTCAGGTGGGTAATATGTTCGTAATGTTGATAGTGTTCTGGTTGTGACCGACCTGTTCAGTGTTGCTGAGAAGGTAGCCACTGGCATCCTCTATTAGCAACATAACAAAGAGCACACCCACCTGGTGCAAGCATTGATCTCCTGTGGATAACTGATTCTTATAGAATACGTACAAAGTTAAAGCTATCAGTTAAATAAAATGAAGCTTAATTTACACTTTCAGAAAGAATCTGGAAAAATATATTTCCTGTTACGCTGGGTAAAGAGCCATTTCACATACTTTACCTGTGACAGCACTGGAGAACTAAAGGCTGAAGTCTCGTGCTGCATCGACTGTGAGGTTGTCCTCTCTTCTATCTGAGATGCACTTCAAAGACAGAAGGGCAAACGATCAGTGATCACTGTGCCTAGATTCTGAGGTACTGCTATGTGCAACTGATATGCTCTCCCAGTGTACAACACATAAACTAGCTGTCACTTAGTGCTGCACTAGTTAACCTCTTGACTAAATGTTATGTTTAACCATTTTAATAAAGTTAAATCAGCATCAATGAGGTTAATATAATTATGAGGCAATAACATTACAATGAAAAACAACAGCAGATCTGCAATTTGCAATTAAAGAAAATAAAACATTTCTGTCAAACATAATTCACAAACTTTTTAATCAAATACATTTAAATATACAATGTGAAAGGTTTAAAAAATGAACAAAAAAGATGCTGGGGAAAAAAGTAAAGAAAAGTCTGGAAAGGAGAGAAAGATATGGAAAAAAGAGGGAGATGGAGGAAGAAGACCGACTGTAAAGAGTTCAAGGATAAACTTACATGTAAATACTGTTTGGAAAGAATTCAAAGAAGGATAATATATATTTAATCTTAGTAGAAAAATGAAGGCAGTATGTATGAATTCTTTCATGGAGGCTCAACAACTTCACCTTGAGGAAAAGTGGGTAAAATACAAACAGATGTTCTTGATAAAAATAGTTAATGGTAACCAGAATGTATTTCTTTTAATGGTATTTTGAATGAAAGACACATGCGTTATCAATTCAATGATTTGCAAATATGGTATTCTGCGAGTAAAGGAGAGACAGTGTAGAAAACTCTTTCAAACATGAAGTAATTTTCTGCAAACCAATATAAATATACAGAGTTAATGTTTTATAGTTGACAATAAAGTTAGGCTTGTCCAAAAATGAAGGAGATCCCCCAAAAACATTTATGAAAGTTACGAGGCAAATGCAATTTAAGGGTGTAGTTCATGTTACACCCTATTAGTTTACAGATCTTAAAACACTTGGGCCACATGTATGTACCTTTTTTAAGGTCGCAAACGGTGCGATTAGCAGAATCAAGCCGTTTGAGACCGGAAAAAAGGATTTTCCTATGTACCAAACTCTATTTGCGATTCGGTAACCTATTACCGAATCGCAATTAGGGTTTGTAATTCAGTGTTAGGAAGGGGCGTGTTTAGGGAGTCCCTTTCTAATACCGAATCGCAGCGGTATGCAAGAATATTTTGAACCCGAAATGCAGCCGCAAAACATTAACATTTTACCACTAACTTCAAGTTTGTGGTAACAGGCTACATTTTAAAAAAAAGATTGCTTTATTTAAAAGCAATCACGGACATGGTGCTCTGCTGACCCCAGCAAGCCACCATCCCCGTGATGTTAGAGATTCCTAATGGTTCACAAATTGCGACCTACCTCATTAATATTCATGAAGTAGGTCTATTTGTGACCCCCTATGAATCGATAAATGAAACTCATGGAGTTTCATACATTAGGAATGGCGAATACGGATTAGTTACTTACCTGTAATCCTAGTTCTCTTCCAGGGGTATCCTCATCAAAGTCATAAGCATTAGAATATTCCCGCCCATGCGCGGGACCCCGGAAACAATATATTATATGTGCCCCACATATATATAGACATATATATATAAATATATATATATATAAAAATAAGCAATTGCAGCCAAATAAAACAGTAGAGCTGGAATATGCTGTGAAGAATTTCCACCATACATGTGTATTTGCATTAGAAACATGAGAAACAACACCAATGCTTGTTAAGAAACTGTTTTAATGCTTAGAAAGCAGTAGAAATTCTTATAACACACTGTAAGCATATACAGCTCCCAGGCTGCATTGCAAATACCCAGTCTAAAAAGACTGAAAAGCTAACTTGTAGCTGAATGCACTAAAACTGACGCTGTGCCTTTAAGGCACCTCTGCCCCTAGCTTCCCATCATGCCTCAGGGGTTACAGTTAGGTCAGTTGTTCTTTTCGGAGACTGAAAAACCAAACCATGGTAATAACAGGTTAAAAACATCTCCTACTTAATAAACAAAGTCCTTTGCTCCGGGGAGGCCGGAGGGTTGCTTATGACTTTGATGAGGATACCCCTGGAAGAGAACTAGGATTACAGGTAAGTAACTAATCCTTCTCTTCCAGGGGATCCTCATCAATAGTCATAAGCATTAGAATAGAGTAGCGAGCCTCACCTCATCCCTGCGGGCAAAGGAATCAACAGATAACATTCATATTCTTAGGCCCAAACAGTAGGCCTTATTCTACCCAAATAGGTTTCTCAAGGAGGCTTGCCCTACTTGAGACTCCGCTCTGGAATCAGACTCTAGGCAATAATGCCTTGTAAAGGTATGGACTGATTTCCATGTTGCAGCCTTGCATATTTCTGACATAGGAATATCATGTAAAAACGCTATTGTGGCTGCTTTTCCTCTAGTGGAATGAGCTTTGGGTGATTGTAACAAAGGTTTGCCAGCCAGCTGGTATGCTAGCCTGATACAGGAGACAATCCATCTGGAGATGGATCTTTTGTTTGCTGCAAACCCCGTCCTTACTGAACCATAATTGACAAAGAGTTGGTCTGTCTTTCTGGTGTCCTTCGTCTTTTCTAGGTAAAACTTTAGTACCCGTTTAAGATCTAACGAGTGCAACGACCTCTCAGCTGGGGTCGATGGGTTAGGAAAGAACGAAGGGAGGGTAATCGTTTGATTTATATGAAAATCCGAGACCACCTTTGGAAGAAAAGATGGATGAGCCCTCATTACTACTCTGTTGTGGTGAAACACAGTGTAAGGTTCCTTGGTGCAGAGTGCTTGTATCTCGCTAACCCTGCGAGCAGAGGTTATTGCCACCAAGAAGGCCGCCTTCCAAGTGAGATGCTGCAAGGAGGCCTTGTGTATAGGCTCAAACGGTGTAGACATCAGCCTGGAGAGAACCAGGTTCAACTCCCAGGGAGGAGAAGGATTTCTCACAGGGGGATAGACCTTCTTTAACCACTGAAGGAAATCCTTAACCACTGGGACTTGAAAAAACGATGTTTGTGTAGGTGATTTCCTGTACGCTACTATGGCGGATAGATGAACTCTAATAGAAGCGTATTTCAACCCTGATGTAGCCAAATAAAGGAGGTATGGAAAGACTACCTCTTCTTGACCTTTGGTGGGATCAAAGCCATGGTCCTTACACCAAATGAAAAATCTTTTCCACTTGAACGCATAAGACGCCCTTGTGGAAGGTCTCTTTGCCTCTTTTAAAATATGCATACATTCCGGAGGCAGATTTAAGTGTCCATATTGCAAGACCTCAGGAGCCATGCAGTCAGGTTCAGCGACGGGAGGTTGGGATGCAGGATCCTCCCGTTCATTTTGCTCAACAGGTCTGGCCTGCACGGCAGGCGTCTGTGTGGACACAGCGACAGATGTAACAGGTCTGGATACCACCATTGTCGCGGCCAATCCGGAGCAATCAGGATCATGTCCATGCTCGATCTGATGAGCTTGGCCACCACCTTCGGAATCAGTGCCAGAGGAGGAAACGCATAGGCGAACATTCCTGTCCACTCCAGCAGGAGAGCGTTCCCTTGCGTCCCTGGCCGGTGGAACCTGGACGCGAAGGCGTGGCATTTGGCGTTTTCGTCGTCCGCAAATAAGTCTATGTCTGGACGACCACAGCAACGGAAGAGTTCTTCGACTACTTCGTCGTTTAGCACCCAGTCTGGCTGATCCTCGAAGTGCCTGCTGAGTGCATCTGCTTTTGTGTTCAGCTCGCCTGGGAGGTGCACTGCCACCACCGACAGTCCCCGAGCCAGAAGCCAGTGCCAGATTGTCTGGGCCTCCAAAGACAGAGGGCGAGATCGAGTTCCTCCCTGCTTGTTCAGATAGAACATAGTTGTAGTGTTGTCCGTCTGAACCAGGATTTTGTCCGTTGTTATTGCTGGAAGGAACGCTTTGAGCGCCAGATGAACTGCTCGAAGCTCCAGCATGTTGATGTGGTATGTCTGGAGGTTGGTCGACCAGCGACCCTGAATCTGAAGATGACCCATGTGAGCACCCCAGCCTTCTAGAGATGCGTCCGTTACCACAGACAGCGAAGGAAGAGGTTGCTGAAAAGGGACTCCCTGCAGGACATTCCGAGGGCGAGTCCACCACTGTATTGAGGTCAGTGCTGCTTGAGACAGGATGATTCGATCATCCCAATCTCCTGTCGCTTGGTCCCACTGATCTTCCACAGACTCTTGTAGAGGCCGCATCCTCAACCTGGCGTTCGGTATTAGGAAGATGCAGGACGCCATGGAGCCCAACAGAGACGCTACTTCTCGCACCTTTGGACGAGGAAACTGAAGTAACTTTTTGCATTTCTGCCCCATGGAAGATAGTCTCTCCTGCGAAGGAAACGCTCTTCCTAATTTTGTGTCTAGAACTGCTCCCAGATAGTGGATTGTTTGCGTGGGCTGCAGGACCGACTTTTCTGTGTTCACGTGGAGGCCGAGCCTGTGTAGTTGATGGAGACACAGGTGACAGTCTTTGGTGGCTTGACGAGGGGACGGACTCTTCAGGAGCCAGTCGTCTAGATATGGGTACACAAAGAGACCTTTTTTGTGTAGACATGCCACTACCACTGCCATGCACTTGGTGAATACCCTTGGTGCGGATTTGAGTCCGAAGGGAAGCACTTTGTACTGGTAATGCTTGTTCCCTACCAGAAACCTCAAGTACTTCCGATGACCTGGTGTTATAGGAATGTGGAAGTACGCGTCCTGTAAATCCACCGTTCACATCCAATCTCCAATTTGTAGATGAGGACATATCTGATGAAGTGCCAGCATGCGAAACTTCTCTTTGACCACCACCTTGTTGAGGGTTCGAAGATCCAAAATCGGTCTGAACTTGTCCTCTTGGTCTCTTTTGGGGACTAGAAAATACCTTGAATACACTCCTCTCCCCCTTTGGGATGGGGGTACCTCTTCGATTGCGTTTTTCTTTAAGAGGACGTTCACCTCCCTTTTGAGGAGTTTTAGATGGTACAAGCGAGTCTTTTTTGGAGGAATCGGTTGTGGTCTCTTCCGGAAACGTAGCGCATATCCATTGTGCAGTATATTCAGCACCCACCGATCTTTTGTGATGCTGACCCACTCTGCCAGGTGTTGCGAAGCACTTCCTCCCACTGGAGTGGGTAACGGCGCCAGAGCAAGCCACTGCTCAGGCCTTGCCTCCTCTAGGCGTGGTAGAGGACTGATGATGTCCGCCTCTGCCTCTGCCCGATTTTCCTCCTCTGTATTGCGCCTTCCCTTGTGGCTTGTTTTGAGACCATTGAGGGGTTTGAAACCTCTGTTGGCCTCCCCGGTTCTTGTTGGTCTTGAAGCGTCGTTTGAACGGCTCTTTCTTTTTCTCCAGACCAACCGCCTTCACTGTGTCCAACTCTGTCTTCATGCGGGTCATTTCCTGATCGGTATGTCCCCGAAGAGTGAAGATCCTGAAAAAGGTAGATTGAGGATGCGCTGCTGGGCATCTGGTTTGAGACCAGTTAAACGCAGCCAAGAAGATCTCCTCGCACATACTCCATGTGAGTAGGCGTGTCCTGCTAGAAGGGCGTTATCTGCAGATGAACTAATCATTTGGTTCGCCACCAAACAGCCCTCCGTCACTGTCTCCTCAAAGTCCTTCTGGTCCTCCTTGGGCAATTTCTCTTTGAATCGTTCCATGGAGTCCCATAGGGCTCTATCGTACCTTCCGAGAAGGGCTGATGCACTAGAGACTTTCAGGGATGAAGCTGCTGTGCTGCATACCCTGCGTCCCCAAGAATCTTGCGTCTTGCTGTCTTTGTCAGGAGGAACTGAAGAAGAAGGAGCGACTGTGTGATTCTTCTTAGCTGAGGCTACTATAACTGAGTCCGCCGCAGTCTCTCCCTTAACAAAGATAGGATCTGAGTCGGCCGGCCTATATTTCTTCTGGATACGTGCCGGTACCGCCCTGATCGTTGCTGGCGTGAGAGAAACCTCTTTGATTGGGTCCATTATCCCTGGAACCAATGGGAGCAAAGGCCGTGTATATGATTTGTGACGAAGGGTCTCAAAAATCACAGTAGTGGAAACCTCTGGCACAGCCATCTCTATATTAAGTTTGTGAGCCCCCCTTTCTAAGACATCCAGATATGTGTTGACGTCGTCAAGCGGGGAAGCTCTGGAGCGAGGGCTGTCTGCCAGCGTTGGAGAGTAATCCCCTTTAGAAGATCTAGATGAAGATGAAGAGGAGGATGATGGAGTTCTCCTTCTCCTGTGGTGAAATTTCTCCTTCCTCACTGATGATCTTCTCGGTCGTTCTTCCCTTCGAGGAGAACGTGATTCTCTCTGATGCTCCCTTCGTGGAGATCTCGATCTCTCAGTCCGTACCTCCCTTCTCGGTGTTCGAGATCTGGGTTGCTCCCTTCTTGGTGATCGGGAGACCCTGGGAGTATGCGACCTGTCCGCTCTCCTCTCTCGTGAGCGTAATCGGTGACTGGTAGGACTCTGTCTGTCTGCCTCTTCTGCCAGCTGCTGAAGAGGGGACCTGTGGTCTGGACTTAAGTACCTTCGTAGTCTCTCCGTCGCTCCAGAATCCTTCCATTTACTCAACGGACCATACCATCTTGGCGAGAGTCTTGCCTGTGTGGTATACCGTCGCTGGGGTGTCTTTTGCACCGGACTCCTACTCCTAGAAGAGGACCTCGATGAACCAGAGGTACTTAAGGAGGAATGGTGAGAAGCAGATTGTGTCACTAGGACTGTCGAAGGCACTGAAGGAGATCTCCATCTCACCGGTGTTGGAGGACATCTCAAAAGTCTTTCCCTTGCCTTCGAACGCCTCTGCGGCGTCGACAGGGTGATAACCTTCGACGTCGAACGCTTCGACGTTGACCTGTGGTCCCTCGACGTCGATCGACGATGATGAGCCGACGACGGAGTCTTCTCCCTCGACGTCGAACGGCGTCGTCCTGCCTTCGACGGAGGTCTCGACGTCGATCGGCGATGATGAGCCGACGACGGAGTCTTCTCCCTCGACGTCGAACGGCGGCGTCCTGCCTTCGACGGAGGTCTCGACGTCGAACGGCGTCGCCCTGCCGTCGACGGAGGTCTCGACGTCGACCGACCTTGGTCTGTCGGCGACGGAGATGTCAATCGACGTTGTCCTGTCGTCGACGATGCCCTCGACGTTGACCTGACATGTGGCGACGGCGGAGGATCGGACATCCTCGACGTCGAGCGCCGACGCGCCGTCGACGATGATCCCTTCCTCGACGGCGAGCGTCCGAGGGGGCTCTTGTTCCTCGACGCCGAGCGCCTCCGTGGAGACGTCGGTGGAGGTGTCACACTCTTAGAAGCCTGTCGACGTTGAGACGACGGCAAGTGTGATCTGTCCCTCGACGCCAATCGTCGCCTGGTTGACGACGGCGGAGGTGATTTATGTCTTGACGTCGATCTTCTCGTCGACGGTGATCTCGTGGCTTCTCTCGACGCCGATCGTCGCCTAGTTGACGACGGCGGAGCTTTCTTTGTCGTCGGTGAACTTCTTTTCGACGACGATTTCCTCATCGACGCCGGTCCCGACGTCGACGGAGTTTTTTCTCTCGAACTGTCCATCAGATGTTGTTTTTTCAGCGCCGAGCCCGGTGCTGAGGTTGATGGACGCTCTGACTTGCCTTTGGAGGGAGTTCTAGGTCTCTTTGAACTCTTCCTCTCTGTAGATCTTCCCCTCATGGATCTCTGAGCCAGACCATAGAGCCTGTTCCTCTCTCTGTTTTTAAGAGTCCTGTCAGACAGATTTTTACAATGTGAACAGCCTTTAGGATCATGATCCTCTGGCAAGCATAAAATACAGACCTCATGAGAGTCTGTTTTTGCCTTCTTGTGGCCACAAGAAGGGCAATCATCAAATAATGAGGGCATCCTGACAGGAAAACCTCACAAAAAATCGACTGTTATGCAGTTATTTACTTGACCCTGATGTTAAAAGTCAAAGTAAATAAAAAAATTGTTCTTTAGACGATTTTCTGACTGAAACAGGCAGAAAAGTGTGGAGCTGTGTATCCAGGGTCCTTCCTGAAGGAGCCGGAAAGAACAACTGACCTAACTGTAACCCCTGAGGCATGATGGGAAGCTAGGGGCAGAGGTGCCTTAAAGGCACAGCGTCAGTTTTAGTGCATTCAGCTACAAGTTAGCTTTTCAGTCTTTTTAGACTGGGTATTTGCAATGCAGCCTGGGAGCTGTATATGCTTACAGTGTGTTATAAGAATTTCTACTGCTTTCTAAGCATTAAAACAGTTTCTAAACAAGCATTGGTGTTGTTTCTCATGTTTCTAATGCAAATACACATGTATGGTGGAAATTCTTCACAGCTCTACTGTTTTATTTAGCTGCAATTGCTTATTTTTATATATATATGTCTATATATATGTGGGGCACATATAATATATTGTTTCCGGGGTCCCGCGCATGGGCGGGAATATTCTAATGCTTATGACTATTGATGAGGATCCCCTGGAAGAGAACTAGTTGCGCTGCACAGGAAATAGCAATTAGGTAATTGCTATTTCTAATATTGATACATGTGGCCCTTTATCACGAAAAACAACATATAACATAGGTCCCCTTATTTTTCATGACATGACCAACATAATCATCAGCAATATTAGAAATCAAATCTCCATGCTGGTACTCTGAAATGCTTAACACATCTTCCTTTAGTAAATCCTGACTGTTCTTTGCCACACTACAAGGACTGAGCTAAGGATTTAATATTGTGAATCCAAGGACCATCTTTGGGGTCTGTAAGAGTATTGCATGTTGAAGTCTAACCAGCATCACCACATAATACTCCACCTTCCTACAAATTCCATCTTATGTTTAGTTGTTTTAAAATAGGCCTCATAAATAAGAATTCTTTCTTGTGACTGGCAGTAGCCCTTGCTAATTCCTGAGGTATGATGAGCTTATTACCAGACATGGTAAGCTATTTTTCAGCTTTTGAGGCTAGCACAATTTGCAGGCCAGTTCAGTGTATTCCAAGAATAACATAATAATTCCTCTTGGCTTCTTCTAAATGATAGAGCTGTTTGGAGATTGGCAAATGATCCAGGTATGAGGCCTACCAGAGATGGAATAAAGGATGTTAAGAAGGTTATAATGTCATCCTACTCGGCTACCTCTGGGAGATCATGAAGTCTCCGATTATCACGTCAATTTCGTTTTTCTATTTGTTCTGCCTGCTTTACTTACTCTAATGAATAAACCTTGCACATCCCTAATCCTTTATTCAATATCCATCATAATTGTCTCAATAGTCACCTGCCTATCTTAAATCTATTACAACTTTTTATTGGTGAAGACCATGAAAGGTTGAAGACCTATGACTTCACAGAGAATTTTATCCAGTACAGGTTGGAAGATGATTCAGTAGGTGACAATGGACCACTTTTGACTTCTTTTTGTTTGGTACCTGAGGAGCTGGAACGTTTTATAAGATTTGACTGACTGTCAAGAGAAGCATTACTATTGCTCATGTTCTTTCCTTGTTGAGTGTGATGTCCTTAGATATGCCCCAATAGGGTTAAAAGGTTTCAAATTTGGTGTGGCCAAGCCTGAAACTGTGTATGACGTGTGCTCCACGGGTTACTCTCCACCTCAACCCAACATCTTACTGGAGCACCCCTCTTGAGGCTCCATAGCCCAAGGTGTGGCACTCAGAGCCGGAGAAATACCTGTGGCAGCACCAAGTGAAGAAGCGTGGCAGCTCTCGTTTCCCGCAGTATGAGTCTCGGAGCCTGCTCCTGGCCACGCGGCCATGAGAGTGTGCAATTGCCATTGAGGGCAACGACAGGCTGCGGTGGGTAGAGCCCGAGCCATGTACATCTTCAGCACTCCTCTCTTTGAGTCAATTATTGGTAGCCGCTCACTGGGACCGCTATACTGAATGCTGCTTGGGCTGCCGAGTTGCTCCAATATCACTACCAGGTGGCAGTGGCACGTGGCAGGTGCTTCCAGGCCCTAAGTTGGTAAAGACTAGCCTGCAGGGGCCGCTTATAGGCCGCACAAATAGTGGTACGGGCCTACACTTTTATCAATGCCATGCTGTAGCCATTGCAACCATTTCTAGCTACACAGCGCTCTGAGACCCTCACACCTCGCCACCTCCAGCGCATGTGGCACAAGACCTTCCGAATAGACAATCAGAAGTGGTGCCTGGACTAGACGGGCGGGGTGCACACGATATAGGACATAGTCTATGATCATGGCACATTGCACGTCCCAGGAACAGCATGGCAAGGATAAGTTATTTACCTGTAATCCTAGTTCTCTTCCAGGGGTATCCTCATCAGTCATAAGCACTGAATATTCCCCCCCATGCGCTGGGACCCCGGAAATAATACAAAATATATATGAAAACATATATACAGCTATATATATATATTTTAGATACAAGAATCCCCAATGGACTCAATATGGGGGAGGATTTAAGAAATTTTCTGTAGCATAAACCTCTGTACTTTTAGATGTAATATTACTACTGCTGCTCACCTATTGTTTTCTCATTTGACACTGACACTGAGTAACCAATTGAAGGTATTATCATGCCTTGATTTATAATGTATGAAATATTGCAAGGAAACTTTTCCATTTTTTGCACAGGCACTTTATGAATTTCACTTTGTTATGAAGTTAAGCTTCGTGCGACCCAGGTTTCTCTTATTATAATAATTTTAAACTTTTTATCCTGGAATCTATTTTTGATATGAAATTTAATATCATGTTCTTCGTAGATATTATGCACTACTTTGCACATTGGGAATTTGGTAAATTTTGCACTAGCACTTTATTTAAGGAGTTGGTTGCATTTGCAAGTGATACAGAAACTAGAACTATCTATGAGGACCCTAGAAATATTCAATGGTTTCATTTGGCCACTTGGCCTTCACTTGTATTAAGGACTACAATAATATTGATTGATTCTGAATTTTATATGTTTTTATCAATATTTACCTTTTGTATTGCATTTTTTATCGTAAACATATTATCTGGTTTTAAAACATATTTATGTTTTTATTGCTAGTATTTCCGATTTACCATGTACATTGGTTATTTGGATCCAGGATATTTATGTAATCATTGGTAGTATTTTCTCTGTTTCTACTTGCCGAGCAATCTAGCCTGACCAGGAAGTGTTTCTATTTAAGTCGAGCACTATGTCCGGGGTGTCATGTGATCAAGGCTGCTTCCCCGCAGCCGAAACGCGTCATGCTGGCTAAACTGCAATAAAAAGAATATGCACTGAACTATTTTCTGTTTGGAGCACTTTGTTTGGAGGTCTGTACCTGAGTTCTTGGAGACGGAGGTTCCTAAGTTTCAGGATGTTTGCTGTATGTATATATATATATATATATATATATATATATATATATATATATATATATATATATATATATTACCTACTAGCGGTTGCCAGTAGGTAGTTATAGTTAGGACCTAGTTTCCATAGGAAATCCGCAACATTCTATTGAGAATAACTTTGGCGCCGGTGGACGAATCTTTGCGAATTTCTCAAAGAAGATGGCCTGCTCCGCTCCGCTCCTTCCCTGGAAGTTTGGGGGGATTAGTCAAGTGGGGGCTGAGATAAAAGGGGGGTCCCAAAACGTGTTCTCCCCATGTTATTTTCCATAGGACGTTTAGACACGGCTACAGCTCGAACGGCTGAATGGATTTATAAGAAATTTGGTAGAACGGTAGAGTCCGGCTCGCAGATGACGCTTTTCGTTGAATGGTGTAAATCTGTTCAGTAGTTGCTGAGAAAATTAATTTTGAAAAAATATATATTGGGCTACATTGGGCTATATATATGTTAGAGCCCAAATGTAGCCCAATGTAGCCCAATGTAGCCCAAAGATGGCCACCAGAGACAAAAAAAACAAATGTAGCCCAAATATCAGCCAGATGTAGCCCAACTATAGCCCAATGACAGAATGTCCCAGAGTGTTCTAAAGAACAACTAGAGCGCTAACAGTCTTACTTATGACAAAAGTATGGCACACCTGAAGTCATCTTGATTGGAATAAAGTGTTAACACTTAAAACATTTAATTTGCAAAGGAACAAAATGAGGGGGTTCATTTTGCCATAGAAATTATGATTAGTGCTGAAGAAAGAAAAATTAGGGCACATTTTGAGTGACTTCTCAAATCCTCTTATATTTCATTAAAAAAACTCTGATATGCAGTCTCCCGAGATGGCCACCAGAGACAAAAGAGCCAAAATGTAGCCCAAATAACAGCCAGATGTAGCCCAACTATAGCCCAAAGACAGTAGTTAGGACCTAGTTTCCATAGGAAATCCGCAACATTCTATTGAGAGTAACTTTGGCGCCGGTGGACGAATCTTTGCAAATTTCTCAAAGAAGATGGCCTGCCCCGCTCCGCTCCTTCCCTGAAAGTTTGGGGGGGATTCGTCAAGTGGGGGCTGAGATAAAAGGGGGGTCACAAAACGTGTTTTCCCCATGTTATTTTCTATAGGACGTTTAGACACGGCTACAGCTCGAACGGCTGAATAGATTTATAAGAAATTTGGTAGAAAGGTAGAGTCCGGCTCGCAGATTACGCTTTTCTTTGAATGGTGTAAATCTGTTCAGTAGTTGCTGAGAACATTAACTTTGAGAAAATATATATTGGGCTACATTGGGCTATATATATGTTAGAGCCCAAATGTAGCCCAATGTAGCCCAAAGATGGCCACCAGAGACAAAAAAAACAAATGTAGCCCAAATATCAGCCAGATGTAGCCCAACTATAGCCCAATGACAGAATGTCCCAGAGTGTTCTAAAGAACAACTAGAGAGCTAACAGTCTTACTTATGACAAAAGTATGGCACACCTGAAGTCATCTTGATTGGAATAAAGTGGTAACACTTAATACATTTAATTTGAAAAGGAACAAAATGAGGGGTTTCATTTTGCCATAGAAATTTTATATATATATATATATATATATATATATATATATATATATATTCACTGAAAAAACCATAGGTTTTAAACACGTTATAGTTAGGAAGTAGCATTTAAAAAACCTATGAAATTCACTGAAAAAACCATAGGTTTTAAACCCGTTATAGTTAGGAAGAAGCATTCAAAAAACCTATGAAATTCACTGAAAAAACCAAAGGTTTTACACACGTTATAGTTAGGAAGTAGCATTTACAAAACCTATGAAATTCACTGAAAAAACCATAGGTTTGACACATGTTATAGTTAACTGGACATTTTACTCATATAAAACCAATAAAATTCCCCCGTTATAGTTACTTCAGCTAACTATAACTCGCGCGCCCGCAATGCACTGCTGATGACGTCACATATTATATCACTCATGACATGGTCAGTGACATCACTCATGACATCACTGATGATATCTGAAATAACATCACTGATGAAATCACTGATGACATCATCCTTGTAAAAGAGTGGTAGACCTCCTCTCAGTGTAATATAACCTTTGATACACACATTTAAAAATAGAAGCTAATATGTTCAAAGCATGAGTGATGCAATATGTGACGTCAATGTGCTTTAGGAGACAACAAAAGCGTTTTATGCGCCAACTGGTGGGCCAATTTTATACAGGACACTATCCACCTTGAAATGGATTTTTGGAGGCTAGGAAACCTGTTCTCATGGCACCCTAATTAAAAAATAATTGATCTGATTTCCTTATGCCCTAAGTACCCTCCAAATAGAATTGGAGCACTCTTTTAGGGTCCAAGGAGAGTAGCGACCTCTCCACAGGAGTTGCGGGATTGGGGAAAAGAACAGTAGGGAGATAGACTGATTAATATGGAAATCAGATATAACTTTTGGCAAAAAAGTAGGGTGAGCCCTGAACACTACCCTGTTGTGGTGAAACACAGTATATGGTTCTTTTGCACACAGCGCTTGGATTTTGCTTACTCTACACGCTGATGTTATCGCTACCAGAAAAGCAGCCTTCCACGTCAGGTGCTGCAATGTGGCTTTATGAATGGGCTCAAAAGGGGGACCCATCAATCTAGACAGCACCAGATTTCATTCCCAAGGGGGAGAAGGAGTTCGAACTGGGGGATACACTTTCTTCAACCCTTTTAGAAAATCCTTAACCACCTGTAATTAGAAAAAAGAAGGTTGGTTGGGTGATTTTCTGTATGCCGTAATGGCTGACAAATAAACCCTGATCGAGGCATATTTCAAACCCGCTTTAGCTAAATAAAGGAGGTAAGGAAGAATCACTTCCTCCTGCCCCTTTGTAGAATCCAAATGATTTGCAACACACCATAGGTAGAACCTCTTCCACTTAAAAGCGTACAACGCTCTGTGGAAGGCCTCTTAGCCTCTTTCAGAATGTGCATGCAGTCTTGCGGTAGATTCAAGTGTCGTTTTGTAGGACCTCAGGAGCCATGCTGCCAAGTTCAGAGAAGGAAGGCTGGGATGGAGAATCTTCCCGTCCATCTTGGTCAGCAGGTCCGCTCTGTAAGGTAGTCTCCTGTGGGGTAGCACCGACAACTGCAGAAGGTCCATGTACCACCACTGACGTGGCCAGTCTGGAGCTATCAGAATCATCTTCATGTTGGATCGGATGAGCTTGGACACCACCTTCGGGATCAGAGGCAGAGGAGGAAAGGCGTATGCAATGTCTCTGACCAATCCAACAAAAGCGAATTCCCCTTGTCCCTGGACGGTGGAATCTGGATGCGAAGGCGAGGCATTTTTTGTTTTAGTCGTCTGCAAACAAATCTATTGATGGTCGACCCTACTACTGGAAAATAACTGCCACCACCTCGTCGTGCAGCATCCAGTCTGGCTGATCTTCGAAGTGCTGACTGAGAGCGTCTGCTCTTACGTTCTGCTCTCCCGGAAGGTGCACCGCCACTATGGAGAGGTTCCGAGCCAGAAGCCAGTGCCAGATCGCTTGAGCCTCCAGGGAGAGAGGACGAGAGCGCATATCACCATGTTTGTTTAGATAATACATGGTGGTCGTGTTGTCTGTTTGGATCAGGATCGAGTTGGACGTGATCGATGGCCAAAAAGCTTTCAGAGCAAAATGGACTGCCCGCAACTCCAACATGTTTATGTGGTAGGACTGTTCTTTTGTGGACCACCGGCCCTGCATTTGAAGGCACCCCATGTGTGCCCCCCATCCTTGCAGAGATGCATCCATTATCAACTATTGCACTGGAACTGTCTGATGGAAAGGGACTTCCACCAACAGGTTTTGCTGTCGAGTCCACCACATGATGGAAGATTTTGCTGTCTGGGAGAGAACAATCCGGTCCTCCCAGCGACCCCTTGTTTGATCCCACTTGTTTTCCAGATCTTGCTGCAAAGGTGTCATTCTGAGCTTGGCGTTGGGAATGAGGAATATGCAGGAGGCCATTGACCCCAGCAGAGATGCCACCAGTCGGACTGCTGGGCGATCTGTCTGAAGCAGAGCTTTGCATTTCTGCTGCATTGAGGAAAGTCTCTCCACCAAAGGAAAAGCACTTCCTTTGCTTGAGTCCAGAGTCGCTGCCAAATAATGTATTGTCTGGGTAGGCTGTTGGAATGACTTCTCCATGTTCACATGAAAACCCAGTCTGTGGAGCAGATTTAGACAGACTTGGAAATCCTTCCTTACTTTTTGAGGTTGGCCCTTTGAGGAGCCAATCGTCTAAGTAAGGGTAGACGAACAGACCTATTCTGTGTAGGGCGGCCGCCACCACTGCCATGCACTTGGTAAAAACCCGTGGGGCAGATTTCAGTCCTAAGGGCAAGACCTTGTACTGATAGTGTTTGCGGACGACTACGAATCGAAGGTATCTGCGATGACATGGAATGATAGGTATGTGGAAGTACGCATCTTGGAGGTCCACCGAACACATCCAATCTACTGCTTGTAGATGTGGACATTTTTGATGAAGGGCCAACATGCGAAACTTCTCCTTGACAATGACCTTGTTCAGCAAGCGAAGGTCCAGGATCGGTCTGAACTTGTGCTCCTGATCTTCTTTGAGTGCCTGAAGTAGACTCCCTTCCCTCGCTGAGTGGAAGGAACCTTTTCTATGGCCTTTTTTCGCAGAAGGGTTACTACTTCCCGCCGAAGCAACTTTAACTGGTGAGGACGAGATCTTTTCGGAGGAATGTCCTTTGGAAGAACACGGAAATGTAGTGCGTATCCATTGCGCAGTATACTTAGCACCCAACGATCTTTTGTGATGCTGCACCACTCTTCCAGATGATGTGAAACACTTCCTCCCACTGGAGTTGGCAACAGCGCTAGAGGAAGCTCCCGCTCATTGCTTCCCTGCCAATCTGGCCATGTTAGAGGACTGCTGCTGGTGACCTCCTCTACCTCTGTTGGATTTACGTCCCAAGATACTGCGACTTGCCTTGGCCTTTACCATGGAACCATTGAGGGGTTTGAACCCTTTGTTAGTTGCCCTTGCGCTGGTTGGGTCTGTAGCGACCCTTAAACTCCTTCTTTTCCAATCCAACGGCTTTGAGCGTTTCAAGCTCTGCCTTCATCCTACCCATTTCCTCATCGGTATGAGTGCCAAACAGGGAGGAGCCGGAAAAAGGGAGTTTCAGGATCCTCTTTTGGGCATCTGGTTTGAGAGCTGGAAGCCTCAACCAGGAGGATCTCCTGGTGCAAATCCCATGGGCATAAGAGTACGCCTACAGTGTAGCACCATCCGCTGCCGTGCTGATCACTTGGTTGGCAACAAGTGACCCTTCCGTGATTACCTCCTCAAAGTCCTTTTGATCCTCTTTTGGCAACTTCTCTTTGAAGCGGTCCAAGGAGTCCCACAAGGCCCTGTCATAGCGACCTAATAAGGCTGCTGCACTGGAGACTTTCAGTGACGACATTGCAGAACCGCACACTTTACGTCCCCAAGAGTCCTGGGACCTACTTTCTTTATCGGGTGGGAACGATGAAGAAGGAGCCACAGCACGAGTTTTCCTTGCTGCCGCGTTTATAACAGAATCCGCAGGCGGGTCTGTCTTCAAGAACACAGGGTCTGTGGAGGCAGGCTTGTACTTCTTCTGAATCCTAGCTGGAACGGTTTTAATCGCAGCTGGAGTCAGGAAAATGGCCATTACGGGCTCCAGAAGTCCAGGAACCAGGGGAAGTAACGGACGAGAGGCTGCTCTCTGATGCAGAGTCTCAACGATAACCGTTGTTGCCACCTGAGGTGTTGACATCTCGATATTTAGCTTCTGAGCCCCTCTCTGAAGCACATCATGGTAGGTGTTGATGTCATCTATCGGAGACACTCTAGACAGAGGGCTGTCCGATAGGGTGGGAGAATAGTCCCTCTTCGAGGATCGAGTTGAAGAAGAAGACCACGTAGGTTATCGTCTTCTTTTACGATGGGAACTATGTCTGTGCTCCCGTGATCTGCCCCTTCGCTCCTCACGCCTGGGCGAATGAGATCTGTCCACTTCCTGTACCAGTCTCTGTAGGGGTGACCTATGAAGAGGCCTGGCGTACTCCTGCATCTGCTGCGTTGCTCCTGTATCCTTACTCCAGTGATGCAGGGGAAGGAGCCATCTTGGAGACAAGTGCACAGCAGGGGAAGCTTCCCTGTGCTGTGAAGGAAACCCATGACTTGGTCTGCTTGAACGCCTTTCTGGAGAGGCAGATCTTGCTGATGGATGTCTAGATGAATGAGAGGAAGAATGGCGTGACGCTGATTCCTTTACCAGAACCACTGATACTCCTCCAGACCTCACAGAAGCGGGTCTTGACGTCGGGCATGCGCCTCTCGATGGCGACCTGGACCTCCTTCTCGACGTCAATCTCCGGTCTGTTGTTAAACCTGGTCTCAACGCCGTTTCCCTGTTCCTCGACGTCGAGTGCCTTGCAGACAACCCCTGAACATCCCTTCGTTTCGACATCAAACGTCGATGAGCCGACGATGGCGGAGGGGTTTTGCTCCTCAACGCCGAACGTCGTCGTGCAGATGAAGATGAAGGGCCTCTGCTCCTCGACGCCGATCGTCACTGTGTTGACGACGGCAGAGGGCTCTTCTTCGTCGACGCAGATTGTCATCGAGACGACAGCAGAGGGCTGCAAATCCTCGAAGCCGATCGTCGTCGAGACGACAGCGGAGTTGTCCCAATCCTCGACGTCGATTGTTGACAATGGCGGAGGACACCTGACCCTCGACGTCGATGGACTGACGACGACGGATGGGTACCTGCCCTCGACTCGGGGAAGAACAACTCTGTGCACAACGTTAAAGACCGTGGTCTAATTCCATCATCAAAAATTAAATGAGGTCAAATGTTAACCATCAAAAAGGTTTATTCCAAAAGATAAAGTCAATGGACATTGCAGTCCGTGAATATTTATCATCCAATGTTGATCATCAGAAGACAAGTTTTTTAGTGCGTCAAGTTGCAACAAACATAATCATCAAACATCCCGATGCATTTCGGGCGGGTGCCCTTTGTCAAGGGATTACTCTACAAGGCAAAAAAGAATAAAGCATCACTGTAATTTTAAATCTAAATATACAATGAGCAATAACGTAAACATGCGACTGGTAAAACTGAAGGAAATCAGGTGAGATTAAATGCTAACCAAGAAGTGGTGTAGATGGTGTCTAACAAAATAAATCAGAAAAGGAGAGTATTCCAAGATATCGGTGAATCACCCAGCGTGTGAACTCTTGTGAAGAAATCACCCAGTATAGAAGACGCTCGATGCGTGAGGAAACCAGAGTCCCCGGAAGGTGAAATTGAGCAAAAAAACGCTCGAGAGAAAAAACGGAGTACCAACAGGTCTGTGAGTGATAAGACTACCCGTGCAGAAAAGGTGAACAGTGTTCCAGGGTCCCCGTAGGGTACTTACATGCTGGCAACAGTGGCAAAACTCCGCGGAGTTCCGACGGAGTTGAAGGTACACGAAGGACGCGTAGCGTGAATGCTTTGAAGAGTCAGAAGAGCTTAACAATAGAAATAGGACTAGCGGTGCACCCGGTGAAAATAAAGAAAGGTGGGAAGTAGAAAGTATGGGAAGCGCCATATTGGACTAGGAAAGCAGAGTGAACTAAGTATAGACAAAAGGAACCAAAGGCTGTAGGATGGTGAAAAATTAGGAAATAAAAAATAAAAAATGAAAACAGATACATATGTAATCAATACATGCATGTTGATGTTACAAATAACAAAGAAATTCGATGCGGTCATTGAGCCCATGGGGCACCATCGTGGCAAGAAGACGGATCCAGTAATTCTCTCTTTTCAACAGTGTATTCTTGTTGTTGAGTGTAGTTTGAACTTGTTCCAAAACTTGGAATTTTAACTGTGCCACTGTGTGTCTATTCTCCATGAAGTGAGTCGCTACAGTGGATTTCAAATTGTTCGTGCGGATGTTACTTTTGTGTTCTAAGATCCTGGTGCGGATCTTTCTTTCGGTATGTCCAACATAGCATTTACCACAAGGACATTTGAGTACGTATATGACATTGCTGGTATTGCATGTAGCATTCACCTTGAGTTTGATTTGGTGTCCTTTCATAGGGTGGTTGATAGTGTTACCAGGGATGCAATTGTGACAGTTACTACAGTTGTAACATGGCTTGAGTCCTTTGTAGACAGTGGTTGTCTCCTGTTTAGTGGGTTTGCACAGTATTTCTTTTAAGTTCCTGCCTCTGGTAAACGCGAACATGGGTTGTTGGCTGAATAAGCCTTTGAAGTCGGGTTCCAAGGTCAAAATCGGCCAGTGTTTCCGTATGATGGACTGAAAACGGTTAGAGATTTTGGAATATTTGGAGACGACCACCATGCGGTCGGATTGTGTCTTGAGTTTTGGTTGCAAAAGCGCAGTCCTATGGCATTTATCACTCCTTTCAACAGCTAGATCTAGTATGGGTGTTGGATATCCTCGTGCTTTCAAGCGATCAAGAGTGTTCTTGATTTCTTTTTTGGATTCCTCATCATTGGAAACAATGCGTTTTATTCTCAGAATCTGTGCAAAGGGTAAGTTGTTCTTCAGACTGGCACAGTGGAAACTTTTATAGTGCAGGGTGGAGTTTCTGTCTGTAGGTTTTCGGTAAATGGTGGTGGACCACCTGTCTGGTCCTCTGTGTATTGCCACGTCTAGATAATGTACCAAGCTATCACTGTATTCCCAAGTGAATTGAATTCTCTGGTTAAAATTGTTCCAGGTTTGAAGAAATGAGTTCAAGGTGTCAGTAGTGCCCTCCCATAGGAGGAAAATGTCATCAATGAAGCGTAAGTATAGTCTGCCATGTTCTTGCCAGCTGTTTTGGCATAGGATGTAAGACTCTTCGAAAAATTTCATAAAGATATTCGCGTAGCAAGGAGCCGCCGAATTACCCATGGCCGTACCATTGAGTTGTAGTATCCATTTGTCTTGAACTGTGAAATAACTGTGATATAATGTGAAGATGGTCAGTTGTAAAAGGAATATTTTTAAATACTGCATCCAAGTCTGCTGACGTCAGTACATTCTCGATGGCTTCGATGCCTCCATCGTGGGGGATGGAGGTGTACAGTGAACAGACGTCCACAGTGCACATGATGAGTTGGGTGTTCTTCAGTTGATTCATGATGGGTTCTAATTTCAGCAAGAAATCAGTGGTGTCTCTTACGTGGGAAGTAGTTTCAAGTACAAATGGTTGTAAATATTTGTCCAGGAATTTGCCTACATTCTCATGTTGGCTGCCTCTGGTCGATACAATGGGACGGAACGGAGGATGAGTTGCATGCTTGTGCATTTTCGGGAGCATATATAGCACTGGAGGTTTAGGATTGGATGGTGTCAAGTATCTCCGAGTTTTATCATTGATGGTGCCTTTTTCAAACGCCGTGTTGATGATGGTTGTCAAATCTTGAGAAAATTCGGATGTTGGGTCACGTGGTAAAACATCATAGGTACTGGTGTCACTGATGTGAGCTTCAATTTGCTGTTCATAAACACTCACACTGCCTGGCCAGACAGTGTTTTTCCTCTTGCTGCACACTACAACCCGTTACTATCCTACACCATTCGAACATTGTGCTGTGCGAGCTCCCTCCGCATTTGAATACCTGCCCTCGACGCCAAACGTTGAGCTGACGACGGCGGGGGGCTTCTACTCCTCGACGCCGATCGTCGCCGAGTTGACCACGGCGGAGGGCTGACACTCCTCGACGCCGATTGCCGCCGAGCTGACGGTGGCGGAGGGCTTCTGTTCCTCGACGTCGATCGTAGCCGGGTTGACGACGGCGGAGGATCCCGATTCTTCGACATCGACGACATACCTGAATGTCGATGTCTTCTTGACAGCGAGCCCGGATGTAGATCTTGCCCTTTCGGAGCCCTTCTTAGCCGGTGACCTGCCTCTGGAGGTCTTTTATGCCAGCCCATAAAGACGAATCCTTTCTCTGTCCTTTAAAGTTCTTTTGAACAGGGTCTGGCAATGAGGACAAGCCTTAGGGTCATGCTCCTTAGGCAAACAAAGAATACAGACCTCATGAGAGTCTGACCTGGCCTTCTTTTTAGGTCTCGCTATTCCATTCCACAAGGAATGAATAGCGAGAATTATAGGGTTGCATCAAGAAAGCTAAACCAGCCGGCGGATTTCCACAAGTGCATGTGATCGTGAAAGCACATCCGCCTGCTGGTTTAGCTTTCCTGATGCAACTCTAACCGTCACTTCAAAGGGATCGGCTCCGCCCCCTGCTGCACGCGCTTTCCATCCAGTGCGCGAAGCGCGTCCACACCAAAGCCATCTGTTGCTTCCCCCAGCGGGCTCGGCCTCACTTACTTCTCCTACACCCTAATTAACATCCCTCACGGCCGTGAACCAAAGGGATCACTTATAGAAGTGATCAGGCGAGTGCAGCATAGTTCGTTGGGGTCGGCATTAAAGTGTTTTAAATCCTATCTTAATGAAGGCAGAAAAACCCGCATCTACCTACTCCTAGTAATTACCTATTTTCATGCTCTACATTGGCCAATGCTTGCTATCCAGCCTTTCACAAAAAGATGAACAGAAATGCTCAACATTGTCAAACATAAACCTCCAGTCACGGATCTGGGTAAAATCGATTGTTTATTTTTGCCCACCATGTCGGCATTAAAGTGTTTTAAATCCTATCTTAATGAAGGCAGACAAACCCGCATCTACTTACTCCTAGTAATTACCTCTTTTCATGCTCTACATTGGCCAATGCTTGCTGTCCAGCCTTTCACAAAAAGATGAACAGAAATGCTCAACATTGTCAAACATAAACCTCCAGTCACGGATCTGGGTAAAATCCATCGGGTTTTTTTGCCCACCATGCCACTCCAATATGGACTCAGTCATATGGAAATCAGTTGTGACCCTCTTCATGGGAGCAGTGTAGCCCTAACTACCAAGCCAGGTTCTCCCTGGATTGTAAACAAGTATTCTGGGACGGTTTCGCTGTAACGCCCCATATCAACCAGTCTAGCTTGAATCTATAGGCGCAGTGAGCATGGGACCCGCGTCTGGACATACCCTGCCAACTTAGGGCGACTATAGCAACGGTATGCTGTACATTGTCAATCATCCAACCTTTCAGCCTAGGTATGCAGCTGCCAAGATATTTTCTGACACCACCGGCCCTCATTCCACCAGTACTCGGCATCACACAGATTCACATAAGACTCCACGGTAACCTGTGCACAATGACCCCACACACGTTCCTGCCGGTAATACAAGAGCTGGCGCTGCTACATCTCTAGCATGCAGGCTATTTACTTTTACTCCCCCACCCTCCTGTCCCTACTTACAGGACCCTCACTGCCCCGAGGCATCTATCTGCTCCTGTTTCACACAGGATCTGCTTCTATCTTTGCCCAACGGACCGTCATACATGGGGTAAATGGTCATCAACACATCGCTTTCGCCCAGCACACACTTTTAGCGCTCCAAGGGGTCCCTTGATATTTAACGTGACACCATACGAGGCCATACAGGAGCATCACAGCCTCCTGTTCAGTTTCTTTCTCACCTACATCCCCCCCTGCAGTTTCAAAATGCGCACGCCAGTCCTTTTTCTTCCCTGCGTTCATTCATTGCTACCTTTTATTATTATCATGTAACGCTGCGCCGCGTTGCACACATGGGGTTCTTCTCCGCTCGGGACCACTGCCCGGTGCCCACTTTATTCAGGTTCTCTGACAATGCGTCCTGATTCACTTGCAGAATGTGTTTTTTTACCTCTTTCTCCCTGTCGGGATAGCAGAGGTGGGAGGAGTGACATCTCCCCCACCCCCTAGGAATCACTGCACTCGAGCATGAGCAGGCCTCTGTGAAGACAAACCAGAAGCAACCACACCTCACTATCCACTCTCTGCTACTCCCTGCTCGCCCTTTCTCCCCAGTCGGCGTCTGTATAATCATTCTTTCATTCATTGTCCGCTTTTTGTGCCTCAATGGTTCACTATTTACTTTCCACGAGACAGTCTAAAATCCGGTAAGCAGTCCAGTTGGGAAGAGGATGTGGCCGAACGGCTAGAGCAGTCGAACTTGAAGCTGGAGGACCGGTTTTGAGTCTCAGCGAGGATGCTCAACATCCTGTGATTCTGAGCAAATCCCTGTGCCCAACAACAACACAAATGAATGTGCAGTTGGTGCTTCAGGTCCAGTTCGAGCTATATAAAAGTCCATAAAAATATTAAAATTCTCTCCCTATCACCAACACGCAATTCATCCCTGCCCGTAGAGGATCTTCCGTTTCATGGCTAATTAATCGGTGACTTTCGTAGCACGCATTTCACTCGAACGCCAAGAGGCTACCAGAGCTCCTTTACAGTTCCGGCAGGCATATGCAGCACACTTCCCCCACTTGCAATAAACCTCCACCAAACGCCAAACTTTCCTACAAATGTAATCATGGCCTCGGGCGCTACTACTAACATAAATTAACAAGTCGTTGTCACAAAGCTTCACAGGAAAGACCAGCTACGCCATATGGACAGCAGGCAGCCACAACACATCTTCCACACTACTCTTTTCCTACCATTTGTTTCTCCCGTCAGTGATTTGTTCCTCATATGTTTCCTTCCAATCTGGCCCTATCTTTCCACACAACTTAAAGCACTTTCTATAACATACTCCTGTGTCCTGCACCTTTTCTCTTCCCTCAAACCCCTATTTCCCCTTAAACTCTCCATTTTTTAAAAAACAAAAACTCTCCAGTTCTCCTTGTTTGCTTGTCTGCCCTTCTGCCCTCTGTTAGACTCGCTTTTTGTACCTTTCTGCCCCTGTTAGACTCGTTTTTTTGTGCCTTTCTGCCCCTATTATTTACAACAAGGGGTGGTGAGGGACAGAGTCTCTGAATTAAGCAGAAAGCTCTCACCCAGTCAAGAGATCAGGGCTAGATCCAACACCGTTTTTTAGCTCACTGCACCATCCCAGTTTCAGAACCTGGCTGTATGCAAATTAGTCTGCTCCTGTCCCAGTGCATGATGGGAACAGGGCAAACCAAACTACAAAAGCCAATTCTTACACTGGAAGGAAACAAGCTCCCGGGGACCGGTTTCTGGCATTACAGCCGTCTTCGGCCCGGTTCTGCCCCTATTAGGCTCGTTTTTTCCCTTGTTTTTCTGCCCTTCTGCCCTCTGTTAGACCCCTTTTTTGTGCCCTTCTGCCCCTGTTAGACTCGTTTTTTGTGTCTTTCTGCCCCTGTTAGACTCGTTTTTTGTGCCTTTCTGAACCTATTAGACTCGTTTTTTACCTTGTTTTTCTGCCCTTCTGCCCTCTGTTAGACCCGTTTTTTGTGCCCTTCTGCCCCTGTTAGACTCATTTTTTGTGCCTTTCTGCCCCTATTAGACTCGTTTTCTTCCCTTGTTTTTCTGCCCTTCTGCCCTCTGTTAGACTCGTTTTTTCCCCCTTGCAACCCCAGCATCACTCAGCGCAACCCCAGCATCACTCAGAGCAAACCCAGCATCACTCAGCGCAACCCCTGCATCACTCAGTGCAACCCCTGTATCACTCAGCGCAACCCCTGCATCACTCAGCGCAACCCCTGCATCACTCAGTGCAACCCCTGTATCACTCAGCGCAACCCCTGCATCACTCAGCGCAACCCCTGCATCACTCAGCGCAACCCCAGCATCACTCAGCGCAACCCCTGCATCACTCAGCGCAACCCCAGCATCACTCAGCGCAACCCCAGCATCACTCAGCGCAACCCCAGCATCACTCAGCGCAACCCCGCATCACTCGGCGCAACCCCAGCATCACTCGGCGCAACCCCAGCACCACTCACCACCACCACATTATCACTCAGAACCACCACAGTATCACTCAGCACCAACACAGCACCACTAAGCACCACACAGCATCAGTCAGCACCACCACAGCACAACTCAGAACCACCACAAAACTACTCAGCACCACCACAGCAAAACTCAGCACTCCACCCTCCAAATCCACCCTACAAATCCACCCTCCAACACCAACTACACCCTCCACCCTCCAAATCCACCATCAAACAACAGACTCAAAAAACAAAACCACAATCAAACTCCACCCTCCAAATACAAGTCCACCAAGTTATTTGCAAAATGTTTACCAATTACCATTATACATTACAATAACTTTTATTTACAAATTAATTCATACATTTCATTAGAAGCCATTGTTATTTGTAATATCAATACATATAAGTCACATACAAACAACAGTTATTGTATTACAATTGCAAAAGGTGTCACATTAAAAAAATTAAATCTATTGGCATTGTAAAATACAAAACTATTAATTCCTATATTTTCACTATTAAAAAACATAAATAAAAAATAATATCATTTACAATACCAAAACATCAAACTTTCCTAATGCGAGACCTATTGCATTGCAAATGCTTGTTTCCACAAGAAGGGCAGGGGTCAAAAACAGAAGGCACTGGGCCGCCTCAGTTCCATTAGCAGTGGAGGGGTTGAAGTATCTGGGGGACTTCCTGTCTGATGTGCCGGCGGTGGCCTGGGAACGCAATCTGCTCCAGGTGTGGGACAGTGCTCGAGACGATCTTAAATTGTGGTCCCGAATGCCCCTGTCCATATATGGTAGGTCGGCAATTTTCAAGATGGTGGCGCTTCCCCGCCTCCTCTATCAGCTGCAGAACCATCCATATCAAATCCCACCACGATGGTTTCAGCAAGTGCACTCAGCGCTGGGACAGTTTCTGTGGGAGGGGGGTAAAGTGAGGGTGGCCCTTTCCACTTGTTTCCTGTCTACCTACTCCAGGGGTCTAGCCTCATTGGATGTTCTATCTTACTATCAGGCCTCACATCTGTTGGTCCTTAATGAATGGTGGTATGGGGACAGGGGGGACCCGGCTTACACAGCTGAACGGCAGCTTATGGGAAGTTATCCCCTGCATACACTATTACACTCCGCACCTCTTCGAAGGTCCTTGCCGCCAGTCACGTGGGTGCTATTCCATATCTGGAGACAGGCGCTGCGTAGGATGGGGTGGTGGAACGTCTTGACTTGTGAGACTCCCTTATGGGGCAAAGGGCACCTTTCTCAGTTGGCAGCGCTGCAGGGCTTTCGGGGATGGGATGCGATAGGCATCTCGGTCCTGGGGGATGTTATGACTGATCTGACACTAAAATCGTTTCAAGACTTACAGGGCGAGTATGGGATGCCGCGGTCCCAGTTCTATCGGTACCTGCAGTTCAGGCACGCCCTCACCCCCAGCTTGGAGGGCCTGGAGTCTCTCCCCGGCTTTAGCCCCTAGAACCGAAGCTCTTTATGGGCGCCCTACTGGACCGTAAAATCTCCTGCATATACCAAACGTTAGTCATACACTGTTCTTCTAATCTGCAGAGGCTTAAGACTGCGTGGGAGGCAGATGTAGGTGAATTGGAGGAGGAGGACTGGGCTGAGGCCCTAGCGAGTCCGAGAGGGGCGGCAATAGCAACGCACCTGCGGCTGGTGCAATGTAAATACCTGCACAGAGTGTACTTCACCAGAGAGCGCCTGTGGAGGGCGGGAATGATCGCATCTCCTGAGTGCCTCCGTTGTCAACGGGAAGAGGGCACGCTCCTATATACGGTGTGGAGTTGCCTCTCCCTACATAGATTCTGGAGGGGGATACACTCCTGTCTCTCAGAGGTGTTGGATTGGGAGCTTCCCTGCATGCCGCGCTTGGCCCTGTTTCATGTGATGGAAGGAGTGGGAGGCAATCTCTACAAACGGCACCTTCTATTATTAGGCCTTACATTAGCCAAAATAAATATTGCCTGGGCATGGAAGGCCACCGAGCCCCATCGGTTGCCGCATGGAAAAATGGGCTAGATTTCTGTATGGGGCTCGAACAACCTGTTTTTCCTTGCCAGGGGGTGCCCACGTAAGCATTAAGAGATATGGAAGAGGTGGGCGGATTACCGGGACCTGGACTTGGACCCGCCACGAGAGGAGGAGGCAGGCCTGCCGGACTGATCTCTTTACTGTTTTTATATGTCAATGGGGGCAGGAAGACTCGGGGGACGGTGATTCCCGGGTGAGTAGTTACGCAGTGGATGGACTAATGTGACATGAGCGCAATCTGGGGGGAGGGGGGAGTTGCGAGGGGTTTGTTATAATGTGGTTTGCTAATTTTCATAAATGTCAAAGTCAGTATCGTCTTGTGATTGATGTCTGCAGCAACCTCTGGAGTGCAGAGCTCTGCAATTTATGTGAAACTAGACAAATAAAATTTGTTTAAAAAAAAAAAAGGAGAAGGCATTCTGAGTGGAAAAAATGCCCAAAAACTGTCAAAAAAGGCAGAACCTTACTTCAAGAGATAAAAGACGCCGAAGTAAGTAAAGAAATTCCAAAAAAGTGAAGATTATTTCTGACAAAAATCAGAAAAAAGTGGAGCTGTGTAACCAGGATCCTTCTTGAAGGAGCCAGAAAGAACAACTGACCTAACTGTCACCCCTGAGGCATGATGGGAAGCTGGGGGTCATGACTGCCTTAAAGGCACGGTGCCAGTTTATCTCTATGTTGCTATGAGTTCGCTTTTCAGCCTTTTTAGGCTATGTTTGAGCAATGCAGCCTGGGAGCTGTATATGCTTTCAGTCCTATGTGAGAGTTTGTGCTGACTGCTAAGCATTAAAACAGTTTTAAAACATGTTCTGCTGTTGTTTTTCGCTCTTTCTAATGTATTCTTTTATGATATAACGGGGAGTCCTTGCAGCATTATTCAGCTCTACAGTATGTAAGGCTGCATTTGCTTTTTTATTATATATATATATGTATATTTATATATATATGGAGATGCATATATGTGGGCACATACATGATTGCGTTTCCAGGGTCCCGGGCATGGGCAGGAATATTCTAGTGCTTATGACTACTGATGAGGATCCCCTGGAAGAGAACTAGGATTACAGGTAAGTAACGTATCCTTCTCTTCCAGGGGATCCTCATCAATTGTCATAAGCACGGAATCGAATAGCAAGCCCATCCTCCTCCTGCGGGCAAATAAGTAACAATGATCCAACACACAATCAAAGCTTTTTTCAGCATTGGAACAAGTTTCTCAAGGAAGCCTGGCCTACTTGAGTGTCTGCTCTGGTTTCTGAGTCGAGACAATAGTGTCTTGTAAACGTATGCAAAGATCTCCAAGTGGCTGCTTAGCAGATCTTGGAAATAGGTACATTGTTAAGAAAAGCTGTTGTAACCGCTTTTCCTCTAGTGGAATGAACCTTGGGCCTAGTCCAAAGTGGCTTTGGTGCTAACTGATAAGCCAGTTTGATACATGACACTACCTACCTGGAGATGGAACGCTTGGAGGCTGTAAAACCTGTTCGGATTGATCCGTAATTAATGAACAGTTGATCTGATTTCCTAATCATCTTAGACCTGTCTAAATAGAATTTCAAAACCATTTTCAGGTCTAAAAAGTGAAGGGACCTCTCAGCTGGAATAGAGGGATTAGGAAAAAAGGTAGGTAGTGAAATGGTTTGGTTGACATGGAAATCTGACACCACCTTCGGAAGGAAGGAGGGGTAGGTTCTCAAAACAACTCTATTGAAATGAAAAACTGTGTATGGTTCTTTGAGGTGAGAGCCTGAATCTCGCTCACCCTGCGAGCTGAGATAATCGCCACCAAAAAAGCTACCTTCCACGTAAGGTGTTGGAGAGTTGCTTTATAGATAGGCTCAGAAGGGAGACCCATCAATTTAGATAGAACCAGGTTCAGCTCCGAGGGAGGTGAAGGAGGCCGAATAGGAGGGTAAACCTTCTTTAACCCTTGCAAGAAGTCCTTCACTACCTGCAGTTGAAAGAAAGAAATCTGAGAGAGACAGTTTAGGGAAACGAAATACATGGACTCAGCACAGAGGGAAACAAGATTTAGGGGGAAACATTGGACAGCTAAGCGTTATGGGGAGGGAGAGAGACCGGGCAAGGCACTAGCTAACACGATTCGGAAACCACGCTATTCCAACTACGTGCTGGATATTGAAGATGGGGGGGAGTGGTATACAGAGACACCACAAACATACTTAATGCGTTTACTGCACATTACGCTCGGCTCTACACCACAGAGGGGGCAGGCACGTTAGACTTGGAGCAGTACCTTGGGGATGTATCGTTGGGATGGCTTAGTGATACACAGAGGAAGTTTTTATGTGCCCCTTTCGAACTGGATGAAGTCAGAGATGCAATCAAGCACATGCAATCGGGGAAGGCCACTGGCACAGATGGCATCTCTTTAGAATTCTATAAAACCTATATTGACGAAATGGCCCCCATTCTGAGGGAAGTCTACGAAGATGCTTTGGAGACAGGGTGCCTCCCCCCCTCCATGAGAGAAGCTCTCATAGTCTCGCTTTCAAAACCGGGGAAGACACCACGGTAGTGTGATTCCTATAGACCGCTGTCTCTTCTCAATTGTGATGTTAACATTTTGGCCAAGCTTATAGCCACTCGACTTAGCCTACTGATGGAAAACTTAATACTCCCTGATCAGTCTCGCTTTGTACCGGAGAGAGACACTTCTCACAACCTTCGAACCCTTTTCACTGTATTAAACAATGTTTCCCCAGACTTGCCCTTAGCCGCGATCTTCTTAGATGCGACGAAGGCTTTTGATTCTCTCGAATGGGATTACATATTTGGGGTACTGTTGCGAATGGGCTTTCCACCACTGTTCTTCTCCTGGATACAGCTTTTATATCAATCCCCGGTAGCCAAAGTACTTATCAACGGTCGCATCTCTCAAACCTTCCCAATCACAAGAGGTACCTGTGAGAAGTTGGCCTGGTATATAATGCTCACTAATTCTAGTGATCACTTTGTACCATGCCAAGCAACCCTTATGATGATTGGTTGTAATTCAAACTTGTAGACCAGTTATCCTAGTGGTAACGTGGACAAAGCAGTCTTAGGCTAAACTCTGAAAGGCATGTGAAGCCAGCTGTATTACCATACACAACTCCCTTGAATACCAAATGAAAGGACACCACACAGATATATATTGAAAATATATATAGATTTATTAACTAAAAGTATCCCCTGGACTCTTTATGAGCACAGAAGCACAAGCATTAAACACAAGACAGTTTTAAAATACACAAAAGTTGCACGATATGGATGAGCCCTAGGGGCCACCTAAACCATATACTAAGAAAGTGGTATAAGAGATACCAATCAGAACGGAAACAGGCCTAGGGCCTTGGGAATCGCTGGAGCTATTCGAGACTAGCTGTGACTAAGTCGGGAAAAAGGCCCGCGGGACTCGGGTGCAGTGTCTAAAGTGCACGCACTTTCCAATGTAAAGTCTATGGTGCGTAAAAATTAGAAAGTTAGTTAGTTCGGAACATTCCGAGTGACCTAGAAAGCTGAAACTTGAGACACAGGCCCTAGAGGTGGGTACCAGTGTAGGAACACCGGCGTTGCTGATTTACCTCACCCACAGGAAGCGGGTGCACAGGGTCGAAGTAGTGTCGGGTTTCGTCACGCTGGTCGATGGTGCTTGGAGCTGAAGATGCTGCAGGCGGCTCGATGTGAAGAGTTCCGGTGGATCCAAGGGTGGATCTGAAGATGTGAAGACCTGAAAGCAGAGGGGACAATGTTCAAAATCACTAGCCAGTGACTACCGTGGAACCAGATTGGAACCAGGCGATGTCGGGTGCAAACAGGCGTTGAGGTGTAGCTTCTCTCTGCAGCCACGTTGAGACCAGGGGTCGAGGACGTCCAGGAGTCGGTCACGAGCTGTCCCACGCAGGCTTCTCGCTGTTGGCGGTGTTGGCAACTTGATTGTAGCAAACAGGCCTTGGCTAATGCAAGCCACGCAGGAATGAAGAAAGGCTTGTTACTCGGACCAGCAAGGTCAGAGCAGGGGCTCCTTTTTACAGGAGCGAGGGCAAGTCTGGAGCAACCAGACCTGCAGTGTAGTTTGTAGTTGTAGTCGTCAAGATGGCCGCTGACCACGTGGCTAGTGGCCGGGATGGCGCGTCGAGTGGCACAATGCAAAAGGACCCCACGCAGATCGTGGAGATGCTGGGGGGCTGATCTTCGGTGCAAGGGCTGCTCGGTGGTGGGGGTTCTCAGTCCCCAAAGCACAACGTCGAGGGTGCCTCGGTTGCTGCGCTGTCAGCTTTTCGGGTGTCTTTCAAGATGTCCGGTCCCACGTCTCTCGGTGCCTCCACGGGTCCCTTCTTTGCAGGGACTGTGGATAGGGGCTCTGAGAAGTCTGGGAGTCTGGGTCTTGTCAGGCTCTGGGGTCGGGCTCCGGCGGCGGCAAAGCAGACGTCGAGTTGCTGGTTGGTGCCTGTGTTCACAGGGTGGCCACTCCTAGGCCACAAGGGAGATTCTCTTCAGTCTTCTGAGCAGCAGAATGTCGAAGTCCAGTCTTCTTCTTTGTTTAAAGTTGATTCAGGATGATCTGCTGTGCAATGGCACTACTCCCACTCTTATTCCCAATCTGAGGGGTGGATCACCAACTAGGTCCCTCCTCTGGGAGGAACCAGGAAGGGGGGTGGTTACACCCCCTTTCCTTTGACCAGCTCCTCGCCAGGCCTGGGTCTGGAAAGTCCCAGGACCGGTTTGGACAGGCTTATGCACGGGGACACCTTGTGTGTCTCGGGCATGTCTCAATCTATTCAGCCCTGTCCTACCCAATACACAAAACCCTGTCTGGGGTGGTGCTCGCACCTCCCAAGGCAGAAAACCCTTTGTCCAAGCCTCCCTCGCTGGAAGGACTCCCAGCAGCAGGAGGTCAGACTCGTGTCTGTGGTGGCAGCATCCATTTTGTGATGCTGAGGCTCTGGTTAACTTTAACCGGGGTTAAGGCTACACACATGTCGTGTCCCTCTAGAAGGGTGGAATGCTATCCCCGTCGACAGAACTGTCGAGGGGATAGTATTCCAATTCGTATGACACCTTACTCGACATGTTTTGATAAAGCCAAACCAAAGATAGCATATAACCGCGAGGATTATAATGCACTTAAGAGTATATGGTATGGCAATATCCCGGAACGGCTTAGGGAGTGGTTCCCGACAGCTGCAGACAGGCTCAGCTCATGCTAGAGCACCATCTCACATATTTCCACGCACTCTGCCTCCAGGATTGATGAGGCCTTCCATAGGAGTGGCTGATAGGAACATATGTGTCCAGTTTAGGGTTAGATATAGGGATACTATATCTAAGCAAGAGGTGATTACACCAACTTACCCCAGCTGAGTGATCAGCCAGTTGTGTCAAATATGGAGGACAGACCAGGGGTGGCACAATACATGCTGCAGCCCCTGGTAGGCCTTGGATGCACCTATGCCCTGGGTACCTAGGGTACACTGTTACAGGGACCGATAAGGTGAACCAATTCCAATTCGTAATGCACCTAAAGTGCATTGGCAGTAATTTTAGAGAGAGAACAGCAGGCTGTGGGTCTGATTAGCAGGCCCACAGCCACATTAAGTCATAAACCAGTGAAGCAAAAAGCAAAAAGTTGGGGTGACCATAGGATAGCAGACCCTACTCTCCTACAGTACCCAACAGGGATGCCCACTCTCCCCTTTACTTTTCGCTCTCGCGGTCGAGCCGCTGGCGGCAAAACTGCGACAGCACCACAGGGACAAGGCACTGCGGTGAAACATGAGGCAGATATTAATATCCCTATATGTGGACGATATTACTCTATATATTCGAGACCCGCAATCGAATCTTAACCCAATCCTTCGGGAGTTCATAGTATTCGGGATGCTCTCTGGAATACAAATTAACTGGGGGAAATCCTTTATTTTCCCACTAACGGAAGCAGTCCCCTGCTTTGCATTGGATTACCCTCAGGAGTGGTGTGCGGATGACCTAAAATATTTGGGCGTCCGTGTCACCAGAGACAAAGATGAACTAATGCGCCTAAATTACGGCACAGCAATGATACGCATTGTTGACAACGTCACCCGATGGATCTCCCTCCCACTCTCAATGGCTGGACGTGCGTCACTAATCAAAATAGTGATTTTACCCCAGCTGCTTTATTTATTTCTGAACATACCTTTTCATCCAGGAACCTTTTTCCTCAAAACACTCAAGTCTGAGTTGATACGCTTGGTGTGGGGGGGCAAGCACCCGAGGCTACAGTGGAGTGTGCTCACTAGGCCGTACTCGCAAGGGGGCTTTGGAATACCTAATTTTGAATTGTACTATAATAGCCCTCAGGCTCACTATGCCTACTTCTGGGTGCACCAACCGAGATATATGCCACAAGTAGCAGCAGAGCACTGGCTCGCACACCCGATTCAGCTTGACGGCGCGCTGCACGAAGAGCCCACCGGAAGGGGAGGACACATGTCTACCACTGTAACATGCACAACAGCGGCTTGGAAAGGCATAGGACAAATACTAAACATCCCTCTGCTATATTCACCACTGTTACCACTTACATACCTTCCCAGTATGCCTCTCCTCCAGGAAGCCGTCTTCCATAAATTTAAGGAGCGCACACACATCACAACGTGGGGTGACATGTACCATGTAGGTCAGTTTAGGAAGATGGAACATGTCCTGCAGGGCTTGCAGCAAACACCACTTGACGTCTTTTTATACATTAGACTCAGACAAGGGATTCTCTTTATAACACCAGACTTCCCAGCAGAGCCACTGGTTCTGGTCCCACTGAAAGTCACCCTCCAATGCACAGCAGCTAAGCACTTAGTATCACTCATATATCGTACAGTGCACAGGCAGAAGGAGGAAACACCAGCACTAGCTAGAACGCGCTGGAGCTCAAGGCTGGGTCTAGATTTGACAGATGACCAATGGGAATACTGCGCAATGCAGACAGAGCAGGTCTCAGCAAGTAGCAGACTACGCATGATTCACTACAAGTTTCTGCACCGATTGTACAACACCGCGGCACGAATGCATAGGTACAAGCTGAGGGAGAATGATAGATGCCATAGGTGCAGAGCCCCAGGAGCTGATTTCCTACACCTAGCCTGGGAGTGCCCAGGAGTACAAGACTACTGGCAGCAGGTATTTGACGCCCTGAGTCTAATGGAGGACACACGTATTGAACCAACGCCACTGCTAGCTCTGTTAGGATACACTAAACCGATAAGAGTGGCATACCGCAGATATGTTGCCCTGGCACTATTAATGGCGAAGAGTAGAGTGGCATGTTGATGGAGCAGGGGACAAGTGCCCAAGTTCAAAGTCTGGATAGACGATTTGGTGTATTGTCAAGAGCAACTCTCTGCATATGCTGAGTTGCTACCTGTGGCTTCGAGGCCCAAGGACATTTGGGCTCCCCTGCAGGGTTATTTACTATCACACACGCTAGCACATCCTGAAGTGGCATAGGGGTGGTGGCCACCTTTTGTAACACATCAAACAGACAGGATAGAAAGACTGAGTGGAGATTCCGGCGGTGATGGGAGCTATTGTGATGCAATGTACTACACTCCTAGCGAACTTATGACAGGGCGTACAAACGATGCTGAATGCAGAGTCCACTATTGATGTTATTATATCCAGGTGCGGTGGGGGGCGTGGCTACGCACGCGACGGCAATGGACGCCTTCGGGAAGAACACTGCTCCAAGCTCCCCTTCCCGGAGCATTTATCCGTCTAAATACAGCCTACAGCCGCTCGAAAACCACGAGCGCTGCGACTAGACACCACACCTGTGAACCCGTCCAATTTTGGACGAAATCGGAATCGCTGATCCGCACCGCGATTTTCACGGACCGCCAGCCGCACACGCCCACTCCGGGCCCGGCATGCGCACAAGGCAGCCCGAGGCTCCAGCGGCAACGACAGGCCCAAAAGTGCAACCTCTGCTGAATACTAACGGAGCTCCTGCCGACACCAAGCCGCGTTAGTGGAACACCTGAGACCCGACCCTCGCCAGTAGACAGTGCTATCCCAGTGCACTACCCGGAACGCTGCGGTGTGGGGGAGAGACGCGACGCGCCAGGACTGGAAGCTCGGCACCGGAGCTCGCGGAAGCCCACAGCCGGACCCCAGACCTCAGAACCCGAACCAAAGAGTGAACGGAGGTTGGCAGGGGCGGCCTGGAAGAAAGGGGCAACTGCGAGCAGACGGCAAATAGAAAAAAAGCGAGCAGAGGCACGGACTGGATGTAAACACCGGCGAGGTCAGCAAGAGACACACCATCCATACACAGCTGGTACGTGGAGGGAGCACAAGGGAACCCGCGACTGGGGGGAAGGCCGGGTGTTTGGAAGGCCCCTACAACGGGAGAGGGCGAGAGGGTGAAGGCGGGTACTGTGGCGCCTCCATTGTTGGCGGGCGCCGAGCGGCGGGGCACCACCCGGGGAGCAATCAGAAGCCTGCAGGACTGACAGCCATACACGTTACCCCTGGGGAGAGCGCACTGGGGCCACATGGCGCACGCACAACGAAATCGCGACCCACCTGGCATCGATCACTGTTGGCCACCACTGTGGGAGCTGAGGGACAGATAATCAGCCGCCACTCAGCAGCAGGCACCACGCGGCCGACCCGGCCCCCGCCATACCACAGGTCCACGCCCCGGCCCGTCTCCTTGCAGCCACGCTGCTGCAGAGCTCGCTGCTGTAGCTAGATACGCACCGAGGCGCTGATGTCTAACGGACCCCGAACCCGGACCGGAACCGGAAGCACGAACTCTAAGGGCTAGATGGACAAGTCCGGAAAGGGTGCCGATCCGGATCGGACGACGGCCAAGCTTGACACCATGCTGGCCGCCATGGAACGACTGGAAGAATCCATCCAGCTCACCCGCACCTCCCTGGCCACCAAAATCGACAGTGTGGCCATAGACCTCACGCACCTGAGAGCAGACCACAAAAAATTGGCGGACCGCACCACATCCCTGGAAAACGAAGTGAAGGTACTCCAACCACAAGTCGGCCAATCAAATAAACAAATACAAGACCTACTGAACAGGGTGGAATTTCTCGAAGATAGAGCTGAGGATGCAGAAGGCAGGGCGCGAAGGAACAACGTGCGACTGGTTGGAGTTTCGGAGAAATGGGAGGGGAGGAACCCGGAGGAACACATGGAGCGGTGGTTGAGGGACATACTGCCAGAGGGGTCACTCTCGCCGCACTTCGTGGTAGAACGTGCACACCGAGTTCCAACAAGACCCTTGACAACTGGCTCCAACCCAAGGCCCATGCTGCTCCGCATACTGAACTACAGAGACAGGGACTCCATCCTGCGCGAAACGCGCAAACTTGAAGAGGTGCGGATCGAGAATATGTCAGTGATGTTCTTCCCGGACTACACTGTGCAAGTGCAGAGGCAAAGACACTCCTTCCTTGTGGTGAAAAGACGCCTGAGGCAACTCGGTCTGCAATACTCTTTGCTGTTTCCCGCGAAACTAAGGGTAGTGGCTGGCGAACGAACACATTTCTTTACTGACCCAGCTGAGGTGGAGGCATGGCTGGACAGTGGCACAGACAAGAACCCCAGGGCAGCGGCAGGCCCCGCTGCTCGGCGACAACCCGGGGGCGGCCGGCGGAGACGCAGACCCCGCCGAAGATCACTGACAGGTACGAGAGGCGCGGAGGGGACGCCCCCCCCCCCAGCAGAAGCGGCACAACAGGAAAAACAAGACGCTCTTCGGCTGGTGATGGAACTAAGCCGGTCCCCCGAACTGAGCGAAACGTCGGGAGGCAGCCCACGAGACCTCCCCAGCGACGACGAAGCCATCTATGGAGTCCCGGACTCCCAAGCCTCGGAGGGACGACCAGACATCATGCCTCAGACAGCGGAATACATAGGCTAATTGCACCGGCGGCCATGCTATCCCAAAGACACCTGTTGTGGAACACTGCTGCGGTCGCGGAGTAATGGCCTGCTGAGCCGCGACGCCACGACCGCGAGAGACGTTCATAGCGGCAAATGGCAGCGTCGGACCTGGCTACGATCTGAACAGTGGGCAAGACCCGACATCTCTCAGACGGGTGCAAGGCACAGAAATAGGCCACAAACTCACATGCGACCGACAAGCGGGTCCCGAGATGAACTGCCTGATAACCGACCGATTGGGACACGTAATGTATGGTGTTTAATATATGTACGAATGGTTCCATACCTTTCAAAGTGTTGTTTAGACAGGCATGTACCTCCCGGGAAGGCGTGGGGCCTTCATGCAATGACTTTATAGACTTATAATCACTGTTATAGTGCGCATTGCACAGCACCCCCCCCTTAGATTTAAACTTTGTTGCTCTCTTCGAGAGTATGGACGGGAGCGCGTTCAGCAACCGACCTTTTGGTATTATATGTGTTCATCACGTTCAATGGCTTACTGTTCTCTTAATGAATAAACCACAGACTCCTGTGTTATGGGGTGCACTATCCACTTGCTCACTATTACGTGATGCGTTATTTCCTCAGTTTTAAATATACTGAAATATTCGCAAAAAATAGTTTCAAAAATTATTACAGAAAATTAATTAATTAAGAACATGATTGTTACTCATCACATAGCATGATCATTCTAATCACAGCAAAAAGCTAAACAAACATAGAAATGCCATGAAACATTTGTTGAATTTTCAATCTTCAAAACCACTTTTATTCTTCTTTATCCATCATCAAATGTATGCGTTTGTAATCTTCAAACAACTCCCACAAATCAACATATGAAGACATATCCCAATGCATTTCGGTATGCACCTTCGTCAGGGGAATGCTCTACAAATAACATAAAGATCTATCACTATACATATCGTGAATTATTCACATTTTCTAATCAAAAGTCATTTTTTTATCAAAAGTCATTTAATTGTAACAGAAGCCAAAGATTTACCAGCTAGGCACACATATAATGCATTACCAATAAACATGCTCATACAAATTCACCAGTGAAAAAATGAATGAAAGCCAAAGGAACTTAACCATGCACTAACAGTGCCCAAAAACGAAATTCACCATAAAACCATATGTGTATCCAAGTGTTTCAAAATTAACACTCCTACCTTCACTGACCACAATCAAACATATAAGAGATCGAAAGTGTTTTGCCGTATTTCTGCAAAAAAGTATATTACATAAATGTTTTAGTTGTTTTATCTCTATGTGAGTTTGTATTGTGCCCCTAGTACCGAACAGTCACTCACTTGTACTTGTAACGATGTTCCGCTAATTTTTAGTCTGTGACGCTTGTGTTAATTCAATGTCGTACCAATTTCTGAAATTAAATAACAATGACGTTGTGTCAGGCTTACAACTCGTGTTTGCGAAGAGACTAAAAGGAAATATTACGTTACTCCAAAGAGCCCAATTCTTACCTATATTTTCATGTGCTCAGCCGTAACTTTTACCACTCGCTCTCCCAATCGTTCTGCATGATCACCGAATGCCGGTACTTGGGGTCTGACGTCGCGCCTTACATGAACATAAACAATGGACTACGACTAACTCACCCTATCCAAAATGGCGTGTGTTTACACTTGCTCGGTCTGAACGTATCCCGAATGGAATGTCAATGAAAAACCCTTTTCGTGTGCACTCGAGTTCTAAATGACAAATATAACCAATAACAACTTATGGTTGAATTATTGATGAGATTCTGAACCCTAAAAGGGTCCCCAAAAAATACTAAATAAATGTGAGGTTTTCTGAGCATAAAATTCAATAATGCATCAATGTGATATGTACAATAATTTATAAAAATATCAAACATTTCATAGGGTCAATTACATTTATTTACAGAAAACAGATCATCTCGATCTTATCATTAAGGCCATAGGGAATCAGTGTCCTAAGGGACTTTATCCAGTACGTTTCTCTTTGTGCTAATAGTCCTGCAATGTCAACATGTGGTGTCTCCACCAATCTCTCTAACACAGTGAAACTTAATTGGGGTATTGTATGACCAAATTCATGCCAATATACAGCCAAACAAGATTTCATGTTCTTCGTACGTATCATACTCTTATGTTCTGTCATTCGAACCTTCACCTTCCTTGAGGTACGTCCAACATAAACAAGTCCACATGGACATTTAATTGCATATATCAGAACACTGGAATTACAGTCAGAAGTGTGTCTAAGTGTTATCCTTTTACCAGTCTGTGGATGTGAAAATGAATTCCCAACCAACACGTTACCACAGTGTCCACAGTTTTGACATTTCATCATTCCCTTTTGGCCTAGATCTTTTACTTCATGTCTGCGACCCTTCAAAATCTCCTTAAGATTCCTCGACCTGGAGTGTGCGAACAATGGTTTATCCAAAAATACATGTCTGAAATCAGGTTCTTGTTCAATGATCTCCCATCTTTTTCTCATGCATTTTTTAATAGCCGCTGCGGCTGTAGAGAATTTTAAAACATAAACTTCTCTTTTGTCTTGTACTCTCTCGCTTCTCTAACATTGAGGACCTAGACATGGTTGTCGCTCTGTTCTCAGCCTGTTCTAGTACTGTATCTGGGTAACCTCTCTCTTTGTAATCCTTCCGCATGTTCTTGATGGTCTCGAATCCTTGAGTTTCATCTGAACAAATTCTCCTTGCTCTGATAAACTGTGACAAAGGTAAATGCCTCCTTAGAGATTGTGCATGAAAACTATCAAAATGTAAAGCGTTGTTCCTGTCTGTAGGCTTCTTATATACGCTCGTCACAAGCGTATCTCCTTTTCTTTGAATTAGTATATCCAGATAGCTTATCTGCACAGTGGTTTTGAAGATTGAAAATTCAACAAATGTTTCATGGCATTTCTATGTTTGTTTAGCTTTTTGCTGTGATTAGAATGATCATGCTATGTGATGAGTAACAATCATGTTCTTAATTAATTAATTTTCTGTAATAATGTTTGGAAATATTTTTTGCGAATATTTCAGTATATTTAAAACTGAGGAAATAACGCATCACGTAATAGTGAGCAAGTGGATAGTGCACCCCATAACACAGGAGTCTGTGGTTTATTCATTCATACTAACTTGGCTGGGGCTAGCCAAGATATGGGTCTGCACCAGAAGTAATTGTCAAATTATTAGTTTAAATTGATTCTAAAGAGGAGTGCAAATTATTATCATTGTGTGTATATATAGAGTTACTGTTCTCTTAGCCATGTTTTTTTACTCCCCCCCCCCCCCTGTTACGAAGAAGTGGTGTACAGAAGTGGTTGCGATTCCGAGACGCATTGTTGGGAGCATTTGCATGATGAGAACTGTGAATCCTGCGAGAGGGTGGAGGGAAGGCTGGAGGGGGGGAACCACTGAAGAACCGTAATGTCTGTGATTAAAATTTGTACATGGAATGTGAGGGGCATGCACACACCGTCCCGACGCTACCAAATCTACTCATATCTCAAACGACACCACATTCAAATAGCCCTCTTACAGGAAACGCACCTCAGTGACACGGAAACCCGCACCCTACGACGCAGATGGAGAGGACAGTTATATGCCACACACTACTCCTCTTACGCTAGAGGTGCCCTGGTGTGGGTGAGACCGGGCACCCCTTGGACAGCTCTAGACACACACATAGACCCCGGAGGGAGATTCGTTGTAGTCAAGGGAAGATTATATGGACACCCCATAGTGCTGGCCTCGGTATACGCGCCCAACACAGGACTGGCAGATTTCCTTGCGCAGTTATCAAACACATTGGCTCTCTGGCATGGAATCCCGTGGGTACTGGGCGGGGACTACAATTGCACTCTTGACTTGACTTTAGACCGGTCACACCCCCCCCCCCCATAGGCTCACAAGCACAGAACGCCACGAACACTCTTCGGGCCTGGTCCGAACAATGGGCTTGCAAGACGCGTGGCGCAGTCGCAACCCCCACACCAGAGTTTACTCATACTACTCAGGGGCACATGCCCTGCACGTCTGCCTAGAAAGATACATGGTTTCCAGAGAGACCCTACCCTCTGTCACAGAAACCTACTACATGGGCCGCACGCACAACCCACACCTCATGGACCTGGAATGGGAACAGCCGCGGCCCCCGGTACCTACCTGGAGGCTACAGCCTGACCTGCTGTTGGACGGCCCATTTAGGAATTCCATATCCACACAAACAGCACAATACTTTGAAGACAACACGGGCACAGCGTCGACCCCATAGCTCGAATGGGATGCGTTCAAGGTGATCATCAGGGGGCAATGTCTGGGCACACAGGCGCATTCCCGGCGACAGATAGAAACAGATCTGAGGCGCTTGGAGACAGACCTAATGCAGGCGGAGCAGGAAGCGACTGAGGGCGCACACGCCAGAATACTAGAGGCGCGAGCGGAACATGCCAAAATGATAGCTAGATTGAAACACATCAACTACATGGCCCACTCGGCCCGCACGCACCACACGGGGGATAAGCCCGGCAAATTGTTGGCCTGGCTAATTCAACGCGAGGATAGGTCGACACCCGTGACGGCGATACACTCTGCTGATGGCTCAGTAGCGTACACTCAGGTGAAAATTCGCGAAGCCTTTGTGGCACACTACGGTGCACTATATAGATCGAGACTGCGGACTCCGCAAGCGGAAATTGCCGCCTACCTAGATGAGATCACACTGCCCACCCTGACTGATGACCAGCAGGACGACCTGGGATCGCCGGTAACAGCGGATGAGCTACGTGAAGCCATCTTTGCCCTCTCAAATGGCAAGGCCCCGGGCCCGGATGGGCTACCGGCCGAATATTATAAAGCATGCTCCGATATCCTGATTCCGGAGCTCCTCCGGATATATTCAGTAGCGCTAGAAGACTCATCCTTGCCCCGGTCCATGAACCAGGCAACATTGGTGTCTCTCCTTAAACCAGGTAGAGATGACACGCTCCTGGGCTCCTGGGCTCATACAGGCCTTTGGCACTCCTGAACACGGACTATAAGATCCTGGCGTCGACCCTAGCCCGACGGCTGGCTACCGTGGTGCCCGCCCTAGTGCATAACGACCAAAACGGCTTTGTGCCCACCAGGTGCACCTCCCAAAATATAAGGAGGCTCTTCCGGGTACAGACATATGCAATGCAGGAATGGCCGAGATCGGGTTGTTTGGTATTAGACCTTGAAAAAGCGTTCGACTCGATCGAATGGCCCTATTTACTGGAAGTGTTGCGCAAATTCGACCTGGGGGATGACTACGTTGAGCTGGTCGGGTTGCTATACAAGAGCCCCGAGGTGCGGGTCCGCACGGGAAAGCCGCTTTCCAATGCCATTAAAGTCCAACGAGGCACCAGGCAGGGCTGCCCGCTATCCCCGCTGCTCTTCTTGTTAGCGATAGAGCCCCTTGCTGAAATACTACGCAGCAGAGGCGCGCACTGGGGCATTCCGCTGGCGGATGGCACACATGTGGTCTCGCTATACGCAGATGACCTGCTCCTGTACATCAGAGACCTCTCCTGCCTACCACCGGAGCTGTCGGACATTTTCCGATCCTTTGAGGTCATGTCGGGCCTAAAGGTCAACTGGGCCAAATCGGGGGCGTACTCGTTCGCTCCTGACGCCCCAGAACCCGAAATCAGAATTAATGGCGTGAGGCTGCCGTAGCACCGCACCACGTTCAAATATCTGGGAATATATATATATAGGACACCCCCAGACATTCTGGAGGGCAATTTGACGCAAGCCATCACGTCCGTAAGGTCTCAGATCGCCTTTTGGAAGACCCTCCCGCTCAACGTGCCCAGCAGAGTGACGCTGACGAAAATGATTGTACTGCCCAGACTCCTATATTACTTTGCAAATATCCCAGTGTACGTACTGGCCCGCACGTTCAAGGAACTGGAAACCCTGATCAGAGGCCTGATCTGGAACACTGGCCGACCCAGAGTGGCCCTGCGGAAAATGTATATACCCGTCGAAAATGGCGGCCTCGCAGTACTGAACCTGGAGCTCTATTACCTAGCCGCCCAACTACAATGGGTAACGGCCTGGCTATCCGGCAGGAACATGGCGGACACAGACATACTATCCCCCCTACAGGTCCACACACTATTCCACCCATTGACGAAAACGAGGAAACAGGCGCAACTACATGTGGCGGTGGCCACACGATGCTATGCTAGGAGCCTACGGCTCACCAAAACAACCAAGCCATATGCCCCGGCGCTCCCGCTCCTGGGCACCCCCAAGGCCGCGACCGCGGTCACGGAGGCGGCGTTGGAGCACTGGACCCGCGCGGGAGTGGACACCATGGCGGACCTATACGCCGATGGCGCCCTGATATCTTTTGCAACACTTCCCAACGACACGGGATTGCCAGTGGGACAGTTCTTGCAGCACGCTTCCATAATCATGGCATACACACAGCAATGGGGTAACATCACAGAGGAGCCTCCCACACACCAGCTAATACAATGCATACACGTAATGGGAAACGGCTCACACGTGGTTCACTGGTTAACTCAAGCGCTGTTAACACACACGCAACATACCTTACAGCCATTACGAGACAAATAGGCGGTTGACAGGGGGAAAGACTGGACAGACAAGGAATGGGCGATAATAACAGTGGTCCCCAAATTCATCCCACGCAATGCACACTTTAAACTGATCCAGTTTTACATATTACACAGAGCATACCTCTCACCAGACAAAATTAATCAATACTTCCCGGGCGCTGCAGCAACTTGCCCGAGGTGCGCACTAGAGGGGGCGGACCTGCTGCACATTCTATGGCAATGTCCACGGATCCAAACATACTGGCAGATGGTGTTGCCGTTACTCAAGCGGAGCACAGCCATGCCAATTCCGCACACATGGGAGGCATGCCTGTTGGGACTCTACAAAAGGACCAAACATAATAAAGTCCCTTCCCGGTTTTGGGACCTAGGCCTACTTACGGCCAAGAGGCTCATAACCAAACATTGGAAACGAGCGGAACCTCCCTTAGAGGAACATTGGCGCACCTCCCTAGACAACTGGGCGAAAGCGCAGAGCATCACTCTCCACAACGAGGCAACAGTAGGACTGAGAAAGTTCCCAATCGCGACTCTGTGGGACGAAATGCTAAGCTCCTTCCATAGAGCATGCCAGACACAGGAAACCCCCTCAAATGATGCCTCCCCTAGGCAGGACCGCGACACAGCGAGTGGAACAGACACTATAGACCACTGCCCCGACGCCCCCGACAGGGTAGACAGCGAACCCCCAGATCAAGCTGTTCTTGGGTCCGATGGCAGCATCTCCTCCTAACTAATATGACTGTACCCTCCTCAACCTGTCCACGCCTCGCACCTCCTGCGGAGTGGTGCCCCACCCTCTCAGGAATAGATGAACAGTTATAGGCAAAATATGATGACACCTCCGAGCCCCTACTACCTCGACACGCTCCCACCACGACACACACTTCACGCCTCCAAGTTCATTACCCTATCCCCTTCAAAACGCCATTACAGTTGGACAATATGTGATATGATCCTGTAATAATGCAGACTGTGATGTAACACTGTACTATGTGATCCGCCCCGTGATAATTGCGCGCACCCTTGAGAGGTGTGTTAATGTTTGATGTACAAACAATATTTTCTTTCCTCCTGTGAACTAAATAAAAGATATATTTAAAAAAAAAATTATATCCAGGTGCGGTATACTGGGAGATGGGTCTCTTGCCTCCTATGTACGTAACATCTGATGTCATGGTGCCTATTATTGAGTAACACAAAGTTTTGTGAACTGTGTATTTTGCTGAACTGAGCTATGCTTTACTGTATCGTTGTTGGTGCCATTGATGACCATGTATGGTTTGTTTATACCAAAAATATAACAAAATAAAATAAAGAAGAAATCTGAGAGGGAGACTGTCTGGATGCCATAATGGCAGCTAGGTGTACTTTCATAGAAGAGAATTTTAGACCTGCCTTAGCTAAGTGAAGTAGGTAGGGTAAAATCACCTCTTCCTTTCCCTTGGTAGGATTGCAATTATTTTGCATACACCACAAATAGATCGCTTCCATTTACAAGCATAAGAGTGTCTTGCGGAAGGCTTTCTAGCTTCTTTCAAGATGGATATGCAGTCCTGAGGGAGACCTAAATGACCATATTGGAGGACCTCAGGAGCCATGCTGCCAAGTTCAGTGAGGGAAGGTTGGGGTGGTGAATGCTCACGTTCATCTTGGACAACAGGTCTGGTCTGCAGGACAATCTCTTGAGTGGGCATTCTGACAAGTGCAGAAGGTACGGTTACCACCACCGTCGTGGCCATGTTCGGACCAATCAGAATCATCCTCCCCTTTAAGTGGGAGAGTCTGGTTACGACCTTTGTGATGAGAGGAAGGGGAGGAAATCCTCCTGCTCATTTATTCTAAAGGGCATTCCGTCTCGACCCTGGTCGGTAGAATCTTGAGGCGAAGTCGCAGTATTTTTTGTTTGTGTCGTCCGCGAACAGATCGAAGCTCGGATGACCCCATTCGCGGAAAATGTCTTCAATGACTTCGTCGTTTAGAACCCAGTCCTGCTGGTCCTCGAAGTGACGACTGAGAGCATCTGCTTGTGAATTCTGCTCCCCCGGTAGGTGTATTGCTGTTATTGTTAGATTCCTCACAAGGAGCCAATGCCAGAGAGCTTTGGCTTCCAGAGATAGAGATCTCAAAAGAGTCCCTCCCTGTTTGTTCAATTAGTACTTGGTGGTTGTATTGTCTGTCTGTACTAGAATGGAATTAGTCTGCATCGAAGGTAGGAAGGCCTTGAGGGCTAGATGCGCCGCTCTCAGCTCCAGCATGTTGATGTGATACAATTGTTCTTTTGTTGACCATCGACCATGAGTGTGGAGGGACCCCATGTGTGCTCCCGAACCCTGGAGGGAAGCATCCGTGATTAATAATTGAGAGGGAAGTGTCTAATGGAATGGAACTCCTACCAACAGATTTTCCTGTCGCATTCACCATGGAATTGATGCTCTGGTGCTTTCGACAGATGTATCCTGTCGTCCCACCGAGCTGTTCACTGATCCCACTTGTCCTCCAGATCCTGCTGTAAAGGACGCATCTTCAGCCTGGCATTGAGGACAAGACAAATGCAGGATGCCATCGACCCTAGGAGAGAGGCAACCTGACGGACTGAAAGTAAGCTGCTGCGCAGAATCTGCTTGCATTTGAGAGCAATAGATGACAGTCTCTACTCCGAACGAAACACTTTTCCAATTTCGGAGTCTATTGTTTCCCCCAGATAGTGGATTTTCAGCGTGGGGTGCTGAGTCGACTTTTCGAAGGTGATGTGGAGACTCAGTTGTTGGCAAAGGTCGAGACGTTGCTGGTAGTGGTTCCTCACGCTCTAGGGAGAAGAACCTTTCAGAAGCCAGTTGTCGAGATAAGATACACAAAGATGCCTTTGCACCGTAGAGCGGCGGCTACTACTGCCATACACTTTGTAAACACTCAAGGGGCCGATTTCAACCCGAAAGGCAGGACTCTGAACTGCTAATGGGTCGATCGAAACAGAAACCGCAGGAACTTTCTGTGATGTGGACTGACTGGAACGTGAAAGTATGCATCCTGCAGATCCAGCAAACACATCCAACCCCCTTATTGTAGATGGGGATATATGGGCTTGTTGAGGGCCCGAAGATCCAGGATAGGTCTGCATTCCGATTTCCAACCTTTTTGCTTCAATAGGAAGTACCTAGAATATACCCCTCGACCTCGCTGTGATATAGGAACCTCCTCGATGGCTGATTTTCACAGGAGGGTGGATACTTCCTGCTGTAGTATATGCATCTTGTGGCACCTAGTTTTTACTGGCGGGATCGTGGGAGGCCAATGCCGAAAACGTAGAAAGGACCCATTCTGCACCGTAGTCAACATCCATTGGTCTTTTGTGATGATGCGCCAATCTTCCAGCTGGTTGGCTATACTTCCCCCCACTGGAGTGGGAAACGGTGATGGGGGACGCAGGCACTCCATGCTTCGATGGAGTTTTTGCTGAGGCAGCAGATTGACGACGGGCTCCTCTCCCTCTGGGAGCACAACATCCCTGATAGTGGGATTTTGATTGGCTGTGCTGATGTTGGTGCTTCTGCCCCTGAGGGGTTTGAACCCTCTGTTTGAAGGTTCGTCGATCGTATAGTCTGCATCAGCGCCTGAACTCCTTCCTTCTTTCCAGCCCTACCACCTTCAAGGTATCAAGCTCCATCTTCATCCTCAACATTTCCTAATCTGTGTGAGTGCCAAACAAGGAGGATCCTCAGAAAGGGAGATTGAGGATCCATGACTGGGCTTCAGGTTTTAGCGCAGTTAGTTGGAGCCAGGATGACCGTCTGGCACAGATTCTGTGTGCATAGGAGTGCGCAGACAGTGTCGGTACATCAGCTGCGGCGCTGATAACTTGATTTTCCACCAAGTTTCCTTCCTGCAATATCTCCTCAAAGTCCCTGCGGTCTTCTTTGGGTAGTTTTTCTGTAAACCTTTGAAGTGAGTCGCACATGGACCTATCATAACGCCCTAAGGCTGAGGCGCTGGAGACCTTCAACATGGAGGCTGACGTGCCGCAGACTTTTCTCGCCCACGAATCCTGTGGTCTGCTCTCTTTATCGGGAGGGACTGTTGATGAGGCTGCCACTGCATGTGTCTTTTTAGCAGCTGCAATTATTACAGAGTCAGGAGATGGTGCCGATCTAAGAAATAATGGATCCTCTTCCGGAGGCTTGTATTTCTTCAAGATTCTCGCTGGCGCGGTCTTGAGCGTTGCCGGGGCAAGAAAAGTGTCCATCGCCGCTGGAGGAGCCCCGGAACCAAGGGTAATAATGGTCTGGCTGCTGATCTTTGATGCATAGTCTCAAAAATCACTGAGGATGAACTTTGCTGGGTAGGATAACAATGTTCAACTTTCTTGTCCCCCTAGCCAGAACATCCTGAAAGGTACTAAAGTCATCCACCGGAGAGACCCTCGATGGTGGATCTGTAAGCGTAGGAGAGTAGTCCCTCTTTGAAGATTGTGTAGAAGGCGAACGTGTTGGAGACCTGTGCCTTCTCCTATGATCTCGAGATGTGGATCTCCTTCTTGAGGAATGTGCAGTAGTACGTGTATGATCTCGACCCCTCGATGGAGTAGTAGGAGAGAGATCTACAGCTTGTACCAGCTGGGCCAGAGAAGACCTGTGTAGAGGGCTGGATTAATCCTGAGTACGTCGTGCTTGTGCTGTTCCAGATTTCTGCCAGTGATGCAGAGGTAACATCCACCATAGGAGAGAGGTGCACAGATGAAGATTTTTGCCTCTCTTCTCGTGCAGGAGCCTCAAAGCATGAACGGAGGAGTACAGGTGAAGACGCTGGACTGCTCGACGTCGAGATGATCACCTCCGGTGACCTTAAAGATGATGACGAAGTGCGTCTTGAACCCGTGTGATGGGTTGATGCCGACTGGTGAGAGTGTCTCGACGTTGAACGTGGAGCCACTGTGTCCTGAACCAGTGCTGATGATTTTGCCCTCTACGTAGGTGATGGTGATGGAGAAATGCTCACAGGACGTGAGGAGGACCCAGCCTGCTGTCTCGACGTCGAACAATGTGTCCTCTACGTCAACCTTTCTCTGGGAGTAGAACTGTGCCTCGACGTCGATCGCCGCCTGTTTGACTCAAAGTCAAACGTCCTTGAGTTGACTCCGACGGAGTCTCCTGTCTCAAAGTCGAGCGCCCATGAGGTAGCGCCAACAGAGTCTTGTGCCGCGATATTGACCGCCTTTGGGACGCTGCCAATGGAATCTTGTGTCTCAAAGTCAAAAGCCTCTGCAACGAAGAAGCAGATGGAGACTAGTGCTTCAACGTCAAACGTCTGAGAGAGGACGCCGACGGAGTCCCATGCCTTGACGTCGAACGTTGAGTCAACGCTGAAGGAGACCTACTCCTCGATGTTGAGTGCCGCCGGGCTGACGCCAACGGAGGGTCCGCTACCTGATGACCCGACCTTGAAACTGTTGTCTTCGATCTTGGTGTCGTTATTTGCACCGGCACCGTCGATGGCTTCACCAATGACATCTGTATCCTCGCAGTTGGTAAATTCGAAGCCGATCCCAAGACCTATGGGGAACAGATCTGGATTTTGTTTCTCGGAGTCAATTTCGCCCTCTTTTTCTTCTGCCTCACAGGAGACCTTCCTCTCTCAGAAAGTCCAAAGAGACGTATCCTTTCTCTCTCCTTGAGAGTTCTCCTAGACAGCTTCTTGTAATGCTGACAGGTCTCCGGGGAGGGAGAGTCAGGAAGGCAGAGAATACACACAGAATGTGTGTCAGACCTGGCCTTCTTCTTGCCACAGGAGGGGCAAAAGTTAAAAAAAATGGCATTATGACAGAAAATAAATTACTTCTGTCAAAAAAATGGTTGTACCTCACTCTAATACCTAAAAGACGTAGAGTGAAAGGTAGAAAAACACAAAAAAGTGGTGAATTATTTGACAAATAAAGTAAAAAAGTCAGAGTTGTGAATTCCAGGGTCCTGCCTGAAGAAGCCGGAAAGAACAACTGACCTAACTGTCACCCCTGAGGCATGATGGGAAGCTGGGGGTCATGGCTCCCTTAAAGGCACAGGGACAGTTTTATATCACAATTGCTTTCATTTTCTATACTATTGGTTTTCAATTCAGCCTGTAGGCTAACAATGCTTGCTCTTTAGCACATTATTTTGAGTCTACTATTTAAAAAGAGTTCAAGTAAAGCTGGCCCTCCTGCGGTCTATATTCTATAGTATGTGAATGCAAAACCAGTTATTTATTGTTACACTGTTTAGCCTCCTTTATAGGGGCTGCATTGATGTGTGAAAAAATGATACATGTACATATATAGAGCTGTATATATATATATATATATATATATATATATATATATATATATATATATATATATATATATATATATATATCCTGCTCCTTTCGTACGCCAGAGCCGGGGCACTTTGTGGTCGGGTGCCGAGTTTGCGGTGGCGTCCCGCAATCAATATCCAGCTCACAATACCTCTATCTCATAAGGAAATGAACGGCACTCACGGGGCTTTGTTTTTCGGCAGCAGTTTATTCAAACAGACGCGTTTTGGATAAGGTTTCCTTCGTCAGTGTTGTTACAAGTATACATTTGCGGCTGCCATTTTAGGTTTAAAGTATTTTATTGAAGCAGGGTAAGGAAGGAAACAACAAGGACACGAAAAAGAAAACCACAGGTGCCTCACAATCAATGCGTACGGTACATGAGATACATCAAAGCAATTCTGTCGCCTCAGTGGGCACCATCCAGCGTGGAAATGCAGCTTGTGCGCCTGTGGCTAAAAACAAAAAAGAAAAAGGGGGGAAAGAGGAAGGGGGGAGAGGGGAGGGGGGAGGGGAAAAGGAAAAAGGGACAAAGGGCGGGGAAACATTTCTGCTCCATATCCTACCCAACCAACAAACCCCCCAACTCCCACACCCGACCCACCCCCTGTACTGTGCCAGTGACCATCTGCTCTCTCCTCATATCTGTCCTCCAGTTGGTTCCGCTACCAGATGCCGGCCCCGGCCAATCAGACTGGCGGGTCCGGCGGCGGTGTCAGCCGTAACAGCCTGAGATACCTGGGGCAGGTGATCTCCCTGAATTCAGAACACAACAGACTATGAAAAGGCGCGCCCACAGCTCCTCAAAAGCATCTACATCCCCCGCCGCCAGTAAGGACATTTTTTCCATGCCAAGGACATGCCATAATCTGTGCAGCCAGCCAACAACGGTGGGGAGCGTGGTGGAGCGCCAGTGTATGAGTATGTTCTGCACCGCCGACCCCAAAGCTATCGCAATCTGTCTACCCCTTTTAGACCTGAGAGGGTACATCAACCCATTCGGCAATCCCAATAGGACGTAGGCAGGGAACCGGGGCAGCTCTATCTCGAAACATTTGTCAACCTCGCTGAGGACCTCCTCCCACCCAATAAGATGCCAAAAGGGGACAGTCCCACAAAATATGAGTAAGCGTGCCGTTTTGGCCACAGTTACGCCAGCACGTCCCTGGTATCGACCTATCCATCTCATGTAATTTCTCAGGAGTGCAATACCAATAGGTCGAAATTTTTGTGAAGGTCTCCGTGAGCCCAGTGTGATAGGCAGAGTGGCGCGAGCGGTAGGAGATGTGATCCCATTCAGTGTGACTCAACACTCGTCCGAGCTCCCGTTCCCAGCGCTCCCGACCCGGGTTGTGAAAGTGAAAGGGGGGGGGTTGCAGCATCTTGTACAAGTCGGAGATAAGCTTAGCGTCCGATGTGCGAGTGACTAGCCAGCGCTCGTACACCGTGATCTCCCGGTCCGCCTTTTCGCGCACTTGAGACTGTAGCGCCCAGTGGCGCGCCTGCATATACCGCATGCGCTCCGTCTCGGGGAGGCCATAATCCCGCCGTAAGTCTTGGAAGGGGATGACACCCTCCGGGCCATACAAGTGATACAGAGTACAACAGCGGGCCGCCCGCCAGCAATCGTATGCGCCAGGCTCCGTTCCCGGGCCAAAGTCCGGATTGCCAATCAGCGGCGTGAAGGGAGAGGGAAAGGTAGTGAGTTCGTGCCTAGTGGCCACTGAGTCCCACACCCGAAGTGGGACACGCGTCACAAAAGAGGCGTAAAGGTTAGGGGGGCGATGAGCCCGTCGCAAGAAAGGCACCTCCTGCAGCGTTCTGCCTGCCACTGCCTGGTCCTGAAACAGCCAGTGCTTATCGGATTCCCACCGGCTCCACTCCACCAGATAGCGCAGTTGGGCGGCCTGGAAATATTTCCGTAAGTCAGGTATCCCTAGCCCTCCAGATTCAGGCGCCAACGTAGCTATGTTCCTTTTGATCCGTGGTCTACGGCCCTGCCACACAAAACGTGCAATAGCCGATTGAGTCTCCGCGAGCCACCCTGTGGGGGGCTGTAGCGGGAGCGCCCGAAACAGGTATAGTACCTGAGGTAGTAGGGTCATCTTCACTGAGGCCACCCTACCCAGCAGCGATAACGTGCCCTTATCCCACCGAGCCAACTCCTCCCTGATTTTTGTACTTAAAGCTGCGTAATTGGCCGTGACCATCGCGGGGAGGGAGGGCGCCAAGAGGATCCCCAGGTACGGAATCCGGTCCCCGGACCAGCTCAAAGGAAAAAGCCTCTGCAACTCAGCCCTGGTGGCACCGGTAAGCGAAATATCGAGGGCAGCAGATTTCCCGAGGTTCACCCTGAAGCCCGACACCGTGGCGAAGAGGTCCAATTCCGCGATACAGGCCGGTAGTGACCTGCGCGGGTCATCGAGCGTCAAAATGACGTCATCCGCATAGAGGCTAATCGCGTGGTGAAACTCTCCCATCCTGACCCCGATGATATCGGGGTTCTGTCGAACCCTTTGGGCAAACGGCTCCATATAAAGAGCAAAGAGCAAAGGGGACAGTGGACATCCCTGTTGTGTACCCCGTTCTATAGGAAAGGGTCGGGAGCTGCCCCCGTTCACTCGGACCGCCGCGGACGGGAACCGGTAGCAGTTGAAAATCAGGTGCCGGAACTTCTCGCCAACCCCGAACTTGCTCAGGACCTTCTCTAGGTAGGGCCAGTGCACTCTGTCAAAAGCCTTCTCCGCGTCTATGGAGAGGAGCAGTCTCTCCCCGGGGATCCTGGAGGCCTTCTCAAGAATATGAGTCACCCTCTTCGTGTTGTCCACCGTCTGCCTGCCTGGCACGAAGCCGGCTTGGTCCGAGTCGACCATGCCCGGGAGATGAAGTGCCAGACGTGCCGCCAGTATGCTAGTGAAAATTTTCAGGTCCGCGTTCAGCAGCGAGATAGGGCGGTAAGATCCACAGGCTGTCCGGTCCTTACCCGGTTTCGGGATCACGGAGACCGTGGCCTGGAGAAATTCGGGGGGAATGGCACCCGGCTCCGAGAATGTATTGAAGAGGCGGGTCAACAGAGGCGCCAGCTCCTGACAGAAGGTCTTATAAAAAAGAGCGATGAAGCCATCCGGTCCCGGGGCCTTACCCGGTTTAAGCCGGGAGATCGCCGTGACCACCTCCTCGATACGGATCTCCCGCTCCAGATACTGGGCCTGATCCGGCGTCAACAACGGGAGCGGCACCGATTCCAGATAGTCCGCCTCCGCACGAGCGGAGGGGGCCTCGCCAGTGTAGAGGTCGGCGTAAAAACTACGGAAGACGTCCGCAATCTGCTCATCCTCCGTGACTGAACCTCCGGTAGGGGTAACCAGCTCCTTCACTCGGTGCTGTTGATGTTGCACTCTAAGCTTATTGGCCAAGAGCCGGCCACACCTGTCGCCACCGGTGTAATACTTGTGCTTCAGACGAAGCATCGCGTACTCAGCCCGATCCATATCAAGAGCAGACAAGAGTTTCCTGGCGGCTTTCAGTTGCCTCCAGACTCTAGGGGCTCCCGTTCTATGATGAACCTGCTCCAGCTCCCGCACCTGCCGGGTAAGCTCGTCCCGTTTGAGCTGGCGATCCTTGTTCTCCGCCGAGGAGATAGCGATAAATTCGCCCCGGAGCACGGCCTTCAGGGCAGCCCACTGCGTCGCACAGGAGGTATCGTCGTTATCGTTGTTATCGTTTACGCGCTGGAAGTCCGCAATGGCCTCGCGAATCTGTTGCACCGTCGAACGACTGTGCAATAGCGTGTCTCGAAGACGCCAAACTCCCCTCGGGCGAGCCACCGGGGGTACATTGAAAGTACCCTCCACCGGCGCATGGTCGGAAAGAGAGAGGACCCCTATGTTCGCTGTCGAGGCCAAGGCGAGCATCTAGCCAGTCACAAGTAGATGATCCAGTCGCGCGTAGGACTTGTGTGCGTGAGAGAAATAGGAGTACGCGCGGGTCGCAGGGTGGAGGCGGCGCCACATGTCGTGCAAGTCCAGCTCCTCAAGTCGGGTACGAACCGAGCCCGAAAGCTCTCCCAACTGGTGGCGCCGTTGCACAGACCTGTCCAGCGTCGCGTCAAAGACCAGATTCAGATCCCCCCCTAACACTATGTGCCTATCAGAGGTGGACGCCACGTCCTCCAACGCCCTGTGCAAAAATTGATCCTGATGGTCATTGGGGCCGTATATAGAGCCTACAGTCATCACCAAGCTCCCCACCTTGATCCTATATGCCAGAAGTCTCCCTTTCTGTTCCGCTACCTTTTGCAAGACCTCCCCCCTGAACCCCCTAGAAAGTGCCACCCCTGCCGTTTTAGATGCGCTGGAGGAAAAAAGCTGCGTGGGGAACTTGGGGGTACGCATTCTGGGGCAATCCTTGGCCAGCAGATGGGTTTCCTGCAGTAGGCAGATGTCAGCCTGAGAGTTCTCCAACAGAGACAGTACTGCCCTCCGTTTAACCGGGTTATTCAGCCCTTTCACATTCAGAGTAACAACTTTAAGAGCCATCAAGGAGGGGAACCCCTGAAACGCACATGAAGGTGGGCAGAGCCCAGCAGGCGAAGCACCGAGGCCACTTCAAGAAACCTCAGCACACAGCGAAAGCAAACTTCCCTACGGCACAGTACAGGCCCCAAACCCCAAAACCCCCCAACTAAGTGGACCCCTCCCCTCCCCCGGAACTGCACACACCCAGCTCCAAACCGCCCCCAACTCCCAGCGCCCCAACAAACCCCCAAACTCGAAACACCCCCCTGCAATTCCATTCCCACTCCCCGCTTCTCAAGCCATTCAAAGAAGTCATTGTCCCAGTCCGGTCCTTATCGGACAAGGCCGTGGAAAGTCGATCCGGTGGACGTCCAGCCACCACCACCTGCACCCGCCTTCCCGTCCCTCCCTACCCCCAAAACCCCCGCACCTGCAAGAATGAAAGGCTGATGTAGACTCCCCCCAGAGTAAGTTCAGGCCGTCAAGGCCACTTCACTGTTCGCCGTTGCTCTGGAGGCCTCCTGGATGGCGCTCGACATGTCCGCCTGAATCGTGGGCGAGTCAGGCCGCTCCGGTGGCGGGGAGCGTCTCTCCCAGGCCTGCTGCCATCCGTCCCGAGTGCTTCGTCTGCGGCGCGGCGTCGGGGTGTCTGTGTCCGATGCAGTGATACCCAGTACCGCGCAGACATCCTGGAGGGACCGGAGCTGGTGCAATGTCCCGTTCCACCGGAAAATCAAGCGGAAAGGGTGCCCCCAAGAGTACTGCGTTTCATGCTCCCGAAGGAAGTCCGTGGCGATTTTAAAGGATTTTCTCTTCTGCAGCGTGACCGTAGATAAGTCCTGATAGAGGGCCACCGGGTGGTCTCTGAAGCGGAAAGGCTGCTGCCGCCGTGCCTCGCGGAGGATCCGCTCTTTCAGGGGGAAATCCGGTAGAAAAGCCAGAATGTCCGGTGGGGGCGCCGTGGCTCTACGAGGGCGGCCCACCCGGTGTGCCCTGTCGATGCGGACTTGAAAGTCCTCTGACTCCCCCAAAATTGCACGGAAGAGGGCCTCCAGGTAGGCGGTCACGTCTTCACCCTCTTCGCCGGACGGGACGCCCCGGACCCTGATGTTGTTCCGCCTGGACCGATTTTCAAGGTCTTCGGCGTGGGCCTGCAGCTCAATCTGTTGCTCCCGCAGCCGGAGGACCTCCTGCTGCAGGTGGGTGATCTCCTCATCCCTGGAATGACCGGCCTCCTCCACTGTGTTGACTCGCTCCCCCAGGGAGTCCACCTCTCTCCGCACCTCACGGACCTCCCCGGCCACCTCCTGCTTCAAAGTCTGAAAGTCCTCCCTTAGGGAGCTAAACAACGACTCCAGGAACGACCGTGTCACCGGGGGCTCTCCGCCTTCAGCGCCCCTGGAAGGGGCCGGGGAGTTCGGGCGGCCTGACTCCCTCCGCTGCGTAGGGCACCGCGTCCCAACATGTCCGGCAAAGTTCGGTCGCCTCTCCTTTGGCCCCTGGCGTTCAACATCCTAGCGGTGCTGGAGTCACCGAAGGCCGCTGTTTAGCGAAGGGGCTACTAGGGCCAGGGCCGCTGTTCGTCAGCCAGGAAGCACCGCTACGCAGAGGCACCGTTCAGGACTAGGCGATCTGCCCCTGGCACCCAAAATGGCCGCCCGTTACAGTCAATGGGCCAACGCCCAAGGAACGAGGCCTACCTCCGTCACGAGTCTAGTGGTGATACACACAGCCGGGGGGCAGGCTCGGGCGAGGGCAGCTGGGGCCGGCTCGTCTGGATGAATAAATGCTCCGGAGGCGCGCCACCACTCCACCACGACCAAGGTTGGGCCGGAGCGGCCGCGTGTTCGAGCCCCGGACTTGCGTAGTAATCGGAGGCCAGCTACGCCTCCGTCGGCTTCCGCCGTCCGGCTCCGCTCCGTCGGCGAGGTCCTCCGCGGCACCCACTCGGACACCGCAGCGCAGGTACTCCGGCAGGCCACTCCCAGTCGGCAGATCATACCGTCGAGACCCCAAGCCTGAAGGTCTCGCGGCCTTCGGGCTGCACACAAGCCGGTCAGCGGGCTCCGCCCCAGGCTATATCAAGCGGAATCGCACCCTTGACGGGACACCCAAGGCTCGCCGACCGCACCACACCACCGCGGGGGTCACCAGGCACAGTCACCGCTCGAACCGGGGGGGAATCGGCAGCTGCGTGCGGTGCAGGGTTTCAGGGGTCCGGGAGCTCTCGGCAAGTGCGACCTCTCAGCCCGCCATCTTGGCCACGCCCCCGCGGCTGCCATTTTAAAGGAAGCACGTTACATATGGTAATCAAAAAGGGACTAACGCGCCAGCCGTTTTCGCGGGCGCCATCTTTAAGCATAAAGCATATTGAGTTTGTACATAATGGCATCATTGGTGGAAATCAGTTACAATACCGACATCTCACCAAAACGTTTTAAGTGATGCAATTAATTTTGTACATGATCTCGCCGTGGATCGGCAATTGCAACCTTTTTAAGCCTGTTGCAAATGCTGCTCCCCTTGTTATACGTATAATTTTATGCCGTGTATTGGCTTTCCAATCATGCTTCCCTAATTTTCTTACAGAAAAAGACTATATTCGTTACACAAATGTATATAAAAAACATTCATATATAGACAGTGATTTATGATTTCATCATTAATTACTGAATTACATTTCATCCTTATTTACCAAGATGGACTGCCATTTCCTCCCCACTGTTCAGACCGTTCGGTGACTTGGTCCCCATATCGATGATATAGCGAGATTCTAATCTCCTTAATTTAAGAACTCTATCTCCACCTCTCACATGTGGGGGTACACAGTCTAAACAGAAATATTTTAACAGATCCCTGTGACTGTTGTGTTTTACTGAAAATTGACGAGCCACAGGGTAGCTGAAATCCTTCTTATTAATTGCGCGCATGTGTTCTAACACTCTTAGTTTACCATGTTTATGGTGCTCCCTATGTAGTTTAAGCCACAGGGGCATGTCAGGCAATATATTGCATGAGTTGTCTGGCATGTCATGAACCTATTGATCTTCTTGTCTGTCTTTAAACCTTTGATCTTATAGGTCAGAACCCTTTTGCTTGACATACAAGCTTTACATTTTCCGCACGGAAAAAATCCCTTCATGTCTTTTAGGGTGCCTTTTTTAGATATAGGGCTATCAAAATGACTATGTACCAGATTATCTCTCAAAGAGCGGGCTTTTCTATAGGTGATTAGTGGACCCGCAGGGATGTCATTTGCTATGATAGCATCAGTTTTCAATATATGCCAGTTTTTCTTCATGATGTTTCTTAGTGTGTTAGCTTCATTGGAGTAGGTGGTAATCATTCTGAATTTTTCATTAGAATCCTGCTTTGATTTCCCTTGTTTCAGTAATTCATTCCTGTTCAAGCTATTCAGAGCACTTTCTAAGAGTCCTACGTTATACCCCCTAACTAAGAATCGTTCAAAGCTGCCGTTGACTTCCTTATCGAAGTCCCCCTCCCTAGAAAAATTCCTTTTTATCCTCACAAACTCCCCGTAGGTAATACTGTTTTTCAATTTCTGAGGACGCCCACTGGACGCATGTAGCATGCTGTTCCCAGCAGTTGGTTTTCTGTAGAGATAGGTATTGATTTTTCCATCTTCAATGTCCACTCTCTGGTCCAGGTAGCTAGCTGCCACCAAGCTTACCTCCCCCGAGAAATGGAGATTGACATCGTTATTGTTTAGGGTTTGTATATACTCTTCTGCCTCATGTTTTGGGCCATTCCATACTATAACAGGTCATCAATATACCTGTGCCATGCCACTACCTTAGTGGTCCACCTCTCATTTATCGGGGACCAGGCCACCTGCTCCTCCCACCAGCCGACGAACAAGTTCACGTAGCTGGGGGCGAAGCAGGTGCCCATCGCTGTCCCCGATATCTGCCTGTACAAATCACCATGAAAGGTAAAGATGTTATTTCGTAAGCAGAATTCAATTAATTCGAGTAGCATGGAATTATGTGTGGAGAATCGCAAAGGTCTTTTTTCCAAAAAGTATTTCACAGCTTTGAGGCCAGAAACATGATTAATACAGGTGTACAAACTTGTAATATCAAGTACCACTAAACAGTATGAGGTTTGCCATTCTATTTGTTCTATACGACTTATAAAGTTCGTAGTGTCTTTGATGTAAGATCTTAATTTCAAAACAGCATCGAACAAAAAGTGGTCTAGGAATTTAGATAGATTTTCTGTCAAACTCCCCAATGAGGAGACTATAGGTCTACCCGGGCGTTCTTTCTCGTTCTTATGCACCTTTGGTAGGTGGTAAAAAGTAGGTAGGGTTGGATCTGGAGTCCTTAAAAACAGGTATTCATCCACATCTAACATTTGTTTATCATGCCACTTTTTTATTAAAGCATGAAAATCTCGAATGCTTTCTTGGTATAATGTTGGGGTACATTGTTCGTAACATTTCAAATCCTTTAATTGTCTGTGTGCCTCTTCCACATAGTATTTCCGCAACATAAGAACTATATTTCCCCCTTTGTCTGAGGGCTTGTAGATAATGTCGGTGTCTTCTTGCATCGTTTTTAAGGAAGTTCTCTGTGCCTTTGTCAAATTTCCTTTATTTCTCGGTGGTTTCAGATTCTCCCTTAATTTTAGTAGATCTTTCGTGACGGCTTCCGAAAAGGTGTCGAAGGCATCATGTGGTATCATGGGAAGAAATCGCGAGGGAGATTTTAATCCACTTGACGGAGCATCTTGATCTACGCCCACAGCCCGTATTCGCTGGCTTAAAGTACACTCACTGTCCTCAATCTAATTTCTTTCACCTTGACGAAGGTCTTCCAAAATCTCCAAAGTTGTTAGATCATTCACAGATAGGAGATCCATGTCTTGACGTTGGGATTTGAGTAATCTCACCTCTTTTATAGTTGGTCTTAATTTAAAAAATGTATGAAGTTTAAGTCTACGAGTAAACTTGAACAAATCGATTTTTGTCTGAGTGTATTCAATGCTGGCCTGTGGGAAAAAAAGTGAATACTAGCATGAGTACTGATTCTTCTGTTTTCGTTAGGACTTTGTTTGTCAGATTTATGATGGTAAGTTTATCCGCTTTTTCTACCATCTGCCCCCTCTCTTGTTTCTTGTAGCCCTGGTTGTTTCGAGCACTTTTGCCCGACCTCTTCCTGCCACCCCGCCTAGTACTTCTTCTTCTTCGGGGGGCCTGGTCTTCCCTCCTCGGAGCCAAGATCAACGTATGAGGAGAAACTCCTGTTGAAAAGGAGTTTTCTGTGCATTTTCAGACGGGCCTTGTAATTCGTCTTCAGATTGTTCTTTATCCGTTACCTCGGATTGGGAAGTTTCAACTCTTGGTGGGATCCTTTATTTTGTAAAACTAAGAGTGTTAGAACACATGCGCGCAATTAATAAGAAGGATTTCAGCTACCCTGTGGCACGTCATTTTTCAGTAAAACACAACAGTAACAGGGATCTGTTAAAATAGAGAGAAATAAGAAATGTATGTAGGAGGGTCTAGGGGATAGTATTTATAGACCAACTTAACTCCACACCCCCAATCACGGTGGCTGAGATTTTTTGAGAGCATTAGGTCAAGTATACATTCATGTTAGCCTTGGAGCAACATTGGCTACATCTGACCCTCCTCTCGTAGTTTTCCAGATGACGAAGCTCCGCCAAATGGGTGGGCTGATGGAGACTTTTCTCATGCCAGTTATTGGGCAAGCTATTTGAACCTGGTGAGCAGTTTATTTGGAGCCTTTGAGGTTTTTTTGTCACACCAATAGACTGACTTTCTCCCCGTATTTGTATATGTTAAAATATTTCTGTTTAGACTGTGTACCCCCACATGTGAGAGGTGGAGATAGAGTTCTTAAATTAAGGAGATTAGAATCTCGCTATATCATTGATATGGGGACCAAGTCACCGAACGGTCTGAACAGTGGGGAGGAGATGGCAGTCCATCTTGGTAAATAAGGATGAAATGTAATTCGGTAATTAATGATGAAATCATAAATCACTGTCTATATATGAATGTTTTTTTATATACTTTTGTGTAACGAATATAGTCTTTTTCTGTAAGCAAATTAGGGAAGCATGATTCGAAAGCTGATACACGGCATAAAATTGTATGGATAGCAAGGGGAGCAGCTTTTGCAACCGGCTTAAAAAGGTTGCAATTGCAGATCCACGGCGAGATCTTGTACAAAATTAATTGCATCACTTAAAACGTTTGGTGAGATATCGGTATTGTAACTGATTTCCACCAATGATGCCATTATGTACAAACTCAATATGTTTTATGTTTAAAGATGGCGCCCGCGAAAACGGCTGGCGCGTTAGTCCCTTTTTGATTAGCATATGTAACGTGCTTCCTTTAAAATGGCAGCCGCGAATGTATACTTGTAACAACACTGACGAAGGAAACCTTATCCGAAACGCGTCTGTTTGAATAAACTGCTGCCGAAAAACAAAGCCCCGTGAGTGCCGTTCATTTCCTTATGGGATAGAGGAATTGTGAGCTGGATATATATATATATATATATATATATATATATATATATATATATATATATATATATATATATATATATATATATATATATATATATTACCTACTGGCGGTCGCCAGTAGGTATATATAGTTAGGACCTAGTTACCATAGGAAATTCCGAACATTCTATTGGGAATAACTTTGGCGCCGATTGAGGGATCTGCCTGTAATTTTCCTTACATTTGCCTTGCTACGCTCCGCTCCTTCCCTGAAAGTTTCGGGGGGATTCGTCAAGCGGGGGCCGAGAAAAAAGGGGGGTCCCAAAACGTGTTTTCCCCATGTTAATTTCCATAGGGACATTCTGACAAGGCTACAGCTCGAACGGCTGAACGGAATTATACCAGATTTGGCAAAATGGTAGGGACTGGTATGCAGCAGTGGCTTTTGTATGTTTGGTGTACATCCCTCCAGTAGTTCTTGAGAAAACTGAATTTGAAATTTTTCAAATGCCATTTTCTATGGGACCTCCAGTAGTTGTTGAAAAAAATTAATTTGAGCAAATTATATATCTATATGCGCTCAACATTCTATTGGTAATAACTTTGGCACCGATTGAGGAATCTGTGTGTAATTTTACAGAATTTTGGCCAGCTCCGCTCCGCTCCTTCCCTGAAAGTTTCGGGGGGATTCGTCAAGCGGGGACTAAAAGGGGGGTCCCAAAACGTGTTTTCCCCATGTTAATTTCCATAGGGACCTTTAGACACGTCTACAGCCCGAACGGCTGAATGGAATTACACCAAACTTGGCAAAATGGTAGGGCCTGGTATGCAGATGTGCCTTTGCTATGTTTGGTGAAAATCCCTCCAGTAGTTCTTGAGAAAATTGAATTTGAAATTTTTCAAATGGCATTTTCTATGGGACCTTTAGACACAGCTACAGCCCGAACGGCTGAACGGAATTACACCAAACTTGGCAAAATGGTAAGGACAGGTATGCAGTAGTGCCTTTTCTATATTTGGTGAAAATACCTCCAGTAGTTGTTGAGAAAATTGAATTTGATCAAATTATATATCTACTAGCAGCCCGCCCCAGCGTTGCCTGGGGCAGAAGGGGGCTGGGGGCAGCATTTCAGGCTTGCGTGCACTCCCGCCCCGGCCCCCGCCCGCCATGACATTGTCTGTGTCCCGGACAATGTCGTGGCGGGCGGGGGCCGGGGCGGGAGTGCACGCAAGCCTGAAATGCTGCCCCCGGACCCTGAGCCTTACCGCAGTTGTTCCGGCCCAACCTCCCGCACCGGCTCACTCCTGTCCCGTGTCCCAGAGCCTTACCTGAGCCGCCGCTCCTCCCCGAGCTCCTCACTTCACCGCCGCTCCTCCTTGCAAGCCTGAAATGCTGCCCCCAGACCCTGAGCCTTACCGCAGTTGTTCCAGGCCAACCTCCCGCACCGGCTCCCTCCTGTCCCGTATCCCAGAGCCTTACCTGAGCCGCCGCTCTTCCCCGAGCTCTTCACTTCACCGCCGCTCATCCTCGTCATCACGTACGTTGCGGCCAGCGCTACGTCATGGACATCAGCGTCGCAGCCGGCGCTACTTTCAGGGCACTACTTTTTTTTTAAGTTATATTTTTAAATTTACGTTTTTATTTTATTTTCTATAGCCTATGTCCATCTGCACACCCTGAGGATTACGACAATGTATTGGGTGTGTGGATTGGCGCTGTGTTTCCCGAGTTTACCTTGCCAAAAGGTTTTTGTTCTCTCTTTATAATAGTAGTATAGATATGCGTTCACCGTACGCGCACTGTACGCGTACGGTACCCGTACCGTACGCGTATGTGCGCGTACCCTTACGTGCGCAAGAGAGTTTCTGATTGTCTGGCAGTCAACTGTCAACATTCCAAACTGTCCAAACCAGGAAGTGTGGGCCACCATCTTGTTTTTCAGGAGAACTGAGGCACAAGAGAGCCCAAAACAAGAGTGGAATACACGGAAAGGGGACAGGGTAGAGACCCCCCAACCCTCTAGCCCTTCTCAGGTGGTCCCATAAGGACCCCCAAGGGCAAAAAACAAAAAAACAACAACATAGAATTGCGGGGTACGCGCACCGTACGCATAGGGTATGAGTACCGTGCGCGTACCCCGCGATTTAAAAAAAAAAAAATATTTTGCACTTGGTGGTTCTTCTGGGACCCCCTGAGAAGGGCTAGGGGGTCAGGGGGTCTCAACCCTGCCCCCTTTTTACGTTTTCCACTCTTGTTTTGTGCTCTCTTGTGCCTCACTTCTCCTGAGTAACAAGATGGCTGCTCAGGTGGTCCCAGCAGAATAATAACATATATAAACGTTATCCGCTAATAGAATTAACATTTACAAAACCTTTGAAATTTATTGAAAAAAAATATAGGTTTCACGCCTGATATAGTTAGGAATTAGCATTTAAAAAACCTGGCAAATTCACTGAAAAAACCATAGGTTTCAAGCCTTATATAGTTAGGAATTGGCATTTAAAAAACCTTGCAAATTTACTTAAAAACCATAGGTTTCAGGACTCATATAGTTAGGAATTAGCATTTAAAAAACCTTGCAAATTCACTTAAAAAACATAGGTTTCAGGCCTTATATAGTTAGGAATTAGCATTTTAAAAACCTTGCAAATTCACTTAAAAACCATAGGTTTCAGGCCTTATATAGTTAGGAATTAGCATTTAAAAAACCATTGAAATTGCTCCTATATAGTTAGTTGTACTAACTATATTTCGCGCACCCGCAATCCACTGCTGATGATGTCACATATTACATCATTCATGACATGGTCAGTGACATCACTGATGACATCACTGATGACATCACTGATGACATCTCATTTGACATCACTGATCACATCACTGATGATATCATTCATGTAATAATACAATGCACCTCCTCACACTCTAATATAACCTTTGATACACCCAGTGTTAAATACAGACTACCATTCTTGAAACCATTGACACACCAATACCAGTTACTACATACGCACTCACTGATTCCTAGGTCTACACACACATTCACTCATTCACCCATAGAATCACTCATACATACAGTCACTCATCAATACAACATTTTCATATGCACTCATACACCTATACAGACACTTACACACTGCCACTCATCCATGGAGTTACCCCCACACCTAGTCAGTCATGCAAAGAATCAATCACACTTCCATTTCCTCAACTATACAGTTATACACACAACACCTTACTTATTCAAACATATACTAACACATACTTACTCTCTTATACAATCACTGATACAAGTACACAATGATCCATATAGCCACTCGCACATTCACTGGCTCTCATGTATAGTCATTTATATATGCCAACTCTCACATGCACTGTGTTTTACATATGTACTTACTTGCACATGTAGCACTGAGATATCCATTCACTCACCAACACACCCATGCACACAGTCAACCGCCCATATAGCTGTTTCCACATGCACTCTTGAACTCATACACCTAGTGAATCAACTGCTCACACATCTATGCACAGAGTCACACACCTCCCAGCCACCCACACACACACTCAGTCTCCCATTCAAATACTTGGGCAACCAATCAATAACCCATATAGCCACTCATATAGCTACTGATCAACACATGCAGCAGCTTACACAACAACAGACATACTGATGCACACATTCAGACAGTTTAGTCACTAACTCATGCATTTAGAAAGACACATTTAATCACTCACTCATACAGTCAGTCACGCACCTACTAAATCCTTCATCCAGACACTTATACATCCACTCATTCTTCAATATGTAAAACATATTTAAACTTTACAGAAACACACAGTCACTGGATGATGTCATCAGTGATGTCATCAGTGATGTCACCGACCATGTCATGAATGATGTAATATGTGACATCATCAGCAGTGAATTGCGGGTGCGCGAAATATAGTTAGTACAACTAACTATATAGGAGCAATTTCAATGGTTTTTTAAATGCTAATTCCTAACTATATAAGGCCTGAAACCTATGGTTTTTTAAGTGAATATATATATATATATATGTTTTCATGTATATTTTTTATTATTTCCGGGGTCCCCGCGCATGGTGAGAATATTCAGTGCTTATGACTATTGATGAGGATCCCCTGGAAGAGAATGCCTGTAATTCGCTGACACTCCTGCCAGATGTTATGGCTACTAAGAAGACAGTTTTTACGGGCAAGAGCATAAGATGGCAACTGTGGAGAGGCTCAAATGGTTTATACAAGTGAAAAGTGAGAACTAAACTGAAGTCCCACTGAGGCCGTATGAATGGAAAAGAGGGAAACATATGTGGCAGACCTTTAAGGTACCTAGCAACTATGGTCCGGCAACCGCAAAAATGCTGAAATAGCACAAAGGCAACCCTTCAGTGTGCCCAGAGCAGAGACCTGCTGGGGCAAGAATAGCACTTGAGATAGGGATGCAGAATGGGGTCAGTGTTGTGGGAAGCACACCATGACACAAACTTGTCCCAACAGCAGGTGTATACCGAATTGGTGAGGGACTACAGGCTGCCAGAATAACGTTATAGACTTAGGGAGGAAGGTCAAAAACTATCAACTGTTGCCTCTCAATCTTCACGCATAAAGATGGAGAGTGCACAAGTTTGGGTGCAGAATCCTCCCCTGTTGTTGCAACAGGACATCCTCTCGTCGAGGCAGTCTGACTGGAGGACTGATGGTCATGCTCCGGATACCAGACTCTCTGTGCCCAGTTCGGAGCCTCAAGAATGACTTGGGCCCAGTTGTTCCTGGTCTTCTTGAGAATTCTGGGCATCAGGGGTGTTGGTAGAAAGGTGTACTGGAGGCCGGGGCTCCACTTGAGACAAAAAGGCATCTTGAAAACTCCAGCGCGCACAATGGCAGACATTGCGCGTTTTTAGTGGTGATGAACAGATCTAACCAAGGCTCTCCCCACTGCTGAAAGAGACCTTGCACTACTTCCGAATGAAAACGCCATTCGTGATCCGCTAGGCATCTGCAGCAGAGTTCGCAATAGAGGGCGGTGTTTCGATACGAGTGGCGGGTGGGTGGGGGTTGAGGGGGGACTAGAGGTTGCGAAGGGATGGAGAAAATTTTAAAATAATAATAATTTTAAATAAAAATTCAGCTGGCTGCGTCTTGTGTTGCACTCCTCTGCTCCTCTTCTTAAGGCACAGCGTCCTACCTTTCCCTGTGGCCAATCCTGAAGCTGCTCTCGCTTGACCACATATTCAGCCTGAGCGCTCACGATTAGAGCTCCAGACTGACAGTCTGTGCCTGCTTTCCCCAACCCCAGGAATGCAGCTGGGATTGGAGAGAGCGTTACTGAGCATGAGAGTTTGACCGGCATCATGAGCACTGCTACTCCCTTCTGTACTGTCCTTCCCCCAGGCCCCGCCCCCAAGACTTAGCAGTAAAGGAGAAATAAAACATGTTGTTTTATTTTTCCTTTCCTGCCATTTTTGGGGGGAAACGCTCCGCCACCATAGCGGAGGAGCTGCCGCTGTGAGTTTGTCTGATCTGGCGTTCAGAGAACCCACCAGGTGTTGTCACCACTACAGAAATGCCCTGAAGTTACAGCCATATCCAGAGACGTAGGGCTTATTGACAAATGGTCCATGACCCCACCCGCCCTGTTTGTTGCAATACCACACAGCAGTGGTGTTGTCCGTGAACACCAGCACCATTCTTCCCTTGATTCAAAGAAGAAAGGCTTTCCGTGTCAAGTGAATCGCCCAGAGCTCCAAAAGGTTGATCGATTGTCCCTACAGTCAGCTCTAGTTGGGGAAGAGAAAGGGTCTGCCGCTAACCCAATAGCAGTTTGTTAGCCACCACTGCAGAATCTTTACGGGCCCCTCCCAGATCTGAACCATGTAGGAGAGATTCTCCTGATGCTGTGCCCACACATTTGTTCGTTTTTGCTTTTGTCGCCCCAAATTGGAAGGGTATGCCCAAACGTAGGTCCCATGCTCACTATGGATTCAAGCTAGCCTGGCTGATGAGAGGAGATACTCCGAAACTGGTCCTAGGATGCTTGTTTCCGGTCCAGTGAGGACCTGGTCCAGCAGTTTTGCCTGGACTGTTCCCATGGGGAGCATGGTCAAGGCTGATTTGCATATGGCTGGGTCCAAACTGGGGTGGAGTGGTGAGCAAAGAAACAATGGATTAAGCCCAGATCTGTGACTGGGGGAGAATGTTTGATTGTTCAGCATTCCATCCATCATTTGTTTTTTTTGCTTCTGAGACTTCAGGTCTCACTGCAGAGCCTGCCTGTGCCACTGGGCATAAGTAACAAGAAGGATGCAGGAGGCCATTAGCCCCTCCGAGTCAGTCTCAAAGAAATCCAGGATATAGGTTGAAACATCAGAATCATAGTCTGAACATCCTGGACTCATCACTCAGGAGGACAAGCCTGAAACTATACTGTGTCCAGAATGCCTCCAATGAAAAGGAGCATGTGAGAGTGAATCAGGTATGACTTCAGCACGTTGATAGTGAACCTCAGCAAATGCAGGAGGTTCGCCACTGTCTGAAGGTGGGAGACAACTGGCTGGGGCAAGCCCACCTTCAACAGCCAATCGTCGAGGTAGGGGAAGACTGGAATACCCAACCTCTGCAAATGAGCTGAAACCATTGCCATTGCTTTTGTGAACACCTGAGGGGGGCTGGTAAGGCCAAAAGGGAGCAGAGCAAACTGAAAGTGCTCCTGGCCCACTGTGAACCGCAGGTAATGTCTATGGACAGGCAAGACAGAGGTGTGCAAATATGCATCCTGCAAGTCCAGCACTGCCATTCACTCTCCAGGTTCGAGAACAGACAGGACTTTAGGAAGCATGAGCATTTTGAATTTCTCTTTCCTCAAGAATACGTTTAAAAGGCGCAGCTCTAAAATAGGACAAAGCTCTCCGTCCTTCTTTGACACCAGAAAGTAGCAGGAATAACAACCATGACCTATGCCTGGTGCAGGCACCCTCAATATGGCTCCCTTGGCCAAGAGAGCCTGCACTTCTTGACGGAGAGATGGCCCTCCATCGGCCAATTGTAAGTGGGTGGCATGGTGATGGGGTAGTCACAAAAAGGAAGGAATACCCACTTTGGATGATCTGGAGAAACCAGCAGTCTAATGTCACTGACCGCCTGCGGGACAGGTGACGGCATACCATGCCTCCAAGGTGCTGGCTTCGAAAGGAGAAGCGCTCTGGACCACCGTGCCCATAATCCGCTGCAAAGACTCACCTGGGCAGTCTCATTCAGGGCGTGCAATTCTGATTGAAAAAGGGCGGCGGAACCAGAGCGTGCACACTCACAGCGCCTCTGAGGAAAAAGACTTCATAACTTCAAAATGCGTCAGGCATGGAGGGCGCAATGAGTTGCTAATGAGTTTCGTGATGCTGGAGATGTTCGGCACCAATAAAGGCTTGATGCCTAAGCTGGCTAATGAGTGCTGCTTGCCAGACGGGCAATTGGAAGCGTAATATTTTGGGGGCCGCCCTGCCCCTGAGCATGCACCACCCCGCGATCCATGGGGGCCGCCGATTTGATAATAACTGAATCTTTTGCGGGCAGTCAGACTGGATAGGGAACGAACCCACATTTTGAGGCACATGTGAGGGCTTTTAATCTACAAGCAGTAATGGTGCTAGCTTCGAAAGGAGAAGCGCTCTGGACTACCGTGCCCATAATCCTCTGCATAGACTCACCTGGGCAGTCCCATACAGGGTGGGCAATTCTGATTGAAGAGGGGCGGCGGAACCAGATCTTGCACACTCACAGCGCCTGCTCCTCTGAGGAAGAAGCTTTCATAACTTCGAAATGCGTCAGGCATGGAGGGCGCAATGAGCTGCTAATGAATGTCGTGATGCTTGGTATATATATATATATATATATATATATATATATATATATATATATATATATATATATCAGCACAGAATCTTCACACTTCCACAGCCCAGCGGCGAATGAAGAGACAGACCCCACGTTGTTCCAGGCAAGATGTTTTATTTGGTTCCTGTGCCTTCCAAATGCAACGTTTCGACTACTGGCGTAGTCTTGTTCACACACCTCATTGCACAAAGTGGAAACTTTTTAAATCTTTAAGCAGTGTGGACACACCCATCAGGTCCCACCTCCAAACGTGAGTCACGTGGTAAAACATTTAAAACATCAGATGTATTAAAGGTACAGTGCCCAATTATGCAAGTTTGAGCATTTATATACTTGCATTGCTACGAAAATAAATTTGTTGAGCTTATGCAATGTACATATTTACAAGAATTGCTTATATATATATCCATCACAGTCCAGGACCCCAAATTAGGTCAAAAAGCTGAAGTGTCTGCATTCTGTGATTAATAACTAGCACCTGCCCCTCATGGGCGTGGCCACACGTGGCCTTCTGGGCGCTGTAGTTTAATGCTGTATATTCCAAGTGGATGCACACTCCAACAAAATAAAACCGTTTTTTACATCCCAAGTGGGTTAAAGTCAGGATTCATGCCTTCCCTCCTCAGCTTTACTGTGGCAATAAGGTGTGGGCTCGCTCTCGTACCTGGATAGAGTCACACTCCCCTTCCGCCTTAAGCGCTGTATCCAAACGTGGTGTCAGCCAGGTCAAAGTTTTAACATGAAGGGCCAAGTCCGCGACCAGGGAGGCTGCTATAAATCCATCACAGTCCAGGACCCCAAATTAGACTTGCCACTCGGAAGCTGGATTTTCCAAACACCATATTTATTGCAACATGCTCCTGGAGTTTAAAACATGAAAATTGCTTTCTGTCTGCTTCAGTGCCAAACGCGTTTCGAGAGTTTAGCATACTCTCTTCTTCAGTGGCTTAGGTCAAAAAGCTGAAGTGTCTGCATTCTGTGATTAATAACTAGCACCTGCCCCTCATGGGCGTGGCCACACGTGGCCTTCTGGGCGCTGTAGTTTAATGCTGTATATTCCAAGTGGATGCACACTCCAACAAAATAAAAACGTTTTTTACATCCCAAGTGGGTTAAAGTCAGGATTCATGCCTTCCCTCCTCAGCTTTACTGTGGCAATAAGGTGTGGGCTCGCTCTCGTACCTGGATAGAGTCACGCTCCCCTTCCGCCTTAAGTGCTGTATCCAAACGTGGTGTCAGCCAGAGAGAGGACATGCATATATATATATATATATATATATATATATATATATATATATATATATATATATATATATTGTTCACCAATTTGCCCTTGAGCTTTTCGGGAAGGCACACTCTTCGAAGTCGACCATCCGGTCTTCACGTTCATCTCTCCACATTGTCCCGCAGCTTGTTATCGTGCCTGACGCGTTTCGATGCTATGAAGCATCTCATCAGAGGCTTGCTCGTACTTTTACAGTGGGATCAGCCCTCCTTCATTTCTTTTACTGGCACGCTTCCCTAAATGGGTGTGCACTTCATTAGGCAATTTCTCGTGTATTCTGGGAGCCCGAGTCCTTAATTCGGAGATTACGACTCCCCAGGAGAGCTATAGCATATTCCCTCAGTGGGTTCCCGCTGTAAGTATTATAAAAGTAGTGTTACTGTCCTTAGTAGGATTCGGGACGCTGTGGAGAGTTTTTTTTCAACTAGACTCCAAAAGCGCTGAATCGCCGTAGAGAAGTTCAATGGCACAGCTTCTCCATAGTTTAAGAGACGGTGCTCTTCCCGCGACGAGGCCGCCGCTGATAATAGTGTTCACCAATTTGCCCTTGAGCTTTTCGGGAAGGCACACTATTCGAAGTCGACCATCCGGTCTCCACGTTCATCTCTCCACATTGTCCCGCAGCTTGTTATCGTGCCTGGCGCGTTTCGATGCTATGAAGCATCTCATCAGAGGCTTGCTCATACTTTCACAGTGGGATCAGCCCTCCTTCATTTCTTTTATTGGCACGCTTCCCTAAGTGGGTGTGCACTTCATTAGGCAATTTCTCGTGCATTCTGGGAGCCCGAGTCCTTAATTCGGAGATTACGACTCCCCAGGAGAGCTATAGCATATTCCCTCAGTGGGTTCCCGCTTATAAGAATTTCCAAGTGAAACCAGTCAATGTTAGCCTATGGAAGGAAATCAAGTTACTGTAAGAACGGTTAGAATTACTTTTCAGGATCAGTAGTGGGCGGAAAGATGCAGCACTGAGTTCTCTCCTGATAACAGGTGAGTAAATCAAAATTCGGAGTTCGGCTGATTTTAGAGGAATTTTTTTAAGTTACAAAACTCCACACTTAAAAGAATTTCCAAGTGAAACCAGTCAATGTTAGCCTATGGAAGGAAATTCAAGTTACTGTAAGTACGGTTAGAATTACTTTTCAGGATCAGTAGTGGGCTGAAAGATGCAGCACTGAGGTCTCTCCTGATAACAGGTGAGTAAATCGGAATTCGTAGTTCGGCTGATTTTGGAGCAATATTTGTACGTTTCAAAAATAGACACTTAGAAACTTTTCTGGTGAAAACCACACAATAGATTCTTATGGAAGGAAATACTAGTTACTGGTAAGTACGCTTAGATTTACTTTTCACGGTCCGTACTGGGCTCAAAGATGCAGCACTGAGGTTTCTCGTGATAACAGGTGAGTAAATTGGAATTCGTAGTTCGGCTGATTTTAGAAGAATATTTTGCTCAATAGTGAAGAAAGGGGGCCTGAGGTGACATGTGTGCAAACAAGCCCTGTGGCGCGTTTTAAGTTGGGGAATTAATTCCTCTTCAATCCTGAGGTCCCTGTGGGCTAACTAGCCCACCAGGTACCTACAGTATGCGCCAGGGAGCTGCGTTGCAGAGAGGTGTTCAGAGGCCACGCCCCCTTTTTACAACACTCTGCAACACAGCTCCGTGGCGCTTACTGGAGGTACCTTGTAGGCTAGTTGGCCCCTAGGGGACCTCTGGATTGACACACAGGTATTTTTTATTTTTTAAAAAAAGAAGCCCCGGGGGGTGGCAGTCCCCGGGGATGGGGGGCCCCTCTGGGTCCCCATTTTAATTATCCACATTGCCCTCGGGATATGACTCGGACAGTGGCACGATTCGGGAATGAGTTGGTTGTAGAGCAGACAGGGTCTGTACTTTTTTTCAGAGGTAGAGATACATCGGCTGAAGTGGGGACATTGAGTCAGGTTCAGATGTTAAGTAGCACTCACTGGTGCAATGGAAGCCTGCCCACTTACCTTGGTGGAGCACTTTCCAGCATGGGTCTTGATTCCTCTGAAGCGTTTATTTTTGTTCTTTTCCGGTCCAGCTCCTTCCTTTCCCGTCCTTTCTCTGCATTGCTCTCCAAAACCTCCATTTCTAGGTGGCTTGCTTCTTGCTTACCCTCTATCTGGGCTTGCTTCTTGTGGGCTCGTTTTGATTGTGGTGCTTGGGCATCATTGTTGCCATTTGCTAAAAACAGACAAGTATGACAGAACATTAATCCTAAAAATTAGACGTACCAGCAAGAACTTAACAAGTATAATGCAAAATACAGCAGTGATAATAAAAGAAGTCCTGTTTACAGCTTTACACCCAATGCTTGAGTTAAGAGGGCCCTGGCAGAGGTTCCTGTAGATTTTAGAAAGCTGAAGAGAATGATGCACTAGAAAATGACCTTATGTTAAGACTTGCTCATGTATGAAAGACAAGAAAGAGAGCTGTCAATCTCTGGACATAGGAGTCAGTTTTTTTACCTCATTCTTGGAGGCTCTGAGGAAAGGGTCACACCGTCCAAAAGCTGCACTGTCGGTTCCGGCTGTAACACAGGATACAAAGGGCACCCTCTGGAAAGTAACGTTTACAGGAGGAAAAAGCAAAAAGGCACACTGGTGCTGGGTCCCAAATGTGTACGTACAAGTGCACTGATCTGAAGTTCTTTACATACTTGTGGAACAGAAGCCATCTGAAAGAATGAGGCTGGTTTCTGAACAAGAAACTCCATGCAGAAAGGGAATGGTCTCATAAATTGACATACTGAAATGATTTTCATATTTGGTGGCCATCTTGGAATGGAGTTCCACTAAAAGAGGAGTCGAACTGAGGCTTCCCGCATACACCCACGCTTTTTGGTGGCTGCAAATTGTATGAAGAATTTAGGAATGAATGGTCTTCTAAATTGTCCCTAACTCAATGTGGGGCAGTGGCCGAGGCCACAACGTTGTGGGAGGCAATGAAACCTACTCTGCGGGGGCTAGACATTTCCTTCTGAGCGGCTGCACGTCGCACCCGGTGGGAGGCTCTTCTGCGGTCGGAGGCCCACTTAATGTAATTAGAGCAGAGTAGTGAGAGGAGGGAGGGAATCTGGTGAGCCGACAGCTGGTATTGGCACAACAATATTATGCAGACACCCTTATGGATGAGGCCCGCCTTGTGTGGCTAGCGTCCCGTAGCAGAATTTACCAATGGGGCGACAAGTCCAGTAAAATACTGCATAGACTATGCCAAGGGACCTTGCAGCCCCAGGTTCTCTCAAGTATATCAAGTCCGGATCGACGGATTCTGAGTGACCCCTCCCTCATAGCTGAGAGTTTTGCACATTATTTTGCAGAACTCTATACCCCTAGAGTACTCCTGCAGGAAGACGTGATCCATCGCTTTATAGCTGACCAACCACCGGCGCCCTTTCTGAGGACGCACAAACTGACCTGGAACTTCCGTTCGCTGAGGAGTAGATCTGCACTGCGCTGGGAGATTTGAATTCGGGAAAGGCGTCGGGTCCAAATGGGTCCAATTGGGTTCCTATGCGAATTCTTAAGGAAATATTTCTCCAAGTAAGGGTTGTACTACCTTCAAGTTTTCGATGAAGCTAGAGACCGGGGCTGTCTGCTGAATAATTGGAGGCGTGCGGAGGTGGTTGTATTTAACAAGCCAGGCCGGCCTCCGTACCAACAGGCCTCATATTGCCCCATTTCACTATTAAATAATGAGGCCAAAATTCAGGTCAAAATGTTGGCCAATTGTCTTCAATATCACATAACTACCTTGATTCATCCAGATCAGGCGGGCTTTATGCATCTGCGGGCTACGCGCCACAATATCCGGCATGCGCACAATGTGATAGCTACCATCCAGGGAAGAGGAGTGCTGGCTGCCCTTTTGCTGGCGGACATGGATAGGGTGTTTGATTCCCTCAGTTGGGTATACTTGTTCGCGCTTCTCGACTGTCTTAATATAGGCACGCGATTCTTGGCATATCTAAAACTGCTATATACGGATCTCATGGGGTCGGTGCGGGTGGCAGGATCCATTGGCAGAGGCACTCGTCAGGGGTGTCCTTTGTCGCCATATTCTTTGCTCTAGCAATGGAGCCTTTTGCAGCGTGGGTGCGAATGGACGTGCAGATGGTGGTATTTGAGTGGGATCATGGGTTCTTGGACCGCATTGGCTTGGGCCACGGCAGAACGGGAGTCGACACAGGGTGTGAAATATGTGGGAGTTTTCCTATCAGATCTGCAGAGAGTAGCGTGGGACAGAAATATTGTACCAATTTGGACACGGATAAGGGAGGAAATTAAAACTTGGTCGCACATGCCCCTTTCTATCTATAGCAGAACGGCAATCTTTAAAAGGGAGCCATTATCGCGCCTGATCTATCAATTGCAGATTCATCCATGCCCAATGCCCCCTTCGTGGTTTCACCAGGTGAATTCGGCCTTGGGACAATTCCTGTGGGCAGGGGGGGCTTCCAGGGTGGCGCTGCGGACTTGCTTTCAGTCAACATATTGCAGGGGGCTGGCCACAGCAGATATCCAAGCGTACTACCCGGCTTCGCATCTCCTGTTGCTTAATGAATGGCGGTATCGAGACCGAGAAGACCCCACCAATGCAGTGGAGCGGAGTTGAATGGGGAAGTCCACCCTGCATACCATTCTGTACTCGGCGTCATTACCTAATTCCCTACCACTGGCCATTGGGGTGGTGTTTCAGGTGTGAAAACAATCCCTCCGTAGGATGGGATGGTGGAATAAGCTAACCAGGGAAACCCTGCTGTGGCATAATGGCCGTTTGCTGCAGCTTGGGGCACTAGCAGGATTTCAAGGGTGCAACAATATAGGAATTTTCACATTAGGGGGTGTAATGCGAGGCTCAGTGCTCAAATCTTTTCAGGACCTTCAGCAAGAGTACCATATGACAAGAACTCAGTTCTATAAATACCTCCAATTTCGGAATGGTATTTATATGAGTTTTTCGGGGTTAGAGACTCTCCCAGACTCTCAGTCTGACTGAGGCCAAGCTCTTCATGGGAGATTTGCAGGATCATAAGATATCAAAGATTTATCAATCTTTGGTGACTCATAGCTCCGCTACATCGGATAAACTCAGAGAGGCTTTGGTTGGGGATGTTGGCCAACTGGATGGAGATGATTGGATGGACGCACTGGCCTCTCCTAGGGGAGCAGAGATATCAATGAGGTTGTGTCTCATTCAATTTAAATAGCTTCACCGGGTTTATTACACCAGGCTCAGGCTGTGGAGGGCGGGTCGGGTATGTCCTTATTGTTTAGACATCAGCGGGCGACCAGGGGGTTTGTTCCCTGCTGTTGCGCTGGTATAGCACGACTTGTGTTGACTCTTCCTCTGGGGGCCCACAATATGGACATAAGGTACCAATCGACCTCACTAGAATCAGGCTAATACACCTTGATTCACCAAGACCCTGACAAAATACGGTCTTAAATCACAGAGACACACTCGGTCTCTATCACTATTTTTTCTTTCGAGGTCCTGAAAAAAGCCCACTTGACCCCCATGGGCAACCACAAGGGCTGAAACATGTTGACCTTTTTTACGGACATACTGGCAGGCGACTCCTAATCAATCTTCCTATGCACGAAACAATTTTTAGAACACCTAGAACCCAGAACTATTAAAATTCTTGACCTGGCTATACAAGTCTTTTAACCATTTTTTCCTTTTGTGATTCACTGCACGAGAACCCTTTATCACTGATCACTGCTGCACTAACCAGTGGTTCACCTCTAGGTGGAGGAAGCATAAGAACTAACCCTATGATGATGATGTCACGTTTTTAAGAGTCAGGCAGAGAATCAAGATATACCGCCACCCCAACCTCTGTACGTGAATGAGGGTTTTTTATTGGTATATTACACGAAAATTTATAAACCCTGGTTACTCAGGACAAGTGATCCATTCCCCATTTGATTTTTTTGTTAATGATTTGGAATTCCCAGGCCTTGAAGATGGGGTCAGGGTTTTATGTTGGTTCACTCCTGCCAAATAACAGGAATTCAAAACCCCCAATTATCTGGCGCAAAAGTTAATACTATCCGGAAGGGGTAGACCGTCGAGGAGTGCTAACTCCCTGCTCCTGGAACCCAAGAGCTTCCGCAAAAAGAGAACATGTCAACGAGCCTTCTCGGGTACTGCTCCAAAAATTTTGAACTCTCTCCCACTGGAAATCCAGAGAATCTCCTCCAAGGCTGCATTCAAATGGGAAGCAAAACGATTCCTCATGAACAAGTTCTTAACTTCATAAGAGGAGCAAAGGTCAGCTATTAGCGCATCCGCCACACACTTCAAGAAAGGACATCATTCTGGTTCTTCACAATTGTACTGGCTCCCCTTTGTAATTCTGTTTCAATGCATAGCACATTATACTCCTAGCCAAGGTCCATCTTGAGTCTTCGATGTGCACCATTGTATTTCCTTTGTATATTCCCTATTTGACTCTCGTACTGTTATGTTACCTCACTCCCTCAAGTGTAAAGCGCTCTGATATCCTTCAGGATTAAGTTTGCGCTATATAAACTTTATAAATAAAATAAATAAAGGAAGGCTGCTCAAGTGAAGTGAATGTGAAGTCTGTAAGATTGCCTTGAACGTCAGAATAAGTTGTGCAGTGATCTGATCTGATATAATGCACGAGACATGAATAAAGGGATCCCCACCTAGAACTTCCCAAATAATCCTTGCTTACAATTTGTGTCCGTGGTAAGTGTAAGGAGCACCACACCACACGTTGGGTGCATGATTATGCCATCTGAGGGTTAGCACTAGGGATGGCTGTCCAGTAACTCATCCCACTGCCTTGCCAGGAGGATGTGTAGGGAGTGGAGTGACATTTTGGCACAAGACACTCAACTGAACAAGGCAGCTGCGGAACCACATGGCAATCATTAATACCCAATTTTTTAGGAAGTGGCACAGGGTCAGATTAATGGCTAATACCCCCTTAAGTAGAGGGAAAAGATTTCTGAGCCCCAAAGTTCAGAATAGCCCAGAAGCGTTCAATACTCTTTGTTAGGGTGAGTGATGATTTCGGGTAATTCACTAAGCACTCAAGATCAAACATCGCCCTGAGGATAAGAGTCACGTCAGACTTCCCACACACTCTTGATGCGGTGTTCATGAGGCATTTGACCACGTAGCAGTAGCAATCGACCTTCAAGAAAGACTGACACTGGGGCCTGAATCCTGTAGAAGACCCAGAGTGCTACATGTAGACCAATGACCAGCACCATCTACTGATCCTATTGATTTATGTTTGCTAAAATGATGTATAATCTATTTTCCTGTGGGACGAGTACAAGGATATAAGCCCCCTGCATGTTCAACAATCACAGTCAGTTGATGTTCTGGACTGGTATCAGGAAATGAGCCACAATTAATATCCGTAACTTCTGCACTGGTAGGTACTGGATGATATCATACGGAGTGGAGTGCTCCTTCCATTTTCCTTGTAAATGGGATTATTATCCCAGCCCTGGTCTGATAGTGAAAGCTGCTCTACTGCTGTTAAAAAGAATACCCTCTTGAGCTAATGTAGAAGCTCTTGTAATGTCGACAGTGGAATCAGTGGCAATCAGTGTATGGCTCATTCAATTCTGAAGAGTTATTTCATAGTGCTACGAGGACTCATGCTGCAGAGGTGATGTTGACAGACACCGCACGTGAATGGATTAGATCTCCTTACATGTGGAAGTATTGTGACTTATTAGTCACTACTTGGGTGTGGGGGATTGATTTTACACTGACTGTCGGGTGAATGAGATCAAGGGAAAGATACAGCTTCCAGAGACCTATAGCAAAAAGAGGTTCTGACCTTGAATGGCTGAAATACATTCTTCTGCTGGAAAAGAGATCCTGGTCACAGTTTTACCACATGAACGATCATCTGAGTTGATCCTATGACTGTGTTCTCTTGAACTGCTGAAGTACCTCATATGCGGGGGCGGGCACATATATGGGTTGGTGAACATGTTCATTCCAAGATATGAGAGGTCAATGAGTTTCTCCTTGGCATTAGGCTTAAAAGGCATAAAAGGCATTAAAGGCATAAAAGGCATTAAAGGGTGAGTGTGAACCATCCAGGCGGTGTTGTCAAGGAGGTTCAGTGACATTTGCAGTTTCTGTTCAGCTGCTTCTCAGACCATGCTAAGCCTAAACTTATACTCCTCCAAGGCATAAACAGAGCGAAAGAAGGTGCACCATGCAAACTCAAGTTTGCTGCTGTTAGATCGCAATGATGGCACTGGCATTCAACTGTCTGAGTGAAATACCTGAAAACTAAAACCTCTTTATGCAATAGGACTTTAGACACTTTGCTTTGTCTGTGTGGGAGGATGAATTAAGCTCTGTCCTTCAAAATGGAGACCATCACCATGACACACCGAGTTGTGGCCCTCCCAGAGTTAAGGATGGATTTGTCATTTGGTGTCTGATATTTGTTGTTCTATGAGTTAGCTTTTCTAGAATCCCAATGCTGCCTGTGGACTTGCAGCATAATGATGAGAACTTTCATTGGTGGGGGTTAAGAGAAGGAGAGGCTGTTGTCAGTGGGTAAATGCCCTCATTCTCTGGTGTTGGCAGTGGTGTATCTATTGCAGAGCAACAGGGCCTTGACTAGCACTAAGTAGCACCACTTGGTTAGAGGGAGGTGTTTGTTGCCACCAGTTTTGGCATCTGTGTCCAAGTCCCCCAAAAAATGACTTTTTTGAGGGCAAAAAGTCAGGAAAAAAGATCTACTGAAGCTTCAACCTCCCTTGGTGGACCTCCTGAGGCACCCACAAATAAAGGCTTCATCAGACAGAAATGAGATAGAGACAACTCAAACAAGAAGCACTGCTCTACTCACCCATACAAATGGCCTGGAATGCACTGACTCTTAAAAGCTCAGAGGGGGAAAATGCCCATAACTTCTTGGTGTGATGAGTCAGAACGGCAGCGTCAAGAAGGGCAGATTGGCTTAGTCCCATACTGCAATTACAGCTTGGGAACTCTACCCTTAGAGAAGGGCAGGGAACTGATCTGACAGTCCAAGGCAGCCTTGAGAGCAATGGTGTTACTCCCAGGCCTGGGAATAATCATGGTTCTGGGTCAGGTGCTTTGCTGCCTCATGAAAAGAGCTGGTGCCTGAGATTACACCTTGTTGCTGAGCACTTATACTCAGCACTTTATCCTCTTCCTCCTAGTGATGAAATGCAACATTATCTGTCAGGAACTCAGGAACGTTATGGTTTGGTTCCTCAGTCTGTCTAATTCTCACAGAGAACCCTGCAGGAGCGGAAGGCAATTCTTAGGTGGAAAGGGTGTCGGGGAGGCAAGTGAGAAGACAGCAGAGTACTTGGAGCCTTAGATCTCTGACGGGTGAGGACACCTGCCTCTTGTGTGCATGCTCTGTGGCTCTCGGGCCAGAAATTTAAGGCAATCTGTGTACCGTTAAGAGATTGACACAAACACCTCCTCCACCACTAGAACCATAATTAAAGTCCAAATGAGCCTGAGCATAGAATGTAAACTGCATTCACGGTCTTCCACTAATAAGCCACTGTGACTCTAGCAGGAAGTCAGATGATGGAAGCTGCAAGTGCCAGCGGAATGGTCAAGAAGGGGGCACGGTCGGGGCGTGGCCAGCAGCCGAAGGGAATGGTCGCCTGTTAGCGCGGCTCCCCGGCCCTCGCCTGAATATCCGTTACCAAGATCAGTCTCTGGGCGCGAGACTCCCCGGTGAGCGGGAGGCTCGGTGACGAAGCCCGGTGTGCACCATTACGCCTCCTGATTGACCCTTATTCCAGCACTGAGGCGACAGTAAAGACTGGAGAAGAGCCTCCCCGGGGCAGCTCTGGCAAGATGGCGGCCTGAGCTCGGCATCGGCTCTAAGACCTGGCAGCTCCGGGAGACCTCCTTGCTAGCCGCGTCCGGGGCTTGCTCTCCTGAGGACACAGGAGGGGATTGGACACCCTCTGCTACCATCGGGCGGAGCAGCGCCATCCTGAGAGGTATACGGGGCAGCGACGAGAGGGGCGAAGCGGGCCGCCGCCGGACCTCGGCCTGGATTCTACGCTGCGCCCCAGCTTCGCGGCCTATGTGTCGGCCGCTCGAAGTCCACCCCTGAAGCTCCGCCTTCTCTCCCTAAGCTTTCGGATGACTCCCTTTCAGGCCCATAAATACGCTCGGCTTTGAAAGGTGCCTGGGGCGAGGGCGGTACAGAGGCAGACGACAATCCCCCCTGAGTCCACCCCAGCAGATCCCACAGCAGAGGCACGCGTGACCGCGGCCGCAGCGCAACTGGGCCCCGCCACGCCAAGACACCACCGGCCCCTGCAGTCCCCAAATTGATGGCCTGATCAAAGCACGGCCCACACAGCTAGCCTCCATAAGTGGCCTCCCTTCAGCGGATTTGAAGGTAGAGAACTACAAGCCCCACTACGCAGCTGCTCTGAGATACATGTGGCCTACTGTGTTTCAATTCCTGCAGGGGCACACGTCGTGGCTTCACTGTGAGTCTTGTTCCTGCAGACGCCTTGACTGTCTTGACCTGCGAGACCCCATAGGCCCTACCGGGGTTCACAAGTGACTGAGGCCTGACTCAACATTCCCGGCGAGGCGGAGGGGAGGAGTGTAATCGAAAACCTTGTACTGGGTATTGGCCTCCTTGTCCCTCTGAGTGACACAGTCCCTTGAACTCAGCTGCCTTTTTACTACTTGTGGTCTCATTGACATCTCTTCTATCGGTAGTGGCCGGAAGGTCGGATCTGTTCAGTCTTCGAACGCGTGTTTCCTAGATGGGTGCCGCCCCTTGACGGCGGATACGAGCCCGGAATAGGGTCACCTGTTTGCATCTCGGATGGCTTCTATTAGGGGAACCAAGAACTCCACGCAGAAACAACTAAATAAACTCTCTTGGGGAGCTAAGGGAGACGGTAAAAACCCACCACCGGATGTCCCCGCACAGGTTGTTTCCCCCGCCCCATCGGCAAAGGCCCTCACCCTGGAGGATGTCATGGAGGCAATCGCGGGGGTCCGGACCTCATTGGAGACTCGCATAGACTCAGTGAACATAGAGGTAACGTTGATACGCGCGGATCTCCGTAAAATGGACTCTAAAGTACGAGATGTTGAGATAAAAACCGCAGCCCTTATTGATGACACTTCTACTCTGCAGCAACAAGTGGCACAACTCCAGCAGCAGCAGCGGCAAACGGGGGACCTCCTGGACAATTATGAAGGGCGGGTGACGGAACAACATCTGCATCTTGGGGGTCCCGGAGAGGATGGAAGAGCCCTCGGACGACCTCTTTGTCGAGGATTTAGTTGTGAAGCACCTCCAGCCCAAAAAGTTGTCTAACTATTTCTCGATTGAGCGAGTCCACAGAGTCCCGGGAGGAAAGCAAAAGCCAGGGGCCCTCTCCCGACCCATCATAGCCAGAGTCTTCAACTTCAGAGACCGGGACGTCATCCTTCAAACGGCCAGGGCAGGATCACCGCTAAGAATAGACAACGACCGCATCAAATTCTTTCCAGACTTCACGGAGAAGGTGCAAGCAAGGAGACGCAGTTTCTTGGAAGTTAAAAAGGCCCTGCGAGATCAACACATTAAATACTACATGCTGTTCCTGGCCAAACTGCGTGTTGAGTCGGAGGGCAGGGTCTGATTCTTTCTGTCTCCGAGCGAAGTGTGGGACTGGCTGGAGGGCTGGCGCCAGGCGGAAAAGACCTCAGGCAGGCATGGAGCGTCTGGTGCTCGCTCCGATCGAGATCCGCAACCGGAGAGCCCTGAACTGTTTACTGCGGTCACCAAGAGTGACCAGTGAGAACTCCGGAACTCTTGAGATTGAACTGATGGGATTCCTGTGTTACTACTGTATGGTCCAGTATGGTATGCTTCTTAAATGGGGTAGCGGTGGGCAGTCTTAGCCTTGTGTCATGATGCCTTGATCCGGCTCTCCCCCCCCCTTTCTTTAGTGGCCTTTAGTTGTCTTAACACTAATATGTATCTTGTATTGGGTGGATATACTGCAGATGACCACAATGGCTAATGATGGCACCAGAACACTTGAGCTTGGACTAATGGACCTGCCGCGAGGTGACCATCCTTATTACCCAGTGCTGTGTGATTTTTTAATTGAGAGACAAGGGGTAACCTAGGCCTTGTGTTTTATTCCTTTATCCTGTCCTTCCCCCCCCCCTCCCCCTTCCTCCCCTTCATTTCTCAGTCTCCTAGGGCTCTGGGTCGCCTCGGAACTGGTACGCTCTTGGTATTATGTTGACATGCACACTAATGTGTATTTGGCTCCTACATTTCATCGCCCCAAAATGATTCCTCCATTCTCAGGCGAGAGGCATCATCGGCTCACCAGGTACCCCGTTTATGGTTGGGAGAGCGACAGGCACTCTGCCGAGTTGGGGTGTGGATAGTTTCAGGTCCGCGGGCAGGGAAGCAGGGTGGGGGGGAGGGCAGGGTGGGGGGGGATACCGGGTTTGGGGTTGTTTGTTTGGTTTTTGTTTCACAGATCCTATCGCAGTCTTCCATCCTATCTCCAATGGTGCTTTTTATTTTCTTTGGTTGTTTGTAGAGTTTGCAGAGTCCTCCTCGATTTTGGGCATAATGGACGCCACCATCCGGCCTCTGTTGCCACCTTCTCTTTGAGAGATGCTTGTCCTTGTTCACATCTGGCTCAGCCCCTGACTGCAATCATACTCATATTGATGGCCATGGAGTTATTTATAGCCCCTCCTGGTGGGCTCTCTAGCCATCTTTTAGCATATAAACCACCATGACACAATCAAACACTAGGGCGCTCACGCTCATGACGTGGAATGTTAATGGTCTTGGAAGCAAAATAAAGAGAGGAGTGATGCTGCAGTATCTCAAACGTCACGCTCCTGATTTGGTGTTGCTCCAAGAGACGCACCTGATGGGCAACACTTGTCGGGCACTCCATTGAGGGGGGTACAATCTATTGGTACACGCCGGTTTCACCACTGGCTCTCGAGGCACTGGCATTCTTGTCAAGAAAAATCTTCCACTTACTTGTACTAAGACGTGGGCGGACCCCCTAGGCCGCTTTGCGGCGGCCGAGACCACATGGGAGGGACGGCACCTAAACGTTGTCTCGGCCTACATCCCACCAGCACTGAGCAAGGATGCATTGACGACCCTAGAACGACTGCTGTTAGACCACCCCCAGGGTGCACAGGTAATTGGGGGGGACTTCAACATGACGATGAACGACGCTATAGATAGGCATCCACTGCGTGCTTCCCATGGGCGGGGTTCGGACCTTCTAGACTTTACGCAGGCGATGGGTTTGAAGGACCCTTGGGGGACGTCTCATCCCGACACCTCTTACTTCACACACTATTCCAACGCTCACAATAGTATGTCCCGCATTGATTACATTTTTTGCCACACAACGGATGTGGGCTTCTTTCGCAACCCAAAGGAACTTTCCCGAGGTATCTCGGATCATTCTTCGCTCACTGTCGAACTTACCTACCATCGGCAAGTGACTAGGGGACCCATAATCATCAATCCATGGCTCCTGAAAATCCCTGACATCAGAGATAGCCTGCTTGAACATACCGAGTATTACTTTGCCGAGAACCTTGGTTCGGTCCAGTCGGCCGTCATGATTTGGGAAGCGTTCAAAGCCGTTATTAAGGGAAGAGCGCTAGCTCTTAAGTCTGGATACTAACTTAAGCAGTTCAGGCTACTGCTTCAGACTGAAACCGAGTTGCTCCGCCTGGAGTCAGACCTTAATACTAACCCATCCGATGAGACAGCTACCCGTCTCAGACTTAAACAACGCGAATACAAGATGATGGCCTTAGAAAAGGCTCAAGCCCGATTGTTGAAAACTCGCCACCGAGTCTATGAGCTGGGGGCCAGGGCACGTAAAATGCCTGCTTGGCTAGAACGCCGCGAACAGGGCTCTAGATGGGTTCCGCTGCTGGTCCGTCCTGATGCCTCACGCATCACTGACCCACTGGCTATAGCTGAGGCCTTTGCAGATCACCTGGAAGAGGTCTACTCCTCTAGGGCATACTACTCAGCAGACGAATCCCGACTCCTTCTGGAGGAAATTCAGTTACACACTCTCTCCGACTCGGATAGGGACGAATTGGACGCTGATCTCACAACTCAGGAGCTTATGAATGCTCTGTTTGCAATTAACTCAGGCAAGGCTATGGGGCCTAATGGTGTCCCCATTGAGTTCCTCAAGGGGATGGCTCAGGAGGTGATCCCTCACTTGAAGGCTATGTTTGAGGAAAGTCTTGATCGCGGCAGTCTGCCGCTTGACCAGCGCCTGGCCTCAATAGCAGTCATCCATAAACCTAACAAATCATCCACTGACTGAGGCTCTCATAGGCCGATTTCTCTCATAAATGCTGAGGTCAAGATTCTGGCCAAACTCCTGGCTACCAGACTCCTTACGGTCCTCCCCTCCCTGGTGCATGACGACCAATCGGGATTGCTTCCGGGCCGTAACACGGCCTTAAACCTCCGTAGACTACACAACGTCTTGGGTAGACAGCCCTACATACAGGAGGATGCTGCAATTCTGTCCCTTGATGCCACCCTGGCATTCGATTCCATAGAGTGGTCTTACCTTTTTGAGGTCCTGAGACGTTTTGGATTTGGCCCTGTTTTCATTCAATGGGTGCGATTGCTATACACTGATTTGTTGGGCCAGGTACGAGTCAACGCCCACATCTCCAGACAATTCCAACTGCATAGAGGGAGCAGACAGGGGTGTCCCCTCTCCCCCCTCCTGTTTGCACTCACCTTAGAACCCTTAGCCCATTGGATCCGAACTGATGTTTCCATCAAAGGGCTGCGGTGGAATGATGATACGGTTGATAAAATATCCCTATATGCAGATGATATTCTTGTTTATGTTTCCTCTCCCAAATCCTCCATTAACAGTCTGTTACATGTCATTACACATTTTGGTAAATATTCTGGTTTCTCAATCAATTGGTCCAAATCGGTTTTATATTGTCTTCATGGTCCTCCACCCGCTCTTCCGAGAGGGTTCTCAATTGCCGTGGCCAGGGACGGATTTAAATATTTGGGCATTTTTGCTACTCTGGATCCCCAAATCTTCTACGATCACAACCTAAAAAACCCATTACAGAGGCTCCATAGCGACGTATCTCACTGGCGTGCGCTGCCCTTATCCCTTCCTTGCAGAGCGGTTCTTTTCAAAATGTTAGCGCTCCCGTGTTTTTTATATGTCCTTCAAAATTGTCCATTCCCAATTGCTGACTCCTACTTCCGAGCATTGGAGGGTGACCTACCGCTCCTCCTATGGGATGGAAAGGCGCCTCGAATTTCCCTGAACAAACTTGCTCAGGGTTGGTACGATGGGGGTATTGCCTTGCCAAACATGCGCCTCTACTATTGGGCCTCCCAATTGGTAGCTACCAACTCCTGGATTCACGAGTCACCTACAAACCCGGCCTTTCATTTAGAACGCTACCAGACAGGACGGGAGGGGTACCTGGGCGCCCTATAACAGTAAATTCCCCCGAAATCGCTAAGTGGGACCAATGTCACAAACCATAGCTATTTGGTACCGAGCCACCAGGAGCTTGGGATGGTCCGAAGTGTTTACTAAAGCTACCCCGCTCTGGGCCTCACAGAAGCTAGGTTCCCTTTGGCATCATAAGGGATTTGATAGATGGGACGTGATCGGCATCTCCACTCTGGGCGACTTGATCCATCAAGGGAAACTATTGACTTTCACCGAGCTCCACCAGCGCCACTCTCTAGCCCGGGCAGAGGCGTTCCGGTACATCCAAATTACACATGCTATCACTACAAATGCATCCGACCTTTCCTCCCTTCCGGAGGCCTCACCTCTTGAGGATAGGTTACTATCGGAACCTCTCCTGACAAAGGCAATCTCTTGCACATTTTTTTTTTTTTAAGACCAATGGTCCCAAACTTTATTTAGTTTCACAGATAAGCTAGTAATTATTCATACAATGTCATAACAATGAATTACTACTACAAACGGTACTCAGCAAATAGCACATATTGACATGTCAGTTACATATGAGTGAAAATAAACAGTAGCCAGTGGAGATGCATTAGTCCGCAAGTGGCGGTGCCAGGAAACGTCTCGTGCTACAGTGCTCGCAGCTCGTAGCACTGCGAAAGGACCAGAATGGTCACGAAAACCAACAGACAATGTTTTAAGTTGTGTTCCCTGATTAGCACATTAGCGGGCAGAGGCAGGATCATACCCTCCGTTGTCATATGGGTCGCTGGGTTTCCGTCTCCTGTTCATGGAAGCATCCAGCCGGCATTATGTGAAACGTAAGCGGGGAGGGGGGATCGAGCATTATCATGAGTACAGCATGAACAACCTCTATGTCAACCAAGAGATATAACTGGGAAGTAAAAGAAGAGGGGGAGGGAGAAACATTTCAACAACTGTTGGACCAGTATTTGCATGTGTAGTAGTGTATCTAGATCCCTAGCTGTGTGTGGTGCACCCTATGCGGGTAGCGCAGGGGCGGGGGCAGTTGAGGATGTGGTGTCGCTGCGGCTGCAGGGCGGGGGAGGGGCGGGGAGCGGGAGGGGACATCCCCCGTTGTGTAAGGTCTCAGCGGTCGGCAAGTTAGGACAGTAATCAACTGGGTCCCCTCTATTCCGTGTCGGGATGGTACTCTATACCGGCCCGGGCGCACGCCCGATGGTACACGATTAGGGCAGCGTCCCAGTCTTGGGCGATCGGGTACTTCCGTAGGCCAGCGGTCTCCTCCCTGTGTAGAGACACACTCTCCGCACAAGCCCAGTTATCAAGAGAGCGACGCCAGTAGATAAGGCGCTTAGCCGTGATGAGGCCTAAGTCCCAGACACGCGCCCGTAGCTTGGTCTGCTTGGTTCTCTTGTAGAGTCCCAGTAGGCATACTTCCCACGTCTTGGGGAGGGTATCGCCTGTGGCCGCCGTCAACGTGTCCGTGACCGCCGACCAGTACGAGGCGAGGTGGGCGCAACTCCAGAGTGCATGCAAGAAGTCCGAATCCAGGAGGCCGCATCTGGGACATGCCGACGAAGTGAGTCCGAAGTAGGGATTCAGTTTGTCTGGAGACAAATATGCGCGATGAATGATGTAATATTGGATGGTCTTAAATCGCGCGTTGCGTGGAATATTCCTGGCGCCCGCTAATACTGCAGCCCACTGTTTGTCCGTCCAGTCGGTACCCCGGTCGGTCGCCCACTTTTCCCTCAGTCTTTGGGAGGAAAATTGGGTGTGACTGTGCAGCGCTTGTGCCAACCAATGCACTATGTGGGACCCATCGCCCATCACATGCAGGTATTGGATGAGTAGATGAGTGGACGGCTCGTGGCTCATGTCACCCCATGCCTTCGTCAACTCATGGAGGAGTCTGGCGTGCGCCAGAAATTGACCCACTGGCAGCTCGGCATCTGCTGCCAGGGTCTCGAAGGGCAATAGCTCTCCGTCGCTATATAGGCCGCTCAGGTCGTCCAAGTCTGCCGCAGTCCAGCTGCGTAGCTCGGTCGAGGACAGTATGCCAGTGCCTAAGGGAGTCCCTAGTAGAGGTAGGTTCGGAGCATAGGGCACCGTACTTTTGGTGAGTCTGAGGCTCCGCACAAAGCACCGCCTCGCAACTGCCACATGGACCTGTGTGGGGGGCCGGCCCTGTGTTAGGGGGTGGAAGAGCGTCAGCACCTGTACGGGAGACAGGGTGGTGTCGACCGTGGCCGTGTCCATCATGTTCTTGCCGCTCAGCCAGTAAGCGACCCATTGTAGCTGGGCTGCTAAGTAATATAGCTCCTGATTGGGAACCGCTAAGCCTCCAGCGTCCGTGGCTGCGTATAGGGTCTTCAATGCTACCCGGGGTCTCCCCTTATTCCAGATGAGGCGCCTGGTGAGGGTTTCCAATCCGTTGAATATGTGCGCCGGCACATACACTGGCAGGTTAGCATAATAATAGAGGAGCCGGGGGAGCATTATCATCTTGGTTAGCGCCACTCTGGCTGGCACATTCAGTGGGAGGGAGTTGCAGAACGTGACCTGGGCCGAGAGCGAGGATATGGCTCTCACTAGGTTGCCCTCCAGGAGATCCACAGGGTCTCGATATATTAAGATCCCTAGGTACCTAAATACCGTTGGGTGCCATCGGAGCGTCTCCCCCATCATGCGCACATCACACTGTGGCATCTCGGTACTGAATGCATAGGCTCCCGATTTGGCCCAGTTAACGTGGAGCCCCGACATGTCTCCAAAAGTTCGAAAGATGTCTGTGATTTCCGCGGGTATGCATGTGAGGTCTCTGATATATAACAATAAGTCATCGGCATACAGAGACACCGAGTGTATGCCATCTGCCAATGGGATGCCCCAGGCGTCGCCGGAGGTGCGGAGCAGTTCCGCCAATGGCTCCATCGCCAAGGCGAATAATAGAGGGGAGAGGGGGCAGCCCTGTCTGGTACCCCTTCCAATGCGGATCCTGTCAGAGAACAACCGTCCAGTCCGGACTCGGACCTCGGGCGCTTGATAGAGGAGTCCCACCATCTGGACGTAGGCATCGCCCAGCTCGTACTTCTCGAGGACGCGAAGGAGATATGGCCATTCCACCGAGTCGAACGCTTTTTCCAGATCAAGCACGATGCATCCTGAGCGTGGCCAGGTGGGGGTCGCATACCGCTGGACCCTGAAAAAGCGGCGTAGATTGTAGGACGTGCTCCGGGTCGGTACAAAGCAATTCTGATCAGAGTGTACCAGCGTGGGGACCAGTGGTGCAAGCCTCCGGGCCAGTGTCGCTGCTAATATTTTGTAATCGGTGTTGAGGAGCGCTAATGGTCTGTATGAGCCGAGTTCGTTCGCTTCTCTACCCGGTTTCAGCAGAGAGACCACGTTAGCTTCGTTCAGGGACGCCGGGAGTTCAGCATCTTCCGATGCTGCCTTATACACTCTCAACAGTTCCGGTATTAACACCAGTGAGTAGGCTTTATAGAACTCTGCCGGGAGTCCGTCAGGGCCCGGTGCCTTGCTATTGGAGAGGGAGAAAATCACCTCCCGCAATTCCTCACCGGTGAGTTCAGCACCCAGCTCTGTCTGATGGGCAGCAGTAGCTGTCGGGAGCTGCAGTGTCGTCAGATATTCCGTAATCTCCACCACTGTGGCCCGCAGCCGTGAGCTGTACAGGGACCTGTAATGCGACGTGAACGCTTCATGGATCTGTTTCTGGGTGTAGACCTCAACACCGTGGGCTGTGCGGATCGACAGGACCGACGCGGATTGTGTGTCTTGTCGTATCAGCCACGATAGTAGCCTTCCAGGTTTATCACCTGCGTTGTGGGTGCGCGTGGAGTGTGCTGCGAAGTTAATGTTCTTTAGGCGCTCCATCAAAACAGCGTGATCCGCCCTGGCCGAGATCAGTTGGGAATCATCGCCCCCGACGCCTCCCGTTCTTTATCCAGCAGTGCCTCTTCCGCCCGTATCAGATCCCCCTCCACCTGTCCTCGTAGGCCCGCCTGCACACCGAGGCAGCCTCCCCGGGTCACCGCCTTGAAGGCGTCCCACTCGATTCTCGGGGAGGAGGTCGAGTCATTATTGTCCTCGAAATACTGTATGATCCTCCTGGATATCTCCTCTCGGAATGGGGTATCGATTAGGAGATCTGGTTGCAAGCGCCATGTGGGTACAGGCGGGCGTGGGCGCCTCCATCCATATACCAGCGTGTGTGGGTTATGGTCCGAGTGCGTCCGTCCCAGGTAGTCAGTGTCTGTCACGGAGGGGATCAGGTCGCGGGACAGCATGTACCTATCCAACCTGACATGCAGTGAGTGGGCCCCCGAGTAGTAGGAATACACCCGGGCGGTGGGATTTCTGACTCGCCAGGCATCCTGTAAATTCCACTGCGTTGCCCAATCAAGTAGGGCCCTGGAGGTTGCCTGCACTGGGGCAATTGCCGTTGGGGGGGACGAGCGGTCAAGGGAGACATCTAGTACGCAGTTGTAATCCCCACCCATCATCAGGGGTACATCTGGCCAAGGCACAATTACTGCCGATAATCGCGTGAAGAATTTCCCCTGTTCTACATTAGGTGCGTAGATGGAAGCTATGACAATCTGCTGCCCGTCTAGTCTGCCCTGTATGAAGACGTAGCGCCCCTCGGTGTCAACATTGCTGTGTGTCAGTGCAAATGGAACCCCGGGCCGAACCCAGATCAGGGTCCCTCGCGCAAATGCGGAAAAGGTTGTGGCAAATATCTGCCCCCTCCACCTACGGCGAAGCGTGGCCACCTCAGTGGCGACCAGGTGTGTCTCCTGTAGTAGGGCAATCTGGATCTGTTGTCTTTTAAGATAGGAGTACACCTGGTATCTACGTGAGGGTGTATGCATGCCCCTGACATTCCAGGTACAAAATTTAATCGTAGCCATCACAGTATTCATTGCGCCCAAGTACCCGCCCCCTCCCCCCCGCCCGCCCCACCCATACACGCACAGCAGCAGTGAACAATGACCATTTTTTCCCCTCGCCCTCTCACACAGACCCCAGGATGCACGCTGTAGCATTTCAGTGCCAACACTAGTCTCAAAAGGAAGAACTTGAACAGAAACATAATACCAAAAGGGCAACAACAAAACAAGTTGCCGCCCAAACGCTCTATCGAGCTCAATCAATCCGTGAGTTCAATGGGGGGATGACTATGCACAGCACTTAGGTAAAACAAGTTAGTTCGTTACGCCAAGAGAGCCGTGGTGGCTCCCCTCCACGGGCAGTGGGTCAAAGGGCACCAGAAGTCAGTGGCGGTGTCCGCAGATAGGTCAGAGTTCCCAATGTCACTGGACTCGGATAAGTAGTCCCAGGTGGGGTCCCATCTGTTATTCCCTCGGGGGGGACACTCACCTTTAGGGGTCCGTCCACCCCACCAAAACTATGTTCCCGGTGGTGCTCCAGTAGAACAGCTCTGGCTCTCCTCCCGGTGCCGCGGCGGCTCCGCGACTGTCCGGTAGATGGGGGGGTTCGGGAGTGGGGCACAGACCCCGGAGATGGGGTTGGTCGTAGCTGTCGGGGTCCCCAGGAGTGCCGATGTGGACCCCCGATCGGGTCAGCCTTGGAAGTGAACAAACTGCTCCACGATGCCAGTTGCAGTGGCCTGGCCAGGGCTAGGCCGAGGAGGATTGCTTATGCTATCAGATCTGACGTTTGGGGTGTGACATCCGGTAGGCCCTCTGTATTCGAGTCACCCGGTAGTCCGTACATGTAGTCGTCGTCCTCGCTCCCGCGTGACCGTGGGCTGGCGTTGGAGATCAGAATAGGTGATTGTGACCCGCTGATCTCAGCTGCTATTCGGAGGGCCTCTTATTGTTCATTCTGTATTTGCTCTGGAGTGGGGCCGATTTCTGCGTCCACGGTCGGCGACCCGGCCCTCGAGGCGTGCCGCTGTCTCCGCCTGCGGGAACCTCTGTTTCGGCTTTGCTCCATCGGTGCGGGCCCGTGATTCGCATCCACTCCCGAATCCAGCCAGGCCGTCGCCGCCTCCGGAGTATCGAAGAAGTGGGTCCTGTCCTGTGCCACCACTCTGAGGCGTGCCGGGAACAGCAATGAGTACTTGAGAGCCAGGCGCCTGAGCCGTTGTTTCACCGCGAGGAACGATTGACGCCGTCGTTGAACTTGTATGGTGTAATCAGGGAAGAACATCACCTTGGCGTTGTCTACCTGTATGTTCGACAGTTTCCGCGTTTCGCGGAGGATGGTGTCCCGATCACGGTAGTTCAACACCCGCATGAGCATTGGTCTCGGGTTGGAGCCCTCCGGGGGTGGACGGGATGGTACTCTGTGCGCTCTTTCCACCACAAAGTGTGGTGACAGCGTGCCTTCCGGTAGTAGCCCTCTGAGCCAGGTCTCCATATGTTCCGCCGTCTCCCTCCGCTCCCATCGTTCCGGCAGGCCTACTATGCGCACATTGTTCCTTCTGGCCCGTCCTTCCGCATCCTCCGCTCTATCCTCGAGGAACTCCACCCGGTTGAGCAGGTCACGGACGTGCTTATCTGTCTGCGCCAGCTTGGGTGTGGTCTCCGCCATTGTATGTTCCAGGGTCGTGGTGCGGTCGGACAGTTTCTTGTGGTCCGCGCGGAGGAGTGTCAGGTCCACAGCCACCTTATCGATCCTGTTCTCCAGTGATGTACGGGTCAGCTGCATGGATTCCTCCAGGCGCTCCATGGCTGCCAGCATAGTATCCAGTTTGGAGGCGGTTAGGTCAGCTTCTGTGTTCTTCACCATCTTTCCTTTGCTCAGTGTCCCACCGGTGCCGGTCTTCGCTCTGGTCCCCCCTGACATGTGGGTGGTCTTCGCAGCTAGGCAGCCGATTGGGTAGGCTCTCGCAATGAACACTGTTGGGGCCTGTGCGCGTGGGTCTCCTGGTCAGGCTCTCTGCTCCACCCGTGCCGGACGGCGTGTGGTCCGCGGGGGAGGGGGGGACCGCTTCACCGCAGGACTTCAGGAGTTGGCACTATGACACTGTCTGGGGAGGACGAGATGGCCGTGCTTTGACTGGCATGAGGTCCCCCAGGCGTACCGGCTGTCACCATGAGTGTCTTTTTTTGCAAATCACCTCTCGGCCGTGCCACGTGGTGGTCCGCCAGGCCGGGCCGCGTGTTCTCTCCGATTGTGTCCGCCCTTTGGGCCTGAGAAGGCGCGCCCTGTCGGGTGATTCTAGACGTCACCAAGCACCGCGTGGGGTTCCGCGTAGTTCAGTATAATGCTAGCAGAGGTGGAGAGTGCGGGGCCGCTCTGTTTCCCCACCCGCGTAGGCCCAGGAGATCCCCCCAGCGCTGGGCCGGCTGCCAGAGGGGCCGCTCCAACGCGGCCGCAGTCTGCGTGTTGTGTGGGCCGGGCCCCTCGGTGTTAGACGGGTCAGGTGCTGGTTAATGTCTATTTCTGGGCGGTGGGCGGGTACAGGGGCCCAGGAGATAGGGCCGTACAGCCTCCGTTGTTGGTCAGTCGGACCCAGGGGTGATGGCGTCTGTGTGGGCCCCTTAACAATCGAGCACGACCTTCCCTGGACAGTGCTGGCAGGTGCGGCGGGTTGATGTCACAGTTCGCCGCGAGCCAGCGCGGTGTGTTTACTTGCAGCTTCTGGGATCCCTGATTAGTTGGGTCACCGGGGGTAACGGGTGGTGTGGCGCGGTCTCTTTCCCTGTGCTGGGCCTATTTCAGGGCGGCGGGTGGGCGTAGGGGCCCCGGGGACAGGGCTGGTCCGCTTCCGTTGCAGGCCGTCGGGACCCAGGTGTAATGTCGCCAATGCGGGCCCCCGAACAGTCGAGCGCAATCTCCCCCGATGCCCACGGGGTTTGGCGGGACGCCCCCGCGATGGCAGACAGGGTGGGCCGGTTTCACGGCTCGCCGCGAGCCAGGGTGGTGAGTCCTCTATCAGTGTCTGGGGCCCCTGTGTAGTTGGACCGCCGGGGGGTATTCGGTGTCGTGGCGTGGTCACTTTCCCCCACTTGATTGCGCCCGGGGAGGACACACGCGCCGCGGCCTACCTCGCAGGGCCAGATCCCCGGTCTCAGGTGGTTGGGTCGCCGACCGGAAGTGAGCTCTGGGCGGGCAGTCGCCGGGGCCGCCGTCGGTCGGAGGGTCAGGCACTCCGATCCGTCTGTAAATTTCTCTGGTGGTGGATCGGGCTCCCGGGTGCACTCGGTTCGAGTTTGGGCCCAGTTCCGCTGGTAATGGAGGAGAAATGGCCAGTGGTAGGGGAGCTTCACTCGGAGCTCAGCCCGGGCACGTCTTCTCACATCGCGTGCTTGGCCACGCCCCCCAAGGCAATCTCTTGCACATACCGCAAATTATGCAACAATATGCCCGACTCCTTCCAGTCCCTACAAGACAAGTGGCAGGGGGATGTGGGAGACCTGGAGGATGACGAATGGAGTTCGACGCTGATGTCCCCCAGGGAAACGGCGATAAATCACTGCTTCAGGTTGATCCAATTGAAAATCCTAAACAGAGCCTATATGTCCGCTCCTCTCCTGGCCAAACTGGGTAGGCGCCCTGATGAAAAGTGTCTCCGAGGGTGCGGCCCCCTGGTTCTTTTTACCATGTTCTGTGGGAATGTTCAGTAATCCAGCAGTTTTGGGACAGGGCGGCTCGAAAAATGACAGAAGCGGTAGGGAAGCCCATTCCTCTTTCCCCTAAAGAGGGGATTCTTAATGTGTGGGATGCCACAGACCTCCCGGAGGTGGAGCTTCAATGGGTGGCCTTGGGTTTCCTGTTGGTGAAGCGTGCAGTTGCAATGCAATGGGGTGCCCCCCAGAGGCCTCTCCTGGTGGGTTGGGTGGCGGAAATGGATAGATGCTTGCTAGCTGAAAAATCTGTATTTAAGATCAGGGGATGCCCCAAGAAATGGGACAAAAAGTGGGGTCACTGGAATGCGTATAGAGGTGAGATCTGTACCTCCCCCACTGTGGATATGGCTGTGGATAAGGCTGGACCTAGACGGTGTAATGATCTTTAATGTGATTTTCTTTCTGTAATGCCCATCATATCTGATTCTGTATTGTATTGATTCTTTACTGGATAATGACTCTGCTTTTGTTTTTGTTCTGTCAATAAAAATGTTAAATAAAAAAAAAAAAAGGGGCAAGGTAGTAGGCTCCTGTAATGGTAGAAAGAAGCCCTAAGGGAAGCACCTGGAGAAAAACACTAAGGGCCTCATTTATGAGGCCTTGCGTCAGTTTTGCGCTTCCGATTCGTCACTTTTTGTGACACATCAGCAGCGTAAAACATGCCTCGTGTTGCGCACTATTTACAAAGCGACGCATCTAAGCAGATGTGTCACTTTGTAAACCCCTGCGCTACATTATACATGCGTCAGGTATAATGTTTGCAGGGGGGGGGGGGCGTTCCCCTGCAAAAAGCCCCGTAGAAGTAACGCAGTGAAATCTATGAGATTTCACTGCGTCACTTCTAGGACACCGTTGCGTTAAAATCTTGCGCCTACCTCACAGCAGGCGAAAGACTGACGCAGGCCCTTTCACATGGGGCTACCCCATGTGAAAGGACGCATTGCTGGAGTTGCGTCACTTTTGTGACACACTCCAGCAATGCGTCACTTTTGCGCTTACAGATACGTCAGAAATACGGACGTATCTGTAACTCCTTGCGACATGATGCGTCATACATTAAATAGGACGCATCAGGTATGTCGCAAGGAGTGCGCACTGAGAAGTGATGCATCCCTGCTTTCACGCGGCGATGCGTCATTTCTCATAAATGAGGCCCTAAGATGTTAGGGGCGGAAGCAGTTGCCAAACTGGTAAGTCTAGCAAGCAAGCCATGCAACAAGCTAAGAGTTGCCAGGCAAGAGGGTACAGGAGGCAGCTTTCTGTAACCATTTCTGCCTCGCTAAAACCAGAATCTATAGTTTAGGACAAGGATACTTCCCAGCACCGATATCCCTGCAGCCAAGTGCTTCAGAGCCACCAAGGAACCCCTATCTGCCGTATGTAACCAAGAGTTTGGCAAAAAAGACAATTAAATGTCACACAGAATCCAGACATCATCTGCGGGCGAGGAGCACACTTACTCTTCTTCAAGACACGCAGTAGAGACTATGCACAGAGATCACAAGCATGCACCGATGACTGTGCCACAGTTTATGTAGGTCAATTGTGCAAAAACAGAGCTTTGTGGCTTAAGTTTCTTACCCGGAAAAAAAGAGGGGATGAGAGGACAGGAAATAGAAAAATAGGGCAGGGGGTCAAATTAGGGCATTGCTAGCATTAAAGAGGCATATTTGATGAACCAATGTGCAAAACACCAAAACTGGCAAAGTTGAATACCTGCACTGGAGCATGAGGCATGCTCACGCATGCAGTAAGACAATGTTCAATGTTTTGATTGTTAAGACATAGACACCACATGTATACAAACAATAAGTCTAATTTACTATTATCCCGAAAGTCTTGATCTGTCCATCCTTGGCATACACTGGAACACTTGTAGCTTACGTTAGGATATGTCAACAAAGATTTGTATAACCTGTTATCGCATTTAGTATGTGCTCACAGTGCTGGTGTATTGGGATCCCTTCACCACTGGTCTCAAGTTTTTCATAACAGACTCTAGTCCAACTTCGGCTTGAGTAGGATAGTGAGCAATATTGGTGTGGTTAGTATTTCATGTACTATATATTGTTGGACCATCTGGTAAGAGTGTGAGGAGCACCTAATTCCAGTGGCCACCAGGAAGGGGTCCAAAGGATCCTCCAACCAAGATGAACACCAGGCAGGGTTCCAAAGAACATAATAAAAATGTTGACTTCAGCCTTGTCTAAGTAAGACTTGACAACATTTGCAGCCATACATTCACCTACCCTGGCTAAGCAGTTGCAAAAATTGAGTCCGCACAATGTCTTGATTGTCATCCATGATGATGATCTGCTGAGTATCATTACAATGCATCATTGATGAAAAGAGTGATTAAGATCTCTTCGAGAAGTGATATAAACAATTAAATAGGGTCAGGATCAGAGACGATTACTGACGGACTCCACAACTCGGGGGTCAGAAAGAAGATTGCAAGAGGTACTACTTGGGAGCATTGGGTGAGAAAAGATTGAAACCAAAGTAGGGCGTGTGCGGTGATACCTAGTGTGAGTCTGGTCAGGAACAGAGGATGTCCCACAGTGTTAAAAGTTGCTAAGCATCAAGGAGCATCAGAACTACATGCTTCCCTGATTCATTTATGTGATCTAACTTTAGCAGACATCAAGAAGAGGGCGTGGCTTGGCGCGTCTAAGAGTGCTCCTGGACCCCTTCTTCATCCGCCCAATATCCGCCTGTCCTTACCTTCATCCAGCCTCATCAAGCCTCACAGCCCGCTGCCATCTACTTGCTGCAGCGGCGGGCATTGAAATTACGGTCGCAGAGCGCCCCGGGACGCTGTTGAAGGATTAGTTACTTACCTGTAATCCTAGTTCTCATCCAGGGGTATACTCATAAAAGTCATAAGCTATGAATAATCCCCGCCCATGTGCGGGATCCCGGAGCATATAGAAAATACATATAAATATATATATATATATATATATGTGAAACATATATTTGCAGCCTAAAAAACATATTCTAACTGGCAAAAGTGCCGCAAAATTACATAAATTAGCATACATACAGTAGTACTCTTCCAAACCCTAAGGAAGAAAAGAGAGCAGAAAACATTTGTATACAACAATGCTTTATTGCCAAAGGAAAACCTGTAATTGCAGGCATTTGCCAGTAGGCTGCAGTAGAGTATAAAGCAAACAAAGAAAACTGACACCTTGCCTTTAAGGCATTAGAGTAGGGGTACCGTGCCTTTAAGACCTGAAGGCAACCCCCTGCTCCCATGGTGCACCACAGGTGACAGTTGGGTCAGTTCTTTTTGGAGGTGCATAACACCTGAGGATATCTACAATAAAACATCTCATAACTGTGTAACTCTGCTCGTCCGGGGAGGTGGGCGGGAGCTTATGACTTTGATGAGTATACCCCTGGATGAGAACTAGGATTACAGGTAAGTAACTAATCCTTCTCATCCAGGGGGATACTCATCAATAGTCATAATCTATGAATAGATTAGCAAGCTCATACCCAAAGTCTCGCGGACGAGCAAGAAGTGTAAAAACTTCACAGAAAAACTAAGACATATATTGCCAATACATCTTATGCAAACAAGTTCCTTAAAGAGGCCTGCCCTACTCTGGCAGCGGCCTGAGTATCTGAGTCCAGGCAATAATGGCGGGTAAAGGTATGGACAGACCGCCAAGTTGCCGCTTTACAAATTTCAGAAATAGGATCATTACGAAGGAGAGCTGTAGTGGAAGCTTTCCCTCTAGTACAATGTGCATGTGGTTTACCCTGCAAGGTCTTGTTAGCTAGTTGATAAGCAAAAGCTATACAGGAGACAATCCAGCAAGAAATTGACCTTTTGGAAGCTGACAGACCAGTATTAGTACTGCCAGAGTTAACAAAAAGCCGGTCAGACTTTCTCAGAAGCAGGGTTTTTGACAAGTAAAACTTCAGGACCCTCCGGAGATCAAGGGAGTGTAATGACCTCTCCGGGGGAGTGGAAGGATTAGGAAAAAAGGTAGGTAAGGTAATAGACTGGTTGATATGAAAGTCTGAAACTACCTTAGGCAGGAAACTTGGGTGCGTTCTTAAAACCACCCTATTGGCATGAAAAACTGTGTAAGGTTCCTTGCAACACAAGGCCTGGATTTCACTGACCCTACGGGCAGAGGTAATCGCCACTAAAAAGGCAGCTTTCCAGGTCAAGTGCTGCAAACAGGCCTTATGGATAGGCTCGAAAGGAGCACTCATCAGCTTAGTCAGTACAATATTAAGCTCCCAGGGAGGAGAGGGGGACCTCACCGGTGGGAAGACTTTTTTCAGACCTTCTAGGAAATCTTTAACTACAGGCATAATGAAGAAAGATGTCTGATTAGGAGACTTCCTATATGCTGTGATGGCAGCTAAATGAACCCTGATGGAGGGGTATTTCAAGCCTGATCTCGCTAAATGCAGTAAATATGGAAGAATCACCTGCTCTTGGCCATGTACCGGGTCAAGAGAGTGCTCACGACACCATAAGAAGAACCTCTTCCACTTGAAAGCGTAGGACTTCCTAGTGGAGGGTCGCTTCGATTCCTTAAAAATAGTCATGCAGTCTGCTGGGAGGTCTAAATGTCCATACTGGATGACCTCAGGAGCCATGCCGTCAAGCGAAGGGAAGGAAGGTTGGGGTGCAACACCTTCCCCTGGTCTTTGGTCAGCAAGTCTGGACGGCATGGTAGGCGCCGGGGAGGAACCTCCGACATCTGAAGAAGATCGGGGTACCACCACTGGCGTGGCCACTCTGGTGCTATCAGGATCATTCTGGTGTTGGTCCTGTAGAACTTCTGGATCACAGCCGGGATCAGAGGCAGGGGAGGAAAGGCGTAGAGTAACGTCTGAGACCAGCTGATCAAAAGGCCATTCCCCAGTGATCCCTGTTGGGGGAACCTGGATGCGAAGACGGGGCATTTTGTGTTGGCCGCGTCTGCGAACAGGTCTACGTCCGGTAAGCCCCAACACCGAAAAACCTCTTGAGCCACTTCCTCGTTGAGCACCCAATCGTGCGCTTCTACGAAGATTCTGCTGAGGCAGTCTGCTTGGACGTTTTGAATTCCTGGTAGATGAACTTCCACGATGGATAGGCCTCTTGCCAGGAGCCAATGCCAGATAGCTTGTGCTTCCAGAGACAAGACTCTTGACCTCATGCCTCCCTGCTTGTTCAGATAGAACATAGTTGTTGTGTTGTCTGTCTGAACCTGGAGGTGGTTGGTGCGCAGAGCAGGATAAAGAGACTTGAGAGCAAGATGAACTGCTCGAAGCTCCAGGAAGTTGATATGGTAGCCTTGCTCTACCTCGGACCAAAGGCCTTGAACTTGGAGTTGGTCCATGTGAGCACCCCAGCCTTGAAGGGAGGCATCTGTGACAATTGACTGAGATGGAGGAGGACAATGGAATGGCACTCCTCGGAGAAGATTGGATCGTTTCAACCACCATCTGATCGAGTCCCTGGCTCCTTGAGGAAGCAAGACTCGGTCTTCCCACTGGTCCGATCTCTGAGACCACTGATCTTCGAGGGCTTGTTGTAAAGGTCTCATGTGAAGGCGAGCATTGGGCACAATGTAAATGCACGAAGCCATCGATCCCAGCAGAGAGGACACTTGTCTGGCTGTGGGGGCCTGATTGTCCAGAAGAAGGCAACCCTTCAGGAGCATAGATGACAACCTCTCTTCCGAAGGACACACGCTTGCCTGAAGTGAGTCCAGAGAAGCACCCAGGTAGTGGATCCGCTGGGAAGGATTGAGAACTGATTTCTTCAGATTGACGTGAAGACCCAACGACTCCATCAGTTTGAGGCAGAACGACAGATTGTTCTGAAGCAGCGACGGGGTGGAGCTCTTCAACAACCAATCGTCTAGATATGGATAGACGAAGATCTTTCTTTTGCGGAGAAAAGCAGCCACCACCGCCATGCATTTTGAGAATGTCCGAGGTGCAGATTTCAGGCCAAACGGCAACACTCGATATTGGTAGTGACGACGTCCGATCTGAAACCTTAGAAACTTCCGATGTTTGACTGACACTGGTATGTGGAAGTAGGCGTCCTGCAAGTCGATGGCACACATCCAGTCTCCCTGATGAAGATGTGGGAAGATCTGGTGCAGGGCAAGCATACCGAACTTTTCTTTTCGTATGAACTTGTTTAGCCTTCGAAGGTCTAGAATGGGCCTGTATTCTTTGACAGATCCTCGTTTTTGAACCAGGAAATATCGGGAGTACACTCCTTGATTTTTGTGAGTTGAGGGAACCTCCTCTATGGCCATTTTTTCTAGAAGGACGGAGACTTCGTCTCGCAGCAATTGAGTCTTGTAACGTGGAAGATGTTGCAATTGGGGGAATACCTGCGGAGGAGGAGACTTGAACCTCAGCAAGTAGCCATGCTGCACAATATTCAGCACCCATCTGTCTTTTGTAATAGATTCCCACTCTGTCAGATGATGAGAAACACTTCCTCCCACCGGAGTGGTGAACAGACGTGGAGGAAGCAATGGCTCAGGGCTTAGGAGGTTGCTTTGAGGAGGGCTGTTGTCTGTTATTGCCACCTCTTCCTCTGCCAGGGCGACGCTGCTGGAACTGCGTCTTCTGCTGAGACTGGGATTGCCACTGAGGGGTTTGAACCCTCTGTTGGAAGGACTTCCTCTCTCCTTGACGAAAACGCTTCTTGAACTCCTTGCGCTTTTCTAATCCCACAGCTTTGACGGTGTCCATTTCTGCTTTCATTTTGGACATTTCGTCGTCCGTGTGTGGACCAAACAGAGATTTTCCACTGAAGGGCAAATTCAAAATCTTCTTCTGGGCGTCTGGTTTGAGTCCTGTCAGGCGAAGCCAGGCCGAACGACGGGAACAAATACCACTTGAGTAGCCATGAGCTGCAAGGTCAGAGGCATCCATTGCGGCGCTAATAACTTGATTGGCTACCAAGGCTCCCTCCTGTAAAGTCTCCAGAAAATCTTGGCGATCTTCCTTGTGGAGCTTGTCTGTAAAGCGAGTCAGAGAATCCCAAAGGGACCTGTCGTACCTTCCAAGCAAGGCAGAGGCCCTAGCCACCTTCATAAAGGAAGAGGAGGTGTTGCATACCTTCCTACCAAAAGAGTCCATAAGCTTGCTATCTTTTTCAGGTGGTACTGAGGAAGAAGTAGAGCCTGCATGGGACTTCATGGCAGCCGCCACAATGATGGAGTCCGCAGGAGGATCCGATCTGAGAAACAAGGGATCCTCTGCAGGGGCCTTGTACTTTTTGGCTATCCGAGATGGAACAGATCCCACCCCTGCTGGTGTGAGAAAAGTAGCCATAGCTGGTTCTAGGAGACCGGGAACCAGAGGCAGTAGAGGCCTGGGCGCTGTACGATGACGGAAGGTATCAACAATCACAGAAGTGGGCACCACTGGAGTGTGCAGCGTGATATTCAGCTTTTTTGCTCCCCTGACCAGTACATCGGAGAAAGTCGCGAGGTCATCAATTGGAGAGACTCGGGAAGGAGGCGTAGAGGAATAGGTCGGAGAATAACCTCGGTAAGAGGACCTAGTCGAGGACGACCTTGTGGAGGATCTTGTTCGCCGCCTCTTATGGGACCTGTCACGATTCCTGCTCTGTGACTGCCCCTGGACCTAGAACGATGACTTGATGGAGACCTTGGTCTTGGCCGGATTGGAGATTTTGGTCTGACAGGTGTCCTTGACCGCACTGGAGAACGTGATCTGACTCTAGATCTAGGCCTGGGTGAAATCCTGGGATTCCGAGGAGATCTAGCTGGTCTGGCTGGAGTCTTTGCCTTCGAAGGGGAGTATGTACGGGAGTAATCCGAGCCCGGACTACTCTGTACAGATTCAGCCCCTTGAGGATGATTCAAGCTGCCCGCAGATCTGAGCGAAGATTCTGGGGAGACCTGTACAATGTTCAACCCAGGAGATGATGATTTTCCTGAGGTCTTAGAACCAGGTGACTCCACCTCTGCTGTCACTTTATCCCTCGACGGCGAAATCTTCGACGTCGAAGAAGTCTGGGTGACTAGCGGCGTCGAGCGGTGTCTTGAAGCTCTCGACGGTGATCGACTACGTCTTGAAAAGCTCGACTGAGAACCTCGACGTTGATCCGGAGACTTCGACGTCGATCTCCCTCGACGTCGATCAGGTGGAGGTATATCATGACGTCGACTCGACGACGATTCTCGACGTCGTCTCGACGATGATCTTCCACGACGTCGCGTCGACGGCGACCTTTCCTGGCGTCGCCTCGGCATCGACCTCCTTGACGTCGAAGGATGGGATCTAGCAGTCCCTCTCGTCGGCGGCCAGCTAGCCAGCGGCGACCTAGATGCCATCCTAGCTCTCGACGCCGATCCCTTCCGGGGTGGCGGAGAGTGTCTCAACGTCGACGGAAGCCTCGACGTCGACGGAGACTTAGATGCAGCACCAGCCATGGACTTCGAGCCCGAAGCATGGCGCCTCGACGCCGACTTACTGGATTGCGGCGGAGATCTTCGACGACGTGAAAATGATCTGGGCCTTTTCGACGGCGACCTTGACGTCGACGGAGTTCTTCGACCTTCATTCCTCTTTTTGGAGACGGAGAGGTGGAATGACGCCGTTTTTGGCCGTGCTTGCTTGTAGGAGACGATCTAGGGGCTGTGGAAGCACCCACCTGGTGTCTTTTGTCCATCTCCTGCATGGCATGAAGTCGAATCCTCTCCCTGTCGCGAAGAGTCCGACTTTTAAATTTTTTACAATGATGGCCCTGATCAGGAATATGTGAAGATGGAAGGCACACAATACACACAGAATGTGGGTCATTCAGAGCCATCTTCTTGTCACAGGAAGGACATTTCCGAAAAAGAGCAGGCATTCTGACAGGAACTTCTTGTGGGTTACCACAGAAAAATAAATCAGAAGCCTTATTTATTAAAAAAATGTCGAAATATTTGAGAAAACTCTCTCAAAAAACCAATTTCAGTTGAAAACTGAAGAGCTCAAGCTCCAGGATCCTCACAGAAGGAGCCGGAAAAAAGAACTGACCCAACTGTCACCTGTGGTGCACCATGGGAGCAGGGGGTTGCCTTCAGGTCTTAAAGGCACGGTGTGAGAAGTTGGCCCGATATGCAACGTTCGCTATTCTAGCGACCGCTATGTATCGTTCCAACGACCCTTATGGTGTTTGGTTGTAAGTCAACCTATAGACCAGCTATCCTAGTAGCGTGGATACGAGCAGTCTAAGGCTAAAGACTCGAGAGGGCGTGTTAAGCCAGCTGTTTACCACACATGTACCCCTTGAACACCAAGTGAAAGGACACCACACAAGTGTTATGAAAATAAACAGGATATTTATTAAGATTCACAACAGCCCTGTACTCTTTATGAGGACAGGGTACTAAGCACAAACCAAATCTCTTAGGAAAATACTTCAAGTGCACAATTAAAACAAGTGTCCGAGGACACGGAAAGTTTAAGGTCTCGGGCGGACCCGATAAGGCAAGTCGGAAGCGAGGGACTCGGGACCCTAGAGTAAAGAGGCTATGCAGGCACCGAAATGCCGAGTTACCTAGCCACGAGGGCTGCGGCTGCACAAGTCTTACAGGCGTCGGGGTCTTCGCTGACGAGCCAGGAGCCGGAAGAAAAAGGAGTTGCTGGCCGGCGACCAGTGATGAATAGTTCGTAGAGATCCAAGCCTGGATCAGAGATTGATGATACCTGAAAGCAGAGGGGACCAAGTTCGTACTACTAGCCAGTAGTCAGAGGGTACCAGGAGGGCACCGGTTGGCCGTCACCTCGACCAGGTGAGTGGGCGACGCTAGGCTCTGCAGTCTCACGGACCAGGAGGCGTTGTCGGCGACCACGGTGGAGGTGCGAGCTGTCCCACGAAGGATGATGCTGTCGGCGTCGCTGGGCCCAGGATGGGGCAACAAGCCTTGGCAGATCTCAGGGCCACGTGGTGGGCCTAAGATGGCGTCTTGAGTGGACCAGGAGGGTCCGGGGTGCTTCTCGCAAAGATGGAAGCAAGGGCCAGTCTGGAGCAACCAGACCAGCAGTGTTGATTGTCGGATGTCGTCACAGAAGGGCACAAGCCAGCGGCTAGTGACCAGACAACGTGCTGAGCAGCGAGCAGAAGGGCCCCACGCAGATCGTGGAGATGCTGGGAGACTGCACTTCGGTGCTGGAGCGGCTCAGGGTCGGGGCTTCTCGGACCCCAGAGCACTCACCAGAGAATTGCTTCGATGGTCGTGCTGGTTAAGAGCGTGCAGGTTCTGATGATGGCCGGTCCCTCGAGGTCTCGTCGCACCCACAGATCACAGCTGAGCTGATGACGTGGGTAGAGGTCAGAGGTGCCAGGGAAGCCGGTTCTCGTCGAGCTGGGCCGTCGGATTCCTTGAGGAAGGACTTACAGCAAACCGCAGAGTTCTTAGGTGGTGCCCGCTGATGCAGGGTGACTACTCCTTAGTCACAAGGGAGAAATCTTGAGAAGAGTCTTGAATGTCCTTCCGTAGAAAGTAGTTCTTGATTCAAAGATGATCTAATTTGGAAGGGTCCCCGCTCCGGCCTTTATCCTAAAGAAAGGGGTGGGTACATGACTAGGTCCTGCCCTAAGGGTGGGACCAGGAAGGGGGGTAGTTACACCCCTCTCCCCTGCCGGACTTTCCCCAGGCCAGGGCTGGTGCCCCTGGAACTGGTTCTAACCGGCAGATGCGTAGTGAGCACCGGGGTGCCACTCCGCAGTCACCTTCTCGCAAAAGCCCTACCTACCCAGAATACACAAACCCTGTCTGGGACGGTGCGAACACCGCCCTCGACAGGAAACCCTTTGTCCAAGCTCTCCTCGCTGGAAGGACTCCCAGCAGCAGGAGGTCAGACTCGTGTCTGTGGTGGCAGCATCCATTTTGTGGAGCTGAGGCTTTAGTTAACTTTAACCGGGGTTCACAGTTACGTACATGTCGTATCCCTCTAGAAGGGCGGAATGCTAACCTCGCCGCCAGAATTGGTGAGGGGGCAGCATCCCGATTCGTATGACACCTTACTCGACATGTCTTGATAACGCGACACCGAAGTTACCGATGTGGTACGCGTTATCATGGAACAGCCATTGGGTCTTTGTTCCGCAAGCTGCAACCGGGCTCGGCTCGGGCCAGAACCTAGTTCACACGAGCCCACGCACTCTGCCTTCAGGATTGTCAAGGCCTGCCATAGGAGTGACTGATAGGAACTCGGGCGTCCATTGTACGGTTAGATATAGGGCTACTATACCTAAAGCAAAGGGTGGTTACACGGCTTTGCCCCAGCTGTCATGCAGCCAGTTGTGTCAAATTTAGGAGGCCAGCCAGGGGTGGCATAATACATGCTGCAGCCCCTGGCAGCCCTGGGTACACCCATGCCCTGAGTTACAGGGTCTGATAGGGTGGCCCAGTACCAATTGGAAATGTACCTAGGGTACATGGAATCCATTTTAAAGAGAGAGCAGTAGGCCTGGGGTCCTGATTGGCAGGGTCCCAGGTCGACTATGTCCAAAACCAGCTAAAACACAGGGCAAAAAGTTGGGGGCAACCATAGTCAGGATGTACCTTCCTACACAACCCCCCCCCCCAAACGAAAGGAGATAAGGCTATCCTTGTCCAGGTAAGCCTCTATTACCTAAGTGGCCATATAAGGAAGGACCAGCTCTGGCTTGGTTTCCCCCTGTGTCATGGTCCACTAGGCAACCCCTCACCCTAAGGGTATCTGAGGGTCTCCACCATAGGGAATCTCTGTCTCTGGTGTGTCGTGGGAAAGAAGAAGGCTGATGCTGGGATGGAGTGCTGAAGTGAGGCTCCTCTACCTTTGGGCTCAACTTCCTCCAATCACCATCCATCATGTGTGCCTTTCTTTCTTTAGCTGAGATGCACTGAGCTCTCAGGGTCAGCCTCTGGCTACCTAAAGCTGGAGGCTGAGTCCCTCTGTTTGGCTTACTGGAGGGACAGGTCAGGTCTGGGGTTTTTAGGCCCCATGTTTGGCTGCGCCCAACAGTGTCCAGCTGTGGGAGTTCCCTAACTACTTTTAAGGGGGATCCCTCAGGAGTCTGTTCTATTTTCACTTGGCTAGGTTTACCAGCTTCAGTGATCCTAATCTGCTGATTAAGGGGTTCTTTTGGACAGGGGGCCCTATTGGGTCCACCACTGGCCTCCCTGATCTCTTCAGCCCTGGGCTGACTGAGGCAGGGTAGAGAGGTGCAGGTTACCTGCTCCAGACTGGGTCCCACCTGGGAAGGGTCCACTACCATCAGAGGCTCTGCCAGGCTAGGCCTGACTACCTCTGGGGCAGTTCCTTCAACAGGGGTAGAGTCAGTTCCCTGAGGAGGCTGGCTCTCACCTAGTGTCTGGGAGGGGGAAGACTCTTCTTCCTCCTCAATGCTCTCTGTTTGAGTGGAGTGATCCATTGTTTCAGGCTTCACAACCTCACTATCTGTCTGAGTAGAGGCTGAGACCATTTCAACCTTGCCAACCTTTGCAGGAGGGCACTCAGTTTGTGTTTGGGCTGTGACTGTCACAGCCCTCCTATCCTGCTCTGGAAAGTCTGTCTGAGCCTGGGCAGTGGCTACCACTGCCCTTCCAACCTTTTCAGGGAGGAATGGTGCTTGGACTGGGGCTGTAGCTATTACTGCCCCACTAACCTGTCTGGATAGGCCTATCATTCTGGAATGAGTTTCTTGTTCCACCTCAGCCCATGCTGAGAGTTCCAGGTCATTCCCCAGTAAGCAATCTACAGGTAGGTTATCTGTCACTGCCACTCTCGTGGGCCCTGTGACATTACCCCAGCTGAGCTTGACTACTGCCATGGGATGCCTTCTCTTCATTCCATGAATGTCTGTCACCTGATAAGTAAAACCAGGGGTCAGTTGAGCAGAGGGGACCAGATGGTCACTCACCATGGTGAGGCTGGCCCCTGTGTCTCTGAATGCCTCAACTTTCTGACCATTCACTAAAACTTCTTGTCTATACTTTCCCAAAATGTGGGGTCCAGTAGTGAAGTTGGCAAACCCCATGCCAGTCTCACAGACAAGAGTGTGGTCGGGGAACCTGGCTAGGCCATAGTCCTCCTGATGGCCCAAAGTAATGCCCACCACATTCTTGGGGGCACTCCCACCACCTGGGGGATTACCACTAGTGGTAACAGGAGGTCTGGGAGTGTTACTTGGGGGCATGTTTTCCTTATTGCTGTTTTTAGGGCACTTGGCATCACTTTTGTAATGGCCCACCTGTTTACAGGTATGGCAATAAGGTTTCTTCTGTTCTGAAGGAGTGTTCTGGGACCCACCACCCTTGTTGGAGTTTTGGGGCCCTTGGGAAGTCTTCTCAGTGGATTTATCCCCACCCTTTTCTTGAGGCTTGGTTGATTCCTTTTTCTGGTCACCACCCTGGTTTTTAGGCCTGACCCGGGTTCTGACCCATTTGTCTGCCCTCTTACCCAATTCCTGTGGAGAGGTCAGATCAGAGTCTACCAGGTGCTGATGTAATAACTGGTTCTGACAATTATTTAAGATTTGCTCCCTCATAATTAGATTATACAATCCTTTAAAATCAGTAACCTTACTACCCAGTAGCCAGCCTTCAAAAGCCTTAGTGGCACAATCGACAAAGTCAGACCAATCTTGAGACTGCGTTTTCTGGGTATCCCGGAACAGCACCCTGTACTGCTCCGTGGTTAGGCCAAACCCTTCGACGAGTGTATTCTTCAAGACGTGGTAATTATTAGCATCCTCTACCCTTGTGGTGAGGAGCTTGTCTCTTCCTTTACCTTCAAAGGAGAGCCACAAGATAGCTGCCCACTGACTCTGGGGAACACCTTGCACTGTGCAGGCCCTCTCCAAAGCAGTAATCCATTTGTGGATGTCGTCCCCTTGTTTAAAGGGGGGCACTATCTTACCAAGGTGTTTCGTATCAAAACTCCTTTCCCTATTGCTAGGTATAATGCTGCCACCAGTGGGGACTGCCCCACTTAACTGTTGCTCTCTAGCAAAGGCAAGCCTCTCTTTGGCCAGGGCAAGTTCTTCCCTTTCAATCCTCAGATTAGCTGCCCTTTCCTTAGCTTCGTACACTCTCCTCTGAGGGGACGTCATCCCTCTTTGAGAAGAGTTGTGAGAGCCATTGGTTTGAAGGGATCTGCCAGAGTCTCTTGACAGAGATCGGGCTCGTCCATTCCCAATGTTAAGCTGACCTGATAGTGGCCCTGGGGGTCCCCCAGTACCACTGTCATGCTTGCTTAAGTTGGACCTGCTTAGTCTAACGACTTCTACCTGTCCCTTATCTGCCTCATCCCCAGAGGGATCCTCATCCTCATCATCCTCCACATCTTCGTTCTCAGTTGCGAGGTGGATGAGGTCAGGATCGTCTCTGGTTCCCTCGAGGGGAGGCATGTCTCTTTCTGGATTAGAAGAGCTGGGAAGGGTCTCAGCTTTTCTGGCATCATAAGTCTCCAAGAGACCAATCAGAAAGGACGTTGTGGGGTTAGACCCCTGCTTGATCTTCCTGGAGTGACACACTTGTCTTAACTCCTTGAAGCTCAGCACAGTATATCTTGAAGGGATGACCTGTGGAGGGTCAACTGACACAAGGGGAGACTCAGAGTTTCCTCCTTTGTCTGACATACTGTTTCTAGTGTGGTGTAAGTGATGCACCTACCTACACTATGTGTTTACCTACTGATCCCTTGCTAAGAGTTGCAACCAAGGTGTGCTAGGCCTTGAGGAGCTGCAACAGCTGGTTCAGTAGAACTCAGAGTATTCTAAGCTTAGTTATATGTACTAACAGTACTTATGTGATCTTTCAACAAGATATTCTTAGGATACGCGTGGTAAAACAACAGCAAGCTCAAATCCCAACCGCTGCTCACCAATGTGAGAAGTTGGCCCGATATGCAACGTTCGCTATTCTAGCGACCGCTATGTATCGTTCCAACGACCCTTATGGTGTTTGGTTGTAAGTCAACCTAAAGACCAGCTATCCTAGTAGCGTGGATACGAGCAGTCTAAGGCTAAAGACTCGAGAGGGCGTGTTAAGCCAGCTGTTTACCACACATGTACCCCTTGAACACCAAGTGAAAGGACACCACACAAGTGTTATGAAAACAAACAGGATATTTATTAAGATTCACAACAGCCCTGTACTCTTTATGAGGACAGGGTACTAAGCACAAACCAAATCTCTTAGGAAAATACTTCAAGTGCACAATTAAAACAAGTGTCCAAGGACACGGAAAGTTTAAGGTCTCGGGCGGACCCGATAAGGCAAGTCGGAAGCGAGGGACTCGGGACCCTAGAGTAAAGAGGCTATGCAGGCACCAAAATGCCGAGTTACCTAGCCACGAGGGCTGCGGCTGCACAAGTCTTACAGGCGTCGGGGTCTTCGCTGACGAGCCAGGAGCCGGAAGAAAAAGGAGTTGCTGGCCGGCGACCAGTGATGAATAGTTCGTAGAGATCCAAGCCTGGATCAGAGATTGATGATACCTCAAAGCAGAGGGGACCAAGTTCGTACTACTAGCCAGTAGTCAGAGGGTACCAGGAGGGCACCGGTTGGCCGTCACCTCGACCAGGTGAGTGGGCGACGCTAGGCTCTGCAGTCTCACGGACCAGGAGGCGTTGTCGGCGACCACGGTGGAGGTGCGAGCTGTCCCACGAAGGATGATGCTGTCGGCGTCGCTGGGCCCAGGATGGGGCAACAAGCCTTGGCCGATCTCAGGGCCACGTGGTGGGCCTAAGATGGCGTCTTGAGTGGACCAGGAGGGTCCGGGGTGCTTCTCGCAAAGATGGAAGCAAGGGCCAGTCTGGAGCAACCAGACCAGCAGTGTTGATTGTCGGATGTCGTCACAGAAGGGCACAAGCCAGCGGCTAGTGACCAGACAACGTGCTGAGCAGCGAGCAGAAGGGCCCCACGCAGATCATGGAGATGCTGGGAGACTGCACTTCGGTGCTGGAGCGGCTCAGGGTCGGGGCTTCTCGGACCCCAGAGCACTCACCAGAGAATTGCTTCGATGGTCGTGCTGGTTAAGAGCGTGCAGGTTCTGATGATGGCCGGTCCCTCGAGGTCTCGTCGCACCCACAGATCACAGCTGAGCTGATGACGTGGGTAGAGGTCAGAGGTGCCAGGGAAGCCGGTTCTCGTCGAGCTGGGCCGTCGGATTCCTTGAGGAAGGACTTACAGCAAACCGCAGAGTTCTTAGGTGGTGCCCGCTGATGCAGGGTGACTACTCCTTAGTCACAAGGGAGAAATCTTGAGAAGAGTCTTGAATGTCCTTTCGTAGAAAGTAGTTCTTGATTCAAAGATGATCTAATTTGGAAGGGTCCCCGCTCCGGCCTTTATCCTAAAGAAAGGGGTGGGTACATGACTAGGTCCTGCCCTAAGGGTGGGACCAGGAAGGGGGGTAGTTACACCCCTCTCCCCTGCCGGACTTTCCCCAGGCCAGGGCTGGTGCCCCTGGAACTGGTTCTAACCGGCAGATGCGTAGTGAGCACCGGGGTGCCACTCCGCAGTCACCTTCTCGCAAAAGCCCTACCTACCCAGAATACACAAACCCTGTCTGGGACGGTGCGAACACCGCCCTCGACAGGAAACCCTTTGTCCAAGCTTTCCTCGCTGGAAGGACTCCCAGCAGCAGGAGGTCAGACTCGTGTCTGTGGTGGCAGCATCCATTTTGTGGAGCTGAGGCTTTAGTTAACTTTAACCGGGGTTCACAGTTACGTACATGTCGTATCCCTCTAGAAGGGCGGAATGCTAACCTCGCCGCCAGAATTGGTGAGGGGGCAGCATCCCGATTCGTATGACACCTTACTCGACATGTCTTGATAACGCGACACCGAAGTTACCGATGTGGTACGCGTTATCATGGAACAGCCATTGGGTCTTTGTTCCGCAAGCTGCAACCGGGCTCGGCTCGGGCCAGAACCTAGTTCACACGAGCCCACGCACTCTGCCTTCAGGATTGTCAAGGCCTGCCATAGGAGTGACTTATAGGAACTCGGGCGTCCATTGTACGGTTAGATATAGGGCTACTATACCTAAAGCAAAGGGTGGTTACACGGCTTTGCCCCAGCTGTCATGCAGCCAGTTGTGTCAAATTTAGGAGGCCAGCCAGGGGTGGCATAATACATGCTGCAGCCCCTGGCAGCCCTGGGTACACCCATGCCCTGAGTTACAGGGTCTGATAGGGTGGCCCAGTACCAATTGGAAATGTACCTAGGGTACATGGAATCCATTTTAAAGAGAGAGCAGTAGGCCTGGGGTCCTGATTGGCAGGGTCCCAGGTCGACTATGTCCAAAACCAGCTAAAACACAGGGCAAAAAGTTGGGGGCAACCATAGTCAGGATGTACCTTCCTACACACGGTACCCCTACTCTAATGCCTTAAAGGCAAGGTGTCAGTTTTCTTTGTTTGCTTTATACTCTACTGCAGCCTACTGGCAAATGCCTGCAATTACAGGTTTTCCTATGGCAATAAAGCATTGTTGTATACAAATGTTTTCTGCTCTCTTTTCTTCCTTAGGGTTTGGAAGAGTACTACTGTATGTATGCTAATTTATGTAATTTTGCGGCACTTTTGCCAGTTAGAATATGTTTTTTAGGCTGCAAATATATGTTTCACATATATATACATATATATTTATATGTATTTTCTATATGCTCCAGGATCCCGCACATGGGCGGGGATTATTCATAGATTATGACTATTGATGAGTATCCCCTGGATGAGAACCATGATACACACCGGCGCGTGCTCTCCAAGCAAGATGGCGGCCTCTGTCCCTTGACTTGCGGCACCTGCATCGCCAGCGGGGTAGACTGGAGCCTCCCTGTCATGACCGGGACGGTCGAGAGACCTCCCGCACCCAGCCGCAGTACCTGCCCCAAGTGAGCCGTGGATCCCCCTTCTCCAGACTGCAGACTGGCCGTTGCCAGAGGCCCGCCTGGGACTCCTCTTCCAATCGGCCCTGCTTCCACCGCTGCGGCCTGTGACCGGCTCTTCACAGCCTGACTTCTGGAGTGGAAGTCGGTTTCCTTGGTGCCTGATCCTGGGTGCTGGTGTTACTTGTGGGTACCGCGTAGTGGGCTGCGGCGTCGGATGCCATTTCGGGCATTTCGGCCGCCATTTCGGGCAGCAAGGGGGAGGGGGAGGAGGAGACTCTTCCATCCTGTGAGCGAGGTTGCCACGGATCGGCTGTGTGGAGGCCTAAACTGCCTGCCGCTAGGTGGAATCGGCTGCTCGGTCGCTCAGCGCGGAGCCTGGGCCCCCTCCACCGCCCCCACTCTCTTTATCCTGGCCGACGTTGCTGCTCTGATCCCTGCCGCAGCCCACAGCTTACATTTCTGCCGAAGACCTTAGGGCTCCCGGAAGCACCTACGGCGCATGAGGTCACCTGAGTGAGGGGAGGAGTGGACTCGGCCGCAGGCATCGAGCGACGGGTGGGTTATGGAAGAGGGCCCCCTCCATGACACCCGCCCCTGCCTCCTACAGTGGCCTGCAAATCCTGGGAGGTGGCTGGTGCTGCACTGGCTCGGCCCTACGCACCGGCTTTCCATAGCGACTGCCTCTTTCTATCTGGCCTGGAGCAGCGCTCCGAATGGCCTGGGAGGGCAGGGTACACGGCCAACCGCTGGCTCTGTGGTTGCGCTCTGGGGAGCCACTTCTGAGCACCGGCTGGGTGCTGCAACAATAGTGGTGTCCTGAGGAGCTATCTGGATGGCTGCTGTGGGAGGCGGCTGTTCCCTCTGCCTTCCCTGGCACAACCTGGGGAAGCCCGGAACACAGTCACGGAAGCCCACACTGGTCCTAGGCCCCATTCTGCGAGGGGCCTGCACGCGGGGAGTGGTGGCAGGGCCTGAGTGCCTAGGGACCTGGCGGAGGAGTGCTCCAGAGGTGAGGAGTGGGGGTATCTGCGGGAGCCGACCTGAGTCTGTCCTTGGCCCTGGGTGGGGGGGATTCGGGCGGCAGAGGAGATCCATCTCCTGGAGCGGTCACCCCCCCATCGTGACATGGTCTGGGGCCTTGGAGACACTCTCCACGCACTGCTTGGAATACAGGGGGTGCCACAGAGTGGAAGGTGCCTCAGCTGCTGTTTCGGCCAGTGGTGCCCCCCCCCCTCTGACGTTGCATCCCCTCTTGAGGACAGCTAAGGGCCAAGTGAGCAAAATTGACTGGGAACCTTCTGTAAGGTCTCAACCCTAGTATCGGATGGCACGGTGCGAGTGGTCCTCCGGCTTTCATCCCTCCACCCTCACTTGACCACCAGCTCGCATACCGCCTCAACAACCTGGAGCTGCATTCTGATTCCTCGTGTGCATCGGCCCTGGAGTCCTATGCCAGCCTAGGCCCTCCATCGCACTCTTGCATGATTGAGGCTCTCATCCACAGACGCGAGTGGGTCTACTGAGAGAGGACATCGGCTGTCGATCGGGCGGCCTCGTGTGGAGCGTCTGGGTCCTTCCCCCCTCCCTCCCTCCACAACCACCTCCCTCCTTCTCTCCTTTCCGCCTGAGCGCTCAGGGACCGAACTTACTCCCTCTGCCTGCTGGGTGGCAGTCATGGGTAGGGACAGAGCATCAAAACTCCTGCCACTTAAACCAAAATGCACCGATTCACTACTACGGACTCCGGAGCGACTGGAGGCACCGCAGACAGGGAGGGACCTGCTGCTGGGAACCTGTCCACCATCCTACAGGCTATCCAAGCCGGTATGCAGACAAAATATCGATATTTCAATATCGATATACAATAATATCGAAGTTTAAATATCGAAGGGACATAATATAGAAGGTAAGTAATATCGATAGATTTAATATCGATATTAGTAATATCGAAGTGTTAAATATCGATGTTAGTAATATCGATGTTAATAATTTCGATGTTACTAATATCGATTTTTATATTATTATGTATTTATAATGTTTTCAATTGATTTTTATGTAATTTTGTATTTTAGTACTGTAGCGGGTTGTGGGTTATGTTAAATTATTTATTAATTAGTAGGAATTATAAATTAATTTTAATTAATTGGTAATTATTTTTAATTAATTGGTAATTAATTTTAATTAATTGATTAATTGATAATTATGTTCTGTAGCGGGTTGTGGGTTTATATGGGAATAGGGTGGGAAGTAATTTAATTATGTTAAATTAATTATTAATTAGTAGGAATTATAAATTAATTTTAATTAATTGATCATTATTTTTAATAAATTGGCAATTTATTTTAATTGATTAATTGATAATTAAAATGTAATTAAGGAAAAATGTTTTTAATTAATTGTTTTGTTAATTATATAATTGTTAATTAATTATTAATTGGTAATTAAATATTATTAAATAGTATTTTTAATTTAAAAAAAAATAAAATATATTTTGCTAATCATGTTTTTAATAATTATGTATTGGTATTTGTAAATGGTTTATATTTATTTAATAGTTAAGTTTTTTATTATTTAAAAAAATACATTTATTTATAATTATGTTATTTTTACCCCTACGCTATCCAACACTTTCCCTACTGTTGCACTCTCTGGAGTTGGTATAGTAATTGTTACCCCTACGCTATCCAACACTTTCCCTACTGTTGCACTCTCTGGAGTGGGAATAGTAATTGTTACCCCTACGCTATCCAACACTTTCCCTACTGTTGCACTCTCTGGAGTTGGAATAGAAATTTTTACCCGTACGCTATCCAACACTTTCCCTACTGTTGCACTCTCTGGAGTGGGACTAGTAATTGTTACCCCTACGCTATCCAACACTTTCCCTACTGTTGCACTCTCTGGAGTGGGAATAGTAATTGTTACCCCTACGCTATCCAACACTTTCCCTACTGTTGCACTCTCTAGAGTTGGAATAGTAATTTTTACCCCTACGCTATCCAACACTTTCCCAACTGTTGCACTCTCTGGAGTTGGAATAGTAATTTTTACCCCTACGCTATCCAACACTTTCCCTACTGTTGCACACTCTGGGGTGGGAATAGTAATTGTTACCCCTACGCTATCCAACACTTTCCCTACTGTTGCACTCTCTGGAGTTGGAATAGTAATTTTTATCCCTACGCTATCCAACACTTTCCCTACTGTTGCACTCTCTGGAGTTGGAATAGTAATTGTTAGCGCTACGCTATCCAACACTTTCCCTACTGTTGCACTCTCTGGAGTGGGAATAGTAATTTGTAACCGTACGCTATCCAAAATGTATTTAATTGTTTTTTATTTGTTTTACATTTTTATTAATTGTTATTTATATTATTATTTGATGTATATAAATGTATTTGTAATTTATTATATTTTCATTTATTTATAAGTTATTAAAATAATGTATTAGAGGTATTATTAAGGAAGTATATACTATGTATTATATCTTTATTATTATTAGTTTTTATTACATTATTTATGAATTTTAAATATTATAAATATATATTTAACTATGTTTATTAAATTTATAAGTATTATTTTGTTAATATTCCATGTTTTTTAATTTTAAAAAAACGATATTTAAAAAAAACAATATTTTTGACATCGATATTATTTTTTCGATATTTTTGTACTTACCTTGTTAGAGATAGGATCTCGATAATAATGTAATCGATATTTTTGTTGCGATATTTTGGTAGGTAGATATTTTTGTAGTCGATATTTGGTCATAGATTCATCCAAGCCTCGCAGTCTTCAGTGGAGAGTAAGATTGTGGAAGTCCGGGTTGATGTGACTCTTATCCGGCAGGATCTCCGCAATGCCACAACCCGGATTAAAGAAACTGAGCCTTGCATCTCCACCGTAGAGGATGACGTTCAGCAACTCAAGATCCAGGTGGCTCGCCTCCAATCTCACACACAGGAGCTGCATCGACAGGCTGAGGAAGCTGAAAATAGATCCCGTCGCAACAACCTTCGTCTGGTTGGATTTTCGTAGGGTGTGGAACAGGGGTGAGCGGTGGACTTTGTGGAGCGCTGGCTACGTTCATGGATGCCGGAGGGCTCCCCCTCTCCATGGTTCGCTATTAAACGGGCACACTTCTCGCTTGCTCCTAAACCACCGCCTGTAGCGCCCCCCCCCCCCCCCCCCCAGGCCTCTCATACTGCGCATCCTCAACTTTAAGGACCGAGACTCTATATTGGCAGAGGCCCGTAAACAGCAACACCTTAAATACGAGGGTCAGACGATCATGATCTTTCCTGACTACACCCGTGAGGTCCAGGGCCAGCGCCGCTCGTTCGGGGAAGACAAACAGAAGCTGCGCTCCCTCAACATCCAATACCGGCTCCTCTTCCCGGTCCGTCTGCGAGTGGTGTTTCAGGGCAATAATCCTTTTCTTTGACACCCCTGGAGAGGCATGGACATGGGCGACGGAGGAACACCCCCTCAGATGCAATGCCCCGAATCTGCTTCCTGCAAGCAATGCTGGGGGTACCCGGCGGGATATGCCTGCCCCCACCGCAGCGCAATCGCTCCAATAGGCGCAGGGGCCAGAGGCGCGCCCGCTCCTACTCTCCGTTGGGCCCCTCTCGGCAGCTGACTCCCAAGCTGCTAGCCGAAGCCCTTGCTCCCGGGCGGCTGTCTGCCTCTCCGGGACGCTCTGATCCTGGGGCTGCTTCGCCTCACCCATCACTGCTGGATGTACCAAACACTGACCTCTCCCGCAGCCCGACAATTCTTACAGGTCCTGCTTACAGGGACCTGTCTCTTCTGACTATCACTGGTTCCGTCCCTGGGGCTGTACTCTGCCTGGTTATTAACTCTATCTCTCGTTGGACACAGATATGAACATCCTACTATGAGGAGGGGTCCTCCACAATTCCCTGTTCCCAAGCGTTCTAGTTTGGTTCTCTCTTAGTTTTCTACTGTTTGGGCAACAGATGCTTCCGTTCCTGAAGTATAGGGAGGGGGGAGGAGGGGCAGGGAGGAAGGGGCTAATGCCTCGGTCTGTATTGTTTGTTTGTATTTTGTTTTGCACCAGTACTCCTTTTCAGCAATAAGGCAAGTGCGCATCGCCTAACAGTAAGTTATTGCATCCATTACCCCATGTCATGGCCACATACAGACTACATCTACCACCCTTGCCGGCTGTCTGACCCCTCACCCACATTCCCCATGCCTGACCATCATGCCGGGCCGATGCTGCTCCATATAGTGCCCTGGATTGTTAAAGGCCAGCTGGATAAGGTCAAACGTGCAGCGGTCCAGTGCTATGCCCAACGTCATAACATAGATATACTCCTGCTTCAGGAGACCCATCTGGTAGGCAACCACTGTCCCTTCCAGGCGCGCTATGGCTATGGTGGGGTCTGGCACTCCGGCTTCAATTGGGGATCGAGAGGGGTGGCTATCCTGGTGCACCGTGCCCTCCCACTAGTGCCGCCAGGGTGACCCATGAATCTCAGGGCTGTTTTGTCCTCCTGGAAGGGACCCTTGGGGAGCAACCTCTCAACGCTGTTATGATCGCCGACCTCGACACTGCTACACCCCCTAACACCACCAGGATTGCCCAGTCGAGCATCCAATTTAGGTCTCGGAGATGCCTGGAGACTTTGGCACCCGGTGGCTCAATACTGCACCCACACCTCAGCCTCTCCCCACACCCATGCGCGACTTGATTATGTCTTTCTACCGGCCCAGGACTGCCAGGCGACTCAAGATATCTCTATACTCCCTAGAGGCCTATCGGATCACTCCCCGGTGGCGCTGCACCTAGGTAATCTTCCCGAATCCCTGCGCCCGATCTGGCGGCTCAATGCCTGGTTCCTCCAGGACAAGGAATTTAGAGAGCAGGTGGGAGCAGAGATTTGCCTCTACTTCGCTAGCAATCACGGATAGGTGTCCTCTTTTTGTACCCTGTGGGAGGCCGAAAAGGCAATAATTCGGGGCTTTGCCAAAGGCCAACTCAAACTTAACAGCATGACACACAACTCCCGGATCACACTCCACGAGATCCAGACCACCCAGCTTGAGGTTCTGCTCCTGGAGGAGAGAACCGAAGCTCAGGACAGAAGACTTGCGTTCCTCAGGGATGAGATTAGACAGACCTCCCTGGCGGCTGCCAAGCTGCCATGGAGGTCTTACGTGGCCCGAGTATATGGAAGGGAATATAAAAACGGGAAACGCTGGTCCACCCTGACCATTGTAGCTTTATTCCCTTCAGGGGAACCAGACACTGCCTTAGGTGCCTCCACCTCGCTCTAGCGAATACACCAGCTGACCCCCTACTTATCTCTTCTTCTCGTAGACTTCGAGAAAGCTTTTGATTCGGTGGACTGGAGATACCTTGAGGCGGTCCTGGAGGAAATGGGTTTTGGCGTCCCCTTTCGCAACTTGGTCAAGACGTTATACCTTCGGCCACCGGCTCAAGTTCTAGTCAATGGAGCTCTGCCCCGCCCCTTTCCCATCAGGAGGGGCACAAGGCAAGGATGCCCCCTCTCGCCACTGCTTTTTGCATTGGCGATGGAGCCCTTTGCTTGTCTTGTCGCTCTGACCAGTTTCTCAAGGGATGGAGATGGCCCGGCCTTGGAGAGGATAAAATTGTGCTCTACGCCAACAACATACTGCTATTCTTAGCGGACCCTGCTTGGTCGGGACCCCAGTGACTCCGGGTCTTGGATCTTTTCGAGCGCACCTTAGGCCTTCGGTTAAACTCAACCAAATCTGTCCTGGTTCCCCTCCACCTCTCACGGGAGTGCTTCCATTGGCAGTCGTCGATTCCTCTTCGGCAGCAGTCCTTCAAGTACCTAGGGATCTGGGTAGCCCTTCTCCCTGACCTCGCCTGGTCACTCAACGTCACTCCGTTGGTGAAACGGGTCCGCACTGACCTCCTCAAATGGCAAATGTTGCCACTGAACCCTCTGGGCAGAATAGTCTTATTTAAAAGGATGATTCTGCCCAGATTCCTATACATGCTCCAGAACACGCACCTTTCTTTCTCCAGATCCTGGTTTTGGGAGACAGACAGCTTGGCCACCAGGATTTAATGGGGCGCCCGGAGGCCCAGGCTGGCCCTTGCCCAATGCCAGATCCCACCCTTTCATGGCGTTCTTGGAATGACGAGCCTGTATCTTTATTATTTAGCGACCCGGCTCCTCACTGTGCATGACTGGTTTAACGGTGGCTGGTCTGACTCGGCGTATCATCTGGAGCTACACACCCTGGGCCTGTCCAGCATTCAAGAGATGCTGTACGGCAACTCCATTCCTCAAACTCTCCTGAGGTCACACGCAGTGTATTCCTATACATTGGTCGTATAAACTGACCCAGTATACTGCCCTGTGGTGTGGTGCCAGACTGCGGGAGGTTGCTAACTTCTCAGGATTCAGATCATGGGATATCATTGCCATTTCCTTATTGAGGGATGTTTGGAGTGGAACCCACATGCGCTCCTTTCAAGATTTGCAGTACCGTTACTCTCTTTACTCCTCCCAGTTTTCCGATACATGCAGCTACGTCACGCCCTTCACTCCCACATCTCAGAGGGCACCTCCTTGCCTGAGTATAGCCCACCTGAAGCTCAGGTGATGACTGGCAGTTTGGGGAAGGGAGTGATCTCCTGTATCTATTGCTCCCTCATAAACAACACCCCCAATTCACTATCTCAACTCAGGGACAGGTGGGAGGGTTGGCTTGGGTCCCTGGAGGATGCTGATTGGGTGGACGCATTGATGGTTCCCAAAACTATCACAGTCTCAGCGAGGCTTTGTCTAGTCCAAATATACTACCTTCACACTGCTTACCTCACGCCGCTGCGTCTCCACCGCGTGGGGCTTCGGCCCGATGCTTCCTGTCCTCGATAAACACACCCACAGGCAGACTTTTATCACATGGTATGGCTTTGCCCAGTGATCGTGAGATATTGGGAGTCAGTGACAGGGAAGCTCGCTGAGGTCCTGGGCTGGGAGGTTCCCCTTAACCCAATGAACGTGCTCCTGGGCGTCATCGAGGGGTTGGACGATACCAGAGCTGAGAAACTCTTCCTAAACACAGCACTGATGGTGGCCAAAAGAGACATAGCGTCCCACTGCCTGAACCTGGCGCAGGGGAGTGGACTGGGTTGCCGCTCAAGAACGACCACTGTATGCGGGCAGAGGTTGCCCGAAAAAATGTTGTCGAATGTGGGGCAAATGGGTTGGGATGGTGGAGGACTAACCCCCAGATGCATCAACAACCCAATTTGCGATTCTTTAATAGCGAAAAATACCGATTCGCTATTAAGGAATTGCAAAATGGAATGCATCAAGAAATCACTTAAAAAATTGCGATTTCTTAGAATTCTTTAATTGCGACTCGCAAATTGCGAGTCGCAATTAAGGAATACCTCCCAATTCATTCCTATGGGCCTAGAGGCCCATAGGAATGAAAGAGAAGACAATCTCAATTTGCGAATCGCAATTAGCGATTCGCAAATTGAGATTGCGATTTCAAGGGTGCAGGGGTGTCCAAAGGACACCCTGTTGCCCCCCCTGAAATTGATATGTGTACATATGCTGCGCACACACATGCCCTTAGGGTATGTGTGTGCGCAACATGAAACTTTGAAAAATGAACTTTAGTGCATTTTTCAAAGTTTTTGCAAATTACCATGAAGTTGTACTTCATGGTAATTTGCGTGCCCTGTTAGCGATTTCGCTATTTTAAAAACATTTATGCATTGCATTTAAGGAATCTCAATTTGAGATTCCTTAAATGCAATTAATCGCAATTTAGCCATTTCTAATATTGCGATTTTTGCATTTGGGATGATGCATCCCAAATGCAAAAATACTGCTCGCAAAGGGGCAGATTCTGAGAATCTGCCCCTTTGTGAGCGGATTTTAGTTTGATGAATCTGGGCCTAAATGTTTTTAATTGCGCAACCAAGGACTGGGGTTGGTATGTCAATATCTTCTTCATGCTTGTCATTTTATATATAAATGCAATTCGTTTTTGCCCTTGTCTTGTAAACTGTACCCATAACTGGTGCTGTTACTTCATTCTCTACCTCATAAAATCAATAAAATTGGTTATCAAAAAAGACATCAAGAAGAGAATATTCTAGGCTATGGTGGGATGGAAACTCGATTGGACAGGGTCAAGGCAATGATTTGTTTAAAAAATAAGGAAGCTAAGTGTTGACATGCCTTTGTTGAATCTTGGAAGCAAAGAAGGGAGAACGGCCAATAGTCAGAGAGTAGCATGACCTAAAGAGGATTTTTTGGAACATAACTTTTTTTATGCAGTTTCATGCTAACAACAGGTAGTGCTTTTTAGTGTTTATGAATTCAGAGAATATTCCCTTGATGGAGAATTATGTTTTTACTGTTTATAAGCTCTGTACATCACAGGTATTATTGAACAGGACATCTGAATCTTGATGTGCATTCTTTCGAACTTCCGAAATTTGTCTCACGGTGGGAGACCCTCTGCAAAGCCAGCAGACAGTGGATGAGATGATACAGGCATTGAGAGCAACATCTAAGTTATATAGTAGAAGGATGTCTGGAAAGTGTATACATCTTCACATCTAGATCGCAAATGCAACTCTGAAACACAAAGTAGCACCAATACTGATTTGTGGACGAATTAAAGAAGGCCAGAACAAAAACCTCATTAATGAGACACACATCTAGCCCCATTCATTTGACAGCTCTGGAATGCAATGTTTGCAAATATTGTATAAAAGAATGATGAAAGTGTCTAGTTTTAATGGGTAACGCAACAGTAGCATTCAGGTCTCAAGTATTCCAGCCATGATTTTGTAACATGTATGTGGTACATCCTTGAAGCTTAGAAATGTTAAAATATTTCTGGATTGTTTTAGGTAAATAAGCAAGTATCTAAAACCTATATTTTATTCCACCCCGGGGGAAATTCGCATTAGGCCTGTCCCTGGCAATCGCTGGTAATCTGGCCCACTTATTGCCAACAGAACATGATCTGAGGGTTACACATACTGGAAATAGTTAAAACGGCACAGTGTGAACAATTATTGTCATGTTCTTAGTTTCTTTGGGAAATTGGTCAGCGCAAATTCTACTCTAAAACACTATGGAGGAAACAAAACCTCACAGGCTTGAAGATGGCTGTGACCTTTGGAGCTCCACCATGGCTCCGACTTCAGGGCCACAGAAAGCAGTTGAGAGTGTGGCGGCAGGCCAATAATGCAGCAGAGGAGGGTACATGGTGATTGAGGAAACCATACCAGTGGTTCACTGGGTTCCACGTTTTGACGTGGTTCTGATGTGATACCGAGACGATGTAATCCAGTGAATAGCCAAGATGGCAGCAGAGGTGTGAAGTCGTGTGATGTTGTCTAGGTTTTCTGGTGAAGAAGACCGTGCAGTGAATCCAGTGTAACTCTCGGAGCCATACACAATACCTTCCAGAGAAGAGCACTGGAAAACTGCTAGTGGTGAAGCAGCCACACAGAAAAGATCAGGGAGAGATCAGGTGTTTTGACAACTGGATATGGACCCCTGAGTGCAAGCAGCAGGTGTGTATCACATATTGTTGAAAAAGATGCCACATAAAGGTGAATAAGCAGGGGGCAGTTAAACTTAAGAGTGACTTTTATACACCAAGGGTCCAGACTGACAGGGACTCTCAGGACGGAGGTGCTGAACATCCTGATGAATCACTTCATTTCTGTTCGATTTTGCTGATAATGCTTTTTAATGATCTTTAGGTCCTGCCTGCGCAAGCAGGACCTACAGATCTTTTTTTTAATGGTCTGTAGGACATGGTATATGATATGGTATATGTAATTTGTTCTTAGTTTCTCCTGTATGGTGAGTCATATTGGCTTATGTTTTGATATTGCTGGTGTTCATGTTTAAGAGAATGTCACCGCTTCCTCTCAATAAAAACGAAACCAAATAATTACATTATTTACCACAGTTGGAGAACTTTAGTTAAAGTTCTCTTCCTAGCACTGGATGATTTCCATTATTTAATACATTAGAAGACTTCCTGTGGTTGAATGTGAAAATGTCAGCAATCCACTGCGATTTCTGTTGTTTCAGAACTTCCATTAAGGTTCTTAAGTGGACCTGTGAGTAGATGTTGATTGGATCCTGCATTTGCACGCAAATAGTGGGAGAACCTGGTTCTAGCATAAGTGATGAACACCTTCATGAAAAGGCTTATCTTCAAGGCTGTGCTGAAGGACGATAAGCTTACTGGGTTTCTTGTGTACAGCTTCAGGCTTTCCAGAGTAGCGAGACCAGAAAAGCATTGAATCTATTAATTTACTTCTTGTAATCTTATCTGAGCCCTCACTTTTCCATTTCCCTACCTATGGCGCTCAAATAGTATCTCTGAAGACATTGTGGGCCATTACTACAAATTTTCTAGATAATGTATAGTATTTTTAATTTCTTTGTTCCCCTGGGAACCAGTGAAGTTGTCTCTGATTTATTTAAATTTAAGTCAGGTCTTGCTAATTGATTTCCATATTTGTTAGGTGTCTAAATTCCGTTTTTCAATGCTGTGGTTTTTGGTGTGCTACAATCTTCCTGCCAGAAAAAAATCCATGGTCCTGACGGATTTAGTGCAGTGCTTTACCTACTAGAAATGGAGGGACTTTCATAACAGAAATAATTACTCTTTTTAGACAGCTGTGAGCTCATGCGATGAGATATGTGGGCAGGCACACATGACATGGCTTCAGCTTTTGAGCAGAGAAAAAAGGGTGAAGAGCCCAATAAATCCAGGTAAAGGTAATTTGAAATGGTCTGAACAACCTAAGTTACAAAAGAGCAATATTAGTGCGAAGTCAAAGCTGAACCAGGCCCTCAGATTGAAAGGCAGTGGAAAGCCTAAGTAAAATCTGCCACACTATCCTACTTGGAATATTTGTCCATAAGTAAGAGGTACCAGGGAAGTCTATTATGTCCAGTACTATGTGCACTGACTCCTATAAACCACTTACCTCTCTAGCCTAACTTATTGAACAACACTAACACAAAGGCTGAGGGCCAGATGTACGATCCGTTTTTGCACGCGCAAACGGGTTTGTGAACCTGTTTGCGCATGTAAAAACATATTGGGCCATGTACATAGCCTATTTAGCGAGTCACAATTTTTTTGCGACTCGCTATTTGGAAGGGGTGTTCCCTTCCAAATAGCGGGTCTCAAAACAATGTACTAATGTTTTGCAACCGCAACTGTGGTCGCAAAACACTCTCAATTACCACCTACTTCGAGTAGGTGGTAATGCATTTGCAGTTGGGAAGGGTTCCCCAGGGGGCCCCATCCCTTTTGCAAATGCATGCAAAATACTTTTCGAAGGACAGGCAGTGGTCCGAGGGACCACTGCCTGCCCTTAAAAAGGAAACAAAAACTTTTATTGTATTTTTTTTAAATGCATCCCATTTTGCTTTAAGGAAAACGGCTGCATTTAAAAACAAAAGCTGCTTTAATAAAAAGCAGTCCCAGACATGGTGGTCTGCTGAGCCCAGAAGGCCACCATCCCTGGGAGGGCTGGCATGCACAATAGGCTCGCAAATTGTGAGAGGCTCATTAATATTTTGAATAACTGTAACAGTCAGAAATAAGCATCGCCAACAAAATACAGATGGAAGACAAATGGCAGAGAAAAAACAGAGGGAAGACAGAAATAATGAAAGAAGAAAAAACAAAACAAGAGGGAATAACAACAAGATCTTGGATGTGCTAATGGAATAAAAATCAGAGATATTAGTTGTCAATAGTTCTTCACTGTCCTTAATCAAGAGAATTTGATGTTTTAAATATCTCTTGTCCTAGTCAGCACAATAATAAACTAGAAACTAAATCTCATTAAAGTTATAGTACACTCTTTGGAATATTCTCTCATAAAAGGTTTGCTAGACAGCTGGCAGAGGGACACCTAGGGGAACCCCTGCTAGAGCCTGGATCCGCCTTCTGACTCCTGGTACCATATGACATAAGCTGGCTTAAAGGCTTTGTCCAGAGGCCAAGGCATCCGGGGGTGAGGTAAGTAAGTCTACAGAATGGTTTACCAGGGAAAAGGTTTAGCTCCTCAGAGAACCAGATGCACTTTCCATGGCAGGAGCAATTGGGGTTACCAAGGATCAGTCATCTAGAGTGCTGGTTCATCCTCTGCTGTGCCAGTTAAAGCATCAAAGCCCTTATTTCTCCATGGCCTGGAGGATATCTGGAGGAAGTTTTAAAGGGCTTACCCTGCAGTTGAAGACTATGACACAGAGTTATCAGTTTACAGCAGTGGGAGCCTGACCACGGGAAGCCAATGTAGGCATGAGGACAAATGACCCAATTTAGAGTTTGGCAGACAGGGTACTTTGTCACTTCGTTAATGGAGTACCCTGTCTGCTAAATGATCGATCTGACTGCCCTATTATGAGTCAAGTGGCCCACCAAATTTACGCCAATGGAGTAAAATGTACTCAGTTTGCATAAACCATCCCCCAAAGGCCCAAGAGAGTGCAGGCCATCTGAGTTAGGTCAACCGCCATATTTAGGGTGGGCAATTAGATTTTTTATTTTTATTGTCCATCACGGCCAGGAACATTCTGGTCATGAAGGACTGTTAAAATAAAAAAAATTATGAGCACCACATCATGGGAAATAAATCCAACAGAGTTGGTGCCATTAGTTCTTTCCAAAAACAAATATCTGCTGTGGGAGTTTGTTTTTGAAAAAGAAAAACCTTTTAGGAGCTTCATGTAAGTAATCTTGAAGTACAAGATCCTATAATATCACCTCTTCCAGAGAGAAAATGTGCTTTAAGAAAATATGCATTTTGAACATTTCTCTTTCTAAAACCAATGTTTTAATTCCTTATTTTAAAATTTGAGAACAAAATGCCAAATCTGTTGTTAAGATAGCTAGCATTCACATTTCTTAGTTGTAGCTTAATTTCCAGTGATCTAGTTATTCCGTCTATTGACATGGAGGGTATCTATATATTGGCTTTCTAGATATATTAGGACACATAAGGTTCCTTAGCCACATTGCCATGAACCTCCTGAAAGTCTCAGGAATTGGATCTCCCTCTTTCTTTATCAGGCTGACTTGTCCCACATATATTCATAGAAGAAACAATCCATAATATAGTAGTCAGGGTACAACAACAGTCCAGACCCCACTGCCATGCATTGCCAGGTTCACATTTACAATTTTGACCAACCCCATGTATAACACACTAGATGTAAACTTTCTCAGATAAATAAACTAACTTCATATGTCATGAAAACAGTAATCAGCAATGTACTTATTCCCCAAAGGACAGGAGGACATTAAATAACAAATGTTTGCTGCACCTAGAAGAATGAGAGCACATAGCTTCAATATCGAAGGAATTTAAGGCTTCATAAAAATGCATTCCAACACATTGGCAAAAAAGAGTTAAAGCGCCATACATACATAATACACATTGTTAGACTGGAATAATATATGTATTTTGATGTAATCTCAGGTACTCTAGCAAAGCATAGACCTCATACCGGAAATAGTACTGCAATAGTTTGGTTAAGGTTTAGAATTAAAATTTAGGATACTGGGAATGGTCGCCCTAGTATATGACTTACAGCCTCATGTACACATCCACACACACACTTAGGAATCAGAAGAGGCTGCCCCTGGAAGAGACCCTGAACGAAAACTAACAACCAAAATAACTCAATCTGTAGAACAGTTCAAATTACTACCAGCAGTAAATGCATATTGTATGATATGTAGCAATTGCAATCATGGTGATAATCCCCACTACAGAAATATTTGTGTTTTTTACGTCCAGAAACAGGAGGGACATGAAGGGCAGGCTCTACCTACGGAGAGCCATCAGCAGCCATGACCTCTTATCAAAGGCTCACCCATCTTTAGCTCCAAGGGTGGGATGTCCGTACATGTTCATGGATAGGCCATCCAGCTAAAAGCTCAACATTGCTGATAGGGACAAACGGGGAAGCTTCCCAACTTCAGATCATTCTAAACCACCAAGGAGTGGAGGACATTCCTCAGCACTTAGGGAGCAGGTAGGTAATGACCCTATCAAACAAACATAGCCTCACACAGCCATGCCACCGCCAGGGATCGCAGGACCCTGCGGTTGCGGCGGTTCCAAAACGTACTTGTAATACGGCGGTCGAATCACTGGAGCAGTAGTCCCCTACCGCCACAGCACCTCCACCACTGGTTTGGCGTTCCGATGGACCACCAAACTCATAATCAGGACTTAAATCAGTACAGTTTTGCTTTATTTACCCTCTGTACCTTTCTCTGTGACCTTGAGTTGCCAATTCATCTCAGTACTGACACCCCCTATTCAGTTTCATTGTGGCTGCTCCACTCCTGTATCAGTGTCTTCTGTCCTGCTTCAGAATGGCAGTTACCTCCATTTCCATTTTCCTTTGTTCTGGTACCCTGTTTACCCCATTTCTTTATGCGTCATTTCAAATTAACTCTTGACTAATCATTAAGGAATTGGAGAGGCAAGGGTCTTACAGTGGTTCAGGGTTGTCTCTTACTGAGGCTGGTTCCTGACATTAGATGAGAACGCACCTTGGGTTCCAGTTTCCAAACATGTCACATTTTAGGTTCTCTTAACAACTCACAGTGAATTAGCAAGCAGCTCATTATGTTTCTATAGCACGCTCAATATACTTCAATGGCACATTCATCGCTGACTGAATACATACTCTGAATGCACTTCATTGCGACCCAAGATCAGGAAGGTTAACATCTCAATTCCCTATTAATAAACCAAACCCACATTTTGAAGAAGTTTTTGATAATGTACAACCATACTTAGCAAGAATTCTGTATTTGAAGTTAAGGTATAACATCTTACAGACCACGAGCCATTCAGCAAATTGGGGGGAGAAAGGGAGACCGTTCCTGCACTTTATGCACTACACGCACTTTGAGGTCCACGGAAAATACAGCACATATCCTATTCTTTTGCCCAGCATATGGCAGGGCAAGAGGAAATGGATTCAACCATTGTGCAACTAACTGGAATTTAGGAAGCACCAAGAGGCACTGAGGGTACTTACAACTAGCACTGCACTGCATGTAATATTTGCCCTATCCAAATACTTGTTTGTAGTGGGACTAATAAGAAGCAAAAAGGGGCTAAAGCTGTGATGTTGTAACAATCAATGTACCCTTAATTGGTAAAGTAACTCGATTTGAGTGAAACCACATGTAAAATAAAGTTTTTTGTCAATTTTAAAAACAGAAGTTATTGAGGTGGATGTAATGGAATGTCTAGCGACCGGTTTAAATTGTTTTATTCAAAGATTGAAGATCATTTTACTGAGAATATTTTTATATACTGCTTGATGTATTTTGGATTGTATTGTGAATGTTGGTACTATTATGAAACTTTTATGGCTTTTGTCCGAAATAAAGTATTTAACACTGACGAAAACAATATTGGGATTTTTCTTCTATGAACAACGTTGTCTTATTGACAAACACTGCAATAATTACCATAAATTAATTGTTCATTGAAACAAATCATATCCTGGACCTCTCCCAATCAGGCTTCAGAAGCAACCACACCAATGAAACCACTCTCCTCGCCGCTACAGACAACATCCGCACCCTCCTCGACTGAAGCAAAACTGCTACCCCCATTCTCCTAGGCCTCTCACCCACCTTCAACACCATCTCCCAGCACACCCTCTTCGCAAGACTCCAGGATGCCGGCATTTGCGACAAAGCCCTAGAATGGATTTGCTCCTTCCTCACTGGTCCAACACAGAGTCAGACTTCCACCGTTTAACTCAGAACCCACTGAGATCAGCCGCGGAGTGTCTCAGGGATCCTGCCTGAGCCCCACCCTCTTTAACATCTACATGGCCCACTTGCAGCCATCATCAGAAGTCACAGACTCAACATCGTCTCCTACGCCGACGACACCCAGCTTATTCTCTCAGATAAACCCACAGCCTCCAAGAGCAACTTCCACAATGGGATGAAGGCAGTCACCACCTGGATGAAGGACAGCTGCCACAAGCTTAACTCAGACAAGGTTGAAATCCTCATCCTGGGCTCCACCCAGTCCGCAAGGGATGACGTCCTGGTGGCCCGTAGCACTCGGAAACCCCCCCTCACTCCCACGGACCACGCATGAAAACTCTGCATCATCCTGGACTCCCTGCTCTCAATGAAGGCCAAGTCAATGCTGTTTCGTCCTCCTGCTTCCAAATGCTCTGCCTGCTCGTGAGATCTTCAAGTGGATCCCCACCGAGTCCAGGAAAATGGTCACCCATGCGCTTCTTCAGCAGCAGACTTAACTATAGCAACGCACTCTACACCGGCACCACCCAGAAACTGCACAAGATCCAGAACGCCTCCGCCAGACTCATCCTGAACAAAACACGCCACAGCCACATCACAGGCCACCTGAGAGACCTTCCCTGGCTACCTATCAACAAAAGAATTACCTTCAAGCACCTCATGCATGCTTGCAAAGCCCTCCACAACGCCGGACCTGCATACCTCAAACACCGCCTCTCCTTCTACACTCCCACCAGACATCTCTGCTCCGCCCAACTGGCCCTGGCCACCATCCCACTGATTTGCAAGACCATGGCTGGACGAAGATCCTTCTCCTACCTCACTTTGAAGACCTGGAACTCCCTGCCGCTGCACCTCAGGCAATCACCATTGTTGCCGCAATTCAGGAAGGACCTCAAGACCTGGCTCTTTGACTGAACCGCAGATCCACCCACGGCCCCATTCAGGGCCTTGAGATCCTCACGGGTGAGTAGTTGCACTTTATAAGAAACCTGACTGATTGATTGATAAATGCTTTTAGCTCTCAAAAAGGGAATTCTCTTGCGTCTTTTTCAGAAGGCCATGAAAGGAGGCAGGGCTTTTCACCGTAACACCTAATGTCAGTGCCAAGCACATATGTAAATGTATTCAGGACCTGGCTCCTCAAGTAACCTGCCTAAAATGCTCCACGTTCAGAGTGAGATCATTGTGTCTAGCATCATGAGGCTACCAAGATGGCAAGCATGCCTTTTTCAAATGTATTAAACCAGCATTTGGAATGGGCCTAAATTACCCGAAATCTGAAAAAAGGGGTCTAACACGTAGAGTAAGCAATGCAACACCAGAAGTTTAATCAGAGATGGAGCGCAGGCCCCTACAGAGCAGGGGAGCCCCCAATCCTTCACGGGGCTCCCAATCCTAGAGGGATGCCCCCATTCAGCCCAAGGTCGATAAATATCTGTGAGGCATGGGTTACTCAGGTGCCAATCATCACATTTTGCAGGAGGGTCATCATTTTGAGTTTCACTATTAGGTTTAATCACAAACTGTGTGGCATTGCAGCTCCATCTGCCCCACAACCATTGCTCTTATTATCACTCTGTTTCCTATGGTACACGACCAGAAAAGAAAGCTTACCCGACGCCTGCATTTTCTTTCGCTTACTCATGGTGTGGTCTTGGAATATCTGAGCATAAAAAATACAACACAGGAATGAAAAGAAAAGAATTAATAATTTAAGAATCCGTCATGCATCACAATAGTCACGAGAAATTGCATTCCTACTAATAGAAAAATGTTGCCAATCTGTGTTGCAACCATTTTGCTTCATTTGTTGGGTGGATCACCAGCAACATAACTCCTAGCATTGCTGTTTTAAGGCTTGTAAATTAACAATTTGCTTTCTGTGTGGGATGTTTAGTTAAAAGTGTATTCTTAGAAAGGTGTGCTTTTAGGTCTGGTAAAGCGATCGCCATGCCTAACGTGTTCAATATAGGGAAAAATCGCTCTGCATCAGTTCCTCCCTCAAATCATTGGCTTGTTTGGTTAAGCCTTCTTCACTCAGTAGATTGAGGCATTGTCAATAATATATTGGATCAGTCCTAATAAGTATTTTGCTATACAGCCTTGCTATTGACTGTTTGCATGTATCCTTCTGCCTCAAATCCTCACACTGGAATGCACGAAGGACTATTTTAGCATTACACTTTTGTCACATTCATTCCTTTATCTCACAAATCATTTTATACATAAAGCACCTGATTTTTCCACTGTAGCAGCCATGTTTACATTTTTGTAAGCACTCATGAGTGAGTCTGACTTTATGATGGCCACCAACTAGCATATCAGATTGTACATTGGAAAGCCTAACGTCATATGCACAGATGTATGATGGACCAACGCATTACTTTACCATGCATGCCTTTACCACGGTCCACGCAGACTTAACAATGCAAATACCGTTACCACACTAGCCTTTACCATGAACATACACAGGATTACATTAAAGAAACCTTTGCCACGCATGCATTTACCACGCAAACCTTTACCACATTATTTTTACATGGAAAAAATTACAAATATATATAGAAAAAAGAAAAAAAATAATATACATAGAGGGCGGAGCCAAGCAGCCTAACATGGCGGACGTGCTCTGAATGAGCTCCGCTGGCCCGCAGTAGATACACTTACTGGTTGCCTCTGCGATCCCCCTGGGCTCCCCAGACCCTGGGTCGACTCTGGGGCCGTTCACTGGGCTCGGCGATTGCCACCAGACCGTCCTCGGCCCTTTCCAGAGCAACTGGCATGTTTGCTGGTTGCGACCTTGGCGGCTCTGGGGATGTCCCAGCGGAGGAGCGGGCGAGCCTGGAGGCCCTACATCCAAAACTCTCGCCCATCGTCGCGTCGCACTAGAAGGCGCTGCGGTATATTGAGTGCCGCTCGGGGCGAAATTCTCTGGTGGACAGCCGCTGGTGCTTTCGGGCCCGAATGGGTGCTATGGCCTGCGCTTCGGAGTGCCGGTCGGGCGGGCTGTGTGCGGCAGCTGGGGACGCTCCCAGGATTTTGTGCAGCTGTGTGAAGGGATCCTCGATCGGAGCACCAGGGGCACACTGGCCCCGTCGAGGTGAGGCCCTGCATGTGCCTCTGAGATCAGGGCAGATCCGGGGCCCGTATTCAGTGAAGGACCGAGGCCTGGTGTGTAGGCCAGCTGTCGTGAGGAGGGCAGGGAACGAACCAGCCGGTGGCATCATGGGACAGGGCATGAGCAAACGCAGCAGTGGAGAGGTGAGGCACCCATTAGGGGTGGGGGGGGGGGGGGGGGGGGGGGGCGTGCTCCCGGCTGCGGAGTTGACGGAATAGTGTTCAGTGCGGGCTTGCGGTCAAGTGTGGGCCCTTTCTCGGCCTCCCTCTTCCCCTCACGTCAAAAGCCCTATACAGTTTACTGCTTCCTGGCCCCACATATATGCCCAGCATCAACATCACCGGCCCAGAGACACTCCAGACCTGCTGTGGGGGTCGGCCTGGACTGGAACTAGACCCCGACGGTGCATGGGCATTTGAGAGGCAGCATTTGGTCGGAGATCCTGTCGGGCATGCATCTCCCTGCTAATAACTGCAGAGACTGCCTTCCTGCAAAATATCAGTCAGCACCGGGGGTTACTATCAGGAACGGTAGCCTGGGGCACGTAAGGTTCCTGGAGGGCTGGGCTTGGTGGTGCTACAGGCGGCCCTGTCCTCCCCTCCTACATGTTGCCATTGAGTGGTGCTGGCCCGTTGCTTAAATAAGTGCATGGTGCTGCGGGTCCTGAAGGGGCGCTGGATATAGATCACGGTTCCCCACACTATAACCCACACAGAATGTCTGAAAACAAGGTCCCGGCCCAAAGCAAAGCACTACAGACAGATTTACAGCCGCAGCAGCACTCCCCCACTGAAAGCGCAGAGGCCGCACCCGGTTCGCCAGACAATGCTGCCCTCTTGCAGGCCATTACCCATTCCAGGCAGGCATTGGAATCTCAGATCGGCGCGGTGAGGACAGAGGTTTCTCTCCTGTGCCAAAATCTCTGCAACGATGTTGACCGCATCTCGGAGACGGAGACAAGGGTCTCATGGTTCGACAATGCAGTAACTACACTACAACGTAAAGTCATCTCTCTGGAACAGCTGACCAAGGACCTCGCACTACGAGTTGACCATGGAGGGACGGGCTAAGAGAAATAATCTCCCCTTTGTAGGTTTCCCTGAAAATTGCAAGGGAGACGATGCTGGAAAGTTCCTCACCTAATGACTTACCACCTGGCTCCCGAATACTGTTCTATCACCGTGCTTTGTTATCGAACGCGCACACGGGGCCCTGGAGCAGAAGCCTCCACCTGGGGCCTGAACTCGACCTATGATTGCACAAATCTTAAACTTCAGGGATCAAGACATGATCCTGCAGCAGACTAGGCTTCAGGCAGAATTGGTGTATGAGGCCCATCGGATCATGATATTTCCAGATTACACGAAAATGGTGCAACCGCAGCGTCAGTCCTTCCCCGCGGCCAAGGTGCGTCTCCATGACCGCAAGATTCCATGCATGCTCCTGTACCCAGCCCGCCTGAGAGTGGTCTTTAACTCTCGCACCATATTCTTTGACACCCCGGAGGAGGTCTTCACCTGGACCGATGAGCAATGGCCCCTCATGCCACACACTCCGCCGCACAAGGACTGTGACTCCTCGACGGGAGTCTCTACCAGGACACAAGCAAAACCAAAAGATAAAAGCCGTCATAGATCCAGATCCTCATGGCGGTCTAAAACTAACAAGCAGGATCCCGAAAATGTCCCTCCCACAAAGAAATAAGAGTGTTTGATATGAATCTCTGTCTCCCGGCAGGGGTCATCTAGGTATCTCTTGCATTGCTTCTATTCAGGACGAAATTGGGCCACATATGTTGGTTTGCTCTAGTCCCCTTGTAGGATTTGGGGCGTTATAGGGACTTTGGGGATCCATTGGGGAGTTGGTAGGATGCAAGGCTTCCCGCGACAGAGACTTCTGCTGTTTGGAGGTATTGGGGTGAGATGAGTGGGAGGGGGGGAGTGGGGTTATTGATCATGTTCTGATTTGCTTTGTGTTGTCTTGTTTTGGCTGCGTAGTTCTTATGTCCCTGTGATCACCTTTTGCCCGATCATTCATGTCCACATTTTACTATCCTATGACACAATGGAAGCAGAATCCATAGGACACCCCCCTGGGCAACTATATATTGTGAGCTGGAATACGAGGGGCTTGCTTGATAAAATCAAACGGGGCGCGGTTCTCCGTCAGGCCAAACACAGAGGCGCTGATATTCTTCTCTTACAGGGAACACACATGCTTGGCACGAAGGCTCTCTGTCTGGCTCGTTATGGCTTTGTGCACACCTTCCATGCGGGGTTCACGCCAGGCTCCAGGGGGGTTGCCATCCTGATTCACTGCTGTGTAGCGTTCACTCTGATACAAAAATGGACCGATATCCACGGCCGTTATATATCTGTACACAGAACTTGGTTGGCAAACACATAGTGCTTGGTAGTATATATATGCCCCTCCGCCCCTTGGTCAGAATTCCCTAGACCACCTGGTTGAGATCTGGGGTACCCAGTCAGATGGACTGGTGAAGATTGGAATGATGTAATATCCCCCCGGGATGGATAGGTGGCACTCAGCGGGGCCGGGACCTCCTGATTCCAAACTTCGGACCCTGCTGGACATGGTTGGGTGGGTTTATACATGGCGGACACATAAGCCTTTTGAGACCAGTTTCACTTACTTCCCCCACACCCACACTTCCTATTCTAGGCTTGACTAAATATTTGTTCCCCTTGCCTTCGCTCACAGAATACCAACCGCTGTAATCCTTCCCAGGGGTCTGTCAGATCACTCCCCGGTGGTCATACACCTTTTGTTAGGCCCGAACCGACCACCTTTTCACTGGCGGCTTATAGCATGTCACTTACAAAACCCGAAATATCGGGCTCATATCTACAAAATGCCTTCAGAATATATTTTACACAAAGAGGGGACGGTGTCTTCAGCCTGTACTTTCCAGGAGGCCTTAAAGCCCACGTTGCAGGGGGTAGATATTCGCTTCTGCACAGCGGCGGCAGTCGCTCATCCAGCTAGAGACACAAATCATGTCACTGCAACGTCGGCCCAGTGATGAAGACGCTGCTGAGACTCATCAACAATTGCGCTTGGTTCAGCAATGTACGAGGGTATGCTGTTGGATGAGGCACGGGGCGCATGGCTTGCGACACAAAGCAGGATCTATCAGTGGGGTGACAAATCAAGTAAACTCCTCTACAGACTGTGCGCAGGAGCCAACATGCGATCCACTCCCTGGAATCCCTGATAACACGTTTGTGACAGACCCGGTGGAGTTGGCCAATAGCTTCGCGAATGACTATCGCTCCTCACATACTGCCCACGAAGTTCTTGAAGCCTCTGAGATCGAACAATTCTTTGATGACCTTCCTCCGAGAGCCCTCTCCAAGGGGGCTAAAATGTCATTGGAGGCCCCCTTGACCTTGGAAGAAATGGCCACTGCAGTAGCTGATCTACACACAAGTAAGGCACCCGGCCCTAATGGCCTCCCCAGCGAATTCTATAATGCCTACATGGCCTTGCTAGGGCCCCATTATCTTGCAGCTATACAAGAAGCAACTCAGACCACATTTATGCCCCAGACTGGCGACATGCAGATTGTTGTGTTCTAAAAACTGGTGCTCCCCCGAAACTCCATGCCCATTATAGGCCAATCTCTCTTTTGAATGTCAAGGCTAACCTTTTGGCTAAGGCGCTCGCTACTAGATTGTTGGTTCATCTCCCAGACCTGATTCACCTGGATAAGGCAGGATTGATACCCGACGCGCCATGCAACACAACATTAGTCGGGTACACAATGCAATCGCTGCTGTCAACCGTTTTCACCACCCTGCGGCCCTCTTGCTAGCTGACCTTGATCATGCCTTTGACTCTGTCAGCTGGACTTATCTTTTTATTCTTTTGAAGCGCCTAAACTTTGGTCCAAAATTCATCTCATACATACGGATGCTGTATCATGGGTTGACTGCATCCGTGCGCATAGCCAGCAGGGTGTCCGCACCTTTTCCAATCAGTACGGGCACTAGACAAGAGTGCCCACTCTCACCATTACTATTCGCTTTAGCCATCAAGCCATTAGAGGTTACGGTTCGTATAGACGATCAGATCCGGGGCTTAGAATGTTCGGACTGTTTGGCCCTATACGCTGATGACGTCCTTTTCTTCATAACTGACCCGTCCAGGTCTGCCCCCGTGTCCTTCAACATATTGTGAATATTTTGAGAGACCTCTGGGCTTTAAATGAACGTAAATAAATTCACACTATGGCCACTCTGTGGGTCCTCAGATGATTACAGATGGGCCACGGACCTTTCCCAGACTCTGAACGGTATAAAATATCTGGGGGTCGTTGTAACAGATAGCTAGGAGGTATCCCAGGCACTTAACATGGACTGGGTTCTCGCTAAGGTTAAAACAGAGCTGAAGTCCTGGGCGGGGTTGCCCCTATCCCTGCTAGGCCGCTCAGTCATATTCAAGATGATCTCTCTTCCTAGGCTTTTATATTAACTTCAGAATCCCCCATATGCCATCGTGCAGATGTGGTTCAGACAGATCAATTCACTGCTAAATGGGTTCTTGGGAGGGAGGGTTACGCTGGCGCTTCGCACATTTATTTATTTATTTTTTTTCGAGATTTTTATTGCGCATACAAATACCCGGAGGTGTCTCGGCGCATAAGGGGCTAAGAGCGATCAAACAGCAGCTTACTGGTTAAACAACCATGTTTTTAATAGCCTACGGAAGCTCATCAGATTGGGGGCAGTTTTAATCGCCAACGGCAGCAGATTCCACTATTTGGGTGTGGCCACCAAGAAGCGCCTATCTCCCCATGTAACAGTTCTTGTGCGAGGCACTGGGAGAAGGCGGGTGTTGGCAGATCTAAGCTGCCTCTTGGGGATGTACGGCTGAAACGCTTCTGTCAGAAATCTAGGCCCGACACCCTGTATTGCCTTATAGGCAATGCAGAGGGCCTTAAATTTAATTCGGTTCTCTACTTTTAGCCAATGTAGGTGACGAATGGCAAGAGTAGTAGACTGGCGACGGGGGATGTCAAGAAGAATCCTTGCAGCCGCATTTTGTATGGACTGCAGTTTCGCTATGACATGTTTCTGAGTGTTTAAAAAAAGAGCGTTCCCATAGTCAATTTTTGAAAAGACTAGGGTGGAGACCAAGGTCTTCCCAGCTGAGGTAGGGAGGTAGAGCAGTAATTTCTTGATTTTCTTTAAGATAAAGAATGCAGCTGACACAACCTTGTTGACATGAAGGCTGAAAGACAGCTTGCTATCAAAAATAACCCCCAGATTTCTAACCTTCTCTACCGGGGCAGGTGGAGAGCCCAGCTGGACAGGCCACCAGATGGAGGACCATTCCGGAGAGAGCTTACCGAAAGTCATAATCTCGGTTTTATCCGAGTTAAGCCTCAGACAGTTGGAGGCCATCCATGTGCTAACCGCAAGCATGGCCTTTTGGAAATTGGCTGCCACCACTGGGCCATCCTTGTGGATTGCCAGGACCAGTTGGGTATCGTCTGCGTACGACGTAAGTCGTAGTCCATGGGCCTTTATTATCCTCGCTAAGTCCGCTACAAATATATTAAATAGCGTAGGACTTAGCGAGGAGCCCTGTGGGACTCCACAGGGGAGTGCAGAGACAGGAGAGTAGAAATCACCCAACTTCACTGTCTGGGTACGGTTGGCCAGGAAAGATGAAATGAGATCCCTGGCCATGCCGTTTATCCCCAGGGCTGCGACACGGTCGACCAAAATAGCATGGTCGACCGTGTCAAAGGCCGCAGACAAATCCAAGAGGATCAGGACGGCCACACCTCCCTGGTCCATGATGGCTCTGATCTCATCTGAGGCCTTTATTAAAGCGGTCTCGGTTCCGTGCCCTTTCCTGAAACCAAACTGCGTTTCGTCGAGAAGTTGGTGAGTGTCAACGAACTCCGAGAGTTGCTTGTTCATAAGAGATTCGCAAATTTTGGCCGGAAAGGGGAGACACGCAATTGGTCTGTAGCTGGCCACAGCTGTGGGATCCAGGGAGGGTTTTATCAGGAGTGGTTTAACCACCGCTTTCTTCCATGGAGTTGGATAATGACCAGTTTGAAATGCAGTGTTGCAGATTTCCATAAGTGGTTGCGAGATCACTTGGCTTAGGTTAGCCATCCCAGAGGGAGGGCAAGGGTCCAAGGGGGAACCAGACTTAATGGTGGAAATGAGACTACTGATGTGGTCTTGAGTGATAGAGGCAAAAGAAGAAAAAAGATCGTAATCATGATCTAAGGTTGCTTCATCCCTAATACAGACTCTGGGTTTGTTCCTTATGTCCTCCTCAAAAGATGAATATATGTCTGCCACCTTGGTAGTAAAAAAGGTGGACAGAGCATTACAGAAGGTCTGAGAAGGTTCAACCCCGGGTCCAGTGGGAGGAGTGGACAGTGTGGTGACAACTGAAAACAGTTCTCTTGCGGAGTTCTTGGCATTCTCTATTTGAGCAGAGAAAAAGGCACTTTTTCGAGCCGTGATGTTTTCTTTCCACCTATTGGGGGGCATTGCAGCTGCCGATGTACAATCATACTATGCAGCCTCCCATCTACATGTCCTCAACAATTGGTGGCATTGCCCGAAGATGAACCGGAATATATAACTTAGAGAGATGGCTACTGGGGAATCCGTCGCTATATAAATACTTTTATGGCTGTGCCGATACCAGCGCCCTTCCTTCGGCTACTAATGTGGTGTTGGCCATGTGGCGCCAGTCTCTTCGCCGCATTGGCTGGCAGAAGCGGCTCACAGGCGAGGCCCCGCTGTGGTGTAATCGCTTGCTTCTACAAATGCAACACCTACAAGGTTTTCAGGGATGGGATCGGATTAGGATCTCAACACAGGGGAATGTTCTCCAGGGTCTCACTCTTAAATCCTTTTCAGATTTACAGGAAGAGTACTCTATGCCGGGTACCCAATTTTACATATATCTACAGTTTCGCCATGCACTCGCCCCATATTTAAGGGATCTTACAGCCCTTCCCGAATTCAGCCCACTAGAGGGGTGGCTCTTCATGAGGGACCTAGAGGAACACAACATTTCCAATATTTATCACACACTGATCACCCACAGCGCGTCAACACATGAATCCCTCCTAGAGACCTGGCAAACAAAAATAGGACCCATTGATAATGATGACTTGGAGGGAGGCTCTCCAGTCCCCAAGGTCAGCTGTTATCTCCTCGCGCCTTATATAGTTGAAATATCTACACAGAGCATTCTACACCCGGGTGCAGTTTTATAGGGCGTGTCTCATTGATTCCCCAGCGTGTATGTGTTGTGGGGTGGAGGAAGCCACTTTCATCCACACAGTGTGGACATGTCCAGGCTTGGACAGTTTTGGAGGGGCGTTCATAGATGTCTGGGGGAGGTGCTTGGGTGGACAATACACTGCACACCACGGATCGTATTACTACACATCATGGAGGACATTGGGGGCAACAGATATAAACGCCACCTACTGTTCTTCGGTTTGACCTTGGTCAAGCGTGATGTAGCCCATGCTTGGAAAGAACAGTCCCCTCCCATGCTGGAGGTTTGGAAGCGGTGTTTAGATTTTTGCATGGGATTGGAAGAACCGGTATTTAGGGCCCCAGGGTGCCCTCCAAAAAAATACATGTATATGGCAAAGATGGGAAGACTATCGGGGTATTGTCCAGACCCCACCGACCCCACAGCCCGTGTTGTTGGATCTGGAGGTTCTGCCTCATGTATAGTGTAATATATGCATGTACCATTACCGAGCTGATGAAGTGGATGATTGCTGGAACAGTATCCAGGGACATGATCATACTCCCAAGGATATACCTTTTTTTCATCACTACTGCTGCCAGTTCTTTTCTTTCCTTGTTTTTATTTGGTTCCCGTTATTAATGTAAAACATTTTTATTTTCCTTATTTATGCCATATTGTGTCCTGTTTCATATGTATACAATGGCTCTTCAAGCATGTTTTGGCAGAGAAAATTCAATGAAGTTAGTTTATAAAAACAAATAATAATATACATTTAGCCAAGTATATTCAAATAGAAAAAATATATATATTTTTGACAATATGAAAAGTACACTTGCTAGCGCATATGTATGCAACAGAACACAACACAACACAACACAAAACAACCCAACATACTGCAACAGTACACAAATGTTTTTAACCAAAAAAGAAAACACAACGCAGATATGAAAGAAATATCTTTTCTATTTCTACACAATGTGTAACTCTGTCCTCTACCAAGATGGAGGACAAAATCTCTGTGAAAGGTCACAAACATGTCAAAAACATTTACAAAATAGTTATACTTTTATTCACATATTTGATCATGTAAAACCACAGATTACAGCAGTTATTTTATGAAAAATTGTAGTTAAACCTTACTAAACATATAAAAACAGGCGTTCACCATTGTAAGATCAGTGGTACACTGCTTTCACAAGTGACCACATGCACAGTAGAGAGCAGGACTACCACAGAGACACAATTCAAAATAATGCCATCTCTCTGTCACAGTAACTATAAATAAAAAACTTAGGGGGTCATTATGATGGCGGAAGGACTGCCACCGCCGCCATCACCAAGCCTATTATCCACAGCAAAATTAGGATGGCAGTGAGTACCGCGGCGGACACAAAGTCCGTCCGCTGCTTCAGCGCCAGAGGCAATTGCACGGATTGCCTGGCGAACGGTTCAGGGCCCCCAAAATGGTGGCGGTGCCTAGCAGGCACTGTCCACCAAATTAGGGTGTGGGTTTAGAAAGGCCTTTAATGCCGCCATGGAAAGGCTGGCAGGGATTGGGTTTGGGGCTTGCTTCGGGGGGGGGGGGGGGGGGGGGGGGGTTGCTGCACTGGGGAGTACCCATGGTACCCCCCTGCATTTCCATGCACCAAGTGGCAGGCACTGCATGGTGCCTGCCACTTAGTGCAGGGAAATGCAGTACAAGCAGTTTTAACATTGCAGACGGTGCTGCAGCCAGCAGCACCACCCGCAATGTTAAAAGCCATGGATGTGACAGGCAGTATGCCAGGCACATCCTAATCGTAGTGGTGGGACCTCCCATGACAGGCGGGCGGTCCCAAACACCACTACGATGCCATTGTAATCAGCCCCTTAGTACGAGCTCAAATGGAATGACATAATGCAGCTAATAGGTTTTAATACAATTTTATAACATGTTCAGACATTGTTTCTGTGGAATATTCCAATTCCAATATCAATTGAATTTATCAACCAGTACAAATTTGCAAAATCTGTAAGTAAAAATAAATTTGATAAAATGTCACTTTTAGTGCCAAAACGGAAAACTTGCAGAATAATGAATAGAGTCTAATTTTCTATTATTGTTTCAAATCACTGTGTACTCAGGGAAGATGCTGGACTGTAGAAAAGGGGCAGATTTACTATTCCAACTACACTCAGTGCTTGATTATGAGTTTGGTGGTACACAGATTTCTAGATTCGCGGGGCGCAACGGTGGCAGTCTTTGACTGCCCTATCATGACAAGGACGTTTGGACCCCCATTGCACTGCCGCAACCACCGAGGTTCAGAGATTCCTGGGGGTGGCGCGTCGATCTTGAGCCCGTAATATGCTTGGCAGGACCGCCATGGTCCTCCTGTCAAGCATATTACAAGTTTCCTCTCAACTATGGTTTTCAAGGCGGTACTCCTAATCCATGAAAACCGTGGTGGAGAGGAAACATGTTGCCTCTGGGCCATAGGGTGCAAGCACATGTTGTGCACCCCTGCGTGCATGCACACAAGTACCTGCACTGCATGGACTGTACCAGTCCCTGCCATACAGGTACTGCCTTTGACATTCCCATTGTAGTGCAAATTTCATAGGCACTGCAGTGAGAACGCCAAAGAACCGCCCATATGGTGGGCGGTGCGCATGCAGGTTTGATGGGCGGTCTCGCCCCTGCACTGCCAAATTCGTAATCAGGCCCTCAGTGTTACCTCTGGGAAGGTGTCAGACAGTGACTGAGAGAGATAAGATGTACTATTCAAACTACGCCAAATGTTACCTCAGGAAAGTTGCTGGGCAGCGGTTGAAGCACAGATTTACCATGCCAACACCGCCAAATGTTACCTCAGGAAAGGTGCTGGACAGTGGTTGGGGGCAGATTTACTATTCCAACTCCACCAGGTGTTACCTCGGGGAAGGTGCTGGGCAGTGACTGGTGCAGATTTACAATTCCAACTCCACCAAGTGTTACCTCAGGAAAGGTGCCAGACAGTGACTGGGACAGATTTACAATTTCAACTCTGCCAAGTGTTACCTCAGGGAAGGTGCCGGACAGCGTAACACACAAAAGGTAATGAAAGTAATGCTTGCAATTTGTAGAACCTCTGGCAATAGTTCGGGGTACCATCCCAACTCATCGTTCTTTTGCTCACCAGGTACCGGACAGTGGCCTGGGGGAGAGGGCAGATTTACTATTCCAACCCCGCCAAGTGTTACCTCCCGGAAGGTGCTGGACACTGACTGGAGACAGATTTACTGTCCTTACTCCGCCAAGTGTTACCTCAGGGTAGGTGCTGGACAGTGGATAGGGTCAGATTTACTATTCATACCATGCCAAGTGAGATCCCAGGAATAGTGCTGGACAGTGGTTGACTCGCAGATTTGCTATGCCAACACCGCCAAGTGCAACCTGAGGAAAGGTGCTGGGCAGTGGCTGGGGGCAGACTTGTTATTGCAACTCAGCCAAGTGTTTACTCAACAAGGGGCGGTGATGGCCAGTGGCTGGGGACAGATTTACTATTCCAACTCCACCAGGTGTTACCTCAGGGAAGGTGCTGGACAGTGAAACACACAAAAGGTGATGGGAGGAATGCTTGAAATTTGTCTAACCACTCGCAATCGCTCTGGGTAGCATCCCAACCCATCATTCTTTTGCTCACCAGGTGCCGGACAGTGACTGGGGGGAGAGAGCAGATTTACAATTCTAACTCTGCCAAGTGTTATCTCAGGGAAGGTGCTGGACAGTGGCTGGGGGGGCAGATTTACTATTCCAACTCTGCCAAGTGTTACCTCAGAGAACCTGCTGGACAGTGGCTGGAGCAGATTTACTATTCCAGCTCCACCAAGTGTTACATCACAGAAGGTGATGGACGGTGGATGGGCGGCAGATTTACTATTCCTACTCCACCAAGTGTTACCTAGGGGGAAGATGAGGGGATGCCGGCAGATTTACATGTTTTCTACAACTATTTTAGATACATATCAAAGCTTATATATGAAATCTATAATACACATATTTTAACATACTAACATTATGGTGTTTTTCCTCATTTAGGGCCTGATTCTGATGTGGGTTGGAAAGCTTGCCCACCTAGGGCCTGATTCTGATGTGGTTAGGAAGGCCTCCTAATGGCATTTGCTCCTTCCAAATCAGATCGGGAACGACCCAGAGCCCAATTATGATGCTGTTAGGAACATATGCTCCCATTGAAGTCAATGGGAGTTCAACCAAATCGTATCGGGAAGCATACGGATGCATTGTACTCCGTCGGTCGGACTGTCCCGATCCGAGTGGGTTGGAAACCATTTCCAACCCAAATCAGTCGGGAAGCATTTCCAACCCGCATCACAATCAGCTCCTTGGTAGTTGACCAAGGAAATAAATCCACTTTAATTCAGCTTACAAAAAAATACTCACACAGTTAAAAACATTTCCCCAAATTAAACAACCTTTACTCCAATTTGTTTTTTATATTCCACAGGATCAGATTACCCAAATCATTTTCTTCCAGCACATTGTGGAGACTTTTGTCTACTACATTCTAAAATAAAATGTTAAACAATATTTGTTTATCTTTCTCTCAAAACAGTATCTCAAAGAACCATTCTGTAAACACAAAAACAAAATCTCATCATAAAGGGAGAAAGATATCTCTCAAATAGGAAAGAAAGCCTTCATCAGAAAACATGTAATTACTATTGTGAGAAAACAAAATTAAATAAATCTCTCTTCTAATTTCAGGAAACTAGCTTTTCTTGTTCAGCAAATAATTAATGAAATTTTCACCAAAACACATTACAGAAACTAATAACTATTTTTTTAAATAAATTCATAGGTGCAGGAAAAGTTTCCCAAAAACACAGAAAAGCATTAACGAAACAGGTAAAAAAAAAAAATTTTTTATTTCAGAAAATTGAAAATCGACAAACTGCATATGTACTGTCATGTCAAGGAAACCGACTTCTAAAATGTAGTGGTTACCTTTACTGTAAGGCAAGATTAACTGAATATGAGTCATTGGAAGAGTGTTGAGTATTCTTTCAGCCAGTTGCAAAGGCAGAACGTTCACCCTTGGTGATATGGTTAAAAAAAAACACCAAACATAGCCACTCTACGTCTGCGACGGGGATTGAGGTAAGAGGAAATGTGCAGCACATTAAACCTCGAGCTGCCCCCTCCAAAGAACCTTTGGCTCAGTTCTGAGAGAGGTATTCCAGAACATTCCCATGCATGTTCCAAGTAGTATGCTCACAATCCCAAATTTGAGAATGATACAATAAGAAAAAACGGATGAGCAATCCCATGAGAGTAACCCCCCAAACCTACTCAGACATTAAAATACCTCCTAAACTTATGAAGCCTACAAGCATGAACCCTTCCTACTGTATGCTAATGAAAATACTCTCAAATGCACACTAATTTTCAGTACCATCCATAATACAGTTCCGCGTGAGAATAGTGAGATCTGGATGATGGCTAGAACATTTAAATCAAAACACCCCATCCATTCGCCCAAATTTATAGTATTCATGCCAATAAGAACACTACCATCCCATTCATTTATAGCTTACTGCCTGACGAACATCTCAACATATATTGAATTTTTATCAGTCATAAAAACCAAAACAATATTCCTACGGGAAATATTAATTAACTTTGAATTACAAATGATAAATAATATTTGCAAAATTTACCCAGAGACAAAAATTGATAATAACATTCAAATCCTTAGTAGAGGAATACATCATAAGCAATAAACTGCACTATGAACTTAAGAAACTAACGACATTGCGTTTTGTATCACCTGAATGTGTGAACGAATTATACACCTCAATTATAAAATCGGAATGTTTTACTCAAAATGAGGACAAATTGGTGCCACTTCTAAATTACTTTGAAGATACATGGGTTGGCCATCTAACCAGGTCAGGTCACAGAAGGAAACCACATTTTCCAATTGAGTGGTGAAACTGTTACTCAACCTGTCCAGAGGGAGGTCAAAAACCAACAATTCAATAGAGAGATTGCATCATTGTTATAATAGCTGTATTGGTAAATTCCACCCTAACCTATACCAATCAAATTTTGGAAAAAGAACAATGGGCCTCATTACAATGCAGTTCGGACCGCAAGCTACAGCTTGTCAGTTGCGGTGAGACCGCATCTACTGCTGCTGTCCGACCGACGCATTAGGATGTGTGAGGAAACATCTATTATAACAGAGACATTACAATGTAGTGCCTTTGCAACGCAGTCAGTACCACAACTGCGACGCTACCACGAGTTCCATTACAACGCAAGTCATTGGAACGACTTGCTTTAGGGAATTCGGTGTTGGACTGGTGTTGCATTTTATGTCCAACCCCTTCCCTTTTGTTACGTCAACTGGAATTGGAATAGTAATTTAAACTATTCTAAAGTCCAGCGCTTCCCTAAAGCAAGTCGTTGTAATGACTTGCATTGTAATGGAACTCGTGGTAACGACACAGTTGTGGCATTGACTGCATGGTTAAGCCACGAGTTGTTTTGGCATACATGGTAACTGATGCTATTCGGATGCGTGCAGTTGGCGTAGCAGTCGTAGGAACCGACCAACGCTTTTCGACAGGCTCATGGAGCCCATCGGTCGTCCCGAAGCTCCTCCTAATCCCTTAAGGACGGCGTTTCCACCGTCGTGATTATGATGTTGGTTTCTGTTATCCTTTCCATGTCGGCCTTTCTGACATGGCAAGGCTGTCGCAAAGCGACATAGCAGGGTCTCCATCACCTTAGCCCTCCGCATTTGGGCCTGGGGGACACCTATGCCCTCCTGAAAATCCCTGCACTGGGTGGCAGGCACCGTAAAGTGCAGGGATTTTCAAAAACTCCCATTTCTCAATTGGAGCTTGTAATGTTGGAGGTTTCCGCCCGCCGCACAAGCTCCCATAGAGAAATTGAAGTTTGCGACTGCACCATGTGCAGTCACATAATAATCAGGTGTTCTGAACTTCCGACCTATGGTCGGGCGGTTCCGTCACCAAAACGGTGTCAGGTTCAGGCAACTTCGACCAACATTGTAATCAGGACCAAAGTTTCCAAGAAATGAGAATGGCACAATCATTGTCTGTTACTCTGAATCCCTGTGTTCTTATGAAAAGTTAAGAAATGCCTCAGAGACCACTGGCCAAAATTCAGCAATTTTCATTGATAGGATCTTCTGAGTAGCTTGACACTCTTGCATACATTCTATCTTATTAACATTAAAACCAACCTATGGTGACCACTCTCCTGTTTTTGCAACCTACATATTTATATTGGATTTTTTAAATGTCTTCTAAAATAATTTTTGGAATATAAATCCTACCTGCAAAGGTCTTCTTTTTTCAACTTTGGTGATATCCTTCTCTCCTCTCACCAAAAATTACAAATAATCCAATGAAAAAGAAATCAACAATCCAAACCCAGACTTGGAACTTAAAAAAAAGATTTCCGTCCCACTACTTTCACTTCTTCGCCGTTTGTTAATGATGCCATAATCCAAGCAAAAAAATAGCCTGATAATTGAAATTAAGTGTATTTTAAAAAATTCTACCGCTTTTTGAAAACAATTAAAAACCATGTCCAAATGGGATCCTTTTCTTTTGCCCCGGTATGATTTCTTACTTCCTAAAGACATGAAAAGTTTTAAAAACACCCAAGAATTTTTTTTTAATTGTTCAAGTTTTTAAAAATACGCTTAAAATGTAAATATCAACTTTAAAAAAATGTTTATACCTATATTATAAAAAAAATAAAAAACAACCTCCTTGATGTGCAAATACAAAAACAAGCTGTTTGGGGATCTAAAACTGTTCAAATAAACATAATAAATACATTTTTTTACAAGCTTACCAATAACTACCTCCCTCTATCTCTCCTTACAATAAAATTGCTAGCCTATATATTTAAAATGAGATTAATCCTATCTAAACGTAACTCCTCAGTCGGTCTATTCTTGACCACGAGGCTCCACTGACTGTAGAAACAAACGCAAAAAAGCAGACATCAACCTGAACACAGAGAAATAAAAAAAAGATATATTATTTTATTGAAATGAATCAACAAGTGTGGGAAAAATGATTTTTTTAAAGTTTAAAAATATTTATTACGTTTTAAATAAGGTATTTTAATTTTTTTTAACAATTTAAATAGATAGGGGCCTAATATGATGTCGGTCGTAAGGCCTCCAATCTCAGGTAGGAGGCCTTACGTTGGCCAGTTGGAACCGGCCCGTAATTCAAATGGACGGCAGATTACAATGCATGGTTTCTGGCAGGGTTTACATGCCGGCATTTCAGACATGGAAACCCTGTTGGAAAGCATGTTTAGGGGCCCTAGTAGGGGCCCCTTTCCTTTGTGGCCTCCGGTTGGTCGCCATTAATCCCTGCATCCCGTGGCAGGCACCTGGAGGTAGCTGCCACGGAGTCCAGGGATTAACACAGCTCACTTTTCCCTATACGAGCATGTCCTGCGGCTGGTTTACGGTCGTACCACATGCTCCCAAAGGGAAATTTCAGAATGCGACCGCAACATGTGACGGTGTCAGGCGGACACAAGTCTGCCTGACATCGTAATAGGCCCCATAATCTATTTAATACAATGTGTTTGTATTTTAATTGAATAAACTTTTTTCAAAACCAAAATTATGAATTTCCTTTAAAACACTATTTAACTTAATTTTATAATGCTTCTTCCATTCTAATTTTTTCTTTTTTTATATACATTTTGTCTTATATTTTAAAAAATAGTTTTCTTTTTACATTATATTACAAATAAATATTTTTAGGGTAAAATATATTTCAAGAACTTGATAGTATTGACTATTTATTTTAATACCCGAGTATCAATAAACTTCCCCACCCATAGCCCCTATATCCCTTACATCCCACGCCTAAAAATGATTTTACAACTTAAATTTAGGTTTAATAATGTATGTTTAGAATTAAATATATATATATATATATATATATATATATATGTATATATATATATATATATATATATATCTGGAAACCCTCAAACCACTTCCTGAGTTCTCCCAATGGCAGTCAGGCGAGGAAAGAGACACAGACCTCCGAGGTTTTCAAGTGGGCAGTATTTTATTCAGTGACCCAACACAACGCGTTTCAAGCCCGTAAGCCCTTGATCACGTGTCACAGATTGAAAACACCATCATTCAAATTTAAAGTGCAAAAGTGCCCCTCCCACTGTTTACATCACACATCACATGTGTAGGAAACATAGAAAAAATCCTGTAAGTATAGTTTTTCTTCTATATTATCCTTACAACTGTTTTCAATAGGCATATTTACTGTAGGCACATGAAAAAAGAAATATAATATATTTCTATAGCCATGATATATGACTTTTGAGTTTGCATGCTCTCAATGTACCACTGAACATATTTAAAATGATAAATATAATTCATGTCAATTAAAACTATTTCTTACGAAAGGCTAAATCCCTTTCCAGTCGCCATGTTTGAAACAGTAATTGAGGGGAAATAATAACCGGTTAAATCTGTTTTATCAAAAACCCACATGTTGGATAATTTATCATATATATATAATGTTAGGGATACAGGGAGCAGTGAATTAATACTCTGGTAACATTTTAAATGGTGAAATATTAAATTAACATTTAATCCTATGCTTAAAGACTTTGATGGAAAAGCAGACATTTGAGGTGAGCAAATTTAGAGTGTCGCTGGTGTTGAGAGTGCTCTATACTGGAGCTGCTTTCCACCTAAACTTGAGGACTACCCAGAGTTCTCTGATTCTTTTTTATTTTTTTGCATACTTTATGCGTCACTCTATGCTTGAAAGGGAATTGCTTTGATATATATATATATATATATTTACAATTCACAATCGTATTTTAACACGCAGTCCATATGTTTGTGTTTACTTCCTGTGGGGGATAGATACCGCTATGTACATGCCTGTTATTCACGTGAGCAAGCCACTGTGTGTGATGAAACGCGTTGTGAAGTAAACAACCTTTTTCTACTCCTTACTGGTTGTTGTGTCGTTTCCTGAGAGCGTGATTATTTGGAATAAGGAAAGGATATATATATATATATATATATATATATATATATATATATATATATATATATATATATATATATATATGCCAGCCGCGGTGGGGCCGGGGGGGGGGGGGGGGGGGGGGGCTAGAGAGACGACCACAAGGGAAAATTAAATAAATAATTAATTTTCCCTCGTGGTCGTCTCTCAAAATCCCCCCCAACACTCCCCACCACTCTTACCTGACCTGCAGCGGCTGATCATATATATATATATATATATATATTTTATATATATATATATATTCACTGATAAAACCATAGGTTTCACACCAGTTATAGTTAGGAATTAGCATTTAAAAAACCTAGTAAATTCACTGAAAAAACCATAGGTTTCACACCAGTTATAGTTAGCTGGAAATTTTACTGACATAAAACCATTGAAATTCCACGTTATAGTTAGTTGGACTCACTATAACTTGCGCGCCTGCAATGCACTGCTGATGATGTCACATATTACATGATGAAAGACCCCACCTTTTTTCCTTATTCTGACTTTGTCCTTTGACTGAGGAAGACCTGTTTGAACAACTTAGAGAAATATTTTGTACTTTAAAATGGCTACAGTAGCAGCAGCAGCTGGAGAATCTGCACCACCACCACCACCACCAAGAGGACCACCTCAACATTACATTGGTGGTCAAGAAGAGGAGGAGGAGGAAGAGGAGGAGGAGGAGGGGAGAAGATGGCTGCAAGAAGACAATACCCCATACAAGCCAAGGCCACACATTGTATGGGAGTTTATTTCTATCCCAGAGGGCAAGAAGAAAGTCAATGCGGCCAAGGTGACTTGCCTAATCTGTGGCATGGAACTTTCAAGGGGAAACCCAAACAAAAAATATTCTTTTGGTAATAATACCATGATTAGACACATGCAGCGCAAGCATCCGAACAACTATTCTGCTGCAGAGATGAGGGAACTGGCCAGTAACCCTCCGCAATCTTCAAGCACCACCTCCAAAAGAAAGCAACCCACTCCATTGGGACCAACCAGAGACAAGGGAGACGATCCCTTGCATACAACCACGGTTTGGGGATTTCCGAATTACATGTATTTTTTGTGGTAAGACCATCTCCTATGGTGAACAGAGCATAAAGCTCATCGTCCTTGCTGGTGACAACCACATTTGCCCCAAAAAACCCTAATTTTTTCCTTCTTTTTTTTTGCTCCAGTTGAGCCATTTTCAATTCCCTGTTTTTTCGTTTCTCCCCATAAAAATAACAAAAAAATATAAAATAGTTCATAAAAGCCAAAAAAAAGTACAAAATGTTCAAAAAATACTAAAAAAATATAAAACAACAAAAACAAAAAAACTGTTCTTTTTAGAACTACCTCCAATTTATAAAAAAAAAGGCTAAATTTTTTAAAAACTCTGTCATTCTTTTTTCCCCATGGTCCGCTCCCCGGTGCGCGTACCGGGAGCTCCCCCGGCGCAAAGCCCTTTTATAGCCCCCACATCAAACCTAGGGGCTCGGGGGGGGTCTACTCTGCCCCCTTATGGTCATTTCCCCCTTTGTTTTTGCCACCTCTTGTGTCTCGATCCTACCGAGACACAAGATGGCGGCCGCTCCGGACTGTTTGGAATGTAAACAGACACCCGAGAGCCAATCAGCTTTCCGTGCGCAAGTCGCGTGGCGCGCCCGGAGCGCTCCCCGGTGCGCGTACCGGGGCGCGGCCATAGATATATATATTTTTTTGAACCTAAATTACTCAAAATCCACTGGAGCACATATCTTGAGACATAGCAAAGGCACATCGGGCTACCAGTCCCTATAATTTTGCCAAGTTTGGTGGAAATCCATTCAGCCGTTCGGGCTAAAAGTGAGGTCGACCGCCCTATGGAAATTAACATGGGGAAAACACGTTTTGGGACCCCCCTTTTATCTCGGCCCCCGCTTCACAAATCCCCCCAAACTTTCAGGGAAGGACCGGAGCGCAGCGAGGCAAATTTGAGGAAATTTTCAAGCAGATTCCTCAACCGGCGCCAAAGTTATTCACAATAGAATGTTGAGATTTTGCATTGAAAATAATCCTAACTATAACTACCTACTGGCGACCGCCAGTAGGTAATATATATATATATATATTTAAAACGGATCCAGTAACGCGTTCAAGGGACCCTTTCACTAAGTGGCCGTGCAACTATTGGAAATGTTTGAATTGTTGCCGAGGGGTCGGAGGATTGTACGGCCCGCCACTTAAGCCTCAGAGGAACAGCAAGCAGCTGGGAACATCGGGCGCATACAGTGCAGAGTGACGCTGACACTGGGATTGAGCCGTCAGCTGTGATACCTCGGGGGAAGTGGCAGAAAGTATGGGACTCGAGCAGCCACAAGGATTATGAATTTAGTGAAACCCGATCACCCTGAAAATGTTTGCGAGCCCGTTCAACTCTGGGACTGGTAGTCCTGAATACAGACAGGAGCAGAAGCAATCCCTTTTAGGTGAGCCCGCCACCACTGGGAAGGAGGAGCTTTAAAGGAGTTAACGTGAGGGGGCTTTCACAGCTTAAGGACTATGGCGTTTGACAATGGCACCACCGAAACCGGTTATGCCACAAGTTTCCTGATTAAACTAACTGCAAAGAGCCCTTGTTGTCCCTTGGAGTCTTCTGTATGAAGGAGAGAGAGAATTTTATATTTAACGCGGATCCAGTAACGCGTTCAAGGGACCCTTTCACTAAGTGGCCGTGCAACTATTGGAAATGTTTGAATTGTTGCTGAGGGGTCGGAGGATTGTAAGGCCCGCCACTTAAGCCTCGGAGGAACAGCAAGCAGCTGGGAACATCGGGCGCATACAGTGCAGAGTGACGCTGACACTGGGATTGAGCCGTCAACTGTGATACCTCGGGGAAAGTGGCAGAAAGTATTGGACTCGAGCAGCCACAAGGAATATGAATTTAGTGAAACCTGATCACCCTGAAAATGTTTGCGAGCCCGTTGAACTCTGGGACAGGTAGTCCTGAATACAGACACGAGCAGAAGCAATCCCTTTCAGGTGAGCCCGCCACCACTGGGAAGGAGGAGCTTTAAAGGAGTTAACGTGAGTGGGCTTTCACAGCTTAAGGACTATGGTGTCTGACGAAGGCACGAGCCGAAACCGGTTATGTCACAAGTTTCCTGATTAAACTAACTGAAAAGAGCCCTTGTTGTCCCTTGGAGTCTTCTGTATGAAGGAGAGAGAGAATTTTATATATATATATATATATATATATATATATATATATATATATATATATATATATATATATATATATATATATATATATATATATTCAAAAGAAGCAGAAGCGTCTCTCCGTTACCGGTGCCCCAAGCTCTTCAAGGTGGCCTCAAAAATATATATATATATATATAAATAATTTTCTTTATTTAATATCTCACCATTTAAAATATTACCAGAGTATTAATTCACTTCTCCCCGTATCACTAACATCAAACTCCTAACAATTATTTTTCTAAATCAAATGAAATATTTCAATCTATTATTCATTTTTTATTTTATTAATTCTTAAAGTAAATAAATTAGTATACTAACAATTTAAATTAGTACCTGAGTTTTAATATACTTCCCACCCATAGCCGTTTTATCCCTAACATCCCCCACCTAGTAATTAATTAGTAAGTTACATTAGCATATATTAATCTAATATTAACCAGAAAAAACGAAAAATTATTAATTCTCTAGCAAATTAAAAAAATAATGATACCGGAGTATTAATACACTTCTTCACCCATAGCCCCTGTATCCCTAACATCCCGCTCATAAAAATTATTTTTGAAAAAGTATTTGAGTATATATCAATGTATTATTTTGAAATAACTTATAAGCGGTGTATATCTACGGTCAATCCTCTAATACCTCTATAAATGGAACTTTCATCTCTAAAATAACTACAAAAATACTAAGAAAAGTAGTAAGCTAGGTACAGATATCTACCCTACCTTTGTGATGAACAATCAAGAGAATTTCCTTTAAATAAGAATATACCTTCTATTTTTTAGGTCGAGCGTAGCGATGGACCTCTTGTATACTTTAGTATAACTATATGCTACTGAATATGTGGACACGAGCCGGACGCGCGCATTTTCCCTCTCGGATTTGGCATTGTGAGCGCGCGTTTACTGCTGGCATGAGCTGTGTGCGTGTAGGGCGGCGTCAGCAGCGTCTGTTCTCGCGCTCCTGCTTTCACTTTTGCGACGCCACATGAGCCTCTCGTTTTCCTTGTCTAATATGTGAACGTGTTTACAGGTATTGAGAAAGAAGGAAGGTGTTGTGATAGATAAATGCCACCCATTTGCGTTCCTAGGTTACAAAGGCACAGAGTACTTGGGAACGCAGAAAGAGAAACGGCTGTTTTGTGATGAAAAAAGGCAATTTGTCGTCCCATAAGTAAATTCATACAACGGACAGGGTAAAAAACGAATTGATATTTATTTAAAAAAAAAAAAAACCCACTGAGAACGTGCCTACAGTACAATAGAATTGCGCGGAAACTGGTACAAAGTGCTCCCCTTTCATATGGTGATTTAGCCGCTCTGCCACTCACCAATAGAAAGCACACAACCTCTTACACACTAAAGAGAAACCTGCCAATTTAGCAGTTCCTATCAGGACGGGAACGTTCCTGTTTTTCTCAACCATGCTGCTAGATTCTGAAGCAAAAGAAGCATACAATGAATTAATTTGTGAGCCAGAATCGCACTGTTATTTATTTGTATTTATTTTTGGAGTAAAAATTAGAGTACAATCCAAGGGCGTACATTCCCATACGTTACCTGGCCAGGGCATTTTTTTGTCTCTTGTATAACTGTATTATTTGGTTTCAAGTACTTTGCATATTTGTTTTATTATGCTCATACTTTTCACATACGTTTTGCACACATTAGACTAGGCCGAAATGAAAATGTCATACGTATCACCAGCGAACACATTAAGATATCTAAGATAAGTGTACCTGGTGGCATACCCTAAGTGAAATTGTTCTGCAAATGACCACCCATTAAATTGAGCATGTATATTTTGTGACATCTGTATATAAGGGCACACCTCGTCAGCGACTTAGTGTGGGCGGGGCAAAGCAGGTATCATTCCACTTTCCTTTTAAAATGTTTTGCCCCTAAGCATTTTGCTTTGTGTATGATTTTCTCAAAGACAACTGCCCAATTCTTGTAATAATCACAAAAAGTACATTAATTAATTACACTATTTAGAAACACCTACCCCCAACACATTAAACACAAACCAAGTTGAGCATCGATTTGGCACAGATAAACAAACGAAGGTTTAAAATAAATTAGGCCTGAAAAGTAATTAACACGATGGAGGATCACTTCATTAAGAAGCATTTTTTACCAATATGTTTTCCATTTTAATATAAGAGATAAATAGGGAATGTAGGTTATTTTTTTTCACCCAAACTTTTAGGAAAACATGACCCGACATATAAAAATACAATTGCAAACCAGGATGTATAATTTGCACACAGAATCAGTATGCAATTTGCAAAATGACCTATGTATTCATGTTGGATCACAAACTGTAAATTCAGAGGTGTTTACCGAACGACCGATTGCCCTGATCCAGGATTCCCAATTCATTAAGTGGATTTGCCTGCTTCTGGGGCTTAATTTGAGCTGGTGGTTGCAGGGGGGGCCACCAACACTCCTTTTTTGGGACCGACTCTAATTCTTTTATCAGACTTTAACCTTATAACCATCGTGAGTGACATAAAAGGGCACAGAGAACCTGTTGGTGGATTAATGAGGCACAAGGTGGGATCAAGACAGCACAGCCTTTCTATTCAGCAGCCAACATGAAATAGGGAAGGTCATTGGCTTCTGAGCAAAAAATTGGGCCTTGTAACTTCTTCTTTCACAAATTAAGCATTACCTATTTTATACATTTGAATGGCCAAAAAAGCATCAAAATATTCTGTAAACCACGTGGGTAACATGCCCCTGCAGCCCCTACAACGCAGGAAGACAAACATCCTTCATGGGGCTCTGTTCAGTTTATGGCCTATGGGTGTCTGTGTGTGACCTGGGAGTCTCATGGGCCCCTCGCTACATTCTGCATGGCTGTCCCATCATTTTGCAATACACCACTGCAGCAATCATCTCAGGACTTGCCTCTTTTGGCAAGCTTTAGGCCTTCTATGATGTTCACGAAATTCCATCCTGGCTTCTTCACTTCCCCTTTGCACTCCCAGCATACAAGAGCTCATTGGTTCCATTCTACTTTTAAGAAACAATACATTAACTTAGTAACCTTCGGGAAGAAGTGAGTTTTATCAGTCACATCAGCCTCTAATCTGCTATGCCAACCAAGCCACCACACAATATTAGCGAGCACTATGCAATAGAAAAAAAGGACACAAAGAAAGCAGTGAAAGATGCATTATGTCTTGGAAAGGCGACAGCTTTATTTAAGCTCATGATTACCCCCCCTCCCCTCCTATGGGGTTGTAATGTTTTAGAAGCATCACCTGTGAAATGTCTTTGAACATTTAGAATGTATTAGTTCTGTGGTTACCTCTACGACTCTAATTTCATGATTTAATGTACTTATTTGCAATTTTATATTGTTTTTTAATGTCGTCTGGCTTTTAAACCTTACACGTTTATGTTGAACAATAAAATGAAATGACAGATTAAAATAACTGTGCAATAATATGATCATTTACTGATACCATGTAGAGTGGATGTGATAAACCAGAAGATGTGTCATGTGTTCCTCTAGAAAAAGGAGAATAGTAACTATTTCTGTACTCCATACAGCGCCGAAACTCAGCAAACCTGAAGAGAACAAGCATTTACAATGCAATAGGTCTCGCAGCATTAAAGTTTGAGCTATTGGCATTGTAAATGTCAATGCCTTTTATTTGTTTTTAAAGCATGGAATCGGTGCATAAACACGCACTTTGAACGTATAGTCCTTGTTTTTTAACTGTCGCCTGCCCAAGATCAGGAAGCAGGCATACCCAACCGGCACCTCCTCAACACTTCTTCTCAGCCAATAGCAACCCCCATGGCCAGCATACACAGATAACTACACTGCTATGGCACAGCACTACCAACTGTCTGCATTCCTGCCCCTAAATTGTTACCCCACGGTGCAGCCACAGGACAGTGGCTATATTGCCCGTGTCTGCCCCGCAACACGTTGTTCCTGACATGGAGGTTTCCCACAGCCGGGTGCAGTTAATAAATACAGGGACCCAAAGATATGTGTCATCAAAGAATAAGAACGGACAGGTAGGCTTTTTAAAATTTATTTATTCGTTTTCACTTTCATATAGCGCAGACTTTACCCGCAGGTATCAGAGGCATTTAAATCAGCATGCCTATAATAAGCAAGACTAGCACTCTATATTACTGCCAACTTTGCTTAGCATAAGCGACAGCTAACCATTCACAAACAATGTTTATATACCAATTGCAAATGACAAAAAAAATTAATGCAAAGCATTGTCATTTACAATGCCAGTAACTCAAACTTTAATGCTGCGAGACCTATTGCATTGTAAATGCTTGTTGTTATGTTTCTGTCCTAAAGCAAATGAGGGACTCCTGAAGAAGGCAAATGCCGAAACGCGCGTAGAGTCTCCACCCACCGCTTTGCTTACTCCACTAGCCCTTTCTACCATCTTAGTCATTTGTACTATGTTTTGTTTTTTTGTGTGTGTTCAAATTCTTATTGTTTTTTCATATGCTTTTGAATATATGCAAATAATTTCTTGAAATCATAACATGTATGTCAGTGATGTTTTAAATACTTATATGTATCTTTTATAAACAAGATTCTTATCAAAAAAATTGAAGAAAATATTTAAATAAACTACACACTAATTTTGAATGTAATCATTTGGTTTTTCTGCTTTTTGGTGTACATGTCACTTCCAATAGCTAATTAGCTTCTTAGTCTCCTTGGGTTTTTTGGCTTTATCACTTAGCTCACTACCATATGTTCTTCTAAAATATTGTCTTTGTTTACTCCCTACCGGTAGTGAATGCATCAGCCAGTAGGGGTCCCCACTTTTTTCCAAATTATTTTGAAATAATTACTTTATACATGTCATAAAAAGTAATGCTCTAATAACTTAATACCTGAGAATTAATAAGCTTCCCCACCCATAGCCCCTGTACCCCCAATGTCCGGCGCATACAAATCACTTTGCAAAATTAAATTAAATATTAATCTAATATTTTGTAATTATTAGGTTTTATATTTACCCAATAAATTAGTACCTGTGTATTAATATACTTCCCCACCCATAGCCCCAGTATCCCTAACATCCCTCCCCTAATAATACATTGTAAATGAAATTAACATATAATAATCCAATATTGATATATGAAATGTAAATTAATTTGTTTAATTAATACTCTAGAAATGTTTTAAATAAATTAATACCTGAGAATTAATACACTTTCCGAACCATAGTTTCTGCATCCCTAACATCCTGCCCCTAATTACTATCTTTTAAGTAATATATTATTAGAATATATTTATATTTTATAATGTATTATATATAATTTTTATAATTGAACTAATAAATAACTTATAAAAATGTCACTTTCTAAAACACATATGCCCTCATTATGATGTCGGGCGAACACCGTTTCAGTAACTGGGATTGCTGGCCCCTTACCAGCATATAGTTGTCATTTTCACCGCTGCTTTGGCGGGTCCGGTTCTGGGGGCGCAGTTTCGTTACTGAAGATCGGGCGCCATCTTGGGAGGGGTTCTGACGCTTTTTGGGCGCCATCTTGTGTGTCCTAGTGCTGGCGGCTCACACGTGGGGGCCCTATTTAAACCTACCCTTGCTCGCGCAGCGGGTCGCGCCTTCGCTGCGCCTGAGTCGTGCCAGAGTCCTGCCCGTCTGCGCTCGTCAGCGTCTCGGAGGCGCATGGAGGCAGATTCTGGCTCTGTTTAGTATTATCTAGGCAGGCGTTGCCTTGACACTGGAATGCTTTCTTATTCTTCTTCCGAGCTTTTGGCTCTACGTAGGCATTCCTTGTCTTGTCATCATATATTTCCGGGAGGTTGTGTGGGTTGTGGCTGGCGTCTTTCGGGCAATACTACTAACTGGCTGTCTGTCTCACCTACTCTAAACGAGTGCCTCCTTCTCAACACAAGGTCTCTTGCCAAACATTCCCTTGACATCTGGAACCTTCTAACGGAGTCCAAAGCACCTTATTTGTTTCTTACGGAGACATGGCTCAGAGAAGGCTCTGGCCCTGATCTAGCTAACGCTATCCCTCCTGACTATATCATACTTAGGAAGGATAGGGTGATAGGCAGGGGAGGGGGGGTTGCCCTGGTTGTCAATAAATCCTTCCCCTGTACGACCTTTTCGATTGATGACATTTCTAACTGTGAGGCCCTTGGTTTTACTCTTGGGTTGTCACCTCATCAAACGGTTGTCGGGATTTTATTTTACAGACCACCTGGTCCTCTGGGCTCCGTCTTGGATGATTTACAAGTAGCACTTTCTGTGCCTTGTCTTAAATCAGACCATTGTATTTTATTAGGTGATCTGAACATCCACATGGATAAGAGCATCAATCCAGATGCTCTTAAGCTGCGGGACATTACTTCGTCTTTAGGGCTGATGCCTTATATTACATGGCCAACTCTTATCAAGGGCCATATCATCGATCAAATCTTTTCCACAAAGACGATCAGTGTATCCTCGCCTTTACCCGTTTTGTGGTCTGACCATTTTTTAATAAAGTTTATTATACCCCTCATTTCTGTGATAGTCCCGAGGGTACCGAAAGATCAGAGAAGAAGTAAACAAGCTTTCCATCAGGTCTCTGCCGAAATGGTGTCTGAGGCGCTCTGTCGTCATCCTTGTTTATCTTCTGGAAGCTTGAAGGAAAACCTCGAATCAGTGCGTAAGTGGATGACTGCTATTTTCGAGGAGTTAGCCCCAGGGAAGCCGGCTAAGTCCGCCGATAGGCGTGCTTCGGCCCCGTGGTTCATCTCATCCTTGGCTGCGATGCGGCAGGAATGTAAGAAAGCCGAAAGGGCCTGGAGACGCCTATATGACCCTCATCTTAAGGCTTGTTACAGAGATACCATCAAGCTATATCACAGGCATATCCTTGCAGGAAAAAAAGTTTATCTTGAGGGTAGAATAGATGATGCAGAGAGCACCAGTAAAGAAATATTTAGGATAGTCAAGGAGTTTACTTCTCCCTCCACTGGTGCCCCATCTCATGCGCACACTGAAGCCTGGATTAGTCAGTTAGTGGATTTCTTCGTGGACAAAATCAAGGCTATTCACGATTCCTTTCGCCGTCCATGCTCTATGTCTGAGCCGGGTTTTATACCCAGCCTGGAAACATCTATAATGGAGGAAGGCCCACAGTTGTCGGAATTTCCGGCAATGTCTCCCATGGTTTCCCTTGACCTTCTGTCTCGGCTTAAGTCCGGCTCTCCGCTTGACCCTTGTCCGGCGAAATGTTTGGGGAAAGTAGCTCCGGCTTTAAATGCGGTGCTCAATCCTTTACTTAACACCTCTTTGAGCACGGGTGTTGTCCCTCAAGCGTGGAAGCATGCACTGATTCTTCCACTGATCAAGAAGAGCAACCTTGATCCTCCCATTCATGCTAACTACAGGCCTATCTCTCTCCTCCCTGCTCTGGCCAAGGTGACTGAGAAGCACGTGCATAACTCCATTTCCAACTTCATTGAGAGTAACAACATACTTCATGACTCTTAATCGGGTTTTCGCACGAATCTTAGCACAGAGACCGCCCTTCTCGAGGTCACCGAAGCCATCAGGGAGGTTTTGGATACTGGAGGAAAGGCCATTTTGGTTATGCTGGATTTGTCGGCGGCTTTCAACACCGTCCCCCATTAAGGTCTCCTTTTAAGACTCCATGAGATCGGTTTTCGTGGGACGGTGTTGAATTGGTTTAAGTCATTTCTGACCGGCAGCCGGCAAGTGGTCTGGGCACCTCCGTTTTCTGCTGAAATGCCGCCACTGGAGGTGGGGGTGCCGCAGGGCTCTATTCTAAGCCCTGCGCTTTTTGGCCCCGTTGGCGGCGGTTGCGGAATCTTTTGGTGCCCAGATCATAACCTATGCTGATGACACCCAGTTGCTCTTTACATCTGAAAAGGGTAAGGATTTTGACGGCCCGCGGATTAGAGACTGTTTGGGAGCCGTCTTTACCTGGTTCCAGAGACATAGCCTAAAATGCAATCCCGATAATTCGGAACTGCTTTTTTTCGGATGCCCACCTGATCCTGGCTGGAAGGACTGGTGGCCTTCAGACATGTCTCCACCGGATCTGCCTCTTCCAAAGCTAAAAATCTGGGCTTTGTGATTGATGATGGCCTTGCTTTTGGCCCCCAGATTATTGGGCTGACCGGCAAATGCTTCGGCCTCCTGAAAATGCTACGGAAATTCCTTCCGTTGTTGTCGCTGAAGCATAGAAAGATCATCGTGCAGGCCTTGATAGGCTCGCGTTTGGATTACGCGAATGTTCTCTATCTTGGCCTGCCGAAATATCTTTTGACGCGACTGCAGATTGTGCAAAACTCTGCGGCCAGAGCCATCTTTGGTCTCCAGCGCAGAGCCGGAGCTACGGATTTGTTAAAAAAACTGCACTGGCTCCCAGTCGCTAAAAAGATTGTTTTTAAGGCGCTCACTTTTGCCATTAAGGCCCTTCATCTGATTGGCCCCAAATATCTTCAGAAGCGCTTGGCTTTTTATGCGCCTCGTAGGGCGTTACGTTCCGCGACTTTATCCAAAGCCATGATTCCTCCCATTTTTCGGGCTAGAATCGGAGGACGCTCTTTTCGCTTTCTAGCGTCTCAAAGCTGGAATGACCTGCCTATCTCGCTTAGGAAAGCTGAGGATCTGCTCTCTTTTCGGAAAGGACTAAAAACATGGCTTTTCACACAGTAACTGTTCTTCTCTTTTTCTCCTTTCGCAGTGTTATGTTTTTTACATTGAGGGCTCTTTGTCAAAGCGCCGGGACACTCCTAGGAGTAGCCGTGCGCTATAAAAGAGCATTTTTTAACTTAACATAACATAACATAAGGGAACCGCCCGACCATAGGTTGGCGGTTCCGCATACCGAATTAGGATGCAACCGCACATGGTGTGATCGCAAACTTCCATTTTACAATGGGAGCTTGTGTGGCAGTTCGAAACTGGCCGCAGCACAAGCTCCCATTGTAAAATGGAAGTTATTACACATCCCTGCATCGTGTGGCAGGCACGTAAGGTGCCCCCAGGGCCTCAACCGGAGAGCCAGAGGAAAAGGGGGCCCTGCTAGGGGCCCCCAAAGTCGCTCTTCGACAGCCTTTCTATGTCGGGAAGGCCGATTTGGGGGGGCTGTTGAAAACCAACATCATAATCCAAACTGCAGAAACATTGTCCTTCAGGGATTATTAGCGGTTTACGACTGACAACTGGGCTCCTTGAGCCGGTGACAACCCAGTTGGTTTCTCCGGCTGGTTTACACTCCGACCGCCAACATTAGAATTCGGCAGTCAGAATGTAACCCTACCATGTCGGTCAGTAAGCCTCAGACGAGTGTTCGGAGGCTCACCTACTGACATCGTAATTAGGCCCTTTAAATACTAATCCACTACTTACCTACACTTACCATTATGGTAGTAAAGGTATCCATAGTAAAGGCATGCATGGTAAGGGTATATGTGTGGTAAAGGCATGCTTGGTAAAGATACATGAATTGTAAAGACTTTGTGGTAATCACATTGCCTGATTAAGACTGCGAGGTAAAGGCTGTTTCCCCAAGTACATTGCGCAGAAGTCTTGCATGATCAGTAATAAACTGCATTATCAATTAAAACTACAGGAGTGGATCTTAGGGCCTAGCCATTTGTTCTTGCCATCTCTCAAATTTATTGGCTGAAGAGGGGTGAAACTCCAAAAAATACCGTCCATCAATTGTGTGTCTTTTGCAGCTCTCAAATTACACCTTACCCATTGGCTAAACTCCTTGTGACTCCTTTGCATCCTACTGTTGGGCCACTGCTCTTTTGGAAAGGAAAAGAACATTTGGAGCTGTTACGCACCCAGCCACAGGTAGGCACAGCTGTCATGACAACTCATGGGCCATCTTACAATTATTTGGGGGTAGCTCTGTCACTTTCTTCATTTATACAAACCTAGCTACTAGTTATTAAGTATTTCTGAGTAGTTGGGGGGCGCTAGGTGGCGCTGGACAAAGATTGCCGCGCACCAGTGAGGCTCCAGCCCTGCAGAGTAGGGAAACATCCATCTACCCCATCCTGAGGCATATTTCTCTTTATCTGACCTCACCACGAGCAGCTCAGTGTCCTGCTGATGCCGGCGATACCTTTCTTGACCCGAAACTGTGGAGTGTAGCCGAAGCGGAGGCTGAGGAAGCTGAGTGCGGTCTGCCGCGAGTCGAGTTAGGAGCAGGGACTCGGGCACTGAAGCTGGGAAAGGCCGTGGCTTAGAGGGCCTTGATGACGGGAGCTTAATCGGTGGCCTGAAGAAATACGCCTTCCCCGCAACTACGGTGTCGCATTATGAGCTGAAAGCAAACGCTGCGAGACGAGTGACAGCGGACGCTGTGGTGGTGAGACCTGTGCCCCACACGGCAGCTCCAGAAAGATAACTGCGCCATAGGTACGCAACGCGGCTGGTGGAGGGCGGCAGCTGGTGGGGGATATTAAAAAAACTGTTTTCTTTTTACATTATATTACAAATAAATATTTTTAGGGTAAAATATATTTCAAGAACTTGATAGTATTGACTATTTATTTTAATACCCGAGTATCAATAAACTTCCCCACCCATAGCCCCTATATCCCTTACATCCCACTCCTAAAAATTATTTTACAAATTAAATTTAGGTTTCATAATGTATGTTTAGAATGAAATATATATATATATATATATATATATATATATATATATATATATATATATATATATATATATATATATATATATATATATATATATATATATATATATATATATATATATAAAAATAGGAATCACTGAGTGCCGTCCATTCTTTTACCGGAGTGAAAGAAGTTGTGAGCAGAATATATATATATATATACAGGGAGCAGTGAATTAATACTCTGGTAATATTTTATATGGTGAAATATTAAATTAACATTTAATCCTATGCTTAAAGACTTTGATGGAAAAGCAGACATTTGAGGTGAGCAAATTTAGAGTGTCGCTGGTGTTGAGAGTGCTCTATACTGGAGCTGCTTTCCACCTAAACTTGAGGACTACCCAGAGTTCTCTGATTCTATTTTATTTTTTTGCATACTTTATGCGTGACTCTATGCTTGAAAGGGAATTGCTTTGATATATATATATATATATATATATATATATATATTTACAATTCACATTTTAACACGCAGTCAATATGTTTGTGTTTACTTCCTTTGGGGGATAGATACTACTATGTACATGCCTGTTATTCACGTGAGCAAGCCACTGTGTGTGATGAAACGCGTTGTGAAGTAAACAACCTTTTTCTACTCCTTACTGGTTGTTGTGTCGTTTCCTGAAAGCGTGATTATTTGGAATAAGGAAAGGATATATATATATATATATATATATATATATATATATATATATATATATATATATATATATATATATGCCAGCCGCGGTGGGGCCGGCTGGGGGGGGTGCGGGGGGGCTAGAGAGACGACCACAAGGGAAAATTAAATAAATAATTAATTTTCCCTCGTGGTCGTCTCTCAAAATCCCCCCCAGCGCGCCCCACCGCTCTTACCTGCAGCGGCTGATTATATATATATATATTTAACGCGGATCCAGTAACGTCTTCAAGGGACCCTTTCACTAAGTGACCGTGCAACTATTGGAAATGTTTGAATTGTTGCTGAGGGGTCGGAGGATTGTACGGCCCGCCACTTAAGCCTCGGAGGAACAGCAAGCAGCTGGGAACATCAGGCGCATACAGTGCAGAGTGACGCTGACACTGGGATTGAGCCGTCAGCTGTGATACCTCGGGGCAAGTGGCAGAAAGTATGGGACTCGAGCAGCCACAAGGAATATGAATTTAGTGAAACCCGATCACCCTGAAAATGTTTGCGAGCCCGTTGAACTCTGGGACTGGTAGTCCTGAATACAGACACGAGCAGAAGCAATCCCTTTCAGGTGAGCCCGCCGCCACTGGGAAGGAGGAGCTTTAAAGGAGTTTACGTGAGTGGGCTTTCACAGCTTAAGGACTATGGCGTTTGACGAAGGCACGAGCCGAAACCGGTTATGTCACAAGTTTCCTGATTAAACTAACTGCAAAGAGCCCTTGTTGTCCCTTGGAGTCTTCTGTATGAAGGAGAGAGAGAATTATATATATATATATATATATATATATATATATATATATATATATATATATATATACATATATATATATATATATATATATATTCAAAAGAAGCAGAAGCGTTTCTCCGTTACCGGCGCCCCCAAATATATATATAGATATATAAATAATTTTCTTTATTTAATATCTCACCATTTAAAATATTACCAGAGTATTAATTCACCTCTCCCCGTATCACTAACATCAAACTCCTAACAATTATTTTTCTAAATCGAATGAAATATTTCAATCTATTATTCATTTTTTATTTTATTAATTCTTAAAGTAAATACATTAGTATACTAACAATTTAAATTAGTACCTGAGTTTTAATATACTTCCCACCCATAAACTTGTAAACTTGCAGATTTATAGGGCGCGAATTGTTGCCCGGAGGCGTCCAAGCGCTAGGATAACCAGGACCTACTGAGCAGAGGAGGGGAGACCAGCAGTTAGTAGGCGGATGCGAATAAAAAGGTCTTTAATTGCTTGCGGAACACAGTGAGACGCTGTGGTGGCGAGACCTGTGCCCCACACGGCAGCTCCAGGAAGATAACTGCGCCATAGGTACGCGGCGCGGCTGGTGGAGGGCGGCAGATGGCCAGGCGAAATTGGGAGAGCTGGCTGGGAGTCTGGTCCTGGTTGAAACTGGGCAGGGCGGTTGCCGTGCATCCTTGTCTAGGGGAGGCAAGTGTGGTCTACCTGGGATATTGGAGAGGCTGCAATCTGTCTAACTGCGAGTGAGCGCTGCCATTTTCAAGCGCCTGTGCTCCATGGACTACGCAGAAGGAGACTGTACCTACGGCTGAACAAAAAAAGGAAACTGTGGTGCCATAACGCTTGAACCCCTACTACCCCTACTACTCACTTGGGGTATTCAGTGCCCAATATTATCCGCCGCCTCCCATCTCTATTTTGCTGCCTCCATGCTGTTAGTACCGATCCAGATCGCAGGGGCTACACCATTGATTGGCAGTGCCTGGCACAAAAGTGAACTCGGCTGCATACCTGGTAGCGCCTTGCTTGAGAACTGCTCACCTACTGGCTGAACAACACAATCCTGGTCCCCCCAGCCAATTTTGGAAGCCTTTTTACTACTGAGAAGGTACAATCGCTAGCCCTATATCAATGCCCATTATAAATACCCTGTGTACACGCCATTACAGGCCGTGGGAAAGGTCTGACCATTGACTCTATTGGAGGGTACGGTGGACACCGTGCCTGCACAGGAGTCGTAGTCTCCACCCGACGGGGTGGGCTCTACCTTAGGCTGGCTTGAGACCCTGCTCGCTGCCTTCCTACTGACGTTGCCTCGTGGGATTTTTCCCCGACTGCTGTACCGACTCCTCTACCTCCAACATGGGGCGCAATATGCCAAGCAAACTAAAATCCCATTTGAAACGCGCAAAACGCCTAGGTCTCAATCTACAGAGCACGCAGATTCTGATGCTGCAGATGCACCAGAAGAAGACTGGATGGCACTCCTGCTTGGAATGAAGCAAAGCCACACATCCATAGACACCAAAATGGATGCGATGAACATGCGGATGGACACAGTAGTCACTAAATTGGGTCAACATGAACACCGTCTTAAAGTAACGGAGAGCAGGGTGTCGAAACTTGAGGATGGAGCGACGGGGAGTAGAAGCCAGATATCGCAGATGGATAGGTTGCTCAAGATCATCGCGGATAAGAACGAGGACCTAGAGGCCCGTTCCAGAAGGAACAATGTACGTATTCTTGGCCTGGCAGAATCAACCAACACAGGCCGCATGGAAGACTTCACCGAGAAGCTGATCGTCAACTTATTTGGTAGGGATTCATTCTCTGCGCATCTCACGGTGGAGCGTGCGCATAGATACCTGGCGGCTCGCTTGCCCCCTGGGGCACCGCCACGGCCCGTGATAATCCGTTTTCTAAACTATCGCGACAGAGACACAGTCCTGCGCTTAACCCGCAAAAAGAAACAAGTGCATTATGAAAATACTACGCTGGCATTTTTCCCTGATTTTACCCAAGAGGTACAAGACGCCAGGCGCAAGTTTACTGCGGTCAAGAAAAAGTTTCAAGCGCAAGAAATCCCTTACGCCATGATGTATTCAGCAAAACTGAAGATCACGCACCATGGAAAGCAGCACTACTTTCAGAATCCGCACCAGGCTGAGGACTACCTCAAACGCAGGCCCGGACTGGCCGTGGCGGGACCGGGCAATCCCCCGGTGCGCTGCACTGGTGGGGGCCGGTTTTGGGCCCCTGGGGGCCGTTTCTGCAGCATAGCTTCAAAATCGGCCCTGTAACAAAATCGGCTGAAAACCGGCCCCGGCAAAGAGCTCGGCGGCACCTCCAACCCGGGAGGGGGGGTGCCGGCCGAGCACTTTGCCAGGGCCGGTTTTGGTTCCCAGTCCGGCCCTGCTCAAACGAAACAGACGTGCGGCCTCCATGGAGGCAGCGGCGCACGCACGCTCCAGATCTCGATCTCCTCTATCAAACCCGGACTGAAGTGCAGTATTTACGGTGACTTCTAGCGGCTACTGCTGCTGATATAAATGCGAAGAAGTGGCCTGCATTGGTGAAGTATTACTATGACTAACTCTGTGTAATATGCGTACTATGCCCTGCTCGGCCACCTACCTCTGTCCCGCCATGGCTACCCGCCTATGTAGTGGAATAGCTGGTGGGTGTAAGTAAGGAGAAGAGTGGACGGGTCGTGAGCCCCTAGTGCTTTCCCCACGAGGGCGAACCCCCGAATTTTCATTAACAGGGGGTGTTAATCTTTGAATAATGTTTTTTTTCTGGGTGGGTGGGGACTTTATACCCGGCAAGTTGGGGGTGCGGTGTGGGTGGAGGGGGGATGTTTTATTAAAGATGTGCTGCAACGAGTTCAAGCAATGATGGTTAACAGTGTATGCTTAAGTATTGGTCATTATAGCAATGGGAACGTTAGATAACGCAGGTACTGTTTGCACTATTAAGATGGCATCATGGAATGTGCGTGGCCTCAATAATCCTAGGAAGCATAGGCAGATACTTGGTTACTTAGATAGGCACAATATTACGATTGATCTTTTACAAGAAACACACCTGGCCCCGGGACCACCCCTCGAGATGGGCCTCGCATTGTTGTTTTGATCCTACTCTAGCTACTCTAGGGGAGTGACCATACTAATTAAATGGGGGTGGCGTTTACACCCAGCAGGTCTGAACCTGATGTGGGTGGTAGGTTCTGTCTGGTCTGGGGGAGACTCCATTCGTATGACATGGTATTCGCCAATTATTATGGCCCTAACACTGATAACCCGCATGCTCTCCTCCTGTTGTGGAGAAAAATCCAAGCGTTAGGCATCACTTACGTTATTTGGGGAGGAGACTTCAACACAGCACTGCAACCCCAGATGGACAGATCGCGAGCTTCCCCAGCCCACTACACGACTACACAAAGGACACTAAGAGATATTGTGGACAGCAACTACTTGCTGGACTCCTGGAGGTACAAACATCCTGCACTTAGAGAGGGTACACATTATTCAGCGGTCCACTCCACCTGGGCTAGGCATGATTATATGTTCATGTCTGCAGGTATGGCGCATTGGCTAGGCCGTGCGCTCCATTTGGCCCGTACGTACTCGGATCATTTCCCTGTGGTCGAGGAGCTACAGACCCCGCTAAATAGCTCCCTGTATATTAATTGGCACCTCAACCCATCTCATCTTTGTGATTCAGCGTTCAAGGCTGAGGTAGAACAAGATATACAGGACTTCTTTGAACACAATATGTAGTCTGTCTCTAGCATTACGACGGTTTGAGAGGCATTTAAAGTTACGGCACGGGGATGGTGCATATCCAAAGGCGGAGGCGTCCTTAAAACGCTACGCAATTACCTCCTCAAATTGGAGCGGGAGCTCCATGATCTAGAAAAGGACCTTGCTTGCAGTCCCGATGACAATACAACTAAGGCCCACATGCGAGATAAGTTAACGGAATATTAGCTGATTGCGGACATGGAGTGTAGATTTCGGGGGAAACCGCACATGGCACGTATATCTATGGTTAAGGGGATCGCCCGGGGAAGGCGCTGGCGAGTGTGACTAGGCCCCCTAAATTTTCAACTATATAACTATATAATGGAAATACAGGAAGCACACGGTAGCACGCATAGGAACCTCCCAGACCAACTTAACCCTTTCAGGGAACACTATAGTAAACTTTATGCTTCTCAAAGAGGTGCCCTGCTTGATTAAAGATACTGCACTTGCCTGGCTGGGTGATACCCAACGGAAGTTCCTAAACCTAGACCTGGAACTAGACAAAATCATGGACGCCATCATGCAGATGAAGTCAGGTCAGGCCCCGGGATCAGATGGGCTACCAATTGAATTTTATAAAACCTACGCTTCCCTACTGGCTCCTATCCTGAAGGACGTGTTTTATGCGGCATTGGAAGAGGGGTGCCTGCCCCGAACTATGCGTGAGGCGCTTATAACCTCATTGCTTGAACCAGGTAAATCCTCACTGTTGTGTGATTCATATCGTCCCCTGTCTCTATTAAACTGCGATACTAAAATATTGGCAAAGGTCCTGGCAACCCGCCTTAACCTACTGATGGAGCGACTGGTGTTGCCCGATCAGGCGGGATTCATCCCCAATCGTGCCACATCGCACAATCTTAGAACCGTGGCAGTATTCCTCAACGCCACTAAGGCGTTTGACATCCTGGAGTGGGACTACTTGTTGGGTACACTGGGGTATATGGGAATGCCTCTTACTTTTCTCAACTGGGTACAACTACTGTACTGTCAGCCGACAGCTACAGTGCTACTGAATGGGGCCAGATCTTCCCCCTTTAATATTTTCAGAGGCACCAGGCACGGCTGCCCATTATCCCCAATCCTATTTGCATTGGCCATTGAATCCTTAGCTGCCAAGCTTAGGCAACACCATAATCACAGAGCATTGATCTATCCAGCCAGACAACTGCTAATTTCTCTATACGCAGATGATATGACTCTGTATGTTAAAAAACTTCAGGACAACCTAAACCCTGTGTTGCGAGAGATCACAAAATGTGGTGGTATATCTGGCATACAAATTAACTGGTCTAAGTCTGCTATATTCCCCCTTACTGATAATACCCTCCCGCCCAACTAGACTACCCCCTAGTCTGGGAATCTGATGAACTAAAATACCTAGGCATACGAATTACGAGAAACAAGGATACATTGATGAGGAGTAATTATGGGATGGCCATTGATAAGATAACTGACAACATCACTAGATGGATCCATCTACCACTTTCCATGGAGGGCAGAATCTCTCTTATCAAGATGGTATTACTACCCAAACTATTATACCTGTTCATCAATATACCATATCACCCAGGGAGTTTTTTCTTCTTTAGCACACTTAGGACCCAACTCACAAGAATCATATTGGCAGGGAAACAGGCACGACTCAACGTAGCTACACCAATGCTACCATATCACCAGGGTGGATAGGAGGTCCCCAATTTGAATATTATTATTACTGCGCACAGGCCCACTTTGCAACGTACTGGATCCATCCGCCGCCGTTTATGCCCTATCTGGCAGTAGAGGATGGCTATATGGCCCAGACGCCTCCGGTGTGCTACCTTTTTACAACAGTGAAGGAGCGGGAGCAAGACCCGTCACCTGTCGACTGCACAGTGATGGCATGGCGACAGCTCGCTCGAACTCTTGGGAACCCTTTTTTGTACTCCCCCAGAATGTCTTTATTGCATGATCCCAGATTACAGGTGACATGTGAAGAGATATGCCGCAGGATGCTACTTGGACTACAATACCATACCTGGGGGGACCTTTACACCGGAGGTCAATTCCGCTCCATAGAGCAATTTTTTGGAGCGCGCACACCCACGATAATGGACACATTCCTATATAACCGTCTCAGGCAAAGTGTCAGAGCTGCCACCCCCGCATTTCCCGAAGAACCAGACACACTTGCACCCCTACACGCTTTATTGCAAAAAGAGCCCCCCCCCCCGCCATGTCATATCCCTCTTGTATAGACACACACAGAGTGTGTCACCTACTCACACCTTGCGGGCTAGGCAGGCCTGGGATGTAGACCTAACAATACCCTTAACGGATGACCAGTGGGAACTTAGCTGTGTACAGACAGAAGCAATTATGAGCAATAGCAGGCTGTGCCTCATCCATTTTAAATTCTTACATCGTTTGTACCACACCCCCGCCAAACTACATAGGTTCCATCTCAGAGATAATGCTTGTGTGAGCGTTGTGGGGGAGAGGGAGCAGATTTTATACACTTGGCATGGACCTTCCCCCAAGTAGAAAACTACTGGGCACTGATTTTTGAAGGACTATCGGATATGTTGGGAGTCAAGATTGCACCATTCCCACTTGTGGTCTTATTGGGCTTGTCACAAGAAATTAAAACTGTCCATAAAAAGTTTTTGGCAATGGGCTTGCTTCTGGCCAAGTGCCAAGTGGCATGCAGGTGGGGAAGAAGTCGGGCTCCCAAATTCAAGACCTGGATACACACTACGTCAACTTGGCAGGATCATATACATTCCTACGCAGAACTACTGCCCACTAAGTCACGACCGAAAGATATCTGGGGCCCACTCACCTCTTATCTTCTTAGGCAGGAAGCGGACGGGGAAGGGGGGGAGGAGCAAGAGGATCAAGTGGCAGATAGTGAACACCAAACCCCACAGGCTGCACCAGAAGTGTATAACTCTGGGGCAAAAGATAACTTTGCTGAAATAACTCACTCGGACTGAATGTGCTGTGGGTGTTGTACTGTGAGAGTACTATAGCTGAGACTGAGGTATCGAAGCTTAGACCTAATGGAAGTTGTGTTATCTCTAAACCACGTATTACCATGATCTTGCTATTACTGTAACGTGCAACTATTAGAACAATGACCCAATTTGTTGCACTGCTATGACCTAGACTGTATTTCACTGTTATGTCTTAACTTTTGAACAGCACGCAAGTTGTTTGAGGGGGGTAATTTTCTCAACACAATGTGACTGTGGACACGGGAAGGTGTTATTTCTCTGCCTAACATTGTGACAGCCGATTTGATGACTGTATTACACTGATGTACCGTGCTAATAATCAATAAAGGTTTTTGAAACTTTAAAAAAAAAGCATTTCTGAGTAGTTTTTGGGTAAGTACAATTTATCACAAGTGCTACACAGCACAGGCCAGGAGGATGACATGCGTTGAATAGGAGTCCCATGTTGAACAGAATTCTACTCCAAGGCCAAGGAAGTTTTCAAATTTATGGCTGAACGGTGAATGGGGCAATCACAAATATAAAAGCTGAAACACAAATTTTTGCTTGAATGTTCCTTTATATCATGAAAGTAGAAAAGAACCTGATGTGCTGACTTAGAGCCTGATTATGACTTTTGGCAGTGCAGGAGTGGGCAGTCAGTGGCTCAGAATATGCTGGTGGTGCTGCTGCAGCACCACCATGCATATTTTGAGTTTTCCAACTGGGCCACCATTACCACAGGGGGAAGAGCGGGTCTGGAGAAAGACTGAGCAGCATATAGTAATTGTAGAGGTAGATGACTGCCAGTTTCTATTTCTCTATGGGCCGTAAACATAAACAGTATTCTTTTGTGAATGTCTGACGGTTCACACCAAAGCTTAAAGTACTTGTTTGCTGCTATTTCTTTTCTGTTTAATTTCTAGCTTATTTGGGATAACCACTAGAGAAATGTACATATTTTGTTCTCAAATTTTTTGCAGCAACGCTTAAAATGTGGTGTGCTAGTATCTCAAGTGAAAATATCAAATTACCACACTCAAAAAAGTCATGCAAGTTACCGACAGGAGATGACTGGAGCAGGTGCTTCTCAAATAAACAATATCTACACAATCTAGTCTCCTGCAGTTAGAAATTAAGTAATGCAATGTTTTGATTTCCGCGCAATATTGAAAGGCTACTTAAAATTTCACCCAGGTCTAATAATAACATTCACAAAACACTTCATTCAAAAAAATGTACAACACATATCATATATATAATATATATTTCACAAAAACTTTACCATAAAGTAACCCAAATGTGAGGCAGTTGATAACATGGAATACTCAGCTAGAGTGTGCTGACTGTATTATTTAATAACAATTGCAAAATCATGTTAGTTGTATGGATTCAACGTGCATTGGTAAACTCCATAATGTTAATAACGCCCCATTTAACAACCATGCAGGGTGCTTTCCTTGAATACCCATATTTACCGCCATGGTGTAACACAACCTCCTAGATTGCCCTATAACAGCACAGTGGACAGTCTCTCAAATTACCATCGCCCCGGAAAAAGGTGCAACATTTATCACACTCAATATATTCTGACTTCATAGGGGACAGAGTTTATCCGGTGTGATAAAAACCATCGACTTTTAGTTTCTGTCATGGAAACTGGATAGAACTTGTCGATTTTGTTGGATAATGCATCAAAATGTACAAGTCCATTTATTCATCAGGTAGTTTACACCAAGTATATTTCTCGGTGTTTAGTTTTTGCCACACAAATCATAACTGCGATAGTTACTGCACATTTCACAATTAATGGGCCGACAGTAATTGGAGAATCAGCTAGTTTTAGGTTAATACGTTCGTTCTGCCTCAGCATTATTCGGAGTTACCAGGTTGCCTTTAGCCTCTCGACAGATATCTAATTCCCTTTGCCTCGCAGTCCTGTACAGAACTCTTTTCAGTCTGTAGTTAAACACACACCACTGCGATTACAATAAGAACACGTCCACGTATCCGACCCTCCCCTAAATTACCCCATCCCTTTATTTGTACCCAGAGCACCAGATCTCCGCTTCCGCGCACTAACTGACCACTTCCGCACGACTCTGCTTCTGTTTTCCCGCCCAATGGCCGTCTCAACCTCCGCGCTTGCGCACGCAAACTGGCTTCAGTCTTGACTATGTCGCACTGTTACAAATAGACCCTCCCTCGCGCTGCAATACCAGACGGAGCACTGAGGTACTGAACTAGAGTACGAACCTTGCGCGCGCGTGTTTGAGCGCCATGCTGCTAAACAAAACAACATTGGAGTATTTTACTTTCTTTGCAGCGGGCTGAACTTGAAGGAAAATTGCTGTTTTCGATGTTCCTTCAATTTTTAGGGTGGGAAGGTCACGAAAAACGTTTAGTGTAAGCTTAAAGGATATTATAAAACTAAAAGATATCATACAAAAGCTGTACTTGTTCTTTGAAAGAGCCGTCAGTGACACATGTACACTAAATATAGTTATGTTACAATAACCGCAAACATGAGATTGTAATAGGAAATAGTTTACTGCGTTTTAAGTTTCTTTCCTGGTCTCTGCAATTCCTAAATTGTGACTGCTAGTAAGGAAATGAAAAAGTGGGATATTTGTTAGGATGGCTTACACTATATAAGTAGGCTTACCCTTGCAACTTGTCCTTTTTCTTTCATCAATACACACAGTTCTGGAAATGGAAAACATTTACTCTGGGATCCCATACAGTTGAGATCAAGGTTTGGCTGAAAAAGGGTGGTGTAGTCGAGGGATGGGTCATGACGAGAAATCTGACAGTTATCTAACACATTTATTATTTTAAACTCTGACTCAAGGACATTTGCAACACAGTCACATGCAACAGGTCTCCTTACTTAGTCACAAACAGGCAGCATTTTAATATGTCTCGCTGCCAGCGAGACATATTAAAATGCAGAGCTATTTGTGTGGCCAGCCATTTCTTGGGGAGATCTAAAACACAGATCTAGCCACTGTGTTCACTCATCATAAAGCAGCATAGAGGATTAATGTACATGCTACAAATCATAGATTTGTATTTTATGTAGCTAGCTCGGTGGGTTACTGCTTTTGACACAGAGATACATGGTTTACTTGCAGTTCATAAGTTACAATCCTTCTAATACAGCACAATGAGAAACGTACCAGCATCACAGATCGTGGAGATGCATGCAAACTGCAAGGCACAGGTTGAGAATCTTGGGCCAGCTGTGAGAAACATTGATTGAAATAATGGTGGCAAATTGTGGCCACTGTGGGATTTTGCAAACCGAAGACTAATAGGTCAGTTCATAAAATTTGAATCACAGTCCAACCTACCTCACCAATATTGATGTGTTAATTAGTAAATTGAGACTCACTACAATTGTTGGTTGTATGGTGGCCTGCTGGAGTCAGCAGACCTGCATGTTTGTGATTACTTAAACCGATTTTTTAAACGTTGCAGCCCATTTTCTTTCCCCTGGACCACTGCCCACTCCACCAACAAACAGTTGTTTTGCTTTCACAAAGGATGCCAAGGGAACCACTTCCATTTTGTGAAATCCTTACCATACCATGTTGGGAATCAATAACATTTCAATGTTTTGCAGTGGTATTTTGGTCACAAAACATTAATACATACCATAACAAAACACTGTTTGGAAGAGGCGCTCTAAACACCAAATAGCATTTCTTTATACCCTTCTAAATACATTTAATAATTCGATAACCTCTTACAGAATCACAAAATGGGTTAGGTACATTCCAAAAAGCCATTTAGCTGTTGAGGTACCTATGATTTAGTGAACCACATGGTTTGTGACCACTAGATAGCTTTATATACCTAGTCCCTTACTTTTTTTACCAATCTTTTCGTTATTCTAAGGTTGCTCAAAATTGTTCCTTTGGGTGGAGATAAGGTCATATTAGTAAAGACAACCCTAATCACCATGTTACGTTTTAAATCCAGACTTTGTGTTTCTCCTATTCAAGCACTTTTAACGTAGGATACCTACCAGTATGTATGATGAGAGACTCCTACACTCTGTAATCCTCATGTTTTTATATAACATTTCCCACATACATTCCTTACATAGTTGTATTAATTATTATCTCTGTATAATGTGTGTGAATTAAGTGCTCTTACACCCTACCTTGGGCATGGATGTCATTTGGCGGTAGTCAGGGGTCGCATCTGAGACTTCGAGCTAGCACCCTGCTTCTCCTGGCACTTCCTTTGCGACCCCTGGCCGCAGAGGAAGCAACTTTTGCCTCCTCTGAGGCCAGGAGTTGCAAAGGAAGTCCCAGGAGTAGCAGGAAGCAAATTAAGAGATATCAGCTGCGTCCCCTGACTATCCCCAAATGACATCATGGCTTTGGGGTGAGTAGCAATATAAACAAAAGAAAATAAGAGACTCTCTATGGGCAAGGGAGAAACTGTGGGCCCCAGTACACATCGCGGCAGGAGCTGCCAAACACGCACAAGCTGTGTGCCTCTCGGCACATAAATTGCACTGGCCATTCCCTCATCACAGGAGACTGTCTATTGGCACAAGAGAATCTACGGGCCCCAGCACACATCACGGCAGGAGCCGCCACACCCATACCAGCAGCACGGCTCTTGGCGCATAAATTGCATCAGCCTTTCCCACAGATCAGGCCATGCTCAGCCAAAGCCCGGGGAAAGGGCGGGCACGCCTGAACCTGTCAGAGCCCTGAAGATGCTGGTCTGGGCCACGTCCCTTTCATTTGGCCTAAGATAGGTGCTGTGAACCCCTGTATTTTCTATTCTTGCTGTTTGATATTCAGTGTGGCCCCATGGGGAAACGGAAGGTCACAGGGGAGGTTCAAAACCCACCCCTGCTGTCACCATCGAGGGATTTGTCAGTGTAATTGGCAAAGAAATCTAAATGGTTGAGCGTCATTTGTCAATCCATACTCCTCCTCCACCACTGTCTCCAGTGCTTTGCCCTGCCTACCTTCGGACTTAACTTTATTTATTTATTTTTATTTATAAGTTTAATATAGCGCGAACATGACCCAAGTCGGTATCAGAGCGCTTTACATACGGTTGAAGAAGACATAGGAACACAGCTCAAGGAGACAAATCAAGGTACAAGTAGGTCAATGTGCAACAAGAGCAAAAATGACATAATGGTGGAAAATAGGGGGAAGGCTAGGGTGGAAAGAAGATTAGGGCAATATACATCAAGAACAAAAGGGACATTATGGCAGGCGACAGTAGGTCGTAACAAAATACATGTAATATTTAGGATAGCCAAAAAGTCTCGAGGTAGGAAGAGCAAACTTCTAGATCAACGCATTGTTCATTAGTAGTGCTTTCACTTCCCTTTTGAAGGCAAATGTGGATGGAGTAAGCCTTGTCTCCACTGGAAGGGCGTTCCAGATTCTCTGGGCAATGCCCAAGAATATACGATTGTAGGTTTTAAGCTTATTGAATTTCTTTGGCTTGAGCAGCAAGGTGCCGGAGCTCCTTGTGGACCAGGAGCCCCAAAAAGTTCCAGCTTATTTGTCAGGTAGAGTGGGGTATTAAAGTGAAGAGCTCTATGGGCCATACAAGCAATCTTTAATTGGATCCTTGCCTCAAAAGGAAGCCAGTTGAGTGATTTCAGGTCCGGCGAAATGTGATTGGTCTTCTTGAAACCCGTGATGAGTCTCGTAGCCGCATTTAGAGAAGCTCTGATAGGGGCTAAACTGAGTTTTGGCTGTCCGCATCGAGTAGCACTGCCATATTCTAGTCTGGAAATGACCAGTGCTTGCACTGCTGATTTGAAATCCTCATGGGGAAGGTAGGGTTTGAGTTTTCTTAGGATGCACAGCTGGAAGTTTGCTCCTTTGGTAGATGCTCGGATGTGCTCTTGCATGTTTAGGTTCTTATCAAGCAGAATTTCAAGTGATTTCAGGGAGTCAATGAGATGTGATGTGCAGTTGAGCGCAGTGAGATCAGAGAGATATTTCACAACAGTGGGGGTTTGCCTAGCCGGTGCAATGAGGAGAAATTCCTTCCTGAGGGTGTTTAGTTTGAGATGGTTGGAGGTAAGCCTGTTTAGGGTTTTGAGCAGGGTTCCGTTCAGACCATTGATGTCTTCCGGGGTGGATATTTTCATATACAGTTGGGTGTCATCAGCGTACATGTGATATTGGATGTTAGAGGCTTTAAGAATTACTGTCATTGGTTCCAAGAAAAGGTTAAAGAGTGTGGGGGTGAGTGAGGACCCTTGTGGAACACCCAGCATGCAGGGACTGGAGTTGGATAGAGTCTGATTGGATTTGACTCTTTGAGTTCTATTGTTGAGGAAAGAGGCAAACCATTTAAGGGCAGTGCCAGAGATTCCCATTCTGCGTTCAAGAAGGTGGAGAAGATTGTCATGCTTGACAGTGTCGAATGCAGATGAGAGATCGAGAAGAATTAATAGGCAGGCTTCATTCTGCCCAGTAAAGTGAGAGCGTCGTCCACTGTGTGAGTAATGACCGTTTTGGTACTGTGGCCAGTGCGGAAACCCGATTGGAATTGGTCGAGGAGCTGGAATTGCTCAATATGTCTGCGCAGTTGTTCATGAACACATTTCTCCAGTAGTTTAGCCAGGGTAGGAATGTTTGTGATTGGTCTGTAATTATTCAGGTCTTCAGGGTCAGCCCAGGGTTTTTTAAGGATGGGGAGCACTAGGCCCTCCTTCAGGCAGTCCGGGATCTCGCCTTGACGAAGAAATGCGTTGATGATCTTGGACCAGAGCGGTGCTAATTAGCCTATCATTTCTTTATAGAAGTTGGGGGGAAGGGGGTAATTGAAGTGATTTGACGGTTTAATGGTCGAGAGAGTGTTGAGGATGGTAATGTCATCGAGGGGTGTGAATTAACTCCAAGAGGCACTGTTTTTGGGAGAGAAAACAGGCGGGCTGGGAGGGGGCATGGAGAGGGAGGAGGTGAGAGTAATTGTGCAGCAGACCTTAGATCAGATTTGATCTTGTTCGACTTTTCTAGGAAGATGTCAGCAACCGTTTTGCAGTTTGGCTGCGGACATGCGCAGGGCTGAGATTGGGTGGGTGTGTTGTTGGATTGTGTTTTAATCAGCTCAAATAGTCTTTTCGGGCGATTTATTGCTTTGTCAAGTTGGGTTGTGAAGAAGGAGAGTTTCATGGTTCTAATGAGTTTGTTGTATCTACTTCTTTTGAGTCTTACGATTTTTAGAAGATCCGTGGAGGGAGTGGATCTCCAAGTGCGTTCAGCTAGTCTAAGGCTGCGCCTGTCGGCATTTAGGCTGTCATTGAACCAAGGTTTGGAATCCTTGGCGGGTATTCTTTTTAGTTGTAGGGGGGCCGTAGCATTCAGGGCCGAGAGCATGGCATTGTTATAGTGCTCAGCGAGGTCGTGCACGTCCAGTCACAGGGAAGAATAGATTCAAGATGAATGGTGTTGGGATTGGAAATGATTAGATCAAGTGTCAAGCCTAAGTTGTGTGTTGGGTTGTCGCAGAATTGAGATAGAGAGATGTCTGTTAGGAAGTTCTTGAGTGTGTTAACTGCCTGATCATGAGGGTCATTCCAGTGGAGATTGAAGTCACCAAGGAAGATCTGTGGGCAGTGTCGGCCCTGGTTGGAGGAGATGGTTTCCATACTTTGTTCAATTAGAGGGAGATTATCACTAGGGGGGTGGTAGAAGATGTGAAGGGAGCATAAGGGTCTGTGTGCACTAGTGATGTCTATTCCTAAGTATTCACAGGAAGAGAGAATAGCTGAGGAGGATTGTTTTGCTGTGAGAGAGTTGCGGAAGATGCAGGCTATGCCACCTCCTATTTTCTTGACCCGGTCTAGTCTGATAATATTGTGGCTGGGAGGAACAAGTATGTCAAGGATAGGACCAGAGGAGTTGTTGAGCCAGGTTTCTGTGAGGATAAGGAGGTCCAGTTCTTGGGCAAGATCTGCAAGGTCTGCAGCATGTTTAACCACTGATCTGCAGTTAAGTAACATGCACTTAGGTGCGATTTGTGCAAGCTGTCAGTGAGTGGTGGCTGTGTGGAGGGGAGCTGCATGAGATTATTAGTGTTTAGGGCATTGTTGTTGAGTCTGGGTGCTCTGTGAGGGTTGGGTGCGATGCTTTGGATGGGTTTGGAGAAGCATTGCTTAGGACGGTTCGAGCTGGTGGCAGATAGTGGGGCTGTTTGTGCTGATCTAGAAGGGACTGAGATGAATGAGTGTGGAGAGGTGTCTCATCGGAGGAGAGAGAGAATATCTGGTTCTGAAAAAGGATTCATGGACCTGGAGGGTCTAGATGGTGCGTTAGGGTAGGGTTGGTATTCCAGTTCTGGACTTGGGGTTTCAACTGAATCCTATGCGGGGTCTCCTGTGAGAGCTTGTTGGAGGAGAGATCAAGTGCCAACTCTTCGGTTGACTCAATGAGTTTTTGAATGACAATTTTGAGAGATAGAAGTACTTGGTTTATTTCCTTGAGTTTTGTAGCAGGCTCTGAATGTGGATTATGTATCACGTGGAGGGGAGGCGGAGGATTGGACAGTGGGAGTGGTGGGGGAGACCAGGGCTAGTTGAGGGGTGAAATCAGCAAGAGGGGAGATCTCTTTGTGATGAGCGGGAGTGCAAGGAGAGCGAGCAATGGGATGGAGGTTGGGAGAAGGGGGTTGGGAGATTTCCCACTGTGATGTAAGGGATTGCCAGAAGAGTGGGCAATGGGATGGAGATTGGGGGAAGGGGCTTTAGGAGGTTTCCCAATGTCATGTAAGGGAGTGCCAGGAGAGTGGGCAATGTGAGTGAGGTTAGGGAAAAGGGGGTTAGGAGAAGGGAGGTTAGGGGAGGGGAGGTTAGGGGAAGGGAGGTTAGACGAGTTTCTGTTGGAGCACGGGCTAGTCGGCTGTTGAATGAGGAAGTGAAGTAGGAGGGAAATGGTGAGAGAGGAGGAGGTGTAGGAGAGGAGGTCGGAGCAGGGAATGAGCTGTGCTCCTGCGTTAGTGGCAGGTGAATGGTTTGATCGGTACAAGTTGGATGAATTTGGGGCACCTAGTGTAGATGGAGGTAAGGTCCTGTGTGTGTTGGTAATGGTATGATGGGCAGTCCTCAGGTTGAGACCCATTGGGGAGGGATCAGGATCGTCTTGAGACGGGGTAAGGGGATGCCCGCTTCTAGGTTGAGTAGGGGAGACATTAGTGACCAACGAACCTTTAAGAAGGGCAAATCTGTCATCAAAGATATCTAGGTTGAGATCGGACGCCTGAATTAGAATTGTCCCATTGTTGTAGATGGATATTGTAGCCTTTGCTCTAAATGTGGGAGAAGTCGTAGCCAAGAGTCGGAGACCATGAGGGAACTTTTTAGTCGAGGAGATTTTGCGTGAGGAGTGGAACATCAATCTCCATTGAGCTCTTCTTTTAGTCTAGAAGATCAGGTCGCTAGTGATAGTACCTTTTTTGGACAGACGTAGGGGTCAGAGATAAGGGTATCAGGATTAGATTTGAGGAGTCTGTGTTTCAAAGCTTTTGTTGCATTTTTGGAGAGGTTGGTCGGATAGTTAATTGTGTAGCTATTAGTGCCAAATTGTTCTAGTCTGGAATCCATTTTGCACTATGGGAGGGTGGTCGTGAGGGGGCGTGCTTTGGAAGGGTGTAAAGCAGAGAGGTCAGGAGAGGGGAAGAGACCACAGCGAGTTCCTCCCTGATGGTGTGTCTTGAGAATGTACCGTAGATCAGTTGCGGTCAGTGAGGATATTTTTGGTGGTGTGGTAGAACGTGCTCATACCTTCGTGCGAACATCATGTTGTTGGCGCTCTGCGGGAGCTCAGCTGGGTGAGCAAATTAACACTATAACCAGGGGTTGCCACTTTGGGCTGGGAGCGGCAATGATAGTAGTTGACCCAGAGGGATGTCTTGTTAGCAGTTATCCAACACCTATAAGAGCAGGCCTCTATCAGTTTTAGAGTAAGAACAGATAGTGTAGTCAAGCAGTAGGTTCTGGAAATACATTGATGAGCAGGAGGCGGGCTTTAGGCATCCCATGTGTCCAGGGAGCAGCCTATTAGAGAGTTCAGTGATCTGCTGAGTCCTGCTCAGATGCTAGGACCAGTTATAGTGTTCCTGATAGTGTGGGATGGGGGTCAAGATATCAACCCTGAAATAGTACTGATGAGCAGGTCGCATCCATTAAACGTCCATTATGACCAAGGATTAGCTTGTAGGATAGTTCAGGAAAATGCAGAAAACGGCCCTGTGCTAAGTCATGTGCTGAGATCAGGGATGCATGGTACTGGGTTCATGAGAGTATGCCCAGCTATAGCACTGCTGAGCAGGAAGTGGCCATTTTAGAGGGTTCATAGCCCAGCTATAGCACTATTGAGCCGGAATAGGCCATTTTAGAGGGGTTCCTGGCCCAGCTATAGCACTACTGAGCAGGGAGCGGCTATTTTAAAGGAGTTCCTGAATAGTGAAGGCGGTACCCTGCAATAGGCGAAGTTATTCCAGATAGGAGCAGGGAGTGGCCATTTCAGACTTGCTGGGAGATTGGGAGCCGGTAGTCTTTCTAAAGTCAAACAAGCGTGTAACTATGGGCACTTACCACAGCATCCTTAAGTGTAGATAGTTAGGCACAGCAGCCAACAGGATTCAGCGCAGACAGGTCCCTTCGTCAGTATGCCGGGCCCCGGGGGAAGCAAAGTCTCAGACTAGTCTTCCCAGGGGGTCATTCGCGCGAGATAGGACAGGCAGGGGAAGGGGAGGAGTTAGGGGGTGGGTATATAGGTGCAGGGGAGTAAGGGAACTTCCTCTTCCTGCGCCTGGCACCATCGGGAGGGAAGAAAAGAAAGGGAGGTTAGTGTAGAGCAAGTTTTTCGGAAGTGTAGCGTAGTCAGTGGTTCTGATTCAGTTTCCTTCAGCGCCGGGGGCTGTTTGCATGGCAGCCGTTTCCTTTCACACGCCTGAAGCGTGATACTTGGCACGATGTCGGGCGTGACTTCCGAGGAGGTCCGGGCGGCCTTGTTGCTGCTCGCGCGGGCTGGGCGCGAAGATCTTCTCCAGCCAGGTGTGTTGGGACAGGCGTGGGTGGGGGCCACCAGGGGCACGCGTGCTGCCTCGGCCGGGGTTAAGGCTGCGGTTGTGGCCTGTCAGGAGGACGAGCCTGACGCTCGGGGGCAGGGGAGCGATCGGAGGGGGGGGCGGAGCGCCCAGGGACCCGGCGAGGGGCGGGAAGCGCAAGAGCCTGCCCCCGCGGGCCTTCCCTCCGATCGAGTTTCTGCCTGGGCCCACAGGGGCTGTTGTGAGGGCTGCGCCCCCCACGCCCCAGCTTCTGGGGCCTGTTCACGTGCCGGCCGGTGCAGTGCAGGGGGAGGGGCAGGGGGACAGCCTTACACGGCCCACTTTAACATCGGAGGGGGCTTCAGATGGGCACATGAACCCAGAGTTGGACGGGCAGTCTGACCCCCCCACCCTTGGGATTGACTTGACTAGGGACACTGTGAGGGAGGATGATGGGCAGAAGGAGGAGGCCCCCATCGACCTGTCCACTAGCTCCAGGGCGGGCACTCCTGCCCCGGTGGGGGACCCTGGGGGTCGGGGTGGGCCGCCCGCCCTGGTTTCCATAGGAGGGGGGCCTGGCTGGGTACCTGGGATGCCCCAGGTGGGCTTCTTCCCCCCGGGGGCTGAATTTTTCGGCTACTGCCCGCCCCGCCCCCTCAGATTTGGGGCGCACTCTCCTGGGAGGATAGGGCCAGGGAGGAGAGGATCCTGGAACAGATCCGGGAAGTCAGGTGGGCGGAACAGACCAGGGCCTGAGTGGGTGCTGTATGGGGCCATGAGGTTGAGGGCCCGCCCACCCCGACCTCTGAGGAGGAACGGGAAGCGGAGCTGGAGGAGGAGCTGAGGAGAGTCAGGGCCAGAAAGTCGGTAGAGGTCCCCCCACCCCAGAGAGTTATGGCGGGAGTAGGGACGGCCAGGGCGGCTCTGAGGCCCGATGTTGCTGGGGCCCACTCAGGCTGGAGCGACCTGAGGGGCGGGAGGGGATCCAAGCCGGCGGCTGTCGGCAGAGCCCGGGGTGCCTGGCGGGGCGCAAGACGGCTCCAAAATGCAGGACGGAAGCAGCAGGGCAGTCTGCGGCGGCTGTCCCTCCAACGAGGGCTCGGGCTCCCGCGGAACGTGTTGAGACTGGCATGCGTGTGCAGGGTGGTGTGCAGAAAGGTGTGAAGAGAGCTGTGAAGGAGGTGGAGAATGTGCGTTTGGGTCTGGAACCGGTGCTTGAGTTGGATTATGGCGCTGAGAGTGATGAGCTGGAGGACGGGGAGGTGCGGGATGACTTTGAAGGCTTAGGGGGCGCTGCGGACAACGGCGACCTTGGTATTTTGCAGGCCCCGGCGTCGACGAAGACCAAGGCCGGGACGGCGGCGGTCCAGGTGGCAGTACCCAGAGGACGGCCCAGGGATCGGAAAGCGGCACTCACAGGTGAGGGAGCCTGGTGGGCAGCCTGGGATGACGGTCCCCGGGGTGGGGAGGGGCGTAAGAGGACTTGCAGGTCGGTGGGAGTTGGCGATGGTTCAGTGCGGGAGAGGGAGAAGCCATCGGGCGGTCCACCTGAGGATGGTGTGAAGGTGGACGGTAAGTCAGTGACTTTGGGGGTGCAGACGGACAAAGGTGAGGGTAAAGAGGAGAAGAGAGTGAACGTGCCGAAGAAACTGCCATATATGGGGCTGGCTATGCCATTGGGTTTGCATCTCTCAGAGAAACTAAAGGATCGGATTTGGAGGCATGAATTTGTGGATGTCTTTAAGTTACTAAATAGGGAGGTGCAGGCAAAGGAAGGGTCCAAAGAGGAGGAGTGGGAGCTGATGAGGCGCCCTAGGGTGCCGGTGACGATGGAGAACTGGACGTCAGCGTTCTTGATTTATGCCAGTATCTACTGCAAGAAGTATTTGGACAGGGCGATTGCGCTTTTCAAATACATGGATATCATTCGCAAGGCCCAGATGCAGTTCGGGGGTTTTGCCTGGCTGAGCTATGACGAGGAGTTTAGGGCCAGGGTCAGTGCAAATCCTGAGAAGTGTTGGGGGGAAGTTGATCAGGAACTCTGGGTTCAGTGGATGGCGTCTATGCACTCCACTGCATCCACACACACGGCCAGTGGCCTGCCGGTTGTGTATCGGTCTTTTCCGCCGCGTCCCGCCCAAAGCGGGGCGGGTGGAGGAACGGTGCCCAACACCATCGTCTCGGGGCAGCAGTCCAAGCCGGGGGGATATTGCACGGGGGCCTGTTGGAGCTACAATAAGGGGTATTGTTCCCGGTATCCCTGTAAGTTCAAACACGAGTGCTCGAAATGTGGTGGGAAACATGCCCTTACGCAGTGCCTCACCCTCACCACACCCTCGGAGCAGTGGAGGAACGCCAGAGGGCGGGGCCACCCTGGACAGAAGGGCACCTACACCGGTTAGGGTGGAGGCGATGTCTCGTGGCTCTCGTGTTACCCAGATCAGGAGGCGGCGGCGCGGCTCTTCTGGGGTTTCACAGAGGGTTTTAGAGTGGGCTACAATGGTCCCAGGGAGCGCCGTTGGGCCGACAATTTGAGATCTGCAAAGGAATTGCCGAGTGTAGTGTCTGCTAAATTGAAGAAGGAGGTGGAAGAAGGAAGGGTGGCTGGCCCGTTTACTGACTGGCCTTTGGAGGATCTGATCATCTCTCCATTGGGGGTGGTGCCGAGGAAGGAGGAAGGGGAGTTCAGGATGATACACCATCTATCATGGCCAGAGGGCCAGTCAGTAAACAACTTTATTGCAGAGGAAGATTCTAGAGTGCTCTACGCGTCGGTGGACGATGCGATCCGTCTGGTGAGGGTGTGTGGGACGGGAGCGGAATTGGCGAAATGCGACGTCAAGTCAGCCTTCCGTTTACTACCTATTCACCCGGCGGATTTTCCGCTCTTGGGTATGCAGTTTGGGGGGGCCATCTACGTGGACAAGGTTTTGCCCATGGGGTGCGCCATCTCCTGCACTCTTTTCAAGCTATTTAGCACTTTCCTGCAGTGGGTCATGGTGCGGGTCAGTGGGTGCCGTGAGGTCACTCACTACTTGCATGATTTCCTCTTCCTGGGGAGGGCAGATTCCGGGGATTGCGGCAGGGCCCTGTCGCGATTCCAGGAGATGGCCTTTCAGTTTGGGGTACCTCTGGCACCGGAGAAGACGGCTGGTCCCAGCTGTTGCCTCACGTTCCTGTGGATCGAACTGGACTCGGTGCAGTGGCTGGCGCGCCTCCCTGCGGCCAAAGTGGCGGAGATACTGGCATGTCTGGACTGGGCGGTTGGGGAGAAGCGGATTCCTTTGCGAGCGGTTCAGAAACTTCTGGGTTTCCTCAACTTTGCGTGTAGGGTAGTGCGGGCAGGGAGGACGTTCTGCAGGCGGCTCGGCATGGCCATGTCGGGGGCAGTGCTTCCACATCACAGAGTCAGGATTTCCATGGGAGTGAGGGCTGACTTGAGGACCTGGATTACATTCTTGCAGGTGTTTAACGGTGTGTCCCTGGACTTTGATGAGGAGAGGGCGGTCTGGCAATGCCAAATTTACTCTGATGCGGCTGGATCAGCGGGGTTTGGTGTTTTCTGGGACGGGAGGTGGTGCGCGGAGAGCTGGCTGGCTCCATGGCTCAAACAAGGGAGGAGCATTGCTTTCTTGGAGTTCTTCCCTTTGCTGGTGGCGCTGGAGGTCTGGGGGGAGGAATTTCGAAACAGGTCTGTGCTCTTCCATGTGGACAACATGACGGTTGTGGAGCTGGTGAATCATCAGAGGGCGAGGGACCTGAGAGTGCTGCGGCTGTTGCGGAGGTTCATGTTAGCTTGTCTGCGGTTGAATGTGGTGTTTCAGGCTAAGCATGTCCCTGGAGCGAATAATGACATTGCGGATGCTTTGTCTCGTTCGCAGTGGCAGCCGTTCCGGCACCTGGCACCGGGAGCGGGTACATGCAAGACCGAGCTGCCGGCCGGCATCTGGGCCTTGGGGGAGTGAGGATGATTGGACTGGTGGAAGGTTCACTTGCGGAGACCACGAGGAGGACGTATCGTCTGGCATGGTCTGAATTTAGTACTTTCATGAGCTGGAATCTGGATGGTGTTGTGGGCGTTGAGTCTGAAGTGGGACAAGGGCTGAGGCGTTTTGTGTTGGATTGTATTGACAGGGGTTTGACTGCGGCTACGATCTCTGGTAAATTGGCAGGGATATCCTTTTACTGTGTTCTGTTTCTAGGTTTTGATCCGACCAAAGATGTGATCGTGAGTAGGATGCTGCGGGGTTGGGGCAGGGAACACGGGAGTGGGGGGGGGCAGGCTGCGGGAAGCAGTGACTTTTGAGTTATTGGTCCGGCTGGTTGGGGTGTTGCCGGAAAGTTGTTACGACCTGGTTGAGGTTGGCCTTTTTCGTCTGTGCATGGTGTGGATGTTTTCGGGGCGTTCAGGGTGTCTGAGTTGTTGGGTACTAGGAGAATGGCTGGCAGGTTGTTTGAGGAGATTCGGGTGGATGGGGGTCGCTTGGGTATTTGGTTGCGGTGCTCGAAGACTGATCAGTTAGGCAGGGGTAAGTGGGTATGGCTGAACGAGACGGAGGGCGGGGCGGTGTGCCCTGTGTTTGAATGGCATTCTTTCCTGGGGACGGTGAGTGTGGCGCGTGGGGAGATTTTTTGTCACGCATCTGGCGCGAGAGTGACGGCAGGCCAATTATTGGCAGTGTTGCGCAAGGCTTTGCGACGATTGGGCTTGGATGCGTCTGGCTTCGGGGCTCACTCTTTCAGAATCGGGGCGTGCGACAGCTGCGGCCAGGTTGGGGTGGTCCTGGGATAGGATTAAGAGGATTGGACGATGGAAGTCCCGCTGTTGTGAGAAGTATGTGCAGAAGTGAGGTGTTCCCAGGCAGGTCGTTGGTTGAGTCATGTTGTTGTTTCCTGTTTCTAACATCTTTTTCTTCGTAGGTTGCGTGGGTGGACCGGGCAGTAAGACAGTGACATGGATTGTTGGGCACTCCTTCGTGCATTGGGCATCCAAATATGCGGAGCAACAGGTTTACGGCCGTAACCTGGAACTGAAAGGACACTTGCACGAGGTACAATGGTGGGGCAAAGGTGGCATGCGATGGGGGGCACTACTGCCATGGCTCGCGAAGATGATCCCACAGAGGGATGCCCTGATTTGTTGATAATACATCTTGGGGAAAATTACCTGGTGCAGCTGTCCGGATTAGCACTTTTACAACTCATGCAATGGGACCTGGATGTGTTGAAAGCTAGGCTTGCAGGGACCTGCATTGCCTGGACAGAGTTGGTCCCCAGGAAAGTGTGGAGAGGGGCTATGAAGCATGGGGCGATCGAGAAGGCACGAAGGAAGCTTAACAGGGCAATGAGACTTTACTGTGGTGACAAGGACATCAAAGTGATTGCACATGGGGGGATTCGACTCGAGGAACCTTTAGTTTTTAGGGATGACGGAGTACACTTGTCCCAGCTTGGCAATGCTTATTACATGATGAAGATGAGAGAGGTGGTGAGCAAGTTATGGAATGAGGCTATTTGGTGCCGCAGGGAGTGAGTGCGCGTGTGTTTGGTGCGGGCGAACTGACCTGAGAGGGGCGGTGGGGCAGGGAGCCGCCCTATAGGGGGTTCCCTGGTTGGCGGTACTTGGAAGGGACAGGGGGGTCAAGAGCGGGCACACCCATCCCTGGGGGGGGGAGTTCGAATGGTGGATAGAGGCATGACTGGAAGGACGCAAGGAGCGGGCTGGATGACAAGTGATTGAGGGGCAGGAATAAAGTATGGTATGGAGCTTCTAGGGGTTTGTGATGAGGTGAAACGAGTGAAACGAATGAGAGGGGAGTGTGAGTGGGGGTTTGATGTTATTTACTGTTTATGTTTATTATTATGTACAAATTACGCAGCCTGGTCTAATAAAATGGCCTTTTACGCTGACACTGCGTGGTCTGTTTATTGCGCGATGCCGGGCCCCGGGGGAAGCAAAGTCGCAGACTAGTCTTCCCCCGGGGTCATTCGCGCGAGATAGGACAGGTAGGGGAAGGGGAGGAGTTAGGGGGTGGGTATATAGGCGCAGGGGAGGAAGGGAACTTCCTCTTCCTGCACCTGGCACCATCGGGAGGGAAGAAAAGAAAGGCCGCCCACCCACCTGGCAATTGGAGGTGTAGTTTTTGGGTCGGTCTATAGCGTTGCCAGTTTAGGCCAGAGCTGCTCTAGGCGGTACTTGGAAGGGACAGGGGTTCAAGAGCGGGCATACCCATCCCTTGGGGGGGGAGTTCGAATGGCGGATAGAGGCATGCCTGGAAGGACGCAAGGAGCAGGCTGGATGACAAGTGATTGAGGGGCAGGAATAAAGTATGGTATGGAGCTTCTAGGGGTTTGTGATGAGGTGAAACGAGTGAAACGAATGAGAGGGGAGTGTGAGTGGGGGTTTGATGTTATTTACTGTTTATGTTTATTGTTATGTACAGATTAGGCAGCCTGGTCTAATAAAATGGCCTTTTACGCTGACACTGCGTGGTCTGTTTATTGCACGAAAGTGAGCTCCGTGAACAACCAGTAACAGGAGCGTCCGAGAACATCAGACATCCGCTGATGTCCTTGTGCCCTACAGCTACTCTCTGTAGCGGCCAGCAACAAGCCGACGGCCTCCGGTGACCAGCGGAAAGCACGCTCGTAATCAGCCCATTTGTGAAAACGGTTGATGGCATCAGCGTTGCCGGAGGGGGGCCAGAGAGCAGGGGGGATGGTTGAGAACACAGTCGGCCTCCGGTGAGCAGAGGAAAGCCCGATCGCGAATTAGCACCGCTTTCGTCAGCATGGTCAGAGGGGGGCCAGAGAGCAGGGGCGAGAGGGAGATCCGGAGTAGACCCGTGCTTAAGGCAACGCACAGGGTTGGTGCAGGAGTCAGCTGCAGCAGTCTCCAGAAAGCAGCTGCAAAATGGGGATGAGCTGCAATCGGAGATCCGGACTATTGTTAATAGCACCATAGTGGCTTTCCAGAGTACGGCAGATCATTAACACTACTCTTCCAGAACCCTCTTTAAATGTAGAGTCAACAGTAGAGGCTGATTCACCCTGGGTACAGCTGCAGCCCAGTAGCAAGTTCAGCAGCGAGTCAACTAGGGGTCCCATGGTTAAAAGGAAGAGGATTGAGTCTCCTACTAGGTCTAAGAAGCAGCGAGTCAAATGTCCTACTGAAGGGAGGAGCTTAGATGCTGGGCTCAAGGATTTTTCATTCCTGGAGTCCTTCAGGGACCTGTGCAATAGCCTCAATGAAGCCAAGTTGAGCAAACTGGAGTCTATCTACAGTCGCCTGGCTCCCAAGCGTATTGATTCCGAATGGACCTCGTTCATAGGGAAGTATGATGTTTGTTTATTACAAGATATGTGGGCGGTGGAGAAAATGTTTATAAATGGCTATGTTTCATACATTGTGGAGGCGACGCTCCAAACAAAATGTGGGCGGGCGGTGGGGGGGGGCTTTTGGATTTGGTAAAATGTAACATTGCATGTTCACACACAGAATTAGGAATAGTTTTTCCCTACCTAATGGGGCTTCTGCTCAAATTTCTCCCTGGACTGGTTATGGCACTTTTTAATGTTTATACCAGATCAGTACCTGGCTGTAACAAAGTACCTGCTTTGGCTCTGCTGAACGAATACATAGAAAGGTATCAGTCGCAAGCAAAAAATAGTAGTTGCAGGAGATTTTTATGTATCTTTTGAGCCTCCATCTTCTATTAATGTGTTAATTGAGCAAGAAGATGAGCAATGGGAAATACCAGTGGCAGCTCCTCCGCTGAGGCAGAGGAGCGCTCCCCACTGCTCCCGTAACATTATTATCATTTTCTTTTTCCTACTGCAGTGGCTCCATTCTTTCCTGGGGGCAGGCCTGGGGCCCATGACGCCAGAGCACTGCAGGGGGGGAGTGGTGACACTTCAAGTGTGCATGACATTTTGACCGGCACTCTTGGGCTGCCCAAAACAGACATGTGCGCTTGCCATGTTCTCCATCCAGCCATTCCCCATTCTCGTGTGCCAGAGTCTATGTTAGCCAATAACTATAGGAGAGTATTCTGGCCCGAGTAATGTCAGAAATCTATCAGTGGCTTGTATTCTACCTGTCTGATTACAAGGGAACTCATGTCACTCAGTCCCATTTTTATGGCAACGTTCTGTTTATTGGAGTCCGCAAGTTAGATGCCTACAACCAATGGCTGGCCGTGTAAACAACTTAGGAAAAGTAATGTACAGCTAAATGCCTACAACCCGGGGGCTGTCAATGATGAATGGACCATTTTAAGCATAAAAGAAGAAGAGAGAAAGAAAAAATTTAAGAAAAAACAAACAAAATAACAATTCCCACCCTCCACCACCCACTCCTCCACATCCGGTTCACTCAACATTATCATGCATGGCTGGGGTATACTCCAAGGGGCCAATTGTCTGAATCCAACACTAAACGGGTGGTCTATGTAGTTTCCGTGTCATCTGGGGGAGCAAGCGATATCTGGAAGTATTTCGGGCAGGACACTTCCCTGAATTCTACCGAAAGGATTCAGATAAAAGGGACCCACAAATCAGTATAGGCGACCGCTCTGTCCTCGACAGTGAGTGACAACGCTCCATCACTAGAGTAAACCATAATTTGTGTAACCATGAGACATGGTCTGGGATTTTCTTAGTCCCCCAGTCTGAGAGGATTACTTGGCATGTTGCGCTCAATGTTAGGGCCATTTGCCTACCCCTAGGTGAGCATAACGGGAAAGGGGCTGCATAGCCCAATGAGAGTATAGGTGGGGAAACAAGGTATAGCAGTATCGAATACAGAATCAATGTTGTTCAAGACCTGCTCCCAAATCTAGCCAATTTGGGACAAATCCATAGGAGGTGGAGAAGAGAACCCGTCTGCCCACATCCCCGCCAGCATTTCTACGAGCGCCCCTTATTCCATCTGTGTGTTCGTATAGGTGTGAGATACCAGTAGGAGGCTACTTTATAGGCCGTCTCCATACCAGCCATGTTGTGTGCAGTGTGAAATACTCTATAGTAAATGTCATTCAATTCTTTGGTGGAAAGAGAGCCCCCCAGTTCCTCTTTCCAGCGCAACTGGCCCTTTAGATTTAGAAGCAGAGCTGCTGTCCGAGAGTAAAACATAGAGTTCAGTAATGAGGTGCTTAGCAACATCTTTATGAACCAGTCATTTCTCAAAGTTGGGAAGGGGACAAGAGGAACCAGGTTTGTAGCTCTGGGAAGTCACCCAGTGTCGCAGCTGTAAGTGATGGAACGCGTCTGACAAAAAAAGAGAGTAGTCCTGCTTGAGTCAATCAAAGGGGATAACCCCCGAAGGGTCAAAAAGCAAGCCCAACCGTTCACAGTCCTTTTTCTGCCATCGGCTAAAAACTTCTGAGTTATACCCTGGAGCGAAGTCGGTGGTTGTCAATAATTGGCGTGATTGGGGAGGGAAAAGTCATCAAACCATGTTTAAGGGCTATGGAGTCCTATACTTCAGTGTTGTGGTTGTCACCAGTGAGGAATTCAGCCCCCAGGCCCTGTGCTTATGATGCAGCCAGACCTCTTGCCAAATATTAACACCAGCAACCATCTGGTCCATGAAAAACCAGTATTTTAGTGTAGTGGTGTTGCGGGCCTGGAAGTAACAGGCGATCATAGTGAGCCCTAAGCCTCCGTTACCCGTTGTATGAGACACTTGTTTATGATGTAGGCGCAGCTTCTTGCCACTCCAGATGAACCGATTAATGGCGATTTGCAAGGAGCGCAACACAGGTGGTGATGGTATCAATGGAATGGTCTGGAAGACAAACAGTATGCCCGGGAGCACTGTCATTTTAACTGCGGCTATGCTGCCATTATAGGCCAGTCGCAGGCGACTTCACGAGGATAGTGTCTTATTTGTCTGGTCGGGGAGTGCCCCGTAGTTCAACGCCATTGTCTTCACCAGCATGGGGGCTAGCAGTATACCCAAGTATGGTATAGTCTCTTTCGTACAGACGAATGGGAAGCGGGAATGCAGGACAGACTCATACGGAGAGGTGAACAACAGGTTCAGAATCGGGGATTTTTGGGGATTGACTTTAAACCCTGAGATCTCACTGAACAACCATAAGTCATTGAGTAGGGACAGCAGCAAGGTCATCGGGCCCATTAACGACAGGATAATGTCATCAGCATACAGTCTGATGATGTAGCTGTCAGCGCCAAATCGAATGCCTGAGATCTGCGGGTTGTCCCTGACTCTAAGTGCCATAGGTTCCATGAATAACACAAAGAGAAGCAGAGATAGGGGGCAGCCCTGTTAAGTCCCACATGCTATAGAGAACATGGAGGATGACGTCCCATTGACACAGACGGAGACTCAGGTAGTGCTATAGATACAGCATATCCATTTTTTTAAAATACATTTTTATTAAATTTTCCACAAGGTACATTTTGATCACATATGACTTAAGTTCATTATTAACAGTCCTTTCTTACGGTCCTTTAAGTTGAATCACTTATCTCTAGCGTACATTCAAAAACCTTGTTATTATCATGGCAGGGCCGGTACACAAAATACTAACCTATAACATAAAAGAAATAAAAAAACAGCAGTTAATAATACGGTAATACGGCTGAGCCTATTACATTATATATATATATATATATATATATTTGTTTTTAAATCGTCAGGGCTTATCCCATTCCTTTCCTATTTACTGGCTCAACTGATCCTTTTTTAAACCAGTTGGTCAAAGGGCCCCATATCCTATGTCCCTTCTCTCTTGCACACCAACCCTTGTTATTATATAATGCCGTTTCCTGAACATGAATATTTAATACTCGATAAAGCCAAGCAGTATATGATGGGGGTTCTGCATCTTGCCATAATGAGGCTATCAAAAGTCTGGCTACTGTAGTTGTAATGAACACAAAATCTCTATGAATTGTAGATAGTTCAGCCAGGCTATCATATCCAAATAGCATCATAGATGTGGTGATAGTAATCATATGATTAGTTGTTTCTTGCCAAAAGTTCTCAATTCCCTTTTTTAATGAGCTGAGGGAGTTACATGAAAAGAACATATGAATAATATCAGCGGGGCCCTGGCGACATCTAGGACATTTATCCGATTCTCGTTTCCCCCACTTATAAAGCTTGGCTGGGGTATAGACCAAATCAAAGATAGTTTTATAATGTTGTGTCTTTAAATTGGCCGCCAGGAGAGTATTTCTCCCCAGTTCCAAGGACATGTCTAGATCTACCTCTAGATATATTAGATATGTTATGGGCAAATAATCTCGACCCTATATTTAAGGATATCAGCGAGGAGCTTCGGTGAATAGATAAATTCCATGTAACTATAGTTGGTAGGATAAATGTGTTAAAAATGAAAATCTTTCTTAGAATTTTGTACCTGTTTCGTTCCATTCCCCTCAAACTGCAGCCTAATATAATCCAGAAAATGAATGCTATTTTCTCGAACTTCGTTTGGAATTATCATAAAATAAGACAGGTTTTGAGAATATTAACTCTCCCCCGGGAGAGAGGCGGTTGGGCTGCCCCAAACCTACTTTTTTACTACTGTGCAGCTTTTTTACAACAGATGGGTACTCTCTTGGTGGAGGAGAGGATGGGTAGAGAGGACGACCTGTCTTCTATATATCAGCTTGCCATAGGAAAGGAAGCAGAAGGATTATTTCTTAGACAATGGGAGGTGAGCTACTATAAGAACATCTGCTTTAAATGCATTAAAGAAGCCAGGTCGGTCTGGATAAAAGTCAGTAAGACTTTGAAAGTTCTCAAACTTAATAGATATACACCGTTATGGGGGTCATCACTGTTTCCAGCAGAAATAATGGATGGTATGGCTAAGGACTGGGAGTAGGCAGGTATAATACGGGCTCTGGGTTGATATAATGACGAAGCACAGATAATCCCCTTCTCAGATTCAGTAGAGGAGTTTGGAATTGATAAAGGGACTTTGTTTAAGTATATCCAAATGAAGGGGTGTCTAAAAAGCTTGGAAAGGGGATCGTTTAGCCTAGGAGCAATACCTGTACTGGATAAAATACACCGGGGGGCGCCCGGATTGGGGATTTCCATAACATACTGCTGGAAACTGTACCAGATGATTTAGGCAAAACAGAGACACGATGGGCCGAGAAACTCGGGATGCAGAGGTAGATCTAGACATGTCTTTAGATACAGTATATCCATGTGATAAATGTATTTCCAAACCCAAATCAGCGGAAGGTTTCAAGCAAGTATGGCCAGTGAAAGCGGTCACAAGCCTTCTCTGCAGGCCCGGACTGGCCGTTGCAGGCACCGGGCAATCCCCCGGTGCGCCGCAAGGGTGGGGGCCGGTTTTGGGCCCTGGGGGCCATTTTTGTTACAGGGCCGTTTTTGCAGCATAGCTGCAAAATGGCCCTGTAACAAAATCGGCTGAAAACCGGTCCCGCCAAAGAGCTCGATCGCTCCCCCAGGGGGCCGCCGAGCACTTTGCCAGGGCCGGTTTTGGTTCTCAGTCCGGCCCTGCTTCTCTGTGTCAATGGATAGGAAGAGAGCCTGTTTTTGCAATCGTTGGATGATATCAATGAGGTGTAAGAGTCTTTTAGTATTGTCCCCACATTGTCTGGTAGGGATAAAGCCAGAATGGTCGAGATCGACCAAACCTGGCTTGATTGGCTTGAATCAGGAGGCCAGAATTCTGACGAAACGTTTGGCGTCTACGTTGAGAAGAGAAATAGGTCTATATGACCCGCAATCCCCAGGATCTTTAGATGGCTTGAGTATCACCAATATAGACGCCTCCAGCATCGAGTATGTCAGGGTGCCGCCCATGTCAAAAAATGAGTTAAAGTCGAGTTAAGATAGGAGCTAACTCCTGACAGAAGATTTGATCAAATTAGGTGGTGAACCCATCTGGCCAGACACTTCTGAAGGTTTGAGGCAAGCAATAGCTGCAATTACCTCTTGGATACATATTGGTTGGTTGAGTTGGGATGCGAGCTCTGGCGGTTAACATGTCAGGGAAACACTTTGCAGATAAGTCATTGGGTCGCCTTTGGAACTGTCCTAGTCAGAATACAGAGAACTATAAAAATAATTGAAGGTTGTGGCTATTTCTTCATCCATGTGGCCTTCCGCCCCCGCACCTTTCGGATTGAGTTCACAGAGCCGGAAAGGATTTTGTTGCGGAGTCTATGAGCTAGCATGCACCCACAGCTGTAGCTACTTAAGTGGAATTTATGCTTGAGACACAAAAGGGTGTACTCCGCCCTATCAAGGTCAAGGCGCCTCAGAAGGAGTCATTTTTTCTCCAGGTCTCGCCAAACCTTGTGGGCGACTGTACATTTATGGATCGACTCTAGCTCAGAGACTGCCTGTTTTAGTTGCTGGCTGTTAAACCTGTCAGCCCTAGGGTGCTCTACCCCGTTTTTTGCCCTTTTGCCTTGTTTTTTTCACCATCTTTTTTGTTGGACCTAGGTCTCTGGGTGCCTTAGCACAGCCAATCAGTGCTGAGGTGCAGGTGCTCTCTCCCAACAACATGGCTGCCACAGGCTGCCGCTACTGCGGAGTGGCCTTTTTAGACACACACTAGTAGTCAGTAGCAGGCTGGGACATTAGGATACAGTAACACTGCCATCCCGCCTTTTCTGCCCATAGCCTAGAATGTGGAAGCTCCTGGAACCTTCCGAAATAGGGGAGGGATTACACTTTGCCGCCTTTGAAGAGTGGTCACCTGACCTAGGGGTATAAGGGGAAAGAAGGGAAACCTGCCTGTCAGTTGGGGCACCACTGGACCTGGGGGAACCTCTGCAGGAGTTTAGGCGGTTGGGCCTAGGGAGAAACCTACACCACTGGAACTGACTGGGCCTAGGCACTGCTTTCAAAGTTAGGTGAGGGACTCTGCCAGCCCACTGTTCTGGCCCAGCGTTGAGGAACCCAGGGAACCACCTCCAGTGAGCCAAGGGAAACCATTCTACCTCTGAGCCACCAACTCCACCCCACTTCTTCCCCCTCCCAAGAAACTACCCCAGAAGGGTGCTGAAACCATCAAGCGCAGCGAGAAAATACCTACCTACCGTGAGGACTGCTGGGGGATCAACGAGGTAACAGCGCTGCACCATCCAAGCGCTTCCCTGCCAGAACTGTGCCCCCGGCGCTGTCCTGCCTAAGCTGTCTTGCCTTGGACTGCCCAGAACTGTGTTCTGCCTGAACTACTGTCCCCCAAAGCGCTGCGCTGCTAAAAGCGCTATTGCCATCCCCGCAGCTGCAGGAGGCTGCCTTTGTGTCCCACAACGCTGTACTGTTCCAAGCGCTGTGCTTTCTAAGCACTGTGCCTACAAATCACTGGGCCCCCCAAGAGCGATAACTTGCCCTCACCGCCGCCGCCCGGTACCTGCTTTACAGCGCTGTTAGAATTGGAGGTCTCTGGTTGGCACAGGTATGCACTTGTGACAAGCAGGGACCCTCTCCTCTAGTCAGGGCAAGGGACTTACTCCTAGGAACAACCCCAGCTCACCCTCTAGGCGGCGTGGTGCAAGCACACCAGGCTATTCCCAGAGCGTTCAGAGTTAAGCATTTGTAATAACACACACAGTGACCAATTGATACACTACAGATGGACACAAGGCTGGTTTTATGTAAAAATTAATTCTTTTATATTCAGGCTTAAGCAGACTTAATCACAAGTTCCAATAACTCAGAAAAGTTTCCACAATACTAACTGCAGCTTTCAGTTCTTTAGCAATGTCTTTTAGAAAGGTTCTGCGCGTCGTAGCGCTCCTGTACGCTCCTTGCGGTTCGAAATAGAAAGCCTTGCTGAGTCTCACGCGCCTCGCGGACACTCTAGTCTGAAGCATTGTGCTTGGTGCGATGCGTACAGCGCTGCAGGCTCACACTGGGGTACGAGTCGTTGTACTCCTGTGCGACGCGTACAGCGTTTAGAGGGAAAGGTTTTACCAAATTGTACGCGCCTCGCGGACACTGCAGTCCGGGGCACGGCGTACAGCACGACTTGGTTACAATACCTTTGTTCTTGGGGAGTTCGAGGCGAGCGATGCGAAGGCCGGTCAGACGTCCCACCTCGCGGTGCCTTCTTTGTGTTGCGAGCTACGGCTCGAGGGCTCAGTAGTCTCGGTACATTGGGCAGCGATGCGTTGTGGGGTGAAGGCTCTTCTGGCAGAGTCTGCTCCGATCCTGAAGGGGGGTTGATGACAGGGGCGGTGCGCTCCCAAGGTACGGGACGTACACCAACCGCACCACGCGTCGCAGTTGCTCATTCACAGCGGCGGGGAGCGTACAGCAGGACGCCACACGGGGGAAGGCGAAGACAGGGCAAGTCCGTCTTCATGTTGCGAGCTACAGCTCGGGGGCCACAGGATCGTGGTGCTTGGACTGGACAGGTCCGTTCTTGCGTTGCGAGCTACGGCTCGGTGGGGCAACAGTCACGGTGCTCGGACCAGGCGGGGCTGGTCCTTACTTTGCGAGCTGCAGCGCGGCCAGGCAGAAGTTGCGTTGCTCGGCGGGACAGGGGTGCACAGGGTCACATCGCGCGACGAAGGGTCACAGCACACTCAGCTTATCTCGATCAGTGCTGCAGGGACAGGCAGCACAATCAGCAGCTTTTTCTTCAGTGGGGTAGCGCCCAATGTTCCTGGGGCGCAGTTCAGGGAGCAGGCTCACACGCAAGCCCTTGGAGATCTTTTTCAGAGATTGCACAAGTTTGAAATAAAAAGTCACTTCAGTCTTTTCTCCTCCTTGCAGCAAGGCACCCACCACAGGCCAGTCTCTCAGGCTAGAGACAGTAGTCCTCCATGCAGTTTTCCCAGGTCCTTCTCTTCGGGCAAAGTTTCTTCTTAGCGCAAACAGGATCTGATGTTTAGGAGCAGGGCTCCTACTTTTATACACAAAATCCTTTGTTCTTGCAGGCCAGGGGGCCTGAGCCTGGTTCAACCCAGTTTTGGAGCACTTTGTTTTGGAGACTCTTGCTGCTTCTTTCAGGGTGCAGGGCAGAGACATCAGACACTCCGCAGGAGATGGAGCCAGCATTGTGGTGGCAGAGTACAGCCCTATTTAAGAGTCTTGGGGCACTCCTCCCACCCATCCTTGTATAATCTCTCTATTCTCCACCTGGCAGCCCAGACTATCTCCTGGAATCCCCCAGCTCTGTCACTCACAGAAACCAGACAGAAAATACACATCCTAGCAGAGGCGGCCTAAAATGGTTAGGCAAGCAAATGCTAACTTTCTAAAAGTAGCATTTGCAAACACAGGATATTAAAATAAACTTTACTAAAAGAAGTATTTTATTATTCTAAGTTCAGGCACACTAAACTTGACTTTCTACCATGCTCTCTGAGTCTGTTAGGATTATAGAGTGTAATAATTCCAGCAGCCCATTCTGGCCTATGGAGAGCAGGTTGCCTTACAATAGTGAAAAACTAAAATGGCTGTAATTCACTATTAGGACATGTCACACATATCAGGGCTTGTCCTACCTTATGCTTACAATGCACCCTGCCCTTGGGCCTACCATAGGGGTGAATAATATGAAGTTATGGGAAGGTTTAGGGACTGGCAAGTAGGTGCACTTGCGCAGTCAGCATGACAGTACCAGACTGCATGCAGGTTCTGCAATGGCAGACCTTAGACATATTTTACCAGGCCGCTTCTGTGGGTGGCACAACTAGTGCTGCAAGCCCACCAGCAGCATTTGTAGTCACAAGCCCTGGCACTCCTGGGGCACTTTACTGGGGACTGACATAAACCAAATAAGGCAATCATGGAAACCAATCAATGTATACATTTTTCTTATGAAGCACTTGCACTGTGGCACTGATTGGCAGTGGCACAGTGCCCTGAGCAGCTAACACCAGCAAAACATATGAGGCACATCAGCAAAAAGTGGAAGGGAGACTCAGGCCAAGGTGTCAGGTCTAACAATCGCTGTGTCCTGGGAAGCACTAGACTGCCAAATCACCGCTGTGACCCGGGCTCTGCAAGTCTCCCAGGCTGCTTGCATCACTGTTGAGGGAGCGCTGTGCCTGCCAGATCACTGCTGCGGATCGGGGTCTCATCTGCGAAAAACTGCTGCTGTCTGCATCCCCGCTGCGGCCCCCTTCTAGATAAATGTTTTTCGGAGCTGCGCCAACATCTGGTGGACCGCAAGCTGGCCGATCCTCGGGGACTTGCGGAGGAGGCGGATACCTGGGTTAGCTCTCAGGTGTCCCACAAGGGACCCGGGGGAGACGCCCCAAAAGGTGGACAGGGTTCTCCCCAGAAGAGAGAGGGGGGGAGATAAAAGGAAGGAGTTCTCTAGAGGCCAACAAAATAGACCACCTGGGAAAGGGGTAGGTTCCCCACCCCATCTGGTTTCCAGAATTCCCCTTACCCTGACAAGAGTCAGCAGCCCAGAACTGTCCGGTGCTACAAGTGTGGGGAGGTTAAGACACTACAAGGGGGATCCCCAGTGTCGTAAAAGGACCTTAGCCCCCACAGGTGGTAAGAGCCCCGGGGTGGCTAGTGTAGCACTGGGGGAGGAGTTCTCCCTAGATAAGGGAGGGGAGTGGACAGGCTTGACTCTGGTCTCAATCGGAGATAGAGAGATGGTCCCAGTGACGCCGTTACCCTCGAACACTGCCAAATACCAGCAGAGGGTGCGGGTTAACGAGGAGGAGGTGGAGGCTCTGAGGGACACGGGTGCTACCATGACGATGGTGCAGAGACGGCTGGTGTCCCCGGAGCAAGTGATCCCTGACGTATTCCATCCAGCTGTATGGGCTGATGGCAGTGTGAGTCACTACCCTGTGGCTCAAGTTCCCTTTGAGTGGGGAGGAGTCTCGGGCCAATTGAGAGTTGCTGTAAGTCCTGCCTTGCCAGTTGAATGTCTGCTCGGAAATGATCTGTAGTATACCGCCTGGAAGGAGGTGGAGTTCCAAGCTCACACAGAAATCCTGGGGTTACCAGGATGGACTTGCGTGGTCACGAGGTCCATGGCTGTCCTGCTAGGAACTCAACCCGGGTTGGAGCCTGAGACAACGGCCATACCCAATGCTGGACAAGAGGATGTTGTGGAGGATACGCCCGTGAGATGGATGGGGTACCCGCGGAGGTAACCCCGGAGTCCGCGGAGGTGGATGTTGTTCCCTTGGGGGACTTGCCGACCCCTGCTGAGCGCAAGTGAAAGGAGGGCCTACCCAGGAGGAATTCTGTCGGGCACAGAGAGAGTGCCCCACGCTTGAAGGCATGCTGCGGCAGGCCGAAGCCTAAGCGACCAACCAAGTGACCGGCAATTACAACATTTACTGGGAGGATGGCCTCCTCTACAGTGAGCCTAAGGCTCCGGTGCATGGATCTTCAAGGGCCTTAGTGGTCCCCCAATGCTACCGAGCCTTCCTTGGGATCAGCTTTCGCCGTCAGGCATTGCCTTTCGGTGTTTTTTTATACAAAAAAAGGCACGCGATTGGGCAAAGGCGGGCGCATGCCCTGCCTTTGTAACGCCCATTTCCGATGGTGGCTAGCACGCGCAGCAGCGCGCGTTCGCCTCGCTGCCGCGCTCCATGCCCTAGCTCCTCTGTGGTGCGCGCGTACCACTAGTTGCATTTGCAAGAATCCTGCATTCCTTGCAGGATTGCACTTTTAATACAGTGCCTTTTCCAATTCCTAGTTTCACTTGCGTTCAATGATTTGTGTAATAATATGTAGAAAAAAATACCCGGTAAGTGTGAATTTCATCAGCCAATGTAAAAGAACATTCTAAATCTATTAATATTTTCGAAAAATATTATCTTTCTGCTTCCCCACTGCTTCGTGACTTGTTATATCAGCGATATTGTTAGCCTTCAAGCCCCATCGTAGTGTGTTTCCTCCCAAGCAGGCAGGCTCTTCCGCAGCCTTCACAAGGCACGCCTGCTGCTCCCCTGCAGGAGGAGCAGGGCTTCATTACCAACCGGGTGCACGCTCTCCGGCGGCAGTCATGTCCGGGCCGCCATGTCTACCGCCCGCCTGCCTACCTCCCATCAATATTCAGGACCTGTCACTGCTCCGGGAGCCGCGAGGCTCCTCGTTACACCGCCGCTCTCCCGCCACCCCTCGCAAGAAGCGCTAATTGCGGCGCTGGTGGCTTCCAAAGGCAAATATGTAATTTAGCAAAATAATGTACCATGCTGATTCATTTAATGTAGCCCCTGACTAATTATGGTAATTCATTACATCTACAATTAGGCTAAGTAATTTATGGCACTGCAGTCTCTTAAAGCGGAGGATTTATATCGAGTTTTGAGGACGTTTCTGGACTTCGCTGAGACAAGTGTCCTCCCCTCTCCCCTCACTCACTTTGCTCACACACCTCCGCCATTTTGAATGTTTGGTTGACCTGCAGACGGGAGGCATGGATTAACATCGCTGGCAATGTCGTATTCTCATTGGCCACATTTCGGGTCCTTCTGAGGACATTGAAATGCTTTTAACTACACACTGTGTCTTTCTCCAGGCTCCTTTCCAAGCCATGGTGAGGCATTGTTCTGTAAACGTGCCCGCACCTGTCCCAGTAGATAGTGCGTGCCTAAATGCTAGTGAAGAAATTATCCATGGAATAACGCTATCCTGTGGGATTTAGCTAGTCACAATGCACACATGATGTCAGGGCTACCGATTTCTGCTCCTATTTCTTCTTTTTTGCCTCTCATAAAGGATAAAAAAACACAAAGTTGTGGCATTATGGTGACATACAGCCTCGCCTGCAGCAGGGCCCGCTCCAGCACCCGTGCACTTCTGAGACCAATTTGTTTAGCTGAACACTGTGTCTTGTGGCTGCAAATGTTACCTCTCCTTTCCAATCAAAACAAGCATTTGCAATGCAATAGGCCTCGCATTATTAAAGTTTGAGCTATTGGTGTTGCATTATTTAGCAATGCCAATAATTCATACTTTAATAATGCGAGAACTATTGCATTGCAAAGGCTTTTGAACAAGCTGCAGTGCTTTTTTAATACGAAAATAGCTCACAAACAGACATCCCACAGGAGGATCCTACTTGGTTTAATGCAGAATGCAAATTGATCAAAATAATTCTGATAGGGGCGTAGCCAAGATGGCGGGGTGAGCGGACGCTTCTTCCCGCAGCTCCCCCGGCCCGACTGAGCCCAAACCCTTTTTCGTCAGCTTCTCTCCCCCGCTGAAGCTTGGCGGCCGAGAGAAAGGTGGCGGAGACCCTGGGGCACATTTTGATGCAACTTTGGTCCCGATCGCTCCGGCGGAGGCACGCTTAGAAACCGATAACCTAACTGCGGAGCGCCACGGAGGCGGAGCGGTGCGGAGCGCTGGCCGAGAAGCTACAAGAAAACCATTTGCTATCACGGGATTGTCACAGGATGCGCTCTACTAAATTCCCAACTCAGTTTTTCTCCTCTGCTGCTTCTAAGACTGCGGGGGTGGCCATTCTGCTAGCGAGTTCCTTCAGGGGGGAGGTGTTATACAAATTTGCGGAACAGAAGGGGAGGCTATTGGCGTACCGCCTCCGGCTGGGGGACACAACGTTCACTGTTGGCTCAGTATATAGCCCAAATGACCACCAAGAGCGCTTTCTGGACATTGGTGTTGGTGGACGTGACTGCCTCTCCTGATCGACATGTCATTCTAGGGGGCGATTTGAATATAGTTTTTGATTCTACACTCGATAGGTCAGCGCAGCGATACCCGCAAACTGGGGAACTTTCACAGGCTGGGAAGGCTCGCATCACTGACATGGATCTGCATGATCTTTGGCGCACGCTCCACCCCACGGATAGGGACTATTCCTATTATTCACATGCGCACCGGACCTATGCACGGCAGGGCTCGACAAATTCACTCGACCGCTCGCATTTGCGAGTGAGATTGATTAAGGACGAGCTATTTTTAGGTCCTACTCGCCCTTTCTGGCGAGTAGGAATACAAACTTGACACTTGACCTCTGCCTCTGAAAGCAGAGGAAATGTGACAAGATAGCAAGATTTAAAGGCATCTTTATTGCTCACGAAGTAAATGAGCAATAAAAATGCTTTTAAATCTTGTTAACTTGTCACATTTGCTCAGTTTTCAGAGTTTGAGGTCAAGTTCATTTAAGTTAGGGCGAGGAGATTTTGTAGTTTACTAGACCTGCAGGTCTAGAGCTTTTTTTATGATTTGTCGAGCCCTGCACGGTTGGACTACTTCTTGGTTAGTGGACCGATGTGTGCTGCGGCTACGGCGGCGGACATTGGTGTCCTGTCGCTGTCTGATCATGCGCCGATCGTGGGCGCATTTGTGCTGCCGACGGCCTCCCCTTCTCGGGGGGTGTGGCGCCTTAGAGACACCCTCCTACACAAAAAACCGGTGGTGAAGCATATTGAGGAAGCGATTCGGGACAACCAGGCACCTCGCCAGCGACACAGTGGGCGGCGCTGAAGGCGGTTCTTAGGGGGGAGTTCATTTCCAACTCCTCAGCAGAAAACAGGGAGCGACAGCGCAAGAGGGAAGAGCTGACTTCCCAGGTCCGAGAATTGGAACAGGTCCATCGCCGTACCGGAGCTCCTAGGGTGTGGCGGCAGTTGAAGGCTGCCAGGAAGCTCCTGTCGGCATTGGACATGGATAGGGCGGACTACGCGGCGCTGCGTCTAAAACATGCGTTTTACACGGGAGGGGATAGGTGTGGCAAACTCTTGGCAAATAGGCTCCGTATCGTGCACCAACGTAACGTGGTGAAGGAACTGCTCGGCGCTGACGGGGTGGCGGTCTCTGATGACGCCACGGTGGCAGAAACGTTCTGTAGTTTTTATGAAGCGCTCTACGCGGGGGAACCCCCCTCGCCACAAGATGCCACGGACTATTTGGAGTCAGTAGCCCTTCCGGGGCTGGACCCAGCACAGGCGGAACACCTCGAACGTAACATCCACGTGGAGGAGGTGATATCAGCGATAGCCAAGCTTAAACACGGGAAAGCTCCAGGCCCGGACGGTTACACGTCCTTGTTTTATTAAACTTTTTGGCCGGTCGTGGCCCCTATTCTCACCCGCCTGTTTAACTCCTTTTCCAAGCCGGGAGCCATCCCACCGGACCTGTTAAGGGCAACGGTCTCAGTGATCCCGAAACCTGGGAAAGACCGGGCCCTCTGCGGCTCTTACAGGCCTATCTCGCTCCTGAATGTCGACCTTAAGCTGTATACAGGGATTCTAGCATCTAGGCTGGCCCTGCATCTGCCGGGTCTGGTTGAGGCTGATCAAGCTGGCTTTGTGCCTGGCAGACAAACCGTCGATAACACTAAGAGAGTAGCACACATTTTGGAGAAAGCTTCGCGGATCCCGGGTGAACGGATGTTGTTGGCGGTGGATGCCGAGAAGGCATTCGACCGGGTTCACTGACCTTATCTAGAGCAGGTGCTCCGGAAACTGGGCGTTGGAGACAAATTCTGTTCGATGGTCTTCAATTGCTACAAGTACCCTTCGGCGACGGTGAGGGTTAATGGGTGCAGCTCCCGCAGTTTTGCGATCGAACGGGGCACTAGGCAGGGATGGCCGCTTTCCCCACTTCTCTTTGCTCTCTACATGGAGCCGTTTGCCCAAAGAATTTGCCAAAACCCGGATGCGATTGGGATCAGGATGGGGCAGTATGTCCACACGGTCAGTCTTTATGCGGACGACGTCCTGTTGACCTTGGACGATCCTAGACAGGCCCTCCTCGCTTGTATTCAGGAACTAGACGCTTTTTCGAAAGTGGCTGGTTTTAAGATGAACATGGCCAAGTCGGTGGCTCTGGATGTGTCCCTGGCCGCGTATGCTAGACAAGATCTGCAGCGGCTCTTCCCCATGCAGTGGTCATCTTCCCTGGTGCCGTATCTGGGGATTCTGCTAGCGCCCACGTTGCCAGCGATGGTAACGGCCAACTATGCCTCTCTTAGGAGGAAGATCAAGGAGGAGCTGGGCCGCTGGAGTAAAAGCCTGCTGTCCTGGCTCGGCAGGATTGCGGCGGTCAAGATGACGGTCCTGCCCCAGATCCTATATCTCTTTCGGGCCTTGCCGCTCCAGCCTCCTGTGGGCTGGATTAGACAGACACAGGCCGACATCGCTCGCTTCGTCTGGCAAGGCCGCAAGCCTAGGTTGAAGAGGGTTCTTTCCACGATGGCCCCGGAGGCGGGGGGTCTTGGTATCCCGGACCTCCGGAAATACTTCCAGGTGGTGCAGTTGCGCTACCTTGTGGAGTGGAGCAGGTGGGAGTCCGACAAACACTGGCTCTTTCAGGACCAGGCAGTGGCGGGACGCACCCTCCAGGAGGTTCCATTCTTGCGCCGGATTCACCGCCCCCCCAACCTCTATGCTTCTTTCGTCACGCGAGTCCCCTTGAGGGTATGGGACGCAGTTAATGAGGTTCGCGAACTCACCACGTTCCCTTCGCCTTTCACACCGATAGCGGACAACCCTGATTTCTCCCCCGGGATGGAACCAGGCGCTTTCTCCCACTGGAGGGCGGCGGGCTGCCGAGCGCTCTTCCAGGTATATGGACCGGAGGGGGTGGTCCCCTTTCAGCAGTTACAACAGGAGTTCCAATTGCCCGAGTCAGATAGGTTGCGATATATGCAGGTTAGGCATTGGGCGCTTCAATCTCAGGTGCGGGGCTCTGCTGACCGCCAGATAACGCCATACAAGCGGTGGTTGGTGACCCGCACCTCTGATGCCAAGCTCATCACCGATCTTTACAAGTTCCTGCAGCCCCCTCCGTTTCATTTCTATAACCCGGGCAGGGAGCATTGGAATAGGGAACTAGGACGGACACTTAGTCATAAAGAATGGGATCAAATTGCGCACCGAGCGAGACACTCTGCATATCACACAGGTCTCACAGAAACACTCACCAAAGTGTCCACGTACTGGTATTACACCCCGGAGAGGCTACACGAGATGAATAGGCATATCGAGAAGGAGTGCTGGAGGGGTTGTGGTCGGGTGGGGACCCTTACACATGTACTTTGGGATTGTCCCTTGTTAGAGGCTTACTGGAAGGAGGTTCTTGACGAAATTGATGTACATTTTGAAACTGAATTGCCACGCTTCCCGGCATATGTATTGCTGGGCCTCCTGAATGGCCTGATGTACCCGCTGAAGTCCCGCAGGGGCAGGCAAATTGCGATAGCGCTGGGCTCAGCGATTCAGAACATTTTGATCCACTGGCGTACCGCCACGGTCCCCTCCATCACAGGTTGGCTGCACAGGCTTTGGCATGTGCTGGGTATGGAGAAACTATCGCTTATGGTGGCGGGGGACGTGGCCCAATTTGATGAGCTATGGCAACCATTTCACGCGCTTTTGACTACAGAATTCAGGGAACTCACCTGCCCGAGGTACCTCAGACTTCTGAGCTTAACGCCACCGGTGCTTTCACCTGACTAAGGGGACACAAGATCTGGGCTCACGGGGAGGGGGGTGTGGCGGGCGGGCAGGTTGCGTTATAGCCGAGCATTGGACGGGGGGAGGAGGGTGGGGGTTGGGGCGAGTTGGGGTGTTTGGAGGGAGGGGTTCTGGGGGTTGGTGGGGTTGGTTTATTGCATTGTTGCCCTTCCTTTTCTAGTTTGCGGCATGGTATCGACTGTACTCAGCTTTTATCATTTGGCCATTGTTTTTCTTTCCTCTGCAGTAGCTTTGTCCGCTATCGCACTTGTAGATCTATGCTCAGCTCATCACTTGAATGTATGTAACCCTACTCCCCATATTTCCTTACCTCCTATGTTTTGTCTTAATAAAAATGCTTTAAACCTAAAATAATTCTGATAGAGACTGTTAAAGGGTGCAGGCGCACAGACATTAGTGAAACACGACTTAAGTATAAGATAGCACTTGCCAAAGCAAAGCATGATTGGGAGGAAAGGAACTTCCAGGATCTGCTACTGGCTATTAAAACTAATGACAGCAGATCTTTCTGGCACATAATTTCACATGGAAGCCTAGACAAAGTGAATACCCACTGCTATCATATTGAGCTTGAGAAGTGGATACAACACTTCTCTGCATTGTATGCCCCTGAAATTCCAGACACTCCACCTCCCTGTTCGGAATCAGGAGGCCCTAATGAAGTTTCGTTATATCTAGCCCATTGGACGACTACTGAGACGTTATTCTTCAGTTTAGTAGACGCACTCTCTGCAATTAATAAACTTAAGTCAGCAAAAGCTACTAGGCCAGACCGAATACCAGGTGATTTATTCAAATCTGAACTGCAGATATGGACTAGCTATGTTAATCCTCTGTCTAATGCAATAGTTGCTGGGGAGAAATACCAGGCATTTGGCAGTGGGTGGAAATAATTCCTGTTTTTAAGAAGGGAACGCCTGTAGACCATCCAATTATACGCCTATAATCCTAATAGAAAACTTGCAGAGCGTTTTCGTAAGAGAGATCTTTGATAAACTGCAAAAGTGGATAGATAGTGAACTGGTCCTGTCCCTACTCCAAGCAGGTTTTAGAGCCAAAACAAGCACCTCTGATCAAGTGTTTAGGTTCACTCTTATAAATTAGAAATACCCCCTGCTCAGCAACCAAAGATTATACATGGCTTTTATTGACTTGCCCCTCGTGAGAATCTCTAAAGGGTGCTCGCAGAAATGCGGACCCCTGGTAGCCTAGTTAGTCTCATTGCTAAACTACATGACAAGAACTATGGCCAGGTCCACTAGGGTAGCGGGGGTGTTTTCCACCTGTGCATTGGCATGTAGGTTTTAGGTTCCAGATAGCTTCCAGCAGGATGAGATTCCAATCTAAAGAGGGATGATGGTGTTTTGAGTGAGCTCCTTGTTTTGGGCACAGCTGAAAGTGAAAAAAAAAGAAAGCCCCTAGAGCCCCTGCAAGGTGCTGCTGAATGTGTCCTAGTTATGACATGTTACATCGGGACAAATTTTGCATATTTCACAAGAGCTGGCCTAGATCCTGGATTCTATATCAGGATTGGAGGCTTCTGATTATGCTGTCTCCATTTCTTCACTGAACTCACAGCAGCCAATGAAAGTAAAACTACACAAAGTAAAAACATCATTACCCATGAGGCTTTGAACCACGCCTCCTTATCACAGACAATGACAACATCACAAAGTATACAAAATAGAGAGGCACCATCCTGGCTTCCTCTTTCTTTGCTGCTCCGCAGCCTAGATAAGTGCCTCTCTACTTTGTATACTTTGCACTACTGCTGTGATATTACTGTATGCTTTAATTATTATTGGCTTTACAATAGTATTGTGGGGATTGTTGATTTGTGCCTTGGTGTGCGCGTTATTGGCTTTGCAGCGTGACTGTTTAATTTTTCCCCTACCAGAGCGCTGCTCCGCTCGGTTTTGGTCATGCGCTCATTGCCGCTTACCTCCCCGAGGATACAAGCGCGTATTGCTCTTTAGGGTGTGCCCCTTGTTCTGCCCAATACCGCTGTCGCCAGCTCTTTGGTGTTTGTGATCGTGGCTCGTGATCGGCGGGATTTGGCCCCCCCGCTGGGAGTGAGACGCACATCGGAGCCCGGCCGGGCCTCCAGCGCGCACCTCGGGAGCTCGCACGCGCCCATGTGCGCGCGCAGCTCCTGTTCTCTGCCGGATCGATGCCCTGCCCCAGGCTGAAAAGGGGAGAACTATGCAGCAAATCCAGGTGCCTGTGCGGGCCGTTTTCAAACAGATAAGGCAGCATTTCTATACAATACACTTCAGGCTTTGATATTTGCCTTTTCAGGACTCCTGGAAACGAATTTCTGGTGCCCCTATTCTGCCTGCAGCAAGGGGTTATTCCCTCCATTAGTCCTAGAGTGGGACTTTATATTGCTGAATTGACTTTTGGTACTGATTTACTGGCTCCTGGGCCCGGCATTACTCCCAACCGATGCCCTAGCTTATTGTGGGCTGATAATTGTGCTTCCCTCTGGGGAATTTTCTGATTGAATTCTCATATTCACCTGGATTATGGCAGATTGCTAATTCTTATCAAAAACAATTGAGGGAGGTAGAGCAAGTCGTTGGATTCGTGCTCCACAGGGATAGTTACATAAACAAAGTGAATCCAACAGGGGAAGGGGAAAGAGTGATCAATAGTGATTGAAGCACTCAGAGTTTTGAAAAATACCCCTCACACACCAAAAGGCCCCTTGGTGTCATGCTTCATCATCGGGGTCTTCGCACCCCTCTACCGGGATGCGGCGTGCTGCGACCTACGACTACGCGGGAGCACTTGCAATGTTGACTATGTGTGGTGTCCAGTGTGTGGGGTATATTAAGAGTGAGTGGGGGGTGTGTAGTGAAAAATATTAAAAAGTACCTGGCACTGGAGTATAAAAGAAAATTTTTTTTATTCTGAACTCTGGCTGGTACTGTTAAAAAGAAGTGCAGGTCGAGGTCTAAGTTGTATAATGAACTAGATCTCTGGTGTGCGTTGTTGTCGACATGTTTCGGAGACAAGCTCCTTCCTCAGGACGGGGGCACAACCTCCCCTCCCTACTCACGTCTTGTTAAAAAAAGGTGTATTTACAGAAAAGTGAAATTTTAATTATAGGCTAAGTGTGCCTACAGCGGTCTGCTACAAGCACAATGACCTGTAGAAAGACAAAAATCACAACTAATGGTTACCCATGTAGCGGGTAGTTCAAACAGGTGCAGTCACCAGGAACCAAACCATTTGCTTATTTTATAAGCCTGTTAAAAACGGACTCACAACACATACAACATAAAACACATAAAGTACTAGGGTGTACTGTAAGGTGTATTCCTACTTGTGAAGCTTCTTTGTAGGCTTCATGAGCATAGTCAGGACGTCGGGGTGTTGCTTCAATGGCTATCTGTGGTGGAGAATGATGTAGCTGTAATCATTCATTCTATCACACTTACGTTTGTAGAGGATTATCACTGGTCGTATGTTCTGTATCATACTCACAAGAACAGGACTCGCTGGTCACCGTCTTACCCCGCACGCTGCTCCGCTGATGTGGAGTGAGGATGTGGTTGAGGATATTTATACCTTTTCATCCTAATTGGCGCAGGTAAGGGTGTGTTAATTAGGGGTGTTTCCTGCCACTGATTGTATGTCCATGTATCCGACCAGTGATAATCCTCTACAAACGTAAGTGTGATAGAATGAATGATTACAGCTACATCATTCTCCACCACAGATAGCCATTGAAACAACACCCCGACGTCCTGACTATGCTCATGAAGCCTACAAAGAAGCTTCACAAGTAGGAATACACCTTACAGTACACCCTAGTACTTTATGTGTTTTATGTTGTATGTGTTGTGAGTCCGTTTTTAACAGGCTTATAAAATAAGCAAATGGTTTGGTTCCTGGTGACTGCACCTGTTTGAACTACCCGCTACATGGGTAACCATTAGTTGTGATTTTTGTCTTTCTACAGGTCATTGTGCTTGTAGCAGACCGCTGTAGGCACACTTAGCCTATAATTAAAATTTCACTTTTCTGTAAATACACTTTTTTTAACAAGACGTGAGTAGGGAGGGGAGGTTGTGCCCCCGTCCTGAGGAAGGAGCTTGTCTCCGAAACATGTCGACAACAACGCACACCAGAGATCTAGTTCATTATACAACTTAGACCTCGACCTGCACTTCTTTTTAACAGTACCAGCCAGAGTCAGAATAAAAAAAATTTCTTTTATACTCCAGTGCCAGGTACTTTTTAATATTTTTCACTAAACCCCCCCCACTCACTCTTAATATACCCCACACACTGGACATCACACATAGTCAACATTGCAAGTGCTCCCGCGTAGTCGTAGGTCGCAGCACGCCGCATCCCGGTAGAGGGGTGCGAAGACCCCGATGATGAAGCATGACACCAAGGGGCCTTTTGGTGTGTGAGGGGTATTTTTCAAAACTCTGAGTGCTTCAATCACTATTGATCACTCTTTCCCCTTCCCCTGTTGGATTCACTTTGTTTATGTAACTAGATTGCTAATTCTACCAGGAGGAGGTTGCTATGTGTGAGGAACATGGTGATGAAGAGTACTATTACGATGAGTTCATGGAGGACATTATTGATAAGAGGCTTGATGCCAAACTAGATAAAGCCCTTTCTTCTGCCCTGTTGCTGATAACAGAGAAATTGGAGCTTCTGTTTCCCCCTGCCCCTACACTTCCTCCCACAAGATCATCCTCGGTCCCAGGTCTCCTCCCTCCCTCGGAACCCCTGGGTCTCTCCTGGCCTCATGCACATACATATTCAAAGATATGCAAGTCCAAAGAGAACACCCAAGATGGTGCCCCTGCCCCTCCCCCTCCATGATCCTCTCCTATTCCTATTCATGATACCACTACAGATACAGACATGGACACGGACTCCTCCCAGGAGTCTAGACCTCACAAGTGTGCTACAAAGCGTAAACACTCTTCCTCCCCTGTCCAAGCCTCTCCCTTCATGTTTGATCCCTCTGACATTTTCCACCATTGGGCCTCTGACTGGATCCCTCCCCCTGCAGTGGCAGAATACATGCAAACTCACTTACGTAAGGATTTTGATAAGGAAGTTAAAGCTCGTCTGAAATCGGAATGCCCCCGTCAAGACTTGGCTCACAAGGTGGTGCTAACTCCGGACATAGACTCTGCTATGACCACCTTCTTAAAAAAGTACAAAAAAGACCCTAAGAAGGGGATTGATTGTGCCCTGCGGGTGTGCCAAGATAAAGTTCTTGACCTTTCGGGCCCTTTAGCCAAAATTCTTGAGTTAGCCCTCCAGGCACAGGAGACAGTGGCCGCTATTCGCCCCGAAGTCCGGGCTGGTTGGGCGCGAAGGGCGATTTGTATGTTGGGTAACGCTAACTGCGCTTTGGCCTCTGAACGGCACAAGTCTGTATTGCTTAGAATTGATCCTCAATTGGTGGAGTTGGCCTAATCTGAACCGGGCCCTTTGGCTGAAGGGCAACTTTTTGGCAAAAGGTTTGTGAATTACATTGCCAAATTTGTGAGCACCTTCACCTCCCTCGATAAATCACAAGCTTCCCTTAAGAGAGTGCTCCATCAGGTCTCTGGTAGGGCCGGACGTGACAGAGGACGCTCGACCGGCCGCTACACCACCCCAAGTGCTCAGAGAGGCTTCACCCCCAGACACAGAGGTTTCACCCAGGAGCCTGAGCAGGCCGAATTCTACCCCTCCAGGTCTCGTGGTTACAGGGGTTGCTTCAACAAAGGTGTTATGGATACAAAAACTTCGACTCCCAGTCGTCTGATAAGTCCTGTATGTCCGTCAATCCCCCTAGTGGGAAGGTTGTTGCACTTTGTTGTCAATTGGTCAAGTCTCATCACAGATGTGTAGGTCCTTCAGACTGTTCAGGGCTATCAGATAGAATTTTTGGATTCCCCCTGTCAGATGTCCCCCCTCGTCCTATCCTTTTTTCCCTTCAAGAACAGATTTTTATAGACTCCGAACTGCAAGAGCTTTTGGCCAAAAGGGCTTTTGCTGTAGGACCCTACATCCCCAGAGGATTTTGCAGCAACGTCTTTTTGGTTCAGAAGAATGGAGGAGGTCAGCGACTAGTCTTGAATTTAAGACCCTTATGTAGTCTACAGGCATTTCAAGATGGAGGATATCCATCTTCTGAGAGATCTCCTGCTGGAGAGGGACTGGATGGTCTGGCTGGACCTGAAAGATGCCTATCTTACAGTACCAGTTTGCCCCTCACATCAAAAATTCTTGCAGTTTCAATGGAAATGGCAGTGGTATTGCTATCGCACTCTCCCCTTTGGTCTATCATCAGCCCCGTGGGACTTCACCAAGCTCCTGAGACCAGTGGTTTCCCGCCTTCAGGAAATGGGTGTGCGCCTCATTGTGTACCTAGACGACATGTCATTTCTGGCGCACGATCAGTCTCTTCTCCTCACCCACTTAGAGTGGACGATGTCCCTATTACAGGATCTGGGCTTCGTCATCACATCAAGAAGTCAATGATAATCCTGAGTCAACAGATAGAATTTCTGGGTTTTCTGATAAATTCAGTTTCTGCCCAACTTCTCCTTCCCTTGAGCAAGATCAGGTCTATCAGGAGGGAAATAAAGTAAGAATTGTGGGCTTGTTGGCTTCATCGATCCAAGCCATCTTCCTGGGACCCTTGCATTACCGGGCCCTTCAAAGACTCAAGATTTATTAAATTCAGAAGAAATTCCACTACAACCATCTCATTCCCTTATCCCCTGAAGCTCGAGAGGAGCTTTGTCGGTGGCTGGAACACTTGGCCGCCTAGAATGGTTGGGCAATCTTCGGCACAGCCCCAGACGTGGTTGTCAAGTCCGACGCCAGCCGATGGGGCTGGGGCGCTCGGTGTGGAGACTTTGCCACAGGCGAATGTTGGTCCGCAGATGAGTTAAAGTTGCAGATAAACTGCCTCGAACTGTTAGCCGGCTCATTTGCGATCAGGTCAATTTCCCCTCTGAAGAGCAATTGTTGCATCTTCCTCCAGATGGACAATGTGTCAGCGGTGAGATATATCAACCGCCTAGGGGGAACGAAGTCCCGTATATTGGTCAACATAATGAAGGAGTTCTGGCATTTCTGCCTGGATCACAAGATCACTGTCATAGCAGAATACCTTCTGGGAAAGCTCAATCAGGTAGCGGATTGGAACTATAGGTTCCTCAGGGACTACAGCGATTGGAGGCTTTACCCCACTCTGTTTGTCCAGATCATGATTAAGCGAGGCCCATGCACAATAGATCTATTTGCCTCTCGCCTCAATGCTCAGCTTCCCTTGTTCCTCAGTTGGAGACCGGATCCCAGGGTGATGGGTACAAATGCATTTCTTCACCATTGGTGGCCGCAGAGGAACTTTGTGTTTCCTCCGTTCGCCTTGATCTCAAGTGTGGCGGATCCTGTCCGTCGGCAGACGGCTTCAATAGTGTTGGTGACACCGTTGTGGAAGACTCAGTCATGGTTTCCCACACTATTGGAGTTGTTTGTGGATCTTCCATTTCAAATCCCGATATTCCCAATGCTTCTCCAGGACCCAGTGGGGGCCTGCCACCCTCTGGCCCTGCAGAACCAACTAACTCTGATGGTGTAGACGCTCTCAGGAGACATGAGAGCATTGCAGGCCTTTCACAAGCAGCTGCCAATTCATACGGCAGGTTTGGGCTCCATCCACCCGAAAGCGATATTCAGCTTCCTGGAAGAGATGGGTGGGTTGGTGCCTTCAATGGCAGGTGGATCCAGTGGGATCAGATGTGACTGCGATTTTAAACTTACTTTCTGAGTGTGCAGAATCAGGCCTGGCCTACAGGTCAGTTAACAACTTCAGGTCCGCTATCTCAGCAGGCCACGATCATATTGATGGCAAACCTGTGGGGATGCATCCCCTGGTATGTAAATTGCTTAAGGGTGTCAGGGTGGCTAATCCCCTCGTCCCAGGTACTATACCCTATGGGATGTTTCCAAGGCCCTTTCTCTACTTGAATCTTGGCCGAATAATACAGATCTTTCTTTGAAACAATTATCTGCCGAGCTTACCATGTTGCTATGTCTAATCTCCTGTCACAGAGTTTCTGATGTGCAAGCTTTGGATTTAGCAGGCAGAATGTTTTCTCCACAGGGTGTTTCTTTTGTGATCACGAGATGGACGTAAACTATGTCACGTTCGGTGGAGTGTCCTTCTTTCCCTCATAATAATAAACTATGTGTTTTGCAATGTTTGAAATGTAATGAAGAACATACTCTGGCACACAGGTCTGACCCATTGGGTCAGTTGTTAATATCGGTTCAGAAACCGTTCAAACCAGTCTCTGCTGCCACATTAGTTAGATGGGTTATGTTAGAAGCAGGTATTGATATTTCAGTATATGGTGTCCATTCTGCGAGAGGAGCTATGGCCTCCACAGCTTCCATGTTGGGATCTCGTTTAGAAGATATCCTGAAGGCAGCTGACTGGTCTACTGATTCTATGTTTAAGGTTTTTTATTATAAGCCTATATCTCATGTTTCTTCTGTTTTTATTGATGAGCTTTGAACCAGCATAATCAGAAGCCTCCGGTCCTGCTATAGAATACAAAATTTTCCAGCTATCGCATCAAGAATTTTAGATTCTATTGAGGACAAGGAGGCGAGAATTATCCCACCCGTTGGGACAGTTTATTTCAACTGTTAAGATGTTTGATGGTTATGTTCATAACAGTATTAAATGCCCACCCTATGAGAATCAAATTTGTGGGTTCCCTTTCTCAACCTTGTTTCTGTTTTAGGAAATGATTCCAAGAAGAACTGAATGGTTACTCCAAATGGAGACAGGTCATCCCCGTGGGAGAAGCGGATGACCTTAAGATTTGTGGATTATATTCTCCATTGAGAATGGAAAAAGAACTGTTTACCTCTCCATTGAGAGTTGAGACGTTGTTTTAGTTTGTACTTATGGACTGAGTTTGCGCAAAGAAAGAGGAAGTCAGGATGGTGCCTCTCTATTTTGTATACTTTGTGATGTTGCCATTGGCTGTCATAAGGAGGCGTGGTTCAAAGCCTCATGGGTAATGATGTTTTTACTTTGTGTAGTTTTACTTTCATTGCCTGCTGTGAGTTCAGTAAAGAAATGGAAACAGCATAATCCTCGCCTTCGTGTCCTTAATAGAATCTAAAATTCTTGTTGTGATAGCTGGAAAATTTTGTATTCAGCTCAATGATAACAGCAGAATTCATCGAAGTGCCCTTGAGGGGCGTGGCTAGTCACTGAAGTAGGAGGAAGCGGGCTGCGGAGCTCTGCCCACAGAGTTCCCCATCCAAAACAATACTGTGCCCCAGCCTACCTCAAAATTGGCTGGAACTGCAGGGGAACTGCTCCGGAGTAGTGCCCCACCAGCTTGGATAGATCCCGAGCCGAGGTTCAAGTGCGGCTGGCAGAGGTCGGCCGCGGGAGGTTGAGGACAAAATGGCGACACACTGCTCAGCGGTCTCTGATGTGGTGAGAGAGAGAAGCGGAGATCTGGGAAAAACCGAGGAAAGCTGCCGGTGACGTCGACTTGAGAAGACTCTGACCAGGTGCAGATTGTGACCGGTGGAGCAGATTAATTACTGCTGAGATACAAATCCAGCAGTCCCAGCTGTTGGCGAAGAGATCACGGGTCCCCACGATTGGTCTCAGCGCTGGAAGAGAAGTTAGGCAGCTGGGAGTGCCCAGCGAGGTCGAGCTCCTGAGTGGTGCGGGCCGAGGGGGCTCTGGGGCTCCCCTGCGGTGGCAGAGAACATGAGGGCTTGGGAGGACTGCAGAGACAATACTCTACTGGGAACGGTCCACGACGAGAGGTGCTGTAGAAAGGGGTCAGAGACACCTGAGGATCCTGAGGGGGCATAAGCGGCGGCCCGCCAAGACAAAGACAAGTGCAGCAACTGCCCAGTGCAGTAGCAGAGAAATAACGTCTGAAAGGGGCAGCGGAGACCGAGCTGCAGGTATCAGGTATCAGGAACAGCGCAGCAGGGGAATCAGTGAGAGAGGACGGGAAGCAGAGACACAGGGGCCTTGGGTATAGCAGAAGGAGAGGTTGGAAGAAAGTGAGTTTCTGTTGCAGTACCCCCCACTTTTTGCCTAATACCTGATGCACTTTTTCCTTGGTGTGACCTGGGTTCCTGCCAATCAGGTACCCAGGGCCTGTGTTCCTTCTTCAAAAACTGTACTAAAGCCTAAACCCAATTGGCATCTCTGGCCACATGTCAGCCCCTAGTAAATGGTACCCTAGGTACTCAGGGCATTGTGACCAGAGAGGACCCCTGAGGGCTGCACCATTTATTGTGCCCCCTTAGGGGCCCTGTACCCTGACACACACACATACTGCCTTTGCAGGCTGAGTTTCCTGGTTCAGAACTAAACAAAGAGTCGACATGGCACACATCCCTGTGTGCCATGCCCACAAACCCACTGCCCTGGCATACATCAGCCACCCCTCTAGCTGGATGCCCCATGCCAGTGGTGTGGGCACAGGTGCATGAGCCCTGTGCCCCTACAGTACCCAGGGCCATTCCTGGGCACTGTAAGTGCAGTGATGCCATTAAGAGTATATGGTACTGGGAGGTTGTCATTACGAACTCCACAGCACCATAATGGCTACACTGAAGGCTGACAGTGTAGGATTTAATGTAAAAAGCACTACAGAGGGCATCCTAGAGATGCCCCCTGAAACCTAACCTACAATCCACGTCTTGTCTGAGAGTCTGCCTAGGCTGCCACGCAGCAGACATGTTGCTGGACCCCTGGGTGGAGATCTCCTGCTCTCCTGGGCCTGCAACAATGCACATCCTGGGACGAGGTGCCAAGCCTCCTCCCGCTGGATAGGCAGGGTAAGCTTCAAAGGCATTCCGTCTTTTTGAGCTTATCCAGACCACTTGCTGTACTCAGCAACTGACCCCCACCAGTTCTGACCCCAACTCTGGCTGGAAGACTGGCGGGAAACCCTACGTCACACAGGGGGGTTTGCCAGCCTGTGCCAACTCCACCCCTCAGGTGGAAGAGGCAAGGTGATGCACGACCCTGGGCTCCGGCCATCTTGAAGATGGGGAGCCCTGCCCAATCACAGATAGGCTCCTGCCCCCCTCCCACAGGAGAGGAGCAGGCTAGGGGGTGTACCCACCCCAGGACAGGGACCCATTGGTCCCTGCCCTTGCCCTACCTGTAATGCCCCTAAATGTAGTATTTAGGGGCACTCTGAACCTATTTCCACAGATCTAGATTCCGAAACAAGAAAGAAGAACAAGGAACAAGAAGACCTGCTGTGCAGCTGCTAAAAAGAGGAAGACACCAACTGATTTGGCCCCAGCCCTACCTGCCTGTCGACCCTCGAACCTGCTCCTGCTAAACCCTGGCGTCTCCGGTGGTCAGCAACCTCAAAAACCCCGGAGGACCTGACTGCCTTGTGACTCTGACTCTGACTACCTAGGTCTCCCACGAGCAGTGGTACTGCTCAAAGCAAGTAACAAGCCCTGGCATCAGCCCGGAACCGCGAACCCTGCACACTCTGCATCCGCCAAGCCTGGCCTGTGTTGGAGTGGATCAAGACCCTGAGGACGTCCCCCCGGCGATTCTGACCTGGAATCCAGTGCCCAAGGACCCTCCTCGATGACTCCGACGAAGCCTGCAGCCCCAGGACAAAGGACCCCTCCAACCACGACCAGCAGAGGGTAAGATTTCCCGACCTCAAAAGACACCCCGGCACCCAGCACCCCACTGCCCCCTGTGCCCAACTCCTGGGTGCCTACCTATCCTCCAGATCCCAACTTACCGCTCGAAGTGTTGTTTGCTCCAGAAGATCCTCCATCCCCGAGCCTGCAGCCTTTGTTCCCTTTTCAAGATCTCCATTGAATAACATTGAGCACCCGACAGCTCGAAGGCACCCTCCACCCAGCCACCCAAGTGCCCCTGGCAGTGCAACCTGTACCCTATTCTACTTCCCCATTTGCCCTGAGCAAGTGACCAGGAGCCCAGCTCCCACAGCCACGTGGCCTGCTAGCCATCAGCCACCAACCGAAGGCCCCCTGCCTCTCATTGGATAACATTGGGCTTAACTACCTCTGCACCCGGCTGCCCCTGTGCCGCTGAGGGTGTACCAACTGTACCTACCTGACCCTGGGGGACCCCTGAGTCTATGCCCAGAACCTTAACTTCACCAGTCGAGTACTCACCTGAAAACCGATGACTCACTTTCCTGCCATAGGATAACATTGACTGGTTTGACTCGAAAAAAATCTTCCAAGTGTGACGTTTTGAAATGTTAAAATATTCATTTAAAATCAGCCGAATAACGAATTTTGAATTACTCACCTGTGATCAGGAGAGAAGCCAGTACTGTACCTTGTAGCCCAGTACTGAACCGCAAAAGTAACCACAACCGTGTTTGCTAGTAATCTAAATTTCTTCCAAAGGAAACCATTGACTGTTTCTCTGTGAAATTTCTTCTGTCTACTTTTAAAAATTACAAATATTCCTTAAAAATCGTACCAACTACTAAAACGTAATTACTTACCTGTCTTAGGTATAGACCCCACTGCTGAACCTAGGAGTCCAGTACTGGATTACAAAAGTAACGACAACCTACTTTACCTGTGCTTTGAATTTCCTTCCATTGGATAACATTGCTTGTTTTTAACTGAAAAGTTTCTAAGTGTCAACTTTTAAAACACCTTTATATTCCTTAAAAATCATTGCAATAACTAAACGTTTTTACTAAACTGTTTTCAGCTTAGACCCCAGGACTGAATGTAGGATCCAGTCCTGAAGTTACAAAAGTAATCTATAAACTAATCAGCTGCATTTATGCAGAAAAACTGTTGTACTCAAAGAGAAGATGGATACTTCAAGTTGGATAGATCAAGTTACTTTATTTAAGTTAGTTAGTTAAGATATAAAGGAAACCCCATCAGGAGCAGCTGTCCTGCTGCTCAGCCCTCACTCAACTGACATTCACAGCACAGCAACATTCCAATCATCCAACAATCCATATGACATACATACCAGCTGAGCAGCAGGGAAACACAAGTTATAACATATCTCCCTTCGTTATGGGTACAATTGCAAATAAGCAATAAAATGGTTGTCAGTAAAATGCACACCAGTACAAATAGTCAGAAATATTAACACAATGCACCAAAGTACAAATTAACAACACATACAATAAATTTTAACACATCCCGCACCGCATTACTTCCTGAAATGAACAACTATCTTCATCCTACATCCTTATGCCACTAATTATACAAGCTGGCCAGACCAGTATAACAAGCAGGACACAAAGGAACCAACTTAATGCAACAAATATCAGGAAACAACGCGCACACCATAAGTAACAGTACTCGCATGACACATCCATACTACGGGAAAATACACAATCACAACAAGCACACCTCAGCACCACACGTGCACACAACAAGCACTTGGGTAGCCGGGAAACCAGGTGCACACAACAAACCCAAACAGGACATATGCGACAAACAACTTGTGCTAATGAGTGGCTCAACAACCTGACGCCAACTCACACACAAGATCCATTGGGAACAAACACAACCAAAGGGTGACCATATACCACATAGCCCCCACAAACATGAGTAATGAGTGGCCTAACATCTAGAGACACTCACACACAACACCAGTTGTGTAACAACTCTTTGGTGAAACAATCACCGACACCAAAACAAAATAACCAATGAGTGACCATATACAGCATAGCCCTCAAATAACTAATGAGTGACCATATACTGCATAGCCCTCAAATAACTAATGAGTGACCATATACAGCATAGCCCTCAAATAACCAAGTGACCACATAGCCACTACAAGCATGAGTTAATGAGTCGCCAAACATCCAGACACACTCACACACAACGTAAGCTGTGTAACAACTCTTGCTAAATTAACTTCAACACTCAAACAACACAACCCAGGGGTGACCATATACTACATAGCCCCCACCAACATGAGTAATGAGTCGCCTAACATCTAGAGACACTCATACACAACACCAGTTGTGTAACAACTCTTGGTGAAACAATCACCGACACCCAAACAAAATAACCAACGAGTGACCATATACAGCATAGCCCTCAAATAACCAAGTGACCACATACTACATAGACACTACAAACCCTCAAATAATACGCACACCAGAGAACAAATGAATGGCTTAACACCTTGACACCACCTCACACAGCAGTAATGAGAAACCCATCCTCATGCTCCATTAGCATTGCACTAAACTAATTCTCAGACAAACATCCTAAACACTGCAACCAAAATATTTTCACCCTGTAGTTTGTCAAATACATCATCACTTGACTCATCAAAGTGTCCCCAGCGTGGATCCTCTTCATCACTAGGACAGTAAAGTTCTTCATTGCAGATTACTCTTATTTTTTTCTTCACAGGCAGAGTCTAATATTTTCTCCAACTCGCTTCTTAAGCTGAGACTGATTCCTTCCTCTTCCAACACGGTAAACAGGACTTATAACCGCTACACTCACCAAGATTTGAGTCAATATCGCGTTCCTTCACAGAAACGCGATGCTTCAGCAAGACGCTGCAAAACGCGTTGCTCCTCTTGTTACCGCTTCACTTACCGAGTTTTGCGTTAATAACACGTTCCTTCTCTGAGACGCGATGTTCCTGCAAGTGACTGTAAGACGCGACGCGATGTTCCTGAGAGACGCGTTGCTTAGCAACGAAATGTTTTCCCAAAATGGCTGCCACGTAGCGTTGTTGCATCACTGCCGCTTCCTGCTGTGACGCCTACATCCTGCTCTCGACTGAATAACAATACTGAAGGCCCGATTCGAAAGATGTCATGGAGAAGATTCCAACTGTGAGTAAGGCTCGCGTTTCTCTGCTCGAGCCACAGTTTATCATACTTTCAAAAGATGCATTTGGTTGATGTCACCGTTTCTACCGCTCAAGCTACGCTTTAATTTAACTTCCAAAAAGGCTTTTCCTCACAGTTTCAATCGGTTTCGGTCCATTCTCTGCTTGGAGCACACTTTCCTTTAAACAGAAACAGCGCTAATCTCTTCAGCCTTGCCACAGTTTTATTTTCCTTTTAACAATCACAGAGCACAGTTTCCTTTAAACAGTAACAGCGCTAATCTCTTCAGCCTTGCCACAGTTTTATTTTCCTTTTAACAGTCACAGAGCACACTTTCCTTTAAACAGTAACAGCGCTAATCTCTTCAGCCTTGCCACAGTTTTATTTTCCTTTTAACAGTAACAGAGCACACTTTCCTTTTAACAGTCACAGCGCTAGTTCTGCCTCTGCCTTGTCAAAGTTTTTTTTTTTAACTGTCCCAGCGCTAATCTCTTCTGCCTTGACAACATTTTATTTTCTTTTTAACAGTGACAGTGCTAATCTCACTGCGCTAATCTCTTCCTTTTTGACAGTTACAGCGCTAATCTCTTGTGCCTTGTCAAAGTTTTATTCTCCTTTTCAACAGTCACAGAGGTAATATCTTTTGCCTTATCAAGATGCCAATACTTTACTCCACACTGCCACTGGTAAATTAAACACATCCAATCTGGCAAACTTGGTTTCAGGGCGACCGATGTTTGGGTCACTGATGGGGTTTGTTTGCCAGCTAGGGTTACACACGTACTTTTCATCCAAACCTAATTTTTTTTTACCTTTAGTCTTCTTTCTTCCTCTTCATCAGTACCTTTTCCCTTCTTTCCTTGGTCAGAATAAAGTTTTCATATAGTCTTTTTCCTTTGCACGCGTTGATTCTTTTCAGAAAAGTCTCCAAATGTCGCCAAAATGCTGTACTCAAAAAGAAGATGGATACTTCAAGTTGGATAGATCAAGTTACTTTATTTAAGTTAGTTAGTTAAGATATAAAGGAAACCCCATCAGGAGCAGCTGTCCTGCTGCTCAGCCCTCACTCAACTGACATTCACAGCACAGCAACATTCCAATCATCCAACAATCCATATGACATACATACCAGCTGAGCAGCAGGGAAACACAAGTTATAACAAAAACCCATTGGGCTCAATGTTAAATTGTGTTTAGAATTGTGTTGCCTACTGCAACCATTGTAACTACTGTATTTACAAAGTTTATATCCTTTTTGCAAAGTAATGACCTGAGAGTACTCTTATTGAGAAAAATATATTTTGATACCTGTTGGTTCTAAAAATAAAACAACTATATCTTTTGATATAAAAACAATTGGCCTGGAGTTCATTCCTTGAGTTTGTGAAACCTTTTGCTGACTGAATGTGTACAACAAATGCTTTACACTGTCCTCTGATACTGCCTTACTGCTCGACCAAGCTACCAGTTTTGAGAGCAAGGCCAGCCCTGACTTTAACCTCTGTTATACCTCTGGGGATTGCGGACTCTATACACACTGTACCTTACTTTGATCCAGTATATATAGAGCCACTTTCTCACAGAGGTTGAGAGCGGCCTGCAAGAACTGAGCTGGGGAAGCTCAGGAAGACTGACTACTCGCGAATAGTAGAGGAGTGGAGAGAAAGTAATCTGGGAAGACACCCCTGGGGGGACAGAGGCACCAAGAAGATAGCACCCCCAGGATTGTCACTTCACACTGCCAGTATCGGGAGATTGGAGTAGAAGATGCGAGAGACCACGGCAAGCCTGAAAAATAGATCTGGAGCATAGATCTTGCGGAGTTCCTGTGCTCCCTGAACCAACCTGAATTTAGATGAAGAGCAGGGAGACGGAAACAGTTAGACTAAGTGCAGAAGACTCACCGAAGGCACAAAGGAGCTGGTAAGGCCTGGGGATACATTGCCCCATTGAGGGAGAGAGAGAACAGGTGCAGACGAAACCTGTGTTACTACACTACACTGCTGGGCAGTCCATGAGAACCTCAGCACTCAATGGCGATACCGGGCCAAAATGCAGAGAGCAGAGTGCCTTCAGTATGGGGGGGGGAGGGGGGGATGGCAGCGGCCAGCGGCAAAACAGATGATGATGAGGACGGCCCAGAATTTGGGAAAACAAAGCGATACCAAAGGGGATGATGGATGGAGCGTTTGAGCAACTAAAACACTCACCCCCAGTCTACTGATATGGGTTTAATCCATAATCATTCTTTAGCTCACTCCACCAGCCCAGTTCAGACATGACCATATGCAAATCAGTCTGACCTTGTGCCTCATGGGACCAGTCCAGCCCGAACTGCCAAACCATGTCTTCCCTGGACCGGAAACAAGCATCCTGGGACCGGTTTCTGGCTAATCAGCTGTCATCAGCCAGGTTAGCTTGAATCCAGTGGCAAAGTGAGCAAGGGACCCATATCAGGGCATACCCTGCCAATTTAGGGCGAACAAAGCAAAACCAAAGGGGATGATGGATGGAGCGTTTGAGCAAATCAAACACTCACCCCCAGTCAACTGATCTGGGTTTAATCCATCATCATTCTTTACCTCAATCCACCACTCCAGTTCAGACATGACCATATGCAAATCAGTCTGACCCTGTGCCTCATGGGAACAGTCCAGCCCGAACTGCCAAGCCAGGTCTTCCCTGGACCGGAAACAAGCATCCTGGGACCGGTTTCTTGCTAATCAGCCGTCATCAGCCAGGTTAGCTTGAATCCAGTGGCAAAGTGAGCAAGGGACCCATATCAGGGCATACTCTGCCAACTTAGGGCGAACAAAGCGAAACCAAAGGGGATGATGGATGGAGAGTTTGAGCAAATCAAACACTCACCCCTAGTCAACTGATCTGGGTTTAATGCATCATCATTCTTTAGCTCACTCCACCACCCCAGTTCAGACATGGCTATATGCAAATCAGTCTGACCCTGTGCATCATGGGAACAGTCCAGCCCGAAACCGGTCCCAGGATGCTTGTTTCCGGTCCAGGGAAGACATGGCTTGGCAGTTCGGGCTGGACTGTTCCCATGAGGCACAGGGCTGAGTGTTTGCGTTGTTCAACACTCCGTTCATCGTCCCCTTTGGTATTGCTTTGTTCACCTCAAGTTGGCAGGATATGCCCAGACGTGGGTCGCTTGCTCACTTTGCCACTGGATTCAAGCGAGCCTGGCTGATGACGGCTGATTAGCCAGAAACCTGTCCCAGGAGGCTTGTTTCCGGTCCAGAGAAGACATGGCTTGGCAGTTCGGGCTGGACTGTTCCCATGAGGCATAGAGTCAGACTGATTTGCATATGGCCAAGTCTGAACTGGGGTGGCGGAGTGAGCTAAAGAATGATGATGGATTAAACCCAGATCAGTTGACTGGGGGTGAGTGCTTGCATTGTTCAACACTCCGTCCATCATCCCCTTTGGTATTGCAGAACTGGGGAAAGACGCCTCTACTGTGTGGCCCAACCTGAAGAACATTATACAAGCTATCACGGCCTCCCGGGAGGCCCTAGAAATGAAGGTTGATGGCATAGGCACAGACATAAACCTTCTGAAGGATGATCACTGCTGATTAACAGAGAGAGTAACGACCAAAGAAAAGACACTCTCCAACCTCCCCACAGAAGTGACAGAACTGTGGAAATCCCTCAGGGACATTAAAGCCTAGGTACGGGTCCTAGAAGTGAGAGCAGAAGACAGTGAGGGGGGATCTCGTAGGACTAACCTACACATAGTGGGGATGCCAGAGAGAGAGGAAGGAACAGCTATGGTGCAGTTCCTGGAAGACTGGATCAAGACAGAAGTTGCACTAGAGGGGCTTTTACCATTTTATGCACTGGAGCGGGCACACAGGGTCCCATCGAGGATCCCCAAGCCGGCAGCTCTCCCACTATCCATAGTGGCTTCTTCACTTTAGGGACCGGGACCACATCCTCAAGCAGGCTCGCCAGAAAAATAACCTACAAGTGGGTAACAGTAAGGTAATGGTATTACATGACTTCACTAGAGAGATGCAAAGACAGAGAGCCTCATTCATAGCAGGTTAAAATGAAGCTGATGCAGCTACAAGTCCCACATGCAATGCTGTTCCCAGCACGACTGAGAGTGGTTGGCCAGGCGGCGGTGCAGTTTTTTCACACACCACAGGAAGCATGGGATTGGCCACACACTGGCCCGGGATGGAACAGACGGGGGAGCTCCCCGGGATCAGTGCCGAAGAAGAAAGACAGCGGATCAGTCAAAAATGTGGCACCCACCTCAACAGAAGCTGGAGAAGAGCGGCACAAAGCTCTCGAAGCGGAAGCAAAACTTAATCATACGTGTCCAGCCCGAGATCGAGTAGAAGTGACCACGATATGGAATGCTCAGATGATTCACAGGCAAAAAATGCAGCTGGAGACTTGGAGACAGATATCACAAAGATAACACCCAAATCTGTGGATGAAATCATCTAAGGGAGGAAGGAAGAAGCAGAGAGGACACGGATCCTAATGGAAGATATCCTTTTGGAAGCAGAGTTGGGAATGGGGCAGGGTTTAGCCTGGAGGCAAGATCATGGACGGGGTGCGAAGCTGGGGATGAAGATCCTAAAGGAAGATATCTAATGGAAGATATCCTTTTGGAAGCAGAGTTGGGAATGGGGCAGGGTTTAGCCTGAAGGCAAGATCATGGACGGGGTGCGAAGCTGGGGCTGAAGATCCACATATGAAAGACGGGGGTACTTCCAACTTGACAGGGCCCTGGACTGTGTTGGATAACGTGGGGATGTAGGTATAAAATTCTTGCAAGGCTGGCCGTTGTATTGAAATAGCAAGGTAAGTCGATATGTGGGAAACACAAGGGTGCGTTGAGATTCGATATGTAGAGATCTTGTAAAGAGTGGAGGTGTGCGTTTCTCCACACAGAGCGACAATCTGGTAGGTCGGTAAAACTTACAAATCGTCTCTTGAAGTATTTGATGTGTATGTCTCCACGGTGCTACGGGTGTGCGTCTCTAGCAGCCTGTCGCTCTGTGTACCGGGTACACAGAGTGACAGGCTGCTACAGACGCACTTGTCTGAAGATCAAGGCACAACCTTTTAAGAGATGGGATCCAACCTCTTCCCGTAGCACCGTGGAGACACACACATCAAATACTTCAAGAGACGATTTGTAAAGTTTTACCGACCTACCAGATTGTCGCTCTGTGTGGAGAAACGTACACCGCCACTATTTACAAGATCTCTACATATTGAATCCCAACGCACCCTTGTGTGTCCCACATATCGACTTACCATGCTATTTCACTACAACGGCCAACGATGCAAGAATTTTATACCTACATCCCCACGTTATCCAACACAGTCCAGGGCCCTGTCGGGTCGGAAGTATCACAGACGGAGCGACTTTCCCTACGACACTTCAAAATTCTATAGCCCTGAGGAGTCGCGGGAAGATTGTCCCATACGCGACGAAACACGTGTCGGCTGGTTTTCTTTTTAAGAACATTGAAGACACCATATGCCAACGACCGATTCTAAGAAAATAATCTTTTTTGTCCAATGACAGGCTTTGTCTCCGTTGTTTAAAGTATCTACACTGACATTACTGTTTACACATTATTAGAGTGTGCATGGGTATTCTGTCATTTAATATACGCAGTGTTAGCCTCGGCTGACACTTCATGGACGGGTTATAGGGCTTATCCCCTCACCCTTTTGCACCTCAAATTCCACTGAGAATCGCCTAATAAGATTGCGCTAACACTTAGCAGTGCACCCTTTTCTTTTAACCTGACTAAAAACCCTTTTTTCAGACCATGAAAGACGGGGGACCCGGCTAGCGGGCTCCTGAGCCTAGTCAATAATCTCCACAGCCCAAAAGTTCCTAGGAATTTTGCCTTTTTTATTCTCGTTTGGATGGGAACTGGACTACCTTTACCTGTCCTGGGGAGGGGAAGTTGGGGGTCTGTTATGGGGGTTACTTTCAGGGGCCAGGCATGTCAGGGGTAGGAAAGTAGATGGGGAGTTGTTATTACAAGTCCAATGGCACCCCCCATAGACCTTAAGTGCATCTTGTGGAACGTGCGAGGGATGCACACCATGACAAACCGCCACAGGACACATGCATACTTAGTGAGGAGGGGGGGCCGAAATTGCAATGTTGCAGGAGACATATAACTGCGAAAGAAGGGGCGGTGCTACAAAGAAAATGGCGGAGACAAGCGAACTACACAAATAATTCAGCATTTGCTAGGGGGGTCCTGACATGGGTGAGAGCGGGGGTCCCATTCCAATGCACTAAGCAAACACTCGACCCCGAAGGGAGATATGTAGTCCTGTTAGGTAAACTAGATGGGAAGGATGTGACGATTGGTAGCATCTATGGGCCAAACATTGATAACATTTCGTTCATAGCACACCTTTCTAGGATACTGGCACTGGTACTGACTGGAACGGTGATTCTGGCGGGGAAATACAACTGTATTGAAGATGTGGTGCTTGATCGATCCCACCCCCCCTACCAGATCCACCCATAGGTAAAGCAGCGGAAGTGCACAGGAACTGGCAGCAGCAATGGGGACTGATAGACACTTGGAGGGCACAACACTCGGGGGACAGAGATTACTAATTTTTCTCGCACCTACACGAGCTACATGTGAGGTTAGACTCTATGCTGTGCTCCCCAAATGTACATGAGTGTGTGCAGACGAGTGATTATCTGCTGAGGACGATCTTGGATCATAACCCTCTGTTGGTGTGACTTTTCTGGACGAGGAGTAGGCCGAAAATTCCAACATGGCGCCTTAGACCGGAGGCATTAGAGGACCCAGTATTTCAAGCAACAATACGCACAGCGATTGGGCATGTAAAACGGTTGTGTTGTTTTGACTATAAAAGTTATATGGCGTGAGCTCACACAGAAAGGGATAAGCCTTGGGTGCTGCTGGCCTGGCTACCTAGCCGGGCTAGGAGAGGGTCAGTTATCCTGGAAATGAGAGAAGAGCAGGGAGAGGTTTGACATCAACAACAGGATATAAACGACATATTCCTGAGGTACTATACCGGTCTATATAAAAGTAGGGTATGCCACACAACCGCTGAGATAGACGATTTCATGGGAGATATTAAATTGCCAGCAATATTGGAGGAAGAGGTGGAGACACTAGGGAGGGAAATATAGCTGGGAGAGGTGAGGAGAGCCATCAAGGCCATGGCCAGAAACAAAACGCCTGGGACCGACTGGCTCCCAGTTGAGTTTTACTCTACATATGTCGAACTCTTGGGCCCCCAGTTTATGGAGATATATAACCAAACAAAAGCAGATTGGGAAGCTACCAGAGTCCACAAGGGAGGCAGTGATTATCCCGTTTAAACCAGGAAAGTCGCCATCCGATAAAACAGCGTACAGGCCACTTTCAATGCTCAATTTGGATTATAAAATTCTGAGTAAGATCTTAGCCACCAGTATCCTGCCACATATGGTGAGTCTAATACACCAAGACCAAGCAGGATTTATACCATCCCGGAATACTGCAATGAATGTTCGGAGACTATTATGCCTACTTGAAGCCGACTCCTACTGTAAGGAAGAAGCTGTCATCTTTGCAGTAGACATAGAGAAGGCATTTGATAGCCTTGAATGGCCTTACCTGTTGCGGGTGATGAGAAGGTTTGGGTTGGGGTCTGGATTTGTGGCATGGATTGTCTACTTGACATGGAATCTACATCCAGAGTTAGGGCGGTTATGCTCATATCACACTGCTAGAAGGTGGAGCGAAGAACACGGCAGGGGTGCCCTTTCTCGCCCCTGCTATTTGCCTTGGCCATGGAACCCCTAGCTGCTAGAGCTAGGAAAGGATGCTTCTACTGTGGGTTGGAGGTGGCAGGCCAAATAAACCACATTGCACTGTACGCTGATGACTTATTATTATTCCATCGCAAAACAAGGGAGGACCTTCAGGGAGCCAGGGAATTGCTAGCTGTGCTGGAGAGAGAGGCAGTCCTTAGGGTAAATTGGACAAAGTTGTGCCTCTTCCCCACCACAGAGGGTAGAGAAAGACCACTGATGATGGAAGTAATCCTGAGGGAAAATTGATGTTTGTCGTACCTGGGAGTCCAGATATATCATGACCTGGCAGACCTGCTAGAGGGAAACCTGGGGAGTTCATTAAGGGGAGTGAAAGCATGTTTAGATTTCCGGGGGACACTTCCCTTATCTGTAGCAGGCAGGGTAGCCTTACTGAACATGATAACCTTGCCGAGACTATTATATTATTTCGGGGTGCTCCCAGTTTGAATCCTGGTGGCGATTTTTCGGCAGCTCCAGGCATTGATAATAGCATTTATTTTAATGGGGAACGAGGAGACGCAGCCTAGCCCTCACAACACTAATGAGACCAAAAACAGCCGGAGGAGTGGCGGTGCCAGACTTTGAATATTATTATATAGTGGCCCAGCAGCAATGGCTCACGAAATGGATAGCGAGCCGCTTGAGAGGGACGGCGCCACAAAGTGATGCTGCACCAAGCCTGCGTCTCCTGTTGCAGGTGGTGCTGAGGCTCCCCATTCAGGAGGGAGAACTCACAACTGAGCTGAAAGTAATTTGCAAATGCTGGAACAAAAGCCTGAAGTGATCCAAGACTAAGCGCCCATATGCCCCAGATATACCACTGTCTATATGAGACGTATTCCCGCATGGAGAAGATTGGCGAGGTCTAGCGGACTGGATAGGCGCAGGGGTGACCACTGTTGTGATGTTGTACGAACGATGAACCTTCCTACCCTTTAATGACTTCAGGGAGAGATATGATATACCAGGGAGAGACTTCCTACTACATACTACCCTCACAGCAGATATATGCAAAGAGTAGGGAGGGGGAATCTCGAAGCCACCTACGTCAGAGGGGTGTCAATATGTGGTATGCGCGGTGGGGACTTATAAAGCAGTCATCTGTTTATAGAGCCGGCTCAGCCATATGACATTCCCTGTCCTCAGTGAATTACACCAGAGATGGGAGGAGTTTTTAGGGGAACCAATCACCAAAAAAACATGGGGAGAACTGGTAGAATGAGCAAGCAAGGGCACCAGAAACACCAGATTTCAACTTCTTCACTTCTATGTCCTTCATAGAGCATACCTCACACCAGGTCGCTTTTTTAGATATTTCAATATAAGAACGGCAGTATGCCTGTGCTGTAATGAAGAGGGGGCGGAATTACTCCATATGTTCTGGAGTTGCACAGGCATTGGTGACTTCTGGGGTGAAGTGACCACAGTGCTGGAGGAAGTGACGGAAAGGGAAGTAGCCACAACTCTGGGGTACTGTCTTCTGCATTTGTTTCCCCACACTGCTAAAAATAATGTGACAAGTAAGTTCCAGGACATGGGCCTTATATTGGCACAGGAAAGCACGGGGGTCCTAGTGTACTATAGATGGAAGAGGCAGTTTATAAAGTGGGCGGACTGTGAGGGAGCAGTAAGGTTACAGATAGCCAAGAAAATTGGCAGTGAGAAATCGCTAGACTCAGCTAGAGTGTGGACAGCTTTGGTGGAACTGCTAAAGAATCCAGAGGCTGAGGAAATGCAGCAGGGAGAAGCACCAGAAAGGGAAGCAGGAAATTATTGATTATGAACCATTAAGATTAGAGGTGGGAAGAAAAGGGTGGGAACAGCGGAGAACACCCGCACACAAAGGCATGAGGGCTAGAGAACAACATGCTATCCTGAAGGACTAAGAGCAGGCAACACACCTCGAGTAAGGTCCGACAATTGCTATATATGACACGCCTGGCAGGGGTGGGACGGGAAGGGGGGAGTTATTGGCATCTTGCAGGAGGCAGGTAAGATGATGCAGCAGACTTGAGCTCGTACCCCACTGAAGATCATCGATGTTACTAGGCGGTTCGTTTGTTGGTGGTGGGAGTACTATACAAGCTGTGCTGCCAGGACATTAGATTTGTCCGAAGAAGTGACAATGGGATGCAGCAAATCTCTATTATACTTGAGTCTAACTATATTTACATTGCTGATTGTAGGATGCCCAGAGTAAATGTTCAATAACATTTGTTTTAAAAAAAAGGTAAGTTGCATGAAATGGAGCAATACGTCAAATTGATTTTTTGTAAAAGGATTTTATGGTGAATAAAAGTTCTTGTTTATGAAAGAAAAAAAAATCCAGCAAGTGGCCCCTCATTTTCTGAACCGAGTTTCTAGGTGATTTAATTGCAGACATGTCACTATTTAATATTTCTCTCAGTTGGCATTCTTGCAGTGAAATCCCAGATGCATACTTGTCAACTTAACCGCATATGGAGAGAGTTATATCCTGATTGTATTTTTTTTTTTTTTTTGTAAATATCTTTTTATTGCAGCTATGATGGATAAATACACAGTACAATTTATGCCATTCCCCTTGATGCTCAGTGTAAGTTTTGCTCCCACTCCCCAGTATCACACAGCCATTCAGCTCGCACCCCGGAGGTCGAGCGGCAAAGTCGTAGGTACTTAGGAAACTGCGTTAGAACATTCTGTGCGTGGCTACAGCCAACAAGTGGATGGGAAACGGCAACGCTGCTTTTCGGACCTAACACTCCCTCTCCTCTGTCCCAAGTCCAGTTGAGGCCAAGAGTTCCTGTGCAACTCCCTTGAACATATCCCCCTCCCCTTCCCCTAAACCCCCTCAACTTTTCCTACCCCGCCATCCCCGTCCAGGATTCCCCCCCCCAACTTTCCCTGCCCCCTACCCAGCCCTCCCACCCCCCCAGGCGTGCCAGAGTATCACCTAATTGAACTCTCAACCTTGTCACCAAGATCAGACCCGAAGCATGGTACCAGGATCCGTCTGCAATCATCCGTAAAACATCTCGATGGAACGCAAGGGCAGTGCAATAGCCGAGCGGGTCTATGCCGCCCCCGTCAGGCGGGCGTCCCTCTGGAGCCGGGCTATGTACCGGGGATTCCTCCTCCTCCTCGTCCAGGAGCGTGAGATCTAGGACCAGCCCCTCCCACGCCCTGGCCCTCTCCAGTGCCAAGTCATTGTCTATCCTGAGCGCAGCTCGCAGGCGAAGCTCACCCTCACACCTAGCCCATTTAAGCAGTTCAGCCTTCCAGCGCTCTACTACTGGGCCCCGGGATGCCTTCCACTGGGACGTAATGGCCCGCTTCGCCAGGAGAAGCCCCAAGTCCAGGAACTTGCTAGTGACTTTGTTCTTTGATGTGTGTGGGAACCAATGTAGTATGCAATGTGCCATGGTGAGTTGCAGGTCCCTCTCCGTCACCTCCCTCAGGACCTCCACCACCTCCCCCCAGAAGGGCCCCAGCTCGGGACAGGACCAGAACATGTGTCGGAAATCTGCGGGATCCGCCGGGCAGCGCGGGCAGGACGCTGGGTGTGCCGGGAAGTACTTATGTAGTTTATCAGGGGTCAGATACGCCCTATGTAGGACATAAAAGTGCACCAGCTGGAACCTTGCGTTGCGCGTGCCGTTCCGGGCCCCCTCCAGTATACCATTCCAGGCCTCTTCGGGGATCTCAGTCGCCAGGTCGGCCTCCCATTTCGTCTTCAGGGTCAGCAGCGGAGCGGTGGATTCCGAGACCATGCGTCGAGTCAGGCACGTGACCGCTTTGACCGTCCCCGCCATCATTACGACGTACTGACATCCCAGGGACAATGGTGGCTCCGAAATGCCCGCCCCCCAGTGTTTGCGGATCGCCGCCGTTAAAGCCGCATGAAGAAGAAAGTCCCCACCCGCCAGTTCGAAGCGGTCCTGCAGGAGGTCGAAGGGCAACATCACTCCATTTTCGTACAGGTCGCCTATGGATGACAGCCCCTGCTGGTCCCAGCCGCTCAGCCCGCGCCACGAGCCTCCATGCGGAAGCGCCCCGCAGAGTCTAAGCGGGATCTCTGGTGCGTAAGGAACCGCAACACCGCATCTCCGGCGATATCTGTTCCAGCATTTCCGGGCCGTCGCAAACTCCTGGGTGAGGTGGAAGTCCCCCATCGGCAGTCCCAGGACAATCCGGGACAACACCTGGACCGGACCCGCCGGTTCTCCTGCTCCATCCTCCCCCCTCCTGGCCCGAGCCACCCACTGTGTCAGCCATTGCAGCTGCGTCGCTAAGTAGTAGAGCTCGTAGTCCGGCACCGCTAGACCTCCTTCCGCCCTAGGGCGGAGAAGCGTGGCATGGGCCACCCTGCGTCTTCCCGACCCCCACAGGAAGCCGATGACCATCGATCGCAGCCGCCGAAAGTAGCTCGCCGGGATCCAGATCGGGAGGGTCCCGAAGAAGTAAAGCAGCCGCGGGAGGGTTACCATCTTGAGCAACGCCACCCTGCCCATAAGTGACAGTGAGAGCGTGCCCCAAAAGTCGAAATTCTCTCTAGTGTGCCGTATCGCCGTACCGATATTGCCCTCAAGGATATCGGCTCTGTCATGGAAGATCGAGGTGCCAAGGTATCGCAGGCTCCTCTCTTCCCAGGTCACTCCCTCTGTAGTTTGCGGGCATGCCCTCCGTGGGCGGGCCGGGAATAGGTGGGACTTCTCCCAGTTCACTCGGAGGCCCGAGATTCTGCCCAGCGATTGCAGGAGGGCCTTAGCTCCTCGCAGGGAGTCCGTCGAATCCGCCAGGAACATTAGCAGATCATCTGCGTATAGTGCGATGTGGTGGTCTTGACCATAGACGTCCAGGCCCCGATACGCCTGCCCCAGCCGGGCCCGAGCCGCCAGCGGCTCGACGGCCAAGGCAAACAGCAGGGGGGAAAGAGGGCAACCCTGACGGGTGCCCCTGCCCACTCCGCACATCTCAGAGATGATCCTCCCCGTCCTGACCCTTGCCGTCGCGTTCGTATAGAGCAGCCTCGTCCAATCTACGAAGCCTTCGCCCAGGCCCAGCGCTCACAACACATGGAAGAGATACGGCCATTCCAGGCTGTCGAAGGCCTTCTCCATGTCGACAGCAAACACCACTGCCTCATCCCCGTCGTAAGTGTCGGCCTCTAGTATGTGCAGGAGTCGCCGCACGTTAAGCGCTGTGTTGCGGGCCGGGATGAAGCCCGATTGGTCCGCATGTACCAGCATGGGCATGTGAGGGAGCAAACGCGTCGCCAAGATCTTGCTCAGAATCTTATAGTCCAGGTTGAGCATGGACAGCGGGCGATACGCCGACCTGTCCCATGGCTGCTTACCCGGCTTCAGTAGGGGGACTATCAGCGCCTCTCTCGTGGACGCCGGGAGGCAGCCTAGCCGCCTCGACTCGTTGTAAACCCACGTCAGTCGGGGCGCTAGGAGATCCGTGTAGGTGAGGTAGAATTCCGTCGGGAATCCATCGGTGCCCGGCGTCTTATTTCTTGCCATGCTTTTGATGGCAACCCGTACCTCCCTCTCCTCAATCTTGTCCCCAAGTCGCTTTGCGATCCCCTCCTCCAGCTCCGGTAGGTCAAGACCCTCCAGAAAGGCCCTAAACTCCTCCGCCGACGGGAGGACCCTGCTGCGGTAGAGCTCTGTGTAGTAGTCATAAAACAATGCGTTAATTCCCTGTTGATCGAACCTCGCCGCCCCCGCCTGGTCTCGGAGCTCAAGAATGACCGAGCTTCGACGGGACGGGTTGGCCAGCCAGGCCAGGAGAGCCCCCGATTTGTCGCGTTCCGAGTGCGCTCGCGTGAGGTAGGCCTTGTAGTCAAAGCATCGGAGACGCTCCACTGTCGCCGCCACCGCCTCTCGCGCCCCTAGCAGGGCCTCGTGAGTGTCCGGCCGCTCAGGTCTCGCCCTCTCTAGTCTCCGCAGGGTCTCGTCCTCTCTCTCGATGTCTTCCAGTAGCGTTCTCCGCACTCCCGAAGCTGTTGCAATGCACTGGCCCCGAAGTACCGATTTGAAGGCGTCCCATTCCGTCGCGGCCGACCCCGCCGTACCCGCGTTCTCCTGGAAATATGCCTCAATGCCCGTGGCAATCGTGGCACGGAAGAGCTGATCGTCCAGCGCCTCAGGGCGGAGCTTCCAAGCCGGGATCTTCGGGCGGAGCTGCGACCAGCGCAGCCGCATGAGGAGCGGGTTGTGGTCCGAGATCGAGCGCGTGAGATACTCACTGTGGCACACCTCCGCGTGCACGTCCTGCGAGCATAGTAAGGCGTCGATGCGGACATGTAGTTCGTGGAGAGCGGAGAAGAAGGAGTAGTCCCTGTCCGACGGATGGTTAGCCCTCCAGGAGTCAACCAGTCCCCACCGGCGCTGCCAGGCCGAGCGCGCGAGTGCAAGTTTACCAGCTGGTGCATTCGGAAGGGGAGGGTGGGATCTATCCAGGTTAACGTCTGCCACGCTGTTAAAGTCGCCGCCCAGGAGCAAGGGTTCCACCAGAAACTGAGCTAGTTTATTGGACAGTTGTGCGAGGAATGCAGGTTGGTCCACATTTGGGGCGTATATGCAACCCAGGTTAAGGTCCCTCCCGTCCAGCTTGCCGCGCACCATTATGTACCTCCCCTCTGGGTCAATCACCTGTTGTGTGCATTGGTAGGGAATCCCCGCCCGCACCCAGATGGCCACCCCCCTAGCATAAGCGGAGTAGCCGGTGTGAAAGACCTGCCCCCTCCAGCGCCGCTGCAGTGCCCTCCCTTCTTTGTCCAGCAGATGGGTTTCCTGAAGGAAGGCAATGTGTATGCCCCGCCTGACCAGGTATGAGTGGATCTTATGACGCCTGTGCATCGAGTGCATCCCCCTTACGTTCCATGTGAGACATCTATAGCCTAAGTCGGATCCCATGGCGAAGTCTGCCAAGCCCCATCCACTCCATTCACTCTCCCGGCAACCCCCCCAGCACGCCTAGGTCCCCCCCCCGTCCCCCCCCGTCCCCCCCCCAACCTGCACAATCAAACTACCCCAACTCCCACACCCCCGGACAGACAACCAACGTGGAAACCCCATCCAAACTCAAGAATCAAAAAGCGTATCACTACATAGTAGGGCTGGAGTGGCAGCGATACCGGCTCCAGACAGGTCCGAAGCCCCCCGCCCCCGCCCCACTACCCCTAACAACAATCAGGAGAGGCCCCCCGACTCACCCCGTCCCCCACGGTGCCAGTGCGAAGTCCCGGGGGGGGGGCATCCGCATCCCACTGCAGAGCGTCCAGAAGCGGTCCCCCCCCCCCCACCTACATGTCCCATTATCTTACTTGTGCGGCCTAGGTCTCACGCTCCTCCTCAGCCAAGGATACCTTCCGCTGTCTGGGGGGTCACCACCGGCAGGTCCGTCTCAGAATGTTCGTGCCCACTGCTGGAGCCAGGGCTGAGAGTGCTGTCCTTCGACTGCTCAGATGCGCTGCTGGAGGGGCTGGCGTCCCCCTGGCTGATGGCCGCCACCGCTTGCACCGCCTTGGCTCGCTCCTGCTGCCAGCCCGTTGGGGAGCCAGATCGTCGCGTCGGTGTCCCTTCGGCGGAGTGTCTCCTGGGGGGGGCCTGCGGCGTGGGGCCCGCGCCCGGTTCCCCTCTCGCGTCCAGCCAACTCCAAGCTTCCTGCGGCGTCAGGAAAAAGTGAGTGCGATCCCCATCGACCACCCGCAGCCGCGCCGGGAACAGCATAGCGTAGGGCAGGTGCAGTGATCTCAATTTTCGTTTGAGCGCCAGGAAGGAGGCACGCTGCTTCTGCACATCTCTGGTGAAGTCCGGAAAGACCATGACCCTGCTGTTCTCTATTCTCAGGTCCGGGATTTCCCTCACCCTCCGCAGTATATGGTCTCTGTCTCTGAAGTGCAGCAGCCGCAGCACAATCGGGCGCGGAGGCACCCCCGGTTTGGGGGGACGCGCAGGGACCCTGTGTGCGCGCTCAATGGCAAAGAACGGCGAGAGTCCCTCCGGGGCCACCTCGGATCGTAGCCAGCCCTCCAGGTAGGTGACCGCATCCCGCCCCTCTGCGTTCTCAGGGACCCCCACCAGGCGGAGGTTATTGCGCCGAGAGCGTCCTTCACTGTCCTCTGCTCGGAGCTCCAGGACCCGCACCTTCTGGGCCATTACCGCCAATGACGTTTTGAGCTCCGCCACGTCCCCTGGCAAGGTTTTCAGGGCCACCTCCGAAGTCGTCACCCGCTCCTTCAGTTTCCTGTGGTCGTCCTTCAACAGGCTTAGGTCCGACCCGATGGTGTCCATGCGCTTCTCAAGTGCCTCCCGCGACGCCACAATCGCCTGCATTATGTCCCCCAGAGAGGGATCCAGTGGGCGGGTCGAGCTCCCGGCCCCTTCCCCCGGCGGGTCGTCCTCGGCGAGGTGCCCCGGGTCATCCCGCCTCAGGGCCTCGAAGCCTTTCTTCCTGCTGTTGCCCCGCACCATCCTGCCGGTCGGTGATCGTCAAGCGCCCCTGCGGTGGCCACCGATGCTCTCCCTCACTCCGTCCTTGGTCCGCCTCCGGTCCGCCGTGCCTTCCGACCACTGGGACTGCGTCTCGTGGGGTCCAGTTCAAGGGCCAGTCTCCGCCGGCGTCGTGTGGCACCAGTGCCCCTGGTCCGGGCACCTAGAAGGCTAAGGCAGGGTAGGCACCGATGAGAACCTGGTCCGCTGTGCTCGGGCGCCCCCGGTCAGGCCGGCACCTCTTTCCGCCCGGAGCTTCAGGGATTCATGGGGGTGGGGAGTCAGCACCCTGTCTCCTGTTCCCCTCTTCGCCCCCCGTGTGCGCGTGCTGCCAATCCACAGTGGCACAGGCCCCCTGGCAAGGCCGTCACCGGGATATCAGGACAGGTGCCCCTCGTAGGTCCAGGCCTCCACTCGGCCCCTACAGCCCCGCAGACAGTCACCCAGCTCAGGTAGGCGCCTCGTGACAGGGGGGGGGAAGGGCAGGCAGTCCCTCAAACTCCGCTCTCCCCAACGCCACCACCAGGGGGTCGGGTCGTGCGTTGTGCGCTGGTCCAGCGGTCCACGCAGCACCAGGAGCTCTGTCGCCGGCCGCCAACGCGGTCACTCGGTCTCCGCCGGCGCCATCTTAGGGTCAGGCAAGGTCGCCGACTCCCGTCCTTCAGCGTCGCCCGCGAGTGTGCCAGCCAGGTCCCCTCACCTTTGTCCGGTCTCCGGGGGCTGTCCGCCGGCCAGCGGTCAGTCGTCACCGCGTCAGGGGGTCCTTCCTCGCCTCCTGGTACCAGCCGCCAGGCACTTCAGGTCAGGACGGCGGCCGCCATTTTGGGCGCTCTCCTCTCCGGGAGCCGCGCTCGAATCCTTAAGTCCAGGGGGGGTGTACACAGGGGCCCCCAGTCCACCAAACTCACCCTGCGTGCCCCCGTTGCCCTCCTATGTACTTTTGGGGGGTCTGGGTGCGAGCCGGGGTTCAGGATATGCGGTGGTGCGAGGCGGGCACGGAGGAGCTCCGGAGTCCCGCTTCCACCTACATCGGCGCCTTAGCCACACCTATCCTGATTGTATTTATGTATGCTTCCCAGCCTAGCAATCTCCTAGCTGCTCAGCCAGAGTGAGAGTTGGTAGTGGAATGTTGGTGTGGCTGTGATGCATGGAATGCTTGGGTGCCTGTGTGGATGAGTGGTGACAGTTGGTGATGGCTGAGCAGCAGGCAGGCTGCTCCTGGTGGGGCTGGCATAAGAGCTGAAGAGGCTGGTGTAACAGGATTACCAGGATAAAGACTAATGTACCTATTTACTATCCTGCAACCAAGAAGTTAATAAAGTTATTCATAAAACTCAACTCGTTTACGTCTGGTAAGACACAACAGCGAGTGTCAAACTCTTTTATGTCTATTCACCCAGCTGACAACAAAATGCCTCCATACACTTTATATTGGCCTCCAGCATTTCAGACCTATATTGCCCTTCCAAGAAGTGTTCTTTCTCCATTTACCTTCATGAGATCACCCTCCTAAACAACTAATTTCACCAGTGGCAGCTGGCATCTACGGTGGGAGGCAGGCATGCCCGCAAAATAAAATAAATATAAATAAAACTTACCTAATGTGACGCCCTCTGCTAAGGTCCGCTGCTTTCCACAGGAACTGGATGCAGCAACTCCTTTGACCAATCCTGGCATGCAGCATGAGAGCAGCACCCTGATTGAAGGGAGCGGCCTCACTTGGCGCTACACAGCACTCTGTAGGCATGCACTTGCTCTAACCCACGGGTACCCATAGTACGGCCCGTGGGCCACCAGCGGCCTTGTAAGCTTTCCCTGGCGGCCCGCGGACCATGCAGACATCGTACCTGTGTTTTAAAAAAATAAAATAAAATTGTGTAAGCAAACACTGCCGTTTGCAGCAGCCCAGACTCTCAGAGACTCTGCTCTGTGGGGGCCTGGGGATTCCACTGATTGTCAGAGTGGAGATGCAGGGGCGCTAATAGGTGAAATACAACAAACCTTAATTAACATGTAAATGGTCTTTTAAAGACCTGTGAAGTACTGGGGTGCGGCTGTGTGTGTGCGCCAGGAAGCTGTCTCAGCCCGGGCTGAGTGCTGACACACACATGGGGTGAGATGACAGAGGGAGACAGAAGGAGAGGGAGGGAAGGAGGGAGGGAGGCAGGCAGAGGTTGACAGAGGGAGGGAGACAGAAGGAGACAGAGAGAGGCAGTCAGGGGAGACAGAGGGAGGGAGACAGAGAGTGACAGAGGGAGGGAGAGGGAGAGAGAGGGAAGGAGAGGGAGGGAGTGAGGGAGACGGAGGTTGACAGAGGGAGGGAGAGGGATACAGGGAGAGGTAGAGAAGGAGAGGGAGGGAGGGAGACTGAGGTTGACAGAGAGAGGGTAACAGAGAGAGAGAGAAAGAGAGAGGCAGTCAGGGGGAGACAGAGGGAGGGAGACGGATGTACCATGTTACAACGCATACCGTTACAACTACCTACTATTACAACGCGACCATTACAACGCATACCATTACAACGCATAGCGCTTTGAGGTGCTGGATAGTGGTAAGTATAATTTACTATTCTAATTCCAGTCCCTGTGGACCCTAGGGAAGGTGTTGGATAGTAAATTATACTTATTCCCTATCCTAGAGCGCCCCCCAGCGCAATGCCTTGTAATGGTATGCGTTGTAAAAGTCGCGTTGTAATGGTAGTGCGTTGTAACAAATGCGTTGTAACAGGTGTATACCGAGGGGAGACAGGGAGTGACAGAGGGAGGGAGAGGGAGAGAGAGGGAAGGAGAGGGAGGGAGTGAGGGAGACAGAGGTTGACAGAGGGAGGGTGAGGGATACAGGGAGAGGTAGAGAAGGAGAGGGAGGGAGGGAGGGAGACTGAGGTTGACAGAGAGAGGGTGACAGAGAGAGAGAGAAAGAGAGAGGCAGTCAGGAAGAGACAGAGGGAGGGAGACAGAGAGTGACAGAGGGAGGGAGAGGGAGAGAGAGGGAAGGAGAGGGAGGGAGTGAGGGAGACAGGTTGACAGAGGGAGGGAGAGGGATACAGGGAGAGGTAGAGAAGGAGAGGGAGGGAGGGAGGGAGACGGAGGTTGACAGAGAGAGGGTGACAGAGAGAGAGAGAAAGAGAGAGGCAGCCAGGGGGAGACAGAGGGAGGGAGACAGAGAGTGACAGAGGGAGGGAGAGGGAGAGAGAGGGAAGGAGAGGGAGGGAGTGAGGGAGACAGAGGTTGACAGAGGGAGGGAGAGGGATACAGGGAGAGGTAGAGAAGAAGAGGGAGAGAGGGAGGGAGGGAGGGAGACGGAGGTTGACAGAGAGAGGGTGACAGAGAGAGAGAGAGAAAGAGAGAGGCAGTCAGGGGGAGACAGAGGGAGGGTGACAGGGTGAGGAAGGGAGACAGAGGGTGACAGAGGGAGGGAGACAGAGGGGGACGGAGACAGAGAGAGGGAGACAGAGAGAGGGAGACAGAGAGAGAGAGAGACAGAGAGAGACAGAGGGAGGAGGGCAACAGAGGGAGACAGACAGAGCGAGGAGGGCGACAGAGTTAGGAGGTCGACAGAGGGAGGAGGATGACAGAGGAGGGAGGGAGACAGTGGAGAAAGACAGAGGGATGTATACAGAGGGATGGAGACAGAGGGAGACAGAGAGAGGGAGACAGAGAGGGAGACAGAGAGGGAGAGGGAGAGGGAGTGAGACAGAGGGAGGACGATAGAGGGAGAGCAAAAGAGGGAGGGCAATGGAGGGAGACAGACAGAGGGAGACAGACAGAGGGAGACAGATGGAGGAAGACAGACAGAGGGAGACAGGCGGAGGTAGACAGACGGCGGGAGACAGATGGAGGGAGACAGAGGAAGAGAGAGCGAGGGAGGGAGAGGGAGGGAGGGAGACAGAGAGAGGGAGAGAGAGAGAGATGTGTGTATGCCAGGTCTGGTGGCTCAGTGGACGAAGGCATCTGCTTCAGGGACCTGTGTTCAACCTCATGGTCACATTTATTTTGTTTAGCCCCGCCCCTCACCCTCTGACCCCGCCTCCACCGGTGCAGCCCTCAGCCACAAACCACACTATAAATTTGGCCCCTGAGACAAAGTTTGTGAGTACCCTTGCTCTAACCCAATTATCTTAAGACTGTTGGGTTAGAGATGTTTAAATTGTGTATGTGTGGCTGGCCATCGCAAGACAGCCAGCCAAAAAGAAATGCAGACTTCGGTCACTCAGCACAGCCCGCCCCCATCCTGACGCTCTCTTCGGGGCAGGGGATGAAAAATAAAATGCTAATACATTACCATTTTATTTTCCAGCTCAGGGGTTTTGGGTATATTTTGAGTGGGGTGACGCTCCTCCGCTCCAATGAAGGAGTCTCCTTTGCACATCACTCATGTTTTTGAGTCAAGAAGTTGACAGGTTTGCAGATAGATTTCTGAGTCTCTCCTCTCTGCAGAGGACATCTCCCTGGTCCTGTTGTTTTAGATTTTACTTGAGTTCTCAAATTGCAAATTACACATACATACACATTAAATGTTGCTGTCTGTCAAGCTGAAAGAACCCCCTGCATTGCCATGCATGTTAGGCACTGTTTCAAGACAAAAATGAGTTTGACATTTTTAAAAAGCTGCAAACACCCTCAGTGGGTTGTATAGGTACTAGTGGTTGATCTTTGATCCGCTAGTGGAAATTGTGTTACACAGGTTCTGCTATAGTCTTTCTTGTCTATGGATTCATGCACAAACCGAAATGTCTTCGCAATTTTGAAAAGTATTTTCATTACCCTTCACTTGCTTAATGCACTATGGTTTTTATTCACCTGGGATAGGCAATATGAGAGGTATTGCTCACTGGTTAGAGCAGGCAGACCCTGAAGCAGAGGTCAGACCCGGGACCAGGGTTCAATTCCCGACGCGGCAGGGTCTTGAGCTCAAATGTCGATGGACTCGATAATTCTCGCTTCAGTGCCTGATCTAATCATGGGTTCACACTCTGCAACTCTGGGCATTAAGCTTGCTTAATCTCCACAACGGCCCCCCGCGGCGGGATGCCTGGCTTTCACCTTGGGGATGCCCTGTAGGGTCTATCTCACAGGGAAAAGCCTGGACGGGTTCCCAAGGCAAGCGCTTAGAGACCCCTGGGTGATAAGCGCTATATAAATCCAGCATACAATACAATACAATACAATTGCACACAGGTCCATACAGAGAGTTTTAGCCAACTGAACTGTCATGTATAATGTCTGCAAAGGCATTGCTGCAACCAGAACACCTTCATAGTGAACGGCTCACTACTCATGAGCTCTGCCGCTACCTTGAAAGTACGGTAACTTCACAAACCAAATGACAATGCAGTGACTACAATTCGCCCGCCCAGAGCACTGTACACTATTAACTCTCTTGGAATTGTAAGGAAGACCTTTTCTATGACATCATCGAGCCGTGATAGAAGAGTCCATCTCAAATATAAGGCAGAAATCCAACTCTTGGGAATGGTAGGGTGTTTAAACCTGATTGCAGATGATACTTATAAACTGCAAGTAACTCCCATTCTTTTTATGTTTGGAATAGTCTTGCTTTGTTTTGTGCTGGCATGGGCATTCTGTTTCTCTCCATTCTTGAAGTACTAACATATCTGATAGTGCTTGCTGTTTGCCACCAGGCCCCAGATGCATATCCATATCTTCTTTTCCCTCTGGCTTGAGGCTGCTCTTTTTTTTTTTTGTTGACATTTGTTTTATTGTTGCATTAAAGTATACAAGTACAGTGTAAATGATCTACTGACGTGGCCTCAACATTCAGCCACGAACAGCCAAGCGCGCAACGTTTTCTTGTTTTTATACAACTGGTGCAAAATTACAATTTCCATGGGTAATCAGTGTAAATCGTACACACTTGTTCGCAGGTCGGGAAGCAGCGAGTCTGCACTCCTAATGGGGCAATGGGTAACTGCAGGTATGTAGGGTCCCGCCTCGAAAGCGTAGGATCGAGGTCTGTACTGTTCACACAGCGGAGGCACCTAAGAACAAGGGGGACAAAACTGTGGGAGGGAAGCGTGTGGGCGCTAGCAGGGTCCAAGCAGGGGGTTACTGGCGACGGGCGTCGGGGGGGGGGGGGATTTTCACGGAGCCAGTCGGTCTACGCTCCGAGGGAGGGGGGGGGAAGGAGTGGGGCCGGGGGGTGAACACCCCACGTATATGCGGGCATCGAGGTGGGTGACATGTAATATGAGAGTTTGATCAAGAAGTAGGAGGTACCGGGGGACGGTCCCAGGAGGGTAGATACCAGGTAGAGGCTACTGGTTCTCAGGGGTGGGGGGGGGGGGGGGGGGGAGGAGTAGGCGGTTCTTCTACATGTGTGGACTGCCGGAAGCTGTGGAGGAGCATGGCCCATTCCATGGATATGGGAATTTTACGCGCACCCCTGGCTTCTTCCTCTCTAAGGGCATCTTCCTCTGCCGCCGCCCATTTACCAACCGCGCCCCTCCATGCCGCTACAGAGGGACCCTCCGGGGAACGCCAGCGCATGGTTATACATCGGTTGGCCAACAGGAGTGCTAGGGACACGAAGCGCCTGTGTACCGGGTCTCGCTTAGGACCATGAAAGATGCCTAGTGCGCTGGACTCCCAGGTAGCTAGGGTAGTGAGGCCCGTTAATCCCGTCAGAGTGTCGTGCACCGCCCGCCAAAAGGGGTGAAGGTTGGGGCAACTCCAGAACATGTGTCGGAAATCTGCCGCAGGGGAGCAGCATCTGGGGCAGGGAAATGGTGTGAAGGGATAGAACTTCTGCAATCGCGCTGGGGTGAGGTATGCCCTGTGTAGGATATAGTATTGGATGTTCTTGAAGCGGGCGTTTCTAGAGACGCGTTTTGGGGCTTCAAGTGCTTTAGTCCATTCAGAGTCGTGCAGTGCGCGGCCTATGTCCTCCTCCCAAGTAGCCCGCAGAGTCGTAAGAGGAGCGAGTGAGAGTTCCCGGATGGATTTATATAACCAGGTGATTAAATGGCGTCCCACCCCCATATGTAGGATTGTATGTATTACTGGATGCGTGTCTGGCTCGCCAATGCAGAGATTAAAGTGGGGCCGGTATCCATCGAGTAGCTGTCTATATCTAAGGAATTGGCCTGGGGAGAGTCCGTATTCAGCGATCAGGCGGTCAAGCGATTTTAGCTGGCCTTCCTCGAAGAGCGATTCCAGATCCGTGATGCCACAGAGGGACCACTCAGCGAACAGCGGAGCGGTGAAGTAGGAGTCCTGTCTAGGGCTGCCTATCAGTGGTAGCAGCGGGGAGTACGGAGGTCTACCGGGGGACAACCGGTGGATCCGCATCATGCACCGGCGCGCTATCGCCACTTGAAGGGGGTATGTGCGCCGTGGCTTGGTGCCCGGGAGGAGAAGACGAGTGAGTTCTGGGGTTGCGATTCTGCCGGTCGGAGTGACCGTCTCCTGAGGGTAGCGATCCGCCGTCCAATAAGATAGCCATTGGAGCTGTGCCGCGAGGAAGTATGCCTCGAAGGATGGAGCTCCGAGCCCTCCCTGTGTTGTGGGAAGTTGGAGGGTTTTCAAGGCAACCCTGTGACGACCCTCGCCCCAGATAAGGGTCCCTAGGAGGGAGTCGACATCGCGGAAGAAGGACCTGGGTGGTATAACCGGCAAGTTTGTGAAATGGTAAAGGAGTCGGGGGAGCATCACCATTTTAGCCAGGGCTATCCGTCCTATCGGGGCCAGCGGGAGTTTATTCCAGAAGGCGACCGTAGGGCGCAGACTAGCAAGTACTACGCGGTGGTTGCCCTCAAACATGGCTGCTGGAGAATGGTACAAGCGGACCCCGAGGTACCGGGGAGCCTCCGCGGACCACGAGAGCGTGTGCGGACCGAGCTCGACTTCTCGGGGGGGTAGGCTCGGGTGTAGAGGGTAGACTGTGGACTTGTCCCAGTTCACTCGGAGACCCGAGGCATCTGCAAAGTCCGCCAGCGTCGCCCCTATGGGGGCCAGGTCCATTTCGATGTCTCGGACATATATGAGGAGATCATCCGCGTACATGGACACGCAATGTGTGTCATCCGCGAGAGGAATACCCCATTCCGCACCCTCCAGGCGCAGCCGAACCGCCAGCGGTTCGACCGCCAATGCGAATAAGAGAGGCGACAGGGGGCACCCCTGCCTTGTGCCCCGCCAAACTCCGAATGCCGGTGATATGCGTTTCCCGATACGAACCCGAGAGGTGAGATCGGTGTACAGGAGGCGCGTGTACGCCATGAGTGTCGGGCCGATATTGAGTCGGCGCAGGACAGAAAAGAGGTAGGGCCAGGTGAGGGTGTCAAACGCCTTCTCCAGGTCCATGATGAGACAGGCGGCGCGAGGAAATCGGTCACGCACCTGATCCTGAACATGGAAAACGCGGCGGAGATTCTGGGAGGTGTTCCTTCCCGGCACAAAGCCGCATTGGTCGGGGTGGACCAAGGGGCGAATGATCTGCGCGTATCGATCCGCAAGGATTCTCCCCAGGAGTTTACAGTCGGCCGACAGGAGCGTGATGGGGCGATACGACCCCATGTGAAGTGGATCTCTGTGGGGTTTGGGGACGGTGACGATCACGGATTCTCGCATTGAGTGGGGTAGCCTACCAAGATGAAGAGATGCCCCGAACACCCGTGAGAGGCGGGGGACCAACAGGGGGGAAAAGGACGAGTAGTATTCTAGTGGGAAGCCGTCCAACCCCGGCGCTTTATTGCGGGACATGGCCCGTATCGCCTGGGTGATGTCGGACGGGACAATCTTGGCGTCGAGGGAGCGCTTGTCGATGTCCGATATTGTGGGTAAAGTCAGGGGGTCCAGAAAATTGTCTACGGAGGGTTGGGACCTCGTACACCTGTGCATAATGACGTTGGAACGCCAGAAGGATCTCGGCCTGTGAGCGCACCAGCACACCGTCCGGGTTGATAATATCCGTGATGGGCTTGATTTTGGTGTCCTGTCTTGCCATCCAGGCTAGCAGCGCCCCTGCCTTGTCCCTGTCCTTATGCACTCTGGAGGCGTAAGCCCTAAAATTGTACTTCCGGAGGTCAGCGCAGGCGGCCTGGTATTCCGTCTTAGCCTCGGCCGTGAGTACGGCGTGTTCCTCCGAGTCGTCAGGTCGCTTAGTGAGTGCGGCCAGAGCCTGCTCCGAGGTTAGGAGTGTCCGCTCCAATACCCCCACCACCTGTTTGATGCATTCTCCCCTGGCCACCACCTTAAACGCGTCCCACTCCACTAGTACCGACGACGCCGTGTTCGCATTATGTGTGAAGTAGTCCTGTATGCTGGTTTTGTGTGTGTCTCTGAAGACTGGGTCGGTCAGGCAATCCTTAGGGAGGCGCCAGGTGGGGACCGGCGGGTGGGGGGGGGCGCCAGGTTAGGCGTATGATGTGGGCGTCATGGTCCGAGAGGATCCGGCCTAGGTATTCTGTAGATGTGATCTTAGGGAGAATTGGTGTGGAACAGAGGAAGCGGTCTAGGCGGACCCGGAGGTTGTGTGGGATCGAGTGGAAGGAGTATATGCGAGCCAGTGGGTGTAGGTGTCGCCATGCGTCAGTGAGCGCCCAGTGTGTGACCCATGTCCTAAAGAGTTCTGCCTGCCGGGGGGCCGGGGAATGTGCGGGAGGGGGATGGGAGCGGTCTAGGGTGGGGTCCAGCGTGCAGTTAAAGTCGCCTCCTAGTACCCATGGGACCGAAGTGAATTGGGCCAGGACGCCCGTGAGGTGGTCCCAGAATTTATCCTGGTCCACATTAGGGGCGTAAATGCTGCCAAGGAGTATTCCCTGCCCGTCCAGAATTCCCTCTAGTAGTGCATATCTGCCTTCCTTGTCCACCACCCGTCGAAGCACCCGGAAGGGAGTGCCCGGCCTGACCCAGATTAACGCGCCGCGTGCAAACGCCGAATATTGTGTGGCACAGAAGGTCCCTCGCCATTTAGACTGTAGGCGAGTGAGTTCAGTAGCGTTTATATGTGTCTCTTGTAGTAGTGTGATATTGGCTGACATGCGTCTAATGTAGGCGTAAACGGAGTAACGTTTGCTGGGTGTGTGTAGGCCCGCACGTTCAATGTGAGGACGTTAACGTCTGAGCGTGGGACTGCCATTCTTGGGGTGTCGCGGTAAGGGTGAGGGCCCCCCTAGAATACCCGAAAGTCGCCAGCATGTCTGTGTCATGTGTGTTCCTGCGCGCCAAGCTTCCACAATCGTAGGGGAGGGACTAAGGGGAAAAACAACAGATAAAACCTTGGGTGGGCAACAGTCCCAATACTGAGGATATATCACCGGAGGTGGCATATCCAAACTAGTGTCCCACTAGGGGAGAAATACAACAGGTAAATGCGGGGGTGGCAGCACATGTCGCTGCTGGGCCTGTGCGCGGATCGGGCTCTTGTAGGAGAAGAGTCTATCGCTCGGTAGCGCACACAATAATCAGACAAAGCAGTCTAGGCTCCTAGACGTCGCGCAATACAGCGGGCAGCCATTGGAAGGATACGGCAATCAATAGTTCAATGTTCATGACGAGGTGTTAGATTGGCTGGCCAGGGTAGCGTCCAGTGCAGGTGCCGCCAGGAGGGGGGAAGAGATTGGGCCAAATCCTGACATCGTTCCATCGCTGTCTCGGTCTTTCTCTGGAGTGAACAGGTGTGGGTGACCTTCCAGGTCTGATGCTGGGGGTGACTTGTGCAGTTCGGTCACCGCTCGTAGGGCGTCCCGTCGTTCTTGCATGATTTGCGTGAGGTCGGGTGACCCCGTGGGGGAGGACCCCTGGCTTTTGGGGCGGCCAGATCGGGCACGGCTCATGCCCCGTCGTCTAGATCTCCTGGAGTCGTTGTTGCGGGTCTTCTGGGGTCCGGGCTTAGGAAGAAGTGGGCAGTGGAATTCAGTCCAATCTTGTGCTTCCGCCGCCATGGTGAAGAAAAGGGCTTTCCCGTTGTGTAGCACTTTAAGGCGGGCTGGGAACAGCAGGGAGTACTGTAGATCGTTGGCGCGAAGGCGCCGTTTGATTTCCAGAAAGGTGGATCGCCGCTGCTGGACCTCCCGGGCGTAGTCTGGGAACACCATAACGTGTTGATCCTCCACCTGCAGGGGGCCCGCTGTCCGGGCCGCACGGAGCACCGCATCTCGGTCACGGAAGTGCAAGAATTTAGCCAGCATGGGTCGTGGGGGGAGGCCGGGTTTGGGTGCCCGGGCTGGGACTCTGTGGGCCCTTTCGATGGAGAAGTACGGTGATCGCTCGCTCTCTGGGGTGAACGATCTAGTCCAGGATTCCATATAGGTCAGAGGATCCGAATTTTCAATCCCTTCCGGCAGGCCCAGAACGCGGATATTACATCTTCTCGAGCGTCCTTCCAAGTCCACCGTGCGTTCTTCCAGGGCTTCCACTCGGCGTAGGACCTCTCTCATGTCTTCCTCCTGCATCTTCACCACGGGTTGCAACTCGGTCACAGCTCGTTCTCCTTCCTTCACCCTGTCCGCCAGTTTACGATGATCGTCGCGGATCAAGCCAATGTCCGTCGTCAGGGCGCCCAATCTTTCTTCCATGGAGAGGCGAGACATTTCGATCGCCGCCAACACCTGGTCCAGTTTCGCCGTTAGCGTAGGGTCTGTTTGCGATGCATTGGCTTGCGTCCACGTCCTTGTGTGCGGCATCTTTTCGACGGCCGTTTCAGGGACAGCCGTCATCTGCGAGGCTTTTGTCTTCCCCATAGGTGCCGGTAAGTGGGCCACCGGGCCGCCGTGCACTCTGGGCACAACAGGCCGACGTAGCTGGGCCACGGGCAAGTTCAATGGCAGCCGGTCACTCCTGTCTCCCCAGGCTCCGGGACGGCCCCTCCTCGTCTCGGGGAGCGTCTTCTGGTTCAGGGCGTCAGAGGCGGTCCGAGGCCATCGGGGCCGGTGGTTCCGGTGTCAAAAAGGCCCCGTGGGCCCCCCCTGGTGTGTGGCGCGGTGTCAGTGGCGGCCGGGAGGGCCAGAGGTCAGGTGGTGGGAGTTCAAAGGGGCTCCGGAGTAATGGGCGGCCGCTGGTAGCGTCTCGAGTTTGGGAGGGGCCACCCCTGCTCCCGTGGTGAGGCTCGCGCTGCTCCTGGAGTCTAGGACTCTGTGGGCGCCATCTTAGGGTCAGGCACCTAGATCCGGCGATCGGCGCGGGGTAGTGGAGGCGCTCTGGGTCCTCTGGTCAGCCAGCGGCGTGTGCCTCGTCGCCTCACGGAGCCCCCGAGGTTGTAGGGGGGGGGCCACAGGCGCCGAGATCTCTGAGGGAGGGGGGGAGGGACGGGCACTCACCGCCCTCGCTCGTGCATTGTTGGCCACTGGATGGCACACCACCACGTCTACAACGCGTCCGTCGACCTTCCGCGCCTGGTGGGTCGGCCGATGCCGGGGGGACGATCAGGCCCTCGGTGAGGCCACAGTGCCGATGTAGTGGAGCCCCGGTCCGGCGGCCGCCATCTTGCGCGCCGGGATGTTGGATCTCGGGAAGGCGCCGTCCGGCGCGCACTCCGGGGGGGCCGGTCTCGTTGTTGCTCTGGGGCCCCTCGTAGGCGCCCGTCAGCTCTGTCTCTTGGGGCCTCTGATCACTGGGTCAGCTCCCGGCGGCATGAGTGCCCGCCGGAAAGGGTCGCGCCCGCCATCTTGGACCGAGGCGCTCGGCTCCGGATTTGCAAAAGTCAGTCCGTGCTGTTCGTCCGCCGCCGCCGGAGGTCGTCCAAGTGGCGCCCCAGTGCACAGGGGGTCCCAGGTGTCTTATCAGTGGGCTGAGGCTCCCGGCGATCTCGGGTACTGGGCTGGATGCTAGCCCGATCGCGGAGCCTCAGCAGGACACAGCCGCCATCGTGGCTTGCTAAGCCACGCCCCCCGGCTTGAGGCTGCTCTTGTGTTCGATTGCAAACCATGTCCAACATTATAGGATTGTCACCTACCCAGTATTTAACCAACACGGCTGTTATTTTCAGGACAAGGCCAGTAAAAATATTTGGAAAAATTGGCAAGGCCAATATTTTTCCCTTTCAATCAATCAATCAATCAATCAATCAAATGAATACAGAGCAGCCCATAAAAACTATAATCACCTTCTATCTCCTGGCTCGTCCAGATTCTCAAAACATGAACAAGTGGCTGGTATTTTTCACTGGAAAATGTGGCAACCCTGAGGCTCTGTTAATAGTCCCAGGCAGACCCTCCAGGATTTCGCGATTTGCTGCGAAATCGGCACTTTTGTAAAAATGCAGCGATTTTTACAAAAGTGCCCGCGAAATTGGCAGTTTTGTAGAAATCGCGCAGCATTTTTACAAAAGCCGCTATATCCTGGGGGGTCCCACGCTCTGTGAGCCTCGGCACAAACATACCTCAGACTTACAAACAGGGCACGGAGGCAGGGGGCAGCCAGGCCCCCTCGCGTGCTGATGGTTTCTGCCCTTCATTTGGGGAGAAGCGCCCCCCCTACTCCTCCGGTTCATTTTTAGAGCTGGTTTATTTCGGGCTTTTCTTTTTTCGTGCTCTAGCGTATTCTATTCTATATTAGAAGTGTAAGTATTGTTAATGCGCATAGCTCAATAACTGGAGTTTGCACAACATGACGTTTGCTTAATATAAATTACGTACAAGCCTAGCTAAAACCTGAATAAACAGCATGCACTACACCCCCCCCCCTCCCAGCATCAGGGTTGGATTTCCCGCCCGCCTGTTATCCTCGGCTCTGGCAGGTGTCAGGGGCTTGCAGTGGTTTTGGGGTCAGTGTGTGTCATTGCACGAGAAGCCAACCCCCTGGGTCCTCCCATTAGGGGCATATTTTTCTTTTATGGCTGGAAGGGGGGGCCGCATTCTTTTTATCCTTTCCAGGCCGGGCCCCCTGGTTACGGCCTGTGAAGCTCCTCGTTGTGGGTGTCGTGAGTTGCACGGGGGGGCCCCGTCCGCAGTCTAGACTCGCAGCGGGGCTTCTAAGCCCTGGCACGGCCCTCCCTAGGAACAGGACTCATTTCCGCATCATTTGTACTCTGCACCTGCCCCTCGGATCCCAGGCAGGAGCCATGACTTCAGAGGCAGGAGAGTTTTGGGGGCAGAAACCAGACATGCAGGGGGGGTCAGGTGTGGGTGAGTGCCTGTCACTCAATCCCTGCATTGCATCCGCTGGTGCGGCCCTGATGGAGACAGGGATGTTCTCCCCGATTCTGGGTACACGGATGGAGGAGGCCTGTTGTCTTGTTTTGTCTTTATTTCACTTCTTAGGAGGGCACAGGTCCTAAGAAACAGAAGTGGGGGGGTCTAACCAAGTTAGGCAGCATAGCGCGTGACATCACATTGAGTGACATCATTGAGCGCGACATGGCACGTCGCATCACAGGAAGTGGCATCAAGACCCATGACCTCACAGGAATTGACATCACAAAATGTGACACAAAATTTTAGACCTCACACTTCTGTTTAGCCCAACTGGCAGATGAAGAATTGCAATTCCAAGGGATAACAGCCTTCACCTGTGGGCTGCTTTCTCTATTCCATATTCCACATTGCCTAATCAAAGTGGAATACTCTGCTAAAACAGTTTCCATTGATTTAAGTCTGAAAATGAATGCTTATGAGTAAAATAAAGTGCAGCTAAAATGCAGCTAAATTTCCATATTTGTGCCGCTAAATTTCCATATTTGTGCCGCTAAATTTGCGGATCCATGCCGCTATATCCTGGGGGGTCTGCCCAGGGTCCCAGTTCACTAACAAAAATGTAAATTTACTCTCATTGATTTATGACACCATTTGGAGTTCATCTGACTTCTGTGATTGGGAAAACATGAATGTACACTTCTAAATCAAGTCGTTTGTATGCTCTGTTCAACCGTGATGTGCAAATTGCTTTACCAACCAGGATGTCAGGGTCTCCTGCTATGCACATCTGTCTGTGATTGAGTACCAGACATAAATTAATAACAGATGTGTTGGCTGTGGTGAAATAACTATATACATCCCATTCAGGATCGTATGGCTCACATTCATACATAATATGGAAGTACTCTGATTGTTGTGATATGGCTACCATTTTGTGTGGCCTGCTGCCACTACAATGGGGTGGGGGAACACCCCCTTCAGTACAGTTTGCTGTTCCATGAGTCTCACTAATCGTTTGAGTGACTACACACCATGAAATGGGGTATCGGCCATTTGACTTCCTCTTTTATTTTGTATTGTTTATTAGCACTTTTATAGTGCATGGTCTGCCAGTAGTATGGCTTTGCAGCACCTTTCAGTAGTCCAGGATATGTTACATTTCAAAACATTTTTATTACAGACCAATATCTAATTTGGATTTGTTGATGTGTGCAGTCAGTATAATGAGTGTGTTCATTTTAAGGAGTTGTAGGTACAAACACTTTGCCAGTTCATATCTGCATGTTTTAAAACCTGAGTTTGAACTCCTGCTGTTGGCAGAAAGTAAAGGACCTCGGATACTTCATCCCCTAATTTTCATACGGTTACGTGGTGATCGCTGATTGGTCATGTTAGACTCCCTTAACAACTCCATCAACATCTGCCACTAAACTCATTGACTAGCACTTTCACTGGCCGAATGTCTCTTAACGGTCAACACTGCTGTCTGAAAGAAAGTATTCATTTCCATATGCCCCCCTAGCCCTCCAGCTCCTTAGGATTTCACTTGTAGACTGAGCCTTCTTCTTTTCTGTATGTTTATGTAAAATAAACAAACGCATGTTTAGTTATATTGACGTTATCAATAGATTATTCATAACGTTGTGCAAATACCATAAAACCCCTAATTAGGGGATTCTTAGATATTGTATTGTATTATATTGTATTGTATTGTAATTGCATGTATATAGCGCTTACTACCCCTGACGAGGCGTCAACGCGCTTTTTCGGCAATTAGCACACTACTCAGGGACCCATAGAGCATTAGTGTTGAATTAGTATAGTGAAACATGCATTGCCAATAACACAATATGGTTCAATACCTGATTAAAACATAACTTTCTTTCCTTTTTGAAACAACAGGTTTCAAACATGCATAGACAAACACAGAGTAGTTACAATATATATTTTACTTTTTCCTGCAGCCTGCTGTGCACAATAATATGTGAATCCCAAAACTCCAGTTTCAGCTGCATGAAAGCCATGAGCATCTCATGTTTGTTCAATCATCTAAATATAATGTTATCACTTCAGTTTTCTTTTATTAGAATACTGATTTTATTGGAACCCTATGAGCAAGAGTGACATGGGTGTAGGTGCAGCAGATATTCTCAGATAGGAACAGTTTACTAAAACAAAGAGGAGTGGGAGATCTTTGACAGGCTTATTAATATGACATCTTTCTTTGCCATCTCATTTGGAGAATACGAGGAAGAGCGTGACGATTGACACGAGACTCGCCTGCGTTAGAACCAAAATATTTATAATTGTCTACCTGGAAATAAACAGACCAGGATTAAGACATCTTTTTCTGTTGAATGAACCCTGGCAGAATCTCCTTCATCATATGATCACGACTGTGGAAGATCAGCTACTGACACCAATTCCCTCAATGGGGTTTTTTCCTTGATGAAATATTAAATCCTGAAGATGGTCTTACATAACTAACAAGACAAGACCGAAACGTTGACCTGAGTCATCAACTCCCCAGTTTTTATACACTGAAGAACACCTTCATACATATGTTGTGTTTGGTTTTCTTTGCTTAAAATTGTTTTTGGAGCTGATGAAATGTTATAAATTGTTAAGTGAATCTTTTAAACACTGCCTTTCATGACTTTTATTTTAGTTTTGTTCTATTACTTGTCCCCATGATTTACTCTTTGTGATTGATTCAAATACAATTGATTTTTAACCATAACTTCCTTTTGCTGTGTGCTTTTTCGCTTCTCTTTTTCTGTTTATAATTACTAAAGAGATTATGTATACTCTGCCCTAAGAAATAATACAACTAATCTTCTAGTAATCCTGTGGATACATTTGGCTCAATTATTTAATGAGCCTCTGATTCAAATTTCTACAAATTCATCTAAACTATTTGTGAAACAAAATCCCTTGTAGTCACCTTTCACTTAAACCAACCATTGCCCAAGCCTACAAGGTTTTATTGAGTTCCCCACGTCCTTAACACATCTTTCTTTGAAGGCAATGTCTCTGTTGAAGGTGAGTCCAAATGGCTTTATATTAGCTGCTGACTGGGGAGAAGTTTTCTAGGTTCATTTCAGAAAGCCAATCTCGATCTGTGTTTGGTGTTGTTGGTGGTCAGGAAGAATTCTGTCTTTGTGAGGTTGAGCATTCCAGTGTAACCCCAGCCACTGCTACTCTGAGAGTACAGCTGAAGAAAATAAGCGAAGAATAGCACTGAACACTGGTGTTTCTAGTTCTTAGTGTTTAATAAAATAGTCTTTTAGCATAGCATTCTTTTCAGATTATCCTTAGGAACAGTCAGGCATTCCAAAAACCCTGATTAATGCAGGAGGCACACAATTTTCAATTCTTCTTGTAGGCGTTCCCAAATGGAAAGGGGAGACTTCTCAGTCACCCCGAACGTATGGCTGGGTGCCCCGATCACCCGGGAAACCTTTGCAGGTGGGGGGCGTGTCCCCAGCCGGTATGCCCAAAGTGGCGTGGTCGGAGCATGCCCCCGCCGCCTAAGAGGGTTGTCCTAACACCCGCCCGGAAGTCCGTGCACTTTTGGGCGGGATGGGGATGCTGCCCTGCCTCCCCACTGTAAGATAAAAGATGCGGGAATCCAGGCAGGCGTCCTCTTGTTCCTGCCCTCTGAAGGCTGCACCACTCATCGCTCGTGAGCACTCAAGGGAACAAGCTGAAATTTTTTGAACGTTGTAATCGTTGTTTTTCTGTTTCAGTCGTCGAGGCGTATCTGGGATCCGAGGAGCTGCTGGAAAACAGGCAGAGGGAAAACAGAACGTCGGATATGCCTGGAAAGAAGAGTGGAAAGAGCTCTGAGATGGAACGGATGCTTCGCACACTGGTAAACCAAGTGTCGGCGATGGACAGAAAATTTGGTAAAGTGGACCGGATGGGTCGCAGCTTAGCGGCGCTCCAGAAGAAAGTGGAAGCTCAGGCGGGGCCCTCAGGGACACCTAAGAGGATTGTGGGGCCTGCTTTGCCGAACCTTACTCCAGGGGGGGATAAGGGGAAAAAGATGAAAGGAAAAGGGTGTCCTAGCGAGGCCCCGGTCCCGATTGAGGCTCCACTGGTCCAAGTAACCCCAGCAGCCAGCCCGGTACCCGCACCGGATGGGGGATTGCCAATCCCTGTGATTATCACACCACTGGATAAGGATCAGGTACCCCCCGAATTGGCGATACATCTAGCGGCGGTGTTGCCTTCGTTGAAGAAGGGAGCAGGGGGATCCGCGACTACGGAAGATCCAGCTGAGGAGGCTAGGAAAATTATTGACCAGCTCAGGCAGGCAAGGGGCTCAGGTGCAGCGAACGTGCCTTCTACTCCTCTACAGGTGGCGGACCCGGCCGTGGTCGAGAATCGGAATAAGTCGACGGACACGACCGGAGGTACGACAGAAAACGGTAAGAGGTTGCTCCCAATAATGGGGGAGGGCGCTGTACCCTCAAGGCGGGAAAGCCTGGCACAACATGTTCCGATGGCCACTAAAGAGATGGTGTGGGCAAATAAATACTTTAATAGGTTTTCATTATTGATGGACAATCGTGAGTTAGAATATGCCAAGACCAAGAAAGATTTGTGGCACCCCAGTGAATGGAGGGCAAAAATGGCAGAATTCAGGGTGGAAGAGTCTATGATGAACTGGATCAGGGCTTATTCTGTTTTTGTAGCAATTATGGGTGAGCGATCACCAGAACTGTTGGGAGACCTTGCTTGCTACCAGAGCAGGATCACGGGCTTCCATGAGAAATATGGAGGGGACGCATGGAAGGGATATGACGTATCGTTTAGAAAAGCGAGGGAGTTTAACGAATCACTGACTTGGGACTGTTTGGACACTGTATCTTGGCATGCGCAGTTCACGCCGGGCTCGGCGGGTGGATCAGGGTCGAGTGCAAACGGTTTCAGGGCTTTGCAGCAGAAACATCCACAGCCCTTTCGACCAGCCCATGGGGGAGATACTCAGTCTAAATCAGGCGGGAATGGGAATAAGCGAGGAGTATGTTGGGGTTTTAACAAGGGAACGTGTAGCAGGCCGCAGGGAACATGTAGGTTCAGGCACGCCTGCGCAGGGTGTGGTAACATCTCCCACCCCGAAACTAGCTGCCGATCCAGAGGCAATGGTGTGAGAAGTTGGCCCGATATGCAACGTTCGCTATTCTAGCGACCTCTATGTATCGTTCCAACGACCCTTATGGTGTTTGGTTGTAAGTCAACCTATAGACCAGCTATCCTAGTAGCGTGGATACGAGCAGTCTAAGGCTAAAGACTCGAGAGGGCGAGTTAAGCCAGCTGTTTACCACACATGTACCCCTTGAACACCCAGTGAAAGGACACCACACAAGTGTTATGAAAATAAACAGTATATTTATTAAGAATCACAACAGCCCTGTACTCTTTATGAGGACAGGGTACTAAGCACAAACCAAATCTCTTTAGTAAATACTTCAAGTGCACAGTTTAACACAAGTGTCCGGGGACACGGAAAGGTTAAGGCAAGTCGGAAGCGAGGGACTCGGGACCCTAGAGTAAGGAGGCTATGCAGGCACCGAAGTGCCGAGTTACCTAGCCACGAGGGCTGCGGCTGCAAGTCTTACAGGCGTCGGGGTCTTCGCTGACGAGCCAGGAGCCGGAAGAAAAGGAGTTGCTGGCCGGCGACCAGTGATGAATAGTTCGTAGAGATCCAAGCCTGGATCGGAGATTGATGAAACCTGAAAGCAGAGGGGACCAAGTTCGTACTACTAGCCAGTAGTCAGAGGGTACCAGGAAGGCACCGGTTGGCCGTCACCTCGACCAGGTGAGTGGGCGACGCTAGGCTCTGCAGTCTCTCGGACCAGGAGGCGTTGTCGGCGACCACGGTGGAGGTGCGAGCTGTCCCACGACGGATGTCGCTGTCGGCGTCTTGAGTGGACCAGGAGGGTCCGGGGTGCTTCTCGAAAAGATGGAAGCAAGGGCCAGTCTGGAGCAACCAGACCGGCAGTGTTGATTCTCGGATGTCGTCACAGAAGGACACGAGCCAGCGGCTAGTGACCAGACAACGTGCTGAGCAGCGAGCAGAAGGGCCCCACGCAGATCGTGGAGATGCTGGGAGGCTGTACTTCGGTGCTGGAGCGGCTCAGGGTCGGGGCTTCTCGGACCCCAGAGCACTCACCAGAGAGTTACCTCGATGGTCGTGCTGGTTTTTAAGAGCGTGCAGGTTCTGATGATGGCCGGTCCCTCGAGGTCTCGTCGCACCCACAGATCACAGCTGAGCTGATGACGTGGGTAGAGGTCAGAGGTGCCAGGGAAGCCGGTTCTCGTCGAGCTGGGCCGTCGGATTCCTTGAGGAAGGACTTACAGCAAACCGCAGAGTTCTTAGATGGTGCCCGCTGATGCAGGGTGACTACTCCTTAGCCACAAGGGAGAAATCTTGAGAAGAGTCTTGAAGGTCCTTTCGTAGAAAGTAGTTCTTGATTCAAAGATGATCTAATTTGGAAGGGTCCCCGCTCCGGCCTTTATCCTAAAGAAAGGGGTGGGTACATGACTAGGTCCTGCCCTAAGGGTGGGACCAGGAAGGGGGGTAGTTACACCCCTCTCCCCTGCCGGACTTTCCCCAGGCCAGGGCTGTCGCCCCTGGAACTGGTTCTAACCGGCAGATGCGTAGTGAGCACCGGGGTGCCACTCCGCAGTCACCTTCTCGCAAAAGCCCTACCTACCCAGAATACACAAACCCTGTCTGGGACGGTGCGAACACCGCCCTTGACAGGAAACCCTTTGTCCAAGTGCTCCTCGCTGGAAGGACTCCCAGCAGCAGGAGGTCAGACTCGTGTCTGTGGTGGCAGCATCCATTTTGTGGAGCTGAGGCTTTCGTTAACTTTAACCGGGGTTCACAGTTACGTACATGTCGTGTCCCTCTAGAAGGGCGGAATGCTAACCTCGTCGCCAGAGTTGGTGAGAGGGCAGCATCCCGATTCGTATGACACCTTACTCGACATGTCTTGATAACGCGACACCGAAGTTACCGATATGGTACGCGTTATCATGGAACAGCCATTGGGTCTTGATTCCGCAAGCTGCAACCGGGCTCGGCTCGGGCCAGAGCTTAGTTCACACGAGCCCATGCACTCTGCCTTCAGGATTGTCAAGGCCTGCCATAGGAGTGACTGATAGGAACTCGGGTGTCCATTGGAGGGTTAGATATAGGGCTACTATATCTAAAGCAAAGGGTGATTACACGACTTTGCCCCAGCTGTCATGCAGCCAGTTGTGTCAGATTTAGGAGGCCAGCCAGGGGTGGCATAATACATGCTGCAGCCCCTGGCGGCCCTGGGTACACCTATGCCCTGGGTTACAGGGTCTGATAAGGTGGCCCAGTACCAATTGGTAAATGCACCTGGGGCACATATCGTAATTTAGAGAGAGAACAGCCAGGCTGTGGGTCTGATTGGCAGGCCCACAGCCAGAGAAAGTCGTAAACCAGTGAAACAAAAGCAAAAAATCTGGGTGATCATAGGATTGCAGACCCTACTCTCCTACAAATGGTACTGGGGGAAAAGGGGGTACCAAGCAGGATTGACACGGTGCCCCAGATGTCCAAACAATCGCCCATGGATATTTTGGCTTTGACCCCCTGGCTGAACAAATACCCTGATCATGTGTCCGCCGGGATACTGCGAGATGGCTTCTCATATGGCTTCAGGATCCCGGTGGGTGATTTTAGGGGGGGCCCCCTTATGCAAAAACCAACTGTCCGTTACACACAACCCGACGGTGGTTGCCACAAAAATTGCAAAAGAGGTTCGCTTGGGGCTGGTTGCAGGACCGTTCGGTGAACTACCAACGGCCAATTTTGTGTGTTCCCATTAGGGGTAGTTCCCAAGAAGGAGCCCAGAGAATTCAGGCTCATTCATAATCTATCTGCGCCAAGGGGGGCTTCCGTGAATGAGGCAATCGATGCAGGCATTTGCAGTGTGAGGTATGCATCATTCGATGACGCGGTGGTAATGTTGAATCGCCTAGGCCCTGGAGCATTGTTAGCAAAATCGGATATTGAATCCGCATTCAGGTTACTACGGTGCATCCCCACGATCAGCACTTGTTGGGTTTCGCATTTCAGGGGAAGTACTACATGGATATGTGCATGCCGATGGGTTGTTCAATTTCTTGTGCTTATTTTGAAATCTTTAGCTCATTTCTGGAGTGGGCATTCTCGAAGGCCTCAGGGCACCAACATGTGATGCATTATCTCGATGATTTTCTGTTTCTCGGCCCGGCGGGCTCTCGGGACTGTGCACTGGCATTGCAGGAATTCTGCGTGCTCATGCGGGGTTTGGGGGTTCCGTTGGCACCAGGTAAGACAGTGGGCCCAACTACCTCCCTGGAGTTTCTGGGTATTGAACTAGACTCCGTGGAGGGTTGCTTCCGTCTGCTGGTGGAGAAGATTGCCAAATTCAGGGCCTCCTTGTTGCAATGTCTTCGGAATGACAAGGTGACACTGCACCAATTACAGCAAACAGTGGGACAGCTGAATTTCGCACTGAGGGTTATACCGATGGCTCGCCCTTTTTCCCGATCCATTGCCCAGGCCATGGTGGGCCTCAAAGAGGGGCACCATCGTACGAGGCTGTCGGCAGAGGTTCGCCAGGACATGCTCATTTGGCTGGCACTCCTGGCGGATTTCAATGGCCGGGTAGTCTGGAGAAAAGCCCCGGCCTCGTCAGCAGAATTAGGTTTATGGACCTACTCTGCGGGCAGTGTGGAGTTTGGCGCGATCCTTGGTAACCGATGGTCGGCCCAGAAATGGCCAGCATGGTGGGAAACAAGTGGCCTGACGAGCAACATTGGTTTCCTAGAGTTATTCCCCATCTGGGTAGCATTGTTGGCCTGGCCAGAGGAGTTCCGAAACCGCTCGGTGATATTTTGGTCTGATAACATGACTGTGGTTGAGTGCATTAACCCGCAGGCAGCACGCTGCAAGTGGATATTGCGATTGTTGAAGGAAATTGTGTTGCAATGCTTGAAGCTGAGTGTACAATTCAGGGCAAAACATGTGCCGGGAGTACTGAATAATGCAGCTGATGCGCTCTCTCGTTTCAAAATGCAGGCATTCAGGGATTGTTTACCCTCAGCGGAGCTAGTGGCAGCGCCATTTCCCGAAGCATTATGGCAAATCGGCGCCCCGGACTACAAAACCTCGTGGCAGCCAGTTTAGTGCCCAGGACAAGAAAAGCTTATGAAGGGGCGTTCCGCTCGTACTGCGCCTTTTTGGGACCTGCATGGGAGCATAGATGGGGTCAGGAGGGGGCCTTTACCCAATTTTTAGTGGCCCTTCATGAGGAGGGCCGGTCGGCGGCAACCGTCAGTCGGTATAAGGCCGCCATATCGTTTATGGCTCAGCTCCAGGGGATCAGGGACCCGACGGCTGGCGGCGCCTAGAGGGGCGCAAACAGGATACCAGGCATCCGATAGGATTTGACAGGTTGACCACTTTGCTGGCTAAACTAGAGGAGACATGCTCCTCACCTAGTGAGGTTGTCCTATTCCGGGCAGCATTTGCGTTGGCATTCTACGGGGCCTTGCGGGTAGGCGAACTAGTGGCTGCCAATAAAAAAGGGATGCCGAGGTGGGTCTGCGCAGGGACCACACGCAAGTGAGGGCGGATTCCCTGCTGATCACGATTGCCAGGTCCAAGACAGACCAGGAGGCCCAGGGAAGTAGCATTGTGTTGCAGCGCGCTCCGGGTAGTCCCTGTTGTCCAGTGAGTCATGTTGAGGCCTACTTGTAGCAAAGGGTGACGACGTGGGGGGGGCCTTGCTGCGGCATGCTGACGGCACCCCGTTAACAAAGTTTCAGTTCCAGAGGGTGCTGGCGATCACAATTGCAGCTGCGGGCTTGAACCCAAGTGATTTTGGAACTCATTCGTTCAGGATAGGGGCCGCTACAGAAGCGACGGCCGGGGGTCTGCAGGCAGACAATGTTAAACAGTTGGGGCGCTGGTCTTCAAATTGTTTCAAACGTTACGTGCGGTTGCACATGTTTTAATTTACTGAAGAAGTGCACTCACGCTTGTTGTCTTTTTTTTGGATTACAGTTTCACGAGCCTGTGACGCAGGGCGGAAATTGGGACCGGCCCAGTATCAGCTAACCACCACTTCAGGAACAAGGAATGGAAGACGAGTGGTCTGGGTCGTGGGCCACTCATACGTGAGGCGTGCCGCGGACATATTCAGGGCAGGTGATGCGATCAACACATCTGAGGAATATGGTTTCAGGGTGTCGTTCCATGGGAAGGGCGGCTTGTGTATTGACCGACTGCAAAGTTTTGTGGAAGAATTGTTAGGGCGGCACAGGTCACCGCCATCAGTAGTCATAGTGCACATTGGGGGCAATGACTTGGTGAGGTTGGGCAGGCGGGCTTTAATCGAACACATACTTACAGTAGTTAGTTGGTTGGCGAAGACACTCCCGGGTCGCACGATAGCTTGGTCACACATGATTCCGAGGAGGGTTTAGAGGGGTGGGCGTCCACGACAGCATTGAACCATTCGGTAAAGAGGGTCAACAATAAAATGGAGAAATTGTTTTGATCTAACCACCTTCAAAGTATACCTCACGGGTGCATCTGGGGGGACCACTGTTATTCAGACGATGGGGTACACCTGTCTAGGGTAGAGAATGACATATTGATAGGAGACATGATAGCTTGGCGAGTGGGATTGAGGAGACATGACCTACAGGAGTTGTGGGGGGGCCAGATAGTCGGTCAACTATCTGGCCTGTGGCGGTAAGGTCATGATCGGTGAGCAGAATGGGAACCGACTGCAACTATAATCCCAATCCACCCAACCACTCTCGTCCTATATATTGCAGGACTGGGGTTAGAAACGCAAAGATTCTGTCCTGAAATGTACAGAATAAATGTAGTTATATACCCTTATCAAGCCTAACAAATCCATACATGTCAATGAAATGTATGTATTCTAGGAGAAATAAACATTTGCTTTGATTATCTTGAACTGGCACAAACAAGTTCAATGACACTGAATCTAGAGGCTCCCAAGTTCCATCGACTTGTGAAGGAGTTGCCACACACAGGAGGACAAACCTTGGGCGAAATCTGCACCTTAGCAAGTAATGCATACATTACAAAAAACATTCTCTTAAGTTGGAAAGACCATCATGTCATCTCTTTCCCTATCAACCTCCCAAACACAAGAGAAATGGCCTATCGCAATAGTGCAAACGTACACTGGAAGAAAGAAAACGTCTCAGAATTTGGCTTACACCTCATCAAGACTTCACACAATAAATCACAAAATGGGTGGATTTCTACAACTGGCTTATCAATAGATTGATCAAAAAGCCAGCAAGGACTTCCACTGGCCTTCAACACAGACAATAACCCCTTGGATCAAAGAAATGGTAAAGAAACGAAACCAGGCTTTAGTGCATTACAACACCGATGGAGTAAGACAAACAAGACTGACAAAATTGTACTACTACACCAGAGCAGGCCATACAAATCCCAATAAAAACGTGGAGATTCCATTACTCTGTAAGGATCACAAATGCAGAATGCCCCTCAAACGTCCACATAAGATTCTCTCACCAGCAGTGAGATACCACATTCAGATGTCATCTGTTACTCAATCTCCAACAAGCTTGCTTCCAAAACAAAGAAGTCAGAAGACAACATAAGGATTTAAGCAACCAATGCCCAAAATACAAAGAACTGAACAAAGAGGGCATAATGTCTAGAGCACCAACAGTCACTAACCTCCTTCAAACACCTGCCTGGCCCTGAATTCAATGAACTGATTAAGGCAAGCAGACCATCTTGATGTTCGTCAGACCTTCTCCGCTATAATTTTCAAAAACATCTCCCTAATCATGCAAATTGAATATGCATCAAGGAACTTACTGAACAACTCCCTAAACTCTCTAACTCATTTCCCTCTGAACTCAAGTGCTCCTTCTACAGACCCTGGTTAAAAAGCAGAACACTTGACCCATCTAAACTAGCTGACTCTAGGCCAATTTACAAAAGTACTTTTCTAGGAAAGGTGATTAAAACATCTGCCTTCTCCCAGACAGATAGATTTGTGAAGAAACAAATCTAATATTAGACCAGCAATCTAGGTTCCACCCCAGGTATAAACATAGAATCAGTCTTGATAGCCATTTGGTATACCCTGAAACAGTGGACAATAATGCATATATATAGTGAGCGGCAGCACTATTACTTTTGAACCTATCAGCAGTCTTTGAAAGAGCATGCCACCAAATCCTACCATGCAGTCTAGAAAAGCTCAGTGTACTAGAAAATACCATAAATTGGATTTCCTCCTACTTCGGAGCTAGGCAGTCTGGTATCAATCCCACCATTCACTTCATGTTCCCTCACTCCAATCTGCAGCGTCTTTCAAGTCTCAACCCTCTCTCTATTCCTGTTCAACACCTACCTTATTCCATTACAAAACATGCAACATAACATGGCACAACTACACAGACTGGAATGGACCAAATGTTCACACGTTTTCCCTAAACATGGTGATAGAGCAGTTGATAATTGTGTTTCAGATACTGACTTCTATAACTGATCTAAGGCGAAGTTGTTTGGCTACATATTTATAATGACTATTTGTATAACAGGTTAGCTGATATTCAAAAAGGAAAGCTGTTCGTTTGTTTGATTAATGGCTTATGTTGAGCTATGTTTTTTCTTTGTTTGATTAATATATTTAATTTTTCTTTATTGTAGCAATTGAGGAAATGATAAATACATGTATTCCCCTAATGAAGGACTACATATATATAATTCTATGTCAGACCCCTTTTCAGAAGGCTACAGTGCACACAGGGGATACTGGGCCTAACCGTAGTTGTTGAGGCCTTTCACTCCTGATGTCCTGTAGCCCGACCTACTATGGATCCTGAGCAAGTATCCGTCTGCACTTGACTCTCAGTGGTAGCTATGGGTAAGCAGTCATAGGCTCCCCTGCGGGGAAGTGTGGATACAGGTTAGGGAACACAACTCCTAACTCAAGAGCACACAGCAGTATCAATAAATCAATGTCCAGTCAAACACTCATTTTTACATTAAAAAGAAGTATTTTATTTCTAACTCTACACATTCAAAGGCAGGTACTGACATGTATAGAAAACAACACATTTCCCCCTTGAGCTCAAGGCTCTTGTGTGTCTTCGGCAAATCCCTATCCCACTAGCACCTCACAATGTGGTTGAGGTTATTCCCCATTCACTGGTGGCTGCATCCAGGGAATGCTCACTAGTAGGCCTTAACTAAAGAGTCCACTCTGACACTTAGAAAATAGTCAAAAGTGGCTTGTGCCCCAGCGCTCTTAGCCGCAAGTCCTCCAGGGTCTGGTAGGCCAATTACCAGTGTTACTCACTACTGTAGATTTTTCAAACCTGTCTTTCGTTTTTCTGTACAACTGCACAGATGGCATGCAGCTTTCCATTAAACTGAACAACCCTAAAGACTTATACTTGTCTAGACTTGACAAAAGAAGGAATGATGACTAACTACTTTAAACTAAATTCTTCTAAAAACTGAGATTATGACCTGTGGGCAATGGACAAACTGCTTAACCACATCAATCTGGCACAAAGAATTGGCAACACCACTAGAAACATCAAGGAAGGTAAGAAATCTTGGTGATGCCACAGACTCCAACCTATTCCTGTTATCACATTTGAATGAAGAGGAAGTCAGAAGGAATGCACTGTACACAACATGGTCATTGTATGGACTGTGCTCAGTATAGGCCTTGCACAAAAATATAGGTCACCTTGGTGGTCCTGTTAAAATATCTAACCAGCCCACCTGTTCCAGGGCCAGAACTCTCAGGATTCCCAGGTCCATGCATGAGTAGCTCATTCAGTTAATTTGTTTATTTACATTCTAGGATTTGTATTACTGTTTATCCAATTAATACAATCTGGACTATAAGTTCCAGAACTCAAAGAAGAAACCTGGAATATAAAAGTCACTCACACAAGCAGGTTGGAAACTTGAGAGCTCTATGGACCCTAGTACTCTGCCCCAGATTGGACCCATAGAACATTCATATCAGGGCAACCTGCTAATCTGAAAAGCCACGGGACAAGACCTTACATTCAGGTGACGACCATCCACCTTCCCAACCAATTTCAATCCACGCAGAGAGGACATATAACAGATGCAAGAAGAGATATATCATCCACCACTAAGCCTGGATATTGTTGTGATTATTTACTAGTAAGATTCATCATTAGGAATATCCTTCCTCCTTCTAGTACTTACTTTAATGAGGTGGGCACACCTGCCACCTGACAATATGTGACTAAGCTGAACAAAAATTTCATCCAGCAAACACCTTCCCATTTTATTTCCCAGGCTCCACCTACTCACCTAGGATCAAAAGAGGAGGGAGACTGCATAAGGTTCTGTTATCCTAAAGCCAAAAACATCTAGTTCACAATGAAGGGATGGAGAGTAGGAGATAAGTACTGGGGCATGGAAAGGTAATCAGAATAATGAAGATTAATGGTATGTAATTAGGACATTGCCTCTTCAATCCTACCTCATCCCAGCCCTTACTTATGACGTTATACCGAAAGCTAACGACATTGTGACCTGACATAAAATGCCAACTTGTAGGTAATGCTAGCACATCTATATTTAATCTAAAATGAATCATAGCATTACAGAAGAAAAAATCATTTTACAAAGCAGCATTTTACCTTTAGGCCTAAAGTTGTTTAAACATTTTTGATTCATTAAGACCAAACAATAGTGTTTCACAAAAAAACACTCAAGCTGCTGAATGAAATGTCTTGAATAGAGGCTTTTTCTGTTTTCACACAAGAAGCTGCCATTCCACGAGTTGATCACCCCTGGACAGATTCTTGTAAGGACATTCCTTGTGATTGATAAGCAAGAGCGATAAGTCGTAATCCTTCTGCTTAGGTAAGAAGCAGATAGTATACCACCCTGTTTAAAAGGACCAAAGTTAACAAAGAGATTATCGCTCAATCTGAACACAGCTGAACCATAGGTAGATTTTTATTACCCAGTCACATCCAAAAGATGTAACGTCTCTTCCTCAAAAGAGGAAGGATGAGGGAAAAAAGAGTGAACTATTGCCTGGTCTGTATGTAAAGAATGGCCACTTTGTATCACCAGTTCAGACACAAATGAGGAACTAACCTGTCTGGAAAGAACCACAGATAGGGAAATATTATAGATAACAATCCTACCTTTCCCAAATTGCTTCGTGTAGTAATGGCCAATAGAAAGAAAACTTAATTTGTAGAAATTTTAAAGAAACCTCGAGTGGCTAAAAAGGAGGTTACAATACCCTGAGAAAGAAGGGTAAATTTCAAGAAGGTATAACTAGTCTGAAAAGTGGATGCTGAAGACAAAAACCCTTAAGAAACTGATTTCCCAATTGCTTCATATTAGAAACCTCACCCTGTCCCTCAAGAAGCTCTGACCATCTTTATTGCAGCCCCTTGAACTCAAATGGGGAAACAGAAAGTTCTCAGGGAAACCCATCCCGTAGAAAATGAAGAACCACTTGGGCTGATAAGTACAGTCAACCTGAGATTTGCCTAAACACCAGAAGGTACATAACTTCCAATGGTGGTCATATGATTGTCTAGTAGAACAATGATGAGATTCCTGAATAGATGCTGCAAGATGTTGGAGACCCAGCCTTTCAGCCTCCAAACAGACAGTTGAAGAAGTCACCAAAACAAGAGGACTCTGCTGCGGCGATGGGTCTAAAGGTAAAATGTTATGTTATTTTGATTTGTATAGTGCACTTTTCACCCAAAAGGGTACCCAAGCTCTTGGGCAGGTGTGTAGGTATGTTGTTGCCAAAGTACTTATACAAAGATCCATGTCTTCAGCTTTACTGTCGAACTCAAAAGTGAGGAGGAGGCTTTGATGTGTTGAAGGAGGTCTTTCCATGTCTTGGGTGTGATGTAGTAGATTGAGCAACCTCTAATTTTGCCTTTGCGGATGCGAAGAATGTGTGAGAGTGAGGCAGAGCATGGGTGTCTGGTGGGTTGGCCATAGGTGTATATGGCTGTTCAAGTATTCTGGTCCCGTGCTGTGTAGGGCTTTTTATGTGTGTTTGATAAGTTTTAATTACCTGCGCTTGTGAATGGGAAGCCAGTGATCCTTCCTGAGGTTCGATGTGATGTGGGTGCGGAGTGGGAGGTTGAGGTCAAGTATGAGTCTTGCAGTGTTGTTCTGGATGGTCTGGAGTCTGTGTAGGAATTGTTTGGAGATTCTGGTTTAGAAAGTGTTGCTGTAGTCGAGCCTGCTGGTGATGATTGCCTGTGTGACTGTCCGTCTGAAGTTCTGGGGCAACCATTTGAACATCTTTTGTGGCATGCATGTGATGTGAAAGCTGGAGGTGTATTTTGTGGTGAAGTGAGCTGCCATGTTGAGTTTGTCATCTAGGATCATCTTTAGATTTCGTGCATTGTCTGTGAGTGTGAGTGTTGATTCTAGCTCCGATGGCCTCCAAGTGAAGTCCCATTGGGAGGTCTTCAGCCGACGACCGTACTTTTGTCTTGTCGGAGTTGAGCTTCAGGCAGTTGGTTCGTATCCAGTCTGCTTCTATGATCATTCAGTTGGTGAAGTTGGTTCTAGTTGTAGTTTGTTTTCTCCTTCTGGGAGAGGACGAGTTGGGTGTCATCGGCGAAGGAGATGGCGTGATGTCTTGTGATGAGATGATGTTGGCAAGTGGTGTTATGTATATGTTGAAAAGGGTGGGAATGAAGAATGATCCCTGTGGGAATCTGCATATCAGTTACATGGTCTTTGATATGGAGGGTGGCAGGCTGAACCTTTGGGTTCTTCCCGTAAAGAAGGAACCAATCCATTTGAGAGCGAATCCTTGTATGCCAATCTTGTGGAGTCTTCTGATGAGAGTGTTATGGAAATCCATTCTAGAGGCTGGGCCATCTGTCTCAACCGGGGAAACAGGTCATTCCGGACCAAAATGGGACCACTAAGATCAGGTTTGCCTTTTCTTTCCAGTACAATGTTGCTGGTTGCTGGTTGATATGCTTTATTTCGATACATGAAAATATCTTAAAAGCAGTACATACAATAAAAAAGATATACAGCAATATCCATAACAATACATCCAAGAGATTAAAAAGACAATAAAACATTAGGATATGTACAGTTAAAAAAGAGTTGAATTGCTATGTACAATTAAAAAAAAGAATTAAATTGATACAGAAAGCCAATTCGATCGGATCAACCAAGACCATTTTAAAAATTTTGAGGCGCCGCAAACTACAAGGGGGGAAGTGTCTGTTAGTAGAATGCGTAGGACCACTGAATATTGGCGAGTGCCAAATGATCTGCACACAGGTTTAAGCCAACGCTTTCTTGGGTTGCAATAGTCTGGACATTCAAAAAGGATGTGGGCAACCGTCTCCACCCTCGAAGAACATAAGGCACAATAGGGGGAGTGTTGGGAGGTCAATTTACATCTCGATATCAAATATCCTACTGGTAAGGTACCAACCCTAAACCTAAAGTACAGAGCCCTATCAAGTGAGATGGAAACCAAATCAAGATAGGGTTCGTAAGCCACCACGTCTTTAATTCGTAAGAAAGCTGCGGTGGAATTACAGTGTCGTGGGTTACTAATGAGTTTAAAAGAGACCCAGTCCCAGTACAGTTTCTTCAGGGTGGCTTTGGGTGGGGCGGAGTGAGTAACCCACGCTTCGCCCAATCCCAACTCCCCCAAAAGACTTTTAACATCCCTAAACCACTTTATCCTGTCCCAACCCCCCATGGCCATCACCTCGGTCAGGCCCTCAGCGTATGAAGAGAGTTCTGGGACCCTCCACAAACGAGCCCACAACAACAGGGGCCGTAACCGTGCCTGATCCGCGATTGATCTGCATCCCAGGTCCAGTAGTACAGGGACTGTGGGTGTGCTCAAAGGAAGAGCCATTAGGTCTTTCAAAAATGTGCTCTCCACTTTGGCTAATACCTCCAAATTGCAAGTACCCCACAGCTCAGCCCCATATAGTGCAGCGGTGACCCCTCTAGCTTTATAAATGTCAATAACAGGGGCCATACAGTGTTTAGGGGAAGAACGATGTTCCCTAAGTAACACACTGCCCACCCTTTTGTGGCTGAGTAACATTTTATTAATATGCGGGGACCAGCTCATGGAGTCACTAAGCCGGATTCCGAGGTAGTCAAACTCTGCTACCTTCTCCAATGGACAGTTATTCAGGACTGGTGGACGCCCTAATTTCCTGGGGGGATTCATGACCAGATATTTGGTCTTATCAATATTGATCACCAGTCCCCTCAGGGAGCAGAACTCCTGGAAGCGGTCGAGAAGCTTTTGCAGACCCTGGGGAGTTTTTGAGATGAGGAGGGTATCATCCGCAAACAGCAGAGTAGGGATCCGGATGCCCGCCAGGGAGAGTGCATCAGCCGGTTCTTGTTGCAAGTGCTCCACCACCTCATTCACATACAAGGAGAATAGGGTGGGGGCTAGCACATATCCCTGTCGGACTCCCCTGCACACCGTGATCCTATCAGTCCTCCCCCCCCCTGTGCCCCACCGCACCTGTGCATAGTTCCCTGAGTGTAGTTTAGTTAGGAGCAACAAAAGGTAGGGGGGCAACCCCATGTTCTGCAGGACCCTCCATAATTCCTCCCTAGGTACCAGGTCAAAGACAGTCTTCAGGTCTATAAAGGCCAAATAAAGACTGCCTTTGCCCAGCACCACCACCTTCCAGTGCAGGAGCATTAATCTAAAGGCCTGCTCAATAGTTCCAGTTCCCGACCGGAAACCCGCCTGGAGGTCTGACAGGATCATATTATCATCTACCCATTGGAGAAGCCTCCCCAGGATCGCCTTCCGTTCCCTGCCACCTTCTGGGAGGAGTCTATAAGGCTTATGGGCCTATAGTTGGCAGGGCTGTCCCAACACCCCTTTTTGAATATCGGGACAACCTCCGCCCCTTTCCAGGAATCAGGTACCGGACCTCCCCCCAAGATTGCATTCAGCAGGGAGGCAACCAACTTACCCCATTCTTTGGGGAAGGCTCGTAGTAGGTCGCCAGGAATCCCATCTGGTCCTGCAGCTTTTAATGGGACCAGAGTCTTTATTACAGCTTCGACCTCCTTAGCGGTGAAGGCATCAGGGACACCAACCACTGCCTTGACCACCGGGAATAGGGTGTCGCTATTGGCCCTGCCAGGTAGGGAATAGAGGGCCTCAAAGTGGTTGAACCAACTCTGGGCTAGAATATTACATGTGACCAACGTGGCTACCGGCCTATCCCTATTCCTGACCAGGCTCCAAAAACCCCTGGCATCCCTTCCTATACTAGCTGCCAAAAGGTCCGCCCAAAACTTTTCCTCCCACTCCTTTTTCGCTACCTTCAAAGTTTGATAGTAATCCTTTCTAGCAAGCCTAGTAGCTACTTGAGATTTAGATTTAACTGCTCCCACCAAGCCTTTTTTTCATAGCCCTACATTTTTTTGTATACCAAGCCTGTTTGGTAAGTGGTCTCTCCCTAGTATGAGCTCCCAGACTCCTACCAGGAAGAATAAATAAATTGCTTAATTCCCTAGTTAAGTTGCAGAAGGTCAACGAGACCTCTTCAGACACTTGGGAAGACAGGTCTAGTTTGTTTGAAGCTGCAAGCAGGAGACACCCTACGGCTGCCACTTTCTCTGGGGATAAGGTAAAATTAGCCCACTTCAACCGTCGACCACAGTTGGAAATAGTGACTGCCTGGGAGTTGGGGGCCATATGTGGGAGGGGTTTCTCCCTTCCCTTGAGCCACTGGGGAGAGAGAACAAGAGAGAGGAGATTGTGATCACTCTCAATGGTCGAAATGATCTCCATATCCCTTAGATCACCCCATAATCGTACATCAAGAAGGACATAATCTATTCTTGATGTATGATTTGGCCTATTATAGGTGTGGGCCCCTTTCAGGTCTGATTTGGACCTCCCATTGACTGCCCTCAAGTCAAATTCCATATTGAGGGAATTAATCTGTAGAGCCACTTGAGTTCACCTCTTGATGGGGGGCAGGTCAGAGCAGGAATCCCCCGCCTTGAATCCTCCTCATCTGTGCATAATACATCATCCGTATTGTTAGACGGACCGGGAGGGTCGGCCGAGGATAAGGGGAGAGGTCTCCGGGGAGAGCCGTCTCCGACGATCGTACAGACAAGTAACTTCCCCCCCACAGACGGACACCACACAAGGGTAAAGTTCAACGATACTTTATAGGCAATTCTTTAAGTACGATGAATGGTACAAGGAGGTCTGGACTCAGGGGTCCCCTCGATTCTGGTCTCTGGTTTGGGAGAAGGGTAGCGGGACAGTCTTGTTACCAAAAGATGGGAATAGCTCTCAATCCTCGAGCTCGGCGTTCTAGATGATCGGGCCGCGGCGGAGCCAGCAGGTCCCGAGATGGACGAAGGAAGCGACGGTCCGCGGCGGAGCCAGCAGGTCCCGATGAAGATGGTAGTTACAAACGGTCCGCGGCCACGCCAGCAGGTCCCGACGACGATGAAGGTTTACGAAGGTTACGAAGGTTGCGGCAGCGCCAGCAGGCAGGACGATGATGCGCAAGGCAGGGCTACGGCAGCGCCAGTAGTCCGTCAAGGATGAGTTCTTCTCTGCGTCTCTCGACTCCAGGATACAACTGCCTTCCTGCTCTGGAGCTGCCCCAGTTATAGGGCTGGTGCCCTTTGATGTCCGGACCCTCGCACTTGGAGGTCGGGAGGTCCGGGATGAGGGAGTCCAGACACCCAGCAGGGGGGTGGAGCCAGCGCCCGGGGAGGCGATGGGCGAGCGGCACTTGGCGGGGGAGAGCCATCGACGCCTCTTTCTCCCATTGACTTGCCAAGTAGCCCGCTCACCTCCTGGGTGGATGGTGGTGCCGGGATGTCTGAGGCCTGGCTAGGCCCAGGGTTGAGGTCGATCGGGGGCCAGGCGGCCTCGTGGTGGAGTGTCCAAGATGGCGCCCAGGCTGGGCGCGCGGGCCAGTAGTGGGTCGGGCCCACGAGGTCGATATGTTCAGGGGCCGGGGTCCCGGAGGGGACGGAAGACGAGCAGTGGTGGTGTGTGGCACTTGTGTGACCGGGCTCGGGCCTGGTCGGGCCGAGGGGGGAGCGGCCCTTCATGTGGCCTGTCCAACATGCGTCCCCCCCAGCTGAAGGCGGGGAGAGTCACCCATCCTCTTGGGGACTCTCCTCGTCGAGGCGGAAAAACCGGGACAGGCCATCTGCGTTGGCGTGATCTGGCCCAGGCCGGTGCTCCACAGTGAAGTCCATCCCTTGTAGGGAGATGGACCAACGTAGTAGTTTCGGGTTTTCCCCCCCGCATCTGCATCAGCCACTGCAGGGGTCGATGGTCGGTCTGCACCCGAAAGTGTGTGCCAAAGAGGTTGGGCCGGAGCTTTTTGAGGGCCCATACCACAGCGAAGGCCTCCCTCTCTATGGTGCTCCAGCGTTGTTCTCGGGGTAGGAGTCGCCTGCTGATGAAGGCCACGGGCTGATCAAGGCCTTCGGTGTTCACCTGAGACAGGACTGCCCCAATGCCATGGTCGGAGGCATCCGTCTGGACGACGAACTCCCGGCTGTAGTCGGGGGCCTGGAGCACAGGGGCGGAGCACATGGCGGCCTTCAATTGTTCGAAGGCTGTTTGACAATCCGAGGTCCAGTTGACTTTCTTGGGTTGATTTTTGGACGTGAGTTCTGTGAGGGGCCCCACTATGGTACCATAGTCTTTCACGAACCTTCGGTAATAGCCCGTGAGGCCCAGAAAGCCGCGTACCTCGGTCTGGGTGATGGGGGGCTGCCAGGACTGGATGGCGGCAATCTTGAGCTGCAGAGGGGCCACCAGACCGCTTCCCACCTGGTGTCCGAGGTAGGTTACGGACCCCTGGCCAATTTGGCATTTGCTGGCCTTAATCGTGAGGCCAGCCCGCTGGAGGGCCTGTAGCACCGCTTGGAGGTGGTGGAGGTGCTCGGGCCAATGGTGGCTGTATACAGCGATGTCGTCTAGGTAGGCGGCGCTGAATCCTTCGAGCCCTGCCAGGACCTGGTTGACGAGCCGCTGAAATGTTGCTGGAGCATTCTTCATGCCAAAGGGCATGACCTTGAAATGGTAATGGCCATCAGGGGTGGAAAAGGCAGAACGTTCTTGGGCCCGGGGTGTGAGGCCGATCTGCCAGTAGCCCGCCGTCAGGTCGAAAATACTGAGGTAGCGGGCAGCTCCCATGCGGTCGATTAGTTCGTCTGCCCGGGGGATGGGATGTGCGTCTGTTCGGGTGACCGCATTCAAGCCCCGGTAGTCGACGCAGAACCGGAGTTCTGGTGTGGTGCCGGGAGCGGCTGCTTTGGGGACCAGGACTACAGGGCTGGCCCAGGGGCTGTCTGAGGGCTCGATGACCCCGAGCGTGAGCATTTTGGTTACTTCTTCCTGGATGCAGGCCCGTACCCGATCTGGCACGCGGTAGGCCCGGTGGCGGATAGGGGGGTTGTCCCCCGTGTCCACGTCGTGCACACACCAGGAAGTGACACCTGGGGTGAGGGAAAACAGGCTGGCGAACTGCAACAGAAGGTCTCGACACTCCTGGCGTTGTTCCCGGGTGAGGGCCTCCGAGAGTCGGACCCCATCCACGGAGCCGTCTTTCTCCCGAGTCCGTAGGAGGTCAGGGTGGGGCTCGGAGTCTTCTTCGGCCCCATTGTCTGTGGCCATCAGGAGGCTGAGTTCTGAACGCACAAAGTGGGGTTTCAGTCTATTAGCATTGTCCCAGTAGATCCAATGTGTTCCGGAGGTATCCCCTGCGCTTTGGGCGAGGGCTTGTTGGCGGAGTCCCTCGAGGGAGGGACAGGTCTTCTGTTCTTGGCGAAACTGTTCTTGCGTGGGCCCCCCCTCTTGAGGCCACTGGTCGAGGTTAGCGAGGTCTGGAGGTTGAGCTGGTTCTGGGGGGACGTCACGGTCGGTGGTTTCGGCTGGGGCGACCGGAGGCGGAGGCGCCGGCCATTCGGGTTCCTCGGGTCGGGGTTTGGCACGGGCGGCCATGGACCGGGTGGTGACGCATGCCCGGTCCGGGATGCCTAACATCCCCAGGTGTTCTCGTCGTTCTACGGCTGCCCACGGAGAGCTTTCAAGGTCATTCCCCAGGAGGCAGTCCACGGGGGCATCGTCTCGGACCGTTACTTTCAACATGCCGGAGACCCCTCCCCATTCGAAAGGGACGCAGGCCATCCGACACAGACTCTCTGAGTTATCGGCTGAACGGACAGGGCAGAGAATGTTTGGTAGGAACTGTTCTGGGGCCACCAGGTGACAGCGGACGGCTGTCACACTGGCCCCGGTGTCCCGGAGGGCTTCGGCCCGGCGTCCATTGATGCTCACCCATTGGCTGTACTTCTGGGTGTTAGCGGGTAGGGGGACCCGCGGGACCATGTCTTTCCCCCCTAAGCAGGCTAGAGCCATGGCGGCTGGCTCCCATTCTTGATGCTCTTGCTCATATTCTTCTTGTTCCTCTGAGATCTGTTCCTCCCCCAGAGCAGCAGCGGCTACTTGGCGGGGTCTTGGGCTCTGATACTGTGGGCAGTTTGGGTCGTTCGCATAGTGGCCGACTCGTTGGCATCGATGGCACGTAACATTGGCTCGATATCCCGGTCGCGCCGGGGTGCTGCCCCGGTTGGCCGGGGGGGTGGTGCTGGTAGCGGGGGCGACCGGAGCGTTGTCTCTTCCACGTCCTTGGCCTCCTCCTCCTCCTCGGGGACGGTGCTGACCGTTGTTGTTCCGGCTCTGTTCATAGGACCCATTCCGGCCCACTCTGGTGATTTCCCACCGGTCAGCTTCGGCTGCGAGCTGCCGGGGATCGGTCAATCTGCTGTCCAGGAGGTGCTGGCGGAGCTCAATTAAGCAATTGTTCGATAGATGCTCCCATACCATGAGATTGAAGAGTTGTTCGTAAGTTGTGACCTTGCTTCCTTTGATCCAGCCCTCGAAGGCTCGGCTAAAATAGTTTACATAGTCCACCCAAGTTGTACCCGGGATGCGGGTGCAGTCTCGGAACCTCTGACGGTACATCTCGGGTGTGAGGCCATAGCGGGTGAGGAGTGCAGCTTTCATATGGTCATAGGAGGTCATCTGGTGGTCCGGGAGCTGTAGCAGGGCGTCGCGGCCCTCGTTGAGGAATCTCCCCCATAGACCGGCTCCCCAGTCGCTTCTATCGATCCGGTGGGCGGTCATAGCGATTTCGTAGGCCTTAAACCATTGCTGGATGTCGTCCTCTCGGAAGTACTCTCGAACGACATCCTTGGGGATGTGTACCTTTTTCTCTGTTGCCCCTGGGGTGTGGGGTTGCTCGGGCACCCCTACTTCTTTATTCTGCTTGCGTAGGTCGATCTCAGCTAATTTTCGCTCGTGTTCATATGCCAATTTCTTCTCCTCGAGCTCCCTTTGTCTCTGTTTTTCCTCTCTTTCTTCTCGGAGACGCAGGTGCTCTAAGTTTATTTTTTGTTCGGCCAACTTAAGTTCAACATCCATTTTGAGCCGGGCCATTTCCAGCTCGTGTAGTCGGGTTTTTTCTCGTTCCTGGATCTCGTCTTGCGAGAGACCCGTTCTTCGCTCTTCAGGGGCTGTGGTTTGTTTTTCTATTGCTGCGATGTTTTGATCGGGGGTTCCGGCAGCCCCGGTTTCTGCCCAAGACTCTAGGGCATGCTTGAAATCGTCCTTGGTACTTAGACCGGTGGTAGCGATACCTAGTTCGATGCAGAATTGTTTTAATTCACGATGGCTGTACTCGTCCAATTTCTCCATCTGAAATTTCTCGGTGGATCCGCTTTCTTTGTTTGACATCGTGATTTCGTCGTGGGGTGAGCTACTCTCTGTACGATAATGCGGTGATTCGGATCGCGCCGCTGGCCACCAATGTTAGACGGACCGGGAGGGTCGGCCGAGGATAAGGGGAGAGGTCTCCGGGGAGAGCCGTCTCCGACGATCGTACAGACAAGTAACTTCCCCCCCACAGACGGACACCACACAAGGGTAAAGTTCAACGATACTTTATAGGCAATTCTTTAAGTACGATGAATGGTACAAGGAGGTCTGGACTCAGGGGTCCCCTCGATTCTGGTCTCTGGTTTGGGAGAAGGGTAGCGGGACAGTCTTGTTACCAAAAGATGGGAATAGCTCTCAATCCTCGAGCTCGGCGTTCTAGATGATCGGGCCGCGGCGGAGCCAGCAGGTCCCGAGATGGACGAAGGAAGCGACGGTCCGCGGCGGAGCCAGCAGGTCCCGATGAAGATGGTAGTTACAAACGGTCCGCGGCCACGCCAGCAGGTCCCGACGACGATGAAGGTTTACGAAGGTTACGAAGGTTGCGGCAGCGCCAGCAGGCAGGACGATGATGCGCAAGGCAGGGCTACGGCAGCGCCAGTAGTCCGTCAAGGATGAGTTCTTCTCTGCGTCTCTCGACTCCAGGATACAACTGCCTTCCTGCTCTGGAGCTGCCCCAGTTATAGGGCTGGTGCCCTTTGATGTCCGGACCCTCGCACTTGGAGGTCGGGAGGTCCGGGATGAGGGAGTCCAGACACCCAGCAGGGGGGTGGAGCCAGCGCCCGGGGAGGCGATGGGCGAGCGGCACTTGGCGGGGGAGAGCCATCGACGCCTCTTTCTCCCATTGACTTGCCAAGTAGCCCGCTCACCTCCTGGGTGGATGGTGGTGCCGGGATGTCTGAGGCCTGGCTAGGCCCAGGGTTGAGGTCGATCGGGGGCCAGGCGGCCTCGTGGTGGAGTGTCCAAGATGGCGCCCAGGCTGGGCGCGCGGGCCAGTAGTGGGTCGGGCCCACGAGGTCGATATGTTCAGGGGCCGGGGTCCCGGAGGGGACGGAAGACGAGCAGTGGTGGTGTGTGGCACTTGTGTGACCGGGCTCGGGCCTGGTCGGGCCGAGGGGGGAGCGGCCCTTCATGTGGCCTGTCCAACACGTATCAAGGGGTTCGAACGTGCAATTAAGGTCACCCGCCACCAAGATGTGGGATTTAGGGGCACGCTGCCTAAGCAGAACTTCCAGAAGAGCAATGGTGGCCGATTGTGTACCACCCTTCGTTCCTCTAGCGTAGATGTTAAAAATGTCCAAAAGCAGGACACCCCTAGAGTCCTTTAGGGTGATATTAAGGAGGTCGGGAGAATTAGTAGAATGCTCCTCCACCTTACACTCTAAAGAAATCTCAACCCAAATAAGGAGACCGCCCGAAGGGTGTGCCTTCCCTGCCACCGGGGGAACAGCTGGAACAAAGTGGGTTGAATATCCCACCTTGTGACAAGGCTCCCTGCACCAGGTTTCCTGGAAAATACAGATGGAATAACCCTCCACAAGGGTATTCCAATCCGGCAGGCGCAGCTTCCTATCAATACCCGCGACGGTCCAGCTGCAAATCCTAAGGACTGGATCCGCCACAGCTCTCTCGCCACGGAATACGGGACCTTCTCCACCCTCCAGGTGACTTAGGGTTCCTATTCCGCTGCCCCTAATTGATATCCCGCAGGACACGTTATCGCCAAGTACAGTAATAGGTGGCGTTGGGCTGTCGACCAGGATGTTGCCCGCTGCTGATACTTTAAGGGCTGTGCCAACTATACCCATACTCTGTGCCCGGGTAGCCTCCCCATTGTAGACATCGGTTCAGTATCCTGGAGGACTCCAGTCAAATCCAGGCCATGTAACACATGGGTGGAACTGGGGGCCACCTGGATTATCAAAATATGATGGACCACTACTCCAGCCCCTTCCAGGATATGGGCAAATGGGGATTACAGCAGGCCTTGGGTAAAAAAAGGTCAAATCTATTACACCAATGCTGGGACCCCCATTTGTGTCCCTGTGGTTACAAATAACTTGAGCTACTCTACTGTCTTTGAAATTGACTATCAAACAGTCCCCTTCAAATTGCTTTTTGCCATAACCCACCCACCCTACTCTTCTTACTCCCAGGATCAGCCCGTCAACACCCCTTGGAAGTGGTCTATTGGTTTTTAACCAGTGTAAGGTTTTATTTTTGAGTGTTTGGTGAGATTCGTATTGTCCCTCCTTCAAGATTGGTACATTTGTAAGGATGGCAACATAGGGATGGCAATCAGGGAGCAAATTAACCGGGGGGCACTTTGGGAAAGTTTTTTTTTTTTATAAATCTTTATTGTTAGGAAGGAATAGTGGTTAGTCAGCTTCATACAGTCATATGGTATTGGTTACAGTTTGTACATTTTAACTTTACGTATGCAACAAGAAACATCATTATAGTAAGGACTGTGCTGCAGTAAACCATTGAAGACTTGTAGATACATCAACAGGCGGTCCATTCACTTGTATTGTAGTCTTCTATTTCCCCCCCTTTAGTATACGATTCATCGTTAGTATCACGTTTTATAGTATAGAAATAACAAACTTCCCTTCCCCCCCCCAACCATGTGTCATCATTGCCATTGTGTCTCCACCCACTTCCCGCAACAGCATTTTCCCAGCGTGCACTTCGGTACATAGCCAGGTCCAGGCCACCAATGCCGTAATGTAGTTTGAACAAGGTTGACACCCCCTATCCGCCTTGCTACTCCTCCTCCCCCTCTGAGTCCAGGTCGTCTCCCTCCGGCAAGGGGTCACAGATATCTCCTCTGTATACATTCCACGCCGTCCATACTTTGTTCCACTTGCGGGGCGCCGCGCGCAGGACATACACTGCCCTTTCTGTTACCATTAGGATGTCCATGTTCTTAGCCCATCTACTTGCGGTGGGTAGTTCTGGTGCGCCCCACTTCTGTGCTATATCCCGCTTGGCCACTGTCATTGCCAAAGTTGCCCAAATCAGGTCATATCTACCCAGGTCATTGGGGTCCCAGATGTTCAAAAGGCACTTGCGTGGTTCTGGTAATATAGAGAGTTAAAGGGCTTGGGAGATCGAGCGCATTATCTGTCTCCAGAATTCTCGTATTTGTGGGCATTCCCATAGTGTGTGAAGCAGTGTCCCCTCTTCCCCGCAGCCTCTCAAACAAAAGGGATGTGGTGCTCTCAGTATTTTATGCAGCAGTGTCCTGGTATAGTAGATGCGGTGCAGGATTCTAAGTTGCACCAGTCTGAGCTTACTGGAGATTCCAACCTCTTTCGGGGAGGCCAGCGCCTCATTCCACTCAAATTCATCTGTCTCACCCAGTTCCCCCTCCCATCTTTCTTTAAGTTTCAGCGTTGGGTCTTTGAGATTATTGACTTTGGGGAAGTTTTTAGCTCAGGAACTTCCGGTTGAGTGGTCCCGGATATACTGGTGGAGATTGGGACAGGACGTACCCGATCAGGACCCTTTCTAGAGCCCTTCCCCCTCGATGTGCTCATAACGTTGCCAGAGCCCTTCCCTCCCAATGGCTTGACCTTACTAGACTTCATCGCCTGGGGTTCAGGGGGTTTGGGAATACTCGTGGGTGCATTGGCAATCAGGGTAGTGCTCACTGGATTATCCACAACACATATTGCAGGAGCATTTTCAGACGCCTGTAAAGTTACTGTGTTTGCTGTGGATGTTGTTGTGGGAATTGACTGCGGGGAATCTGGGGGCACCCAGTTTCCATCTACCCCTCCCTGACCGTCCTCCCTCATCCTAGAGTGCAATTTGATGAGGGTTTTCAAGGAAAAGAAGTTATCCAGGGTTGTCTGTTCAAACCTGTCCACCCTTTCCCCTAACCCCCTTATTCTATCAGCTATCGGGGACAGTAGTGTTTTCATCATATTTCCAATTTGTGCCAGTGTTATCGGGTCATGGCTGGCAGCCAGTTGACAATTAGGAGGGGGGCTACACATACTTCCTTAGCTTTGGTACCGGGAGGGTGGCCCCTGTTTTCACTAACGTTATTATCCGTAGCTAAAGCCTCCACCATTGTGTTCCTGTACCCCTACTTCCAAGCTTCTTCGGTCTCTTATATAATTTAAAGAAGCTACCTTTACGCGGGCTTGCAATCCTTTTCCTTTTGGCGCGGGAAGGATTCTTAGTTTCCAACACCGGTAGGGCCAATGGAGAACCAGAGCCACTAGGAGAGGATGCCGGGCGTGGTGAGGGGGCTGGAACAACCTGGGAACACAAGTCCAGTCCACTACCACCTATTGGAGCGGGGATGGGTTGCGCAATAGGTTCTCCAGCCTATCAATACTGTCCCTCAAAGAAGCAATTCGTAACTGGTCAGATGTAGGCGGGATGGAGTTGAGGGGACCAGAGCTGCATACTGGTGACTTGACCTGGGCTAATAAGCTTTCTCGATAACTGCAGCTACCCGTGTAATGAACTGGTCCATAGTTCCTATAATAGTGCTAGGCCCCGCCTCTCCCCCTCCCCTCAGGATTTTCCCCGAGCGTGTGGACATTGGTAGTATCAATGGGGGTATGTTAACACACTATACCTGAGTCCAACACTTATAGCCGGGAGTAGCAGATGACAGGGGGGTGTCCCAGCCAGCCTTGGCCAGCCCCGGACTGCCACAGACTGCCCGCCCTTTGCTCGGGCTTTGCTCGGCTTCCCGCTCGCATCCCGCGAGACGTTAGACGAGCTGTTGAAGTAAGGGGCGTTGCAGGCAGGGGGCGTGGCGCACCACCCCTGAGGCTACTGCTGTGCTCCCCCTCTCCACAAAGTCCGCTGCCACAAGTTCTCAGATCTTCCCTCTGTCCTCAGCGCGAAGCGGCACCCGCAAAGCGGGTGCTGCGAGCAGCAGCGCCGGCTCCAGAAACCCACACAGAAGTACAAGCAGAAGGGTCCAAAGTCAATATCCCTGCTCCGTTGTGGGCCGGCAAGGTGAGCGTCCCACAGGCTCACGGGAACAGCCTTACTTTAAACACCTGGACAGGCAGGGGGCATGGCTACCAGGGGGCACGGCCGCAATGTTCCTGGCTGTGCAGGGACTCCTGGCAAACAGAGTCCCTGCCGCGCACCACCCCTGAGGCTACTGCTGTGCTCCCCCTCTCCACAAAGTCCGCTGCCACAAGTTCTCAGATCTGCCCTCTGTCCTCAGCGCGAAGCGGCACCCGCTTCGCGGGTGCCTCGAGCAGCAGCGCTGGCTCCAGAAACCCACACAGAAGTACAAGCAGAAGGGTCTAAAGTCAATATCCCTGCTCTGTTGTGTGGCGGCAAGGTGAGCGTCCCACAGGCTCACAGGAACAGCCTTACTTTAAACACCTGGACAGGCAGGGGGCGTGGCTACCAGGGGGCGCGGTCCCGATGTTCCTGGCTGTGCAGCGACTCCTGGGAAACAGAGTCCCTGCCGCGCACCACCCCTGAGGCTACTGCTGTGCTCCCCCTCTCCACAAAGTCCGCTGCCACAAGTTCTCAGATCTGCCCTCTGTCTTCAGCGCGAAGCGGCACCCGCTAAGCGGGTGCTGCGAGCAGCAGCGCCGGCTCCAGAAACCCACACAGAAGTACAAGCAGAAGGGTCCAAAGTAAATATCCCTGCTCCGTTGTGTGGCGGCAAGGTGAGCGTCCCACAGGCTCACAGGAACAGCCTTACTTTAAACACCTGGACAGGCAGGGGGCGTGGCTACCAGGGGGCGCGGCCGCGATGTTCCTGGCTGTGCAGGGACTCCTGGGAAACAGAGTCCCTGCCGCGCACCACCCCTGAGGCTACTGCTGTGCTCCCCCTCTCCACAAAGTCCTCTGCCACAAGTTCTCAGATCTGCCCTCTGTCCTCAGCGCGAAGCGGCACCCGCGAAACGGGTGCTGCGAGCAGCAGCGCCGGCTCCAGAAACCCACACAGAAGTACAAGCAGAAGGGTCCAAAGTCAATATCCCTGCTAAGTTGTGTGGCGGCAAGGTGAGCGTCCCACAAGCTGACAGGAACAGCCTTACTTTAAACACCTGGACAGGCAGGGGGCGTGGCTACCAGGGGGCGCGGCCGCGATGTTCCTGGCTGTGCAGGGACTCCTGGGAAACAGAGTCCCTGCTGCGCACCACCCGTGAGGCTACTGCTGTGCTCCCCCTCTCCACAAAGTCCGCTGCCACAAGATCTCAGATCTGCCCTCTGTCCTCAGCGCGAAGCGGCACCCGCAAAGCGGGTGCTGCGAACAGCATCGCCGGCTCCAGAAACCCACACAGAAGTACAAGCAGAAGGGTCCAAAGTCAATATCCCTGCTCCGTTGTGTGGCGGAAAGGTGAGCGACAATGTAGGATTCAGAGGATTCGTAGAGAAGGTGTACACAAGAAGAGAATGCCAAGGAAGGGTTAATGCATTTACTTCCCACTCACCCAACTCTGGACACTGGGGGAAATAACATGAAAATAGAACATCGTCGGGACTGCAAATAGAGCCGTCATTGGAGTACCATAATTTCTGCAAATATCTAGAAAAACTAGAAGATACATTGATATTGTGAGAGAGAGGAAAGATTTTGCTAAGGTGATCCACTCTCACATTCAGACTTCCTTGAAGTGGGAAGGCAGCCATGGCTAAACAAGTTCCTTCTGCCCCAGAGCAGATGTGGACAGCTAAGTGAAGTAGGAAAGCTGGGCCTGTTCCTGTTTGTTTGCAAAAGACTTGGCTACTGTAATGTCTGTTTGAATCAGAATTGCGGGGTTAAATGGGAAAACCAGAAAAGAGCTTTTTGAATTGCTGCTAACTCCAGTTGGAGGAGTGGCACAGTCAGTTCTCACTGAGGCCACTTCCCTTGGGCCAGGGACAGACTGATTTGCATATAGCCAGGTTCTGAGCTGGGATGGTGCAGTGAGATAAATAACGGTGATGGATCAAGCCCTGATCTTTGGACTGGGTAAGAGTGGTCTGCTTAATTCAGACACTCTGTTCATCACCACCCCCTTTTCTGAATCGTTTTTGGCCACTATAGGTGTGGCAGGGTATACTCAGACATGAGTCCCTTTCTCACTGCACCATCAGGATTCAAGCAAGCTGGGCCGAAGACAGCTGAAATGCCAGAAACCGGTCCCCGGTAGCTTGTCTCCTTTCTGGTGAAGAATTGGCTTGGTAGTTTAGTCTGCCTTGGTCCCATGATGCACTGGGCCAGGGACAGACTGATTTGCATATAGCCAGGTTCTGAGCTGGGATGGTGCAGTGAGATAAATAACGGTGATGGATCAAGCCCTGATCTTTGGACTGGGTAAGAGTGGTCTGCTTAATTCAGACACTCTGTTCATCACCACCCCCTTTTCTGAATCGTTGTCTGTTTGAATCAACTTCTCGCAACTTGATGTCCCTGAGTTCCCTTGGGTAAAGTACCTGTCAGCTTTCCCTTTTGAAAATGTTAATGTGGATTTACGTCTTATCTGAACCGTGAGATTAATATCAAAAAGTAAAGGTATAAGAATAATTATTGAAAAGTTTACTTCTGAACGAGACGATATTAAGAATGTAATTTGTAACCGCATACATGTCAACAAGTAGATGGAGTGAAATTGATTGTACTGAATTTTGAACCCTGCTAATAGATTTAGAGAACCTGAAGAAACTTTTATAAAATCAATGGCATTTTTCTAACCTGGTGTAGAGTCATTCTTTTTCTGGTGGATAGACGCTGAGTTACTGTTCATGGTGTGATGCAAGCTGTACACAATTTGCTTCTGAGTTTAGCCTTACCTACTCTGCGCCAGGCTACCCAATGTGGACTGGTAACCCCAGGTCCAACATAATTGGTGATCAGTGGTGGGATTAGAGCTTGTGCTTGCATCCACCCAATAGTAACGCAGTGAGTACCACAGGCCTACACCTAGAGTTTTCTCCTAGCGGACTTCCTAATTGATAATTTTTGCTTTTCCAAATTTACTCCTGGTGGTGGGTGGAGGTAACTCTCACTTTACCCCTTTTCTTAACTTCTTCCAAGTGGCTGTCCCTGACCCTAAGTGACAAAATGGAATTTGATCTGGAAGAATTGGAGACCTATACTGCGGCCCAAATCAGAGACTTTTGCCAGAGAGAGAGGGTGTACTTCAAGCGAGGTGCGAAAAAGAGTGAACTTCAAACTAGCTTGAGGGCATGGGGGGAAGCGCACAGAGAGGGGAAGATGGAGGAGGAAGAGGGGGACCGGGACACTGTTATCGAGGTTGATGGTCTGTACTCACCGGAGAGGGGGAACCTACTAACAGGTCCTAGGACACTCTCAAGGGAGGGCAGCAGTGTTTCCGTGAGGAGTTTAACTGAAGCTGAACTAACGAACAGGAGGGAGGAGAGGCAGTTAAAATGGGAGTTGGCAAAGTTAGAGAAGGAGAGGGAGGAGAAGAGGCTGGCTCACGAACTGAGTATCAGAGAGTTAGACCTTAAGGCCTTGCAAAAAGGGACTCCCAGTACTCCTAATGGTGGCAGCGAATCCAAAGACACCAGCAGAGAACCCAGACCCTACCTACCCAAGGACGTAGTCACCAGCTACAGCGCAGGGGATGACATTGCGAAGTGGCTGGCTGCCTATGAGGTCTCCTTAAGAGCCCATGGGATATAGGAAAAACACTGGGGGGTGGTTTATACAAATACATGCCTCCTGCAGGAAGGGATACCCTTTTGGCCCTAGAGCAGGGAGAGCAGACCCACTACCCCACCATGAAAGTGGCGCTGATAAAAAAGTTTGGGCTGACTCCGGAAAAATACCGACAGAAGTTTAGGAGTAGTCATAAACTAGGCACACAGAATTGGGTGGATTTCCTAGACTATGCAAAGAAGCCCCTAGAGGGTTGGGTGCAAGGCAGCAAGGTGGGGGACTACGAGGGGTTGTATGACCCTCAAGGAGCACCTACTCGAGAAATGTTTTCCCGAGCTGCGACAACATCTGGTGGACAGCAAGCTGACCAGCCCCCGGAAGCTTGATGAGGAGGCGGACATCTGGGCCAGTACCCGGGTGTCCTCGAAGGGGACTGGAGGGGATTCCCAAAGGACTGGACAGGGCACCCCCCAGAAGAAAAAAGGGGGAGATAAACAGAGGGAGTTTTCAAGAGGCCCCCAAAACAGATTCCAGGGAAAGGGAACAGGATTCATTCCCAAGGCTAACCCACCGAGAAACCCTCATCCTGACCATAGTCAGCAGCCAAGGGTTGTCCGCTGCTATGAGTGTGGTGGGGTTGGGCACTATAAAGGAGATGTTAAGTGCCCAGAGAGACCACCCCCTCCCACTGGAGGAAAAGCCCCGGGAGTAGCTAGTGTAGTGCTCGGGGAGGAGTTGCCCTTAGATAAGGGGGGGAGTGGGCGGGTGTGCCCTTAGTGTCCCTGGGAGATCGGGAGATGGTTCCTAAGATCCAGGTGCCCCCAAATACTACCAAGTATGGGCAGTGGGTCACCATCAATGGCCAAAGAGGGGAAGCTCTGAGAGACACAGGAGCCAGTATGACTATGGTAAGGAGTCAACTGGTGTCTCCAGAGCAGGTGATTCCACATGTACTCCACCCCGCCGCGATGACTGATGGCAGAATGGGCCACTACCCAGTGGCCGAGGTTCCCTTTGAGTAGGAAGGGGCTGCAGGTCTACTTCGAGTTGCCGTAAGCCCTGCCGTGCCAGTTGACTGTCTGTTGGGGAATGATATGGAACACAATGCTTGGAAGGAGGTGGAATACCGGACTCATTCTGATATGCTGGGTACACCTGACTGGTCCTGTGCTAGCACAAGGTCCGCGACTACCCGGAGGGGGAGTTCGCTTGGGCTGGAGCCTGGAACAAAGGCACAGCCAGCTGCCGGAAAGGGAAAGATTCGGGGACAGGAGAAGCCTGCCTCGGCATCCACGTCCCGTGAGACGGATAGGCCACCTGCGGTAGTGGACCAGGAGTCCACGGAGGGGGATGTTATCTCCCTGGAGAACCTACCCATCCCTGCCGAGTGGCATGTGGAAGGAGGGCCTACCAGGGAGGAGTTTTGTAAGGGCCAGAAGGAGTGCCCTACCCTTGAGGGACTGAGGCGACAGGCCGAAGCCCAGACAGCAGTTAACGTTACGGGGAATCACCATATTTACTGGGAGGATGGTCTCCTCTACAGTGAGCCAAATGCACCAGTGCACGGTTCGTCACAGGCCTTGGTTGTCCCTCAACGTTACCAAGCCTTTCTTTTAGAACTGCTCATGAGATACCCTTGGCAGGACACTTAGGTCAGGACAAGACCTTTGCCCGGCTTGTCCCCATTTTTATTGGCCTCAGATGAAGGTGGCGTCTGACACTTACTGCCGGACATGTGTGTCTTGCCAAGCCAGTGGGAAAACAGGGGTGAAGCTGAAAGCTTCCCTGGAACCACTTCATGTCGTTAGCACCCCCTTTGAAAGGGTGGGCATCGACATTGTGGGACCATTGGATCCACCAACTTCAGCTGGTCACAGCAGGTTTATCCTGGTTCTGGTGGATCACGCCACACGGTACCTAGAGGCAATTCCTCTGAGAACCATCACTGCACCTGCAGTGGCTAGGGCCCTGATGGGGATCTTTACCCGAGTGGGTTTCCCCAAGGAAGTTGTGTCCGACAGGGGAACCAACTTCATGTCAGCACACATGCTGGCTATGTGGAAGGAGTGTGGGGTTACCTACCGGTTTACCACTCCTTACCACCCACAGACCAATGGTCTAGTGGAAAGGTTCAACAAAACCTTGAAAGGTATGATAAGAAGTCTGCCTGAGAGCCTGCGGAAGAAATGGGACGTCCTCCTACCCTGCCTGTTGTTTTCCTACAGGGAAGTGCCACAGAAGGGAGTGGGCTTCAGCCCCTTCGAACTTCTGTATGGGCATCCTGTGCGCGGACCTCTCAGCCTGGTGAAAGACGAATGGGAAAAGACTCCCAGGAAGCTTCCCCAGGATGTGGTGAGCTATATGCTGGCCTTCCGGAGCCAAATGGCTAAGTTGTGGAAGCAAGCTTCTGACAACTTGGAAGCCAGCCAGGCAGTGATGAAGGAGTGGTATGACCACAATGCTCACCCTGTGGAATTGGAGCCTGGCCAGAAAGTGTGGGTGATGGAACCTGGAGAGCTTAGTGCCCTTCAGGATCGCTGGACAGGCCCCTTTGAGGTGATTGAGAAGAAGGGTAAGGCCACTTACCTCGTGGATCTTAAGACCCCCCGGCAGCCCCATCAGGTGCTCCATGCCAATCGCCAAGGTCATCTTGATGATGGTGACTGATGGAGCAGAGGAAGAGGAAAGCGAGCCTCTCCCTGATCTTTTTTCATCCCAGGAAAAGGATGGGTTGGTGGAGGGAGTGATTCTCTCACCATCCCTGACTCCTGAACAGCGGGAGGACTGCGGCCAGGTCCTGGAGCAGTACTCCTCGCTGTTCTCCCTTGTCCCGGGAAGGACCCACCTGTGTACCCATGATGTGGACACAGGAGACAGCCCACCTGTGAAGTCTAAGATCTACCGGCTGTCAGACAAGGTGAAGGCCAGCATCCACAGTGAAGTCACTAAGATGCTGGAGCTAGGAGTAATTGAACCTTCAAGTAGCCCCTGGTCCAGTACGGTGGTTCTGGTACCAAAAGCTGCCCCACTGGGCACCACTCCAGAACTAAGGTTCTGTGTGGATTACCGGGAACTGAATTCAGTGACCAAGACTGATGCTCATCCGATCCCTAGGGCGGATGAACTCATTAACCGGCTGGGAGCTGCCCAATACTTGAGTACCTTTGACCTCACCTCAGGGTACTGGCAGATCTCCCTTACAAATGGAGAAAAGGAAAGGTCAGCTTTCTCCACGCCTGAGGGCCACTACCAGTTCTGTGTAATGCCCTTTGGGCTCAAGAACGCTCCTGCCACCTTTCAGCGGCTGGTGAACCAGGTCCTCTCCGGGATGGAGGCCTTCTCTGCTGCTTATCTGGATGACATTGCTGTCTTCAGTAGCAGCTGGGAGGACCACTTGTGTCATCTACAAGCTGTTCTCAAGGCCAGTAAATGTCAGATCGGGCAGAGGTCGGTTGTGTACCTAGGCCACTTGGTGGGCAGGGGAACGGTGCAGCCCCTCCAGGCGAAGATTGAGGCTATCATGGCCTGGGAGCCCCCCAAGACTCAAACCGAGGTCCTAGCTTTCCTGGGCCTCACAGGATACTACCGTCGCTTTGTGAAGGGGTATGGCACCATTGTGGCACCCCTAACTGAGCTTACATCCAAGAAGCAACCCCAACGGCAAGCCTTTGATAAGTTGAAACAAGCAATGTGTGAGGCCCCAGTCTAAAGGCCCCTGATTTTTCCAAGGAATTCATTGTCCAGACGGACGCATCAGAACATGGCATTGGGGCAGTGTTATCGCAACTCAATGAAGAGGGTCTGGATAAACCTGTTGCCTTCCTGTCCAGGAGACTACTTCCCCGGGAACGGAGGTGGAGTGCAATTGAGCGGGAAGCCTTTGCGGTGGTATGGGCTCTGAAGAACTTGCGGCCAAACCTGTTTGGCTCGCACTTCCTGGTTCAGACTGGCCACCGACCCCTTTGTTGGCTGATGCAAATGAAGGGAGAAAATCCCAAGCTGTTGAGATGGTCTATCTCCCGAGGCAAGATGGCCGCTGTAGACGAGGCAAGATGGCCGCTGTAGTTCTGTAGAGAGTAGTCGCACTCTCACTCTCTCCCATCCGAAAGATGCTGTAGTACTGCTGAACCAGGGATGTGGGGTCTGGTTAACCAGCTTCAACATACTCCGCTAGACGCATTCAACTCAGAGTGGTGGTGGAGCCTCACACCAAAGAAAGCGCCAAAGAAGGTATTGAAGTGGCTGACTTGGTGGAAAAGGGCGCTAAGCTCTGTGAAGTCCGCTGTCAACATGGCTCACAGAGTCAAGACAGATAGAGTGAAGCCTAATGCAGGACTGTTTAAAGCCTCAGCCACTGCAGCAGCGAGAGAGGGAGCGGTCCCGAAGGTTAGCTCTATGAAGAAAGATGCGGAAAACCCTAGCCGTTCCTTCAAAAACACAGCAGCAAAGAAGAATGAAAAGCTAGAAAAGAAATCCGAGGCTGGCCCGGAGACTCGCTCGGGAGTAACAAAATCGGCGAGGGAGATGGCATTGGAAGGGAAAGCGCAGCGAGCGCAAACAGGACAATCAGCTTTTATGAGAGACCAGAAGCGGCAAGCAACTCTACCTGAGTCTTTCACGCCGAGAATTCCCTTAGCGGTACCACGGATCGAGGTCCAGGAAGCTGATCCTTGTCAGGAGAAACCGCTGGTCGAGGTGGTGCTGCCGGTATCAGTTGACGGCGTCCATGGAGATGCATTGGAGGAGAATGCGGAAGCAGCCGTAGGAGCAGGTTCGCCACTCCGCGAGGACGCAAGCGTCAGAGTCGGCTTGGTTGCTGGGCAACCAGCGAGTGTTGCAGAAGCCGGCAGTCTACGAGCAGAGGTTAACGCGGAGGCGAACACAGAAGCCGTAGAAGCGGCAGGAGGCAGAAAAGCGAGCAAGGAGTCGGGTAAGAACTGCAGCCCTGACGATATTGTGTCAAACTCGATAGAGGCTCAAAATAATAAACTGATGCTTGATGCTCTGATGGCTGTAGAGCTAGAAGCACGTAGTAGTTCTATACAGGATGCAGGACCAAGCTGGGGGAGCACCCAGAGCTTAACGGAGCAGAGAGGGCTGTCTAGGAGCAAAGTCGCTAGCAGGAACACAGATAATATGGACAGAAGTGCAAGAGGAGGCTCGCCTGAGTTTTTTTCAGTATATGAGGAGACAGATACATCAAGTGTTAGTGCTAGTGCTACTACCAGTGAGCAGGAGTCAGTGGAATCTGAGAACGAGGAAAGCAATGAGCACACTTTTGACTCAGATACTAGTAAGGGCCCTAATGATCCTGCAACGAAAAAGAAGAAAGGTCGTGGCAGTGGCAAAAGAAGAAGTGGTAGAGGATCAAGGAGCAGTATGGCGAAGAAACTGTCGTGGGACTATGCCGCTACTTCAGAGACTTACAATGAAAGCGAGCTGGATGGAGCAAAAGAAGAAGGGGGGCAGAACACGCAGAATGTAACACTTGAAATGCTGTTTGGAACATTAAAACAAATGCAGAAGGAGGCAAGGACTGAGAGCAGAAGGGCAAAAAGAGACACTAAAAAGCTTCAGGCGTCATTAAGGAAAGTAAGCAGAAAACAGGAGGAGGTTGAAGGAAGAGTCTCGCAAGTCGAGGAAAGGACAAGCAGGGTTGAAGATGAAGTGACAGACTGGCAATCTTTCCAAAAAGAGCAAGTGAAGGTGGTTGAAGATCTCCAATGGAAGCTGGAAAGCTTTGAGAACCGCCAAAGGAGAAACAATGTGAGACTGTTGGGCCTTGAGGAGGGAAAGGAGGGGCAAGACCCCAGGGGGTATGTGATTAAGATTTTGGAAGAGGCCTTTCCCGAGTCAAAATGGCATTGGGATGTGGAAGTGCAGAGAGCACATAGGTACCCACTTTTCAAGAAGGATAGGGGAGGGGGTGAAAAGGGGTTCCCAAGAGCTATGCTGGTTTTTTTAGGCAACTTCCTAGCGAGACAGGAAATAATAGATAAAGCTAGGCCTGACGCAAGGAAGATAGCCGACGGGAACACTTTTTTCTCCAGGCCGGACTTCTGCCACGTCACAGTGGAAAGGAGGTGGAGGCTAAGGCAGCTGATAGGGCCCTTCCAAAAGCAAGGGGCAGAAGCATACCTATTGTTTCCGTCGAGGCTGAAAGTGATTAGGAAAGGTTACACCAGAATGTTTACTTCAGAAGTAAAAGCAGCAGAATACCTAGCAGAAATTTCAGAAGGGGGTAGGGGTATGGAGAGTAGAACCAGATCAAGAACCCCACCAAGGTCTCCCACGAGTCCCCGTAAGCAGCAGTAGATAAGTTTTAATAGTAAGGAATCAGGATGGGAGAGAGTAGCGACTCTGCAGACTACAGGAGGCTACACATAGGCCAGGATTGGCCTATTTGCCTGTAGTAAGGGGGGGGGGGCTCCTAAGGGGGGGGGGGCAAGGGGGGGAGAGGGGTGGGTGGCAAGGGGGGGAGACAAACAGGTTGGTTTTGAGCACAAACACGGTGAGGGAGTAAGTAGTAGGAAGGTACGCAAAATACACCAAAAGATGCATGGTCTAAAATATATAAACATATTCAAGGAGGAAAATGTGGGGGAAATGTTAAGGATACTCTTCAAAGCTTGTTGGGGCAAATGGAAATCTGGATTAGGAAAATCTTTGAAACATAATGACCTGTAGAATAGTTTCATTAAATATATGTGGTCTTAATGAGTTGAATAAGAGATTAAAAGCTGCTGCTTTGTTAAAGTCATTAAAGCCAGACCTGGTGTGTCTTCAGGAAACTCACATAGAGGGCACTAAGGCTTATTTATTAGATCAATTGGGTTTTAATGTCTTAGCAAAAACCAACCTGAATACTAAGACACGAGGGGTGGCAATCCTGGGCAAAAGGCAGGATACACTAGTCAAGAGAAAGTTGGAGGATCAATGGGGAAGATGGGTGATAGCAGAATTAACATTTGTGGGAGAAACTTTTACCCTTGTCTCAGTGTATGGGTCCACTGGTGATGATCCTGATGTTTTTCAATTTTTGGATGCAGAACTTGCACAGTGGCCAGAGCCTATTATTTTATGTGGAGATTTGAATCTGCATGATGCAGATAGTAGTTTTCTAGACTCCAATAGGAAATACGCAGGGAGGAAAAAGAGAACCTACAGGGCTTTGGCTGACATGGTAAGAAATAACTCCTTAGAGGATCCATGGATAAAGTGTCACCCGAATCTGGATGGGAGTACTTTTTTTTCAGCTCCACATCAGACCTTAGTCAGGTTGGATTATTTTTTGATCACACGAGACGTAATAGATGGGGTAAAGATAGAAAGAGAACCTAGGATTATTTCTGACCACAGCCCACTAGTGCTAAGCGTAAATCTGGGGCAAAAGAGAAATAAGGAGCCGCCACAATGGACATTTGATAGAATGCTGCTTCAGGACCAAACATATAGGGAAAAAATGTCTGAATGGATTAAGGAATATTGGGAAATTAACAGAGGTACCTCAACACCAGGGATGGAGTGGGATGCTTGCAAAGCTGGGATAAGAGGAATGACCCTGAGTTATGGTATTTCTGCACAGAAAAGGGAAAGGGAAAAAGTGGTGAGAGACAATGAACTAATTAGAGAGGTAGAAGAGGAGCTTATGATTGCTATAAATATGCATTTACCACTCGAACAGATTTTACTGAGACTAGTTGCACTTAGAGCGGAAGTTATGGACGGGATGGCAAAAAAAACAGTGGAGAAGTACATGGCTAATAAAGAGAAGGCTTATGAACTCAGTGAGAGAGTTGGTCATATACTTGCGGTAAGAGCTAGACAAAGAGGTGGGGTAGCAGATATTAAAGAGATTAAAAATGAACAAGGAGTTAAAGTTAAGGGTCCAGAACAGATTAGAGAGGTCTTTAGGCAGTTTTATATGGCATTATACCAACTAGAAGGAGATGGAGGAGAAGAGGACATAAGGGCATACTTAAGGGAGATAGAGTCGACAAAACTGGAGGAGGCAGATAGGAAAGAGTTGGAAGAGAAATTCAAAGTGGAGGAACTGACTGAGGCCCTGAGAGAGCTGCCATCTGGGAAGGCCGCTGGTCCGGACCAGATCCCAGTTGAATTTTATAAAACCTTTCAATCCTCTCTGTTACCAGATATGTTTAGCATGATGCTGTTAGCACAAGTAGGTGAGTCGGTTCCGCACTCTTGGGGAGGTGCAGACATCATTGTTATCCCGAAGAAAGGAAAGCCGGCGGATGCCCCGGGCGCTTACAGACCTATCACGTTAATGAATGCCGATGTCAAGGTGTTCTCCAAGATGCTAGCAAAAAGACTGTCCAGAAAAATTGAATCCCTAGTCATTCCCTCTCAGCATGGGTTTATCCCCGGCAAGGGAACAACCCACCATACGAGGTTAGCAATTACGGCATTTGATGTTGCAGATACCTTAGAAGATCCAATGGCAGCGGTATTTCTCGATGCCGAAAAAGCCTTTGACAGGGTCTCATGGAGATATCTTTGGGAGGTTTTGAGGTGGCACGGTTTAGGTCCAGGATTTATAAAGGCTTTACAGACACTATATATTAATCCGACAGCCAGGATAAGAGTCAACAGAGGTCACTCGGCTGTAGTTAGCATTCAAAGGGGTACAAGGCAGGGATGCCCTTCTTCTCCTCTGCTTTTTGCCTTATATTTGGACCCCTATATAAGGAAATTGGAATTCAATCAAGAGATAGTACCATTAGTACTAAATGGCTGTAGGATTAAATCATTAGCCTATGCGGATGACGTCGCTATCTTAACTCCAGAACCTTCAGACGCCATTAGGGTAATTGAAGAAGAAGCTGAGAGGTTTGGTCAGTTCTCAGGTTACAGTTTGAATACTACAAAAACACAGATAGTTAAAAATCAGTGGGCTATCTGCAACGATGATAGAGTAACGAACATAGCAACCTATTTAGGGGTACAAATGACAGCGGAAGTAAGTAGAATTGTGGAAAAAAATATGGATCCATTGATTGCTCAAACAAAAAATGATTTGGAAAGAATGAATAATTTACACCTCTCGCTGGTTGGATGTACAAATATAATCAAAATGATGATTTTACCGAAATTTTTGTATGTGTTCAGGGCTGTACCCTTATTGATCGAAGCCAGCTGGTTTAACACTATAGAGGCAATATGCAACAGATTTATTTGGGCCCAAGGTAAGACCAGGAGGGCCTATAGGTACATGACGCTTCCTAGAGAAAAAGGAGGGTGGGGGGCACCAGATTTTCGTTTATATTACATGGCTACGGTGCTCCAATACATTCAAGGCCTTATTGGCGGAAATTCTGATGATGTAGGTTTGCAGCAGATGTCGACAGAGGTTTATGCTGTCGCGTTAGGGGTAAACGCTGAGAATTGCTTTTTAAAATGTATTGACTATAGTTATTTCAAACGGACTAAATTTAAAACCATAAGGGCGGCAGTGACGGTTTGGAATGCATTTTTAAAGAAAGTAAAGATGGGAAGATATAATAGGTATGTCCAATTATTTAATTATAGTTCACTGCCTAAGGAAATTTTTGCTGATTACGTTATGGCAGACTGGGCTACAAGGGGGGTCAGGCAAATTGGTGATTTACTATCACAGGATGGTTTCAAGCAATTCTCAGAGCTGAGAGATACATACGGCCTAGATAATAGGGGATTTTTTAAATATCTCCAGGTCAGAAGCTTTCTTAACAACAAAGTCGGAGGTCCAGCGGGCTTTAATAAAATAGGGATTATGGAGAAAATTAAACTGATGGGGGATTGCTCTATTAAAACTTTTTATGCAGCATTGGTGGAAGAGAAGCAAGATGATTTAGATAAATTTAGTAAGAAATGGGAGGATAAACTGGGAATTGATGGTAGCTTGTTTTATGATTCTCTAAATCTGGGATGTACGATAATCTGCGCGGCCCCGTTGCAATCGCAGCATTATAAAACATTGTATTTCTTGTATTTTACGCCTGCAAAGATTGCAAAATGGGGGGGGAATCAAGGCATCAACTGCCCTAGATGCAACGAGCTGGAAGCAGATAGTGTACATATTTTTGCAACATGCCCCAAGCTGCGATCACTGATTAGTGGAATCGAGGGGTTTCTGGCAACCTCACTGGGTATTGAGATATCCCTTACACCGACGTGGATCATGTTAGGAGTGAATAATGAGGAGCAGGTTCATTATGCTGAATTTATGTTTCTAATAATGGCGGTTTATAGGCTCACAATAGCAAGGGCCTGGCTAGATAAAAGCCCTCCGAGCTTGCAATGCTGGCTAGCAAACACTCTGTATGCATATAATATAGAGGAAAAAATGTACGCTCGAAAGGGGAGAAATGGAAGAAGACTGGGGAGTAGAATTTGGGAGCCAATATGTAATTGGAAAGAGAGACAAAGAAGGAGTAACTAGGAGAGGGGGAAGGAGAATGTTGAAGGTATCGTTACCATCATTGTCTTTGGCTTTCATCTTCTTTATTTTTCTATGATATTTTTTGTGATTGATTGATTATTTTAGATGAATATTTGTATGCGTAAGTTTTCTTTAGGTAGATGTAGTATATAAGCGGTTTGTTCTTATTAATTAATGTTGGTGTCTAAAGTTCTATATTATAAATCAATGTATAAAATTGTGATATATGTAATGCTCATAACAATATGTTGTAGTGAAGGAAAATAAATAATAATAAAAAATATAAAAAAAAAAAAAAGAGATGGTCTATCTCCCTACAGGGAATGGACTTCCGGGTGGAACATCGGCCTGGAGTGAACCACGCCAATGCAGACGGTCTCTCTAGGTATTTCCGCCTTAGTGATGAGAACTCCCAAGGGGTTGGGTAGCTCTCCCCACTTTCAGCTGGGGGGGGACGCGTGTTAGACCTGTCGGCCCTTTGGGTGGTCCCTCCTATTATTTATTTATTTTGTCCCATTTTTGCCTCTTAGTGTTTTCATTTTTATGTTCACTGAGAATTTTTTGGGTGTTGTCCTAGGGGATGGGTGCTTCCTTGTCCCTATAATTTTTTTAGGCCTAGGTGTCCCTTGTAATGGTGGAAATTTAGTCACACAAAATGGTGGCTAGTAACTGCCACAACTGATTACCTCAGGAACTGGCGCCATAGGAGAGTATGGGAAAAGCTCCAGAACCTTCCAGCTGGTTCTGGTAGCCTGAGGTCAGCCTATATAAGGGTCAGAACCAGGGCAGCCATTTGAGAAGTGTCCAGAGAGTGTGGAGCGGGGTTGGTGAGGAGTAAGGCGACTTGGTGAGGAGAAACGCGCACTGTGAGGGGATAGATCGACCTGTGGGCTGGCTGCCTCTCTGCTTTGATGTGACCCCTTTCCTGTCGACCAAACCCTGCCACTGTGGTGACTCCATTAGCGTCAAAATCTATACTTTTCCCCCTTTCTGACTCTGCATGCCCAGTGGGAGTTAAGGAGTGAGGAGAAGCTAAATCCGAAGGAATAACGAACCTTGCGGTGTAACCAGGCTTCCCCTAATATTGCCGGAAGAGGACTAGTCGGCAGAGCTCAGACCCCAACTCGTTGCTGGCACGCTGAGTGAGAGAAACGAGGACCGGCCCCTGGTTACAAGAAGACAGACTTACCGAGCGGAGGTCACGTCCTGCCAGCTGTCATCTCTTCTGTTGGGAAGTGCCCCCCCCTCCTCATCTCCCGACCGCGGATCCCTTCTGTTGAGGTGCGGGCGTGGAGTGCAGCCGGAGGGCAGAAGGGGCTTCCGGAGCTCTGGGGACGAGGCTCCGGTGACGTCGGAAGAGGCGTCGAGATGCCAGAAGAGGCCGGACAGAGGCGGAGCTCGTCAGGGGTGGAGTTGGAGAGAGAAAGCTCGCGTAAGTCGGCAGAAAGCCTCAACGCTCCAGGGGGAAGAAGAATGTCTAACTCCCGTCCCAAAAGAAGAGGGAAGCGGGGTAATCCAAACTTCAGCGGAGCCGTCCCGTGATTAGGGGCAAAGAACAGGCAGTGACCGGGACTCGAAGTCAACACATCATTACGAAGTAAGCAGGGAAGGTGGGGGCGGCAAGAACAAACGTGACTGGGCCTTAATTGGTGGCAAGCCGGGGAACTAGACAATAATAAGCAAGCTGGGGACGGCAGAAACCAGAACATTGACTTTACGAGCAATACTCCCTAAGAACTGGACCGGCTCATCCCAGTGATTATTTGAGCAAGAGTGTCTTTTGTGGAAAGGATTATACCAGATCTTTGTTCAGAACTCAGGGAAAGTACCAGAGGGGAATCCCTAGGGCATGGCTGTGTTCTTATGAAATACAGGTCCTTCACTACAAGTGAGGAGTAAAATATATGGCTAAAGTATATGTATAGATAACCTGCCTGTTTTCTTTTAATCATACAGCTGATTGAGTCATTCTACATGTGTGCCAGTGGGGAAAGGTTTGCCGAATTGTTGTGACTTCTCACAACTTGTTGTCCCTGAGTTCCCTTGGGTAAAGTACCTGTCAGCTTTCCCTTTTGAAAATGTTAATGTGGATTTACGTCTTATCTGAACCGTGAGATTAATATCAAAAAGTAAAGGTATAAGAATAATTATTGAAAAGTGTACTTCTGAACCAGACGATATTAAGAATGTAATTTGTAACCGCACAGATGTCAACAAGTAGATGGAGTGAAATTGATTGTACTGAATTTTGAACCCTGCTAATAGATTTAGAGAACCTGAAGAAACTTTTATAAAATCAATGGCATTTTTCTAACCTGGTGTAGAGTCATTCTTTTTCTGGTGGATAGACGCTGAGTTACTGTTCATGGTGTGATGCAAGCTGTACACAATTTGCTTCTGAGTTTAGCCTTACCTACTCTGCGCCAGGCTACCCCATGTGGACTGGTAACCCCAGGTCCAACAGGCACTATAAATCATTAAAAAATCTATTTCTACAATAAAGGCTGGCAACGGGGATAATTGTAACACATACCAGCTGGGAGGGTCTCTCTCCTCTCTAATCAAGTCAAGTCAAGTCAAAAATACTTTTATTGATTCTTTAAAAATCGTAAAAGGATGGCAAACCATCATAAAACACAAAAAATTAAATGAACATATATATTTTGTTTTAAACATAGGAGAGGAGAAAAAACCTTGGAGTCGTTACCACAGTTAAAGGGCTAACAAGTAGTGCAGTACATTTATGAAAAGTCAGCAGCCAGGTTGTTTATTGGCTGCTTAGCTTAGTTCAATTTTTCCAGTTCCTTTGCTGCTATTTTCCAGAATGTTATGGCATTACAGGAGAGGGGAATAGATAGCCCTCCGAGGCACCGGATGACTGCAGTTCTACATGTTCTTATCTGTTCATTCCTTAAAATCTCCCGAAGAATGGATTTACGGGTTTTCAGTAAAAAGGGACATATACATAGTAAACGTAGTAGTGACTCCTCACCTTGACAACAGAGGCGGCATTCCTTAGAAGGCCATATAAATTTCCATTTTGGGGTCAAATCCTTTGAGGGGAATGATACCATTCGTAGCAACATAAGGTAATGCTTTTTGTGGTAGGAAAAGTGTTCAGTCAAATACTGTTGCGGTTTTAGCCTCTGGTAGGCCTGTATCACAGCCCAGGCATGATGATTTTTTGCAAAAAATTTTTTTATCGGTTAACAAAGAGATCCGCTTGGTTGTGGCGTTCCACGCGCTTTTGAATCCAAAATACGTTACTGATGTAGACCAGGCCACCTCTAGCTGTGATGCCGACAAAGATTCCTCTCTAATCTTTCCACATATTTAGAGTATATAGAGTGTGTCTTACTGCATCATACCTTTCAAACTCTTGCCTCAAAAAAGCAGAAGGAAAATGGGAATTAATACTTTTTAGAGGGTAATGTAGACTTGTAAAACTGGTGACACACTAAGGTCTACGAAGGAATATTGTTCATGAGACGGATGACTAGAAGTAAAAAGTGGTTGGCGCCCACCAAATGCAGTTCAGTTGACAGGTATAATGCATAGAACGTGGATGATGGCTTGGCAGTCACTTCAAATTAAGCAGCATGTAAATGCAATTACTATTTGCCTCATAATTCATACCAACTATTTAAAACAGAGAAGGCGACTTTAAAAAAAAGGAGAACATTTAATTTCACCTTTGATCTGCGATTAAGTGGAGGATTTTTTAAGCAGGAAAACCCTACGATAAAAATATTTTGGGCTTCAAAAAACTGTGATTGCCCGCCCTGGGGTGGTTACTGGCATACAGGCAACTCACAATTTGAATATTTGGGGGGTTGGATGCCAGAGTGAGGGATGTAGCCGTGCTTATTTTGCCCGGTAAGACATTAAAGAGAATATTTTGCTTTCGGGAAGTCCTAGGTGACAGTTATCGTCCCTCTTTTATGCTCACTTTGCTTCCTGGTTTCCGACACTTGCTGCTTGATGGTCGCGTTTGCGCCACTTCGGGCAGAAGCCGAGGCCGGAAAGCAAAACCTTGTTGATTAGCGACGGGAGAAGGCGGAAGAGAGGTAGAAAGGCGAAAGGGGATGGATCGAAAGCAGCGGGGCAGGGGGGCTGCTCGAGGTCAGGGGGCCGCCCGAGCCCGGGAGGTGAGCACGTTGAAGAGGGAAGGACGAAAGAGGGAGTAACGGAGGAACCCGAGCGGTGAAGAATGTAGTTTTGGAGGAAATAATATTGAACCATATGACGGGTTGGATGTTGTTATGGGGAGTGCATTTAGAAAGATCTCAGTGAGAGGGTGGGTGTGCGATCTGAGGGGCCGTGGGTGTACCTACGAGGCATTTTCAGGGGAGGAGGACCACACGTGAGAAAGTTAGCGATCGAAGTCAGGAACAAGTGAAGTTGCAACAATGGTGGGAGATGGCAGTGACAACTGTGGGATGGTGGCAGGGAATAACTGTGACTCGGCTGTCCCAGGAGGGAAGCTGTGACAGGGGAGTAGGGGCGACGACAGGTGACGTAAGACTATAACAGTTGGAGGGCAGTAACAGATGAAACCATCAGTGCGGTTTAGGCAAAGATAAGGGGCGTAGACAAGTGAGAGGATGACAGGTGCCTTTCAGGGGCTGGTCGTAAATACTGACAGAACCCGGTGAGGAAGGGCAGTATCATTTGTGTATGGGCGTGCTGGCTGGTTAGAGTCTGTGTAGGCTGTTACCGAAAAAAGGTAGTTAACTGGCGTGTCACCGGTAAAGCTAGAATTGGTGAATAAAGACAGTGACATGTGATGGGATTGTGACAGACAGGGGCATAGCTTAGTAAGATTCGAGGGGCGTGAATCTCAAATCTCGCTACTAAAAATGCAGTGAGTTGCAGGGTGGAGGGGTGAAACTACCAAGGTTAGGGATGGACTTTTTCCATGAAGAACAGAGGCAGTACTGATTTGCATTCTCTATCTAGAGTGGCACAGTCGATGAAAAGCGATCGGTTGGAATGCTACCCCAAGCGATTGCCACTAGTTAAACTATTTCAAGCATTCATCCCATCACCTTTTCGGTGTTTGATTGCCAATAGTATGCCAGGAAATCTGAGGCCGGCACAGCTTTCCAAGCCAACTACTTCCGTTGACTGTGAATTCTAAAAATTATTACAGATTTGCACCTTTTCAAGGACAACTTTTATGGGTGCAGATTTACTATTTTTAGTTAACCAGTCATCATATGGGCTAATTCAAAAAAGGTAAATTACCCTTTTGAGTAATATACACTTTTAAATATGGTTAATACTTTTTGGCTACTCACAAAATCCTAGTGTAAGTTTACTCAAAAAGTGTACCTACAGTTCTCCAATAAATTGAAGGGCCTGTGGGCTAGTTATCTGCATTTTGTGGAAAATTTTGTAGGACTACAATAGTACTAAAGACGTACTACAAAATGCTATTCACAAACTGCTCTTCTAAAGTACTACTAAAAAAACAGAAGTACTTTAGAAGTGCAGTTTGTGAAGAGCAAACTGTGCAAATAAGAGTGAGCTCGCCAGCAAATTAATAGTGTGAGCCGAGGGTCTGGCTTGGCTGTAAGAGTCCGTGTATAAGCCAAGCCATGAAAACGTTTGTCATGTATACCGTGCAACAAACATAATGTAAAAATATGATAGTCTCTTCAGAATTCAAAAAAGTGTATTTCTTTTAACATGCAAAAGCGTTTTACCTTAGTAAGTAAGTAAGTTACTTACTTAGTACATCAGATTATATCGCGTCATAGACGGGCACTTATTAAAAGTAATAGTTTTTAACATGAACTTGGAAACATTAATGGCTTGACCCCACACCGACAATGCCATTAGTGAACTAAGACAAGTCAGAAGTCATGTAAACCCTAACGTGGCCTAGATTCTTATTGTAGATGGAGTAACATTATAGTTTATTCAGTCAGTAATAATAGGTGCTTATACAGCACACATCCTGAACTCAATTTATTAAAAGTGCTCTCATATTTGATAATAGAGAAAAAGAAGGCTCTGTGAAATAAAATGTTTGTCTAGCATCACACATTTTAGAGAAGCAGAAAAGCTGGTATTGATTTCAGGTTATCTGGTTTCAGATGTAGAAATTCAGCCACCAGATGTATATCTCTGTCTCTATCCTGTTTTACATCAAAGGTCACTGTTTTGTCTTTTATTTTTGGCGCGCAATGAGAAAAAAAAATAGGCAGCAGACGTGACTTGGGCCTCCTGACCCAACTATCAGGCTAATAATACATTTATTTGGAGGGTGTCGCACCCTAAAGACCCCCCCCCCCCCCGAAGCTATTCCTCAGGTGACAGGGATCACATGGAGCAGTAACAGGTGGGTTGGGGCTACAGCAGGTCAAAGAGGATGCTGACAGGTGACTGCACTTCACTGGTTGGTTATTGACTGGTCAGATGAGGGAGGGCAGTGATGGGGATGTCGAAAAGTGAGGGAGGGGCTCAGAGAGATCACAGGTGAGGATGGCTGTACCATGCCAGGGAATGCAGTGGGAAGCTGTAACACGGAGGGAGACCGTTAAGCAGCAGGTCACATGTAGGTACAGAAACATGCGAGACAGTGTGGGCAAGGAATTGTGTAGGAAAATGCCAATGGTGGGCAAACTGTGGCTGGGCACTAAGGTTATGTAAGTCCATGTCAGGGGCTCCCAATCCGCTTTGTTCGAAGGTGAGTGTCATAACCTCCCAGGAAATATGCGGCTTTCCACCTGGCTTAGCTAAGGAGACGAGGCGCGACCTAAGTTGCAGACGGAAATAATGTAGTAAGGGAATTGGCAAGTCGATAAAGGCATTTTGGAAGGATGACCATTTTTGTGATTGCCTGTCATCCAGTCAGCAAGAATGGGAGCTTTCGACTTGCTCGTCCAGTCGTGTAAGTAGGCGTCCACAGTTGGATTTCCACAAGGCATCAACATCTCAACTGAGCCAAATCCGAGGTATTTAACAGGGCCATCTGCCCAGGCAAGCAAAAATTCAGGTGGGAAGGGTGACGTCTTGTCAGTCAATGGAAAGATATTTGACTTTGCCCAGTTGAACTCAAATCTGTTAAATTCCCTGATTAGGTGATTTAGGTGTATATGCTGGTCTCTGACATACAAAGTGACGTTGTCCGCATACATTGGTACCAAAATTCTGCGAGGAGTGAATGCAAGTCCGCGATGAGCATGGTGTTGGCGTAGCCGGGCCTCAAGCGTCTTCATCGCAATCGCAAATAGTATCAATCAATCAATCTATTTATAAAGCGCACTACTTACCCGTGAGGGTCTCAAGGCGCTGAGGGGAAGGGTGTGCTGCTACTGCTCGAAGAGCCAGGTCTTGAGGAGTCTTCTGAAGGTGAGTAGGTCTTGGGTCTGCCGTAGGTGGGTAGGGAGGGTGATCCAGGTCTTGGCCGCAAGGAAGGAGAAGGATCTGCCGCCGGAGGTAGTTCGTTGGATGCGTGGGACCGCGGCGAGGGCGAGGCTGGCTGAGCAGAGCTGGCGGGTGGGGGTGTGGAAGCTGAGTTGGCCGTTGAGGTAGGCTGGTCCGGTGTTGTGGAGGGCTTTGTGTGCGTGGGTGAGTAGCTTGAAGGTGATCCTTTTTGGGGAGCCAGTGTAGGTCTCTCAGGTGGGGGGTGATGTGGCTGTGGCGAGGGATGTTGAGGATCAGTCGGGCGGAGGCGTTTTGAATGCGTTGCAGTCGTCGTAGGTGCTTGGTCGGGATGCCTGCGTAGAGTGCGTTGCAGTAGTCTAGTCTGTTGCTGACGAGGACCTGGGTCACCGTTCTTCTTGTTTCGGTGGGGATCCACTTGTAGGTCCTGTGAAGCATGCGGAGGGTGTTGTAGCAGGTGGAGGAGACGGTGTTGACCTGCTCCAACATGGAGTGGGAGGAGTCGAGGATAAATCCCAGGTTGCGTGCGTGGTCGGTGGGTTTTGGTGCTGTTCCCAGCGTGGTTGGCCACCAGCTGAGGCTGAGGGGGTAGTTCCGAGGATGAGGACCTCCGTCTTGTCCGAGTTCAGCTTCAGTCGGCTGTTCCTCATCCATTCGGCGACGGCCTTCATTCCCTCGTGGAGGTTGGTTTTGGCGGTGTGCGGTTCTTTGGTGAGGGAGATGATCAGCTGGGTGTCGTCGACGTAGGAGATGATATTGAGGTCATGCTGGCGGGCGACGTGTGCAAGGGGGGCCATGTAGATGTTGAACAGCGTCTGGCTGAGGGATGATCCCTGGGGTACGCCGCAGATGATGTCGATGGCTTTGGAGCGGAAGGGTGGAAAGCGGACACTCTGGGTTCTGCCTTAGAGGAAGGATGTGGTCCAGTCCAGGGCCTTCTCTTGGATTCCGGCTTCTTGGAGGTGTGCCTTAAGTGTGCGGTGGCAGACCGTGTCGAAAGCGGCTGACAGGTCCAAGAGGATGAGGACTGATGTTTCGCCGTTGTCAAGCTGGATCCTGATGTCGTCTGTGGCGGCGATGAAGGCAGTCTCGGTGCTGTAGTTTCTTCGGAATCCTTACTGGGATGGGTCTAGGATGTTGTTGTCCTCGAGGTAGCGGGTCAGTTGCGTGTGGATGACTTTCTCAATGACCTTTGCCTGGAACGGTAGTAGGGTGATGGGCCGGAAGTTCTTGAGGTCCTTGGGGTCTGCCTTGGGATTCTTGAGAAGGGGGTTGATCTCTGCGTACTTCCAGATTTCCGGGAATGTGGCTGTCTCGAGGGAGCGATGGCTGCGTCTGCTTTGTTGAGTATGTGGTGTGGGCAGGGGTCAGACGGTGAGCCTGAGTGGATGGAGTTCATGATCTTGCATGTTTTGTCATTGTTGACGTTGGTCCAGGAAGTCAGGCGGTTGGTGCTGGTAGGGTTCGAATGGGGGGTGGAGTCTGGCTTTGTCGGGGCGGTCGAGATGTTTAAGCTGCCGTGGATGTCAGCGATCTTGCGATGGAAGAAGGTGGCCAGCTAGTCGCACAGTTCTTGTGAGGGCGGGATGTCATTGGTGTTGGCGCTGGGGTTGGAGAGTTCTTTCACGATGCTGAAGAGTTCTTTGCTGTCGTGAGCGTTGTTGTCCAGGCGGGTTTTGAAGGACGATCTCTTGGCTGATCTGATGAGGTGGTGATGTCTGCGGGTGGCGTTCTAGTGGGTTGCGTGGCTGTCCGGTGTTCGTTCGTTGAGCCATTTCTTCTCCAGTTTCCGGCATGTCCTTTTGGAGGTCTGGAGCTCTTCGGTGAACCAGGTGGCTTTCTTGCTGGTGCGGCTGTTGGAGGGTTTCTTGAGTGAGGCGAGAGTGTTGGCGCATTCTTCAATCCATTGTTTGAAGTTGCGGGAGGCGGTGTCTGGGTCGGTGGGGTCGGTGGGTGTAGGAGACAGGGGCATTCCTGACAGGTACCCCTGGTCATGGAAAAAGGGGCTGAAACTTTTCCATTCACATGCAGTCGGGCCACCTGTCGGGAATACAGCAGAGGGATTAGTCTAATAAATGTAGGGCTCAGTCTGAGGCACATCAACAAGGCAAGAGGTAAGGCCAGTCGAAAGAATTTAACTCCTTTGTGGCGGTTAAGAATATAGCCGGGGCACGCAAGGTCAGGTCAGTGGTGTGGAGTAGTGCAAAAAAGGTGAGCAGGTTATAAGACATTGATCTATCCAGGATAAAACATGCCTGATCAGGCTGCACAATGGTTGGTAGAAGTGGAAGGAGACGTGAGGCGATGAGTTTGGCAAGGATCTTGTTGTCAATGTTGATCATAGAAAAGGGGTGGTATGATTCGCAGAGGTGACGATCCTTACTGGGCTTGAGGATTGTTGCTATGAGGGCTTAGTACAGAGACTGGGGCAGAACTCTGGAGGAAAGTGATTCTTTATACATGGCAAGCAAATGCGGGGACAGAAAGGGGGCATATTTCTTGTAAAAGGTGACAGTGAGGACTTCCAGGCATAGCACTGATGTCTCTAATGACCTCTTCCATTGAGAAAGGTTCATCAAGATATCGTCTGTGGCCATCTTCTAGCCACTGAAGCTGGATTGATTCCAAATAATTATTGAGGTCTAGGGGAGCAGAGCATTGACTGGTCTGATACAGGGATGAGAAAAATTCAATCATCACCCCTGGTACAGCCTGTGTGCACCTGACAGAGGTCATCGTGTCGCTTGCCCATGGCTTATGGAGCAGTTGGGCAAGAGACTTGCCCGGTCTGTCACCTTCTTCATAGCATCGGGCCCGGGCCTTCATTACGAGGTAGTGCATCTCCTGCTTCACAGCGTATTCCGCCAGCTTGCTACAAATGGACGTAAGTCTGGAGTCATTGCGATCTGCAAAAATCAGAAGTTCACGCTCCCTGATCTCCTTCTGCAGGCACACAAGGTCACCGCACAGTGCATGGAGTACGCCCACCTGCTTTGCGATATATGCCCCTCTAATGACGACTTTGTAGGCCTCCCAAAGTGAAAACTGCAATATCTCTGAGTTGTCATTATGTTCAAAATAGTCCACTACTGCTGTCCTGATATCTTCCCGGAATACCTGATCATGCAGGGCTCCGTCAGGAAGCCTCCAAGTGAATGCGCATTGGGTGCTGTCTGGGAGCTGAAGTTCTAGTAAGACCGGAGCATGGTCGGTCAGTGTCCTCGGTAAGTGAGAAATCCGACCTGTCCAGGTAAGAAAGTCATGAGATGCCAGCCAGAAGTTTATACGTGACCATGATGCATGGGTCGACGTTATACACATGTCTTCCTTGTTGACAGCATGACGGACGCGCCAGAAATCCGTCAGTCTTCCATAATCAATTGTAGCTGGGTAGCTGTGCGGGGGTGTCTGGAGTTGTTTGATCTGTCCATCTCGGGGTTAAGTATCGAATTAAAGTCCCCTCCCCATAGGATTGCGCCGGGCCCTAACGTCCCGGTCAATGACCATACCTCAGCAAAAGCCGTGGTTGTTGTTATTGAAACCTTATACAGAGTGAAGTTTGACTGGATGGTCTTGCAGGATACCATAAAGAAGAACAAATCAGCCTTGCGTGTCACATAGGACCCGGCGCATGCACCATGGCAGCCCCTTTCTGATGAGGATCACAACTGCGCGAGCATAGCTGAAATAGTAAGCTGTATGATGTTCCCCAATCAATCCAGATCAAAGTCGTTCTTGTGTTCCCTCTGTGAGATGCAGCAGATGTCTATAGAGTGGCTTTGCAGATGTGCAAAGACTTTGTGCGCCTTGCGTCGGTCATTTAGGCCATGGATATTCCAAGAACCAACTTAAATTGCCTGCATGAGTGGTTAGGAAAGGAGCAGTAGAGCAGCTATTTTCCTTAAAGCTGTGGGCAGCATCAGTTAAATGTTCCGGCTGAGTGACACTAAGAAAGAAAAGCGATAAAACATTCAGCAGCCAAGTGGTCACAATCGACAACATGTCCTCCCATCACCCACTTTGGTTCCCCAACTGAACCAGATACCCCAACCCCCCCTCTACCACAAAACCCAAACAGCATTGATGTAATACATTACCAGGACTCATCCAGTGGGGGCGAACTAAGGGTCCGGCTTACTTACCAAACCTGAAATAGCTGGGTGACTTGAGGTACAATTTGGAGAAGAGCATATTCCCAACCAGGTATTAGTAGCTAAACCATCATGTTGCATGGGCTATCATCAGTCTTTAGGCAACATCCACAATAGGGTAATAAGAAGGAGATTTTGTACGGCTGCCATCTACCACTGGCCGATTCAGCCCTACAAGGGAACTCCCATGGGTGTCGCAAGTCTCAGTGTTTCATCATGTGGACCATGCATGGTCAGGTAAGTATCCAGAGAGTAGTGATCTGAGATGTGGCAGAGTGCTGTAATTATTAATTGAGTAGGTTGGTTGAAGTTAATCGGTTTCACTGAAATGTGCAGCTTCCTGCTCTCGATCCTTCAGAGGCAATCCTCCTGCTCTCAGCTTGATGGTTATGACAAATTTTGCGGCCTCTTTAGAATTAGTGGAAATGAGAGTTTGCCCCTGGTGTATAATCCGCAGCTTAGCAGGATATAGGAGCGAGTACTTAGCATCAGTGCGCTGTAGGGTGCGCTTGATCAGTATAAAGTCTCTGCATGCAGTTTGCACTGACACAGTGAAGTCAGGGAACATGGAGATCTTGATCCCTTTGTAGCTTAGTGGTCGTGGTTCCCTTGCCAGATGTAGTGCCCTATCTCGATAATTCAATAATCGAGCAATGATGAGGCGATGTTCCAAGTGGCGGCCTAGGACCGAGCGATCTGTGGGCCCTCTCAACCGTGAGCATGGCAGAGAGGTCATCTCCAAAAAGCTTGCGTAGCATGTTTTCCACATAGTCTTCCATTTTGCCCATGTCTGTTGACTCCGGCAGTCCAATCATTAGCAGATTGTTCCACTTGCATCGGGCTTCCAAATCTTCATTTTTACTTTGAATTACTTCCAGTACCTTCTCTATGCTTCTCCCTGGCCCCGGAATGCTCATCTTCGACTACAAATGTGTGATGTTCCAGTTGATCAATGCTGTCTTCATGCTTGTCCACCTTTTCGTAAAGCCGATCAAACCTGTCCCGAAGTAGATCAGTTTTGGTGTCGATGGCAGCCAGGTTCTACTTCAAATCTAAAAACATGGTGTGGATATCAAGGTTGGTAGACGGACTCCCCGCACCCAGTGCCGCTCTCTGTGCATCCTCAGGGGCTGTTCCAATGCATGTGTTTTCCTGCGGTTATCAAATGAGAATTTTAGTTGCTTTGTGTCACGTTTCCCCTTCTTCTGATGTAGGGCACGCTGGATGCAGAGGTGCCCACTCAGTGGCTCTAATGGCAATCAAACAATCGGAGTATCAATGCTGGTAATGGTTATTTACTATTTCAAAGCATAGACCGGAATTGTGAGACAGTTCCTCACTCGCACTGCGACACGTAGTGGAGTCTGGGCATTCTCAGCGCAGTTCTCCAATTTCCCCAGCTCAGTTTGAGAGTCAAATGCAAAGTACAGAGCCCACCATTCCCTGAGTAGCTGCAGGGGGCTTGAACAGATTAGAAGTAGCTCTGATTCAGAGTATGTGGGAACAATGCACTACAAGGCCTAGCCAGTCCGATGGCTGCAGTTATATAGTATTCCGCAGCACACTGGCAGTCATTCCACTTCACCATGTGCCATTTATGCCAAGATTCAGACTCGTGCCTGCCCTCCATGGACCATTTTGGCACAGCACTCCCCCGTCAATCAGTCAATTAAATCAATCAGGGTTTGTAAAGCACGGCTACACACCTGTGAGGGTCTTAAAGCGCTGTGGGGGTGGGAGGGTGCAGTGGATAAGACTAAGTGTTGAGTTCATCCGAAGAACTCATCTTGTTGCCAAAACCCTCAGGCAGCCAGATGATGCAGTATTCTTAGGCTGAGGCAGCAGTGTCCACGCCACAGGCCCTCCCAAACCGCAGCGCTGTCTCTGTGCACTCGCCAGGCAGTTCCAATTGGCCTTTCGCCACGCAGATCTCGGCAGGGGAGACTGCGCCACGGTGGAGCTACAGTCTGGTGTATCACGGGGGAACCATGCCCGCAGGACCACTGTAGGCTATGGCAATTCATCGTGCCCTGTGTAGGGGATAGCAGTTATTGCAACAGCGTGGACGCCTCTTCAATATGGCGGCCTTGGTTGTTGTCCCCTGTAAAGTGCTGAAGGTCTGCTTCCCCGCTAAGCGGGCGGAGTGAGTATAGGTGAGGCGCCACTCAGGAGAGTCTGCTAGGGGATGCAGCCGATAACACTGCAACTGGTAGCCCGGACATACCAGTCCACAGACCAGGGAGGCCGCAAGCAGCTGCAACCCCAGGATTAGGCCTCAGCCTGGGCCATGACGTCAGCAGCACTAATGTTGCCCACCAGTGTCTGTTTCAGCGGGGAGAGCGATCAAAGGATGCAACCTGTAGCAGGGACCTCAGAATGAGTCCGGGGGCTTCGATGTCCCCTGGAAGCGAGGATAAATTACGAATAATTATCTCTGACTGGCAGAGCCTCATATGAGAGAGGCCATCTTGTGGCAGGGCACTCTATCGCCCCCTCATTCTTGGATACAGGTAAAGGGATTGCTTATAGGCAAGGGGGTTGCAGGTGAGATTGATGGTACAGAACAGCTAGAGGGTAGAGACAGACTGGTAATGATGGCCTTGCGTGAGGGGTGGCAATTATGGGTGAGACACTGTTTCATAGAAATGAGTGAAGTGTTGATGACAAATAGGAGCCGGAATCTCAGACAGAAGTGGTCACAGTTGAGGCCATAGTGTCTAGTGATGTGGTGGGGAAAGTAAGATAACTAGAACAGTGACTGTTCTGGTGGTTGCGACAACTGGGGGACATAATGAAAGCTGTCTCCGTTGGGATTGTATGGGGTAATGTTTCTCCTGCTCATAGACTGAGGTCCTCACAGACCTCTCTCTGGGTGGATGTGATCAATGTCTGTTCGCATGTGATCTTTCCTTTCCCTTCTTTTTCATGTTTTGTATTTTGATTTTTTCTTCTTTTTTTGGCCACAGATGGGCCTCCTCATAGATTTCTCTCCGGGTGGAATGATGGTGGGCAGTACTGCTGCTGATGATGATGTAGAGAATGACGCTGATCTAGAGGCAGAGCTACTAGCTCTCACTGGAGGAAAACCACCAGGTGGAAGGGAGAAACCCAAAGGAAAAGGTAGGACTAGTTTGAATTGAATGGGTTTTTGTAGAATGCAAACTGTCACCCGAGCAATTGATGGCACTGACTAGAATCAATAGTAATTTACCAGTCGATTCAACATAAGAGTTGTGCTTTGAGTGCGTAAGTGCATTGTGAGTTTTAAGTGAATTGGCACTAGTCTGTCAGAGCCACTATGTGCGCATGCAGCTTGCACATGCAGGGATGTCTGATCTGAATTAGCCTGTTAAGAGCGTGCACAGCAAAGCATTTTTTTGTCAGTAGAGTTCAGTTTTTACTTGTATGGTCTTGAAATTGCATTGATTTCTCCCCCCTTTCTGCACATATCCGTGCTTTCTGCACACTGCATCTTGTTATTTCCCTCACCTGACACGGCATTGATTGCTTGTTTTTCTTGTTTCTAGTCCCGCTGCCAATGGAGCACATCGAGAGAATGGCAGCCATGTGCATGAAGGATCTGGATGAGGAAGATGGGGAGGATGATGAGGATCTGGAAAATGACGATGATTTACTGGTAAAATGAGGCATCAGTAGGTTACTAGCACAAATGTATCCTGTAGAGATGGTGGTCTGGGCTTTGGCTGCTTCTTGGGGCTCCTAAGGAAAAACAGCCCTAGAAAGTTCTGCTATCTTTCTGCTGAAGAAAGAGGAAGAAGCCCCAGTAGATGCTCGTTCTTGTCTTACGGGATGAAGACCTCATTATTTCTGAATGCTTTTGATGAGGGAGGTGTAGGGTGCATGCCCACTCCAGGTGTTGTAAGGGACAGGGGGATTTGGGTCTTCAAGTGAGTAGATGGATGCCATGACAAATTCTGTTGCTCTGGCGGGAAAGTCATCCAGTGGCTCCTGTTGCTGCCTGGTCAGATGGCTGTCGCAAGGGCTTGTGTTTTTTTAGTTGAAGGAGGTCCTTGGAGCACTCAAAGTTCTATGAGTGTGGAGTACAAGTTATTCGGTGTGCTTGCAGAATGGATCGGTTCCCAATGGGCTCCTAGATGTCTCTTTAGTGGACTAAGAGTCTCGGGCTTATTCTGTGCTATCTGAAACAATTGTGGCTTTGTGTTGTCTCCTGTGTTGTGCTGTGAGGGAGGGAAGGCCCCTGGACCCCTGGCAGTGCTTTGAGAATGTGGGGGTCCACAGTAGCTGCTGTTGCTCGTTAAGAACATTCTCCTCTCTCTTGACCTTGACTGCTTTCTGTGGATTCTTGCTTGGAATCCTGGTGACCCTCCAGAGGCACGCTTCCAAAAGCACTTTCAGAGTGAAAATATTCCCCATCTTAGGTTTTGGGATTTGGAATGCTCACTTGGTACTCTAAAGGATCTTCAACGCACCTTCCTGTTATAAACCACCAATAAACCAATCTAATCTCTTTGCATAATACTCCTCTTTATTTTTCTCTACTGTGTTCTGGCTGTTTCACATTTGCAGATGATTTTTACAGAGGCGATACAGTACTGTAATAAAACCAGTTAATCAGGAGATCTGTACCTTCTCCACTTCTTCAACTGAAGCCTATCGCTCTCCGGAGGAGCAAAGTTCTGCAGCTTATCTATTTCCTGCTGCATCAAACAAGATTAAACTCAACAACTAGGAGGAAGAGTAAAGTGACTGGATTGGATTGACTGGGATGGGTTGCTAATCGCGGACTCTCTCTCTTTTAGGCTGAACTAGATGATGTACTTGGTGAAGATGATGCACCCATTCCCGCTAAGCCTATTGCTTCTCAGGTAATGTCCCAATTTTAGATTTCCTGAGTCTTGGGTGAATGTCAGGCTCCAAGGTGTGATGTCTTAAGACTTGTGGGCACAGTCTGAATGTGACATCTTATTACAACAAACCACAATACAAAGGAATGGAGTAAGAAGATACTCTCTTGAAACCCCTTTGTCAAGAGTAACTTTGAGTGCTCCGATAAGCTGTGTTTTTCTGGGGTGCTTCCAGTTAGCTGGACTTTGTTTGGCCAGTTGGTTCAGAGAGGTAACACTAATCACCAACATCTGGTCTGATCTGCAGGTTACAAGTTAAAATCTGGCAAGGCCTTTTCGGCCTTCTGTCCTTCTGAGGTTGGTAGCATAAACATGGGTAATGGTAAAACATGTTAATTAAGTGGTTAGAAATGGCATAAGTGCAGTATGAACTACATTATAAAACTAAGTTTATTTCAATTTCACTGTTGCGCTACACGATTCCCCTCTCCTTTTGTTAAGATTCCTGACATTCCTCAAATGTTAGGTCTAGCGCTCGATTGACGCTTGTTTGACATCCATGCAACGGTTCAGTCTCCCCCTGTATCCTGCATTGTAGTGCAAATAAGTCCCCTAGAAAGCCATCTCCCCTCATGCATATCAGTTGCTTCCGATGTAATAGTCTGTAACACCTCTTTCAGAATTTGAGAACTATTTCCCCATAAACCGTATTCAATATTTTAATTGAATAAAGACTTATGTGGATCTCTAGAGAACAAATCCAGGTTTTATCCCTTTCCATATTTGCTCCTCTCTGCAGAGTCTAGATACATAGTTTATTTACCCTATGCCAGGTGGCCTGAATTCCGTAAAAGAGAAACAAGACAGACAAAAAAGTCTCCAATACATAACTTTGTCAAACATAGCTATACATTCCCCCCAGCTACAGAAACGCATTTCTGGTGGCACTTGAAAACGATTGTATATTCCAAAACTGCTTATAATCTATGAACGTCTGTGACTTTGAGTGTCTGACTAAGACAACTGGCTGCCTCATGGCCCTGACCATAGCATGGAGCGGTGCTCAGTAGGCTGTTTCTGCTTCAGAACTACAAACAATTTCATAGAGGCATAGTACTTCTCCATAGGTCTTTTCTTTATCCCCCCCCATCTTCCCCCAGTCATCTCAGATTTCCAAACCCATTATCTCATCTCGCCCCCAGTCTTCTTTCCCAGGCCCTGTAGTTTTAATCTGGATGAGCCTTGCTCTAAGATTTGGGGCCGACTAGACATTTATGTTGTAATGTTTTAGTGGAATTGCACTCATTATGAAAATGTTTATGGTTTCAATTTCTGTGTAAATTTTCCTTCCACTTGAATGGAGTGCGCGCTTTGAGGGACATTGTTTACTCATGCTCCTTTAACTTGCAGACTCATAAGAGGAGCATATGTTGATACTTTTTTAAACAATGTATTACAACTTAATCATTGACTTTCTCATTTCCCAGCTGATCTCGACCCCAGCAGCCTCTGGTAGCCTTGAATCCACAGTCATAGAAAGGCTTGACATGTATAAAACCGCCATCACCAATGCTAAGCAGACTGGGGAAAGTTCAAAAGTTCGTCGGTATGAGAGGGGCCTAAAGGTAAGAATCCTTAATTGTGCGATCATCTATGCTCACCATTCCACAGTCCTCATATTTACAAAATCTGTGAACTAATTTTCTATGAAATATTTTCCTCATAGTTTTGCAGCACAGAAATATTTATTATGAAAGTATAGGGTAATGGTAAGCCATTCTGAGATTGTCATTAAAAACTTAAAATGGAAAACTTTGTGTTTATCTACTTCCACTAGTTGCCTGTGACTACCAGCATTCATTTCCACATTCTGTAATAAAAGTTGTCTTGAACTTGGTTTGTCGGTTTAGTTAGAATTTTCCCAAATTAAGATAAACTAATTGGACTAATAGTCTTCTTTCAAAGTCATATGCATCATATGACTCCACAGATCATGATGGAAAAACATAACAGTTTTGAGCTGAAATTAATGTGTTTGGGTCGTAGCTTGATTAAATTGTCCTTTTCAATCTCAGACTCTTGAGAGTATGCTGGCCTCAGTACGGAAGGGGAAGTCTATTAACGAGGAAGAGCTTCCACCCCCAGTTGCACTGGGAACGAGTAGGGGTGCTGAGGAGACCCCAGAAGCATTGCAAGGAACCCTGGTGGAGCCAGCGAGGAATGCTGCTCCCTGCCAGCAGGTGAACTCGCACAGCAGTCTTCCAGCTGAGCCACCATTGCCCATCAGACTTCCGCCAGCAGTGTTACCAAAGGCAAAATTACCCCCTCCTGTACCTGCCAAACCAGTTGAGCCTCCTGTGGCGATACCAACCCCAGCAGCTCCCAGACCGTCCTCCACTAATTCAGGTAAGTGGAATACCATATTCTCAAACTATTGGGTGTCCTCTGGCCTCGAACGCCTTTGAGAAAAAAGCAGGAGCTGCCATTCCCCACCTCCCCAATGTTCCTGGTATCTGCGTAGCGATTGAATTGTTAGTGAAAGTAGCAGAATTGCAGTTTGGGCTGGTGGGGCAGTCGCGGTGCTAGCGGGAAGAAGGGAAAGAGCACTGTACTGCAAAAAGGATTCCGGCTATGCTAGCTATGGCTACAGCAGGATAGCAGGACAAATGGGGTAAGGGCAGATTTAGGGAATGTGCCAATATTGTCTGTAAAAAGAGTAGCAAGGCTGGCGACCATAAAAATTAAGTTGCATAAAACACATCAAGGGAAAAAGTCCTTCTTTGTAATGGACTATCCATTTCTTGCCTCAGGCCCGAGGCTGTCACTTGCTAAGACTCAAGGCAGTGTCCTCCCATTGATGTATCATTAGTGGAATATGATGATTTCTGAACTGAACCTCAGGAACTCTCTTAACGCCTCAAACCAGGTACCTGGGTAACCTCTTTTCCTTCTCACTGAAGCTCTGAGCTGATCCAATCCCAGCCTTGTCCCAGACCAGATCAAAATGAGAATCTTTGCCAGTTGGTCGTTTGCTTTGTTCTGTGTGATCTATGAATGCTCACACCCCCTCACACTGATGGTGAAAATGCCAGCAGGACCCTAAGTTTGCAGGCTGATAATTTAATTAGAAGACTGATCTGAATTTTCTCATACCTAAGCACTGTATTACGTTGATACCTGCCAAAGGCAGTATGGGACAGCCTCCGGTCGGTGCTTCCAGTGCTAGGGTCTCCTTTCTCCATTCTAAGGTGTAGTCGCTATTGGACTCAACAGACACTCTTACTGTCACTTTCTGTTAGGTTACCTGTCATCAGGCTGCGAAAACATAATCACCTTTTATGCATATTCCTTCAAATCTTGGTGAGTATGCCTTCCTGAATGTCACAAGTCAAATCTCCCTTCATGGTTTGTACACAGTCTCAGCAGGTCTGCCTCCTTTTGTGTTATGGTAAGCTTGCCTCGTGCGTAGCTGTAAAAATCTCTCCTCTAGTAACTGCATGCACTAACATACACAGTAATCGTCCAGGCCTTCCTATCTTTGTATTGTTCAGCAGTCTTGTCTTCTCACCATGGGAATTTAAAAGATTAGCTTTTCTGACAAAGTTAAACATGAGCATACCTAACCAAAGACCTTCTGAAGCAGGAACTAGGAAAGGCAATTTCATCCTGAACAGTTAATTATAAGGGTAAGCAAGGACTCTGGAAACATGTTGCCACTTAGTGCTCCGGTTCTTGAGAGAGAACTTTGAACTGCGCTGCCCACTTGGAAGATGTTATGGCTGGATTTTCTGAGTAGGTGGGATCAGCCCCTAGGGGCCCCTCCAACCCAGCCAGAACGTAATCACATCCCTCCTCAGGACCAACTATCCAGGCACCTGGTACCTACCTGAGGATGGGGAACTCGCAATATACAAGCTCATATTATTAAAAACACCACTAAATCTATAGGGATACTAAGAATACTCACTGATTACTAGGGATATCCATACCCTACACCACACTTATTCACATCAGTTGGTCTCGCGGCCACCCTGACCCAGACCGTTCTACCCTAGGGCAGATATGACACACAATCCTGTGCGTCTACACATGGGCCTGCAGAACCCAATGCTCCCTTTTCCAAACTGTTCACAATCCTGCGAAACTACACGCCAGTATCCTCCCTGGCGTTCTCACTTATTCAAGCCACAATCCAGTGGGTATAAGCGTTGGTCTCCCACCCAACGTTCTCACTAACGCCGCATATCAACGACGACCACATTCCTATGAACACCTATATATATATATATATATGTAAGTCTCTTCACTAAGGGTCTGCTACTACAATAATATTATGGGATGGTGTACTAACTTAGTCCCTTAGTTGCAAGTCTCCTCTCTCCCTCACTATTACTTACCTGATCAGGGGTAGCATCTGTTCAAACAGCAATACCTACCAGGAAAGATTACCCTTACTGTATGAGGACAAAGATATACACACTATGTGATTGAGTTATTTCTTGATTTAAGCGCTCCTACTCCCTTTTGATCCATCAGTGGCTCAACAGCAACTGGCTTGAAGCCAGGATAACTTTATCATAAAAGAACTCATGCACACTAATTCACTAATTAATGGGGTCATTTATTATTAGTACAATATAAACCTTTACACAGAACTGACAAAGACTATAGGTAGGACACACCGCTGAAAGAGAAGGATTAAACATAACAGGAACACTCCGCTGAAAGGGAAAGGATTAGTTAGACATCCTAGGGAATAAGAACAAGATTAAGGTGTTGTAAGTGTAACTAATTCAGACTACCTCACCTATTAGAAGGAAGATTTCTCTCTCTGCCTCTGGTGGGATTAGGGCTTTCTCTCTGCCTCTGGTGGGATTAGGGCTCTCTCTGTCTCTCCCTCCTTCACCAAGCCTCTGGTTCAGTTGCTCCAGCTGACAGCCTTCTTTGATGCTCTCTGCACTGCTTTCTCTCTCCTCATCTTCAGCAATCGTCTGCCTTCTTTCTCCATTCAAGAACTGCACTCTATTCTGCAGCTCCAGCAGACATTCTCTCTCTCTCTGCAAGCTGTTCTGAGCTCCAAGCTGTTCTGTGCTCCAAGCTGTTCTGTGCTCCAAGCTGTTCTGAGCACTACGCTGAACTGCACACCATGCTGAGCTGCACTCCAAACTGAACTGAACACCCCTCCTCTCCTGTAGCTCGCTAATATGGAAGCTTGTCCTTTCATGGAAAGTTACGGCCAGTAACCTGCCGCCCACCAAATTCTTGTACCTCCCCGTACCAAGGACACGTTCCCAGCTGGCCAGCCTGAAGTTGTGTCTTCGGAGTGGAGAAAAATACATTCCTTCGATAGGGGCCAGCCTGAACCGGTTCTCTCCAAGCGAACAACAGCCTTAACTATAAACTTTGCCTTTGCCCTGAAAAGCCTCTCAGCTTCATCAAGATGGAGTCCCTCTAGCTCTAGGCCTGTAGGCCTGAAAGGGGTGAAATGCTCCTTAGCTCTGTCAGAATACCTACATAAACTATACCAATGTGTCTAATATGTCAAAGCCAATAGGCAATAGACAGGTTAAAGTCAAGAATAAAGGCATATTAAGCAGCTATCCTCTTCTAGATCTGGAAAAAGGGCTTAAAAGGGCCAACACAGGCTAAGAATACCTATACTAGATGCGAGCAAGACTAATGATCTATATCACTGCTAAATAAAGCCCAAAACTCTGCCATAACAGAAGACCAGAGTGGGAAATGCACATGAAATTTGGGATTGATTTGGGTATCAGCAAGAGGACATGCCGAATGAGTAAAGAGCTAATTTTCAGACCCACTGATCAGTTACCAGTTAACATTTCAAAGTGATGTCATGCAGCACATTCAGTTTAGCCAACAGAGTGCATCTGGAGTCCCAAGCCCTAGGCCTACAGAGACCCTGTCAGTTCACATGGGTGCCTAATATGTCAAACAGTCCATATGCAACAGAGGTTGGCAAATAAAATCATCCTTCGGGTAATTTGCTAGTCTGCAAAGTCATTCGCTCATTGCCTGACATAATTGTTTGGCATGTAGTACTGTCACTAAGCTGTATGTATTGTACATATTTAGACACAAAATACCACATTTGGGTTCCAGATACATTTGAACCGCAGGCAGGCTGATTCAGCTTGTGAAGTTGCTGCTCAGACAGTCATAAAGTAGTAAAAAGCAGTTCAATAAAGGGGTGGGTCTCATATACACGTGTTCTTATTTTCTTTAGGTTCTCAGGACTCTAGCACAAAGGCCCTCCTTTTAGGGAGGCAACGTGAGTACAAACTGGCAGCGTTGAATGCCAAGCAGAAGGGTGACACAGAAATGGCAACTCAGTACTATCGCATTGCAAAGGTGAGTGTGTCTGGGAAGAGCACCCATGCCTGATTAAAAGTATCTTTCCCTGTACTCCATCTAAAAGGCAGGGGGAAGAAGATCAACTTTTGTCCTGCATGCCGGAAAGCTGCACCTCCTTTTGATCTTGGTACCACAGTCTACTCCATTCAGTTTGATGTAACAATATACTTCAACCCTGCTGTATCTGTCTGAATGGGTTCTCCATTCCTCCCCAGTGTTAGAGTTCATTAATGCCCCTTCGTCATTCCTTTGTTACACTCATATACTTTTTTGTTGGTTTTTGATGCCTGTGCATCTTGTACTCCTTCAGGGCATGGATTCTATCTTAACAGCACTTGAACAAGGAGAGACTGTGGATCTGGGCAGCTTGCCTCCTCCGCCAGGTAAAGGGTGAAATCTGTGTTAATGTAAGGCACTCCCATGCTCTCCACAAAAAGTCAGTTTTGTACAACGGATCTAGTGTACTGTCATTTTCTCACCTCCACACCTTCTCTGTTAGTCTGCCCCTTTCATGCCCTCTCTTCCATGCTCTTCGTGCCACAACCCCCCAGTATAACTTTCAGTATCTCTCTATCCTAATGCCTCACTCTTTTGGCCACAACCTACATGCTGCAAAGTGTCCTGTTAATGTCTGTCCTTCTTCAATCCTGCCACATCCTCCTGGCCGTGGGCTTAGAGACAGAATTACACCACTGTTTGGCCTTTCATCTCTCACTATGGTTCCTCTTCCTTTATAGCATGTATAATTGCCACAATGTCAATCCAATTTTCTTTCCTGACTGACCCTGTGGATGGTCTACTTCGATATATTTTTCTGTAAAACCAATGCTACCCGACTGTTTGTCTTAGTTGGATATATCATTCTTTGCTGTGAATAGGCTTTTTGACTATTTTGATTCTATTATTTCTTGAAGGGGTACATATAGTCCAGCTGTCTTGGGTTTCTTTTTTGCAGGAGGTACACCTAGTCTGCATAACTGCCTATTCTTGATCTGTTCCTAAAATTTGTTTTAATATCTCTTTCCATTTTTAGAAATGTAAAGATGATTTTGTTACGTGTTTTTTTCTCTCTAGTGCATAAGCAAGCAATCTGTTTTATGATTTCCCCCTGTGAACTGTTAGGTTGTAATGACATCCGGGTTTTACAGTGGCGCAAATAACTGATTCACAAAGGTTATATACGTTTATTTGTATGTAATTGAAGGACAGTTGGTCATGACGATTAGTAGGATTTATTCTGGATTCAGAGTGAGTTATTGCAATATGAATAAATATAACATCTAGGAACCAGTTATTTGGGCCTCCATTAAACTTTACATTTGTTGCATTTCTCGTTGCAATTTTGCATGTGCAACTGTTCAGTGATTGTTTCCATCTCCTGCTTGGCTTTTCCCAGATCAGCTCCCAAAGCAGAAATTATCTCCATCTCCACAGCACTTAGTTCCAAGCCCTACAGCAGTGATTCCAGCTGGAAGTGCAGCACCTCCAGGTGTCTCAGGTAGGAGCGTTTTTTACTGAGTAATGAGTGAGGTGCTGCAGCACCAACACCTCTTCTGGGAATCCTATCCTGATTATGAGCTCTCTTCTATTCCTCTCAGGAATTCCCCCACCTCCCCGGGACATGTTAGAGGCCATGCAGCAGAGGATGGACAGATACAAAACTGCAGCTGCCCAGGCCAAAGAGAAGGGAGATGACCGCAAGGCACGGATGCATGAGCGCATTGTAAAGGTGAGGAATTGAAGCCATGACCTCATCTGAGTCAGCAGAAGCCTAGAAATTTGTCTGAGGTGGCAGTAGTAGGGGCAAATAATAGATTGAAGAGTTTAAGTGTGAAAACTCAAATAAGAACACAATAAGCATGTAAATTATCTGACAAGCAAACACATTGGCCACATATCTCACCTGGAAGAACAGTGGAATACAACCTTATGTTAAGCAAGAGAAGTAGGATAGATAAAACACACGAGAGATACCAAAGGTCTTAATTTTAATTAAATTGCTATATAGAACCTGTAAAGTGTCCTACATAGGTAGTAGAGCCAGAAGGTTCCTACAAGGAAGAAGAGAAGGAGAGACACAGGAGAGAGGGAGTCGTGAGATATAGTTCAGAGTATGGAACTGTAAAAATGTATATACCCATCAGCCCACTCAATAGTGGAACTTCGTCATCTGGGATTTCACGTTGGAAAATGGTGCCCAATAAGCCCTTCCTCAAGAGACACTTGAGGCTAGCTATTGATGGACCCACTGGTTAAACCTTCAACCAACAAGGATGACAGAATGTAGGCTGAAAAGGTTTAGTTGCAGTGCTTAGAAATATGTGAAAGAAATGAAGGAAAGAAAATTATCCAAGTGATTAAAAATACCTATCTTGATGGCATAAGAAAACTTTAATAGGTCTGCCCATCAAGGTGGTATCATTAAAAGCAGAGTGATGATAGCATGAAAAAATTGCTATTTACCATAGATGTTATGTGGTCATCATGTTTCAGCCTTCATAGGCTTTCGTCAGGACCTATGATTCACTACTGCAACACTTACTTTATGTGCTGTGAATTACAATCTACAGACAATATCCCAAACGGTGTATCATCTGTTGGGCACCATTTTACTCTGAACTATATCTCACGACTCCCTCTCTCCTGTGTCTCTCCTTCTCTTCTTCCTTGTATGAACCTTATGGCTCTACTACCTATGTAGGACACTTTACAGGTTCTATATAGCAATTTAATTAAAATTAAGACCTTTGGTATCTCTCGTGTGTTTTAACTTTACAGTTGGGGGACAAGGTACCAATTGGTCTATAAATAAGTTTTCCCCTCGGGCCCTCCACTACTCTTCTGTTTTTCTTGTTAAGTAGGATAGATAACCTACTGGGCCGGGTAATATATTTTTGAGTGTAGTGAACAGGTAACCTTTCTAAAGAGAGAGTTTAAGCATGTAACTCCCTGGATGGAGAAGAGAGGGTCTCACCCTTGTAAAGCAGAACTGTCAGGAGGCACACCTGTGATGATACACGACTCCCCTTCTTTCTACTGATGTTACTTTCTTTTCTGGTATGCCAATTGCAGGTATCCTGGTACCTTGTTTGGAAGGCCTTTTATTAGGAAAAATTCTCTGTCTCTCTTCTGACACTTCAACTCTTTCCCAAGAATATATTGCTGATTTAGGCCAAAGGCTACATATTTCTGGGCATTGTTCCACTGCTCCCCATTGGTGGCATATCATAGCTCTGCACAACAGGAATTTAAAAATTATCTAATGGATTTGCAAACAGTATAAAACTGTTATTAGTCTTCTGGGTCTCCCCTTCAAAAAGTATAGCAGATGGGTTAACACTTAATGGTGCTATTTTCAAATTACTTCCTTGACCCACCTGCTTACATGGCTTCAAGCTGGCTCTGAAAATACTACTAGTAGTGTCCAGTGTGTCCCTGCATGAGTCTGTACATCCTATTTAAGCATCTCAACCCCCTTGAGTTTTGTTTTATTTTGCCGCATTGCTTGCAATGATATTCTAATTTGGCCTTCTAGTCCACGCAGCCCGAGGCAAATGAGGCCATTTTAATCTATAGCGAACCACCAAAGCCTAGCAGCTGGCCTGGCTTCAGCCACTCCTAACCTCTTGCTGACAAAAAAAACTACAAGTTCCCAACTAAGTGATCAGCTCCTGCAGCTCACTTCCAACGTTACCAACCCACACATTTTAGAATAAGCAAGCAAAGAGACCATTAGAAAGCCAAAAAGGTGAGAAAACAATTGTGATGATGCTGGGTGAAATTCTGAGTTCAGGACCAGCGTATCATTCGTCCACCAGTTCCTCCTTTCATATTTTGGGGTAGTATCTTGTTGCCTAGTCTCGGAGTGAGGAATATAGAACAACAGTCTGCGAAAGCTTTTCTTACTGCATCATTGTCTCTTTCAGCAATACCAGGATGCCATCCGTTCCCATAAGGCAGGGAAAACGGTTGACTTTTCAGAGCTCCCAGTGCCACCTGGTAAGCTACAATGAACTTTAAAGAAAATTAAAAGCACAGTTTGTCTCTTGGTTGTTCAACCTGAATGAAGCTTCTTATTGATTGCCTGTGGAAAGGAGCTTCTTTTTTGCTATGTTTTTTTGAGTGTACGTGGTGTGCAAAAACTGGAGGAAGCATATGGTTGATACCATCTATATCCTGTTGGTAAGCCAATAGCCGTGGTGAGGATAGGAAAGGGAATGAGAAGATAGTTTAAAGAGGGCACTGTGCATGTAGCCTCCAGATTGGTTTATTGTTTCATCAGAATTGTATAGGGCCATGCTGATCAGACCATGTGGAACAACTTCATTTGGTTGTTCCTTTGGTTCCCTCTCTGTTGTGATGTTCTTATAGGTTGTTTTTAGGCCTCGCCGGAGACCATGCATGCGCTGTCCTTTGCAAGATATTTTGTTTACTTACAGGAGGCTTAGAGGCCTGTTGCTTACCATTCGTTGGCTTTACCATTACTCTCATTTGTGTGCTTCTATTTAGTCAGTTCGTGCTGGATTCCATTCCTCTTCTTGTGTTCAACCTTCTCCTGAAGTATGGCCTAAGTCCTGCTTCCTTGCCCAGTGTCTTTCCACTGCTTGATCTTTGGAGCTACTTTTCTCTTGTTGTGGAAGCACTCCATGCTTGTGTTTGTTCTGTCTGCCCCGTCTCGCTGTCAGTTGCGTTACTTACCCCTCTCACTGTCCATTGTGTTGCGTGCCCACTCTCCTCCCATTGTCCACTGTGTAGCTTACCCCTCCTGCCCCCTCCTGCTGTCCATCGTGTTCCCTACTCCCTCTGTTCCCGTTGGCCCGCCCCCAACCACTGTAAAAAAGCTATGACCTGGCCAGAGCAGACTGCACCATAACGTTTTTTTTTTTACTTCCAGCCATGCTGCTGTGGAACATGGCTGAAAAAACATTGACAAAGCCCTCTCTATTGGCAGGAGTTATTAGCTTTGTCAGTACTTGAAGAGTTTTCCTATCACCGTAAATCTACATTTATGAGAAACATGGCTGTGCAGCGACGCATGTACTTCTTTTAAAAAGAAATCTTTTTATTATAAGAAGTATAATCAAGGCACAAGTTAATCATACAGAACGTATAATCATTATATCCAGACATCCACAATTTCATGACAATTTGCATAGCAATAGTCCACACATCATAACCAAAGACAATATTCCATCCATTAAATTTGTGACTCCCCGTCATTTTCGCCATCTGACTCCTCCTCCGCCCGCACCTTAGTGGCTCACAGATGTAACCCCTGAATTTATTCCATTCCACCCAAACTCTGCCCCACATTTGAGGACAGCCTCGATTGACAAACACTGCCTTCTCGGCCACCATATCTGCGTCCATATCTTTGCACCATGCTGCAAGTGTTGGTGTCTCTTCCGTCCCCCATTTTTATGCGATGTTGCGCTTTGCGACTACTATCCCCAGTGTGGCCCGACCAGTGCTGGGCGAGTAAGATCATTTAGCTCCCACACATTTAACAAGCATCTCTTGGGTTCTGGTACTAAAGACACCTCTGTCGTTTGCGATATAGTCCTCATCACCTTTACCCAGTACTTCATGATCTTCGGGCACTGCCACACAATATGATAGAATGTACCCTCCTCCCCGCATCGCCTCAGGCAGTATGGGTGCGATGTTGTTTCTATTTTATAAAGTGTGAGTCTCGTATAGTAGGTTCTATGTAGAATTTTGGCTGCACTAATTTGAATCTGGAGGGTATACCCACCTCCTGCGGGGAAGCCAGCGCCTCCTGCCATTTGGAATCTTCAAAATCACCTACTTCCTGGGACCACTTTTCCCTGAGTGCCACATGTGGGTCAGGGAAATTGTTGACTAATTTTCGGTAGGTGGGAGAAGTGGCCTGCTTATACATGCAGTCCGATAGCAGTCTGTTCTCCAGTGGGATGGCCTCTGAAACCTCAGTACTGGATGGTATGGCCGCCTGCAGCGCATGTTTTATCTGCATGTATCTAAATATTTCTGAGTGCGCTAGTTCATACTATGCTTGAAGATGCTCGAATGTAATTACCTCCCCCTTGTGCCACATGTCACCCACTATAGATATACCAATTGCGCCCCACTGAGCGAATCCCTTATAGTTCCTAAAACCACCCAATCGTTGTGTATCCCATAGAGGAGTGAGTTGGGTTATAACTCTCCTCCAGCCTAATTTAGTTTGCGCCTCGTGCCATATGCTGACCGTCTCCTTTGTGGGTCCGAGAATAGCTGGAGTTTGCCTCTTATTGTAAAGTGCAGACATCATGCCTTCCACCCCCAGTCCATACCTGCCTGCCCTGAATGCGGGGTCCATCTGTGGGGCATGTATCTACTGATTGACGACCTTTAGCTGGGCCGCCCAGTAGTATAATTGTATGTTTGGGAGTGCTATTCCGCCGTCGTACCACCCTTTTACCAGTTTGCTCTGTGCTATGCGTGCTGGTTTATTCCCCCATAACAGCCCGGAAACCTGACCCGCTATCTTTTCGAAATAGCTTGGTGGCACTGGGAATGGGGTATTTTCCAATGCGTACAGGAATCGAGGGAGCACCATCATTTTAAAAGCGCTGCCCTTCCCAGAAGTGTCAGTGCTCCCCAGTGTGTCACATCCCTTTGTAAAAGTTCTAGGGGAGGTATGAGATTTCTTTTTAACAAATTTATCCGAGTCTGCCGTAATATAGAGGCCCAAATATTTAAACGTGTCTCCCGTGATCTGTAGTGGACAGTCCTTTGGAAGTTTAGGAGGCGGGCCATGAAGTACATATAAGATCGACTTGGACCAGTTTATGGTGTATCCTGACGCCCTACCAAAAAGTTCACATATATTTCGGAGCACTAAAATGGATCCTCTGGGGGAGGCCATGTATAATAGGACATCATCCGCATACAACGAGATGCGGTCTTCCCACCCTTCCGTCCATCTAAGTCCCTGGATCATGGGCTCCCATCTAATCCACGCTGCAAACGGCTCCAGCACTAGGGCAAAGAGAAGCGGCGATAGCGGGCAGCCTTGGCGTGTGTCCAGAGTCAATGGAAAGTCTTGGGATATTTGTCGATTAGCCTTCACATGCGTCAGTGGCTTTGTATATAAGAGACGTATCCAGGCGCAGAACTTCGGGCCAAAGCCAAGGTGAGTTAGCAGGGCAAACAAGAAGGGCCACTCAACCATATCGAATGCCAATCGGGCGTCTAAGGAGAGGAGAACGGCTGGTTCCCGAAGATATGGTATACGGGCCATCACTCCATGCAGACGCCTCACGTTCAATGCTGTGTTTCTGCTTGGCATGAAACCGGACTGATCCGGATGTATCAGGGTTGAAAGGTGTGGGATCATTCTGTTCGCAAGGAGTTTCGCAAGGATTTTAGCCACTGCGTTAATTAAGGATATGGGGCGGTATGAGGTACATTCCTCCAGGGGATTTCCCGGCTTTGGGATCGTCACTACAGTGGCTAGGTGCTGATCCGGTGGGAGCTCGCCTATGCGCAGACTGTCACAGTACATACTTAACAGGTGCGGGGCTATTGTCCCTGCCATTTTTTTATAAAGTTCTATGGGTATGCCATTAGGCCCTAACGCCTTCCCAGTTTGCAGCGAGCCAATCGCTACCTGTAGCTCATCCATTGTAAGGTCGGCCTCCATTGTGCGGGCCACCATTGGGGCAAGCTTGGGCATAGCAATATCTTTTATATAGGTCAGCGCCTCTTCTATGGTCATGTCTGATAGTGACGTGTAGACTTGTTGGAAGTGTCGCGCTAACGTGTGTACTATTGCTCGCGGGTCAGTTACTACCTGATCGTCCCCCGTTCTGAGCTGTGTTATCCACTTTTCCTCTTTCTCCCTTTTATCAAGCCATGCCAGAAGTTTCCCGGCCTTATCGCCGGTTTCATATATCTTATGTCGTGTGGCTGATATTCGCAATTTAGTCGCCTCCCTCAGATACTCCCAATGCTCTTGTTGTTTAAGGTGCAAGCATTGGGCCGTGGCCGGAGTTGGGTCGTGGGTATGTTGGGCATCGACACTATGTAGTTCTAATTCAATAGTATTGAGTTACTGCTGCTTTTCATGCTTATGACCTGCAATGGAAGCAATGGCCTGCCCCCTAATAACGAATTTGTAGGTCTCCCACAGAGTGGTCGGAGTTTGGACCGACGGAATGTTTTCCTGGAAATAGTGTTGTGTTGTAGTGACCATAGCTTTTATGATCTTTGGGAACCCGCAAGTATCCAGGAAATATGGAATATATTCGCGGCCGCCAGCTGTGGTAGTATGTGTTCGATAAGAGCACTGGAGAATTGTCAGAAATGCCTCTGGATCTGATCTCAATCTTGTCCACATTTCTCAAACTATCCGGGGATGCAAGAAAGTAGTCTATTCTAGATAAACTATTATGAACCCCAGAATGAAAGGTAAATTGTCGTGCGGTGGGATGGCGATGCCGCCATACGTCAGTGAGCCCTAGCGTGTCCAGAAAGCTCCCCAGCCGAGACACACCCATGGCCTGTGTCCTGGCAGGGTGTCGGTCCAGGGTCCCGCCCACTGTATCATTAAAATCTCCCCCAATCAGCAGTTCCCCCTCCGGGAGATCAAGGAGAAAGTCACTAAGGGCTGGGAATGTGGCGGCATGCAGGGCTGGAGGAATGTAGACTGACACTATATTAATAGGGCGCCCTTCTCATTGACCAACGAGATTCGCGAAGCGGCCGCCTGCGTCTGTCTTCGTTTTATGTATTACTAACAGCCCGTCCCGACGTTGTCCGGGTATGAATTGCTGCCGGACAGTAGTATATTGTTTTGTAGGATTTCGTTTTGATAGCATTTCTTATCTGTGACAGGCCTGTGAAACGCTCCGATTCACAGTGCACTGCTGATGCACTTAAGAGTGCGCGTTCAGTAGTGTGTGAACTCGAGTTTCCCTACTTTATTTTTCCTTGTAATCTTATATAGCGCGAACTCGACAACATGGCATGAGCACAATTTACATTACAGAAGAACACATTCATTTGTGGTAGGCACGGGAAGACAAAGCGATTTGTCTGGAATCACAGGATGTTGAGCTGATGCCGAGAATCGAACGTAGCTCCCCAGCTGTAAAGTTCGCAATTCTAGAACTTGTGGCGGGAGGTGTGTCTAAAAATGTATGTCGGTGCTGGCCATCAATGAGAGAGACCTGTGCATTTTTCAAATGGGTGGTGAAAAAAGATGAGTATGTTGCTGGAGATGTTGGCTGCCGTGCCACCAATGTACTTACCGAGGGAGGGTAAACACCCATTATTCCGCAACTTTCTTTCCGCATACCAAGACTCCGCATACTTTCATTACGAAAGTACCATGACTCCGCAATACCATTATAACGCATGGCATTACATTTTATATGCTTTTACCACGCATACATTTACAACGAAATTCGTTGTAAATGCATGAATGGTAAAAGAATGTTTTTTTTTATGTTTGGATAAGGTAAGTATGGGTATAGGGGTATATGGTTTGGGGAACTGAGGTATATGTTTTGGGGTGTTTGGGTATTTTTAGGGTTCAGGGCTAGGTTTGGGTTTTGGGGTACAGGGTTATTTTTAGGGTTCAGGGCTAGGTTTGTGTTTTGGGGTACATGGGTATTTTAGGGTTCAGGGGAAGGTTTGGGTTCTGGGGTACAGGGTTATTTTTAGGGTTCAGGGCTAGGTTTGGGTTTTGGGGTACAGGGATATTTTTAGGGTTCAGGGGTAGGTTTGGGTTTTGGGGTACAGGGGTATTTTAAGGGTTCTGGGGTAGGTTTGGGTTTTGGGGTACAGGGGTATTTTAAGGGTTCAGGGCTAGGTTTGGGTTTTGGGGTACAGGGGTATTTTAGGATTCAAGGGTAGGTTTGGGTTTTGGGGTACAGTGGTATTTTTAGGGTTCAGGGCTAGGTTTGGGTTTTGGGGTACAGGGGTATTTTTAAGGTTCAGGGGTAGGTTTGGGTTTTGAGGTACAGGGGTATTTATATGGTTCAGGGATAGGTTTGGGTTTTGGGGTACAGGGGTATTTTTAGGGTTTAGGGATAGGTTTGGGTTTTGGCGTACAGGGTATATTTATAGGGTTAAGATGGGTTAGTGTTTAAGGGTGTTGGGGTATTTTAAGGAGTAAGGGTGGGTTATGATAATGGGGTGCAGGTGTATTTAAAGGGAGCAGGGTGGGATTAGCACACGATATGAGACTTGGCATGAAGGGCGGAACGTACCACACGCCCCCAGCATTTGTCAAGCCCCCAGCACACGCCCACAGCACAACGCAGACACGCCCACAAGGGACTACTTTGCTGGCACGGTTCTTTTACCTTTTAAATGTATATGGTGGGCGTCTGCATAGCCTATGTCCTTCTGCTGCAACTGCCCTTTCCAACGCTGTATTGGGTGTTGTGATTGGTTCTGTGATTCCTGAGATTACCCGCCTCAAAGGTTTGGGCTCTCTCTTTATTATATTAGTACTAGCAGCCCGTCCCGACGTTCTCCGGGAGCAAACAGGCTTCAGGGCCCCCGCCCTCCCCAACGTTGTCCGTGGGTCCCCCGGAGCCTTCCTCCATATATTGCAGTATTATACCTCTATGTTTCCTTTGTACGCTTTTGTAACCTGCACACGTCACTTGCTACCTCTTGTATTTGTTGGCTCACAATTCTCACTCTTGTAATGCACTCACTTTTGTAATGCACCGTTTGCTACCTCTTTTGCTTCATTTAATGCTCACCGCTCCTCCCCGCCTGTATTTCACCTAAGCTCACCGCTCCTCCCCGCCTGTATTTCACCTACGCTCACCGCTCCTCCCTGCCTGTATTTCACCTACGCTCACCGCTCCTCCACGCCTGTATTTCACCTACGCTCACCGCTCCTCCTCGCCTGTATTTCACCTATGCTCACCGCTCCTCCCCGCCTGTATTTCACCTATGCTTCCCCGCTCCTCCCCGCCTGTATTTCACTTACGCTCACCGCTCCTGCCCGCCTGTAGCTTTTGTATTTCACCTACCTCATCCTCCGCTCACCGCTCCTGCTTTATTCAGTCTTTACAGCACCACTGCATTCTCCCGGTTTCCTCCTAACGTTTCGGCCTCCTGGCCTTGCTCACAGGTGGGAGACATGACGTTCAAGGCCCCATTGTGCTCCTGTGGTGCTTTTAAAGTTTGTAGAGTCACGTGGCTGCATGTAAATATTACAACTCCCAAAGTGCACCACTCATGTTGTTAATATGCAAACAGAAAGTTCTAATTTTAGTAAATATCGACCCTTTAAGTTCATACCTTTGAAGTGGTGCACTGTTGTTGGTGTGGAATAGTACATCCGGGGCAGCCAGGTGAGTATTCCTCGTAGCACATTGCTTCGTTTTTTTTTTAAGTCTGTTTAAAACTCCATTTCACCAGCACGATCAAAGAATGAAATAATCAATTTTTTAATTCCTTCCAAACGCACGCAGTTGATTTCACCCTTTGGCATCTCCTAAGTAGGCTGGGTGTGTTCGTGGGTCATGCTCCTCGTAAATTACGACACACAGCATCTCCAGTTACCGGAGCCCCCGTCCCTTCAGGGCAGCCTCTAAAAAATGAGCATGGAGCAGCTCATTATATTTATAACAACAAACAGAGGCCCAATACAGGTGAAGGTTTGCTTTATTCAGTCTTTACAGCACCACTGCATTCTCCCGGTTTCCTCCTAACGTTTCGGTGCACTCCAGACAGATGCGCTGCCTGCATAAGGAAGACACAACCGGTGATCAGAGACACAGCGCCTCCGTGGGACAGCGGAGCACTGTGTGAGAGCAGAGACAGACGCAGTGACCATCGCTGGAGACACGGTGTGTGGGGAAGTGTCTGCGTGTTAGGGAGGCTCTGGCTGAGGAACTTGTCACCGCCGGCCTCGGGCCTGAAATGGAAGTGTGAGGAGCCGGAGCCCTGTCCAGAGGGAGGCGGGGGAGCGTGGCCCGGCCAGGGCGAGAGGAGAAGGAGGAGGAAGCAGCAGCAGCTCCCTGGCTCCTGATGTCAGCACGCACGTCGCGGCCGGCCGGCGCTACTTCCAAGGGACTACTTTTTTTTTTAAAGTAAATATTTTAAATAACGTATTTTTTTAAATTTTATATAGCCTATGTCCATCTACATTCCCTGCCAATTAAAACGATGTATCGGGTGTTTGGATTGGCGCTGTGGTTCCCGAGTTTACCTTGCCAAAAGGGTTGAGTTCTCTCTTTATAATAGTAGTATAGATGAGCGGCGACTGCTTTCGAACTAAGATACCCACTCCTCTCGATCCCAAGGAAAACTCCGAGTGGGCTACCATCTTAAACCCCCACCTGTCCAGCGCTCTGCAAGTGGTACCAGTGAGATTCTTCTCCTGTAGTAGGGCCACCGTCGGGGAACATCGTTTTAGACACCACGGGACCAAACCCCTCTTAATTTTGTCACCCAAGCTGTGTACGTTCCACGTAATCAAGGACAGGGGAGCCACCCGCGCGCCGGGGAATTGTTGCCAGTCAGATGTCTGTGGGTCTTTTGCTGCCATGACTGTCAGAGTATATAGAGTGCATCACAGAGGTATGCGAGCAATGCAATTTCCGACCAACGTCTGGAAAAATGTCATTCATGAGTGCCTTTTTGCTGTTTATAAACAAGAAAGAACATAACCATAAAAACAATCTGACTCCCTCCACCCCCCTCCCTGCCTCAATGCTAGACGGACTTAGAACTACCCGCCACCCCAACCTTGCAGAGTGGTCAATAGCCAATCCCATTTAACAGTACTTGCATGTAGGGGGGTGAATAGTCTGTGGAGTACTGTAGTCTACCCCCTCCTTGAAGACCAAATATCAGCAGAGTCTCGCCGCGGCTTCTCAGTAAGTCCCACTGCCGCAGAACCCCAGTTAGGGGGAGATGGCCATGTAAGCCAGTTACCAACTGCCGACGTGTCCGTTACTCTTTTGCGGGCGAACCTCAGGTGTGCCATTAAAGTTCGGTGAAGTCCATTCGTGCCATGGCTTTGTCTTCATTCTTTAGCCTCTGACCGCTGCGTGCTGTCATTCTCTTGCTCCTTTCTGTGATCTTTGGTGTCTTCTTCCACCCTCCGCTGTTGCTGGCGTCACTCCGACCGCCTGGACCCCTCCACTCGCCGCCACCCCTCGAACCAGTAATGGGCCTCCTTCGGCGTGTCAAATATCTAGGTCTTTCCATCCGCTACCACTCACAACTTCGCAGGAAATAGCATGAAGTAAGGTAATTCTCTATGCCGAAGTTCTATTTTAACCTCAAGGAAGCTCCTGGGACCTTTAGAAACCGCCGCTGTGTAGTCCAGAAAAAAGAATACCACTGAGTTTTGAATGCGAATCGGCGGGGCCACTCTTTACTGTCTGTAATATCTCATCCCTGTCGCGGGAATTAAAAATCCGGGTCAGGGAGGTGCCCCAGGCCTAAGCTTACCACCCGGTACCCTGTGTGCCCTTTCCACTGAGAAGAAGGTGGAGAGACCCCTGGGCTGGAGTCTAGTCTTTATGATATCCTCGACATACAGGTCCATGGCCGGACCCTCTTCACTTTTGGGAATGCCTGTGATTCTAACGTTATTGCTGCGAGAGCACCCTTCCAGGTCATCCAGCTACGCCGCCATCGTTCTATTTTCAGCTTCTAAATGGTTGACTTTTTTAAGTAGTGTGGCAGTGTCGTTAGACAGGGTTTTTGTAACTTGTTCCACCTCTGCGACCCTTGCGGTCATCTTTTGAAAATCTGCCCTTAGGAAGGACACATCTGTAGAAATGGTGCCCACCGTCGACTGAACATTAGTTAGCGCAGCCATAATGTCACCTAGCGTCACTTTACTTGCCCCTTCTCCTTCCAGGGCCTTGTCCGGCATTTCTTTGTGGTCCGGCAGGGAAGGAAAGTCTGTGGCATACGCATATTTGTCCAGTTTGCCCTGGGAGATTGTTCGTGGGCCTCTGCCCCCCATTCTTATCGGTTGAACCTGGCGCCGGTTGGTAGTCGCCACTGCCTGCCGCGGGATCTCACTCCACGCGCTGCCTGACGGTTTTCCCACCCGCCACAAGCTGATAGGCACTAAGGCACCGGACCAGTAATGCCCGCACGGCCAAGCTGAGCGTTTTTTCCAGGAGCATCCCGTTAGGCCGAGGGACCCCTTTCCACTTCTCAGGATCCGTAATCAGCTGGGATGTGTGTAGATGAGGCTGCAGTCAAGGGAACAGCGTTCATAGTATCATGTTAGATACGGGCGCTGGGAGCAGGATCAACAGGATTTCCCTGGGGCCATCGCTCTTCAATTTAATCCTGCCGGTAGTTGCTCAGTGCTGCCCCAGGCTTAAAGGCACCCTCCAGGGGCTGTGTGGAAAATGTGCAACTTTAGAAGGAAGGACCCCACCACGAGGCCATGGGGTCTAGCGCTTTGGTCCCTGGAGCGGAGCATGTACCAAGACGTTTTTTTCATGGAGGCCCAGACCCCTGCTGGGCTCTCCGGGCTCTTCCCTTCACAGAAGCTGACAACGCTGCTTCTCCCTCACGGTCCGCTCCTCCCTCCAGCAGTTTCTGACCGAGGTTGAGCCCCGTGCACCTCCAGGCGGGAGCAGATTCACCTCTGGTCCCGATTGTATCATTAACCGCCCCTCCTGTGTTCGCCTTGGGGCGCGCCGATGTCTATGTCGGGCAGGAGCCGGCACTGGGGGCGTCCCTCAGCTCTCCGGTGCCAGAGCAAGGGGTGGGGGCCGGGATGATAGGTGGTCGGCGCCCGACAGAGCCGACCGGCCCCCACTCGCCGCCGACGACTTTACTCAATGAGCCGGCCTATCCAGCCGCCGTGTACTTCCGCCGGGCTCAAGGAGCAGGCCAGTCCCCGGCTGCAGCCACGCGTGTAGGCCGTGCTTCTTCGCACGGTCCCTCCGGCGTACTGGTGGCCTCCCACGCCTGAAAAGCAGCTCAATCGATGCCCAGCTGGCTCCGCTCTCCTCGGCTGCCTTCAAGGTCGGATGATATGCGGATCGTTGAAGGAATCTACACCTACCTCGGAGCTCTTCTAGGCTGCGGCCATATTAAACGGCTGCAGGCCATGCCCTGACGCATGTACTTCTTATTGAGGCCAGCCCTTTCTATCAAGATGTGAACTTTTTGTGATATGTCACAAAGGGTAATCACTTTTTTTGCTTCTATCGATTGTTATAAAACTTTAATTTTTAATGTGAACATAACAGTTCCTTACAACCCCTGCTGTGCCTTGTGTCAGTATGTGTGTTTTCCTGCAAGCTTTATTTAAGTTAGCACTAATAGTCAGTTTGTAAAATTCTGATGCACAGTAATGTCTTTCACATAAAAGCAATGTTACGTTGTGTTTGGAATGTAGATTTTGTTCCTTTCACTGTTTTTTTTATTTTTTATTCAAGCCAACATTATGAAACAAGTTAATGAATCTTTTTGAATTTCTGTGCAGGAACATGTGCCTTAGATATGAATTCTAAGTGCCACCTAGAGGAGAATTGCTGCATAGCATAGTTTTTTATAAAGCAAGTTGAACGTGGGTTTGAAATCTCTTTTTTGGTATTTGATGATCTTCTTTGTCACCCCCTAGAATACTGCATTCTTTTAAAACCAAGTAACTGCTTACTACACCTAAATATTGGTAAAATTTGCCAGGTTGTGACTCCAACCGGTAAGGCTGCTATCATAACTTCCAAAGTATTGAGAAGCAACCTTGTGCCATATTTTCGTGTCTATAGTGCTGCCCACCACATAACCCGCTGTCTGCTGTGTTGTTTGCCCCGTCCCGCTGTCTTTTGTATTACTTGCCCCCCCATCCTCCTGCTGCCCATTGTGCTGCTTGCCTCCTTCTGCTGTCTTATTTGTTGAGGTGCTTGCCCCCTCCTGCCCTCCTCCCACTTTTCTTTGTGTACCTTGCCACCTCCTGCCTCATTATATCGTTTAATAAAAATCTTTTTTGCTTTGAGCTGTGGTGCCCTGATATGTCCTTTGTAATTGTTTGACCACTCCTGAGTTGTTAGTTGGCCGCCCGATAGTCCCGCATTGCTTCTTACCCACTCCCTTCCTCCTGCCTTGTATTTCTGATTGCCCACTGCCAACCTCCCAAGTTGATGCTTGCCCCCTCCCATCCCAGTACGAAAAACAACACTGACAAAGTAGTTGGGCTTGCCTACACAAGAGGTATTTAGCTTTGTCAATTTGTGCTGTGCAGCATGACTGAAAGTAAAAAAGAGAGATATGATGTGGCCGGGGCTGACTACATCATACCAGTTTAAAAAAAATCTTACAGTCATGCTGCACAACAGCCACGCTGCTGTACATTATGGCAAAAACAACTTTGACAAAGCCATATAACTCTCACATAGGTGAGAACTGTTGGCTTTGCCAACGCCTGTTCTGGATTGAAATTTGTCTTTGGTTACTGGCATTCCAGCTACACATCCATTGATTTTTCTAGTTTTCCTTTAGGATGTATATGATGAGAATTTCCATTGTTTATATGTATATGACCAAGATTTGAAGTGGTTTTAGTATTTGGTTAGGGGTTATGTTAGTTTCATCTATGTAATGAGGTTTCCAAATCATTATATGTAGTTTGGATTCCTATTGGTTCTTGTATGTGACAAGGATTTCAAGTAGTTGTTTTCATGTGGATATGAATCTCAAATTATTTTCATATTGTTTGGATTCCCAATTAGCTGCCTGTATATATAAATGGAGATTTCCCTTCAGTTTATGGAATAAGATTAAAGTTGGTTAGTTGTATATCGCAATGCTTCCCATAGGTAGGTTGTGACTGAATAAATTGCAATTTGTTGATTGTGATGACTGGCATTCCCATTGACTGGCTTTGCAAGATGAGGGATGCAATTTGTACTTTGTCTGCATTTAGGGTCAGGTGTATCGGAGGGTTTTACCCATTCTGTGTTTGTGGTAACATGTGTTTATCCATATGGTCCCTAGTTCCTACTCCCATTGCTTAGGCGGGAGTAGAGAGATTTCTTACTGGTTAGAGGTTGTAATGAGATGCTGTCCCCCACAACGAGGTAATTTGCGACTAGGTTTTCCATTAGGTTCTTTGGATGAGGCTTTCTATTGGTTGAATTGGAATGATGGCATATTCTTATTAGACAACTGAATTAATGTATTTCATAACTTTGTTGTGTGTCATGGAACCTCCTGTTGTTTGGCTGTGTTCATTAAGGCCTGCGATCAGGTGTTTTTTTTAGTTTTGTTTAAATTTGCTATGAGCTCTCCAGTTGGCATTTGAATTGAGGTATTGAGTTAGATGTTGGGGTTAGAGACTTCAGTCAAATGTTTTGGGTATGGACTATACTCATATGGGTGGGGTGCTAGTTGTAGTGGCTGCTTGTGAGGAGCCCTGTTGAGTTTTGGTAACAGTCCTGCAGATGGTGTTCGGGAGGAGACTTCTAGGTGAATATTTGGAATGAGGACCTCCGCAATTTCTTTTAGAAGAGGAGTTTAATTGAATGTTTTGCTTAAGCGTTTATATTGGTTTTTGGTATGATATCTAATAGTGGTAAAAATGGCCACTCATTGATTTTTTCCCCTCAGGTTTCCCCCCATTGCAGGGCATGGAGCATCCTGCTGGAGATCAGAGCATTGCAGGGGTTCTTGAATCTGCCATGAAGCTAGCAAAGCAGGATGACCACGACGATGATGAAGAGGAGGATGCAGAGGACGCGCAAAAGGTCTGGCAGGATTAGGTGACAATTTTCTCTCATCTGTGCATTAGTGCATGCAATGCCATTGGCTGTTCAGTTGTAGCCTACATGCTTTTCCAGATTTTTTCCTCAAACCCATTGGTTTGAAATTTGCATGTATTTTCTTTACTTCACATTTTACTGTCTTTCAGATGCAAATTAATTTTCACGTCATCACAGTATTTCCATTTTATTTTTTTAATTCCTTTTTCTGTTTTAGTATTTGCCACAGGTTATTCCTGTCACTTTATTTTTTTAGAGGCGATGTTCAGTTTTGCTTTAGTTGTTACAGGAATTTCTTGAATTGATGCCGTATTTTGGAATATCTAGAATACCCTAGTTAGTTTGTGACTTCACCTGGTGTCAGGCTCCTTTCAGAGGGCTCAGGGCAGAGAGGAGCTAGTGGGTCACAATCATAGTAGTTGGGTGTGTTTGTCACTGGCGTTCTGGGGTCCATCTTACTGTGGCTCTGCAAACTGGACCAGGTATGCTTTTTCCACACTTGACTCTCAGGGTAGTAAGGATGAGCAGTCAAAGGCTTCTCTGGCAGTTAGTAAGGCGGGCAAGAGCTCAGAACTCAACAATCAGACAACAGACAGGCATAGGAAAGGGCTTGTTTAAAACTAATGTTTCCCATGATAAGCTATCAATCAATCAATCAAAAACATTTATATAGCGCATTACTCACCCGGAGGGTCTCAAGGCGCTCGGGGAGGGGTGGTCCGCTACTGCTCGAACAGCCAGGTCTTGAGCTGCTTCCTGAAGGCGAGGTGGTCTTGGGTCAGGCGGAGGTGGGTCGGGAGGGAGTTCCAAGTCTTGGCGGCCAGGTAGGAGAAGGACCTTCCTCCTGTTGTGGCTCTTCGGATGCGGGGGATGGCGGCGAGGGCGTGGCTGGTCGATCGAAGCTGGCGTGTGGGAGTGTAGAAGTTGAGGCGGCTGTTGAGGTATCTCGGGCCTTGGTTGTGTAGGGCTTTGTGTGCGTGGGTGAGAACCCGGAAGGTGATTCTCTTGTTGATCGGGAGCCAGTGCAGGTCTCTCAGGTGTCCGGAGATGTGGCTGTGTCGGGGGATGTCGAGGATGAGTCTCGCTGAGGCGTTCTGGATCCACTGGAGTCTCTTCTGGAGCTTGGCGGTGGTTCCGGCGTAGAGGGCGTTGCCGTAGTCCAGTCGGCTGGTGACGAGGGCCTGGGTGACCGTCTTCCTGGTCTCGGTGGGGATCCACCGGAAGATCTTACGTAGCATGCGCAGGATATTGAAGCAAGACGAGGAGACGGCGTTGACTTGTCTGGTCATGGAGAGGGAGGAGTCCAGGATGAAGCCCAGGTTGCGTGCGTGGTATGTCGGTTTGGGTGCGGTGCCCAGGGCAGGGGCCACCAGGAGTCGTCCCAGGCGGAGGGCGAGGAGCCCAGGATGAGAACTTCCGTCTTGTCTGAGTTCAGTTTCAGGCGGCTGGTCATCATCCACTCAGCAAGGTCTGTCATCCCTTCGTGTAGGTTGGCTCTGGCGGTGGCGGGGTCGTTGGTGAGGGAGAGGATCAGCTGTGTGTCGTCGGCGTAGGAGATGATGTTGAGGTTGGGTTGGCGTGCGATGGTCGCAAGGGGGCTCATGGAGACATTGAAGAGGGTGGGGCTGAGCGAGGAGCCCTGAGGAACGCCGCAGATGACTTCGGTGGCCTCTGATCTGAACGGGGGTAGGCGGACTCTCTGTGTCCTTCCAGCGAGGAAGGAGATGATCCACTCCAGTGCCTTCCAACGTTGCTGAGGCGCTGCACTAGGGTGCGGTGGCAGACAGTGTTGAATGCCCGGAGAGGTCTAGGAGGATGAGGGCCGCTGTTTCTCCGTTGTCGAGCAGAGCTCGGATGTCATCGGTGGCTGCGATGAGGGCGGTCTCGGTGCTGTGGTTGGCCCGGAAGCCAGACTGTGAGAGGTCGAGGGATCCATTCGTCTCGAGGAAGGCGGCCAGCTGCTTGTTGACGGTCTTTTCGATGACTTTGGCTGGAAACTGGAGGAGCGAGATGGGGCGGTAGTTTTTGAGTTCGGTGAGGTCCGCTGTTGGTTTCTTCAGTAGAGCGCTGAGTTCGGCGTGCTTCCAGCTCTCCGGGAAGGTAGCGGTGTCGAAGGAGGTGTTGATGATGTCCCGCAGATGGGGTGTGATGACAGCGTCGGCCTTGTTGAAGACGTGGTGAGGGCAGGAAGCGGTAGGAGATCCGGAGTGGATGGAGTTCATCGTGCGGATGGTGTCTTCGGTGCTGATCGGGGTCCAGGCGCGGAGGGTAGTGGTAGGGGGCGTTGGTGCGGTCGTGGGGAGCGTTGGTTGTGTGCTGAAGCTGTTGTGTATGTCAGCGATCTTGTTGTGGAAGTAGGAGGCGAGGGAGTTGCAGAGGTCTTGAGATGGGGTGATGTCGTTGTTTCTGGCGTTGGGGTTGGAGAGCTCTTTCACGATGTTGAAGAGTTCCTTGCTGTTGTGTGCGTTGTTGTCCAGTCGTTCCTTGAATGCGGTTTTCTTGGAGGCATGGATCAGTTGATGGTGTTTTCGGGTGGCGAGCTTGAGGGTGGTCATGTTGTCCGGTGTTGGGTCTCTTCGCCAGGCTCTCTCGAGGGCTCGGCAGTTCTTCTTGGAGCTCTTGAGTTCGTCGGTGAACCATGGGGCTTTCTTACTGCCGGGTCTGTTAGGCGGGGTCCTCAGTGGGGCGAGGTCGTCTGCGCAGTAGTTGATCCACTTCGTGAGGTTGACGGCGGCCTGGCTAGGGTTTGCAGAGCTGGTGGGAGGGTGCTGGCTCAGGGATGCGGCGAGCTGGTCGGCTGTGATCTTGTTCCAGCTTCTACGTGCAACCTGTTGCTGGTGGTGGTGGGTCGTGGATTTTCTGAAGCTGAAGTGGATGCAGCTGTGGTCCGTCCAGTGGAGTCCGGTGGCGTGGCTGAAGACGATGTCCTTGCTGGATGAGAAGACGGGGTCGAGTGTGTGTCCGGCGTAGTGGGTGGCGGTGGTCACCAGCTGCTTGAGACCGAGGTTCACGAGGTTGTCCAGCAGGGTGGTGGTGTTGCGGTCGTTGTTGTTCTCCAGGTGGAAGTTGAGGTCCCCAAGGAGGATGTAGTCAGCGGAGGGGAGGGCGTGCGGGCTGATGAAGTCGGCGATGTCTTCGCTGAATTGTGTGTGTGGTCCCGGGGGTCTGTAGATGAGGGTGCCTCTGAGGGTGGTCTTGGGGTCGGTGTGGATCTGGAAGTGCAGGTTTTCGGCGGTGGTGAGGGTGTCGTCGGTTTTGGTTGTGATGCGGATGGTGTTCCTGTGGAAGATGGTGATGGCTCCTCCCGTCTGGTTGGCGCGGTCCCTCCGGGTGATCTTGTAGCCCTCCGGGATGGCGATGGCGATGTCGGGCGCTGAGGAGGCGTTCATCCAGGTTTCCGTGAGGAAGGCAACGTCTGGAGATGTGGTGTCGAGGAGGTTCCAGAGTTAGACGGCGTGTCTGTGGACGGAGCGGGTGTTGAGCAGGATGCACTTCAGGTGGTTGCTGCTGGTGTTCGGCTTGGTGGGTACTGGTGTAGTGTAGGTCCGGTTGCAGGTGTACTTGCAGGAGTGGCAGCTGAAGGGTCCGTGGGTGCGTCTCGGGGTGGCTCGGTAGCATCCCGGGATTCGTCCGGTGTTGAGTGCGTTGAGTTCGGTGGAGTTGTAGGTCTGGCGGGTGGGCTGCTGTCTGCGGGGGACAGGGGTCCTGGCGCTGGGTGCGGTCCAGGTGCGGACGGGCGCAGACGGGCTTACCTTTGGCGCACCTTCGGCGCTCAATCGGTGCTCCCGCTGCGCGCTCCCGCTGCGTGCGTCCGCTGCGCGGTCGCTCTGGGGGCGTCCTAAGTAAGGAGCCGGGAGGGCGGGTCAGCTGGGTGGCGGGAGCGGGGCGGCGAATGGGCTGGTGGTGGGCAGGGAGGCAGCGGCGGGAACTCTGGACGGCAGGCGGCTGGGTCGCTCTACCAGGTAGCAAGCGTGGCAGCAGGAGGGGTGATCCGGGCGGCCCAGCGGCAGCTGGGTCGCTCTACCCGGTAGGAGGCGTGGGCAGCAGGAGGGGTGATCCGGGCGGTCCGGCGGCGGCTGGGTCGCTCTACAATGCAGCAGGAGACAGCGGCAGGCGTGGGAAGCAGGAGGGGTGACCCGGCCTCGTCAAAGGCGCAGTGGCTACTGCCACCGATTTATGTGACCAACCCAGGACATGGGCAGTAGTTCCAATACCTGCTATAAGTGCACACTTTGTGCGTCCCTTCAGGTCATAGAACAGGTTCTTGACCTCATCTTACCATGGACATGTCTAAGCCCCAGTGCACATGCTAGATTAACGTGATTGCAGTGCAAAAAAAAGTCAAGACTAGTTTCATATGATGCCCACACATGTACAACATGCAGGGGACATTCCCGCCCCAACACCCATGCTTACTCTTGTTGTTAGTTTTTAGCCTTCTAACCTGTTCATTTGATTGTTTGTTGGTGCTAAACAAGCTATTTGGTGAATGGTTAAAAAAAAAATACAAAAATAAGGTAAATTGTATACTGGTCTTCCTCCAAAAGGATCTGAAATTAAGGGATAATTGGTCAAACTGATTGAGTCTCCTCTTCTAAACCCTTGAAAGTTCTCAAAGGACTTTTTAAAATTTGTTTTTGTACAGCGTACTCATGACCCTCTAATAAGGGTAACAGAGCACTACTCAAAATAAAGGAACAGATCAGTTGTGGTACATAGCAGAGTAGTTCACATTTAAAGGGATCAAGATTAACAGATCAATAATGATGAATTAACCGCTAATAGCCAATATCATGACAGTTCATTATGTTACTTATATGGTTGTCTATACCATATAGTGATGACATGTAGAATAATGCATTATTGTGCTGAATCATGCTTACTCAGGGTGGAGATAATTGAGTCAGCAGGTATCTTGTACAGCATATCTCTTGCCTATAGTTCTTTTAAATAGCATAGGAAATTCAGTGTATCCACATTTACAGGCTTCTTTTCTCAAACAGAAGTGGTTTAAGTCTGAGCCTTGTGATGTTCTCTATTTATCCTTTTTTCTTGGACCTGGTGCCCCTTCCATTTCTTTAGGTCTCGCCTCTCAATGCGCATGCGCATTGAGCGGAGCGAGACTATAGGGGCTTAAACAGAGGTTTAACTAAACTGGCGATTTGATGCTGTGCCCGTGCGCTTAAAAGTCAATGCGCAAGCGCATTGACCTAAAATGCGTGTGCACAGAATCAATTCGCCAGCCATCTGTTCCCCAGCAGCTCTTCCCGCTCAAGCTTCCCCCAGCGTGCGCTCTGTCTCAGCTGCACTCCTCCCACACCTTTGAAGTGAAGTTTAGCTTCACTTCAAAGGCCCCTGCTGCTTCACACTATTCACGGCCACCAGGCCGTGTCTCTCCCTCATCGCCGCTCTCCCCGCTCCGCCCCCTGCTGCGGCCGTGTTGCATTTCTCCTCCCCCCTCCTCACAGCAATGCCCTCCGTCTTGTTATTGATTTATGTTTCCTCTTTTTGCCTCCCTTCAATTATATGCACAGACCTCCGGTCCCGGCGCCAAACGCAACAACTAATCTGCATTCCATAATAAACTTTTGAAAGTCACTTCTCTGTCCTTTTCTTCCTTAATCCTTTTCTGTGACTTTATGCTTTGTGTGAAACTTTGCAGGCAGAGCCATCTACTGGTGGCAACGTTTGGAACACAGCATTGCCGTCACCTCGCTCCCCCACCCTTCAATGCCGCTGCAAGGGTTGCAAGAGTGTCCTGGACTACTGGACGATATTGGGGGGTCAAGGAGACCCGGCCGGCTTAGTGTCACACACACTGTTCAGTGCCCCCCTCACTAGGTTTGTTTCATATCAGCTGCAGTTATTACAAGGATCATGCCACTATAAACAGTGCACTGCAGAGAGACTCCGTCTTACTCAATTTCTTGGCACTGGAGGTGCATCCTTTCGCCGTGTTTCTCTTTGTTTGTGCTTTGCACAGTCTGCAGCAGCTCTCTGTAACGCTCCCTCCCTCTGCTCCCTGTGTGATCCGGCACGTCACCCTTACTTTACTGCTTGTTTAGGGCTTGTGCCCTGATTGTATTTATATTCTTCTGCCCGCAGTCTGTATTGGACCACAGGAGCCATGGTTCCATACCAAGAAGAGAAAGACAGAGCTCGTCCGCGGTTTATATCTGTATATAAATAAGAGTACAATAACTTGTTGTTTCCATTTCTGCGTGACATTTTTATGGGCTTGGCATCTAAGGATGGACCTTACACATTTTTAGTGGCTAAAGTAAAAGTCTTCACTGCTTCTTCACGTCTTTACTCGGACTGAGCCCCCAGCAATAAATGACATTCACTACGGGAACATTAAAATAATCACAGATTCAAACATAACTTAGAAAGTATCATGAATTTGTAAACTGGCTCCACCAAACCTTATGCAAAGAGACGAGCAGCGATAGGCAGGATGGGGGCGCAAAAAAAAAGATCGATATTTGAGTAAAAAAAAGAATCTGATGTGGGTTGCAAATATCTAGTTCGATCCCAGACACGGCTAACGGGCACCACTGAAAGATCGACATATTAAATGTTGTTCAACTGTGTACCTGCGTTTTGAAGCACCAGCTGTTTACAGCACAGAGAAAAGGCAAAACCACGAAAGGAAGCAGTCTTTATAAGACAAACAAAATGTTTTTGGGATTATTTTGCACTTTCTATAAAGCGCGAACTCGACCCGAAGGTATTGGAGAGCTTCACATGAGCACCAGTTACATTACACAAGGACACATTTAATTGTGGTAAGCACCGGGAGATTAAGTGATTTGCCCAGAATCACATGCTATTAAGCCGACGCCGAGACGGCGATCTGGTTTCCCGGCTCCAAAGTCGGCCGCTCTGGCCGTTAGACCACATCCTCTATTAAAATAACATCTGCTGGGACTATGGAGGAAATATCCTTGTATTGTGCTTAAAGACGGTTCGCCCCAGTGTATTGCCAGAGTGATTACCAGGGTGTTCCCTCCAGGTATTTGATCTTTTTTTCTCTCATACTTTGGCCCTGCGAGCCATTGTCTCGAACGGTATCCCCATTTTCTAAACAGGTAAGCGTTATGATCAGTCTGTCTTTATTTATTTTTTAGTGTATTATTGTTCGTAGAATTAAATATTATGCATGTGGCCACCAGAGAGATCCCATGATTTGCGTTTTTATGACAGCTCTGAATGTTTCTTCTATACTTAGTATTCTTGAGGAGTATTAGAGCCTTTTGGTCGTAAGGCATTTGCTTTGTTAAACATTCTAGCTTATTTCATTTCTCTTCTATTTCTGCATGTCAGGCATTTTGTTTTAGCGTGTGTCTGTGTGTGCGTATGGCTATGCCTTTCCATTTATGTCTGAGTGTGTGTTCGTGTATATGTCTGAATATCTTCTTTGTGTGTGGGCATCTTTTAAATTGTTTCTCTATAGGGCTTCTGTGTGTATATTTGTGTGCCTGCATGCCTCTCATTGGGTAAATTTGTGCGTGTGTGAAACTGTTTGCATGTCTGAATTTTCGTCTTTGTGTGTGCATCTGTGTGTGTCTATATCTGCATATGTTTGTGTCGGCCTGTTGTCGCATGTATAAAGACTTGACGTTATTATGGAAAACCGGCAGCCATAACCTTACAAACTTTTTTCGTCTTGCATGGCCTTGATCACGGCTCACTTCACATATGTTTATGTGACTGTGCATGTTTAATGCTTTTAGGCCGGTTTATCTGCATGTGCTGGGTACCAGTGGCTGGGAACAACATAGGGCCGCGGTTAAGAGGATTCACAAACAGCTGGCAGGCACATCCACCACACTGTACATCTGTTGTAACTGACCATTTACACATAATCTGAGACTGTGCAGTTGGTCCTGAACATTAATGCAATAAGATGCGAGTCTTAGAAGGTTAACTTTTTTCTAGGGAGAATGCTAATGCAGGCAAATCCAAGGCACGCTTTAAATTAACCAGCATTTGCAATGCAATAGGTCTCGCATTTTAAAAAGTTTAAGCTATTAGCTTTGCAAATTCAAATGCCTTTTATTTAGGTTTTAGCATTTAAATCATAAATAAAAAGCATTGTCATTTACATTGTCAATAGCTCAAACTTGTTTTTTTTGGATTTACTTTAAGCTAGTGCCTTTATAAATCACAATAACTTTCATTTAAGTTTTAATTATTCGAAAAAAAAATAAAAGCCATTGTTATTTGTAAAATCAATTAATATTTCACCTGTTCTTGCATTTTCGTCACAATAAAATACACTGAACATATTCTTCACAAAAGTTATTTACAATAGTTTAAGCTATTGCTATTATAAATTACAAGAACTTTTATTTAAGTATTATTTACTTGAAAAAATTAAAAGCCATTTGTATTTGTTATATGAATACATGTAAGTCACGTACATACAAAACATGTTGCATTACAAATGCTATAGGTGTCCCATTTGAAAAAGTTAAAAGTATTGGCATTGTAAATGACAAAGCTATTAATTTTGCTATTTTCAAGACCAACACATAACAAAATATTTGTCATTTACAAAACCAATAGCTCCAACTTTTCTAATGCGAGACCTATTGCATTTCCAATGCTTGTTTCTCCTGCATGTAACTGTAGAAATCTGTGGTAAGGATTATTATGCTGTTTTGAAGTCTTTGTTTGAAAGCACTTGCAGTTTTTCAAATTACCCGTTTTAAACTGCACGTGACAGTTCAGTACAGCCTGTTAATGTGTATAAGTTGCTGAAGCAGAGGAAGTGCTGGTCCTTCTACAAGCATTAAAACAGTACGTTTGACATGGTTGTGGCCAGTGAAGCGTTTCTGGTTGTGTTACTACCTGAGAAGGTAAATGTTAGTTGAAATGATTTTTAACGAGTGTGGGCACAGTGCTGGCAAGTTAATGTTCTCCTATTGTATTGGGGTATATGCAGTTTACAAAAGTATTTGCACTTACAGTTCTTAAGTTGTTGCTGTCAAGTATAACTGTCAGTGTAGGACACCTTGTGACATGTTTCATGGTGGTTGGCATTCATCAGAAGAAAGCAGTCTGTTGTTGGGGTTGTTTAATAGGCTGCTAACAATTTCCTTTGTTAAAATATCTCCCCAAACTCTTATGTATCTCAGTGGCTCATCAACGAACAACAGCTCTCGATAAAGAACCTGAAGTAATGTTAGTGGATAAGAGCATGCTGCGTGCTTGTTTGTTTGTATACACTAAACTGATAGCTCAACTACTTGATGGTAAAAACCTAAGAACTGTGACTATAACTACTTTTGTGAACTGCATGTACCATAATGTACGGCACAGGCAAGGCCATTTAAAAGAATGATTTGCTGTCCGAAAAGTTGAAGGTCCGCGTTCCTCTACCTGACTGTGACAGTTTGTAAATGTATAGGAAATGGTTACATTAAGCATCGGTTATTTCAGAAAAGTCGTGTTTTCCTCTTTGCCTTTCATTTATTTGGTTCTAGGTTACCAGAACACCACTTCCTGGTAACTGCAGTTATTAACAAGAGTTCTGCAGTTTTTCGGAACTCTAACTTTCTTTCCTTTGTTATTAGCGTGGTGGACATCTTGTACCTGGGAGACCTGCCCCAGCAGTGAGGCCCACGCACGTTCCTAGCAACAAATCTGCTCAAGAGGCCACAACGCCCCCTGGCTCTGCCAAGCCCAGCCCCAAAGTCTCCACTAAAGGTAATGGATCAGTAGAAATGGAAGAAACCCAGCCTTTGAAAAAGAACTTCAAATTGTAGAAGATCACAGGCCAGTGCTCGATATTTATAGTGGGGTTAGGAGAGCATTCCTTAAACTCCATACACTAGATTATATTGATCACTGTTGGACTGGAGAAGTCCTTGCATATGATGCTCTGTTTTGGGTACCTAATGGTTGTTGGCGTTATCTGCAAGCTAAGAAGATTCTCTGGGGCAAGAGCTCAACCCCGGGGAGGGGTGGGGGTGCACGAGGCATTCTTTCAACCTTCCCAACACAAGTAAAAGTATTCAATGGTCCATGTGTCTTTCCTTACTGTCGAGGTAACATTCTAGGAAATAAGTAGTGTAAGATGTGCTCACTCATTTCAGATTTCCCTACTTATACTTTTTGCTTCCTTGTGTCAGTGTATATATGGTTCTCATCTGGTGCTTCTGTCGGAGTCTTTCTGTCTCATTGGTCCTGTCCCACTGATTCCATGTCTCAATGTGACCATGGCTAGCGTATCCCCTCCTAGTAGTCTGTGTGTCCTAGCTCCAAATGTCGATATTTACCTACCACAGTGCCCATGTCTGCATGACTCTAGTCAAGCTTTCCATGTATTAATATGTTACTGTCTTTGTGTCAATCTCTGTGTCTCTATTGTGAGAAGTTGGCCAGGTATATGCTGTCCACTAATTAAAGTGGAGACCGTCCACCAGTCCAAATGACCCTTATTGATGATTAGGTCAAAGACAACCTTTAAAGAAGGCTATCCTAGTGGTAGCTGTGGAGAGCAGCCTTCAGGCTAAGTCTCGAAGGAATGTAAAGCAGCTTGTTTTACCAGATTAGAACCTCCTGAATAACCAAATGAAAGGAGACCCACACAAGAGATATATAAAATGCATGTATTTATTACTAAACACTCTCTACTAACCTCTTTATGAGATTAGAGCACAAAGTACACAATATTAAATCACTATAGCAACATTAAATAGCACAATACACAGTGGGCTCCAGGGGGACAACAAACCATATACTAAGAAAGTGGTATAACAACCACAACTTAACTAGACACAGTGCCTAGAGCCCGTAGAATTGCTGGGACCCCAAGGAACCACCCAAAGTAGTGACACAGGGGACCCACGGAGGATGGGTGCAGTGTGAGAACACAGTTGCAAGCTCTGTACAACTCTATGGGAAAGTCACGGTTGGAAAATTAAAGATTAAGGACACTTAGGAGAGGACTTCAAGCAAACCCTTTGGAACATAGAAGGTTCTAAGGCCAGCACCCTTCTGAGTACCGGAGTACCTGTGTTACCTATCCCATGGAAGCCGGGTGCATAGGTGTCAAGTGATGTCGGAAACCTTAGTCGTTTACAATGGCGTGATTCAAAGAAATGCTGCTGCCTGGAAGATGAAAAGTGTCCAGTGGAATCCAAGTCTGTAGCAGAGGTGAGAAGAACCTGAAAGCAGAGGGAACAGAGTCTGGGTCACTTCAGGGTGACCCGGGGCTCGGTATACTAATGCCCACTGATGTTGGGTGCTTCACGTGAGATGACGGGTGCTTGACTCTGCAGCCACGGGGACCTGGAGACGTCGATGACGACCAAAGTCCGGAGGGGAGCTGTCCCACGAAGGATGTTGAAGGATGAGGGGTCAGTGTCTAGATTGAACACCAACAAGCCTTGGCAAATGCAACCCACTCGGGCAGAAGAAAGCAAGCTCGGTGTGGACCAGCAAGGTCCAGGGGACTCTCCAAGCTATGGGGAGTCGGGGCACGTCTTGAACAACCAGGAAAGCCCAAGAGAAATCAAAGTTACCTTCTCCGGGACCCACAGGCCAACAGACCATGGATCGCGACGGGACCTCGAGCTGAATCACAAAATACCAGACCACGGAACACTCGTGGAGTGTAGGCCAGAAATCTTCGGTGCAATTACTGCTCAGGGTCAGGAATACACGTAGCCCAAAGCACAGCCTCAGAGATCGCAAAAAAAACATATGCTGCTGCAAGAGTACACAGTGCACAGGGGTTCAGGTTGCACGGTCCCCACGAGGAATACTGGTCTCAGAATTGCTGAGAGGGCGGATCGACCTCAGGGACGCTCAGGAACCCACCTCCTGTGTTGCAGAAATCTTTGGAGTCCTCAGGAGCTCGGGAGATGCAAACCAGTCAGATGCGTTAAAGGTGCCTGCTTCGCAGAGGAGTAACTCCTTTACTCCAAGGGAGTTTCTGCAGTCATCCAGCGTAGTGGCAATCGTCGAAGTACTTGGTTTCTGTTTGCAGAGTTTAGTCCAGGTAAATGTAAGGCCCTGTAGTCCGAGTTCCTACTTTATACCCAAGGAAGGGGTGGGACAAACTCTGGGGACCCACCTATGGGAAATGTCAGGACAGAGCGGTGGTTACACCCATGTCCTTTGTCCAGTTTCGCGCCAAAGCAGGAGCCAATGGCTCCTGCAACCGGTTTGAACTGGACTATGCTCAGGAACACCAAAAGTGCCCCCAGTGCAGACTTCAAACACTCTGAGTGCACCCACCTAGCCCCAGTACACTGAATCCTGTCTGGGAGGTGGTCACACCTCCCTGTGACAGAAAAACGATTGTCAAGCCTTCCCCTGCTTGTGCTTGGCTCAGCAGCAGGAGAGCAGACTCGTGTCTGTGGCTGGCAGCAAGCAGTGTGTCGCATATGTCCCTTTGGGAGGGTGGAATCATACCCCCCGACAGTTACTGGCGGGGAGGTATGATTCCAATGTGTTTGACACCAAACACAACATGTTTCCAAGCAGCCATTTTAGACTTTTAGAGGTTATAATGCACTTAAATATATATGGTTGGCTACATCACAAACCACCCCGGAAAATAGGTTCCGAAGGCTGCAGAGGGGCTCTGCTCATGCAGGGGCACCCTCTCACATAAAACCCAGCACCCTGCCGTCTAAATTGATAAGGCCTGCCATAGGGGTGATTGATAGGTTTATATGTGCAGTGATTTAGGATAGATATAGTGAACCTATATCTAAGTAAGGGGTGCATGCACCACCTTACACAGGCTGCAGTAGCAGGCATGTGGAGTCAGTTTGAATGGTATCTCAGGGGTGGCACAATACATGCTGCTGCCCCTGGGAGGCCTCGGGGGTACCTATGCCCTGGGTATATAGTATACCATATACTAGGGACTGATAAGGGGACCTCAGGATCCAATCTGGAGTGTACCTAAAGTCCATGCAATCAATTTAGAGGAGAAAGCAGCCAGGCTGGGGTCCTGGATAGCTGGATCCCAGCCAGTCTAAGTTGAAAACAGTGAAACAGCAGCAGAAAAGTGGGGGTAACTATAAGAAGCAGATCCTACTCTCCTACATCTATGATTGCTCATCAGGGTATATTTGCATCACTGTTTTTTGGTTCCAATATTAGTGCAGTGCATTGCAGTGCTCGTGAGCCCCATTTCTATTGTACCACAATCAAAGAGTCCTCGTCTTCCATTCCAGCTGTTTCCTTTTCCCTGTCTGTATATAACTATATCAATACCACTCTGTCCCTGTACCAGGGACAGTGTGCATGGAAGTAACTTATGTCTGTGGAATTTAAAAGGGCTAATGGAAAATCCAATAGAGGCATTGATGTAAATGCATTATAAAGGTGATGTTTATACACTTGGGGGGCTTTACGAAATGCTTTGTGGACCAGGAAATGTGTTCAGTTCTAGTACATTGATGAGAGAAGGGAACTACAGGGCATGTGCTTCTAGAGCTTCTAATGCGACTTTACACCTTCTGTACTTTTTAGTCTGAAGTTCAGGGTCACCTGTAGGTCTAGGGATCAAGTGGGCCTTTCTTTTAGGAATTAGGTACTTGCCCCAAACTGCCAGGAACAATTATAAGACCACCTCTCTGCCCCAATAACCTTCTAGATACAACTATAGGCTAGTGTGGAATCTGGAAATGGGAATAATCACTGTAGATGAAGACTAGCACTCTCCCATACCACTGTGCTAATATGCTGTTGTTTGGAGAAATGAGTTTGCTTGTTTTACATGCGATTATCACAGTATCAAAGGTTGCCCCTACACAGAGCAGGCCTAGTGTTCTCCGGATTCCAAAAAATAGAGCGTCACTGATGTGTATTGTAACAGGGGTGTGCCAGTAATCTCTATATCCCAAATGTTGTAGGAACGTTATGGAATATTAGAAGGTCTAGATCCATTCCATTTTATTTAAGAGTGTTGATGACTGCCAATATTGAGAGTGGTATACACTATTTCCTCTGTATGTCTTAATATTACATAGTCAATCCTGTGAGTACTGGTCCTCTATATCTTCCTTATCACACAAAATTGGTGGCCTGCCACACGCTTGGAATGCTCATTATGTTCCTGAACAGACACCAGTCACCTTTCTACTCTCAAAAGTACTGTGAGCAACCCATCACTAGTGAGGTTGGATCTGATAATGCTGGAGATCTGTCTCTTTTCACTGCCTTCCATCTACATGATTATTGTCTCCTTCCTTCACTTTTCATGTGTCTTTTCTTCCTCCTCCCATACTGTTATTTTCCACTGTGTCACCTCTCTTATCTTGCTATATCTCCTCTCCCTCTTTTTATCATCTGACATATTTCTCTCCTATCCCTCTCTTTTTTTCTGCTGTTCTCTCTTTTCTGCCTGCCTCCTTTTGCCCTTCTTTCTTCCTGTTTCTTTCTTCTTTCGTAGCACCTGTCTCCCCCGACTAGACTCTCCTCTCAACATTGTCCTCCCTCATTTTTCTGCCTCAGTTGCCTCTCTCGCTGCCCTCTTTCTTCTGTTATTTCTCCAGAGTCTTTTCCTGGTCTGTATACCTGCCTCTATGCTTCTTGGTGCGCCTCTCTGCCTCACCTTAATCTCTCTTGTGTATCCTTGCCCATCTCTCGTCTGTGACTACCACATATTTTTTTGCATCCCCACACCTATCCATGCTTTCTTTCTCTTTTTTTAGTCCCCTCTTCCCACCCAGCTTCTTCTCTGCCCTCTCCTGGTCTTGTCTCTTCCTGCCACCTAATTTTTTTCCTTATCTCTTTTCCGCCGTTATCTTTCAATGTTTGTGTCATGCTCTCCCTGCCTTCTTTAACCAATTTCCCCATGCCCTGTCTCGATAAAGCTGCCCACTCTCTCCATGTCTCCCCTTTGTTCAAACTCTCCCTGTCACTTCTCTCTCTGTCCGCCCTTCTACTGTTCCACTTCCCTACTCCTATCGTCCTTTATAATATTGCTTCTACCTGCCTTCTCTATCTCCTTACCTCTTCTTTGCTTTTCTCTTTCTACTCTCCATGCCTCTTCTCTCTCATTCCCTCTCTTTCACCCATCCCTGCCTCCATTTTCCTTACATACACTGCGACTGCCCTGTGTTTTTTCAGCCTTTACCTGTCTATTCCCCCTTACCTCCTTCTTTCTATTCTTTTTGCCCATTCTTTCCTGTCTGCATGCTTCTTCCATTTGCCTTTTCCAATTCCATGCTCAATTTCCCTGAATCCTAGCTCCATATGTTCTTCTCTAACCTCTCCCTCACCAGTCCCTCAGCATCGTCACTTTATGCCTCTTTTTTCCCTCTCATACAATTTCTCTTATCATTCTTCTTTTCCTGCCTCTTCTCTCCTTTTTCTGCCTTTTGTCTCCCACTTTCTCCTTTTCTCTCCCTGTCTCTTCTTTCCCCTCTCCATGTTTATTCACTTTATTAATGCTGCCTTTTCTTTCCACTCTGTCATTTCTCTGCATTCTCTCCTCCCCAGCCTTCTCCCTTCCTCCTCCCTCCCATCTCTCCTCCACCTGCCCCCAGTCTGTCTTCTTCTGCCTAGTACTTAATTTGAGCCAGTGGTTGCAGGTGGGGCACACCAGCATTTATTTTTAGGGACCGGCACATGTTTTCCCTCACCAGACTTTGACCCAGAGCAATAAAGAGAAAAAGGGGAAGAAAAAGAGAAGAGAAAGGAAAACAATGACAAACAAAGAAAGCAAGAATTAAAAATAAAAGTCAGTAAGAGTGAGACAAAGGGGAAGTGAATATCTGGTGTTGATAAAAGAGGCATGAGTGGGAGTTAAGACTACGCACCCTTGGCATTCATTAGGGCCAACCCCAGGCTTATGAGCAAATCTTTGGACACCGGCACTTATTCTTTTACAAATCAAGCAGTGCTTTTCCTACTCACCAACATCTTTCTTCCCTGCTCAATTTCTCCTATCTACCAGTATCCTATATCTGCCTTGTCTTCTCATTCTCTATTTTTTCTCATCCCTTGACTTTTTATTCCCCTGCCAGCTCCCCACTCATTCCATCTCCTCTCAGTCTGCCTTATATTTCTATTTCTACTATTTCCTCTGTCTAAGCTACCTTTTCTGTCATCTCTACCTACCACTTCACTTTCTCTGGTACTTTTTTCCAGCCCAGCAGCAGCTAGATTTCCTTGAAGGCCGTAAGAAGCAGCTGATGCAGGCAGCACTGCGAGCAAAGCAGAAAAACGACATGGAAGGGGCCAAGCAGTTCCTGCGTCAGGCTAAAGGGCTTGACCCCATGATAGAGGCATCACAGAGTGGGCTACCTGTTGATATCTGTAAGGTGAGAGTATCTACCCATGCCAAATATATGGATGTGATTGGTCTGACAAGGTGTCAAGTCCTACTGGGACACATAATTGAGTACTGTTGTGTGGGCGAGTAGATGTTAAGAGGCCTTTTCTGACAGTAAACAATGGCCTGAAAACCTATAACAGATTGCCTGAGTTTATGTTGATGGGCAGGCAAAAGTTATGTGAAAACTAATGCCAAAGAAAGAGGATATCTAAAGGGATATTGCTGCAATGACATCACTGAACCTGAGGTGTTTCTTACACTGAATTTGCCCCTTGGTAGTTCTGGCACTGCCATTGCTACCACCTGTAACAGAGATGATGACAAACAATGATATGAACAGAAAGTAAACCGAGCTCTCTGAATTCGGTTTACTTTCTGTCTTGTCCACTCTTTGCCCATCGTCGAGTGATAATCATTGCACATGATAAATTCCGACCAACACCATGTCCCATTTTATTTTGTGTGATAAATATTGCATCCTACCTGGGCCACCCATAATCGAAGCCTATCTGTAATACATGGTCGAGTAAGCCTTGGTTGATTTGCTAAGACACTTATGTAGATGTTTGCCAAAGGGGAGTAACTGCAAGGTTAAGGTAGGTTATCCTAACCCTTCCCGATTACTCTTTCCTGCATTCCCATTTGTTCCACTCCACAGTTTTAATCTCACGAAAGACAGTTGGTTTTAGAAACCTGGTTACAGCTTCCAAGAATTGATGTCTGGCAAATAAGAAAATTCTCATTCGGAACACAAGAAGAGACCTACCTAAGTTGGCTGCTGGTGTTGCAGCAATTGGCAACCGCACTGTTAGGGAAGGGTAGGAATAACACACAACATAAAAAGTTTGTTGTCTGTGAATTGCCTGTAATCACTGCCATTGGGAGAGCAGAAAATGAAGTATTATCAGTTGTTAGATGACCACTCGTGTTTCCCAGCTTAGAAAATGTACATGGCCTGGGTGCACCCCTTTGCTGAGCTTTCTCAGAGAGCAGAAGGCCTACAAACTGGTACTTTCTAGTGCATCAGCATTGAAGAAACAGACACCTAGAAGGGCACATCTTCCAGGTTGGGTGTGAGTGATAAATAAAAGGCTGCAGTGATACATGGGTTACACTCCAAGGCAGCATAATGTAGACAAACCAGCATTCACAGACTATGAAGAGAAGAATAAAAGTGTGAGGGAATACAAAATGAGCATAACAAGAAACCTAAAAACACAAGCTAAGTCACAAACCATTTGTTGAGCATAAAAGTATTTACTGTTTAAGGAGCAACAACAAAGGAACGATCTGCTGGGTTCCTGGAGGGTTGCGTATTTAGTAATGTTCCACAGGTTGTTGACCATGGGTGTTCCAAATTCTATTGTGTGCTGCTGAAATATTTTTGCATAAGGGGATCTACAATAAAAATTCCCTCCAGGCCCTTAAAAATTAGCTTTCCCAGTCGAAGATAATTTGGGAAATTTCATTTTCAGTATGCTGTCTGAAATGAGTTGGGCTTGCTTAGGTTTTGGTCGAATTTGGGAGCTCTGCATTTATCTTCTGCTTGTTGAGCCAATAATTTGAACTTGTCATTGCATAGCTTAGCTTAGCGATTCTATAGTCTCTGAGCTGTGTAACTCTTCTTTCTCCAGATCTTGAAGGACTGGGGCATTCCAAACCCATTCCCTTTTAGGTATCTGTTTTAGGATGACTGAGGAAATGCACAAACTGCACCCTGTTACTAGGTAAGATCTTCTTTGCTTCTGGGCACTTCTAACCTTTCTTTCACTTTTGATTTTAGGTGCCTCAGGCCCCTGTGAATGCTGAGGATTTTACCCTTGCTCCGCGCCGTGGAAGTAACGTTACAGCAAAAACGACAGCACAGTATACCGACTTGATGGAGTTACTGAAGCAGCAGCATGAGGTGGGGCTCATCGCTTTACATTCCTTTCCACCTCTTATCCCAAACAATAATTTTTCCTGTGAGCACAGAGATGAATTTGAGCCCTGCTGTAGCCCCCCCCTGTTAAGAAACCCGCTTATTTATTATATACACCTTGCGCAGTTTGGTTCTTCTTCCCTCATCTTTCACCTCCAGTGTAGCTCATTAAGGGCCCATCATACTATTGTTGAATAGTTCAGGGGAGTTCGACAGGGTTGTGTTTTGGCTCCCACCCTATTCTCCCTCTATATGAATGGAGTGGTTAGTTTCCTTCAAGAAGATTGAGCAGACGCACCAATCCTGGGGAGGGATAAAGTACCGATCCTCTTGTTCGCAGACGACACCCTGTTGGTGTCAAAGACCCCAATGGGGTTACAGCGACTTCTGAATAGGTTCCAACTTTTCTGCGATACCAGGGGGGCTGGTAATGAATACCTCAAAAACAACATGTATGGCCTTTAACCCCCATAAGTCATATAGAGGCAGCCCCATGCTTAGAGGAACACCCTTAGAAAGAGTTGGTACCTTTGATTATCCTGGTATCCGCCTCTCAGACACCACCTTACAAAGATGTTGATGAGCCATAAAAGGGTAGCGGGATCACTTGGGAAGGAACAACGCTCATCGCACAGTAGACGGGTAGCGCCAGCCCTTCAGGTCTACGAAGCAAAGGCAGTTAGCACAGCATTGTATGGAGCTGAGTTGTGGGGATTTGAGAAGACCCACAACCTCTGCAGATCAGAACATAAATTCCTTAGGGAACTAGTGATGCTGCCCAAATATGTTCCCCTCACTCTCCTTACGCATGATAGGGGCAGACGATCTATTGGCGATGTAGTAAGGCTTCGGCTGCTGCTTTTCTGGGCTCGCATTAGCGAACCCAAGAGCTTCTGCCTTATGCAGAAGCCCTTTCTGAGATCATCAGGCTAGACATAGTAGCAAAGTGGGATTGATTTCTAACGCTAGGAAAATGATGTCAGCCATAGGGCTTTGAGCTTAATGGGACAAACAGAACCCACTGAGGAAAGAAGAGCTCAAGCGTCTTTACTGGGAATGGGTGGACCAACAAGAATCTAGCAAATCAAATTTGGGGAGACTAACTGCAGAATTTTATCTTCATAAGCAGGAAAGATACTTGAAGCCCTTGTTAGATATATTTCAGGTCCCACGGGACAGAACTTTATATATCCATTTCTGGTTCGGAACACTCCCTGTCAGTGAAACTAGAGATAATTGGCATACACATAATCCAACCCCAAAGGACTGTCCATGCTGTAAGGCCCCCGGTAGAAAGTGTTGCCCATTTTATGTTCGCATGTCAGGCATACTCCACAACGATGGCAAAGTGGCTAAAACCGATTTGCCGGCAACTGGGCACACGGGAGCATTGCGTTGCACTGCATATTCTTAGATTAGACTCCAGACCGCTCTTTGCCAGTAGTGTGGCCAAGTTCTTAAGCCATGCATGGCTCATAAGAAGGAAGATCCAAACAGGAACGCGGCTGTCTGCAGTAGCATGAGGTCCACATGCAACTGATGTAGGGCTCTTAAGATGGTAACCCATGGCTTATTTAAATACCTTGCACGTGCACTTTACTGTTTTTAGTCTCCCTACAATGCTTCCCTGCGGGGGTCTGCAAATTGGGTTCAACTGAAACTGTATGGTACCAGGAAGCATCCCAGGGCCTCTCCCTATATATTTTAGAATGTAATTTATGTATATTTTTATTCTACCATGTTTTATTATCGATAGCCCTACTATTGACTTGCCGAACAGCACGATGTCCCCTCGTTTCTGCAGGGTATTAGAATGTATTGGTTGTATATACTTGTAACATGTTTTTGTATAAATTGACAAATTGGTTTTACATTTTTTTTTTATTGTTTTTCAAAAAGAAAACAAACAACATTACAATACGTTCCCCTCAACAAAAAGCACATTCAACACAGAACAATAAGAAGAGAAAAAAAAAGCTCAGTTACATCAATATCCCCATATCTCCTACAATCGAACGACTGATGCCAGAGTGTAGATAAAAAACAATAAAACAGATAAGAAACACATCTGCTCACTGATCCTAGTCATGAGTTACATAGTCGATTTGGAATAATAATAACTTGACTAATTTTATATTCTTTTATTTAAAATTGTGTTTTTCTAGCTTTTATGACGTGAGCCATCAAAATAAAGCTCATACAACAACTATTGTTGAATGGTGTTTTTCTGAAGTGGAACTCATGCCATGGCCTCTAACAATTTCTCCATTGTCATCCAGATGTGTATGTCTTACTCAAAGCAGTTCACTCACCTGGGGAACATCACAGAAACAACCAAGTAAGTGCTCTACCACCTTCTCTTGTTCTGCTTCAGCATCTTCATAGTTTCTCCCAGCCCCCTCTCTTGCTCTGTTCCGGACCCTTTCTCTCACTCTGGTCTGGCTCCCCTTCTCCTTGCTGTCTTACTTTGCTGCTGCTCTATCTATGTCTTGCTTTTTTTTGGCCGCCTCTGTCTCGCTGTGCTCTCAACCCCACTATAGAATTCCCATCTCACTTCACGTGATCCAGACATCTTATTCAAGTCCTGGACTGACATTTATCATATAGTTCAATTTGGGAAAGAGTTACTATTAGTTTGTACCCATTTAACAAATTTGATTAAGGCAGATGTGTCCAACCTAATGCCAGGAGGATCTAATCTGGAACAATATGTCTGTGTGAATTCAGATCACTTGTGTGTACATGTATCTTATGTGGATATTTATACAATTTGCCAATTATCTGGATCTAGATTGTACTCCTTTAGACTAGGCACCTGATGAGAATGATTTATTATATCAAATTCTAGGACTGAAAATGTGTCCTACACACATGAAGCTAATGGCAACTCCATTCACTCCTGTGTCCTGGTTGGTCTTTGCTCGCCTGCCTTATCCGAGCTTTTGCAGTACTCTAACTTGATTAGTTCAGAGTCTCCTCCTTTCATCTTGAGATAGATACTTAGTTTACCTTCATCTGTCTTTTTGGGCTCTAGTCCACCTTTTTCCTGAACTCTGTGACCACTGTTTCTCGCTGATCTCTAGACTTTGTTTTTTCTGAGCTCCAACCACCTCTCTGCCACTGGAATCTGACTCCGCCTTGTGTCTTGCTGGACCCCTTTCCCGCCTGCGTCTCTCAGGCCCCTTCCTCTATCTTGCGTCCTCTGACTCTCCATGTCTGCCTTGTTAAGCTCAGCCCCACCTCTTTTCTCTTTGGTTCGGCCTTCCTCTTTCTTGCACAGCTCTGCTCCACCCTGCCCCCTGTCCCTTTGGTCTCAGGCTATGTTCCAAAGCCCCCCTTTAATTTCTACCTGCCACCTCTCCATGCTTTGTACCTCACTCTGTTTATTCCAGATTGGGCCCCCTTTTCTATGTCCACTCAAAACCTGTTTTGCCTTCTTCTCCTGCACTTCCTGCTGCACTATCTTCCTTTCGACTGCTTTTTCTCTATTTTTCTTAGTTCTGTGCATCTGCTGATCCCCCTTCCATTCTTTTTCTCGGCTCTACCCTTCTTGCTTTCTGTTGTGCCCCGCTTGTTTTTGACTCTGCCCGTTTTTTGGATATAGTCTTGGAAATCTCATTTTCTTGCCTCCAGATATGCTTAGCTCTGTTCCTGTGTCACTAGCGTGACACGAGCGCCATGAAACCATTTTGGTGACCGTGCGCGGTATAAATGTTTTTAACATAACATAACAAACTCCCCTACCTCATCCTGGTTGCCTCCGATATCCCACCTCTTTCTGCTTTTCTTGACACCACCACTTTACCTTTGTTTCTTTTGACTCTGCCCCTCTTTGTTGTAGCTCTTAGCTCTGCACTCTTGTCTGGTTCTTCTCATGCTCACTCTTCTAGCCCCTTGTCAAAGGCTATCTCTACTCCTGCCCTTTTGACACTCAATGTTTTAGTCCCCCCTCATTCTTTATGCCCTCAATTTTCAACTGTCTCTGTGCTTCACTGTCCTTGCTCTGGATCCTCTTGTATTATGCCAGCCCCTTCCTCTGCTTTTACTTTTTATGTGCCCCGGCCTCTGCCTAACAAATTCAATGTGTAGAGTGCATTATACCTTGGCATCTCAATGACTCTCACCTGTTATTTTCCTGCTTAGGTTTGAGAAGATGGCAGCAGACTGTAAGAAGAACATTGAGATTTTGAAACAGGCACATGCCAAGGGTTTCCCGCTTCCTAAGTTTCACTATGAGGAGCGAACTTTCAGTATTGTCAAGTAGGTACTCGCCTTACAGCCATTATTTGACTTTGACAAATGTTTCACAGACCTCACTAGAGCTTCCTTCTTTATGACTGTTCCTGTCCTCTCACCATAGCTGCTGTGGCAGGTAAGGCACATGTTTCATCATCATCACCATCCTAATTTGCAGGATTTTGGTGACTCTTAGTGGTGACACACAGGAAGACAAAAAACACACTCAGGACATGTTAGTCTCTCTAAACCTGCTCCTCATACTATGTCGAACCTACCGTTGTTTTTCATCACTTTGCTGTATGCCTATTAGTGGCAGTTGGCATTGGATTGACCTTTCCAACAGCCTGCACCATTAATGAAGTAAAGTCAGATTTTCTCTACTATTTGGAAAAAGAGGTCAGATAATTTTTTAAGATAAAGCAGTGTAATGGCTCTCCCATTTTAGTATTTGAAACATTAAACCTCTTTCGCTGGTCTGATTGAAGGCAACACCACAATTATTACTAAGTCTGAACCAAAGATGGAGGAGAATCGTCATTGTGGACTTTGAGAATTGTAAACTAAGCACTCGACATCTATACAGATTCAGCAACCTATTAAGGTTGTGAAGAAAGCTTTAGCTAAATGTTCTATGCTATTTGAATGGGGGTCGGGAGGATCTGGCCAGCCATAAGGGATGAGAGAAACTATGGCCACATGTATCATTATTTCAAATAGTGATTACCTGATGACGATTCTCTGAGAACCTCATTTAGGTCATCTCTGTTTGTATTTAGGAAACCATACGAGTTTCATTTAGCGTTTCCTAATGAGTCGCAAATCGACCTACCTCATTAATAATAACGAGTCAGTTTGTAATTTGCGGCCAATTAGGAATTGATAAAATCACAGGGATGGGGGCCTGCTGGGGTCAGAAGATCACCATGTCTGTGACACTTTTAAATGAAGCAATTTTTTTATTTTTTAAATGCAGCACGTTTTCTTTAAAGGAAAACTGGTTGCTTTCAAAAAAGAAAAATCAAACGTTTTCTATTCATTAGGTCAAGCCTGTACAGCGAGTGCGCTGCTCTGCGAGCCATGCTGTATTGGAGTATGGAATAGAAGCCCCGCCCACTCTCTGCCCATATTTGTCATTGGCTTGTGTCATTGTCCTTTGTAAATGCTGGCTTCTGATTGGTTAATAGTCTTATTAGTCCTTCCTTAGTACTGCCTTGTCTTCATTCATAACCTCCCATGAGGACTGGCCCTTTTACTTCGGTTGTCACACGGTGAGTCTTTTTAGGTCTTTCCTGGCGTTGCAGCGCAAAGCGCTGCTCTCTGGGCGAGAGATATTGTAAGAGAGCAGATTTCAGAAGGGGACTTGAAGCCCCGCCCCTCATTTCCATTGGCTGGCATCACCGTTTATGCTAAACGGTGGCCTGCCATTGGAAATGAGGTATTTTTGTTTCCGCCCTTTCGCCTTTTTATCCGGCCCATCTGGACTGTCTTGTCTGCTTTGCGCTGTCGCAAAGCATTTTCTCATCTTTGTCGGGGCCATCTGTTTTCACTCCGCCCGTGTTTATTTTTGCATCGCTCTTTCAGTGAAAGTGAAAGCGCAATGCAAATATAAACAAGCGGCTGAGTGAAAACAGATGGCGAGCCCTTGTTCATTCAGGGGTGCAACGTGCTGGGAAACAACTCAAAGTGTCTAAATATACCTCAGCTGTTCGGAGCTGCTTGGAGTCAAGTTTCCTCGTGCCCCTCCTTCACAGAAAGGCTATTTTCATCGGCTGGGGCTGCCGAGGGTGGGTGGCATGATAGCGGGTTTAGCTCCAGCCTTGTATCCCTGCTGTCCTTTCCCATCCCCGCTGCCAGGACATGATTGATCAAGAGAAGAATCAGAAAAAAAAGCAGCTGGCGGTGCCTCGGCTGTTGTGTTTCTCTTTCACTGGCTCCTAATTGCATCGCCTCCTGGTGAACCATGTGTATGTTTTGACAGCTATTGTTCCTTTGAAAGGGAAACCATGGAACACGGGCCCTCGTCTCCAGTGTGCTCGAGTGGTGCCTGAAGCATGGCGTGTGTACACAAGGGGTGCCACACAAGCTAGGCTCACACCCGCTTTAAACACTTATGTGAACATATGCGTGTCAGTGCGGGGATTGAGGGACGGCAATGGGTGTGCATCTCACGCTCATTGCTGCTGACATCATCTAACACCTGCGAGACAGTTGGCACCGCTTGGTAAACTCAGTGGCAGCACCAGAGGCCGACAGCAAAGTTGAGGAATAACCCCAAACAATGACCTCTGTGTTTTTTTAGGGCGCGCTGCATTAGAGCTGCTTGGGAACCTTAAGTGGGTGAGTCACTTAGAGGCACTTTACATAGCAAACAGAGCGGAAGGCAGCCCTCTCTCAGGGCTCAAGAGAAAGCTCGGTACGTGTGCGCGCGACTTTAACTAAGGCAGTACAAACAATGCGGTTCCTACAATCTGTGGTGCCTGAGTGTTGCTAACATAAAGCGTCTGTCTTCACTCTCCAGTGCAGGTTCATGACAAGAAGCTTTAACACTTGGAACCACATGGGTACCACGCCCCGGCCTTCAAACACAAACAGTGCACACTCCACCCTGTGTTAGAAAAGACTGCCCACCCATCTGCAAGTGCTCCAAGACACACAAGTGTGCATTAGCAATGAGCCCCTTTATGCGCCCTTGGTTTCAAACAACTAACATCGCAATATTTCCCGGGAAGTATTTATTTACTCGATGAGTGGTGTTTTTTTAAATTTTTTATTTTTAATTACATTTTACAATAAATTGCCATACATGGAGACAAAAACGTTACACATCCACATTTGCAGTATAGTAAATGTAAATGTACATGCATTTATATAGCGCAAATCGCCCACATCGCAGGCATCTATGCGCTTGCTTAGGGAACCCGTCCTGGTATTCCCCTGTGAGATACCCCGGCAGGGTATCCACAAGGTGAAAGCCAGGCATCCCGCCGCGAGGGGCCGTTGTGGAGATTAAGCAAGCTATTGCCCAGAGTCGCAGAGTGTGAACCCGTGAGTCGAGTAGGCACCGGAGCGAGAATTATCGAGTCCATGGAATTATTGAGCCCAACCCCCGTCGAGGCGGGGAATTGAACCCTGGTCCAGGGCCGATCTCAGCTTCCGGGTCTGCCGCCTCTAACCCCTGAGCCACACTTCTCCAGAGCACATGTTACAATCCACACATGAAAACACACGGTTGCAATCCTTTAAATAAAGGCGTAATCACTGGTTAGACTGTGCAAAGCAGGCGCGTCACGACTCCCATACAGAACCGTGCGTATGTGGACAATGACCTGAGGCAATGAAAAACAAACCCCCCGCACAACAAAGCAAAAAGGAAACAAAAAAATATATATAAAACAAACCCCGTTCCAGTCCTAATGCAAGAATGAAAGACTGATCAATCCAGATACCATCCGCATGTCTGAACATCGCTCCAGGTCTGCCCCAACGCCACTAAAAGGGTCCCCCCTCCACCTGCGCCCCCCCCCCCCATCAGCCATCTCCTCTCAATCAAGGGCAATCTGTGCTCCCCTCGGCACGTGCAAGCAAATATAGGCGCAGTGGCTCCCAGATGTCTTTCGGCCTGGACCTCAAGGGTAGTTCTTCCGCATAGCCAAGAACAACAAGAGAGAAAGGGTATGAATATTCACTCTTACACCCCTTATCTTAATATCATAAACCAACAGAAGAGTGAATAAATAAGTAAAGAGCAATCTCGAAATAGTGTCCGAGGTTTAAAAGAAAAACAAGGAAAACACACAGAGAGATGGGACAATACAAAGTAATTTTAAGAACCCTCACCTCACCAACCTAGTGGTGACATGCTTCATCACTGGGTTCCCACTGGAAAGACCTAATGTCTTTCCAGTGTGCTTCAACGCCTGTTTACAGCGGAGCTGGTTCTTGTGTGTGTTGAGGGTGTGATTAAAGCCAAATTAAGCTAGGTGAGTGCAAAAAAAGGAGGAAAGTTAAAAAGTGCAGATTCGTGACTTTCAACTATTTTATTAATAGTCCGATTTGCACTGGTTAAAAACAGATATAAATGGACCCATAGGTTTGGTCTCAATTATTAAAGACCCCTAGTCCATAGTGAAAAAAATTGGTCAACATGTTTCTGCTTGTTTGGAGCCCGAGTCGCTCAGCTTTCATCAGGACCATATAATGTGATCCTAAGGTGCACCCTGCCGTGAGGAGTTTGTGTAAAAAGAAAAAAAAAAAGTTTTTTTCAAAGGTATATGTTATACTTACGGCTGTAAAGCCGTTCAAGACCCACGAAACAATTTTGCTGGAGTCATGTACCTGTAGGGAAAGAATGTTTCAGTAGTTAGGATGAAACAATCCCAAATATATAGTGCAGTACCAAATAATACTACTACGTCCCATCACCCGGACCGAAAAGCACCCATATGGTGAATTAATCAAGGTGGGTGTTTTAGCAGTGTTCCCATTGTCATGACAGGCAAAAGCTATCATCACAGCCTATTCGAAATTCTGTGGGCCACTGGATTGTATGTTTCCTCAAATATCATGAGGGTTCAACATTCTACCCAACTGTTAACAAAGTGACAGAATGGGAATAATAAGATCGATAACAAAAAGCTAACAAGTGCACTTAAATGATCAATCACAAAAAATGGAGTCTCTGAAGGCTCCGTAGGTAAGAAAGAGTTAAAACAAAAAGAACAAATGGAAGACAAGAGGGTCTCTCTCTAAACTCACAGGAGGCGCTTCAATGCGTATCCTCGTGGGCAAACGTGGTGTGGGGTAATCTTCATGCCGCATATCTGAACAACCAAGTGGCCAAATGGGAAAAAAGCGCTCAGATTACGGTTTCGTAATGGCATAAGAGCATAAGCGCACAGGTGTAATTCCTCTGTACTAACATCGCTGCAGGCGACTCCCCACTGAGTACCTGTTTGTACACCACCGCGGCCCGGACTGAACGCCGAGGTGCCGGCGGAGTTGGTATTCGTACTTCCTGGTGTTACCATGTGACCGCATGACATCACGTGATGTGTAACGAAAAACCCAAGGTGTTAAAGGGGACGTATTTGTTATTGTTCCAACGTTGTTTTTGCAGGAGTCTGAATGCGAGTTCGGCTATCGAGACGTGTAATTAATCAAAGTGTATTTAAAAAGAAGTTTAAAATAGTCATGCTCAATTGTCCTGGTTGTCGGATGTTAATAAACGTTGTCGCGTGTGTAAGATGATATATGCCTTTACCTTGGGCAAAGATGTTTGTAACGGCACCCGGCAAACCATCATCAAGGACAAGGGTTTACTCGAGTATGGCTATACCCACCCTGCAAGTAGAACGAAAACACTGCACTGGCCTCGACCAACATCTGAGACAGAAAAACTTATGAACTAGTCATGTAGATATAACATATACCTTTGAAAAAAACTTTTTTCTTTTCTTTTTACACGAACTCCTCACGGCAGGGTGTACCTTAGGGCGTGTACACCACCGGAGGATCACATTATATGGTCCTGATGAAAGCTGAGCGACTCGGGCTCCAAACAAGCAGAAACATGTTGACCAATTTTTTCACTATGGACTAGGGGTCTTTAATAATTGAGACCAAACCTATGGGTCCATTTATATCTGTTTTTAACCAGTGCAAATCGGACTATTAATAAAATAGTTGAAAGTCACGAATCTGCACTTTTTAACTTTTCTCCTTTTTTTGCACTCACCTAGCTTAATTTGGCTTTAATCACACCCTCAACACACACAAGAACCAGCTCCGCTGTAAACAGGCCTTGAAGTACACTGGAAAGACATTAGGTCTTTCCAGTGGGAACCCAGTGATGAAGCATGTCACCACTAGGTTGGTGAGTGAGGGTTCTTAAAATTACTTTGTATTGTCCCATCTCTCTTTGTGTTTTCCTTGTTTTTCTTTTAAACCTCGGACACTATTTCGAGATTGCTCTTTACTTATTTATCCACTCTTCCGTTGGTTTATGATACTAAGATAAGGGGTGTAAGAGTGAATATTCATACCCTTTCTCTCTTGTTGTTCTTGGCTATGCGGAAGAACTACCCTTGAGGTCCAGGCCGAAAGACATCTGGGAGCCACTGCGCCTATATTTGCTTGCACGTGCCGAGGGGAGCACAGATTGCCCTTGATTGAGAGGAGATGGCTGATGGGGGGGGGGGGCACAGGTGGAGGGGGGACCCTTTTAGTGGCGTTGGGGCAGACCTGGAGCGCATATACACTTAGGCTGTCTCTACAATGCACCAGGTCGGCCAGCCAGTCCTTCAGACCAGGGCGCCTCCCCCTCCCCCACGCCATCGCCACCCTCCTCGCAGCCATAAGCAGCGCCAATCGTACCAACCTGCCATTCACTCCCTTAATGTGTGGCACACAACATAGAAGGCACACTAGCGGCATTCAGGGGAGATCTACTGCCACCATTTCACACAAGCGACTCACTACTGCCTCCCAAAAGTCAGCCACCGGTCTGCAGTTCCACGCCAGGTGCATAAAATCAGCATCATCCTGACCACACCTGTCACATCTCGCAAGCCATACTTATACAGACGTGCCGGGGTGTGATACACTTGGTGTAAAAATTTGAAATGAATAATTCTGAGGTTGCCATTTGCACTCGGCGACCCAGTCAGTCCGCACACATGCTGCCAATTGTCTTCCGAGATATCAGTATCCAGACACACATTCCACTTGGCCCAACTTTTGTCTTCACCCACCACTGATTCATCCTTAATTATCTTATATAATTTGGACAGTAGGCGTTTGTTATTAGGCACTGTGAGAACCGCCTGTAACGACCTCAGAACCGGAGGCTCCTCAGGAAAGGTGACGTAGTGTACCCTGGCCGTGCCTCTCAGACGATCTACCGCGAAACGGAACAGGAGCGACTGATTCCGAATGTGACCAAGGTCCCCCTGCTCTAGGAAGGTGCCATTTGGGTAGACATCTCTAAAATGGGTCATTCCCACCTCTCGTAGCACTCTGACACAATGCCATTCTAATCGCAAGTCTGGTGCATATAATGGTAACTTCTGCGCCAACCGTCCTATACGTTGCCACGCCGAGACCGTGGCATCTATTGAGTTGATTTCCGATTTAGGGGTACCTCGCGAGCTGTGTGTGACAATGCTGTGCAACGGAACCGGAACAGCATCCCCCTCCTCCACTGCGACATGTGGCGTGAAAGTGTGCGGCCTACACCAGTAGTACAGGTATTGAGCCTGTGCGCTCAGATAACATACATAAAAATCAGGAGCCGCAAAACCACAGTCGCTATACCCCCTGGTGAGTATGGACCACTGAACTCTCTCCCCTTTACCTCCCCACACCAATCTAAGCAAATGTCCCCGAAGCGTCTTGAAGAAGGACAGATTAAGCACTATAGGCACATTTACAAATAGATACAGAAACCGGGGCAACACCACCATTTTGATGAGGGCTATGCGATCTGCCAGCGATAGCGGTAATAGCAACCAACCCTAAATCGTGCTCTCTAAGGTTGCGCAGGCCCTACCATAATTCTCCCTGACGACAACCACCGGATCCCGGTGCACCCACACTCCCAGGTATTTGACAGGGTCTGCCGACCATACCAGTGGGTACTAAAGATCAGGGCATCTGGTCACCTCCGTGAGTTGGATTATGAACGACTTGTTCCAATTGATTTGGAGTCCGGATATATGACCAAACCGCACCAGCTCTCGCAGCAGCTGCGACAGAAATCGAGACGGCTCGCGCACAAACAACACCATATCATCAGCATATAGGGAGATCGAGACCGGGCGGTGGCGAAAGTTCAGCGCCGCCTCCCTGTGGCGTTGTCGTATTACACACGCAAGCGGTTCCAGGACAATCGCGAACAGCATGAGCGAAAGGGGGCAGCCCTGTCGAGTACCTCGTGTTATACTCAGTGGCTCGACTCGATGACTGGTGGTTGCCAGGAAAACACGAGCGGTTCTTGACGTAATCCTAATGCAAAGAATGCCACTTCTCCCTGTTAGAGCCGAAGTTATTGCTGGTGATTTTTGCTTTTCCACGCTTTAATCTGTTCCACTAAACGTGAATGCCTCCTACAACTCGTTGAGTCATTACAAAGGAAAGCGTGATTTAAATCGGACCATTAATTAATGTTGTCTTATTTATTTCTAAATAATAAAACCTGCCCATGTATATTGTGGCAGGCTGCCCAAGGCCTCAACACAAGTGCTACGCCCCCATGGTACTAACTCTATTGTTTGTGAGCACCTCGCATGCATTCCTGGCCTTGTTACTCTACTTCAATATACTTCGGTTTTCGGCGGTGGGCTCATCTCTGGCACATTTATTCATCCACCTCACTGAATTCTAAAATCTAGCCGAGGTACGCGCAAGTAGTGCGACGTTCCTCCTCCCCCGGGGTCCCCATGTAGTGGCGGGAATCTCTGGGATAATGCGATTAGTGAGAGATTTCCCCACCCTCACGATTTGAAGGGTTTGCTCGAACGAGATGTTTGCAGAATAATCTTAGGTCCTTTCTGTAGTATGTCTGGAACACAGTCATCTGAAGCGCAACAGAAAATGCGGTTGAGAAATATTTTTCAAAAGGGGCATTATTTCAGAAAAAACAGGTGTCCGCATGCTAGCATGTCCATTTAAACTCCTCCACTAATTTTTTTAAATTTGTTATGAGTGTTCACAAATTCTTCAGTCACGAAGTGCGTATGCCAGTCCACTCCTTTTATACCTGTATCCGGATAGTATGGCATTCAAATGCTGTGAATGTTAAAGACCCCTTTTAACAAAGGGAGCAGGCTCGTTCTTGGGTTCTTTACCTAAAGCCGCACATTAATTTTATTACCCTTTACGTCATGCACACGTGCCCTTCCTTTGTCATAATTCCCCGTACATAGCGGTCGCCTCACTAAGTGGTACCCTGTCACCCCTGCCCCTCTAGACTTTTCGCTATCAGCACATGCTTATTGCGGAACAGAGACACTTTATTGTATAGTCAACCGCAAATAGGCGGCTTTTACAGTAGCACGACTCGAAGGAGGTTAAAGTAGTAATTTCTTCACGTGACTTAAGTTCGGGGTAATTTCTGTTTTCTAAACAGAAGAGGTTGTTTTTCACCAAAAATATGCTTTTATTTCTGCAGCACACATCTTGCTTACATGTCGCCTCTCTGTTTTACTTGTAGCTATTTTATATTAGTTAGTGCTGTTCAGGTACCCTCGCAATCTGTTAACTTGATCATACCGTTCAACTACTGTTATTTTGCAACTTTCTTAAATATTTTGTAAAGCATGATCTGTGTTTACCATCATCTCAATTAAAGAAGGGAGACGCGAGTGATCTATATTTTTACATAACTCTTTGATCCCGTGTAATCATTTCCGGGTGCATGGGCCTCTGTTCACATTACACTGGCGACGTCATCTGAATTGGTGTAGGAATTTATACAGACAAGTGCTTTTGCATCTGAGAAGACTCACAGTATTTGCATGGATTGGGGACAAATATGCAGGGCTGTTAGTGCTACAAATATGGAAAATGGGGTAGTTCTGGTGGGGGCGGAGGCGGCAGAATGGAGGGGGGAGTTTGATAGATACCGTCAGTACCAGTCAGCCTATAGGAACGCTAGAACATATGCATTAATTTAGTAAACTGTCCCAAAAGAAAGTGAAAACAAGGATGAATTTGTGAGCAACGCTGTCCCGTCTTACTGAATTGCCACATTCTACGATACCTACAAGTGATAAGGCACCTACTGCAGAGAACTACAAGTATCTAGTAGCAACTCGTGGGCTAAAATAGGTACAATAAGTCAGCTGGTTAACATGTTTCCTGCTCAGATCTGCATGTAATCTGTTGTTCTCAAATGTGTTTTCCATAAAATAACCTATGGGGTTAATGCGCCATCTGCAGAGTACTGCCAGTAACCTGAAAGTCTCATTCTCTTTTTTGCTATAAGAGAGCTCAGTGGGTTGTTGTTGCAGGGATCCTTGTCTAACCTGCAAGGCTTTAGTTTCAACCCTGTTAAAATAAATCAGTAGTTTAGGCTGCCTCAGCTGAATGTAACCTGCTAGGCTGAAGTTTGATTTCTTACAAGCTTTATCTCAATCTTTCACTTTTGTAAGGTTGATAAAATGTGTGCCATTGAGTTGGATAGTAATATATAAATATCTATTAACTTGTAAAATAATTAAGTTAGTCTTTTGTCCTTCATTAATGTTGAATATTAATTTGATTACCGACATATATAACATACATCGCATACATAACGTCAGTTGTAGATATGTGTTCAAATATAAAGCTTGAGATAGTATATGCTTTAATATCTCAGTTTTCTATTGCATGTGTGACGGCGCTATCAGCCAGCACTGTTTTTTGTGCCTAAATTAGGTTGCAATCTGCGATGCAGTGGTAATGCTTTGTTACGAAATGTAGTCATCTTGTTTTTCTGTCTACATAAAATATTTTCTTTCCCACAAAATCACACTGTTTTATTGTAACCAAACTCGCTCGCATGTCTTCCTTCTCTAGTGGTAATAATGCAGGGCTTTTTATTTCATCAGAAACAGTATTCACAGGAGTCATTGACAAGTTCAAAAGTTTTCAATGTGTTGTCGTGATTACCGTCATATGGGAATGTCATTGTGCTAAAAATACATGGGAGATAAGCTATGTTGCAGTAATGTGCGATAACGTGCTGCATCGCCAAATACTTTTAAGGTCCTAAAGGCGAGACCGATTGCATTGCAAATGCTTGTTTAGTCTGTACGCACCATTTTATTTAAGTAGTTTCTCCTACTGCAAGCATAGCATGCTTTTCTGCAACATTCAGCATGTCATGCGCGCTTTCACTGTCTAGGCAGCCCGGGACAATGGTGGCTGCTTCTTTGCATAGGTCTCGCATTTACTAGAGTTTGAGCTAGTCTCATTGTACACGACAATGCCTTTTATTTATGTGTAAATTATCAAAACATATAAATAAAGGCATTGTCATTTACAATGCCAATAGCTTAAACTCTCGCAAATTCGAGACCTATTGCATTGCAAAGGCTTGTTTTTAAGAGCAGGCAGTGGTCCGTGGAATTTTATTTTTTTACGAACATTCACAAAGGGGAAGGGGTCTTTTTTGCGAATGGGTTACCACCTACTTGAAGTAAGTGGTAAAATGCTAATGTTTTGCGACTGCATTTCAGTCATAAAAATTCCTACTTGCCACTGCAATTCAGTATTGGGAAGGGATGCCTAAACATGCCCCTTCCTAATACCAAATAGGTATCTATTTGCAATTTCAAATTGCAATTTGGTAACATGTTACCGAATCGCGAATTGAAATTCATACATACCAAAAAGCATTTGACTGGTCGCAAACAGCCCAATTCTGCAAATCGGGTCGTTTTCGACCAGTAAAATACTTGATACATGCGGTCCAAAGAGTTTGGGTTGCCCCTTCTATTATAGCTACATTTCAGCAGTGTTAACAAAAGTATTTACAGAGAGAATGTGGTTGGTTTACCCCCTCCCCTTTCTCCAATGACATTAGGCCATATCTAGATCACACTGCTCTCCCATCATTGGGGGAAGAACATGTGGAAGAGCTGAAAGCCTTGAAGAGGTGCTCTTTGTGCTCCAAGTTGTGGTAGCTTGCCCATCAGCCAAGCAACTGAAAAATATAAAAACTCCTGTATAACTTTTCATCCCTACACCCTGTCTAAAAAGTCTTTCAGGGAGTCCTAGCTTTTAGACAAGGCCCTTTACATGGGATGAGGCCAGAATTGTGATATGAAAAAGGATGCCCTCTAGATTTTTAAGTCCTACCATCCTGTATCTTTATTAAAGACTGATTTAAAAAAAAATCTAATATCTCGGCACAATAGGTCTCTTGGGTTATTTGCACCCGTGCTTCTTTGTGTCAACAAGGCATTGACCAGACTATCTCCTGTGCAAACCTATCTTTGAGCCTAGTTGTGAGAAACTGGATTATTAAAGTTGAGAGCAGGGTATTCTCTTCCACAAAATTAGTAATCTAGCATCTTGTTAAGTGAAGCAGGTTGATTGAGGAATCCTGAGCTACCCCTTGGTAGCTGTGACTAAAAATTACAGAATTTGTTCAGAGAAAATGTGTGACCTTAATGATGTAAACAACAGTTCTGTCTCAAAATCAGTCAGTAAAAGTTACAAATCAATGTAGTAAAGAGAAGAAACATTTAATGACTAAAGTTTTGACAAAAATTGGTAAATGGGATCAAGAATCGTTTTTGAAGAAAAGAAAAAAAAAAGTAACAATGTAAATCTTCTGAAGTCACTGTTTTCATATAAAGAGTAACAGCCTCATTTAGAGTTGGGTATGCTGCCTAATGGGCCACCAGGTGAGTGGAGGCCATAGCCTCGGTTGCCCTAGTCAGAGATTCCCATCTCCTTGGCGGGTATCTCCAAGCCTGTCACACCTGTGGCTCCACTGTAGACTCAGTGAAATGCAGAGCAAGTGACTTGTTCTTTTGGCCGCCTCTATATTTCTTTTTTGTTTACCAGAAACTCCCAAAACTAAAGTTTGCTTATGTTGAACAAACTATCAATAGCCCGGATGTGCAGGGAGTTTTCTCCCTGCCTAAAGTAGCCTTTGATTTAACTGCCTGGGACCTCCACGCATTGCAGGGAAATCTTATGGCAATCACTCTACTGTAAACAGGGAGGTGTTCAAGATTGGTGGTTTCCTAATAGGAATGGGGCAGTCCTATGGCACGTGGGCAACGCAAAGCTGGTTTTCTACTACCTCTAAAAGAGGTGGGGGAACTTTTATCTTGGCAGGATTGGTGAACGGCCACCTTCTCATAGTTAACCCACTCGGCCAGGGTCTAAATGACCCCCTATGTGTTCAAAAGCTATTGTCATGTTTACTGAATTTGTAGCAATACGTTCTAATATAGAAACGATAATCAGTAGATTCTTCAAATGCTCTTAAACCTGGAATACCCTTTTGATATATTTTATAATACAAGATGACGAGACACATTGTTAAAGTTTCATAATCCAAGATAGTTCTTTCTGATTTGAGCACGGTGAATTGGCAAAATGGGGAAAGACTACATTCCACTTGTGCTTCATGTTGGATATTGTTGAAAGCAGCAAGCTACTTAATTCTCTAGAATGAATCAGTTGTTTGCCCTATATTAAAAATCATTACATAAGTTAGTTTTTTTAGGAATACTTTGGTAGGGTTTCATTGACATGAAACCGCTTATACTGAAGCTGTATTCGAGCACGGCTACCCTTTTGTTAATTTGATCTTGGGAGATGCAATTACTTTCGTTTCACTGTTGTATCATTGCCTTGTAAATAAGTGACCTGATGAGCTCTGGCACTGGGCTACAAAGTGGTCTGGCTGGCCTAGGCTCCTCACTGGCTATGGGGGAGTTATTTTAGCACATTGGACCAATCACATTTGGTGCTTCCAAATATTGCCTTAGCTGCTTGCTTCCTGATTGTGAGTGTATGTGATTTCCCTCATTGAGGCAATGTAAGAATTTATATTAACTTGTTTGACTAACAAAACGAAACGATTGTGTTGGGGCCTAGAGAAGGAACGGTACAAAATAAATGATTCTGTATCACAAATACAGCTAGACTGTTCTGAGCCCATTATTTGAAAAGCCAGCAAGTCCCTTCATTTTAGTAAAGGTAACAAGAAATCAGTTAATGCCCTGTGTTCAAACAAATAATTGCATCATCTAGTGATCAAGGGAAGCGTTTTTTATTAATATGACATCATTTCAGCTTAGATTGTATATTATTTAATTTGAGACCTCTCTGTTTTTTCAGGATCTTCCCCGACCTGAATACCAACGACATGGTGCTCATTGTGGTGAAGGGGATCAATCTACCGGCACCTCCAGGTGAGCGCAAAGCAGAGTGTACTTGTCAGTAGGATACTGAAATTAACTATGCCTGTTCAGGATGAGCACTGATAGATGAAGAGTATCATGGTGTAAACTTGAGATGGGGAAGTATAAAAGGCTAAACATAATGCTGGAGTATAATAGCACATTTAGAATTGCTACAGTACTCCTGATGAATATACACTTTGAGTAAAGATGTTGTAAACGTTTTTGAAAGCATACTGTCAAGATATAAAACAGTAGATGGGCAAGTGAGGTGGATTGCATGGGTATTGGGTACATGTGAATTATTGAAGGATAAAGAAGACAGATCGACTGCTGAGGGATGGAAAGAGGCCCCAAGTGTGTTAGTGTGATTGAAGGAGAGAACTAGAATGAGTGTGGAGGAGTTGCAGAAGCCATGTGTTTGCATTATTAAGGTGAATACATGACGTCGTCCATTCCTTTGTTTAATATAATCATATCCTTTCACTGCTCTGTTGATACTTCTTGCCCTATCCTCTCTGCTTTGTCATGTACTGTGTTTTTGTAAAGACTCTTTCTGTATTATGGATTTTTCCATGCTTCACGCCTCTGTTGTTCTTCAGTTTTTATAGGATACACCCAGTGGTGACTATTGCTTCATCGTTCAAGCCTTGTCTTATCATTTAGTGTTGATCATACTTTTTCTAGCTCATGAAAACTTTTTCCAATAGACTACGGTAACACTGTTTAGTGAAAGTCATTACATGTCTTTCTTTTCTCTGGGTTTGTTCAAGCTTATATAACCAAGGAACTTCACTTTAAACAATCGCGGAGTGTGCTGTGTACCTTATGTCTGTTTTTGTACGTTTTTTTGTACTCTGAAAATACTCCTGAAAGTACCATACTCCCTATGCCTAGTCTCAAGCTTCAGTAGATTGTGGGAATCTGAGTACTCCCAAACGTTCCTCCTGTTGTACCCTCAATGCCATGACTTCCCTTTCAGTGTATGGACTATTTCAAAACACTCCCAGTTTTGGTTCTTGGTCTGTCTCTTCTGCATTGGTTTGTGCTCAGTGTCTGTCAGAATCTTGGCTCCAAAGGCTGTCTGTATTTCGACCTGTACGTTTTCCCCTTTAGTAAGTGTTTAGGACTCTCTTAAAATATTACTAATGGCAGTTCTTGTTCTAACCTGACGGTCCTGTGTGCATCAGTGATCCAACCCTCACTTTTGATTGCCCTTGATGGGGGCTCTTGCCCTGTATTCCATGTGGGGTTGTGTTCTTTAGGATTTGTCATGCTCTTTCAAATCTTCTGATTGCGTGCTGGCTCTGTCATCGATGCCTTGTCCTGGTTGTAGTGGGGCTGACAGACTCTCTGATTACTATCAGTGGTTCCTGCCATCTCCCAGTGCTTAGGGACTGATTTAGGTCTTAGAGGTCTTACCGCCACCCTGCCGGCAGTCCCAAGTACTCTGCAGAGGTGACGGTGGCCTGCTCGCCGTATTTACATGTTGCGGCAATAGACATACTGCTGTGGTCTTTTCTGCTGGCTAGCAGTACTTCGTCACCGTAAGCCCGGCAAGATGGCGCTAAACCAATTAAGATGTATGTTCCTGATGAGCTGGCGGAGTTCTGATGTAGTGGGGCAATGGTGGCATGAAGACAGGTTAGTACTACTTATTTACATCTCAATACACATATAGGTTGTGTGTATATCAATATGTATATGTAGATATTGTGTACTGGCCATTATTTTTACATATAGAATTGCACACCAACAACATGCACACACCTTTGACTGTACACGCACATCCACCAGAAAAGCCTACCTTAGAATCCTGCGATAACGGGGTGGCTGAGTGTCGTGGTCTCGCAGCAGCAGCACAGTGAGACCTGGACAATGGCGTTGAAGACTGAATCGGTGGTGGGAGCCCTTTTTTGTTGGTTTCCGCCAACCCGAGCTTGGAGCTTTCCTTGCCACAGTTGCCTCATCAGAAAGGCACTTCGTAATCTCGACGGTGGGAATGTCAGCGGAACTCCCTCAAGGAGCCCCTTCATCTTCTGATGCCGTCAACCTGGGAGACAGATCCTGGCAGAGTCAGCTGGACCGCAGCGGCCTTCCCTCTTGTGCCCAGCCAAAATCTAAATCGAGCGGGTGGACCGCCAATGTGGTGGGCGGGAAGACTGCCAAAAAGCTACAGCGGGACCAGTCCCGCCAAGAGCTAAATCGGGCCCTTAATCTTCAGTGGTATTGTTGTATTCTGAATTCTCTGTATGGTGACTCTTGCATTCTTCTTGATGCCTAGTCTTGTACTCTAAAGGAATTGTTGAACTTGAAGTTGTTGAACTCTCAAAAAACACTGCATTGCTCTTGCATTGTTCTCTGTGATGGTGGTGTTTTGTTAGGTGTTTGTTAGACTAAATGAATGCTGGATAGCATTTTGTCCTGATGCTTTATTTTTCAGGACGTTATTGCTTACTCTTGATGGTGGTCTGATCTGAACCTCTTTTGCTCAATGGTTGTTGGGCTCTCACTGTGGCTACACTTGATGGCGACTGTTGCTGTGACCTCCAAGTCCAGTTCTTTAGGATTTGTTGTACTTGTGGAATCCTCCTGAGTGCAGCTTGTGGTGTGTTTTTAATGTCTTGTGCTCAGTGGTTCAATACTCTTTATCTCTGCTGTTTCTCTGTCCCTTGTGCCTTACATTTTCCTAAACGTATTTCCATCTCTTTCTCTAGGTAGCTCTCCCAATGATCTTGATTCCTATGTGCGTTTTGAGTTCCCGTATCCCAACATGGTAAGTGGAAAATGGTGCAACAACTGGTTTGGAGGGTGTTGGCTGGTGAAGGAGAGTTTAGCTTGACTTGGAAGATAAGTTATTCTGGTAACTGCAGTGTCAATTCATAAACTTTATTCGACAATTAAGTCATAAAAGCAGTACATAAAATACACAATTCCAAATACATAAAATTCCATTAAAATGTATACAATAAATATTTAAAAAAAGATTAAACTACAAAGGACTATTGCCGAATGTCATTTATCCTAAAATTCATAAAATCCATAAAACTCATCAATGTATACAGTCCAGGGTGATATTACACAAAGCTCAATTAAATGATACATCCCCTATATTTGCTGCTAAAATAAACAGGTGGATCTTAGATTCTCATTTCACTGACGTAATTGTTTTGCCCGAATTACCCATGCCTATTTCAAAAACTTGGCCACAGCTATAGCAATTGGGGGACTGGGGTCTGTACATAAAATTCTTAATGCCTCTTCATGTCTGCGGGTGCCAATCAGTTTACAAATAGGTTTCACCCACATCAATCTAGGAGCAACATAAAGGGGACAAAAAAGAGAAGATGACTTATAGACTCTTGTTCGTCCCTGCACCTAGGGCATTTATCATTGTCGTTTTCTCCTGCCCATTTAGCTGTAAATGACCTTGTTGGAAGGGAGCCAACTCTAAGTTGAAAATAGAGTTTACGGTTATACTGCTTCTCTATGGCATCCCAATATAATTCCAGCTTCGGTTGGGCCTTCAATTCCAGAAAACAACCTGTTAGATGTGAAGAAAGATCCTTTGTACACGCTTTTAAATTAACCATCTCCCAATAGTTAGCCTTCAGAATTTTTTTGGAGGGGAATACAGCATTTGCAGGGTCATCCCAGAGTTCCCCCATTCCCAGGCTGAATAACAGGGACCTAATGGCCTCAGCCAGTGTATTTTATGGGAGGAATCTTTGGCATTTATTTCCTTTAGGCCCCCCGCATAGTGCTGTAGTTCTTCTGTGGTCCATATCCTACGCCAATTCAGTAGCGGACGTAGGGAAGCAAGATCTTGGACAGATTTTTTTCCAAGATCCCACATTAATGGTGTCAGCGGGGTACTTAGCGGAATGCTAGTTGCCTTTCTCAAAAAAAATTTTTCCACTAGCGTCAAATTTCTTAGATTCTCAAACCCCCAAAGTTCAGCTCCATAAAGGGCCGTACTTAGCACCTTCTTTCCATATATCTCTAATAATGGGCTAATGGGTTTTGATACTGAGGAGTTAAACTTTTTCAGAAGAATACCTGCCTTCTGGTGATCATAAGAGTCATAAGATGTGATGTTTTCATGCCTCTATAAATTTGTTTCAGTTTTTCTCTTTTCATGACTTAGATGGGGTGGCAGAGTGGGCTAAAGAACGGTGTTTGATTAAACCCAGATCTTTTGACTGGGTGTGAGTGTTTGATTGATTCAGATGCTCCGTCCATCACCACCCCCTTTTGTACCGCTTTTGGCCGCCATAAGTGTGGCAGGGTATGCTCAGACGTGAGTCCCTTGCTCACTTTGCCACTGGATTCAAGCAAGCCGGGCTGAAGACGGCTGGAATGCCAGAAACCGGTCCTCGGAAGCTTGTTTCCGGTCCAGAGAAGACATGGCTTGGCAGTTCGGGCTGGACTGTTCCCATGAGGCACAGGGTCAGACTGATTTGCATATAGCCTTGTCTGAACTGGGGTGGCAGAGTGGGCTAAAGAACGGTGATGGATTAAACACAGATCTTTTGACTGGGTGTGAGTGTTTGATTGATTCAGATGCTCCGTCCATCACCACCCCCTTTTGTACCGCTTAGATGGGTGTATTAAATATCCAAGTATAATACAACTGCACTCTTTTCACTATGCTGTCTTCTTGACTTCTTGTTGTTGCTTTGAATCTCTCCATTATTGCTCTAACCATCTTGATTTGTTTTGCAGGAAGAAGCTCAAAGGGACAAAACAAATGTGATTAAGAACACTAATGGACCTGGTATGTAGATCAAATGACAGTGATTGTTTTTTTTTTTTTTTTTTTAATTTTTGAAGACCTTTATTATGCATGTTGCAGGAAAACAAATACGGGCCTACAACCATCCGGCCGGCCACGACATATATGAGCACAGGTGGCAACAATACGGTCTACCGACGGCATCATGTGATACAACAACAATTAATAACAGTTACACTGAAAAGGACGTGCCGCCAGGAAGAAGGATCAGTGAGGTCAAATTTTAAAGTTTTTGGTAAAATAAAACCATAAAGGAGAGGTGTAAAGAATATCCGAGTCCGTACATTGAGTCCACATGAATAGGCAACAATAGAAATGATATCAATTACGTAAAGCTCTTCGTCAAGGCGACAGAACAATAGGTAAAACAAAGCGGACAGCAGTAATCAAACTCGTGTCGCGCCCAGTGCCACCCACTCCCAACCATCCTCTGTCACAGACCCAGAAAGGAAATAAGTACAAGAAAGCGCAGGAAAAGAAGAGAAAAGGCCCATAGAAACTAAATATGTAAACTAAAATCTACCCCCCCACCCTGCACCAACGCGGAGGCTACGGCCTACCCCCCCCGACAATGTGCCTGTCGCCCCATAAAGAACCCGAAATATAGTTCAAGCAAGGAAAGAAGAGAGAAAGGAAGAAAATAAGAAAAACATCACCATGAAATATAGAGAGTGAGAAAAGGCCACCCTAATCTACAACCCTCAAAAAAAAAACCCTACAAGTGGAGCGGGAGGAGGAGCCAAACGAGTCATTCCCAGTATTCCGATCAGCGACAAAGTCCCCATACAATTTACAGTCATTGAAAACCAATTATTAATACAAAAGCAGCCAGGGAAAACTTTATAACATGTGCGACTTAAGCAAGGTTGTACAACTTCCAGTCCCGGTCCCACCCGCCCAGCAATCGGCAGTACATGGAGAACCTAGCCCTGACCCGACCTCGGACAGACCCAGGAAAGAAACACAGGAAGAAGGCCCGCCCCCACCAGGACAAAGAACCAACATGGCCGCCCATCAATGGAAAGAAACCCCATAACACAAAATGGCCAGTGAACGTCACCAATAAATACTGTCTTCGTCGCAATCAAGTTCCACGGTCCATCGGGGAAACACAGGGCCTCCGGGGCACAGGGCAAAGGCAACAGTGGCAAGACCCGGGCGTGAGGCCGTAACACTGTTGCAGGCGGCATATCAACCAGTCCCGGAGACAAAGGATACAAAGTAACACAGGCAAATGTACTGGCCGGCCCATGGCAGACGTCCATAGAGGCAGAGGCAGTCACGACTGCACCGTCAGAAATGAAGGGCCCTACATCCCTCGTCGGCTCGGTTGAAGATGAAGCCAGATTGGGCTTGCCCTCCACAGTACGATCGCCGCGTAGATCGGATGCCATTGCGTCGAGACCTTCACCCAGCGCTCTAAAGCCCGCATACATGTCCAAACGGAGGCTAGACAGGGCGGCCAGGATATCCCTGTAGGAGATCGGTGGTTGGAGCTCCTCACAGTCGTGTTCCCGGAGGGGAACGAGCATATCGGCTTTCAGCGCTCGTCGGGCGACACAACCCGCAGACATGGGTATGCACACCCCCTCAGTCTCCGAGGCAATCAATCCCATCCCGATGCGCAAGGCAGAGAGCAAGCCACAAAACGAGTGTAGCACAGGCCGTCCACAACACAGGGCTCCAAGTCCGTAGAGCCGATGAAGGTCGGACTGCCGAGACTGGGGGCTGTAGTACCACTAGCCGTCACCCCGGGACAGGATAGCAAGCATCCGCCGTTGCACCAAAATGGCCGTGTCCCCTTTATCTTCCGCTGCCAGTCCAAGACAAAGGCGCGTTACTTACGAGGCATCCTGAGGGTCAGGTAGACCACCGGGCTCCGATCGCGGCAGTTCATTGCAGGCAGCTCAGTCAGGAGCTCAATCCGGGGAGAGACGGCCCCCCTCTCAAGGTCAGCGAGTCGCAGGCAAAACGGCCGCTCCACAGCCTACTCGGCTCGGGGACGGCCGGTGGCGTGGTTCTGGGGTCAGGGCTTGACTGCAGCTATCGCGTATCTCCGGTTGCCGGGCAAGCTGGGAGGCCCGGGAAGGATGAATAAAGTCAGCACAGCAGGGCGCATCGTCCGCCGTCGGAGAAATCAGGATATGAAGCAGGACAACAGTGCGGAGGACAGGGAGTCGCCGGAGCCGGGAGCCTACACGTCCTCACCAGTCGCCATCTTGGCTCCTCCCCTCCATGACAGTGATTGTTAATGGAGCTTGTATGTGCCATGAGCAATCACAAAGTGAACCTCCTTGTTTTTCTGCCCCTCTGCCTCTCAACCTCTTAGCTTTCAGCCTGTTGTTCCTCTGCCACTGGACCACCTCTCTTTCAATCTACAGTTCCCTTTATTTCAGCGACTTCGAATTCAGATTCCTGTCCCCTGCCCCTTCATGATCTCATCCTAAACCTTGTTTTTATCCATCACTGGGCCTCTGTGAGAAAGCGTCCTCTTTATGGATGGTTGCCCCCACTTTCTGCTGAACTGCTGATGTGCTTTGACTGAGTGTGCCCTGGGCTCCTTCCAATCAGGTATCCAGGGCCTATGTTCTTTCCCTAAAACTGCATTGAAAACAAAACCCAATTGGCATCTCTGGCCACAGGTCACAGCCCCTGGTAAATGGTACCATAGGTACCCATGGCACTGTGACTAGGGAAGATCTCTAAGGGCTGCAGCACTTATTGTGCCAACCACCCTTAGAGGCCCTGTACCATTACACTCACACACTGCCTTTGCAGGCTGCGTGTTTTGGTGCAGAACAAAGTGAAGAGTCGACATGGCACACATCCCTGTGTGCCATGCCTACAACCCACTGCCCTGGTATAGATCAGTCACCCCTCTAGCTGGGTGCACTATACCAGTGGTGAGGGTACAGGAGCCCTGTAACCCTGCAGTGTCTAAGTCCATTCTTAGACATTGTAAGTGCAATTCTGCCGTTAGGAGTATATGGTGCTGGAAGTCTGTCATTACAAACTCCACAGCACCATAATGCTGCACTGAAATCTGAGAAGTGTGGTATCAAACTTTTCAGCACATTAAACCCACACTGATGCCAGTGTGGGATTGAATGAAAAATGTACACAGAGGGCATCTTAGAGATGCCCACTGAAAAACGACATACCACTAGTGTGGCTACTTTCAGCTGCCACCACTAGACATGTTTCTGGACCCCCGGGGCTGAGAGCCTGCTGCTCTCGGGGGGCCTCAAACAATGCACATCCTGGGATGAGCTGCCAAGCCTCCTCCCCAGAATGGGCAGGGTACACGAAGGGGAAGCTTCAAAGGTTTGCTGCCTTGTTAGCTTCCCCAGGCCACTTGCTGCTTTCAGCAACTTGTCCCCACTGGTTCTGACCCCCATTTTGGACGGGAAAACTGGCGAGAAAAACAAGTGAGGAAGAGAGGTGTGCCCACCTCTGCCAACTACACCCCTCAGGTGGGGGAGGCGAGGTGAAGCACAACTCTCAGTCCCCGCCATCTTGCAGATGGGGGGACCCAGTCAAGCAGGGAAAGGCTTATGCCCCCCTCCCATTGGAAGGGGCCCATTGGTCTCAACCTTTTTACCAACCTACAACACACCTAAATCTAATATTTAGGGGCACCTTGAACCTTGCTTCCTCAGACAAGAAACCAGAAGAAGAAAAGAAGCTAACAAGAGGAGGACGCCCACTGACTTGACCCCAGCCCTACAGGCCTGTCCTCACCTTGAACCTGCTTCAGCGAAATCCCAGTGTGTCCTGCAGCCAACAACCTAGAGAAACCTGGAGGACCTGCCTGCCTTCCATCCCAAAGACTGTCTCCTGTGAACACTGTTTTGTTCAACAACAGACTCCGCAAGGCTCCGCGGGTCTGCCCCACTCTGCACCCGACGCCCACTGCCCGAGTGGCACAACACCAAGAGGAGGACTCCCCGGCGATCCTGACCCGAGATCCAGTGATCCATGACCTGCCTCTGGCCGACGTCTGCAGCCGCAAACCGGAAAGTCCCTCCAACCGCAACCAGGAGCTGCTAAGAAGATCTGACTCGAAAAGGCACCCCTGCACCCGATGCCCCACGGCCTTGGGTGGCCCAACCGACAGTGCCTAACCAACCCCCAACATCCCAACTTACATCTCCAAGTGGTGGTCGCACCCAGAAGACCTTCGTCCCAGAGCCTGCAGTGTGTTTACAAACCGGAGAATCCCCATTAAAAGCTACAGGGAACCCAACGCCAGAAACGCACTCTGCACCGGTCTGCCCCAGTGCCCCTAAGGGTGCATCTTTTGTGCTGGCCTAAACCCCCATTTACCCTCAGCTTAAGTCCAGGAGCTTTGCTCCCACAACCCAGTGGCCTGCTCGTCAGCAGCCACCACCCGGTGGCCCCCTATCCCCTATTGGATAACAGTGGGCCTCAGCACTCTACACCCGGCCGCCCTAGTGCCGCTGAGGGTGTAACAAGAGTGCATCCTTTTTTGTTTTTTAAAACTGTTTTTATTTATTATTTAAACAAAAAAAAGAAATTATCAGCAGGTATATCTCACATAGCACCAGTGTGATACAGTAGGTGACAATCATAATTGGTAAGAATACAGTGTTCGCATTGTAGCAATTCTTCTCCATAAATCCCTTGTCCCACTCTCCCCTCTTTAAATGTGTCCCATACACCTCAACTATTCGTGGGCTCTGAGGTATTAAGCCCATGTCCTTCATATCGCCGAGTTGTATGTCCTCTTCCTCCATCTCTAAATTATAATAGCTTAACCATGGCTGCCAGACTCTCAGGAACTTCCTAGGGCACCCCCTTGCTTTATATACTGTTTGTTTCTGCCCCATATATATATCCATACCAGCCTGCCACTCTTTCATGGTGGGGAGTTCTGCTGCCCCCAGTACCTGGCTGCGTCTCGCTTTGCCACTATAAGTTCTAAATTACTTAGTAAAAGTTTGTATCTGGGTATGTCAATGTCTGATTGTATGCCTAGGAGAACGTACTTTGGATCTAATGAAATTTGTGTTTCTAGTATGTTATTCAGCTCTTGTATTATCCGTACCCAGTATCTACGTATTAGTTGACATTCCCATAGGGTATGTATATAGGAGACTCGCTCCGTTTTAAAAGCGCAGGCAGATTGGCTTCTCTGATCTGCCCATCGCATGGAGTCCCACCCTGTCATAATATACCCTGTGTAGTATTTTAAACTGGATCAGTCATAGCCTAAGCTTGATCGCCGCCTCCCTGGGGTACATCAAAGCTGCCTCCCAGTCTATATCTTCCAGACTAATTTCTTCCCATTTGCTTCTAAGTGTTAGTTAGTTGTCAGGCATATTGTTTATCAGGGTCTTGTACGTCCAAGAGGCTGCTTTTTCGGGTATCTCCTCTTGTAGCAACCGGCCTTCTAATGGAGCATATTCAGGAATATCTATGATGTCAGGTTTTTCCGTTCTCCAAGCGTGTCGAAACTGAATGTATTTATAATGCTGTTTATCTGTCAGGATGTATTCAGCCTAGAGATCTGCAAAGGATATCAACACTCGCCTTGCCTTAATATGTCTCCCAGTGTTGTGATCCCGATTGTGTTCCATCCTTTAAACCCCCACAGCTTTGCTAGTTCTGGTAGTCGCTTCCCTTTCCATAGAGGTGTGACCTAGGTAATCTTTTCCCCCATTTCATATGTCGTTTCGCTTCCTTCCATGCCTTAATCACCCTCTGTGTTGCTGGCAATAGGCCCCGCACTCCATGGCCCCCATATATGTAGAGTATATAAGAGTGTCTTCGGAATTGGAGGCTCTCTAGGGCGTATGTGGGATGTCCCCATTCGTTAATTACTGTGAGGTGCGCCTCCCTATATTACGCCTGGTTATCCAGTAGTGTGATTCCTCCATTGAACTGACTGCGTTGCAGCGTTTGTAGTGCTACTCTGGGGTGGCCTCCGTCCCATAGTAGTGTGCACACTTCATCGTTTTATCACCCGAAAAACCGCTTCCGGAATTTTGTAGTATGTGTTTTGGAGGATGCAGATTAACTGAGGTAGCGTTATCATTTTATACATGGCCACCTTCCCGAGTAGTGTCAAGGGGAGGCGCTGCCACCTAACTACATCCTTGTGAAATTCCGCTAGGACTCTCTAGATGTTATGAGCAAAGCAGTCTGTCACATTAGTGGAGATATATAGTCCTAAGTATTTAAAGCCATATTCTGCAATGGAAAGATGTATCGATATAAAATGTGTGTCTACGGAGCCACTGATTGACTCCCCCCCCCAATTAATGTTGTACCCCGCCTGTCTACCATATTCTTTAACTAAGTGGGGGGGGGAGTGTCGTGTCAGGGCTGGATATGTAGAGTAAAATATCTTCTGCATTGAGGGAGATTTGTTTATCCATCAACTGCCCCTCGGCATCTTGGAACCCCTTTATGTCTGGGTGTGTTCGAATTAAGCATGCCGATGGTTCTAGAACAAGTGCGAAACGCAGGAGGGATAGCGGGCAGCCCTGCCTAGTCCCTCGTTGAATGGAGAAGTCAGCTGATTTGACTCCATTAACCCTGAATCTTTGGGGTTTGTGTACAGTATATCAATTCAGGACCGGAAATTACGTCCAAAACCAAGTTTTAGAAGCACTGGTCTCAAGAATGGTCAGTGGACAGTATCAATGGCCTTCTCGGCGTCAAACGACAGAAGCATCTGAGGAGTAACTCTCTCCTTTGCCATATCTAACCAGTTTGCTAGTCTGCAGAGATTGAGGAGTGTGGTACGTTTAGGCATAAATCCTGACTGGTTCCTATGAATCAGTGACGTAATTATCGTCAATTGTCATGTAGCAAGGTTGGAAGCTAAAATCTTAGTCTCAATATTTAAAAGCGATATTGGGCGGTAGGACCCACAACCCTCTGGGGGTTTGCATGGTTTTGGTATGACCACCATTGTGGCCTGACAAAGATCTGGTGATAGTGTTTCTTCTCCCCTTGCCGCTAGGAACATATTCAGTAGATGGGGACCCAGTAACCTATGGTTTTGTTTAAAAGATTCCGCTGGTAGCCTGTTCGGGCCTGGGGTTTTGCCTGATTTTTGTTTAGTGATGGCGGCTTGTACTTCCTCTAGGGTTAGCTCCGCCTCTAGGGTTTCCTTGTCTTCTTGCCGCAGAGTGGGCATGACTATGTCAATAAGGTAGTCTCTTATGTGGTCCTCGTCTCATATCGGCTTGGCCTCGTAGAGGTTAGTATAGTAGGGTGCGAGTGCTCCCGCTATTGCATGTGCTGTTGTATGTTGCATGTCTGCTTCTACTATCTGACTTAACTAGTTTGCCTCTCTTTCATTTCGGCTTAACCAAGCTAGGAGTTTTCCCGCTCTATTTCTGGAGTTTTCCCGCTCTATTTCCCCGACTCATACAGTCTGTGTTGTGCGGCCAGAATTGAAGATCGTACTTCTCTGTCTACCAGAGTCAGAAGCTCCCCACGTGTGACCTCCAGCTGCCTAAGCAAGCCTACCTCATCATCCGGTGGGATACTACCTTCCAATTTTAAGAGTTGGCCTTCTAGGTTTTCTATTTGTAAAATTTCTCCCCTCCGTGTCTGTGCTATTGTTTCTTGTAGTCTACCTTGAAAGACTGCCTTGTAGGACTCCAAGAGGGTGGCTTCTGAGGACACTGAGCCCGCGTTCTTCTGAAAGAATAACTTCGTCTCTGCTCTAATAACACGGAGCTCCCATGTGTTCAGCCTCCAATCTGGACGCTGTCCGCGTTCCCCTCCCCTACTTTTAACCTCAGCGGTGAGTGATCTGAGATGCCTCTTTCAAGGTACTCTACTTCATCTACTGTCCGAATCTTCCCTGACGGAGCGAAGATTTAGTCAATCCTAGAAAGAGTTTTATGTGCCCCTAAGAAATAAGAATAACTATGATCCAGTGAGTGGTGTTGGTGCCAAAGGTCCGTCAATTCCAGTGATTTCACAAATTCCGCTAGTGGGGTAGAAACAGGAGTTCTGTAGTAGGGGATCTCTGTGTATAGTCATAATCTAGTGAATAGTCCCGCCCATGTGCGTGGACCCCGGCAATCAAAAATAATCTCTTAAGTTGTCAAAAAATGCAGAAATGCAAAGACACTTAAGAGAGCATTTAAAGACAAATAATGCAGCCTATATTCACAGGTTACACTGGCCAGTACTTCAACTAGAAATTCCACCAAAAAACCACACACACACAACACAGCCTGCCTAGTTTCTTCATAGAGAAACTTGCCTCTACCAGTAAAAGCAAAGGAATGATAGAGAGGACGGCATGGACAGACAAGCTCCATAGGCTGCCATTATGTGGCTTAAATAGGATACTGTGCCTTTAAGAGAACTTTCCAGAACTTCACAGTATCCCAGAATGCACTGCAGGTCCCTTTTACTTTCAGTTATTTTTTCCGGCTCCTGCTAACAGGACCCTGGCATTGAGCTCTCCCTTTTTCAAGGGTTTATTGGATTATTTGTGCACGTTTTGGATAAAAATGTTTTCAGCAATTATATCTTGGTGTTTCCCTTCTCTCTTGTGTGCTTGTTCAGGCTTTTTAGGGCTCTAAAATGCCTGCTCTTTTCGACAAGTGCCCCGCATGTGGAAGGAAGAAGTCCAAGACTGATCCACACGACGTCTGCATCATCTGTCTCCCTGAAGCACATGTCCCTGAAGACTGTGACATCTGCCAGAACCTTTCAGCAAGGACCCTGAGGGAAAGGCTGAAGATTAGGCTTCAAGGCCTAGAAGAGAGACGACTGCAGGCTGCAGGTGGGTCTGGGCAGGCTGGGAAGGTTCCCTTTGCCTCTGCTGAGGCCTCTGGGGGGCTCCCCAGAGGCAGGAAGACCAGCAAACGGTCCCGGTCTCCGTCGGCGTCGATGGCATCGACGACGACGTCGAGAGGGATGACGACGGTGTGTTCCCTATCTCCCCGGGGCTCCGGGTCGAGACGGCGTGAAGAATCGACGTCGAAGAGCCTGGTTAGGCCGCCATCAAGACCACCGTCGACGGCGTCTTCGGCGTCGTCGTCGACGTCCGCGTCGAGCTATCGGCGTCGAAGAAGGAGCGACAGGCGTCGGCGCTCGCCGTCGAGGCGACACCGCCGGTCGCCGTCGAGAAGACGGTCGGCGTCGAGGGGATCCTCGGCGTCGAGGACCTCGAGGCGGTCGGCGTCGGGGAGGAGTCGACGCTCGCCGTTGAAGACTGAACGTTCGACGTCGCGGAGGCGGCTTTCGGCGTCGAGGAAGAAGCGATCGACGTTGCGGAGGCGGCGTTCGATGCCGGAGTTGCGGAGGCGACGTTCGACGCCAGAAAAGCGACGCTCAGCGTCGAGAAGGAAGAGATCGGCGTCTCTGAGTTGTTCCAGCTCTCCTAAACGGCGCAGAAGGAGTTCTGGCGCCAGAAGTCACGCTGGGTCTGGTGGAGGGCGCCGGAGACGGCGATCACCTACTGGAGGGGCTGGTTCGCAGTCCCCTCCCCCGAAGAAGACACCAGGATCGGTGTACTCGGTGGTATGTACACCGCCTCGGCTGAAGTCGCCCCCTCCTCCTGTACCTAAGGAGGATCCTCCCATCAACCCTCCGCTACCACCACTTCCTCCCTCAGGACAACCACCACCACCGCTTCCGCCGCATGGGCCCGCTCCTCGGTCGGAGATACCTCCTGTTCCTCCGCCAAGGTCGGTGTCACTGCCTCCCCTTCCTACACCGCCTAAGGGGACGCCTAGACTGAAACCCCAGGATAGGCCACGGAAGACGCCTCCACGGAAACCTGCGGAGCGCCCATGGACTGGTAGATCGCGCTCTTGTTCCAGGAGGAGGGAACGATCGCGCAACAGGTCATCCACGCGGTCGAGACGAAGCCACAGGAGGCGCAGGTCTCATTCCCATACGAGGTCCTCGGAGACCAGGGACTACTCTCCAACTTTGTCGGGGTCACCGGATACAAGGGTGTCACCGGTTGATGATCTGGTGGCTTTTCACGATGTCCTGTTAAGAGGTGCAGCAAAATTTGGCATCTCATTGACGGTGCCCACGCCCAAGACATCGGTAATCTTCGAGACACTGCACCAGAAACATCTGTCTCGCCCATTATTGCCACTGGTACCGGGCCTGGAGGGTCCGGCCATGGACCTTTTTCTCACTCCGGCGGTGACTAAGGCGGCCCCCTCGAGACTACAGAAAAAATACCAGGCTCCCGATTCGGATCTGGCCTTTCTAAGACTGGAACCTCCTCCGGACTCTGTGATTGTGACGGCGGCTCGTAAACAGCATGCCACCACTCCGTCATCCACAGTCCCTCCAGACAAAGAGTCTAGATGGATGGATTTGACAGGGAGGAAGATGTGTGGGACGTCGGCGACCTCCATGAAGGCTGCGAGTGCTACGGCCTTGCTGGGGCGCTATGACCGTGCTCTCGGACTCCCAACAGCAGTTTGTGGAACATCTGCCTCGTGACAAGAGAGAAGATTTCCAGGAGGTGCTAAATGAGGGGATGTTGGTGGCGAATCAGGTCATCAGCCCCGCAGCGATTCTTCCCTCTTGGCGGCGCATGGCTTCTGCCATGGGATTAACCAGCGCCGACACGCCTGGCTCCGCCTTAAGTCACTAAAACCTGACGCACAACAAAGGGTTGCCAATCTTCCATTCTCTGGCGAAACCCTATTTGGGAAACATGCGGATGATGAAATGGCCCGCATGAAGGCGGAGGCCGAAACACTCACGGCTGTGGGTCTGTAAAAGCCCAAGGAGTCAAAGAAATCGTACCGCCCGTTCCAGAGACGGTTCGGGGAACAGGGCAGAGGGCGTGACCAGGCTTCGGGACAGCAACAGCAACAACTGCAGCAGTTCCGTAGGCCGTTCCAGAAGCGCCAGAGGGGCAGAGGCGGCCAACAGTCGACACAGTCTAGGCCCTGAGTGCTTACTTCCCCTGCATCCGTTAACTACTCCGGTGGGGGGAAGCGTTCAATTATTTCTGGCAGAGTGGAGAAAAATTACTCAGGACAAGTGGGTGCTGAATATTGTTTGCAATGGATACAGTCTTCGGTTCACCAGCCCGCCTCCATCGATTCCTCCGGTCGGCTCGCAGTATCAACTGCGCGAGCTCCAGGCGGAGGCCGATATCCTGTTAAGGAAAAGGGCGATAGAAGATGTACCTCTGTCCCAGAGAGGAAGAGGTCTGTACTCCCGGTTCTTCCTGGTTCACAAGAAGGACAAGAACGAGTTCAGACCCATTCTGGACTTGCGACAGGCAAACAAATGGATTCGCAGAGAGAAGTTTTGCATGCTGTCGTTGCATCAGATTTATCCTCAGTTGCAACAGGGAGACTGGCTATGTGCTATAGACCTACAGGATGCATACTTCCATGTGCCCATTGCACACAAACACTGGAAGTTCCTGCGATTCCAAGTCGGCGCCAATCATTATCAATACACAGTACTCCCATTCGGGCTAAAGTCTGCGCCGAGAACATTCTCGAAGTGCATGGCGGTGGTAGCAGCACATCTGAGGAAGAACAAGGTGTTTGTCTACCCGAACCTGGATGATTGGTTGATCAAGGCCTCCTCCTTCTCGGAAGCTCGAGCACACTTCCAGAAGACGTGCGTTCTCTTGAACAAGCTGGGGTTGCACATCAACATGTCCAAGTCTGTCCCGACTCCGGTCCAATGCATACAGTACTTGGGAGCCTCCATCAATACGCTGTCAGCAAGCGTGTCTCCTTCGGAGGAACGACTGTTATCACTCCTTTGGAAGGCTCAGGCTCTTATGACCACTCCATCTACAACAGTGAGGACGATGTCTTCTCTACTGGGATCGATGGCCTCTTGTATCTTCCTAACGCCACACGCACGACTGCACATGAGACCGTTGCAAGAGTGCTTGGAGGACCAGTGGGGTCCGAGGAAAGGATCTTGGGACGACAAGATATGGCTGTCTCTGCATGCTCTTCAGTCTCTGAAGTGGTGGTGTTCAGCGGAGAATCTCCTCAGAGTGGTTCCCTTCCACAAGGACATTCCCTCTCAGACTATTGTGACGGATGCTTCTCTCCATGGTTGGGGGGGCGCACTCCAGAGACTTACAGTTTCAAGGAACGTGGTCCCCGATGGAGTCCACGTATCACATCAATTTCCTGGAACTCAGAGCTGTTCACTTGGCACTGAAGGCCTTTCATCCGTCCTTCCAGACCAACTCTCTGCTTGTACAGACGGACAATACGACCACAATGTATTACCTCAACAAGCAGGGGGGCTCGAGATCAAGCACTCTGTCGCAGGAGGCGCAGGCGATCTGGCCCTGGCTTCTGGCCAGAGGACTGACGATAACGGCTACCCATCTACCAGGTGTGCAGAATGTTCAGGCGGACGCACTGAGCAGACTGATTCAGGAAAACCACGAATGGGTCATAAACGACGAAGTACTAGGAGAAGTCTTCGCAAGGTGGGGGACTCCAGACGTAGATCTGTTCGCCACCGCCGAAAACAGCAAATGCCGAGACTTCGCCTCCAGGTACTACCAGAAGGGGACGCTGGGGAATGCGCTATGGATCAGCTGGTCGAACAGCTTTCTGTACGCTTTTCCATCCATTCCCCTGATTCCGGCGGTACTCATCAAGCTAGCCCGGTCCAGGGCGCGGATGATACTCATTGCCCCGGAATGGCCCAGGCAGTGGTGGTTCACCGACCTGCTTCACCGGTCTCTCCTTCCTCACATACGGCTGCCGTGCAGCCCGGACCTTCTCACGAAGTTCGGGGGGCAGATGTTGCACCCCAACCTCTCGTCTTTGAGTTTGGCGGCATGGCTCCTGAGATAGTGCAATATGGCCATTTGAATCTGCCCGAAGATTGCATGGACATGCTGAAGGAGTCTAAAAGACCTTCCACTCGGACTTCCTATGCTTACAAGTGGAAGAGGTTCTGCATCTGGTGCAAGTCCAAGAACTGTGACCCGATGACGTGCAAAGAAGACGTCATCCTTCCTTACCTTCTACATTTGGCGCAGTCTGGACTTAATGTCCATTCCATTAAGGTTCATCTTGCTGCATTGACGGCCTACAGGAAATGCCCTTCACAGACTTCCTTCTTCCAGATCCCTGTGATCAAAGATTTTTTGGAAGGCTTGAAGAAAGTGATCCCTCCTGTCAGGCTTCCTTCACCTTCATGGGAATTGAATGTGGTGCTGTCCAGATTGATGAAGGAGCCTTTTGAACCTATTCATAAGGCTTTGTTGCAGCACCTGTCCTGGAAGGCGACGTTCCTCGTGGCCATTACATCGGCCCCGCAGGGTGAGTGAAATTCAGGCGTTGTGTTGCCAAGAACCTTATACTTTATTTCATGCTGCTAAGGTTGTTATGCGTACTCACCCTAAATTTCTTCCCAAGGTTATTTCTGATTTTCATGTCAACCAGACTATAACTTTGCCTACGTTTTTTCAGAATCCTTCATCTCCAGCGGAAAGGTCTTTACATTCCCTGGATGTTAGGAGGGTGTTGAAATTTTATCTGGATAAGACCAAAGATATTCGTAGGTCAGACCAATTGTTCATCAATTATGGATCAGTCAGGACGGGTCTTGCTACCTCTAAGCAGTCCATCTCTAGGTGGATTGTGTCCTGCATACAACTTTGTTACCAAAAGGCTAATAAGACCTTGGGGGGTACACCTAAGGCTCATTCCACCAGGGGCAAAGCTGCCACGACGGCGTTGCTCCGTAATGTTCCAATTGCAGAAATCTGCAAGGCCGCCACTTGGAAGTCGGTCCATACCTTTGCTAAGCATTACTGCCTGGACACTGATGCCAGGGCAGACACTGAGGTTGGGCAGGCTTCGCTGCGAAATCTGTTCGCACAATAGTGGTGTTATTTCTCGTTTCTCCACCGCCGCTTTGGTGTGGGGATGGGCTTGCCATTCTATTCACTAGATTATGACTATACACAGAGATCCCCTACTACAGAAGGAGTAGTTTCTGTCCTGTAACTCCAGTTCTGTAGTAGGGGTATCTCTGTTATAGTCATAAGCGCCCGCCCGCCTCCCCGGTGGAGAGAGATATTCATGTGAGGAATGCTGCAGGTCAGGCGTGTTACGCCTTCAAAAAGAACTGAAAGTAAAAGGGACCCGCAGTGTATTCTGGGATACTGTGAAGTTCTGGAAAGTTCTCTTAAAGGCACAGTATCCTATTTAAGCCACATAATGGCAGCCTATGGGGCTTGTCTGTCCATGCCTTCCTCTATCATTCCAGAGGCTTTTACTGGTAGAGGCAAGTTTCTCTATGAAGAAACTAGGCAGGCTGTGTTGTGTGTGTGGTTTATTTTTGGTGGAATTTCTAGTTGAAGTACTGGACAGTGTAGCCTGTGGATATAGGCTGCATTATTTGTCTTTAAATTCTCTCTTAAGTGTCTTTGCAGTTCTGCATTTTTCAAACAACTTAAGAGATTATTTTTGATTGCCGGGGTCCACGCACATGGGCGGGACTATTCACTAGATTATGACTATAACAGAGATACCCCTACTACAGAACTTGAGTTACAGGACATAAACTACTCCTTGTTTGGTACTCACTTCCTAGTTCAAACTGATCACAGACCTCTCAGATGGCTAATGCAGATGAAAGGTGAAAATCCTAAACTGTTGAGGTGGTCAATCTCCCTACAGGGAATTGACTTTGTAGTGAAACACAGACCTGGGACTGCCCATGCCAATGCAGATGGACTTCCCAGGTTCTTCCACTTAGAAAATGAAGACTCTCTAGGGAAAGGTTGGTCTCATCCTCTCGTTTGGGGTGGGGGGTTGTGTGAGAAAGTGTCCTCTTTCTGCATGGTTGCCCCCACTCTTTGCTGAACTGCTGATGTGTTTTGACTGAGTGTGCCCTGGGTTCCTGCCAATCAGGTACCCAGGGCCTATGTTCTTTCCCTAAAACTGCATTGAAAACAAAACCCAGTTGGCAACTCTAGCCACAGGTCAGCCCCTGGTAAATGGCACCACAGGTACCCAGGACACTGTGACCAGGGAAGACCTCTAAGGACTGCAGCAGTTAGTGTGCCACCCTAAGAGGCCTTGTACCATTACACTCGCACACTGCCTTTGCAGGCTGCGTGTTTTGGTGCAGAACAATGTGAAGATTCGAGATGGCACACATCCCTGTGTACCATGCCTACAACTTACTGCCCTAGCTTAGATCAGTCACCATCTTGCAGATGGGGCACCCAGCCAACCAGGCAAGGGCTTATGCCCCCCCTCCCACTGGAGGGTGGCATAATAGGGAGTGTACCCACCCCAGGGATGGGACCCATTAGCCCTAACCTTTTTACCGACCTGTTACGCCCATAAATCTAGTATTTAGGGGCACCTCTGAACCTTGCTTCCTCAGACAAGAAACCAGAAGAAGAAAAGAAGGAGGACCAAACAACTGTGCCAAAGCTCATAAGAGGGGCACCCCCACTGACTTGACCCCAGCCCTACTGGCCTTTACGCACCTCGAACCTGCTCCAGCGAAATCCTGGTATGTCATGCAGCCAGCAACCTCGAGAAACCAGGAGGACCTGCCTGCCTTCCATCCTAAAGACTTTGTCTCCCTTGAAATCTGGATTTATTCAACAACACACTCCAGCTCCGCAAGGATCCGCGAGTATGCCCCACTCTGCACCTGACGCACAAGGCCCGAGTTAGAGTGGCCCAACACCAAGAGATCCAGTGATCCCTGACCTGCCTCAAGCCTCCAGCTGTCACCTGCAGCCTCAAACCGGAATGTCCCCCAAACCGCGACCAGGAGCTGGTAAGAAGATCCGACGAGAAAAGGCACCCCTGCACCCAACACCCCAAGGCCTTGGGTGGCCCAACTGACGGTGCCTAACCAATCCCCAACATCCCAACTTACTTCTCCAAGTGGTGGTCGCACCCAAAAGACCTTCATCCGCGAGCCTGCAGTGGGTTTGCAAACTGGAGACTCCCCATTGAAAGCTACAGGGCACCCAACGCCAAAACAGCACTCTGCACCCGGGGCCCCATGTGCTAAGGGTGCACCTTTTGTGCTGCCCTAAACCCCCATATGCCCTGAGCTTAAGTCCGGGAGCTTTGCTCCCACAACCCAGTGGCCTGCTTGTCAGCAGCCACCAACCAGAGGCCCCTTAACCCCCAATGGATAACATTGGGCATCAGCACTCTGCACCCAGCCGCCCTAATGCTGCTGAGGGTGTAACAAGAGTGCATTCATAACCCTGGGGGATCCCTGAGTCTAACCCCAGAATACTAACTCCCACAACAAAGTACTTACCTGTTAACCGATAACACTATTTTCCTCCATAGGATAACATTGACTATTTTTTAATGAAAAGTTTGTAAATTGGAAAATCTAAGAAATCCTTTAAAACTGTAACTAAATAACCAAAACGCTTTTACTTACCTGTTTACAGGAAATTTCCCAGTGCAGTGTCCAGGTATACTGCACTGTGTAAGAAAAGTAATCTGAAAATAACTTGCATGATATTCTACTAAAAATCCTAAACAAAGTATATGTACTGTGTTCTGAAAAGCATTGCATTATCAGTAACACAACTCAAATCAAAGTACATTTACAATTGCAATTCAAACTGTGTACAAACTGCATTACTACTGTAAAGTATTTATTGCTTACTTGTGCCAGGCTTGCTTGGCTCTAGAAAATAAAATAACTAAAAGAATATTTGTATACAAAAACAATTGCTCTGAAGTTCAGTCTTTGAATGTGTGAATTAATTTGCTGATTGAGTGTGTACAACAAATGCTTAACACTGTCCTCTGATAAAGCCATACTGCTTGACCACACTACCAGGGCCGGACTGGGAACCAAAATCAGTCTTGGCAAACTGCTTGGCCTGCCCCCCTCGGGGGCAGGGAGGGTACGGCCGAGCTGTTTGCAAGGGCCGGTTTCAGCCGATTTTGTTCCAGCGGGCTGATATTGCCGGCCCCCAATAACAAAACCGGCCCCCAGCGGCCCAAAACCGCCCCCTACCCTGGTGGCCAACCCGGGAAGTGCCCAGTGCCAGCCACAGCCAGTCCGTCCCTGCACACTACCACAAATAGAGAGTGAGGTGCTATCTACTTTACCCCTGCCTAGCTTTTAGGTTCCACTGGACTCTGTACACACTATACCTCACTTTGGTATAGTATATACAGAGCCAGCTTCCTACAGCATCCTCTCCACCAACTTTGCATCCCTCTTACCCAGGGAGACCTTAATTTCAGTAACTAATCCAAGACCATGGTTTCATGGGGAAGCATCTTAATGTTGGCAGCAGTCCTACCGATATTACTATAACCAGAGAGAACAATGCTCCATCCTGATTGTTTGGATTGAAAATTGTGGCATGCTTCATTTAACCTCATCAGCGCGGCGCAGATTCCTGCGCTGTGCTGAACGTTCTAATGAGCCAACGGGCTCATGACGGAACGGTTCCGTCATGAGCACAGGCCAACCGACGCTCATGACGGAACCGTTCCATCATGAGCGTCAAAGGGGTTAAGTTGTGTTATAAATAGAGAAGGAAAAACACTTCATGAATACAACAGTCGGGTAGCAGGTTCGTCTCAGTGGCAGCAGGGCTTCTCATAATTAGTGTGCTTCACGTGTCTGCAAATAAGTGGTAGTCCGACAGTGCTGTTCCTTTCATTTGCTCTACCTCTTGCTCTGCCTGCTGCTATGTTTGTGATGCACCTCCTTAAACTCAGTCAGCTATCTTCCACTGGCCCTACTGTGGTACTAGCTAATAACATGGAGGGGTATGGGTTGATGGGTGTGTGTATTTCTTTTTTAAATTTTTTTTTACACTTTTTATCAGTACTTCAAAAAGGCACATACAGTTCTTATAACACAGTGTAAGTGCAGTCCAGTGATATACATTTCTACAATATTATACCTACTATCAGTTGGGTGTGTGTATTTCTGACTAAATGTGAATGTTGCTCAGAAAGTGTGTTCTCAGTTTAGAGAACCTGTACATGGAACAATTAAAGGGGCTGAGCCTATACCTGATGATGACCAATCCATTTAGAGATGTGAATCTATTATTATGCAGATTCATAGATGAAGGGTTGTGCCTTTGGCAAAGAATGGTATTGGAGCTACCGGCTTTCCTGGAATGACTGAATAGGCAAGATATGCATCTTCACTTTACATGGTCTTTCAGTAACGGGTAGTTTCATTTCTTGACTTAGTTATTCAGACCCAGAATTGTTTGCCACTATCCATTCCAAGTATGTAGAAAGAAACTCTTTCCTCCTTTTTGAGTCTGTTCATTGCAGAACGGCTTTGTGGGCAGTATCTTTTTTTTAAAGAAGTAATTTATTCTTTTTCACCTGCTTGTTCGTTTGTCCAAGCCATAAGCCCTTTACTGCAGGACATCAGCCTCATTTCCCTATACCACTATCCCAGGACCATTTTCTACTTTCCAGTTATTCCTGTGTCACAGTCCACCTTCTCCTCTTGATTCACATCTTTCTTCTGCCCTAGAAAACTTTTCTCCTCATTTCCTTTTATTACTCTGTCCCACGCTGCCTTTTCTTTCCCATACTCTCTACCAGAAGACCCCTCCGCCTTCTCCTTGTTTTTGTGACACATTTCGCCCTCTCTTGTTGTGTGATATTCAAGGGTTTTAATTTGCAATTTTCGTTATATTTCTTCTTTCAGTTTTTAAAGAGCAATTTAAGCTTTCTATCAATCGAGGACATCGTGGACTGAAGAGAGCGATACAAGCCAAAGGCATCAAGTTCGAAGTTATCCACAAGGGGTAAGAAAGAGCTGATTGTGAGCTCTATTGACAGAGGACCTTGATGCAAAGTGTGTTTGTTGGCTAGTCATTGGAACATCTTAAATAGTGGACTGCCTGCTGGCAATAATTGTGCCCTCAAAGGGAAAGCAGTATTTGTGGGCCTTCATGGGCCCTCTTTAAGTGGGGGGGGCAGAGGCAAAGGCATTGGCATTCACAGCAGATAATTCTGTGACACTACAGGAAACATCCAAGGGGCATAACAATTGTATTGTAATGTAATTGCATTTATATAGCGCGTACTACCCCTGACGAGGCGTCAAAGCGTTTTTTCGATAGAAGAGTATCTGGCGAATGAAATGGATACATGAGTAGATAGGCTGCAACTACATTGTATACTCTATGGAAAACACATCTCTAGGGGTTAGTGTGATGCTAATGGACTCACAGGCCCCCGGCCCTGGATGAATCAGCAGAGGCCCCGCCGGGCGGTCTAACTACATCCAGGCAGTGGGCCTGAGCAGAAGAGGAAGCATCGTTTTGCTGTGCCTTCTGGTCGGCTGCTGCGATCCCGGGAGGGGCGAGGACACCATGGCACTTGGACACCAGGGTTAACAGCGCCGGATGCTCCAGGAGCTCTGACCGGGAGGATCCGCAGTGTGGTGAGATCATCCTGGCCGGCCCTCCTCACCCTTTGGGGGCTGCATCGAACTGTTAGGAAACCAATGTGGGATCACACTGCTTCACCTCCCAGCGGGTCGCCCCTGAGCATTGTGGTCAATGCAGTTCACCAAGCGTGTATGCTTGCAGGATTGTCTCGAGTAATTACAAAGTTGTACTGGCCATCTCTATACACGTGTTTCTGGATCATTGTCAGTCATCATTAGAGATTAGGCATCAAATGTTTGGGGTTGCTGAGCAGGCTGCCAAAGTATTCTCAGGTCACAGTACCTCTCAAGGCGCGCAGGTGCCTTCCCACGAGCTTGTCAGCTCAACCGGCTCGAGGGAGCCTTTTAAAGAGGAAACCAATGTGGGATCACACTGCTTCACCTCCCAGCGGGTCGCCCCTGAGCATTGTGGTCAATGCAGTTCACAAAGCGTGTATGCTTGCAGGATTGTCTTGAGTATTTACAAAGTTGTACTGGCCTTCTCTATACATGTGTTTCTGGATCATTATCCGTCGTCAGTAGAGATTAGGCATCAAATATTTGGGTTTGCTGAGCAGGCTGCCAAAGTATTCTCAGGTCACAGCACCTCTCAAGGTGCGCATCGAACTGTTAGACCTTTCTCCATGCTCCCCTAGCTTGAAGGTTAGCTTTGCAGTGTGAGGTGGGAGCAGAGGTGACCGGCAGCATGCACACTACCGGACAAGGGCCCTGGGAAAGTCTACGAACCAGAACCCATGCAGTTACTGCCTTGTGCTCCTTAGGGCTGCCCCCTCCGCCCGGGGTCCTACATAATCCTGTGCTGACCGTCTGTGGGGCGCTCCTTCTGGGGGGTGAAGACTCTCTTCTCCACAGGTTGCCTCACACTGTGGGGATGTTACCTAGGGGGTTGGTCAAGAAGCCGGCAGGAAACCCGACTTTTAATTGACCCAGGCAGTCGGTGGTGGGTACTCCTGCGGCTCCCCCTCTTTTTTCCCTCTCACCTGAGCCGATGTCAACCAGGTCAAGCACTCTACCAGCCCCATGCAATAATAGAGGGAAGGGACCTCAGGGAACGCAGCAAACCAAAATGGACAGGTATACACTCCCCAAGGGGGTGCCTTCTGCAGGTAACTATCGGGCACGCCGGCACAATCCGCTTTGGCATCCCCGGAAACGGAGTCGCTCACTCTGCTAGACACGATGACAGCAATTAAGGGGGTGAGAACCTCCCTGGATGCAAGAATCTGCACAATGATTAGTGTCTTGCTAATGAGAGCTGATTTTTTCAATATGGGTGCATTTGTGAAGGAGGTGGAGGATACCACTGCCTCTCTTAAGACAGATATAACTGCGTTGCAGGCCCAGGTCTGTGAGCAGCGCCACTTCCAAATCCCTAGAAGCCAAGCTGGAAGACCAGGAGGACCACTCCCGGCGCAATAACATCCACATCATTGGAGTAACCGAGCGTGTGGAAATGCTGGCGGTTGACCTGCTTGTGGAAGGACTTGTATTGAAGATGCTCCAGCCCCGTGGCCTCTCCAACTACTTTTTGGTGTAGCTGGCCCACCATGTCCCGGGGACCCAGCCAAAAGCAAGAACTCCAGCCTGCCCTATTATTGCTAGAATATTCAATTAACGTGACTGTGAAGTTCTCCTTCAAACGGCCCGCAGCCTCTTCCTCTTAAGTATAAAAATGTTGCCATTACAGTCTTCCTGGACTTTACTTTGAAAGTTCAGAAAATGCTCTGCTGCTTTTTCGAAGTGAAGAAAGCGCTCCGAGACCACGAGAGCAAATATTCCTTGATCTTCCCAGTGACATTCTGTGTTGCGGCCGAGGGTAAGACCTGATACTGGTCCCGCCCTGAAGACATATGGGGCTGGTTGGAGAACCGTTGGGAACCCTGGCTGCGGGCATGATTTGAAGGCTGAAGTGGAGGGGCTGAGGCATTGAAGCAGCAAAATGGAGCTGGCCATCGCCAGCAAGATGGAGATCCCATCAGCGACCCGGCGCAATGACCACTCAACTGGTTGTAATTTTATAGCACTCGCGAGAGACATGAGGGGGTCACCTCACATTTGGCCTCCGTATTCTATAGTTTACATATGTTGGGTTGGGGCGACAAGTGCTCTGCAGAGTTGGGGGAGTGGTAGCTTCTAGACCTACCATGCAGGGAGGGGGGTTATGGTTGGGGGGTTGGTGTTTTATTTCTTATTCTTTCATCTTTTATATCCATAGTAGCACACTGCCACTAATGAAGCTGTGACTGTCCCGGCCGAAGCCCTGTCTCCTCCTGACTTAGGACCTTAATTCCCACCACTCATGGCCACCACACTAACCTCTCCCCGTTTCAAGGTGCTCTCCTGGAATGCAAACGAGCTGTGGGACAAACTTAAAAGGGGAGTGGTATTCTAATACTTCAAAGGATATGCCCCAGATGTTGTGCTCTTTCAGGAGACGCATCTCCATGGGCACTCAATTTGTGCCCTAGACAGATGGGGATACAAAATTGTGGTACACGTGGGATTGAAGACCGCCTGAGAGGGGTGGGCATTGTACTACGCAAATCCCTACCACTCATCATACAGAGTACCTGGCCAGATTCACTTGGTAGATATGTTGCGCTCTCTGAGCGCTTGGAGGGAGAAGTGATAAATATCATCTTGGTTTCCCCGAGATTGCGTGGGGCATTGTTCCTTGACCTGGGTGCTTTTCTGCTTTGCCTCCCTGAGGGTGGACTGATTAGCTGCAGAAATTTTAACCTGGCCCTAGATGACTGCAGGGGCCATTGGCCTCTCAAGACAGAGGGACCCTCCCGCAGGCCGCTTGCCTACTTCCTGACTGATTGACACCTGGTGCATCCGTAACTCCGCGACACAACACTACACATTTCACTCTGGCGCATGGTAGCCTTTCGTACATTGACTACATTCTCACTCTTGAATCACAGCTCCCATGCTTCATGGAGGTCCAGCACTTTGTAGGAGGCATTTCTGACCATTTCCAGATATGGGTGGTGTATGAACATCCACCCCTCCACAACCATAAAAGGATTGTACTCAGCCCATGGTACCTTAAGGTGCCTCGTATCCGCAAGGGCCTCTGTGAGGCCACAGAGAGATACTTTGGCGAGAGCGAGACCTCTGGGGGCTTTCCAATGACCTAATGGGAAACTTACAAGACAGTCATAAAGGGTCAGTCCCTTTCACTAATGGTGGGACATAAAAAAGAAAAGAGGGCATGCATGGAGGGGCTAGAGAGTGAGATCGAAGTCCTAGAGACAAAGCTGGTAGACTCGAATCACACGAACCGTGACGGCGTGCGCCACGCTCTCAGTTTCAATCAAAAGGAGTATAGGGACGCTGCGGAGTAGGCAACAGAGCCAGCTATCATACAGCCCAACAGCATCTCTATGAAGTGAGAGACAGAGCAGGGAAACTCCTAGCTTGTCTACACAAGAAAGAAAATATGAACAGATGGGTCCCTATCATACGAACGAACGGGTGGGAACGAGTTGACACCCGACAGGGAGTGGCGGACGCCTTTGCGGCCTATTACACATGCCTCTACTCTCCGGCCCTCACAGCCTCTGCCGAGGAGTCTCTTGAGCTACAGGCTGATATTCGGCTACCTGGGCTGACACCAACAGATAAGGCGCTCTTGGAGAAAGAATCCGTAGAGGACAAAAAAATCCAGGAGATCCAGGATTTAACCCCACCAGACTGCCAATTGAACTCTACAAACTCACGGCCCCTACTGTTGTGCTTCATTTAAAGCAAATGTATAAGGAAAGCCGGCATTCTGACCTTTTGATCAGAGATTAGCCAGTATCATAGTGATATTCAAAGAGAGTAAAACTCCTAATGATTGTTCCTCATACAGGCCGATCTCACAATTAAATGCTGAAGAAAAATATTGGCAAAAGTGCTTGTCACCAGGCTGCTTTGGGTGATAACGTCATTAATCCATCCTGATCAATCTGGCTTTATGCCAAGGCGCAATACCTCACTTAACCTGAGCTGCCTACATGGCGTTTTGGGACGTGATGAGAGGCTCAGTGAAGATGCCCTCGTACTGTCTCTTGATGGGCGTACAGCCTCTGACACAGTTGAGTGGCCAAACAGGTTTGAGGCCTTACCCTCGGCCCACGCTGTTTGGCGTGGGTATGACTTTTACAAACCTGGCCCTCTGGCCCAGATGACGGTCAACAGTGGTACATCCTCGATGTTCCAGCTGTGGCACGGCACACAAGAGGGCTGCCCACTCTCTCCTCTCATTTTTGCCCTAGTTATGGATCCATTAGTGGCTTGGATCAGGCACGACCCCCTGATCTGAGGACTAAAATGGACAGAGGACTGGAAGGTCCGAATCTCCTTTTACACAGAAAACATCCTGTTGAATATATCTGACCCTGTCCATTCCCTTCACAGGATAATGCACATCCTTACCCTATTCTGCCGCTTCTCAGGATATGCTATCAATTGGGATAAATCCCTCATTTAGCCCCACAACTGTGTCAAGACTGTGCTGCCAATATCACGGCGGGGGGGAGGGGGGGGGGGGGGGGGGTTCCTTATCTAGGGATTTACAGTACAGCGGATCCAGAGTTTTTTTTCGCACATAACCTGGAGCCACCTCTTGCATGCCTCCGAGGAGATATACAACATTGGAGGACCCTGCCTGTGTCACTCTTAGGGAAGACTGCCCTGTTTAAAATGATGGCACTGCCCCGCTTTCTATATGCACTGCACTACACACCTTACCAGGTCCCTCCATCCTACTTTCAGGCCGTTGATAAGAAAATCCGCATGCTGCTCTGGGATGGGGGACCCGCACACATTGCCCTCAGAAAACTGACAAGGGGATGGTACGATGGCGGGATTGCCCTCCCCGAAATACAAGCATACTACTGGGCAGAGCAGCTCATTGCAATTAATCATTGGGCCCATCTCCCAGAAGGGAAGCCAGCTTATCGTATAGGCAGGCAGGCCATGCATCCAGAGAGAATATGCTACATTGACTTGCATGCTTTTTTTACGCATGCCATTTCAAAGCTGTTATTACAACAACCGCTTTGTAACAATGCATGCATTTACTCCGCAAGTCGGAACAACAAATTGCTCTAGGGGGACACTGGATGTTGGAATAGTATAATTTACTATTGCAACTCCAGTCTCTGCAACAGTAGGGAAGGTGTTGGATTTTAAATGCAACACCTTCTGACCCCTAGAGCAAGTTGTTGTTTTGACTTGCGGAGTAATGGCATGCGTTGTAACAACGCGGCCATTGTAACGACCACGTTGTAATGGCATACGGTGTTCCGGTTTTGTGGTAAACAATGTTTACCATCCAGGGGGGATACCTCAGGGCTATTTATGGTAATACACGCCCCAAGTTCTTATCGATCCCCACAGCAGCCACACTCACTCTTTGGCTTAATGCACTCGATGCTTTAGGCTGGCGAGGCAAGCTTACATGGGCTATGCCTCTGGGATAACTGGCAGCTAGGGATGATGGTAAAGCAGCAGGGGTTTGACAAATGGGACCTCATGGGACTCTCCAAAGTGGGTGACCTGCGGAGACAGGGGGGAGTCATAACATTTGCAGAGCTACATCAAGAATATCAAATAAGACATATAGGTGTTGCAGGTGTTCTGCTCAGTAGCAGAACTATGCTTGGGACCATAGAACATCAGTATGTAGGAACTGTCACCATACCACCTCCGTATCTATGAGCGTGAGTCCGAATAGCTATAGTCCTCACTTGCCCTCATAACCTTTCCAGAAAGACAAGTGATTTGGCTCCCCAGAACACAACCTTCTCAAACCTCTAAGGGATCGTGGTAGCAGGACACACTCTTTCACTCTCTCACTTGTACTTGTCCAAAATAAGATAAAAAGAGTCCAAAGGAAGTTTGCAATGTTTATTTAAACTATTGGGCTCTAAGATGCAATAAATGCGTCATAATTAGAAAACAAATGCATGTCAATATTGTCATCAACATGGTTAATAAACCAGATACAATAAAAAGCCATGTCGTTATCTGATAGTGTTATCCCCCACAACTAAAGCTAAGCGGTTATAGATTGTAGATCTCTGGGTTCAGTGGTGGACCTCGTACCTTAGCATACATAGGTGGATGTTCTACATCTTGGCTGAAGCAGCGCTCTTGTCTCAGGACCTTCGGGTGGGGTTCCTTCGGTCTGGACAAAGCTGGACCTCTCTGAAGAGCTATAATGATAGCGAAACACGTGTTGGGAGTTGCTTTTATTCATTTCAGGTTGTCAAGGATGGTATTTTACCAATCATAAGCAGTAATACATTGCTTGGAGTGGTAAATGGCTTTTGTCATTTTACAGCTCAGTATGGATGACACGGCGCTATTCCTATGTTTAAAGACTTTACTGGAAAAATGGCAAAATACTTTGTCCCTTTCTATTTCTGAGTGGATGGCACTGTACTAATCCTATGCTTAAAAACTTTGACAGAAAAGCAGACATTTGATATGTGTGCAAATTTAGAGTGTCGCTGGTGTTGTAGGGTGCTCTATACAGGAGCTGCTCTCCACCTAAACTTGCTTCTTTTTTGGGTGTATATGTGTATATGTATATATATATATGTATATGTATATGTATATGTATATGTATATATATATATATATATATATATATATATATATATATATATATATATATATATATATATACCGCCTTTGACACTGACTTTGCAATAACATCAGGAGGTTTACATTGCCTACATTTAACAGACTACTATACTGCATTGTGGGATCTGCAGTCTGTAAGGGATAGCAAGCATGTGCCCGTATTTACTTTGAGGCAGCATTTCTTTAATCTTGTAAAGAGGTTATCTCATGCGTGAAGAATGTTTACCGGTCCCGGGGCTCCACGCAGTAGCAACTGCTGATATTGATGTGGCAGAGATTAAACGTGTGCCCGAATTAACTTTGAGGCGACATATCATTAACGATACAAAAAGTTACCTTATGTGCGAAGAATATTTATCGAACCCGGGGCTCCACGCAGTAGTAGCTGTTGACAAAGATAAGGCAGAGATTACTTCTCCTTCCTGGACTAAGTCAGATGTTATGTTGTGGCGGGATAGATAAGAGCTCAAAGGAGCTATCGGGACAATGTACAGTCATTAAGGACTTCTACGAGTATGCGGCAGCAGTTTTAAAAATATTTTGTGATAACGTTTTAGAATATACAGGCAACACTGGATGTGAGTTTGGCTGAACTGTTTAAGTGCCCGTATGCATCCCACTGACCAGTACTTTAATTGTTATACATGCTTCATCATATATTTGGTCTACTTTACTGGTAAAATTGCACCTTTTGGTTATTGCAGTGTGCACTATATATTAGTATGTTGTGTCTTACCTGCATTTATGATTATGAAGAGCTTTAGGCAGCGCGAGCATGCTGCATTTAAGCTGCAATGGGAATACACTCGCTATAGTATGTCTTCTATGTTTACCAATTGGGTTAGTGGGATGGGCTATTTAACTTATGAGCTATGCATTGCCAAACTAGATTGACAAAGGCCTCCTGAAGGCTAAAACGCGCCTCTCCTTGTGCTCGTGATTGAGGGCGTCCTGCACTGATAAATAAATGCCGAATCCAATGAATGCCACTTCGTGTCCGTGCCTGCTTTCCATGGATTCTCTGTGGGAGTTGGGTCTTTTGGTATATATATATATATATATAAGTCTTATTTCTATGTGTGAAAATGTGGTCACCCTATATATACAGTTATATTTTAGGGGTACCTCACATGCTGTAGTCACAATGTACTTATGCATAGCAGAGCACAAGTCGTGTACAGGTAACTTATAGACTGCAGAGAAAGTGCACAACATTGTTGGAGTAATCTAAAATCGGAACATGAAGCATTGCATACAAAGATATAGGGCACTGCATATACAGGCCACTGGCACCTATGACTATAGATCAATCTAAAGATACCTCGCAGACTGCAGATGCATTTTACAGAGACCTCATCAGCTACTGAAGCCACAGGATACGGGTACCTCTAATTCTTTAGGTAGAGTCACTGCATTACATGGAACACACATATATTATTACATGAAATACTCTGGAGCAGTAACATTAACCCTTCAATCTAGTAAAACTGTTGTCCAGCGATTATACACAGAATGCTCTGATTCCAATATGACAAATAACCAATTGGGTTGTCTCCACCATAGGGCACAAAGAACAGTCATTAATCTAGCACTTCAGAATTGCACTGCGGACGGCATGGAGCACTATAGCTGGGTCAGGGCTGTGCCCAGTTCAATGTTGCCCTCGCACCCCACAAAGCCCACATTACTGACCGAATCTCATTGCGGTGACCCACTGCAGGAGGGCCTAAGGAAAGAAGCTGCCAGTGTTGTTTCTATGTCAGTCCGAGCACTAACAAAGAGCTGACTTCTGTTGTCACAGTTACATATGTGGGAGGCCCGAAAGAGAGGGAAAAAGTGGTGCTGAAGAGAATTCGAGTCTGGATAAGAGCCGAGTTTCCTTGCTGGAGGAGTGTGTCCAGAACCGAACACCACCATGAAGATTTATCTGGCGTGTAACTCCAATGCCTGTTCTTTTTTAAAAAAAAAGATATATATATAATTCTTTTTATTCAACCATTTGCTCAGATACGATACACATAATTATCTACATCCGGGTAAACACAGGTTTAAACACAATTGTCTTTTCTTACCTAAAAACCAGGGAATCGCAAAGGTCCATCAGTTCGTAAAACCGCCGCCTGTGGCCCATCTGAGCGAGCCTAGCAGCAACCAATGTCATTATTTTGAGGATACGAGACAATGTTTTCAATTCCCTTGTTACCTTTCCCTCCCTCCCCCAAGACCTTCGCCCACTTCCTAGAGTAGCCCCTGCTTTGATATATGACCTTCTCGGCTTGACTGCACCAGTCTAGATCTTGTTCCCAAGCCTCCAGCCTCGGTGGGAGGGCCGCTCCAATGCCCGTACTTGCACGCAGGGTCACGTGGTTTAAATCGACACTCAGGCCTGACTGTACCTACCGCTGGACCCAAAAGCCATAGAGCGGTATGACTTGAGTGATAAATTACTGGAGAGTTGTTCCATCCCAAACACCCTCTCCTAAAGATATGCCTCTGGCAGTAATGGAGCCCTCTAAAGGAAAGGAGTTTTTGTGAGACGTTGTGGAGGACTCTTTAAATTGCCTTTTTAAGGGTATTGAGTGTTTGTGGACATCATGGAGGCTTCTTTAATGGGAAGTGTTTGTGGGCAGTCATGGAAGCCCTACAAAGGAGGAGTGTTAGCAGTCAGTTGTGGAGGTTTCTGAAGGGGAGGTGGTTTATGTGCCTGAAGGAGGCGTGTGGTGAAGGCATCTAAAGTTTTAATGAAAATAGGGCCAGAAGTATGAGCATTGAATTTTGCGACTCGCTAATTGCGACAAATTGAGAGTTGCAAAATTTAATGTACAACAGTGTCTCAGACACTGTTTGCGATTCCCAATGATGTCGCAAATTGCATGCCTCATGAATATGAATGATGCTATTGTAATTTGCGACCCCATTGGGAATGGCTGGCACTCCCAGGGATGGTGGCCTGCTGGGGTCAGCAGACCACCATGTCTGGGACTGCTTTGTCTATAAAGCAGTTTTTTTTTAATGCAGTCCGTTTTCCTTAAAGGAAAACGGGATGCATAAAAAAAGTAACATTTCAGTTTCATTTTTTAAGGGCAGGCAGTGGTCCCTCTGACCACTGTCTGCTCTTAAAAAAAAAAAGTTGCGCATCCATTCCCAAAGGGGAAAGGGTCCCCTGAGGACACCTTCCCGTTAGCGAGTGCCTTACCACCCTTCTGAGAAGGGTGGTAACCTGCAAATGTTTTGCGACTGCAATTGCGGTCACAAAGCATTCATACATAGGTAATGGACTCGCTATTAGGAAGGGACACCCTTGGTATGGCCCTTCCTGATAGCGAGTCGTTAATCCTATTTTGCAAGTCGCTAACTGATTAGTGACTCGCAAAATAGGGTTAGTACATTGGGCTGACCTATTTTGCAATCGCAAAGGCGCCGAAATCCCCTTTGCGACCGCAAAAAACGGTTGTACATCTGGCTCATAGTATTGTGGGTGTAAGTCTCAAAAGGCATGTTTACGGAGTTTAGGATTTATTGTTGCATTTATGACTGTGGTGTGTAGGTAGTGGCAGTTATGATGGATGAACAGGGTTTATGGATTTCTGACTAGGTGAGGCTTGTTTGTGGAGGAGGTCTCAGTAGCTTAAGCCCCTATTTGAGGATTGTAAGAAATTGCTCATGGCAGCTTTGTTAACGAAGGAGTCAAAAAATACATGTGAGCAGTGTCTGAGCAAGAGTGTAACCCTAGACCAAAGAACTTACTGTGTCCAAACTAAGTAAAAAGATATACATTTAAAGTAAAATATAAAATTAGGAAACCATGTTTACAAGCATTTGTAATGCAATAATAGGTCTTGCATTTCCGTGAGTTTAAGCTATTGCCATTGTAAGTGGCAATGCCTTTTATTTATGTTTTAAAAACCAACACGTAAATAAAAGGCATTGTCATTTACAATGCCAACAGCTAAAACTCTTGCAAATACGAGACCTATTGCATTGCAACTGCTTGTTTTCAGAGTGCTCCTAACAATGAGCACTGAGGGAAATTAAAAAGCTTGGGTTTACTTTCATGGATTAACTGTTCATAAACAATGGACAAAGGTGAAGACCTGTGAATGTATGTGTTCCTGTAGCATCAGCCAATTACCACATAATTAGGGAGTTGCAGTTACTGAATAAGTTGCCACATCATTTGCAGATTTCATAATAAAATGTTCTGAGGTGAAATGAATTAATATATACTACCATATAATGTTTTGCGGAATTTGGCATTTTGTCTCATAAATAATTTTAAATAACCATGCCACATAATTTGGATAACCTGGCCATACAACCATAGTGGCCTTGGCAGTTTTAAAGCACTGCAGAGTGTTTTAGGGTCTGACCTGATGATGATGAATCCTGTATTCCACATGGAACCATGAATTATTTCCCAAGTGTGAGTAGTAACTTGCTTCCCAGTGCAATCTGGGCTTTGTTTGCCTGGCATGCACGGAGAATAAATCATTGGTGTGGCTAGTTGCAGATTACTTGATATATTAACTATTCACTGGATTTTATAAGGTTTCAAGCAGTGACACTCTCTTGGAGACCACATTTGATCACAACCCTATATGGGTTTATTTCTGGGAAAATGTTTGACTTATTAGTACTCCTACATTTTTGTATTTTTAGAAGACATTCAACATTTGGTGCATAGCTCCCGTTTCAGTGTCGCCCGTGACTTTCTCAAGCCTCGTTGTGTTCCTCTCTCGTGTTCCTTTCCTAATGCCTTCTTTTGTTGAGGTGTCTGCAGTGCAGACATGCCGCGTAGCTCACACTGCATGCCCGGCCGATAGTAATAGTAGTAATCCGGGGTGCAGTAGTAACTTGCTTCCCAGTACAATCTGGGCTTTCTTTGCCTGGCATGCACGGAGAATCAGTGGTGTGGCTAGTTGGAGATTACTTATTAACTATTCACTGAATTTTATAAGGTTTCAAGCAGTGACACTCTCTTGGAGACAACATTGGATCACAACTCTATATGGGTTTATTTCTGGGAAAATGTTTGACTTATTATTACTCCTACATTTTGGTATTTTTAGAAGACTTTCAACATTTGGTGGATAGCTCCCGTTTCAGTGTCACCCGTGACTTTCCCAAGCCTCGTTGTGTTCCTCTCATGTGTTTCTTTCCTAATGCCTTCTTTTCTTGAGGTGACTGCAGACATGCCGCGTAGCTCATACTGCATGCCCGGCCGATAGTAATAGGAGTAAACCGGGGTGCAGGGCGTTGAGACCCCCGTGTAGTCCCGCAGCAGACATTCCTCAGAAGCATATGTAGCCTCCGTGGTAATAAGTGAGAAAAGTCTGGGCCTAAAGTGCATTCATCATTCAATTATCACCAGCAGCATAGCTCCAGTCGCCAACATCCGAACACACACCAGTGTGCAGCTGAAGTTAAAATGGCACTCCGAATGCGACAGACACTTTATGGTTCCCTCTCACCTGGGCCCCTCTTCAGTTTCTCTTCATCACTCCCTTAGCTGTTTTTCGACTGTCTCCTCGCGGCTGGGTTTGCAAATGTAGTTTTATTTCACAGGAAGAACCGATGCTGCCAGCCATCTTTAGTGTTAGGGTCACAAGGGCAGAGCGTGTGTGAAGCTCACCTCTTGTACTTTTACACCAGTTGTGTCCGCAGAACATTGGGACAATCTTACTTAAAAGTTCCTGAGGAGACGCCATGCGCATGCACAGCGCCTGTCCGTCCGCGCACATGGTTTGTCTCCCTCGCGCACCAAAGCGACGACAATAATCATCAGATGGGTGTTCATACAATAAGGAGACTATGTGGTGCCTTAGCAAAATGCAGGGCTCCCAGAGATAGAGGTGTGCTGTGATTTGTAGGTCTCTCCTGTTTGCTGGCTGTTTCCCTAAACCCCAGCACCACCAGTAGATTGGTCTGATTCCCCTTCTCAACAGCATTTTAGTAACATTTTGTGTTTGTTTCCAGGGGCCTTTTTAAACAGGATCGTACATTGGGGACGGCGCAGCTGAAGTTGGATGCTCTGGAAACACACTGTGAGATCAGAGAAATCATTGAGGTGAGAGTCAGTTTGCAACTCTTCATCTCCTCCTCCACTTCACTGCTTGCCTTGGCACTTCCAGTACTCTTCTTTGTAACAGTCCATCCTGCACTGCTGTAGTGCACACTTGTTTGCTGCCTATTTCTCTTGGCACTCCCTCTCTTTGCTTACTCCCTCTTCTTGTTCACTCCCTCTTGTCATGCCATGCATATTCCTTCTTGCTCATTCTGCACCTGTCTTCTCTCTCTTTTCCTTCTTTGCTGCGGACCTTAGTCCATTCTCTAAGTTCTCAGTATTCATTCCTTTCCTTATTCCTTTACTACTTGGCTTTGGACTTTCTCTTCCATTGCCCTGATCCAGGCTCTAAACGTTTCACATTTGCTCGGCTGCTCATTCGTTCCCTCACTTGTCTACGTAGCCCCTTCTTTCAGTTTGTCTCTTTTAGCCCTCAAGCCATTCACTTCCTTTCACTGTTGACTCCCTCGCTTCTGCATTATCGCTCTCCTTGCTCCACAATCATTACTCTACCATTCCTTTTATCATTCTGTCCACTGTACCTGTTGCACAATTTTGTTTCCCATTACCATTCTATATCATTTTTCCCTGCCATGCTGCAATCTTAGGTTTCACGGGGGTCTATGGGGGGTCTCACCTTCTTGAGTTACGGATCCTCAATTGGTTCTATATCAAAAAAGACATGGGGCCGTATTATAGCTACTCTCCACTGTCCCACACTGCGATGCAGCACACTCTTAAGTGTGTGTGCTGCATCATAGCTATAGTACTGTTGCTCCTGGCATGGGAGCAGGATGTTATTGAAAGACAGACTTGTTGTTTTAAGCCACCAGTCTATTTATCAGTTTGCTGGCAGCAAGTCAGCCTGCATTTCCAGGGAAGCCATAGATACCCCTTCACATGGGTATATTTAGTAACTGCCCACACCTGCATGGGGTCCCTGGGAGGGGTATGGGCGGTCTGTAAGAGCCTCTTTTCGCCGTTTGAGTGGTGACTTTGGGGTAAGTAATGACTCTTGCTCCACTTGTATGTGGTGCAGAGTGCATTGTGTAGCCTGACTGCCTTTTTTGTCTCTGCCCATGTGTCTGTAATACAGCGCTGGCGCAGAGGCAAAATGCTTCCTCATTTGCATGGTGGAGGAAGCGCCCTCATGTGATTGTGACATTTTAAAATGTGCACTAGCACGATGCATATTATAGAAGAGGCTTCATGAGCAACTGCAACCCCCCCCCCCCCCCATCTATAATACCAAAGTGCCCTTAGGTGCAAAAAGTGGGCCCAAACACTCATTGCGCCCCTATGGAGATTACTGTAATATGGCCTCAAATAACCCTCTAGCCTCTAGAGCCGAAAAAAATCCAACCCTGTCCCTCAGATGCGTATGTTATCGGGTAAACTTTCTCTCTCCTGCTCCATTTTTTATTTTTATTTGACTTTTTTTTTCCTTGTGATTTTAACAAGGTAGAAACCTTAACAAGAAAATATCAGCAAAAGAAAGAGCTGACACTGCATCAAAATGTCCCATGTCTATGTAGGTTTCTTCAGCATAGATAGTATACTGTGTCCAAGATTCCCTTATAGACCCTTGTTTATAAGGCCATCTCCCATTCATATCAAGTTGTGCCCAGTTGGAAGAGGTTCCACCAGGTTCCCCCATTGTTGTCCTTGTTAGGGCATCCTCTAGCCTGGTATATGTGTTTCTCAAGTTTCAAGCACCAGTCAATTTCCTTCAGTGGAGCTGTAATGGGAAGATCTTCCCCTGATTTGGAGTGTTTAGCAATATCTGATTTTGCTAAGGTAGGAAAGTTCCCCTTTTTGACATGGTAACTCCCACCTTTTGTTTGGCATTTGATGCATTTTTGACTGAAGTGCAGTGGGTTCCTGCGAACCAGTCCCCAGTACCAGTGCCCTTTCCCTAAAACAAAGTAATTGTTCAATTGTTCCCCAATTGACAAGACTTTAAGCACCGCTGTAAGTCACTAGTAAATAGTACCCCTAGAACCTAGGACATGGGTACTAAAACGGGTCTCTAAGGGCTGCAGCATGTATTGCGCCATCCTAAGGGACTCACCACCAAACTCATGCAGACTGCCATTGCAGGCTGTGTGAAATGGTGCAAACAATATGTGAAAAAACAACAGGGCACAAAGCAGGTCTTGCATCCCTAAGGCAGGGTGCATTATATTACATGTGAGCAGTTATGCCCATCTGCTGTCTAGTTCAATTACTAGATAGTACAAGTGCACAGGGAAGGCATCTTAAGTACATGTATTGGGGGCTGGTCATTATGATATCACCAGCTACATGATGGCTTTACGAAAACCTATGGTGTTTGGTATCAAACACATTGTCTTAATACATCCATACTGATGCCAGTAGTGCATTTATTAAAACATGCAACCAAAGGGCACTTTAGAAGTGCCCCCTGAAAACCTACCAGCTTCTTAGTGTGCTGGCTGACTGGTATCGTACAGCTTGCCACCACAGACATGTTTCTGACCCCCTGCAGGTAAGAACCTGCTCTCTCTGAGGCCAGAAACAATGCCTGCTCTGGAGGAAAGTGTTCACACCTCCTCCAGCAGGATGGCTAGTGAATCTGCATACCAAGGCTAGGGACTTAAAAGCCCCTGCTGACTCAGGATCTGGAACTCTCTCCCTCCATAAACCAGACTTATCACCTCCACTACATTTTTTAAGAAAGAAGTGAAAGCTATCCTCATGGCTAAATTCACCTGAACTTGTACTTCACTTTGGAACTATTTGAGACTCCTCACCTTTGTAATATTCGTTTATCTGACTGTCTACTTGTATTATTGTTTTAGCGGATTGACTATGCTCCCTCATGTATCTACCCTATTGTGCTACTCATCTATTCACTAATACAATGAAGAGGGTGTACACGGGAAATATTTATTGACCTGGCATTGCTACGGTCCCTACAAACTGAGAAAAAACAAATAATAGCAATGGGTCAAAGGCAACTAAAGCTATCTAAGAAACTGTGTATATGTGTTGGGATACAATCTATGAATCCAAAGTATTCAAGGTGAAAATTTGTGTTCCCATCAGATACCCAACCTGTACCGCCCTACATCATTTGGGATCCTTCACCCGAAGGAAGTGGAAACATGTCCACTGTGGATTAGGTAGATTGTAGCCTAATCGTGTAGAAGGATGCAGGGATATGTTGATAGAAATGTGGTATCAGGGGGTAATGAAAAAATAGCAGTGCAAATAATGAAAGTGCTATGTGCAACAAATGAGTGAATGGATTAATATTGGGTTGCAGGAGTGGAAAATAAATTTTAATAGGATCCTACCCACACCCAAGGTTAAAAAACAGTGCAAAGTAGTGTAACAAATAACTACTTAGATGTAATCGAGGTCGACATGTTTCTGCAGGATAATAGGGTCAAAAGATCCCTGACTGCTTCTTCAGGACCTTAACACAAGTTGCTACTGCTGATGAGTGTAATATAGTGATTAAAAATCATATCACCTTAGAACACCGGTCGAGATGATCAGGATAGTCATGGAATCATCATGGACGGACACACACACAAAAAGATAGAAAAATACACAGTTAAATGACGATAGCTAGTGAGAAGAGACAATTATCTCATGAGAATTATATGATTGCCAAATAGTTTTGGTCAATGGTTGCCTAGTAATCAACCTAAGTTTAAAAAGAATCAACTTTGAGACGACAAAGGATGACAATATCACTCACCCACTTTCTGGGGACTAAACTCTCCACCTCACCCGGCTACAGCTCAGGTACAAATGGAGCACCGCTCTATTGAGAAGAAAAGCGAAGAAAACACTATTGAAAGAGGAAGAGCCAACAGGAGTTTAGGCTAGACACACCCTGTCCCTAATACGCATAGATCACGCGTTTCTAAAGTTACATATGTCGACCAACATGGGCGCTTGTTTACAATGACTATGCGTGTACGAAAAAATGGCTCGTATCAGAAGTATTGGCAATAGATGTCATATCGTTACCGGTACATTCTGATCAGTTGAACTATATGCGCTGGAAAACTGTAGTGAGAGTGGTTTATCACAATGACTCATGCAATAAGCAAAACACAAACTGCTTGTGTATCGAGCGTCCAAGTCGAGTGGAAGCTTATGGTCGAGAGTATTTGGAATATGCAACGATACAAACAGACTTTACCGCCACCAAGTGCAAGAGCGCTACGTGATTGTGTGAGCCCACTCAGTTAGTCCCGTTCTGTCTCGAAAGTGCATACCTGTCCGTCGGTACTCCTGACATCTGTCTAGGCTGTCATGTGGGAGGTAACTACACAGACAGGAAGCGGATATTTAAACTTTCTTTTTGCGGGTTACGAGAAAAATCACATGACTACGTGTTGTTGCGCGCTCTAATTCCCCGGGGCTGCTGGGGATCGTAGTTTTTTCATGTGGTTGTTACCGACACATAGATGGAAATAAAAGAAACACTAAGGACGTTTGCCCGCCGTGAGTCATTTATTTTCATCCTTATTGTTTGAGCCGGTATTTGTAAAATGGTACAAGCTAATTAACAAGGTGTTATTTGATTCGTTAATGCCACCAGTAGAACGGAAAACAGTAGTCATACTCTACAGGTAGATGTAACCATGATGTACAGCATATGAACGCCCAACTAGCGGGTTACCTACAGTGACATCCACGGAATGTCTTCATTGAGACCCGTTTTATCAGTTTGTAATTTAAACACCCACCTTTGTTCTCTTCTATGTAGGAAGGTGCTAATGTCAGAGATGTGTTTGGGTATCATTGGTTGTTCTAACACTGTCCAGTGTAAGTCTGTAGGAGCATGGTGGGCTGCTAAGAAATGCTTTGTTAATCTCGTAGCCTGCTTGTTGCAACGTATTGAGCTCTTGTGTTCTGATATCCTCGTTTTTATTTTTCTGGTGGTCATGCCCACGTACTTTTTTTCACATGGGCAACTGATTAAATAGATTAGGTTCGAACTGTTACAATTCGTAAACCTACGTTGTTCCCATGGTCGTTCTGTACCGATATTAATCTGGGTAGATTTACAAGTTTGAGGGCATGCTGCACACTGTCCACATGGATGATGTCCGGTAACTGCGGGCATCTCCCAAAGGGTGCCTGTGGTTCTTGGAATTGTCATTTTCGGTCTTGTGTGGACCAATTTGTCCTTTAGATTTTGTCCCCTTTTAAAAGCAAAAAGGGTGACAGGCAATTTGTCATTCCCAGTGTTGAGGATACCCCAGTGTTTTTTGATGATTTTAGAGATGTGGTTTGACAATGTACCGAATGTTGTGACACGTGTCATATGTTCAGTTTTCTCTTTGGGGGGCATTATTTCTAATAGGCTGGCTCTGTTGTTATTCGCCGCTCGTTTTTTGGACTGATGTATTCGTTTTTTTGGGTAGTCTTTGTCCAATAAATCTTGTGTCAGGCTCTTCGCATGTGTTTCAAAAGAACATTTGTACGTACAGTTTCTTTGTATGCGCAAAAATTGCCCATAGGGCAAATTGTCCCTTAGGGACTTAGGATGGCAGCTTTGATAGTTGAGCAAGGAATTGCGGGCCATTGGTTTTTGATAAAGTTCTGAAATGAGACCGTTGGGTGTGCCTTTAATCAGTAGGTCTAAAAAGGCCAATTGACAGGAGTGATACTCCATAGTGAATTTCAGATAGCGATTCCTCTGATTGAGCCACTCGTGGAACTCCTTGAGTTGGATCTCATTTCCCCGCCACACCACGAAAATATCATCGATGTAGCGTTTCCAGGCTCGCAGACACCTAAGGTATCTGATGGGAACACAAATTTTCACCTTGAATACTTTGGATTCATAGATTGTATCCCAACACATATACACAGTTTCTTAGATAGCTTTAGTTGCCTTTGACCCATTGCTATTATTTGTTTTTTCCCGCTACTCATCTATTACCATAAGTATTCTTTGCTCAAAAGCTTGTTAATCGCTCGCTTGTTTTTCCTACCCCTGTTTTTGTGTTTTTTGTAAAGCGCTCTGATATCTGCAAAGATCTTGTTCGCGCTATATAAAACCTTCAAAATAAAAATAAAATAAATACTGGTGGATTGTGGCACCAAACCCTGCCTGCCTACCTGGTACTTTCCAGACAGCTGCAACAACCCAACTCATCCTGTAGCTTTGGATCCTCTAAAAGCCTCAGAGGGTCTCCAGCACTTCGCCAAACAGACAGCATCTCCTTTGAAGTGGAGGAGCCACTTGCCTGCAGGTACTGACCGCAACGTTTGGTTCACTGTTTTGATGTTCATCAGGTCCACCGACGCAGCAGCTGTCCAGGAAGTCGTCACTGTACTCCAGAAGGTCAGATTCCTCTCCCCACTAAGTGAAAAGACACCAGAACTAACTGGACCCACCCTGCACCAATAGCAGGAGTACCAGACCCCTTGCAGCAACTAAAGCTTGTTTCATTCCAATCCAGACTCCAACACCTCAAAGACCAACTAGAGACTTCAGCATCGCAGAGGCCAGCACAGACACTGCGTGTAATAAATGTAAGTGACAGGGTGCATTATATCACATGCTAGGACATATCTGCATGAGCAGATACGCCCCTGTGATGTCCAAGTCGATTCTTGGATATTGGCAGTGAACAGGGAAGAGGACAAAGAAGAGCTGCAAAAACGAGAACTGAAGACTTTCTGTTGGCTTTCTGAAGCCAAACCCTACCTGCCTGCATAAGTCTCGACAATTGTGAAGAATCCGACTCGTCCTGCAGCTGAGTCTCTACCAAGAAGCCCGGTAGACTGTCAACCCTTCACAAATTGCCAGCAATGGACCTTGGAGTAGAGGAGCTACTCCCCTGCAGTCCGCAGGCACCAAAACAGCAGAGTCTGGTTTACCATGCTGCCACTTCCCGGTCATATAGACGCAGCAGCCGCCCAGAAAGAGGTCATCATGCTCCAGAAGGTCAGATTCGTCTTCCCACCAAGTGAGAAGATGCCAGGACAAAACGGAGCCACACAGCACCAATACCTGGGGTACCGGTCCCATTGCAGCAACCAAGGGGCGGCTCCTCCGTTATGGTGCAGAAGCATCGCCCCACTGGTCACAGAGCCAGGAGATAAAAAAAAAATATATTTTTTGTTGCTGGCATTGCCAAGTGGCCTGGGTCTAGGGCAGGGCAGGGCCATCGTCTATGACGATGGTAGCAGGCTTAGCAGGGAGGAGTAGAGTTGCACACATTGAAAGAGCACATGTCTGTTTGGAAGGTTGTCTTAGGCCCGCCAAACAAACATGCACACATACATTTCCCCAACCCAGCTGTATTGCACAGCTGGGTTGAAGAACAGACCCAGACTCCCAGGCACTGACTGAGCAGCAAACCAGGCTGCTCAGACCAAACCTGGCGCTGTTCTCATGCCAGTTATAGCATGAGAACAATGCCAGGATTGGGTGGGGAGTCTGGGAGCCAGTGTGCGCAATGCGATCCTGGAAGAAGCTTGACTCCAATAGCTGCAGGCCCAGGTAAGTCCTTTTTCTAATACAAGTTATTTCCTCCCCTGCGCTCTGCCCCACCACTTGATTTTGATAGCTGCCTTCACTGCAACCAAGGCCTGTTTTAGTCCAATTCGGACTTCACCGAGACTAAGCAACTGTCTAGGTACGTCAGTGCCACAGAGACCCACTTCCAGAGTGGACCAGCTGTCCTGATTTTTGCCCCCTCAACCAGTGAGGCTAAAACCCACAAAGTCCTGGGGCACACCAGCCCAGCGGACCATCTGCGCTCCTTTGCTCCCAGGACCCTTGTGAGCTGAGCCCTCCATTGAGAGCTCCCAAGTCCCCCTCTGCAGCCTGTTTTTAGGTGGTGCCCTTCTCTCCTTCGGTGTAGCATGTAAGGCTACCAACCCAACCAGAACCTCTGCACCCAGAAGACCCAGGCAGGTAAACTCTAACTGCTGGTGGTACTTTTGACCTTACTCCCCCTACCACTTTAAGTCCTGAAGGGGACCTCCAGAAACCTACCTCAAGTACCTGTATGCCGTATATATATTTTTCTCCCATAGGAAAGCACTAAGCAAAAAGACGCATTTAAGTGAAGATTTTACTTACCTGTGAAAGACAATATTTTAGAAAGTACTTGCTTACGAAGTTCCAGGTGTCAAAATGTATATAAAAATACGAGTTATTTTTCGAAATTAGGGGCCGATTAGGATTGCGGTGAATCCGCATCCTCCGGGCCGTCAGAAGCCACCGCCGGCCCGGAGGATGCGGATTCACTGCTACGGTGATTGCAAAGACCCCCCGCCAGAATAGGATGGCAGGGGGGTCATCTGCGGACGTGAAGACCGTCCACCGCTTTTCCGCCGCGGTCCCGCAGCGGAAAAGCTCTAATATGGTGGCGGTGTCTATCAGACACCGCCAGCCATATTAGGATTCATGCGGGAACATGCTTTTCCACGGCGGGTTTTCTGCCGTGGAAAAGCATGTGGTCTTTGGTGTTTGGGAGCCCGTTGCGGGCCCCCCAGGGTGTTGGGGGTGGGGGGTGCACATGGGGGGTACCTATGATACCCCCTAGCATTTACATGCACAAACCGGCAGGCACCGTGCGGTGCCTGCCGCTTTGTGCATGTAAATGTTAAACATGCATTTTTAACCTTGCGGTGGGTGCTGCTTTAAGCAGCACCTGCCGCAAGGTTAAAGGAACAGGATGTGACCGTCAGGGTGGCGGTCATATCCTAATTTGCATGGAGGGACCGCCGCTGCCCATGCGGACGGTCCCTCTTCCTCGGGGGTGGCGGACGGACGCAGGTCCGTCCACCATCCTAATGACCCCCTTGGTCTCAGATTTATTCTTTGAGTGTATCTCTCATTTATTGCCTCTGTGAGTACAACAAATGCTATTCACTGTCCTCCCATAAGCCTAACCTGCTCGCCCACACTAACACAAAAGAGAGCTTTTAGTGTTAGAATTTTTGCCTCTGTAACCCAATAAGGGTTGCCAGGACTCTCTGCACAGTGTAGTTCGTTGTGGTACACTGTATAGAGAGCCACCTTCAACAAATGCCTAACACTATCTTTGATAAGCATAAACTACTCGTCCATACTGCCACAAAAGGTAGCATTTGGGATTATTAATTTAAGCCCTGTAAGCCAATAAGGGTCGCCTGGACTTTCTACATAGGGCACCTCACTTTGGTGCACTACATAAAAAGTCCGCTTCCTACAGTTCCCAGGCGCTCTCCCAAACATTTTGATGTGAATGGCATGTATTTATTTACATGACAGGGCGCATAGCGTACTTTCAGGAATGTTGCCAGCTTCCTACAGCTAATAATGTACCTAACCCCACTGGTGTTCTCTCTGCTCTTGTACTGCCAATATCGTCTACTGTTCCCAGTAAAAATACCCTTGGTGAGAGATGTATGCATCTTCTTAGTACGCCAGATGGTGTGTTTAATGCCTTCCTCATGAATGTTTTAATTTTGGAATTTTGGGACAGGCCGTCTTATGTGAATCCAGTCTTCCATCTCCTCATGACATCTAGTGAAGGTTAGAGAGTGTATCCTGGCCATTCTTCAAAGCTTTTTAGGGATAAAGTAAATGATACGCAGGTAGTTATTTTGGATCATTCTCAGCCTGGATGATATGACAAGTTATTTGGGGTCTACAAGGGCATCCCTTCAATCACCTCATCGAACGTGCCTATATCTTCCTCCCACCTGGCTCTCAGTGCTGTCAAGGTAACTGGTGAGTTGGTAATGAGAGACTGATATATTTTCGAGGTACTGCCTTTTCCATTTTTTCAGTACTTAGATGTGCCTCCAGAGATCTGATTACAGGTATAACCACTGTCTTGGGCCTGCTTCTGTCTAGTGTGTGGCATAGTTGAAGGTATCTGGAAAATTGCAATTTGTGGAGATCAAATTCTGTGTGTAGAGTGGAAAATGGTTTCATAGGGAGCCCTTCAGCACATCCTCAGTAATGAAATAGAAATATTATCTCATTGTTTAATGCTTTCCAAATGTTTTGTGTGCCTCAGATTGTTGCCCAGCCAAAGGGGAATTTGTAGTAAAAGCATACCCTCCCACTGTGGTCAAGTCAAGTCAAAAAGCTTTATTCGATTTAAAAAGTTTCAAATCATAAAAGCACAATACATTACACAAATTAACAATTAAAACCTATATCAAATATGGTAGTTCACAAAATCCATAAAATTTGTGTTTTCCTAATTACAAATGTTAAATGACATCGGACAGGTTACGTAAATATTATCTGATTCACATTGAATGCAGCTCACAGATTCGTATATTTAATAAGGGAAAACCTTACAAGGTTTTTCTACATCGAAGTACTCCCTTCAAGTACTTGGCTATGTGATCGATAAATCTATAGTTATCTAATAGTTGTAATTTATAGAAGGCGGGTCGGCATTGTCTAAAACCTAACACTTTCAAAATCGGCAGGATCCACCTTTTCCTAAGTAAGTAATACAATTTACAAAAAAATATTATGTGTATAGTGGTCTGGACAGAAAGATCGTAGCATGGGCAAAAGCCCAGTGTGCGCGGCCAGTCATTCACATTTGGGAATGTTACCATAATATGGAAACTACCTAGTCTGAGACGTGTCAATACCATCCTTTCATGACTCCCTTGTATGTGACGTAAATATGGCTGTATCCTTGCATGCGTCAGAAGCAATTGATCTTCTATTACAGAAATGTTAGCATAATTACATTGAAATCTGACCGTCTCCAAAAACTTCACAGATGCGGTCTTTAGATCTTGCATGGTAATGGACCTCATACACTTGGATTAATAAAATATTCCGGGCTGCCTAACTTGGCCACAAAGTTTTTTACGTAATTCAACCAAGGTATACGATTTGCCCGTTGCAAATTAAGACAATCGTTAATTACATCCCGGTTAAAGCCAGTGGCTGTATTGGTCCATATCTTATGCCACAGTAATACAGGTTGCATTTTGATCAGATGTGACAAATATGGCATTCCCAATTCTGCATGGCATATCTACTTGGTGGTACTATTTGGGGTTGCTAGGAGATATCTTAAAAACTTGTTCTCAATTAATTGGAGCAAGTTCACATTAGCAAATCCCCATATTCCGGCTCTGTATAGTGCCGTAGAAATGCATTTAGCTTTGTAGATTTTAATCAATTCGCAGATCGGGCGCTTTCCCAATTTTCTGGCAGAATTGACCAGTGCGCCTGTGGCTTTTGAAAATAGTTATCTTCTCGTGTTAAAATGCATTAGCCCATGAACCCCTGTGCTCAAAAACAATTCTCAAGTAAGAATTTATTTTAGTAATTTCAAGTTTCTTGTCATTAATAATGATGTCACAACACTTTACTCTTGGCTTACATGCTTCATAACATAGGTTTTCGAAATATTTACATTGAGATCCAGGCTGGACATGCAGATTACAAACCTAGTAACAGTTCTCTGTAGCCCTACTTGCGTGCGGCATAGGAGAACGGCATTGTCTGCATACATTAAGCCTCCGATTGACCGGTTGCCAATACGAGGAAGATCTTGACATTCCTGTGACAATGTTTCACCTAGGACGTTTATATACAGAGTAAAAAGAAAGGGGGCTAGCACGCACGCCTGTCTAGCCCCCTTCCTTACTGGGAAATTTGGGCTACGCTCACCTGCCCTACCATAAAGTACATTGGCCTATGGGCCTTGGAACGTCTACCGTAAAAAGTTAATAAGCGGAACTTCCACCCCCATGGACTCTAAAATACTCCATAGTTTCCCGTGGTTAACACAATCAAACGAAGAACTTAAATCAACAAAAGATAAAAAAAAGTTTTCCTGTTTGGCTAGTATATACTTCCTCCAGATCAGGCTCAAGTTTAGGCCCTGCTAAACTGTTCAAAGTCCTTGTCTGAATCCATATTGGAGTTCTACATCACACCCCTGGTTTCGGCCCATTTCTGCAGCCTATTTAAGATGATTCGTCCAACCACCTTCGCGAGAGAGTCCAGCAACAAAATAGGCCTGTAACAGGCTGGATAGTTGCGGTCTCCTTTCTTGAAGATGGGGACTAATATGGACTCAACCCCTCTTTGCAGCATGCCCTTATGACGGAAGTTAGTAGAGGGCCACATAACAGGGGTGTGGCCTTATATAGATCTATAGAAATAGTCAGGGCCGGGGGCTTTTCTCCCTATTCTTGAGTTGATGACCAATAACACCTCATCCACACTGATGTCAATTTCAATTGGATGATAGTTCACGTGACTTATCCTGGTATCACAGGCAGGTGTCAGTATTATTACTGTATAGTTTAGAAAAATGGGTTACCCACTGATCTTCCCCAATGGTGGATTCGATTGAGGTTCCACCACTGGGGGCCAAAAATGGGGCATTCACTGCCTTCCAGAAGCCTTTGCTATCATTTAATTCAGATGCTTTATGGAGTGCCTGCCATAATTCTTTTCTTAGGGTCTCCTTACGGTCTCTGATCATAGTTCTGTATAGTTTTCTTGCCCTCTTCACCTCTACCTGATCTTTAACCTGTCTATGCAAGGCGGTTTTTAGGGCTACATGAGCCTTTGTGCAGTTGGTGTCAAATCAGCCTTTCATGATGTTATCATGTCTTTTATGTACTCTCAGAAGATTCTTCTTGATAGCCAGCGTTATGGCCTGAAATGAGTTAAGAATATCTGTACCTACGTCCTTGTAATCCTGGCAGATTTCAAATTAATTTTTAAGGTTACTTAGGCGTGACCTAGTTAGCATGGTTATATCCACCCCCGCCCATTTAATTGTATACCCATTGGTTCCATAAAGGGCGATGTCCTGTGCTGGATGTTTAATGCGATCCCTATTGGTTATCATATTGATCAGCATATTCAGGGTAACGCTGATCCAGAAATGATCGCTAAAGGCTACAGTATGAGTTGTAACGTTGTGCACTCGTTGGGCATGTCTGTTTGAGACTATCATGTAATCCATAATACAACACGCCCCTCTCCCATTATATGTACATCTGAAGGATAGAGGGGGAGAGCATAGTTCAATGGCTAAACCCAGGTCTGCAGAATATTTAATGTTGTTTAATTGCTTTCCCATGCGAGAATGTAGAAAGTGGCTTATGTCATTATCTTCATCGTGTAAAAGGCCACAAATGCCTCCCTTAGCGTGGCCACACAACGCTGTATTAAAATCCCTGCCCCAGAGTATACAGAAATCCTTGTTAGTTTCCTTTTGTGACTTATCCAGATCTTTAGGAAGATGCCCTAGGACCACCTCAATCTGTGTTACTGGAATGTTGTTGTAAAAATTCAAAAGAACTAAGCAGTAAGAGCTGTCGACATGGAGCTTTAAGATCTGATAATAAGTATTAGTTACCATAAGGTCGATTTTTTTTACATTTATTCTGTAGGAAATGTAGGTGCATAAACCACCCTTCTTCCTCCCATGTTTGGTGGGCACAGCAGGGGTAGAAAAAGGTTTATACCTGTTGATATGTTGAGCTGTGTCTACCCATGTTTCTTGTAGGCATAATACATCGAAATACTGTATAAAATCTAGCCAGCCTGGGTTAGTAAGCTTGGAAGTTAATCCAGCCACATTCCAAAACAATAGATTACTCTTACAAGCCCTTCTCGCTCCTAAGTTATTATTGATATTATGGTTAGGTGCAGTCAAGGATATGTGATCATTATAAGGGGAGTTGCTTGGTGATTCAGGATGTCTACCCTTGGTAGTTTTTATTAGCATTCTCGTCTCCACATTCCTATGTCCTTCGTGGGCATCATTAACAGCTGTACTAGGTTGGTCGATCACTAATGACCTTTGATTTTGAGGTATAAATGTGTTGTGACGGACATGTGTTAAGTTAAACTTGGTTTGATGTGAACCCATACATCTCGCTTGGTCCAGTTCAACAGAATACAGTTGCTTTCAACTGGTTATATTTACCTCAATGACGCTATCCTTATTGTTAAGTCAATTGTAATGGCTGGATTTCCTGTCTAGATGGGATCAGCCCCCAGGGGCCCCTGTGACCCAGCCAAAACGTACTCACCTTCCCTTCTTAGATCGTATTCACAATGAGTAGCTATACAGATAAATATACAGATTGCACCTAAGAATGGGGAATGACAATATACATATATGGAGTTTTTTACAATATCTTATTCACATCAGTTGGCCTCGCGGTCGCCCCGACCCAGACCGTTCTACCCTAGGGCAGATCTGACACACAATCCGGCGTGTCTACACACGGGCCTGCAGAACCCAATGCTCCCTTTTCCAAGCGTTCGCGATCCTGCGAAACATCCGCGACAGTGTCCCCCCTGTCGTTCTCATTTAGTCTTATACCACAATCCGGTGGCTTTACACGGCAGTATCCCTCCTGCCGTTCTCATTAACGCCGCATATCAACGACGACCACATTCCTATGAAACATTATTGGGATGATATCTCAACAGTCTACTTAGGATAAAACTAAAATAATAACTTTGGATATGAGTTCAGATTGTATAATGTACTCCGTGCTCATGACATCAAAGGTCCACTCACTCCCTCTTTATTTGGCTACCATTCGTTTGATCGGGATTTCTCATCCGTTCGTCTTAATAGTGCTCAACTAGAAGCCTCATTTACCAAGATTGAACATAAGCACCAGGTACACAATAATTCTATATGAATTAGGGTATTTATTAACAATAGACATAAATCACATTACTAAGCAGCATTACATTTGCAAAGGGAATAAAAGATAAAGATTAGGGTGCACGCACTATAAGAATAGGTTGGACTTCACCTGGTTAATGGGAAATCGGGACTCGGCAGTCATCTAGGCTCCTGTCTCGTCTCTGGGTCCTGGCTCGCTTTGCAGTCACCCTCAGCCGTCACAAGTACACGTCTGCACCGATAGGCTCAAACTCGTCTGCTCTCCCTCAGGACCTCGGAACCTTGCTGTTAATTAGCTACCGTCTCTCTCTCTCTGCATTAGTGCGCTCCGCGCCACTTCTCGTTCAGTCTATCTTCAGAGAGTTTCGGTCTTAAATCTTTCTCCGACTTCAAAGATGGCGACTTGTCCACCATAAAAGTGAATAATGGCAGAGATGCTAACGGCTAGATGCCGCCTACGGACTAACTAACTCAAAGACTAACACCTTCGCTAATATCAAAGCCCGTTCCTTCATGGAAATTCACGGCCAGTAACCTGCCGCCCACCAAATTCTTGTACCTCCCCGTACCAAGGACACTTTCCCAGCCGGCCGGCCTGAAGTTGTGTCTTCGGAGTGGAGAAAAATACATTCCTTCGATAAGGGTCAGCCTGAACCGGTTCTCTCCAAGCGAACAACAGCTTGAAACTAAAACATTACATTTCACCTAGAAAGCCTTCTCGAGCTACCGGGCAGAAAGCAAAATGGAGTCTGTCTCGTTTAAGGCCTACGGAGCCCATAATATGCATAGCTCCACGAGAAACAGATCGGCATGTTAGCAAATGAGTAAATCATGACTAATACTTATATATCTAACCCCTCACTTAAATTCATAAGCCTTACTCTAAGGGAAATGGCACGAAAATGCCCTTATATCTATAAGACAAGGTCCCTGTCTATCGGCCTAATCCCTATGTTATGGGGGTGATAGGCTGGAGTCACTCTCCATCATTCTTCTTCTCCAAAGAGCTGGCAGAAAGGCAGCCATTACATTACACCCCTTGACTCCAGTCTATTAACCACAAACTAAATGGAACTAACGTCAGTAGACGAATAATATGAAACAAAACTAACTGATCTATGAGCCTTAGTAAGTCTAAAATATTGTAGCAGGGAAGGAATACACTGAATAAAGCAACAAATCGCTATAAGGATGCAGATAGTAATAATAACCCCTCCCAAAATTTGTCGTAAAAAATGCATGTCAGGGAGCCAATTAAAAAGCCAGTCAAAGAAACCCTGATCTATATGTTCTCTAATTTCTGCAGTCAAGTCGTGGAGTTTATTAATATGGGACTGGATATCTTTAGAATGGTCAGACAAATTAAAATAGCATAGACCCTCAAAATCAGAGCATTCATGCCCGTGTTTTAACAACAAATAGTCGATAGCGGCACGATTCTGCAAAATAGCTCTACGTTCACCTTGGGAATCTAATAATAAATCTGATAAAACAGTAGATGTTTGGTTGATCGATTTGACCATCCAGCAGGCCATTTTGCCGATTGTTTTGGCATTATAAACGGCCAATGCAGGAACACCAATAATAGAAAAAGCTAAACCAAGATATTCTGATCTGGAATAAAGATGAACAGAGGAATCACAGTCTTCATGTAATGACATAGAGTCTCGAACAATACGGGAATGTGAAGGAGGATGTGAAGAAAACATTAGCAAACTTAATCTAGTGATGGCACATGGGCCACCAGAAATATTCGCAGGAATATAGGGCCAAGATGAATTCCCGCATGAAAAGAGCCATCCAGCCGGTAACAACATTGAACGATAATGGCTAGTGGCGACAACTAAACTTTTGCAAGTCATATTGTTCTTCACTGAAAAACATGAATTAGGAAGTCTTTTCATACATAACAAACGCTGGTGAAATGAAAAAGTAGTAGCGGCTTGGAGTTTCAACCGCAAACATTCAGAGATGGCTTTAGGATTACAAGTCATCATGAAGCAAAGGTCACCAGGGGTAATGTTAAAAGTAGTGATTCTAGAATTAAGTAGGACATCCTGGTCTGGAAGAAGAGTACATGAGGGACAATACTCATGGGCCAAGAAGTCGCCCAAAATGACATTAGGTCGGGCACTGGATATATTGAATACATGACGAAGTGTATCAGTAGATGCGGGGACAGCAACCAAACAGGTTGATAAAATGTCAGTAACGGACTTCATGGGTGTAAGGCAAAAATGCGGAGAGTTCGTCACTCGCTTCGCGAGTGTGATCCAAAAATTGGAGGACTTCTGCCACGCGGACCGCGCGGCTCTTGTTATCCCATCACTCGGCGTCGGTAGATGCTCTCCTCTCCCGGCGTAGCAAGCCAAAAGGAGTCCAACGACGACACATCCTGCAGCAGCAGTCCAAAGAATGGTCTGAAAGAATACAAACACAGGCCTTAATCATTCTCGTAAGTAACATTTATCAGCTGGGACAGCTTCCCAGCCATCTTGCCCTGGCTTCATCACCAAAACGGTGTTGTCATGACCGGTCGCAATAATATCAGCCTGTTCAGGAGGATTTTTAGGCGATTGCACCCATATTTTAGCTCCAGGAAGATCAGATGATCCGAAGCCTTTTTGTCCTCGCACAGTTAGCAACGTTGGGGCAGAGCCTTTTTTGATCTCACCACTGAAGACAGGCATAATCAATAACTGAGCAACACGGTCAGACTTTTTGATAAACAAATCCGTCTCACTGCTATTAAGCAAGAGAACCTTAATCTCTCCCTGATAATCACTGTCGATCACGCCACCAAGGACTTGAACACCTTTCAGGGCCAGGCCAGATCTAGGGGCAATTAATCCAAAACTACCGGCAGGTATAGAGACACCAACGCCAGTTTCAACAATAATTCGATCCTTTCCTGGGAAGTGTGCATCATTTAATGCATGCAGGTCGAGGCCTGCGGAACCTGGGGTTGCTCTACATGGAGCCATAGCACCGGGGGTAATTTCCCAATAAGCCACAGTGGTAGCAACAGAATTAGGTTTCGCATCAACATGTGGAGGAAACAAACGCATCAGAGGAGATTCAGCATGCAACAAAGGACGATTATTCAGTATTAATAAGGCTTGAAGTAAAACATCTCTCCACTGGCTGTAACGGTCATCAGTCAACTTACGCAACTGCTCTTTCAACAAACCGTTCATTCTCTCAATCAGTCCTGAAGCCTGTGGATAATATGGAATATGAAACACCCAATCGATATTGTTCTCCATACAGAATTCCTGCACCAATCTTCCACGAAAGTGGGATGCATTATCTGATTGAATTTGGAATGGGACACCATAATATAAAATAATCAGCTCCAGGGTTTTAATTGTATTCACTTGGGTAGCATTCTTGCAAGGGAAAGCGACCAAAAGGCCACTATAAGTATCAACTGCTGTACAAATGTATTGACAATTTCTGCTTATGGGGAGCGGACCAATATAATCAATCTGCCAAATTTGGGCGGGCAATTTACCTCGATGTAAGTGACCTCGAACAATTTGAGGCACCTCTTTCTTTCTAGAATGCTGGCAAATGGGGCAATGTAAAATGGCATCTTTAATTAAAGAAAAGGGAATATGAATTCCTCTATCAGCAGCCCACCTGTTAGTGGCTTTCTCTCCAAAATGTCCTGCTTTCTGATGGGCCCATTTCGCCAATCCCGCCAAATCAGAATCTTGCATGTCAACCACTGCCTCAGAAATTTTAGACTGTTCATCTGCAATGTTATGGAAAAATTTGTCAAGGGAGTCGATTGGAGTATGAGCATCCACGTGAAAGATTGTTACAGTACTCTGCGGAAGCATTTCCCAAATTTCTTGCCACAACTCTTTACCCCATAATTCTTTAGAGTGCAATTCCCAATTGTGCGAGTGCCATGTGGGCAACCACACCGCTAGTCCATTTGCAGTGGACCAAGAATCAGTGAAAATATGACATGTACCTGGTAACTCCTGTTTCAAAACTTGGTAAACTGCATAGAGTTCAGCATATTGACTACTCTTACCATCTCCAGTCGTGCTCAATAATTTCTTTGTAATCGGGTTATAGGAGACAGCTTTCCAATGTCTTTTGTCACCAATAAACTTCGCAGAACCATCTGTAAACCACACATGTTTTCTATCCTCCACGGACAGATCATCAAATGATTTACCCCACTTCACGGGAGACTCCTGCACTACGGGAACCGAACGCTCACTCTCAGCTTCATTGGAGGGCGCCTGCGCCACTCGCTCATGTAGAACCGACACACCTTTCGGACCCACGCGTGCCCTGTTCTGAATGTACCATTTCCATTTAATCACACTAGCCTCCTGAGCATGTCCAATTCGATGGGACTTCGGTGAACTCAAAACCCACTGCATGATGGGAATCTCAGGCCTCAAAATCACAGCATGGCCTAAAGTCAATTGCTCGGTATCCACCAGAGCCCAATAACAAGCAAGCAACTGTTTTTCAAAAGGAGAGTAACGCTCACCAGCCTCTGGTAGCTTTTTGGTCCAAAAACCTAATGGCACTTTTTGTCTGCCCTGCTTTTGCCACAAACTCCAATTGGCATACAGACCTTCCACGGACACATTCAAATCCACATTACCCTCACTCACGGGCCACAAATCCAAAGCATACTGAATAGCTTCTTTAGCCAAATCAAAAGCAGTCTGTTGAGGTTCACCCCACTCAAACGCATTCTTTTTACGAGTGATTCGATACAGTGGAGCCAAGATTTGACTCAAATGTGGAATATGTTGGCGCCAAAATCCAAACAACCCAATAAAGGATTGCGCCTCTTTCCTATTTCTGGGAACAGCAAAATCAAGTATTTTACGTTTAACTTGTGGGATCACTTCTCTGTGACCTTCATGCCAATTAATTCCTAGAAATTTCACAGCTTGGGATGGAGTTTGTAATTTGTCAGGATTGATTTCCCAACCTTTTGCTCGCAAACAGTCAATGATCTGATCTAAATGAGACTGTACTTGGTCTTGCGTTTCACCTTGAATCAAAATGTCATCAATATAATGACAAATCTGAACTTGTGGAATCGAAGGCACTTCAGACAAATGTTCCGCCACCAGCCGGTGACAGATTGTAGGGCTATGTACATAGCCTTGAGGAAGACTCCGGAACGTCATTTGACGTCCATTCCATGTAAAACTGAATTGTTCTTGGCATTCGGGGGCAATCGGAATCGAAAAGAATGCATTAGCAATATCGATAGAAGCATACCATGTACCAGGATGCTTTTGAATTCTCTCGATCAATGTAACAATGTCAGGCACTGCCACAGTCAATTTAGGTGTATGTTTATTCAATTCTCGATAATCAACAGTCATGCGCCAAGAGTTGTCACTTTTGCGCACGGGCCAAACAGGATTATTCCAAGCGGATGTGACCGGAGTAATGACTCCCGCGTCAACCAAATCCTGAATCGTAGCTGTAATTTCTTCATGACCACCTGGGATGCGATATTGTTTCTGAGAAATCACTTTCGTCGCTAAAGGGATCTTAATAGGTGGCATGCGTAAACGGCCAACCCGTACGGGTCTGGTCGAAATGTACTGTCTAGTACCAAACTGATAGTAACCATCATCCAAATGCAAAGTCATACCTTTCAAGATGTCAATTCCAATAATATATTCCAAAAGTGGCACAACCAATACAGAGTATTCTCTACGAGGAATCCTACCAATTTTAATCTCAAGTGCAGTTTGAACTGCGGGCGTTTCTTTACCACCCAGGCCGGTAATTGTAAAAGACTGTCCATGAAATTTCCTTGCTTTACCATGAATTAAAGTGGCCTCCGCCCCAGTATCAACTAACGCTCGGGCCCTTTGGATATTACGATGTTTCCAAAAAATCTCAATATCTACATATGGTCTGTAATCTCTGTGGGCCCACCTGCGTACCGGAGCTTGACCTATTTCCTAGTCCTTTTTCCCGCGTTCCGTCAACCAAGACAGATCAGGGTAGATGTTTTCAGTTTTCTTCGGTATCAGAATTTCTTGTTCATATCCGTCTCCAGTACGAAACGGATTAGTGTCAGGTTCAAAAAATTGTGAGTTACGGTCAGAGAGTCTGTTACGATCCTCCCTCCTACGTACATCAGGGGAAAAACTCCTTGCATCTCTACGTCTGTTAGAACCACGATCATCTCTTCCCCTTTCACGATCATCCTCTCTCCCCCTCCCATCACTACGACGGGGGGAATCACCACGTTCTTGGCGCCGATCATCACGGCGATCAAAAGTCACACGTCGTCTCTCATCACCACTGTCATCCGAACCACGATCATAATCATTCTTTCGCACACGACGGGCACCTTCCTTCCGATCCAAACCACGCTTACGAAACATATCCCATAGGATATTATTAGGTTCACCATCGATCTCTTCCCTTTTGACACCATCAGCAATGAGAGCAAGAAACATGTCGCGCCTAGAGAACTTATAGTCCCCACCAGTACGACCCTCAGGTCGGGATTGTCTTTCAGGTTTAAACCATTCACCCAGCTCACCAAGCTGACGAACAGACTCAAGCACAGCAGACAAAGGATTGCCAGTTTGATTAATCAATAGTGTCATCATGACCTGCTTGTAAGCAACAGGAGAAGTACGTATAATGCGGTTACGCACGGAAGATGTTAACAAACCATCCAATAACCTGTCAGCAGTACTAAGGAAGATACACGTTTTCATGACTTCCTCCTTTAAGCGTTGCGACGCATCGCGCAGAGTATACCACGGCTTTTCATCAGAGGGCCAATCAGACTCTGTTGGATATTTATGATTACAGCCATCAGACGCAAGTTGGAGCAAAGAAGTCTGGACATTACCATTAAAATTTCGAAAATGGTCCTGAATAGTAGAATCAGAACTCAAAGAGCAAAATCGTAAGCAATCAACAGCATCGAGCATAATACCGGAAGCGCCAAGCTCATAAAGACGCACCATCCAGGTAAGCAAGGCCTCACCAGGCCGTTGTTTAAAACGTTGCAGAATGTCACTAATCTCCTGCTGAGTAAAATCTTCAATACAGTCAAGAGGGATGCCACCCGGATTACCAGGGGCTTGTTGTAATTTCCGTCGAAAGATCGGGTGAGCAGAAACTGCGGGAAGAGCTTCCGTGGAAGCCCGCATTTTAGATTTAACAGAACAATCAGGGCAAGCTACGTCATCCGCACGGGAAGAACGAGCACGGTCAGAATCGGTAGTCAAATCAATGCATGAAGCAGATTTACAATCACGTCCGGAGCGAGAAGATGCGCGCTTATCACCCTCCTCTGCCGAGGAGTCAGAAGTATGAGAATCCCAGATATTACCGTCCCACTCATCGGGGTTCCAATCCATTCCAGCTTTTGCTACAATCATACGCACTTTACGGGACGACACGCGCCCACGACGATGTTTGTATTTATATCGTGCAATACGGACCGCAGCTCTTTCGGCAATGGTCTGATACGTTTCAAGTTTGTCGGCAAGCAGTTTATTTTGACAACGTAAAAGAGTATGCGAATTTTGCAACTCAACACACTGTCCTTCCGTATCTTTAAATTGTTTCTGTAATTGAACAAACTTCTCATGCAACATTCTGTATGCAGTAAGAACAATCCACCCTCTGCGTCCTAAAATAGGAAGCTCATCACCCTTCACTACTGGCGCTTTCTGTAGGCACGAAATCACATCAGCAGGCTCCGCCTGCTCCAAGAATGAAGACCAATTTTCACTTAAACCAGTAGAATCAGCCCACTCGCGGGCCAAGGCCTCGTAAGGCGTAGACTCCCAGCCGGGAATCTGAATCGGCAATTTGAAAACCGACGGAGATTTTTTCGGAAACATATTAACACGCAAAAAATATATACACAATTATAAACAAAATTTTATACGTACAAGCCGAGCGCAAACCAACGAGATCAAAACAACAAAATGCACACAGGCTTCGTAAACAGTTCGTGACGCCAGATGTAATGGCTGGATTTCCTGTCTAGATGGGATCAGCCCCCAGGGGCCCCTGTGACCCAGCCAAAACGTACTCACCTTCCCTTCTTAGATCGTATTCACAATGAGTAGCTATACAGATAAATATACAGATTGCACCTAAGAATGGGGAATGACAATATACATATATGGAGTTTTTTACAATATCTTATTCACATCAGTTGGCCTCGCGGTCGCCCCGACCCAGACCGTTCTACCCTAGGGCAGATCTGACACACAATCCGGCGTGTCTACACACGGGCCTGCAGAACCCAATGCTCCCTTTTCCAAGCGTTCGCGATCCTGCGAAACATCCGCGACAGTGTCCCCCCTGTCGTTCTCATTTAGTCTTATACCACAATCCGGTGGCTTTACACGGCAGTATCCCTCCTGCCGTTCTCATTAACGCCGCATATCAACGACGACCACATTCCTATGAAACATTATTGGGATGATATCTCAACAGTCTACTTAGGATAAAACTAAAATAATAACTTTGGATATGAGTTCAGATTGTATAATGTACTCCGTGCTCATGACATCAAAGGTCCACTCACTCCCTCTTTATTTGGCTACCATTCGTTTGATCGGGATTTCTCATCCGTTCGTCTTAATAGTGCTCAACTAGAAGCCTCATTTACCAAGATTGAACATAAGCACCAGGTACACAATAATTCTATATGAATTAGGGTATTTATTAACAATAGACATAAATCACATTACTAAGCAGCATTACATTTGCAAAGGGAATAAAAGATAAAGATTAGGGTGCACGCACTATAAGAATAGGTTGGACTTCACCTGGTTAATGGGAAATCGGGACTCGGCAGTCATCTAGGCTCCTGTCTCGTCTCTGGGTCCTGGCTCGCTTTGCAGTCACCCTCAGCCGTCACAAGTACACGTCTGCACCGATAGGCTCAAACTCGTCTGCTCTCCCTCAGGACCTCGGAACCTTGCTGTTAATTAGCTACCGTCTCTCTCTCTCTGCATTAGTGCGCTCCGCGCCACTTCTCGTTCAGTCTATCTTCAGAGAGTTTCGGTCTTAAATCTTTCTCCGACTTCAAAGATGGCGACTTGTCCACCATAAAAGTGAATAATGGCAGAGATGCTAACGGCTAGATGCCGCCTACGGACTAACTAACTCAAAGACTAACACCTTCGCTAATATCAAAGCCCGTTCCTTCATGGAAATTCACGGCCAGTAACCTGCCGCCCACCAAATTCTTGTACCTCCCCGTACCAAGGACACTTTCCCAGCCGGCCGGCCTGAAGTTGTGTCTTCGGAGTGGAGAAAAATACATTCCTTCGATAAGGGTCAGCCTGAACCGGTTCTCTCCAAGCGAACAACAGCTTGAAACTAAAACATTACATTTCACCTAGAAAGCCTTCTCGAGCTACCGGGCAGAAAGCAAAATGGAGTCTGTCTCGTTTAAGGCCTACGGAGCCCATAATATGCATAGCTCCACGAGAAACAGATCGGCATGTTAGCAAATGAGTAAATCATGACTAATACTTATATATCTAACCCCTCACTTAAATTCATAAGCCTTACTCTAAGGGAAATGGCACGAAAATGCCCTTATATCTATAAGACAAGGTCCCTGTCTATCGGCCTAATCCCTATGTTATGGGGGTGATAGGCTGGAGTCACTCTCCATCATTCTTCTTCTCCAAAGAGCTGGCAGAAAGGCAGCCATTACAGTCAATCTATGTCTTCGAGTGACGGAAGTTAATCAAACCTATTATGGGGTTCCAGGGGGCAGGGTCCTGGGGGTTGTGAGAGCCGTACAGAAGGTCAGGTACGCAGGGCTTATCCGGGTGGTCCCATTGAACTTGGAATGAATAATCATCCCTGTCACCAAGCAGCTAGTCATTAATTAAAGCCTGCTGGGAGGACCCAATAGTGCCTTTGCAGATCTGCTATTCCTGGCCTCCCTTCAGAGACTGACCAGGTGCACTAATTAGCCCAGATTAAATTTGACACATTGGATTTTACTTATTCGAGGTATTGTTTAAAAGTCTTGAAAGGGAATATTTGAAAAACTTAAAGGTAAAATTATAATTTTATATAGTACGACTCAAGTGGCATTTTACTGCACATCCATATGTTTCTAAGGATCTCATCTCATAAAGGTGTCAGATTTAGTTCCCAGCATCGGGTGAGGTCCAATACCAGGTGTATTCCAAGATATTTGCGTTCTAGTGGTTTTGCGACCAGCATTTTATCCTACCGATAAGTTGCCAGGTCTCCCAACAGCGGAACGAGAAGTCGACTTGTTCCACTTTACAAGGAGACCAGAGGCCTGACCAAAGGAGTCTGGCATACACTTCATTATTAGCCCTGTACACTTAAGGTAGCACTTAAAAAAGAGTAAACACCTGCATAAAGAAGATATGATCTTAAATATCCCTGTTCCACTCGAAACACTGTACCATGCGGTCTCCGAACATCCATGTCGCTAAGGGTTTAATGGCTAAGGTGGGTAAGAAAGGGAAAGAGGGCCCTGTAGTCTTATTGCCCTTCCAATGTTGAATGGGGTGATAATATGCTGCTAATTTTAACTCTAGAATTCCTGTGTTCGTCAAGTGGGTCACTATAATAGAGGAAATGAGGCCCACAATGTAGTCATTAAAAAACATGATTACCCCAGTCCAGTGAATCAAATGCCTTCTCAAAATCAATACACATTGATGCACATGGACCATAAAATTACCTCATGCATGTTAATGCAGATTGTACTTGTCCAATGCAATGCCTAGTCTCCCTACCAACACAAACCCGTTTCAATCACAGTAAATCACAGAGCCTCTTTCTCCAGAATTCCTGTTTGTGAATGCTTTAGCAAGTTTCAGCAATAATTAGTGATATCAGCTTGTATGATTTACATGGTTTGATTGGCCTGCCATGTTTAAGCAGGCCTGTTACTTTGGCCGATTGGAGATCATCTGCCAGAGAGCCAGTCGATCTAGCTTCTAACATATGCAAAACACGAGCTGTGGTCAAAGAGGCCAGGAGCTCAAAGTATTCCAACAGGGTGCCGTTGAGGCATGTACTTATACCTGTCTGCATTTCAGACAATGCATTTCACAGTTCCTCTGTGAGAGGAGCTTACACTCCACCCTAACCTTATCTTAGAGTTTCTGATGGGACAATCTTATATTGGGGGGACAGACACTCTCCCTTCTATAGGTCTGACTTTATGTAATGTTTTGTGGTATTTTGTGAAGAGTTCTGCTCTCTCAGGTGTATCTGGTCTTAATGTTCCAGTTGGGCCACTGATAGTAGGGACTATTTGAGAGGAAATATTCCTCAGCTTTACCCAATAAAGCAGTTTGCCTGATGCCCCAATGTTTTAGGTTGGAAACTGTATCAGCTATACAGCTTGACTGAAATCCCATTCATATCATATCTATTAGGTGCAAATTTGCATCTGTGGAAAGCTCCCTATAAGAAGCCTATTAGATGTCAGTGATGAACAACCCTGCGTGCAGGAGCTACTATTTAAAAGAGAGTAAACTTTGAACATGTATGTGAAATGTGCTGCAGGGCGGTTAAAGGCATGCAATTTACGCCTTATTGGCATTTGGTCGTAGTAAGAACACAGCCATCTCCCTATGTGGCCGATCTCATTACTTTTATAATAAACATTCTGATGCTTCAGGTTTAGAGTTGATGTCTTGTGCCCCCCCCCCCCCCCCCCCCCCCCCCCACACACACTCCTCCCAAGGCTGCTTGCCTTGCCATTCAAGGATGACGAACCTGTGAGCATGAAGAGATTCTTTGGATCGAAAGTGTGGAGCAAATGTTTATCAATACTTAACTTGGAAGGCAGCCAGGAATTATTTTCTTGCAGAGTCCAGTGCAGGCTTGCATTGGGAAGGGCCGTACAGGGAACAGATACAACTGGAGAAAGGTTGTTTTTTGGTGTCTGTGGAGACTGATCCAACTAAAGCTGTTGCAGATTGTAGTATGTGTGAAAATGCTTGCTCAGTATCAGTGTCTTCTGCTATCCGTAAAATGTACCCACCCTTCTGCTTAATCTCTCAGTTGTTGGATGGACGGCGGCCAACTGGCGGGAAGCTGGAGGTGATCGTCCGAATCCGGGAACCTCTGACTTCACAGCAGCTCGACAAGGTCACTGAGAAATGGCTAGTTATTGAGCCTCTTAGTATGCCACCGGTAAGGATAATGCAGGGGCAGAGAACTGCATGTTTGTATGTTGTTTTACATTATTCGAAACCTGTTCTTTATTGGTTTGTCAAATGATGTGTATCCCCACTCAGTACTGTTATGGTATTGTCACCTCATCTTCTTTCTGCAAGAATTATGACTCACAACACACAATGTTTTGAATGCCATACAACCTTCTTTAAGTATCATGAAGCATTCAAAATTCAATTTTCTAGTATCCTCTGGTTAGCAATGTTTACAAAGTAACAGGCTGGTGACAAGATCTACCATTCAGTCCATTACTGACAGAAGGAAGTTGGGGTGAGTAGGTGCCTTGCTGTTAGCTTGGGGGGGTTATTTGAGGGTGGGGACATCCAAGCCTTGCAGTCACATGAGAAGTGTAGTAAAAGCGCGCTGAAGTCTTGTTGGCCTTCTAGTTCCTTAGATTGTCATATCCATTCTTGCCCTCCTAAATGTCCCATAAATGAGTTTGGTTGTACATGTTTTAGCAAATTTCCTATGTGAACCCCAATTTAGTCAGAATTTGTCGGTAGGGGTACAGATATAACTAATGTTACATGCAGAACCATATTAATGATCTGCGTCTTTGTCAATATGTAGCAGATCCTATGTGAGTAGAGACAGTACAATGGGAGTACATAGGGTGTACAGTATATTATTGTATTTTTCATTTATCTAGTCTGGATGTTTCCTCCGGCTTATACATTCTGATATACACCTGCACGAACTTGTTACTTGAAGTTTAGTTCAGGCAACAGCTACTCTTACCTAAATGTGGTTCACCTTGTTGTGAAGTTTATTGCCCTGTTCTCCTTCTCTTTATTTGATGAAAAGTGATGTATGTATCCCATTTTAGATAATCACTAACAAACCTTCACTATGAGTATCCTCAAGATCTGAAAGCTCTAAATGATGCTTAAAAGAGGACCTCAGTGTCCTTCTGCCATAAGCTAATACCCACCTCCCACCCTTCATGGGCCAGCTTCATTGGTCTTCTTTTGCCATTTGTGCAAAAGTGCTTGACACCAGATCAAAGTAACTTATTTCATGAAGGCTGGTTCACCTCCACCCATTCTCATCATGACCAGACACCTGGTGATCAAAGGTGGAGTGGAAGGATATTGCATTCTAACGTCGCCACAGGCTACTGCCTCAAAATTACAAGGCTAACATGTTGAAATTAGATACCTTTCTTCCCGGATTCATAAGGGTTCTGGTATCACATGTGTGTTCCCTTCATTGTAAAATCACGAGAACGACCTAAGATGCAGGCACAGCAGTTGGAAAGATTAGTTATTAGAAGGCTTGCAGAACAGAAACATGAATGGAACTTTTTTAAGTCTGAATAACAAAAGTAGAGAATTTTGTTTGGTGTGAAAACTTGGGGATTGTGCTACTACATACCTTATCGTGTCTCTGGGATACCTCTGCAACCTGTTGGCAGTACTGTAAACTGTGTTCTGTGACTTGGGATAGCACACAGCAGTTATTCCTCATCGTTCCACCAGCCTCTTGACATCTTGTGACTGACCCAGCCTTAGTACCTGGTCTATTCAGTTGTACATGGTAAAGTTATAGTTGTAGCTTATCCCACTGTTTAAGACCAATATGTGATACGGATTTCAAACTTAATTTGTAATCTTCTTTCCAGGTGGCCCTCCCCAAACCTAAAGAGAAGCCCCCAGTTATGAAGGAAGTGGGAAACAGGTATGTGGCCACAGGATTGCTTTGATGCTCAATGCATTGTGGATGGATGTGGGGATAAGACTTATTCTGAGAATGTGCTTATCAACATGTCTAGATTGCTTTTGGGTCAGAACCACCTAGTTACTGATCAACAAGCATTCTTGTGATTTTTTACTGTTAATCTGAGATTGTATAACATGGTGGATGGATAATGAGAGTCTCATAGGATAGGTGCGTGTGTGTTGGTGATGGAGACGTCCTCATAGTATGAAAGGATGCATGTGTATTGATGTGTGGGTTCTCCTGGTGTCGGAAGACACGTGGTGGTAATGAGGTGATCCTCTTGTAGTATGCATATCTATGTGTGTGTTTACAGGTGTGTTTGTGTGTGTGTGTATGCATGTGCTTGTGTACCTGTGTGGGTGTGTGCACGTTAGTGTACCATCTACATCTACATCTTTTTCTGGGTGTGCAGCAGTGCAGTGTTTGTGTGCTCTGTTTACTGAGTGGCGTGTGCTACTAAGGCATAATACAGGGCACTATACTTGTGAATGTGTTACTATGTGTTATATACAAATATCTAATAAACATCAGCATGTAAATTAAACATGCCAGTTGGAGCTAATGAGCCAGCGAGCATGCAGGGTCTCTTTCTTTCTGAAAGTGGTAACACCATTCCATGTGGGCCAATCTGTCACCTTGCCCACTTTCTATGCTCTGCCGCATCCCTCTAGGAAGAGGAGCAACTCCATTGTCTTGACCCAACAAGAGCATTGTCGTTCTACTATGAGCACACAAAACAGTTCCGGGTGGATGAGCAACTCTTGCGAAGAAAGGTCACTGGAGGAGAGCAGGGTCTGCTTCCTATGGTTACCCCCACTTTTTGCTGTGATTCTCTGGTTTTTCGACTTTAGTGTGGCTGTGGACCTGCTAATCAGGCCCACAGCCCAGCTGTTCTCTCTCTAAATTGATACCATGTACTTTAGGTACATACCAGATTGGTTACTTGGTCACCCTTGTGAGCCCCTGTATAGTGTAACCTAGGTACCCAGGGCATAGGTGCACCCTAGGCCTACCAGGGGCTGCAGCATGGATTGTGCCTTACAAACTGACACCACAGGTCTGTTCATACAGCCTGGGTAAGGTGGTGTACTCACCCCTTACTTAGATATAGTATACCTATATCTATATACATATATAGACACATATACACCTATAAGCCACTCCTAAGGCAGACCTCGACAATCCTGGAGGTAGAGTGCTTGGTTTTATGTGAGAGGGTGCCCTAGCATGAGCTGAGCCCCTCTGCAGCTTTCGGAACCATCTCTTTATAGCTGTTCTATGATATAGCCATACCATATACTCTTGAGTGCATTATAATCCTCGCGGTTAATGCTAACTTTGGTTTGGCTTTATCAAAACATGTTGTGTAAGGTGTCAAACACTTTGGAATACTACCCCCCCCCCCTCCCAGTTCTGTCGGCGGGGGTAGCATTCCACCCTTCTAGAGGGAGAAGACATGTAGTTACTGGTTTACCCGGTTAAAGTTAAACAGAGCCTCAGCATCACACAATGGATGCTGCTGCCACAGACACAAGTCTGCCTTCCTGCTGCTGGACAAAACTCCGGCAGGGGAGGTCTGGACGATAGGTTTCCTGCCCAGGGTGGTGCTGGCACCTCCCCAGACAGGCTCTTTGTGTATTGGGTGCAGGGAGGGCTGCATTCAGTGAATGCTTTCCAGACACAGCCTGGGGCACACTAGGTGCTCCATGCATTTCCCAGTTCAAACCGGTTGCTGGGGCACTCAGCCCCAGCTCGAGCGCGAAACTGGACAAAGGGGAAGGGGTGTAACCACCCCCACTCCAGGTCCACCCATAAGAGGGACCTTCGAGTTAGTCCAACCCCTAAACTTACTATAAGTATAGAACCCCAGTCCCTAGGACTTTAGATTACCCTGGATGAAACTCTGCAACATATATCCCGGACCTTCCAGACATCTCTGACCCCGCCCTTCGCTCACAGTAAAGCTGAGATCTGTGGCGGACACGAGAGACGTGGGACCGGAACTCCTGGAAATCCTGCATTTTGCTACCTGCACCGACTTCCCGAGGTATCCCAAAGTTGTGCATTAGGTGCTTGAAGCCCCAGACCCGATCATCTTTTGCACCGAAGCTCGAAGCCCCACACTCCACGAGTGGCGAGTGGGCCCGCTTTGTGCATTTCCGCTCAATGCGTCTTCACGGTTTCTAGTCCGTTGGCTAGTGAGCCCCCAAGAAGACAATCCTTTGTTTCAACTTGCTTTCCTGGTTGCTCCAGGCTTGCTCCAACTTCCCTGCAAAGGAGAAGTTCCACAGACCTTGCTGGTCTGCACCGAAGCCAATCTCAATATCCTGCGTGGGTTGCTTTTGCCAAGGCTTGTTGGGTCCAATCCGGATACCGACAACGCAGTCAACTAGATCCTTCGTGGGACAGCTCGAATACAGCTCCTGGTCATTGTCGACACCTCCTGGTCCTCGTGGCTGAAGAGACAAACTTTACCTTTTCACCTGAAATCACCCGACATCCGGTGGCATCTTTCTATCGCCGCGCTGGTCACTGGCTAGTGGGCCAGACTCTGTCTCCTCTGCTTTCAGGTTCTTCAGATCGTCGATCCACCCTTGGATCCACCCAGACACTTTTCCTCTGGTTGCCTGCAGCACTTCTTTGCAGATCTCCATTGAAATCGACGATGAAATCCGACACCAAAAGAGACCTATGCACCCGGCTTCCATGGGTGAGGTAACACAAGTACTCTGGTAGTCTTGAGGGTATTGGTCCTCCTAGTGTCTAAGGCTAAAAGTGTTCCATCGTAGTTCATTTAGAAGTGTCCTTAAATTGTAAATGTGTAACTTTTTCGTTTCCTATAGAAAGTCAATGGTAACCCGCGGCTGTGTTTAGACACTGCACGCATCTCCCGTGGGCCTCCTACATCCTAACCCTTGGTTGTTCTGAGTAGCCCCAGCGATTCCACAGGCCCTAGGCCTGCTTTCTATTTCTCATGTGGTTGTTATACCACTATTTTAGTATATGGTTTGTGAGGCCCCTAGGGCAAAACGTATACTGTGCAACTTATTGTATGCTAATTAAATTCCTTCTATTGTACTTTTACCTCTGACCTCATAAAGAGTCCAGAGGGGTTGTGTTTAGAATACATACATATATATTTGATATATACCTTGCGTGGTGTATGTTTCATTTGGTACTCAAGAGATTATAATTGGTAAAACAACTAGCTTAATTCGCTCTCTGAAGTCTTAGCCTGAAGACTGCTCGCCATTGCTACCCCATGGATAGCTTTCTATAAGGTTGACTTTACAACCACCATCAATAAGGGTCCATTAGACTGGTGCAAGGTCCCCACTAGAACTAGTGGACATCATATGCCAGGCTAACTTCTCACAGTCACATGATGCAGAAGAGGACTATATCACTAAGGTTTGTCCTCAATCAAGATTTGCTATGCTCTTGCAAAGAAGCAGCCTTCTGATGGCTGAAGAGTTCATTCTACCAGAGCTATAGCTGCTACCACAAAGTTGCAATGTGGAGTTCCAGTCCTGGACATTTATCAGGCAGCAACATGGGCATCCCTGCACATGTTTACCAAGCATTAGTTCCTCATAAGTCAAGACCGCAGAGACAGCCTCTTTGGCCGCTCTGTCCTGCAGGATTTTCTGGTGTAAACTTGTCCGCAGTTCCTCCTCCGGGTATGGTACTGCTTAGTTATCTATTCAAAGGTAAGGAATCTGCAGCTTGATGTCTCTATCAGATGAACAAGTTACTTGCCTTCGGTAGCGCCTTATCTATAAGAGACATGATCCAGCCTCCGATACCTTACCGCCCCCCCTCTCCCACCTCCACCCCCCTCCCTACACTGTGGACAGGCTTCTAGGGTCAGAGCTGATCCCTTTTAGGGCCTTACTTGTTAAAACACACCATTGCCAGTGCACAACATAAGGCCCACCGACGCACAGTGGTATTGCTAGAAGAAAAATCTTCCTGGTCCAGTCCAATGCCTGGAAAATTCAACGGTAAGGAATCTGCTGCTAAATCATGTCTCTACCAGATAAGGCGTTACCAAAGGTAAGTAACTTGTTCATTAGCTACTGTACACAGAATGGCTACCTAGTATGGTGCCACAGAATTACTCAATTTTCTGTATCTAGAGGAGGTGATTCAGTGAAATGTTTTCCAAATTGCCATTTATTCACTTCACACTATCATGCATAACAGCCTGTAGTGCTGCACCTTTGTGATTGGTGGTTCATCACTTTAGTTATTGGCAATTATAACTGCCAACATATGGCTCATGTGGACTGCCCAAAAGAAGATCCAAGAAGGAATTTGACTAAAGCTAATAGATTGGTGTCTTCATGGACAACACCTTGCCCTTTCCCCATTCGTGCACTCATCGCCTGACTACAGGACAAACTTTTTTAAAGAGATTTCTTCTCCCCATCCCTCCATTCCCACAAGTCCCTTTATGCAGCCACCTCCAGGTTGGGAACTTGATATCTAAAGCATGTGGGATCTTGATATCTCACATATTGAAAATTGTTGGTGCTTTTCTTGTTGACAGCTGTCTGTGTTCTCATACTCTCTGACATGCTCTCCATCTCATTCAATTACTCCCTCAAACTCACGCTTCCAGTAAATTCAGAATCTGTTCTCCAGAGTAGCTAAAATTGCTTTCAGTTGGCAAAGTAAAGTAGGATGCTACTAGTTTAAAAATTTGTTTGGTAGGCTGGAAAAAATGTAATAGTGAGAAACACAACACTGAAATGCATTTTCTTTATAATGCAGTTAATTCAGAAATCTGATCCAGCAATACTGATTTGGTGTTTGTACACTGTCATGTGAAATAAATTACCATAGTGTATGAGGGAGTAATTACAGAAGCGGAGCATAGGGGTGCAAAATATCTGTTTGACAGCAGATACACAGGACTTGCCTCAGCGTCCATCTTAGCACATTCCAAATAGGGAGCAGTGATGTACCTCCATGTTCACATGCAGTTGTGTGTGTCTATGTGGGTGTGTATTTGCATGTCCACATCTGTGCATGTGTGCAGTAACCTGGGACAGTCATTGCAATGTGAGATGATATTTTTATGAGTTACTTAGAAGGAGCAAGTCCTCATGGAGTCATGCACATTCTTATGTATCATTGATTGATCTACTAATAAAGAAGAACTAACACATTCAGGTTTCTAGGCGATCAAACTGGGTCAAACAGAGCAACCAGCATCAGTATAAGTGGCTTAAGTGATTTCTGGAAAGCTAGATAGTCTTTCACTTTACGGATGTCATGAGGCAAGGCATTTCACAGGGTAGCAGCCAAATCTCTCGATGACATCCTCACATGGTACAGGGATAAAGATGTTGAACTAAGCTTTCAACAAGAATCATTTTATGTGATGAAGTTTTCTTCAGAAATATTTAGCCTACACCAGAGACTGCTTGGTGCTCAGCATGAGAGCTGCATCCGGATTGGCCTGAGCGCCCTCGATTTGCGTTCCCAGAGCGACTGGGAGACTTGACTACTATCTTCGAAACCCAGCAACTCAGCTCAGGTTGGAGACAGCTCAGTGTGCATGTTCGTTTGGTCATCCTAAAACAGGAGGCCCAACCCACATGCGCACTAATAGCAGTGTACCTACCACTCTTCCTCAAGGAAGACCATGGATTAGACCCCACCCCCAAGACTGGGGCAGGAAATAAAAATAAAATGATAATTAACCTGCTATCGTTTTATTTTTCAAGATTTGGAGCTGTTGCTGCTGGCAGGGGGGAGCGACGCTCCTCCGCCTTAGCAGGGGAGCCGCTGCTGGTACAAGGACTTGCCGAAGTGGAGGCATGCATGAACACAGGCCCCAGCCACAGTTTCTTGAATGTGTTTAGGATTGAATGTCGGGATCTCATGGTCCAGAGCTGAAAAACCATGATTTACTTATTGTATTTGCATGGTTTTCCAGAACAAGGTACTGATCTAAAAGTGAACCTAACTGTTTTACTTAAGTTACAGTCCATCCAGTGGAGGATTAAGCTTAAGCAGGGTTAGAGGTGACCAACAATAATGTCTGTGTGCTGATCAAGTCTTATTAATTCTAGTGGTGCATCATTATTGTTGGATAATGCAGAAATCCAAAGGACCTGATCAAGACCCTCAAAGTTCAACATAGATGTTTTAAAAAAGGCAATCTGAGATAGAGAGTGGGGCTCACCATATGTCTTAATTGTAGACTTTAAAGGTAGCCCTTGCTTGCTTTCAGAGGTGAACGATTGTGGGGCAGTAGTCTTCAGTCCAACTGTGTGCATCTGCGCCGGTGACCAGGAAGTAGGAGTGGAAGATTGCCTGTTGTTAAGGGACATGTACGCTGGTGACCAGGAAGTGGGATACTTGTCCTGTTGTTGGTGGGGCTCCTGGTGTGTCAAGGTGCATTGCTGCTGGGGGTAAGGGCCTTTGTATGAAAGAAAGTTTGTGAATGACTGGAGATGTTCCTTGTTTTTAATATTTGTTATTTTACTGGTGAGGGAGTTGGTGGGATATGCACACTTCAGCAGGTGTTAAAAATTGTGTGGTAGATTAAAAAAGCAAGTCGAGGGTCTATTTATAGAAAGGGCGCTCTATTCAGTGCATTTTTCACTGTATTTGAGAGTTCTATTCGTACTGCAGCCAGTAAAGTTTCAAATACAGGAAATTGTTAGTTGAAACGCTGCATACCTGCATAAATCTATTGCCAAATTCATCGCTTGCTATGAAATATTTCTTGCATTGTTGTGCTGCAACAAAACATATTTTTTTAATCATGCGTGACTGCAAAATGGAAAAGTCATTGCCTGAGGGTGTTAAAATAAAAACTGCTATTTTCCTAACGTGGTATTTGGTTGTGTTGACTCTCAGCACATATTCCTACTGTTCCCTCAGTTTTCACATTAAGCACGTTCATGTGCTTGAACACGATTTATAGACCCACTTTTGCAAAGGTTGTGCAATTTTTAGCTTCAAACGTGAAACCTAGGCAGTTGACAGCTGTGTCTCTTAATACAGCCTCTTAACTGGGCGGCGGAGGGGGGGGGCATTAGTTGGCTCAAGGAATGAGGAGAATGTCACTGTAAATACAGTAGCTACCAGTAGGGCTGGTGAGAGGCTAGGGGGAAATGTATGAAAGGAAAGAAGAAACAGAGTAAGAAAACAGGAAAGCCTGAGAAAGTAATTAAAGTACAGAGACCTGGGGAATGAGTCTGAAAGGAAGTAAGACATTGAGGAAGAAAGTAGGAGAGTAATTGAAGCAGAGAGTCAGGGAAAGAAAAACAAAATGGGACAGACCGCTGGAAAACATCTCTCTCCTGACTTTCTCTCACTTTAAGTTGCAGATGTAATAAAAGTCTAGTAGTGCTCGTGAAAATGCAAAGCACTGTATTGTGTAAATGGGACAAAATGGTGGCCTAAGATTAAGCAGCCCTGGAGGTAACCAGCAATGATGTCTGTCTGCCAGTCAAGTCTCACCACGAGCTGTGTATGTTTAGCTTAGGATAATGCTTGAAATCAGAAGGATCCAATCAAGGCCCACACTGTGCAAACAGGAGAAAATTGCATAACTCCATATCAACTAAGAGTCAAATACTGACTGTCATTAGCTGCACTCACGATAAAATGCCATGTTACTGCGACACCAAAGTATCATACCATGGTGCATTGCGAGTGGTTTCTTGCCTAAGATTTGTACTCAAGACACACCCTTCAGTACAAATCTCTATGTGCAAATAACTGCCTACGGGTAAGATGCCTACATTACGTATTGTCACTGAAATGACCTATATTACACTTGGAAATATGTGATATTCTTCTTCTCTTAGATTGCACCTAGTTTCATTTTGTACTAGAATTCTATGTAAAGCCAGGTCAGTTTACTTTAATGGCCAGCCCTGTTATGCCACATCTGCATGGTAACAGCAATTTGGTAGTAGGTGTTGCATTGGCAGTAGACACTGCCCTCCCGTCAACTTTTGGCGCAAAATGGCATTTGCTTGCTGAAGTTGATCGGTCTTGTAATTTGCATCACTTAGCATCTCACAAGCTTCTCTGTTAAGCTGTGGTAATTTTGGCCGAAATTCAAGTGAATAAGAAATAGGGAGACGCAAGAGTCACTAACTGAATGAGTCCAAAACACTGGCAAGAGAAGAAGTAAGTTAGTCCACTTTCGTGGCATCTGGAATGAAGGAGACGTTCGTAACTCTTCTTAGCCATTGCTGTGCATGGATCCTTATGGTTGTAGGAATCTGTACACAGGTTGTTTTCCTTCAGTTTCCTTCGGAAGGTGCCCACTTAACTCACAGAAGAACCAAGCAGGCGGCAAAGCAACAGATGTGCTGACATAGCATTAGATGTTCTAGTAGTGTGTTTTGTATGCTGTCGTTTCAAAGTGTAGACCTAACTTGTTTGTAGGTTATTTTGGGGTGCTGCAATCTGGCTTGTTTGCTTCCAGCTTCCCTCCCTGCTCTTTATCACTTCTGCTTTCTTTTTAATTTCCTTTCAGATCCTTGATCTGCTTGGTGGTATAGCAAGGCCAGTTCTGATTGGGCGTTCTCCCAGATTGTGGCATCCACCCAGATTGTGGCATCCATTCTGATTGGCTCAAACTTGAAATTAATTTGGATCTCTCCAGGCTTTGAAGCATCCAGATCGGAAATGTTCTGAAAGGAAATAGTCGATTCTCCTCTTCCCAGGAAATAGTCGATTCTCCTATACCCATGTCCCATTATGTTTTTCTGTCTGTCTGTCATTACTTGTGTCAGAGTCTGAGTTATGTCTCATTGAGTCTGGCTGAGGTCTGTCTGGTTGAACGCCATAGTGCTGTCTGTCTTTCTGCGCTTGTACTGAGATTACTCTTATTTGTCCACCTGTCTACTGCAGTACTTTTACTGTAGCACCCTTACTGATGCCCTTTTTCAACTGGTTCTGTCTGTCAATCTGAACTTGTGCTTAAGCCAATGGCACTCGCTGTTGGTCATTGGTACTGCTTTGTGATACTGCAGTTGTGGTTCAGAAAATGTTTGGGTATGTGTGCACGTCATGTCTCTAAAATTAGCTTTTATGAATTACCAAAGTTATCTTTATTTTCTCCCCTGTCTCTGTCCGCCAAGTATGTGCTGTCAGACGTTTTTTGCATCCAGGTGTCTTTTTCATCTTAACCTTGTCAAAGTGCCTCTGAATATAGTTCCTAGTTCTCAGAACTCAATGCACAAGACACAGCATGGACAAAGTCCTGCACTTTGAAGTGTTGCTTAATGAGATAATGCTGTGATATGGTGCCAGGTTATTCTTGGCAGAACATCATCTGACATAAATGGTTTTGACATAGCAAGCCTGGCAATACAACCACTCGCCAACGCTTCAGTCGCATGTTCTCGGTCTGTGAACATCTCTCCTCAGACCATAAGGTGCTTCCCTTTCCTTCTATTTGCTAGTTGTCCACCTTTCCCTGGTCTAATTTTGTTTGTTGCCTGAGGTAAGATTCAGGGGTTTTATAACTACATACCACCCTGCTGTTAAAACAGTTCCTTCCCATGGTGCTGGGATAGGGCTCATTTTTTTTCTCTGTCACAAGACATAGTCGCCATTACACTTGTGCACACACCATTATGTTAGCCAGGCCGCCTTCAGGCTTCCCACTGGTGGTGGTATCCTGTACTAGCCAAAGCACCAAAATAAAGATACCTCTCTTTAGTGTTCTTACACACCCAAGGTTCTGTGGGCCAAGAAGCTCAGTTTGTGCCAAGCACTCAAATGTACACAAAACGGGCTACATATTCTGTCAAACCATGCACATAAAAGGACTGAGGGGAGTAGGTGCCATCATAATGCCCTGAACTTGAGGGGCAGCCAGTGCCTTCTATGCCAATTGTTCATAGAGTTTAAATGGTGTGTCACAGCATCTCTGGTTAGCATCGAGGCTGCACTGCACTCGTACAGAGCGGGTGACATTTACAGTAAAATTTCTGCAAGGCACAGAGATAACGACCATAGAACCTGGCCACGCCGAAGGCTCTTGGGCACAAGTAATCCCAGGTCACCTCTTGCTACTTATCAGAGTTAAATCTTGTCTGGCTGTTTGACTGCCCCTAAAGGACCAGTAAGTTGAGAGGTACAAAGGGCAAAATAGCATATTTCCTTCCAGTCTCTTGCACCACAGCGTCTAGATGTAAATGAAGAAACTGTGCCAAACTGAGGGTGGCAGCTTGATTCCCCAGTATGTTTTTTCTATCACTTGTTTTATGCAATGAATATTTTTTTTATTGAAGGTAGGACTTTGTTTTTATTACAGAGTTTGTGATGGTGTAAAATATATATTTTTTTATTGTTAGATGCCTTTGACTTCAGGGGTGAATGAGTTAGGGGTATTCTCTTCCCTTGTGTTAGGGATTTAAGCAGCGATTGTTGGGTTGAATAGAATGGTCGACTGCTAGACCTACGTGGGAGTGTGATTCTTGTTATCAGTATGTGTGTCATTATTATTTATTGCTGCTTGTGGTAAAAAAAGAATCTTTCATTTATTGCATGAGTGTGAACGATTTTTATTACAGAGTCTAAGGTTTTTATTTTATTTTGCTCCATTTGAACGTAGATGTTCCTCCTTCCAGATGCTTGAGATGTTCTTCAATACAGTTAAAGGGACTCAAGCCCCCTCCGCACAGTAAAAAGGAATCCAGTGCTGCCCTGCACGCGAGTTCAATTTCCCCTAGTGCCTGTGCAGCTTCTCTCCTGAGCACTTTTTTTTGTGCCCCAAAACACGGTTCCTGCTCACTGAGGAGTACTTAATGATGTGCACAGTGTCGCAAAATCACGTTTGGAGTATCCACGTTCTGCTTCTGCCCACTTGATTCCTCTCCAAACTTTTTAACTTTTTTATGCTTCAAAGAAATGTCTTTTAGAAACCCAGGTGCTGCCTGCCCTTGCAAAGATCCTAGAATCTAACCCAGGCAACTCTTTAATGCCTGAGGCGTAGCCTACCGCATAATGTGCGTGGTGTCCTGTGGCTAATAGTTGAGGGACTCATTTCTTTGAAAACAATGTCTGGATTGGTTACCTGTGTGCCATGTGTCAATGTGATAGCTCCTGTTTGTTTTTGCTGGGATTTTAAATCTAAATCTGATCGCAACATTGGCAGGCCATCAACTGCATCACTGAATTTTTCAATGGAAGGCATGCAGGAAAGAATATTCTGTCCCGGTTTTCGATTTCCTCAAATCAGCCAAATTGAGGCAAGCCAGAGTCTCTCCCTGGGAGTGTGACAGACGTGGAAGAGGCCTTGTGTGGTGCTGGCATCACTGCCTCCTACTGTTAGCAAGGCCATTCTTAAAACAAAAATGTATATGGGTCACTCACAGTTAGTAACTCTATAAACACTGCAAAATCCAGAGCAATTGTGGATGCAAAGCCTACAATTAAGTCGTGTAGCTGTAAAATGGGTACCAGCACTCAGCTCTGGCAAGCATCTGCTCACATTAAGCACTGCATCCAATGGTATTTGGATAGCTTGAGCTATTTATTTCAGCGGCACATAATAGATGGAAAGAAACTTGGCTGGGGAAGGCACCCTTCGGCAGGCACTCGTAAGAAGTTCAGGCAGTGAACATTTCAGAGAGGTTACGGACAGTTTCACTGATCCTCCACAAGGGTAAAAAGAGTGCCTGATATGGACTCATCCAAGGTCCGAGTTTTATGCCAAATGCATTGGTTGTTGTGGAGCGGACCTCGCTTAAAACAGCTCAAAACACGCCTTGTTGTAGAGATTTCCTGACATCTGCGGAAGGAGGCAGTTGGCTAGAAAGGATCAATACTGAATCCCAGCCATTCGATCTTTCTGATTCCTTACTGTCTTGATAATAATACAGATACACAAATCTGTATTGAAGACTAAAGTAAAGGGCGACCTTTCATGTCACATAGACTGTTTTTACTCCCAAGGGTCCCATATTGAAAGCAAATATGGACTCTCAGATATCGCTCTCAAAGGCAATCAGATCCCAAACCCCAACTGATTCATACTAACAAGTCTCCTCAGAGAGTGTGGCAGTTGCAAGGATTGTAGCAGTACGGTTATGTTTGCTTCTTAAGCTCTTTCACAAAGAAAGAGGTCCAGCCACTCTGCTTGAGGACTTGTGACTGTGGTCTTGACTTATGAAATAATAAAAGCTTTCAGTAAAGTGCTAAATATTATAGTTGTGTTATTTCTCATTGTAAATAACAAATGTTGCTTTTCTAAATTTAAATCTACTCCGTTTATAAATCTCAGAACATTTGTAGACTTTTTTGGCCTTGCTGGGATTCAAATTTGTCATCTTGTGATCTCCCAGGTGTCGGGGCAAGGATTTAATTCGGCAATCCAGCTAGCTAGCAAATATGGAATGCTTACTAAAGAAGCAGCAAAAGCATATTGTGAATGTAACTCATGACCAACAGAGGGGCGGATGAGAAAGATTTGATCTAAATCTGTTCCAGTTTAGTACTGGCCAGATAAGTCATTGGTTGTAATTAAAGGACTTGGCTTTTGCTACAAGTTCCTCCTGTGATTCCCTAGTCAACATGCACAGGTTTAGTAAGGTATGCCTCCAAACTGTTGCTCTCACAATCATACCTCTTGTGGGTATGTCAGTATAGTGAGATCAGCAACTCATAGCCACACAGCGGCTATCTCAAAGTCTTGGACAACTGAGGAGGGATTTTTAAATGTGTCCAATTCCTACCATGTCTACAAATGACATCTGCCTAGCATCTAAATAGCGGTTGAGATGGAGGAGAGAGCAGCGTTTTTATATACTATTCCCCTTGTGAATTGTTGTATATTACTTCTGTCTAGAAGTATAGGCAAAAGGACTGTAGACCTCCATGGCCTGTTGTTTGAGAGTACCTTGGGTCTCATAGCTTCCTGCATTCGTATGGTTATTTGGGCTCAGAGCCACATGCTTTTACATCTCACCTGTTGTTAAGGCCAGTGGAAAAACTATTGAGATTCCCACCATATCAGGGCTCGGAATCCATTATTCTGTATTGACTTGCTTCTTTTGATCTGCAGGACCCAAAAGTGTCTCTGAGGACAGATTCTTCAGAGTACGGGTGGGCGCAAAATGGGCATATTAGATATTTGCAGTCTGATGACAGGACATTTTGTTTGAGTATTCTGGAGCCAAAGGTGGTCTTCTGGGCACCAAATCTTTTCTCCCACATACTTATGGGAAAAGGTCATATAGTTATACAGTCACTTCCAAGAAAATGTTTTCTTTGAATAGGATCGATCAACTTTATGCAGATTGATAATGCAGCTGTGGTTCTACTCATTTGAGTTCGCAACACACAATGAGACAGACTGCCTTGATGTTTGTGTACCACAGGCAAATACGTTTTACGTTAGTAAGCTGTGCATTGCTTATCCCTCTGCTGGGGCAACATAGGATTAATCTCTGTCTCTTGAGAGAATGCTTAACACCTTGGCTGCTAGCAGTTTTCCCGTCCTGTGCTGGAAATTCATATCTTACATTATTCATGACGAGCTCAGCTCGTCATCAGCACAGCTCAACCGTGCATCATGACGAGCTGAGCTCGTCATCAGCATCGAAAGGGTTAATGCATGTGCCATGAATGGGCAAGAGTCCCACACTTGGATGTTGCTCCCCTGCTGAACTAGATGTTGTGCATGCCTTTTCCGCTTCCCCTTGATTCGCAGACTGATCTACAATCTTAATCTTAGTTCTCTAGTTTGAAACTTGGTTTCCTAAGAACTCTCAGGGCCCAGGCAGGCTCTGGCTTCCACATCTCCTGAGTGCATTATTGAAGTCTTTTATTCCTCTGTTCTCTTCAGAACCCTAGGAGAAACTTCTTTCTTAGCAGATGGATTTGCACTCGATTATTCCCCGCAATCCAACAAAGAGTCTGCAGTGTGGTTGCTCGGATTATGGTCTGTTTTGATTTGGGCCTATATCATGAGAATCTATTACTTTTACTAGTGTCAAGAGCATTAGTACAAGCCAATACAAGAGCAAGTGGCCATGATTCCGTTATAGGGCTATAAGAAGGCGATTCACCCATTGCCTTGCACCAAAATGTTAAATAGTTCATTAACCCGCCCTGCCTTGCTTATTGTGTCTGGTGTTATTGATATTTCTTTGGACAACTCTTATCTGGACATACTTTAGTCCAACAGTACTCTGCGTGAAAAATCTGATATCCCCATGCTCCTGCTTCCACTCTCTAAGTTTAGCAATGATTATTGTTTATCAGGCGATTGAAATAACTTCTCCCTGAAAAAAGTTAGAAATGATTTGCTTCCATAAAAGCTAAAGGCCATTGCCTTCCTTTGCTTTACATACACCACCTGGAAACGGATGGATGTATTTTTTTATCCCAAAATAGTAACAGCCTGAATCTTCTGAAGAAAAGCATAGACAACAGTGTGGGTGAGGGTCTTGTTGTATTACTCAAGATTTCCGTCATTTGAATTTTCACCATAGTCCCGCTGTAAAGTAATAGAACTACACCAGGTCTCGCAAAAACCTGTTAATGATAGCCCAAGTTACTCTGAATTGCAGGCACAATTTGCAGCGCTGTGGGTTGAAAAGAGTTATAGCTAAGAAGGGGTTTGGCCCAAGGTGGCTGGACAGGGCCTAATAATAATACAGAAGAAAAGTGTCCAAGCCGTCACGTTTAAATGCTGTTAAAGTAATTTAACAGACTACAGACCATAAACTCAATTAGTCTGGACTTTATCTATTTATTTGCTATGTCATTTACTTTTTTAGAAACTTAGATCCACATTATTAATTGAATCAGACACAAGTGGATATGTGTAAATTAGTGCACGTTATAGCAATACATGTGACAAAACGTAAATAAACGAAGAAACATAAATCAACATTGTGATTTGACAAGGCAATGAAAAAATTGCAAACAACAATAAACAACAGAGGCTGTGTACATTAAAAGCCAGTCTAGATTTGCAATTCAAGAGCAGCAGCTGGACCCTCTTTAACAGTCAGCTTGTCTAAAGTATTTACGGTGCTGCTACACACTGGGGAAAGCAATTGCGCCTAGTAGTTAAAGATTTTTACAACATTTCTACTGAGGCAAACTTAATTAAATGCTAATCATACCACTGTTGCCTTTCTGTCAGGGAGGAACATCTTCGGAGTATGGAGAAAGACAGGGGGTCTAAATAACTAACATATAAGAGTTACTACAAGTAACCTGTTCAATTCTACTTTCTGGGTGTGTACATTTATTTTTTGCCAGTTGTATCAGAATGCTGGGCGTTTTATAACTGCTATTGTAAGGGAGGAAGATTTCATCCAATGGTCGTTTGAAGGAGTGAGATATTTGCTTTCTAAATGTGTGCGAGTTCGCTTGTTATTGGCGTACGAAAGTTGAATGTGTGAGAGCTATTCCATAGTATGTCAGCTGAAAGAAGAGTCTTGGTTGTTACTATGTGACATAACTGGTGAATATGTCTTCCATTTGAAGCTAAAAATAATGTATGTATTTACATAAACATATTTATTTCTGATTCATAATAAATATTTTTGAAGAACCCTTGTGCAGAAGCATTTATCGTAGTCCAGCTGCATTGTCAACAAGTGATGTCAACAAGTGATTATAGTCCTAGGATTTCTGTGCATCTTCAGTGAGTGGAATGTTGGCATTGTTGCCTGTTCTGGGGGCACCACCGTAGGATATTAGGGTTATCATGTCCCAGCCCCTACCTACTCTTTGTTTGTAGGGTCTCTTCCTTTTTGAAGAAGAAGAAATAAACAGGTAATAAGGACCAATGGGAATTTTAAAGACCAGGCTCCAATATGTTCCCTACAATCATATTACAACATGTATATCGGAGGGTCTACCACACAAAGTACGCTCAATGTGTCCTAACAGGATACCCTATAACAACCTCAAACTATATGTATCTAAAAAATGATCATCCCCATGGTGATCAAAGAGGGATGCCCATCAGTCACCACACGGAACCGCCCTTCATCATTTGGGATTCCACCAAGACCACTACTGGGATAGCCAATCAACTATCACGGTCGGGGGTCCAGATGTAAGAAGGAGCTCCACCACCAGTCAGTGAGGTCTAACTCTGGTCTTGCTACTCAAGTTCTGGAGATTTGAATATCAAAACTGGGGGACTGATGTTGCAGTGCTCAAAAAGTGTGAAAAAGTAGAAAAATAAGAAAAAAAGGTGATTCTAAAATAGGTTAGGGGGTACTTATAACTTTATTCAGGTATTACCCAACCTTCCAATGTTAAAAAGTAGTTGTCAGTGACAGTCAAAAATATATAGACTGTCTGGATATTCTATGTGGTCGACATGTTTAAGCAAACTAATGACAGATTCGTCGTTGCTTTCTTCAGGACCATATTTACTAATAGCTACTGCAATTAGGTGATAGTGAAAAAAAATACGTGCTCAAAATCGAAATAAGATACAGAGGTCACCTGATATCACTAGGTGTTCTGCTCCCTCTTTACAAGTTTTTCATCTTTGTAAGAGGTATGGACCTCACCCCACCTGGCCACGACTCAGGAAAGAGGAGAAGCACCGCTCTGTCTGTCGGTACTTCAGCGCCGACGCTGAAGTACCGACGGACAGAGTGGTGCTTCTCCTCTTTCCTGAGCCGTGGCCAGGTGGGGTGAGGTCCATACCTCTTACAAAGATGAAAACTTGTAAAGAGGGAGCAGAACACCTAGTGATATCAGGTGACCTCTGTATCTTATTTTGATTTTGAGCACATATTTGTTTTCACTATCACCTAATTGCAGTAGCTATTAGTAAATATGGTCCTGAAGAAAGCAACAACGAATCTGTCATTAGTTTGCTGAAACATGTCGACCACATAGAATATCCAGACAGTCTATATATTTTTGACTGTCACTGACAACTACTTTTTAACATTGGAAGGTTGGGAAATACCTGAATAAAGTTATAAGTACCCCCCTATCCTATTTTCGAATCACCTTTTTTTCTTATTTTTCTAATTTTTCACACTTTTTGAGCACTGCAACATCAGTCCCCCAGTTTTGATATTCAAATCCTCAGAACTTGAGTAGCAAGACCAGGGTTAGACCTCACTGACCGGCGGTGGAGCTCCTTCTTACATCTGGACCCCCGACCGTGATAGTTGATTGGCTATCCCAGTAGTGGTCTTGGTGGAATCCCAAATAATGAAGGGCGGTTTCGTGTGGTGACTGATGGGCATCCCTCTTTGATCACCATGGGGATGATCCTTTTATAGATACATATAGTTTGAGGTTGTTATAGGGTATCCTGTTAGGACACATTGAGCGTACTTTGTGTGGTAGACCCTCCGATATACATGTTGTAATGTCTCTTCCTTTTTGACCATGTCAGAATTGCCTAAGAATCCGAATTGCACGCTGAAGAAAGGACATTCAACATGCAAGCGCACTTCTCGGAAGGTTGAATGTTATTTAGAAACAGATAGGTAAATAGATTGTGGATAGAAGTCTATTCTGACAGCAGACCTTTCAGGACCTCCACGTTTGTATTGACTCCACCTTTGAGGTAACATTTGAATGAGAGAAGTAGTTTTCATAAAACCAGACAGAAGCTTAACACAAAATAATAAGGGTTTACCCTCTATAGAAGAAGGCTTTACAATTTCCCTTTCTGTGAACGTGAAATTGTTCTGCAGGGCAGTGTCCTATCAATGTTGCTGTTTAACCTATGGAATAAATAAAAGAGACTCATGAAAGCCTACTGTCAGTGAGCATCTGTGTCCCGCAATTTAAAACCAAGATGATTGGTTCAAACATCTTGTCTTAATAAACTGTACTGTTGCAAGTACTAGATTTATTATAGCATACACCCAAAGGGCACCTTAGAGGTGCCCCCTGAAAACATCCAGTATCTAGTGTGCTGGCTGACTGGTGTCATTTTGCCTGCCACCGCAGATGAGTTTCTGACCTCCTGCAGGTGAGAGCCTGTGCTCTCAGAGGTCAGAAACAATGCCTGCTCTAGAGGAAGGTGTTCACACCTTCAGCAGGATGGCTAGTCTTTTAGCACATCAAGGCCAGAGGCTTCAACGCCCAGACCTGGGAGATGCCACCTCCTGCCCTGAGGCCCATTTGGCACCAGGACATGTGGGAGAATTAGCTGGTAAGAATGTGTGTTCCCTCACTGGCTAGTGGCACCCCTATGGTGGGTTACCTGAAGTGACCAACGTAGGAAGGGTTCCACTATCTTGTTTTTAGTGGAATTAGGAACTCTGGGTCAGGTTTATTCCCACTCTCCCCATGAAGTGAGTATATAGAGGGTGTAGTCACTCCAGAGGTAGGTAGCCTATTGGGAGTGTACTACTTTACACTCCCCTTATAACCCTAAATTCAGTAATTAGAGGGCCCCCTGACACCAGGAACTTAGATTTGTCAACTGGGAACAAAAGGACAAAGAAGTGCCAAAAAGCGCTAGAACTGTGAACCAGCTCTGGATTTGGTGCCAAACCCTGCCTGCTGCTGCTGTACCGACAATTGCAAAGACCAGACTCGTCTGTCAGCTGTGCATCCTCCTTAAGCCTTGGAGGGCTGCCAGCACTTCGTCAACAGTCCGTATTTCCTTTGAAGTGAAGGAGCCACTTCCCTGCAGGCACCAACTGCATCTGCCTGGTACAGTTTTCTGTTGATCCCGGGCCCAATGAGGGAACAGCGCTCTAGAAGAAAAACTTTGTGGCTCCCAGAGGTCAGACCCAGCTCCCCACTGCGTACTGATCTGCTAGACCCTCCAGCAGCCCCCCCCAGCACCAATACCCAAGGTACCTGAGCCCTTGCAGCAACCAAGCTTTGTTTCGTGTCAGGTCTGGACACCAACCCTGCCAAAACCGATCTACCAACGTGTCCTGTTTGCCCCCATCACCACGTTGACACCGAGAAGTGAGCGCCTCCCAATGCTAGTGACCCGCCAGACAAAACACCTCTGCACCCGAGCCCCACAGCTTGAGTCCAAGCTAACCAACGGTGCCCCCTTACTGCAGAGATCCTTAAGAGCCGAGCTCCCCTTTAGGTTCTGCCGGACTTGTCCCCATTTGCGGCCTTTTTCTTGTTACAGGTTTATACATTGACTTTAACGTGTAATGTTTGAGGCTACCATCACGGCCAGGACCTCTGCACCCGGACACACCAGGGCAGGTAAATCCGAACTGCTGGTGGTTCTTTGGACCTTGGCCCCTAAGCACCTAAGTTCAGAAAAGTAACCCTGAGGACTGTTTGTAAGTGCACCTATATGTTTCTCTCATAGGATAACATTACCAAGATCGAGGCTCATGCATCAAATCTGACTACTGTTTTTCCTGTAAAAATCTATCTGAAAGAAAAACGTAGTGATAGATTTTTTACCTTCGAATTACCCCCAGGCGTCAAACTGGATCCAAAAAGATTTCGACAGCAGTACCCCTGCTCGTCGGATGGTGGCATTGTGTGGCTCTGCGTCCGTCGTTGGCGGTCGTGGTCGCCAAGATGACGTCGCGGCAGCTACTTAGACGCCGCCCTTACGCAGTGACGTCAGTTCTTTCTTTTTCCACGTTAGCAAGCGCAGATCCGGGAAGAGCAAGTACCCCCAGTCACTTTTTGACAGAGTTTTTTCAAGGCCTTTTGTCTCAATTCTTTTGAGACGATCGACTCCTGGTGTCGTAGGGATGCCCAGATTCAAGAACTGCGAGGACTGTCACCGCCTGATGTTGGTGACGGACTCGCACCGCATGTATCTCTACTGCCTGGGGCGTGACCACGACTCCAAGTTGTGCCCCGACGGCTGTGCCATGGCGCCGAAGACTTTGCGGTAGCGGTCCCGAATGTTGCTGGAAGTCTGGTAGTCTGGTCTGCGACGTTCAAGGTCCCGGTCTTGTGCGAGGTCGAGGGACCTGTCGCAGAGCCATCACCATCTTTCGTCTGGATCTAAGTCTTCACTCTCGGGGTCAGGTAAGTCAAAGCATTCCAAGAAGAAGTCGAAGAAGCGTTGTCGCTCTTCGACTTTCCCTCGCCCGTCGCGGCTGAGGGTGCGGGTGGTGCTACCCCCACAGCTCCGGCGGAGCCTGCGACGTCGCCACCGGCCTACCAGCCCTTTCCGGGTCCGTCGGCGATGCCTGCTCAGATGCAAGATTTTCTGGCTGCCATGGCCAGACTATTTGGGTCATCTGGCCCAGCCGGTGCACCTGCGGGCCCCACAGGCCCGACTGGGGGTCCTGCCCTTCCATCGCCGGCGGCTTCGGCCCGGCCCCGGGTGACCCCCTCTTTCTCTCCCAACAACCCACTCCTGAGAGCTTGGTTGTCCAAGCCTCTGCTTCACAGAGCACGTTCCCTTCCGCGCCTCCGGATAGGGAATCAAAGAATATGGAGCAGCTTGGCAAGAAGCTGTTTTCACTTATTCCCACTCTGTGTGGGACACGGTTGCGCAGATGCTGCCCAACTGTCCGGAGGAGGCCCGGACAGGTCTCTCCCAAGCTATAGCAGCTGGGAGAGACGTGGATAAGTTCACCATTCGTTTTAGGCTTGATACCACCGACTCGCAGGGCAGGGGGATTACCACAACGGTGGCGATTTGGCGCCATGCCTGGCTGAGGACTACTGGCTTCTCAGAGGATGTCCAGAACACTTTGATGGACATGCCCTTTGATGGCAATTGCCTTATCGGCAATAAGGCAGATAGTGCTTGGGAGCGCTTTAAGGACTCACAGGCTACGGCCAAATCCTTGGGCCTGTCGGCCACTCGCCCTCCTCCGCCTTCTGCTTTTCGCTCCTATCGTGGCCACCGAAGGGGTGCCCCAACACATTCATTTCAGAGTCAAAGGCCTGCGCAACAACCTAAGCGTGACCGCAGACGTGGGAACCGCCTAGGCGGTTCTGGGGGCCAGCGGGATAGTCAATCCACCTCCAACCTCGCAGCATCCACTTACAAGACTTCCTAGTCTGAGCTTTCAGGCCTATCAGACACCAGTGGGCGGCAGGATTCGCCATTATCTCCCCCACTGGCGCAACATCACCTCGGACAGGTGGGTGCTGCAAATAGTCCAAAGGCCTCCTGCATCCTGCTAGTGGATCATGCCAGATGGCATATGCGGACTCTGCAGTGGGACCTGAAGTTCCAGTGGGTACAGCATCAGGTCAACCTATCCGATCACGTCCAGATCTTGGATGGCCCTGCACGACAATTGCAGTGGTGGCTCACGAATCGCGATTGGGTCAATGGCAGATCCCTCTCCCTTCCCCATCCGGAGCACACAGTTGTGACGGACACGTCCCTCCTGAGATGTGGCGGCGAAGTCCGGGCTCCACACCAACCTTCTGGAGCTTTGGGCGATCCAACTTGCACTGAAGGCATTCCTTGCCTCTGTCCGGGAAGAGTGGTGCAGGAGTTTCCAGACAACACCGCCATGTGGTACTGCAACAAACAGGGTGGGGTCGTGTGGGGTGGGGTGGGGTCGTGGACCCTATGTCAGGAGGCTCTGGGCCTCTGTACTTGGCTGGAACACCTGGCAGGTTCTCTGACCGCCAGGGCAGACAAACTCAACCGCCGGTGCATGATGGATCATGAATGGCGTCTGAACTCGGACTTGGCGCAAGGTCTCTTTCAGCAGTGGGGAGAGCCTTGATTATATCTATTCGCCACCGAAGAGAACGTGCAGTCAGTTCTGCGCGTTGGAATTTCCAAGGCAGCCCTCGCTAGGCGCCGCTTTTCATCGTGAGTAGAGTTGCGGTCTACTATACGCTTTTCCTCATACACCACTTTTACCCAGAGTGCTGAAGAAGATCAAGCGCGACCGAGCCCGTTAGTCTTATGGTTTCGTACTGAGCTCAAAGTGTATGGTATTCCGAGCTACTCAGCATGGCCATCGATCCCCTGATCCGACTGCCTTCTTCGGGAGGATCTTCTGTCGCAGCACCAGGGGACGGTTATCAACCCGAACCTGTCAAGCCTCCACCTCCTTGCGTGGAGATTGAGCGGCGGCAGTTGACGTCCTTTGACCTGTTTGTACTGTAATCTTGGCGGCCAGGCGGCCCTCCACTAAGACGGTATACGCCTTCAGTTGGAATAAGTTTGTGGCATGGTGCACAGCAAAGCCTGTGGATCCCCTTTCTGCCCCTCTTTCAGAGGTCCTTCTATTTCTACTTTCTTTGGCCCAGCAGGGCTCTGCTCTGGGCACTATCAAGGGCTATCTCTCGGCCATTTCAGCCTTTTTACGGCTTCCAGATCAGCCTTCCATTTTCAAGTCCCCTGTTGTAAGTAAATTCTTAAAAGGCATTACTCATCTTTTTCCTCCTGTTCCTTTCATAATGCCTCAGTGGGACCTGAACCTGGTTTTGACATATCTGATGTGTGCTCCCTTTGAGCCACTTCACAACTGTCCTCTTCGTAATCTCAGTTTAAGGACTGCTTTCCTGGTTGCCATTACCTCTGCCAGAAGAGTGAGTGAGCTCCAGGCTCTTTCTTCTAAACCTCCTTTTCTCTCTGTCTATCCGGACAAAGTTGTTCTAAGGACTCGTCCATCTTTTCTGCCAAAGGTTGTCACTGCCTTTCACATCGGGCAGACCATCACTTTGCCCACTTTCTTTCCGCCTCTTTATCCTTCAAAAGAGGAAGAGAGGCTCCACCGTCTGGATCCAAAATGTGCACTCTCATTCTACCTGAACCGCACTCAACAGTCCTGGGTGGATGACCAGCTCTTTGTTGGCTACATGGGCGCCAAGAAAGGTCGGGCTGTGCACAAGCGGGCCATCTCTCGGTGGGTCGTTCTGTGCATAAAGGCTTGTTATTCTTTGGCTAAAAAGGAGCCTCCGGTGGGGCTACGCGTCCATTCTACCAGGGCGACGTCAGCCACTACTGCTTTGGGACGGGGAGTTTGCTTGCATGACATCTGTCAGGCAGCTACGTGGGCTTTGCTGCACACGTTTACCAAGCATTACTGCCTGGAGAGCCAAGTCTGGAGAGACGGCTTCTTTGGCCGGTCTGTTCTCCAGGACTTTCTGGTGTGATCTTGATTCGCAGACCCACCACCGGGGTTGGTATTGCTGGGGTATCTATTCTAAGGTAAGGAATCGATCACTACGTGTTTCTTTCAGATGCACAAGTTGGTTAACTTTTGGTTACAATATATGTGTAAGAAACATTAGTAGTGATAGATTCCTTACCGGCCCACCCATCCTCCCCGTTTTGCGAACTGATTTCTAGGGTTAAGGTCATCCATTTCAGGGCCCTAGTTTTAAGGCACCAGTGGTCAGTATCTTGCATGGCTCTGCGTTCCTGGCGCGGAAAGTCGTGTACAGAACTGACGTCAGCGTGCAAGGGGCGGCGTCTAAGTAGCTGCCGCAACTCCATCCCGGCGACCACGATGCCATTGACGGACACGGAGCCGTACAACGCCACCTTCCGACGCGCAGGGGTACTCCTGACGAAAACTTTCCGGATCCAGTCTGACGCCTGGGCGTAATTCCAAGGTAAGGAATCTGTCACTACTAATGTTTCTTACAGATATATTATTACCAAAGGTAAGTAACCTGTGCATTGTCTAAAGTACTTACCTGATTCCGATGATCTTGGTGTATAACATTATATAAAAATCTGTAATTTTTCTAAATTGGCCTTGAGTTTCTTCTTGAGTGTGTCTCATTTATTGACTCTATATGTACAACAAATGCTTAACACTAGCCTCTGATAAGCCTTAACTTCTTGCCCACACTACCACAAAACATAGTATTTGGGATTATTAATTTAAACCCTTTAAGCCAATAAGGGTCGTCTGGACTTGCTATATAGTGTACCTCACTTTGGTTCACTACATAAAAAGCCAGCTTCCTACATTGGTCGATCAACGGTGGGGTACAAGCCTTTGGATTTGCGGATACCACTTGGTCAATAGATGATTACATGTAAAAACCCAACATTAAATTTAGTCCCAAACAAATGATCAAATATTTTAGATTATTTTCAAAATGTTCCAATCTGAACTGTCAGGAGGACCTTGTGTTAAGTCCCCCGGTCCTTTAGTTTTAGAAATTTAAAAACTGCACTAGTTGGTTAGGCCTTAAAAGTCTGTTTAGAATTTTTTGTCACTTTTCTAAAAAGGTCCGAACTTTCGAAGGGAGATGGTTAAGGAACTCGACCTGACCCCTTATCTGCAGCTTAAGACTCAGTTAAGACGCCGCTGTAAAAACTATAACATTAAAGCTGGCTCACATCTTACCAAGGTCAAGCTCCAGAGGCTTTTGGCAAAGTATGATTTAGCCAACATAACTGAAGACACCAGCAATCCTGAAGGGCAGGAATTGGACAGTGATAATGAGGATATATTCCTAAGTTAACTATAGAGAGTGATGTAGTGCCTACGCATGTCTACCAAAAAGCTGCACCTGGAGCGCCTTCCACTACTGGGGGTAGGTCAGGCAACTCCCGGTCCGGAGTACAGCTAGAGGATGAAGATGTTACCCTTGAGAAACTAGCCAGAAGGAAGCCCTGGAAGCCAAAATCCTTGCTATAGAAAGAGAAAGGGCTGAGGTGGGCCTAGCATCCTTCAATGATGGCAGCACAGACTTCTGATCTCAAAATCCCCAAAGGGATTGTCCCTAAATATGTTGAGGGTGATGACATTACCAAATGGTTTACTGCCTTTGAGAGGGCATGTAAAATGAGGAGTTGTTCTCAGGAAAGTGCTGGGATAGACTCCTGACACTGGATGAGGCAGATGCTGAGTCTTATGATCTCATGAAGGATATCCCAATTAAGGGCTTTGGACTTATCACTGAGGAGTACAGGATTAAGTTTAGGGTGACTCACATGACCTATAGTCATCCTGGGTAGATTTTGTTGACGTCTCAGTCAAAACATAGGTGGTTGGTTGAAAGGAAACAAGGAGCAAGACTATGAAGGGCTTTGCAATTTGCTAATGAAAGAGCATCTGTTAAAATAATTGTGCGCCAAAAATCGACATCAGTGCCTTGTAGATCTAGGGTTAGTTCCTCCCTAAGAGCTGGGGAAGAAAGGTCAAAACAAGGGTGTCCAGGAAGGCCCAAGGATGGAGTGACCAAAAGAAAGGGGTTGCTTAGGCCCCCTGAGGTAAAGATATGGGACACAGAGGGGAAAAACCCAGAGTCTTCTAAAGGCCCCCCAAAACCCGTTCAGAGGGTGCGCACAGAGACACTTCTCAATCAAAGGGCTGGTACTAGGGTAAACACTGGGTTCCCAAAACAGCTTGGTGTTTCAATTGTAAGTAGAATGGTTACCCAACTGGGGACTCTTCTAGTGCTGCACCCATAGGGGTTGTGAGTCTCCTGGTGGGATCCTTGGTGTGCCCTAACCAGGTCAGAGAGCATACTGAAGCTACTTTAGTTTCTGAAGGTGGGGATGGATATCGCTTCCTTGGCTGTCTGGCCCAGGAACCTGGAGAAGTACAGACAAAATCCACATATAAAGGGAGTTGAAGTAGAAGCACTGAGGAATACGGGTATAAGTGTCACCACAGTAAATGGAATACTGATATACCCAGAGCAGTACATACCTGGGCAAAAGTATCCAGTAATCAGTCCTGATAACATTATTAAGGTTCATCCCATGGCTATGGTGACCTTAGAGTGGAGCGGGGTTACTGGCCAAAAGGAGGTGGTTGTGTCCTTTGCATTTCCAGTAGAATTTCTGCTAGGGAATGATCTGGAGTCCTCAGTATGGGATGAGGTAGAGCTGAGAACCCATGCAGCACACACCTGAATGGGTGTGTGTGTGAAAACAAGAGCACAGTGCAAAGCCCAGAGTGAAAAAGAGGAATTGGAGCCTACAATAATGGCCCAATCCTCCAAGAGAAAAGGCTAGAAGTCTGGGAAACCAATGTATACTGATACAAAAGCTCAGGCCCCTTCTCCTCATGGAGAAGACCTGTCTGTCACTGAGGGAACTGAGCCCCAGGAACTTGGGCCTTACACAGCAGAGTTTCTAGGCCCGGGGGGGGGGCTCTAGGGAAGATCTTTTCCAGGAACCAGAGGACCCTTTCCCGCCTGTGACAGCAAGCTGCTGACCAGGAAGAGGGAGATGTCAGCGGCTCCCATATTACCTATTGGGAGGAGGGACTCCTGTACTATGAGGCCAGAGACCCCCATACCTGGTGCCACTAAGAGAGTGGTAGTGCCCATGCAGTACAGGGAGTTTTTACTTGCCTTGGCACATGACATCCCCCTAACTGAGCACCTTGGCCAGAAAAAACTTTAAGAAGGTTAGTCACCCACTTCTGCTGGTCACGTATGTCCCAGAAAGTAAAGGAGTTTTGTAACTCCTGTGTTACTTGTCAAGCCAGTGGCAAGACTGATAGCAAAGCCCCCCCTTAAATCCACTACCACTGGTAAGGGTCCCGTTTGAGAGGGTAGGGATTGATGTCGTTGTTCCCCTAGACCCCCAGACAGCATCAGGAAACTGATTCATACTAGTGGCAGTGGATCGTGCCACCAGGTATCCTGAAGCAATTCCACTTATGATCGTCACTAATAATGCAGTTGCCAGGACCCTCATACGTTTCTTTACTAGAGTGGGCTTTCAAGGAGGTGGTGTCAGACAGAGGTAGCAACTTCATATCTGGTTGCCCAAAAGCTGTGTGGGGTGACGTATACATTTACCACCCATATCATCCACAAACCAATGGTCTAGTGGAGAGATTCAACAAGACCATGAAAGATATGATCATGGGACTCCCTGAAAATATCAGAAGCTTTTTGCTTAGAGGTGCCACAGAAAGGAGTGAGCTTTATAGTCCCTTTGAGTTTCTGTTTGGCCATACTATGAGAGGTCCACTACATCTAGTAAGGGCAGGCTGGGAGAAGCCTCTCAAAAATCCCAAAATGGACGTAGTAGACTATGTGCTTGGCCTTCGTTTTAGGATGGCTGAGTACATGGAGAAAGCCAATAAAAACCTTGAGGCAGACCAAGAGCTCCAGAATCTATAGATTGACCAAAAGGCTGTACTGATGAAGTACCAAGCAGGTCAAAAAGTATTGGTGTGTGAGCCTGTGGCACCTAGGACCCACCAGGACAAATGGAGTGGAACCTACTCCAGCCTAGAAAGAACCGGGGAGGTAACCTACTTGGTGAACCTTGGTACTTCCAGGAGCCCTCACAGGATAATCCATGTGAACCTTTCTCTGACCTCCTGTCCCACAACCCTAAAGATGAGTCTGTTGAGGGAGTTGTCTTGTCAGACACCCTCACTGCCTAATAGCAAACTGACTGCAGGCAAGTCTTAAGGCAGAGCTCTTTTCCTCTGACTTCTGGATAGAGAACCTGGTGTACACATGATGTGACAATTGGGAAAGCCTACCTGTCAAAAACAAAATTTACTGTCACTTTGACCAAGTCAAAGAAAGCATCAGAGCTGATGTCAGCAAGATGCTGGAATTAGGATGATTGAACCTCTGAGAGGTCCCGGGTCAGCCTAGTGGTCTTAGTCCCCAAACCTCATTCAAAGTGAGGAAAAACTAAGCTAAAATGTTGTGTAAACAACAGAGGCCTCTTCCATGCGGTCACTCTTTTTTAGCACACCCCATTCTATGGGCAGATGAGCTCAGACAGGTTATGAGCAGCCAAGTTTCTCAGTACTTTTGATTTGACATTGGGGTACTGGCAGATTTGACTGACCCCAGGAGCAAAAGAGGTCCGCATTATCCACCCCTATGGGAATTACCAGTTTACTGTGATGCCCTTTGGTTTAAAGAATGCCCCTACCACCTTTCAAAGGCTGGCAAATAAAGTCCTGTCTGGGCTGCAGTCAGTTAGTTCCACTTGGCAGGGACACTTGTTCCACCTTAGGAAGGTCCTTGAGGCTCTGCAACATGCAAGACTCACTATCAATGCTAGCAAGTGCCATATAGGACAGGTTTCTGTTGTATACTTGGGCCACCTTGTAGGCGGAAGCCAAGTTCAACCTTTGCAGCCCAAGATCCAGACTATTCTGGTCCGGGTAGCTCCAATCACCCAGACTCAAGTCAGGGCATTACTTAACTTGACTGGGTATTACAGAGGCTTGTGAAGGAGTATGGTACTTTTGGGACACCCCTCACAGAGCTGATCTCCCAGTATCAACCAAAGAAGGAAAACAGGACAGTGAGCTGTCAAAAGCCTTTTGACACCCTGAAGGAAGCAATGTGCTCAGCACCAATTCTAAAAGCTTCAGGTTATACAAAGCAGTTACGTGTGCAGAAAAATTCCTCTGAGCATGGGATAGAGGCAGTCCTATCCCCTACCAACAAGAATGGCCAGGACCAGCCTTTCGCTTTTGGTTAGCAGGAGGTTACTCCCCAAGGAACAGTGTTGGAGTACCATTGGGAGGGAAGCCTTTGCTGTGGTTTGTTCACTGAAGGTGAGACCCTGCTTGTTTGGGACTCACTTCCTTGTTCAAAGTGACCACAGGCCTCTCAGATGGCTAATGCGAATCAGGAGGGAAAATCCAAAACTTTTGAGGTGGTTCATCTTCCTACAGGGTATGGACTTTACAGTGGAACACAGTCCTGGTAGTGACCATGCCAATGCAGATGGCCTTTCCAGGTTCTTCCACTTAGACAATGAAGACTCTCTTGGGAAAGGTTAGTCTCATCTTCTATCATTTTGGGGGGTGAGGTGTGTATGAAAGTGCCTCTTTTTGTCATGGTCACCCTCACTTTGTGCCACTGGTACGGGTGTTGTTCGACTGAGCACTGGGTCCCTGTTAACTAGGCCCCAGTGCCGGTGCTCTTTCCCTAAAACTAACCACATCTTCAGCTTTACCCCAATTTGTAAGTGCATACCCTAATTTGAAAGTGCATCTATGCAGTAAATGTTTCTCCCATAAAATAATATTACCACGTTCGAGGTTTTACCCCAATTTGTAAGTGCATACCCTAATTTTTAAGTGCATCTATGCAGTGAATGTTTCTTCCATAAAATAACATTACCACGTTCGAGGCTCATGCCTTAAATCCGACAGCTGTTTTTCTACTGTTTTTCCTTTAAAAATCTATAACATCTAAAGTACTTAGCTGATTCAGATGATCTTGGTGTCTAAAATTATATAAAAAGCTGTGTTATTTTTCTAAATTGGGCTTGAGTTTTTTTTTTAGTGTGTCTCATTTATTGATTATGTATGTACAACAAATGCTTAACAAGCCTAAACTGCTCACCCACACTACCACAAAAGAGAGCAGGGCCCCTTGTAGCCTTTGTGCATGGGGCGAATGTAGGGGGGGCACATGTTGTGCCCCCTCTGCATGTTTGCACCCGCAGTTACTGCACAGAAAGAAATGCACAGCATGGTACATTTCTCCCTGTATAGGAATGTGCTGTGGCGTTCCCACGGCGCTGACTTTCTATGGCTCTCCTTTGAGACTATGGCTTTAGCGGTCTTGGAGCGGGGCTCTGGCGTGGCGGCCCACTCCAAGATCGCCAAACCCGTAATCAGGCCCATAGCTTCCTTTTGTGTACCTGTAGAAGTAGAAAGCAATGGAGGCACCATGATTCAGATTTCCTATGGCATATAAACACAATGCCGTTGGTACGGGGGGGTGATAGCACACTGCTTTTTTGTTCTATATCTAAAGTGCCTATATAGGAAGTGGTGATCTCTTATTCTTTGCATACCTCTATAACTGTTTTTAACCTAAAACTTTGTTTTGGTAATGTATTCTTTTTTTATGAGTCCCGTACTTTAGCTGAATGAGTTCAGTATTGGTAGCTGGGACAGATGTAATGCTGGTTAAAATTTCCAATCATGAGAAGTATCTCTGACTATATACAACATGGATAGTTAACATTAAAGCTGTTGAATGTTCACCTGTGATTTTTGCTACCCTAGACAGAAGGGCCATATGAAATAATGGACTAAGTCACATTACAGTTTCATTAGGTTTAGTCTTTTTTGGTAGATTATAAGTTGGGCTCCCGGGTCATGGTATTTTTTTACATTTCCGTTTGTATTTATCCAAATTTGATTTTTGCTCATCTGATTGGTATTTATCCACATTTATTTAGTGTTTCAGAACAAATGGAGTCGTATAGTGGTGTATTTTCACATTAATTGATAAACATACACTCATACTTTGCTGCCTATCGCGGTTTAGCAAATTAAGCAGTCAAATATAGCGAAACACTACACGCACAGGTAAATATCAGCATTATAATACAAATATATGTTAACATATGCCTGCATTTAGGGAAATTCCAACCTGTTTTTTAGCTTCCTGTGCTGTCTATCTGCTGAGCTGTTGTCCTGGAAATCAAAAAAGACAGCATAGAGACACACCCACAAAAAGCGCAATTGTCTGTATATTTCCGCTTTTAGAAATAAATACAGACAGGAAACACATTGTTTTCTGTCTGTTTTTTATCTGTAAAAATCAGCAAAAACGGGAAACTGGAAGCCTTAATTATAAGTGGCTTGTGCTAGAAAGGCAGTCACCTGTGTATTTCATAGTATATCACTGTGCCTTTAAAGTATTAATCATGAATGTTCCTAACGGGTTGGAATGATTTAAGGTTTTCGTTCCTACACTCTTTAAGTTCTATGGAGTGTAAAAGTCCTGTGGTGATCCACTTTCAAGGGTATAGTATGGCATTCTATCTTAAGGGTTCCGTTACTCATGAGTTTAGTCCCACAATATACAAGCATGATTGTCTGACGCATACATAAGATTTTATCTCTTCTTAGATTAATTAATGTTTTCCATAATGTTGTTCATGTTTGGAGTGGGAAGCCACTACAGTTTGAATATAATGTCTTCATAATATTCTGTTTGATTCAGTGTGGCACAAAGCCAAATGAGAATGGGGTAGTTCTGTTCTTGCTCAAAGGACATATGTTAACAAGTTTACGTCGGACTGCTGTTTTCTGGAGAAACTAGTTCTGCATTAGGGACAACAGTACAAAGAGTAATATATAGGCTTACAAAACATGATTGTTGTGTAATATTGAAATACCTATGTAAATACCAATTTCCATCAGGATGAACATTACACGGTTCTTTACCACCTAGTTCTTTTGCTTATCAGCAGTCCATGATATATCCACCAGGTTCATAATATTTAAAAGTATTAATAAATGATATGATAACAACATCTTGAAATTTGGGCGTACACCATTGGTTCATTTTCAAGAACATCAACAGTTATTTTCTTCTTTTAAGCCATTATAAAGTATTCATTAAGCCACCCTACATATCATTCATTTTGAAATGTTTGGTCCTCAATACAATACAATAAATTAATACATAAGTATCCCAATCTTTATATTAGTATCAAATAGTCACATTTCATATATATTTATGTTTTCCCTCGAATCCCAAAATAGGTTTCTGGTCCCCATGAGTCTGGTAGTAGAAACAAACAGTTTGAATATGAGGTTTCAAGGGAAGTGCTTGGCTATGCTGCCAAGTTATAGGATAGGGCGCCACTGGAGACACATACTGTCTCAAATGCATTGAAATGATGACTTTAATGTCACTTTGAACTAAACCATTTACAGCATTGCACGTGCACGCAGGTGGGTTTTAAAGTTCTAACACTTTCCTGAAAAATCCTTACTAGAACGCACCTCCATATAACAGACTGTATTAAAAGCGTTCTGTATTATATATGTTTTCCACATGGATCCCAAGCAGATACATTCTCTCACATTATAAAACTATGAAGCAAAAATATGTTTAGTTGCAGCAGAACGACATCAAAGTATTTGACAGATAACAGTGATTTGTGGGACTTTTATTTAGTGTTAACAGTTAGGAGTTTCGTATTGTCTACTCACACATTTGTGGTCATTTGAAATATCACTGTGGAAATGTTCAATACATTTGTATCTGAAAGGAAGGCAGAATTACATATCAATACCTATAGTTGATTAAGGAACGTGAAAAGGTCATGCCTCTTGTTGCGAGAAAAAAGTAAGATCACCATCACGGAAATCAACAATTTTTCAAATATTTTTCTTAACATAAAAATACCGTATATTTCTGATCAACATGTACCATAAAGGAATAAAACATGAAAAGATCGATCTCTTTAGCAAAGACACACAGGAACTCTAAATCTTAGGCCTTTATGTTCCCAGTCGAATTAAAGAGTCAGGGTCATGCTGTATAGGTAGATGGATGCTTGGAGGTCTTGAATGAATATTGATGTAAGGGGGCAAGTCACTAAATCCTCGACAAATGTAGCATGGCTCATCGAGCGTTGACGTGCTTTGACACTGTAAATATACTTATGAGGATCTCATCAGGATAATGACTGACCTAGTGCTATTTGGTATTGACAAAAACAGGAGATACAATAACAACAATCTTCAATTAGCAGCACATTGAGAAGACACCACATGTGACACAGCGCAAGCATACCTTCATGTTCTCATATTTGCAAGCTTACTTAAGCAAACTATTGTCATTAATTAAAATAAACACTGTCTATTGACCTCAAAAAGGAACATGGAGCTGCATGTCACACAAAATATCGCAATTACACGAATGGTGGTAATATCCGAAAATATCCATCACTGGTCATAGACCAGTGTGACACTCCTGCCTCAAATCCAGCAAACTGCTCTGACCACTGGCATGTGTAGGTGGTGAGGCGATCCTGGTGGGAATTTCTACAATATAGGTTGAGGAAGACACAGTGATCCTTGGACCGTCATTTACTAGCTTGTATGATGACTTGATGTCATTCAGTTGATACGTTTACGAGTACGAGGGCCTATGGTCATAGAAACAGAAGTTGACTCACTTGCTCACGTCTCCAAGCAACGCTGAAATGCATAACAGGCTACACAAAATGAGTATGACTGAATGGTGCCTGAGAGAAAAATATGGGAGAGTAAGTAAGTGAGATAACATTTTTTTGAATAAAACATATGCGAGTGTTACAAATTAATATACCACTTTGTTTAATGATCCTTATCGTACTTTTTGTAGTTCATCACTTTCATTTTGACCATAACTCCGCATATTATAATGGAGTATAGATTCAGCATTTTTCTCGCTGATTTTTCCCAACTTTCCACCACATATATCCAGTCGTATGACTTCCAAAATATCTATTTAAAGTATTTTTATGTACAATTGTTAGCAAGGAAGTGTTCCACCAAAGGGGTTGTCATTGTCCTACATCTATTTCCGGATTTATGTTGGACAAAACGTTTTTTTGATTCTGGATTTGTCTTCCCAATACAAAGCTTCCTGCAAGAGGTTTGTTATTTCAGTTGGAGAATCTTTTGTGTTTCACGATAATTCCCTCGTGCTCAGTTCACATGAGCTGTGATGGTTTGCTTACAGCATGTGCAGTTACAACACCTATGGTGGTGAATAGGGTCATTTTTATTCCACATGCTCAAGATGTTTGTGCTAGTGGCTTCCTGTTTGGTTGGTGTTGCTCTGACAATATGATCCTCTATGCTCCTGTTCTTTATAAATGCAACGGGCAATCCATTGGACACACTAGTGTTTACAATATGTACCAGTTCTTCCTGATCATCTTAAAGTGGTCGGTGTCGGCAGTATGCAGTGAGACACAAATCAATGGCACAGGATATCTGCTTTCCTATTCTCTAAGATAGTTTATCTGGGTGTAAGTCAGTCTATTTTTCTGTTGTTCTTTGATGGTTTTCGGAGTTGAAATGGGCCAAATGGAAAATTATCCTTGGGATTTGTAGGATGGAAACTCGCTGTTTAATAGAAGATTTATAGAAATGGGTTTTCTGTACAACGAAGTATTGAGCATTCCATCACGAGACTCAAACATCCGGCCAAGAAAATTACATTCAATGTGACTTGTGTGCATGATTAATTTTTTCATGGGGTGACCGACCTGTAGTTTAACCAAGTGGTGAATTTCTCAAGTTTCTTTTTCTCGAAAGAGCAGATGCAATAGGCATCTAGGTGAAGAAGCCACATATTAATGTGGTTCCTTTGTGGATTGTTGTTCTAGATCTATCACTTTCCACGCTTTGTGTCTAAAGAATGGTCAATTCTAGTGCAAAGGAACAACTCGTAGAAAACCCTTTTCGCTTATAAAGAGAAGTCACCGGTGAAAGTAAAAACATTTTTCCTCAAGGCAATTGTGGCCATATCAATGATGAAACTTGTGGGAACCTTATGTCGTCTAGGACATTCCTCCTAATACAATTCTAGGGCCTCCGGGGCTTCATCTTGGGGAATGGTTGTGCATAATGATTCAACATCAAAGTTTATTGTGGTTTCTTGATATACATCAATTTGTAAACCTATTTGTTTTGATCATGTCGGTCATGTCCCGTACATAGGAGCCTACCTTAGAAATGAAAGGTTTGAGTAACTCAATATATTTGGATACCATGTCAAATAATGAGCTGCCTGCCGCTATGATGACTGTCAGGAGGGCGGGTCAGGTTTTTGTGAACTTCAGGAAAGAGGTACAATGTTGGTAAGAGTGGGTGTTCTGTATGGCGGAAGTCATAATCTGTTCCTCTGAGCTAGCCAGCTGCTAAACCCTTGTCGCTTATGGACTTCGTTTGCTCCTGCTAATAAGATTGGACAGCCAGAATGGTGGTACAGGTTTTTGTAAACTTTTGGAAGGAGGCACAATGTTGACATGCAGGGATGTTTTGTATGCAAGAAGTCATCATATTTTGCTCAGAGCCAAGCAATTGCTAAGCCCTCATCAATTGTGGATTTCATTTGTTTATGCATGATCTTCATGGCTTTCTCTTCTGTTGTCTTACAGTAGTCTGCATTAGAGACCTGCCTTATGCGGTCTGTTATATAGACCATTCTGTTATGTATGATTATGCTTATAATTATGATACCCTGATTGGAAAATAATTCTGATATGGTTTTTCTTTTGGGACCTGTCAGGATGTGCTTATAGTATCTGTTTTTGGATGATAGCATCTCTATTTCAGATGATACCGTCTTCTGGAAATGAATGATCTGTGGTGTAGTTGCTTGCACTGGCAGTATGAAGGTGGATTTGTTGTGCAGTCCTTATGCGTCCATTTGTGTGGTGGTATCACTTTGGTGAAAACAAAAGACAGGGAGTGGTGAAAGCACACTGAACAGCATGTTTGAACAAACTTATTTGTAAGTTGTCACTTCTGAAGTGCAGTTTGGTAAATGAACTTTCTCTCATTAGCAGTAACTTTATATCTAAGCTGGAGGGGCTCTTAGTGATCCTTTACCTGGTGGGGATCCCTCACTATGCAGGTCGGCAGGTAAAAGGGCTCTGCCAATATTCCACACCACCACTCCAAGGGGAATCACCCTGGGCCGAGAAAATTCAGGGCTGGACTGGCCATTACGTAATTTTCCTAATTGACTGGATGGCCTGCCATGATCCAACCATGAAGGATCCTTTGGCTTCATTCTACTCGCGGACTCCTGAAGTGTTGGATTGGTTTGAGCTTTTTTTACAGGGTTTATTTTAGAGACCAGTCTGTCCTTCAAAACATTCTCTTTCATCATCAGCTTTGGGAAAAGGCTTTGCGGTAGCCTCAAATCTAAAAACAGCCATGAAAAATGTTTAACACCCCATTAATACTGTACAGATAGTGTAACATGCCAGTCTGATCATCTGTGGAAATTTTGGCAGGGGAGACAAATTGTGTCTAATAAAAACGCTATATGTTCGAGGCATGTGTGTCTGTAGATACACATGCTTTGCATAAGTTTGCCATCTAGTGTTGGACTTGGATGATTACAAGTTGTTTTAGTTTGAAGAAGTTTTTCGAGTCGCGAGGCTGCGTGGTGATACTGCACATGGGCATTGACTCCATTTTAGATTGTTTCTTTCTGCCGACTGGTTCGGATGTACTCTCTCGCGCTCCAGTTCAAGATCCTTTCAGGCTTCCTTCTGTTCGCCCGTAGATCTCTTTTTTGACGATATTGTCTTGATGGCGTATTCAATCTTGCATTCCTAGACAACAGTTTTACACATCCAGTTCTTCGACTTGCCTCGACCGCCTATGGGCCTTGACTGGCTGGGCCCTTTCCAATTTAACAGCTCTAACTGAAAAAAATGATCTGCTGATGGAATGCACTCCGTTCCACTTCCGTTCGAATTGTCATTCCAAATACCCTCACACTGACCCGCATTCGCTCTGTAATTTATGTCTGTCGCCTGACCATAAGGATGATGACTGTGAAGCCTGCCGATCATTCTAATCTAAAAAGACTCTTCGGAATCGGCACGTACAGTGACTCGAAATGCAACAAAGACAAACGGACGACACACCCAACAGATTAGGTTGACAGAATGAGGCAGAAGAAGCCTCAGCAGCCCAACAGGAATCCTTCTCCATCCACGAAACTGATTCAGAGTCAGAGCTGAGCAAGATCCAGTCATCCCGGAGGCTTCCGAGAAGTGTTGGACCATGAGAACACCTGCCCCTAATCCGTTGCCCAAAAAACCTGCTCCGAGCGATAAACTTGTTTATGGGCCACCACTGGACAAAGCCATGGTGCGCTTAAGTGCAGAATCTGATGCCCCACTCTCTTGGGCTCAGCGCCGCAATATCGACCTACAACAAGGGCTTCAACCTCCACCAAATCAGATTCGGCACAGATGCATCAGACATTCGGTTCTATACCTAAAGATAAAGGGCACAGTGCTTTGACACCGTCCACACTGGCACTAAAAACTAAACCACTTCAGGCACCAAAATGCTACACCTTCAGTCCAAATTCACCACCAGAGCCAATTCTCAAACCATGCAAGAGCACTTCAATCCGAGGCAAAAAACTTTACAAATTAAGCCCGGAACAAAGAAAATTATTCTCCAACCAGCAGCGCCTCAACCCTCTAAGAGACAATTGTCCTTTGAAGAGGCGTTTAATGCTCCAGCTCCCAAGAGGAAGAAAAAGGACATTACCACTAGCCCTTTACGCGTTCCTCTCCCTACCGCTCCAATTCCATCACCACCACCAGTCTCCACTCCACCACCCGCTTCACCACATCAATCTGAAGGAGGCAATTTCTCACTTCATTCACCAATATTAGATGAAAATAATAATATAGGAGATGACACACATCCAGGGTTTCCATGGGACACCTATGATGCAGAACAACAAGGGGCTACAGATCCAGATCTCTATCTTGCACGCCCAACCCCACCAGATGATGCTTCAGCTTATCTGGACTTAATAGCCAGTGCGGCACCGTACCACCAAGTCCCCCCACATAAGGACCGGATTCCTTGGTGGTAACCAATGCAAGGAAAAGGGCTAACTCACCATCAACTGGGGATGCACCTCCCCAGACAAACAGTCAACACTAATTGATGTCTCTGGGAAACTGGTTGCAACCCAACCCGCAGATCATTGTCGAATTGCCAACAGCCAAGCCCTTTTGGCACGCTATGGCCCACTGGGACAAAATGTATGAGCTCCTCCAACACCTCCCAGAGGAATACAAAAAAGGGATTATGAAATAGTTCATAAGGGGAAGTTGATCACTAATAAAACCATCAAGTGTGCGCTAGATTCCACAGACACTGCAGCGAGAGGCATCAATACCAGCCTTCTCTTGGTTTCGTGTCTCAGGTTTTAAACCTGAAGTACAGCCAGCAATACTTAATCTTCCCTTTGACAAGGAGCACTTCTTCGGGCCACAAGTAGATACAGCCCTTGAACAGATGAAAGAAGACACAGAGGTAGCAAAATCTATGAGGGTCTTCCAAACTCCTACTTATTGTGGGTCTTTTAGTCACCCAACTTTAAAACAGGGTTCCAGGTCTGCCTCTACAGACACTTACAAAAAAAAAAAAGGAACGTCATCCACCTCTCAAAGCTTCTACAGACGCTCTTATAAAGGCAACAGTTACAAGGGCTGTGGTCTCAGAAATTCTACCCTAACTGCAAATACACTATACAGTGACTTCCTCAACATTCCTCTTGAACATCCGTCACCTGTTGGGGGACGTCTTCAAAACTTTTACACTGCATGGAGATCCATCACAACAGATCAATGCGTGTTGGACATTATCCAACATGGTTACTGACTGGAGCTCATTACCACTTTCCAAAATCCTACCCAGCAACCACAAACTATCTGTACACCACCAAGCCCTCCTCCAACAAAACATTTCAGATCTCTTACTCAAAGGAGCCTTAGAGCCAGTTCAACTTCAACATCAAGGAACAGGAGTATATTCACTATACTTTCTCATCCCCAAAAAGGACGGCTCACTTCGACCCATTCTTAACCTCAGGCCCCTAAATCACTACATCCTGTCTGATCATTTCCACATGGTCACCCTTCGGGAAGTGATACCAATATTGCAAGAGGGCGACTTCATGGCTGCATTAGACCTAAAAGACCCCTACTTTCATATACACATCATCCCTCACACCGCAAATAACTGCACTTTGTCTTCCACGGAAAGCACTATCAACTCAAGAGTTCTTCCTTTCAGAGTCACCACTGCCCCATGGGTATTCACAAAATGCCTAGCAGTAGTGACAGCACTTCTGTGCAGACAAAACATTCACGTATTTTCTTACTTAGACAATTGGCTTATAAAGGCAAACATCTCTCACATTTGCAGCCAACTTGCACAGGAAACAGTCGCTCTATTACATCAACTAGGGTTCACTATCAACCTACAAAAATCCCACCTACATCTATTCCAATTTCATATACACATCATCCCTCACACCGCAAATAACTGCACTTTGTCTTCCACGGAAAGCACTATCAACTCAAGAGTTCTTCCTTTCAGAGTCGCCACTGCCCCATGGGTATTCACAAAATGCCTAGCAGTAGTGACAGCACTTCTGTGCAGACAAAACATTCACGTATTTTCTTACTTAGACAATTGGCTTATAAAGGCAAACATCTCTCACATTTGCAGCCAACTTGCACAGGAAACAGTCGCTCTATTACATCAACTAGGGTTCACGATCAACCTACAAAAATCCCACCTACATCCATTCCAAATTCAACCGTATTTAGGGGCCACACTCAATGTGCACTTGGGGTTAGCATACCCGAATACAAGCAGAATACAAAACATTCTGACCCCGGTCCCAACAGTTTCAAACCGGGCTTCAAGTCATTGTCAGCACATGAATGCGCCTTTTAGTCATGATGGCATCCTGCATCGCAATAGTCCCTCATAGCCATTTACATATGAGACCACTGCAAGAATGTCTCTCACACCAATGGACATTGTCATAGGGTCAGCTATACGATCTAATGCTGATATACAGCTGCACACATCACCTTTGCAGTGGTGAAACTCACAAAATATGTCCAAAGGGCGGCCGTTTCTAGACCCAGTTTCCCAAGACATTCTCACAGCAGATGCTTCACTGGAAGCGATGGATGGGGAACTCACCTTCAAAAGACTAAGGGCCCGATGTAGGTAATCTCGATTTACCTACTCTTAAATACCGAATCATACCGATTCAGTATTTAAGAGTAGGTAAATGGGATGTAGGTAATTTCTTTTTTTAAATTACCGAATCGGTAAGATTCGGTAATTACCGAATCGGTATTTACCGATTCGGTAATTGCCATTGATTCCTATGGGCCTTGAGGCCCATAGGAATCAATGCCAATTACTGAATCGGTAAGTACCGATTCGGTAAAATTACCAAATTTGCAAGGGGGACAGGGTGTCACTTTGACACCCTGTTGCACCCCTCAATTGTTCATGGGTGCACATGTTGCTGACATACATGCCCTTAGGGCATGTATGTCTGCAACATGGCACATTTTTTAAAGCAAAAAAAATGCTTTTTGAAGGGTTTTCATTATTTACCACCAACTTCTAGTTGGTGGTAAATAACAAATTCTTAAACCCTTGTAGCACTGATTACAGTGCTACCTACATGTTAAATTACAGAATCGGTAATTTTACCGATTCGGTATTTTACCGAATCGGAAAAATTACAGATTCGGTAAAATTACCGATTCTGTAATTTAACATGCCCCTACATCTCAATATCCAAATACCGGTCGGTAACGGCCGAAATTACCGAATTTCTGCCGTTAGTGGTGATTTGCGCTATACAAAAACATAGTAACATAGCATAACATAACAAAACCTTACAATTCAGGTTGTATGGGACTGGAAAATACCAGAGTCTCCATATAAATTACCTCTAGCTTCAAGCTGTTCACCTGTCATTGGAATCATTTGTGCCTTACCTTTAAAACAATGTTGTCCTAATCTGGACAGACAATATGAAAACCCTGCAATATCTACAAAAGCAGGGGAGACTTACTCTCCGCAGTTATCACACCCAGCCCAGATCATATGGTGCTTAGCTGTACATCACAACATTAATCTCCTGGCAGAACATATACCAGGGACAAACAATCAAGTTGCAGACCTCCTCAGCTGGACGTAGCAACAATTTCACGAATGGGAGCTCCACCCCTGAGTCCTCCCACTATACCTTCACAAGTGGGGATTCCTGCAAATAGACTTGTTCGCAACCCCAGAAAACGTGAAATGCCTAAAGTTTGTATTCAGGTTCCCACACCCACTGTCCATGGGAAATGCTCTATGGATGAACTGGTCAGAGATATTTGCCTATGCTTTCCCACCTCTCCCATTACTTCTATTTATGGTCAGAAAGCTCAGGCAGACCTCCTTCACCCTAGTTCTCATAGCTCCAACGTGGGCTCAATAACCATGGATCACTACACTACTGGAACTCTCCCAGTTTTCCCAGGAGAAACATCCACTCAACCCAGACCTTCTCACACAGAACCATGGCAAAATCAGACATCCCAATCCCAGGGAAATTAACATTGCCATATGGCTCCTGAATTCATAGAATTTGGGTATCTTAACCTACCACAACAATGTTTGGAAATTGTTAAAGAAGCTCCGAAATGGAAACGACTTGTTCTATACGGCCTGCATAAAAAAGTATACACTTTAAATGCACAGGTACAAACCATTATATGTTATCTGCTGCATCTTCAAACCTCAGGTTTAGCCTATACATCAATAGAGACAACACGTATCTTTATTCAAGATACCAGTCAGTAAAGCATTCATGGGGGGACTCAAAAGAGTAAGTCCCCCTACACTTCCACCGGGAAGTATGGAAGCTCAACATTGTACTAACAAGGCTCATGGGGCCTCCATTTGTATCACTATTCCTGCCAACTCCAAAACTGATCTTGGAAAGTAGCTTTTTCAATGGCTATTACTTCACTCAGGCGTATCAGTGAACTCCTGGCACTAACCTTAGAAGAACCATTCTTCCAGCTGCACCGAGACAAAGTAGTGCTCAGAACAAAACCCAAGTTTCTTCCCAACGTAGTCTCTCCTCTCCATATTTATCAATCAATAGAATTGCCTGTAATCTTTCTGCAACCTGATTCTGCTGCGAAAAGAGCTCTTCATACTCTTGACGCTATAAGATCTTTAAAGTATTATATTAACAGAAGCAAAACATTTAGGAAAACTAAGCAAATATTTGTTGCTTTATCACTTCCATTTAATTTCTAGACAGATAGTCAAATGCATTCAGACTCATTATAGTAATGCTAAAAGACTTTTACCTGTTTCCCCTAGGGCTCACTCTCCTTGTAAAATAGGAGCCTTTATTGCATTTTTAGGGAACATTCCCCTTGCTGACCGCTGCAAAGCAGCAACATGGTCCACACCTCGCACCTTCACAAAACATTACTGTGTGGATGTTTCAGCATGTCAACAAACCAATGTTGGAGAAGCAGTACTTCCTTTCAAACAACTGTAACCCCAACAGGCTAGCCACCATTTTGGGACAGGGACTGCTTTACAGTCTATGCAAAGCATATGTATCTGCAGCCACACATGCCTCAAACAGATTATGTTACTTACCCTGTAAGCATCTGATCTTGGCATGTAGTGCTGTAGATTCACATGTGCCTATCCTCCTCCCGGGATGCCTGTGTAGGTCACAGTTTACTGCTTTATTTTACTTTAAATCACATTACTAGCATGGACATCTCGTTAGTAATACTTACTCGAACTCCATTCTCACCCGCCTGCAGCGAAACAATGTAGTTGATGCCCAGGCACAGCATCACCATAAGGAGTCACACAGCCTCGTGACTCGAAAAACTTCTTTGAACAAAAACAACTTGTAATCATCCAGGCTCAACACTAGATGGCGGACTTATGCAACGCATGTAAATCTACAGCAATGCATGCCAAGAGCAGATACTTACATGGTTAGTAACATAATCCTTCTCTAGGTTGTTTACAAGAATATGATAAATATATCTCTGCCCAAAACCACCACTCCAGTTCCAGAGCCTCCTGGGGTTTTTCCCAGTGCCCTGTATGACCAATCCAGCTCTGGAAAGGCTCCTGTACCTTTAAAGTTATATGTACACATTACTTGGATTTCAGCTTATTTTTTTTTTCTTGGCAGAGTGGGATACACACTGCAGAGCCTGCATGTATTGGCCTTTGAGAGGGATCGGCTGGAGAAGAAAGTAAGTGGAACAGAAAATGACTTATAGGGAGAGCAGAAGGGTTAAAGGGATGGGAGTAGAACATGAGCAGATATTCTGCTGCTGCCATGTAAATATGTGTTCATGAATCTTGTTTCTTTCCCATGTGTGCATCTTTCTTGCTGCTGATGTGTCCTGGGATTTTAGGTCTTCCACCGATGAGTCCCTGGTGTGTTACTGACTCTCTATTGCTGTGCCTTGAGTGTGTTACCATCTCATTGAACCATGTTGTTTTCTCTCTCTGTAGATCCAGCACTATAAGCAGATGCAAAGCCAGCCCCCCAATGAGCTTCTGGACCAACACCGGGATATCATCCAACGCTTCCAGTGGCAGAAATCTCACCTGGAGCAGGGGGGGCCGGCGGCTAGGAAAGGTAATCAGCTTCCATATGTTCCCTGAACTAGCACATGCTCATCTATGTGCGTCTTAGGAGACCTCTTTTCATGGTTTGGATGGGGGAGGAGTTGATGTCTCACATACTTTAAAGGGGCTTTTATTTTAGTGCCTTAGCGTGGGAGTGGTACAAAGGACAGTGCCTCTCTTTTCACACTGCAGAGCATACATATCTTGTATTGGGAAAGTGCTCGCTCACTTGGGCATGGCTAACCCCCTTTTCTTCAGCCAGATCGCTTCTCTCTTCTGTGGGTCGGTCTATGGAAAACCTCAGTCTTCCATTCCGAGGCACAAACTTGCCTGTGATATCACAGAAAGCAGAAGTCCTCAATCTTTAGTACTTATCAAATTCTGAGGAGGGTTTATGTGCCCTTTTTAAACTTCCAATGCAAGCCAGACAAATGGTATTCACAGCTCATTTTATGATTTAGATTTTTTTAAAATATGCTTGTGATTTAATCAACAAATCTCCTGGATTTCCTTGATCTGCTCCTGATTCCTAGATTGCCTGGGTTGCCACTATGGTGGAAAAGGCTTTGCTTTTGACTGGCTGGAAGAATGATCCCGCTCTGTAATGCTCGTGCCGGGAGGTGGATGGTTGCATCACTCCGTGCATGAGCTGACACTTACATATATGGAACATCTGTTCTTGTGGGAGAGATTTGTTTTGGAGCGCATTTTGAAGAATTCTAGTGCATCATTCTATTGGGAATTTCAGTTTATCCAGTATTAAGGGTGTCTTTCATAGATTCACATACCTGAATCATTCCCCGTCGTCGAGACTGGAGTCTCCGGTACATAGAGAAGTAATGTCCTATAGACATATATAGAGAATAGTAGGCCTAAAGGCCTCACCTTAGTAACACATCCATGTCCTTTTGTAAAAAGGACCAAACTCTAGATAAGAGCCAATCAGCTATCACCTCCCTCTAGAACCTTCCTGGCAGGAGCTTCAGTCCCTCAGATTTTCTACCGCACGTTGTGCTAAGGGAGTCTCCTCTGAGCTCTGCTCAGATTCTGTGTTTTTTCACTTCATTAAATAACTTTGTTGTCAAGGTTTCTTTTCTACTATGGATTATCTTCAAATACGTTCTTTAAAGAAGGCCTGGTAAGGAAAGACTGCAAGGTATGTCGCACTTCTCAAGTAAGTTTTTTGAGAGGTCGTGAAGGGTGACTTTTAATATGGTGTCAAACACTAAGACCAGAAAGGAGGTTTTTTATTTTCTCCAGTGAAAGTGATGAGGCTTTGACCTCAACATCTAGGACATCTCAAAAGAGAAGAAAATCTCCTCAAACTCATTCCTCAGGGGAACGTCCTGAGAAGGCCCTCAAAAAGACCACTCATTGGTCTTCTGGGCAAAGTTCTTCAAAATCTCCTCACTCTGTGGAAAAGGAGAGTAAAGGACTTGCTTTTGGAGAAAAATCATGTAAAAAAGACGACTTCGGAGCCGTCAAAATCACCTCCTCTGGTCATAGGACCCTTTAGGAAGGCGTATTCTATACCTCCTGAGGTAAAGACCAAGAAGCCAACATCGTCAACGAAGAAACCATCCTCATTGCCTATTACAGCCTCTTCGTCTACGATGGCCTCATCTACGATGGCCTAGTCTACGATGGCTCATCTACAATGGCTCATCTACGACGGCTCGTCGACGACGACGGTGTCGTCTATGACTGCTAGTCTACGACGGCCTGTTTACGGCGTCGACGATGGCCTCATCTACGATGGCCTCGTCTACGATGGACTCATCTACGATGGTTTGTTTATGATGGGTCGTCTACGATGGCTCGCCTACGATGGCTCATCTACAATGGCTCATCTACAATGGCTCTCTACGACGGCTCGTCTACGACAGCGTCGACGACGGCCTCGTCTATGACTGCTCATCTACGACAGCCTGTTTAAGGCGTCGACGATGGCCTCGTCTACCATGGACTCGTCTACCATGGCCTCGTCTACCATGGCCTCAGCTACGATGGCTTGTCTATGATGGCTCATCTACGACTGCGTCGTCGACGACGGCCTCGTCTATGACTGCTCGTCTACGACGGCCTGTCTACGGCATCGACGATGGCCTCGTCTATGCTGGCCTCAGCTACAATGGCCTCGTCTACGATGGCCTCCTCTACGATGGCTCGTCTACGACAGCGTCATCGACGACGGCCTCGTCTACGACGAATCGTCTATGGCGTCGCCTACAACGGCCTCCTCTATGACTGCTCGTCTACGACGGCATAGTCTATGACGGCGATCTCGTCGACGGGCTCGTCGACGAGGGAAATTCCGACAACTCTGGAATCTCTTCTAATGTGGTAGAGAGGGCTGCTCAATGTTTTAAGATCTCAATGGTCTCTCAAGAACAGGTCTGCTTCTTGTAGGACTTCAAAGAACCTCTCAAGAAGGCTATACGGTCAATACCGATTATCGATTACCTATAGTCAGAAGGGGTAAAGGTCATGCAGAACCCCTCCTCTGTATCACCAGTGACACCTCAGTTGGATAAGAAGTATAGGGTGCCAGATACAGCACCAGCGTGTTTAACAGGATTCCTAAGCCGGACTCCGTTGTGACACAGGCGGCCCAGAAGACCTCCAGGAATCCTTCGGCCCCTTTGTCGCTTCCTCCTGATAAGGAGGGAAGAAGAGTGGACAACATTGGGAACAGGTTTTCCTCAATGTCGGCAATGAGGGTAAAGGCCGCGAACGCCCTAGAGCTCTTGGGACGCTATAATAGACAATTGTGGGCACACATAGCCCCATACCTGTCGGAGTTGCCAGATTCATCCAAAGAGGAAGTAAAGAGGATTCTGCTAGATAGTGAAGCATCGGCGTCAAAAACTATAGACTGCGCGATGGATATCGCTATGACAGGGTTCCGCCAGTTGGCTGGAGCAGCAGTCTTGCGGCTCCAAGGATGGCTAAAGGCAACCTCTTTCCGTCCTGAGGTGCAAACAAAGATTTTGGACATGCCATATGATAGCCAGTTACTATCAGGCACACAAAATTGACGAAGCAGACACTGCGAGAACTTTGGGCACTCTTCAGTATAAGAACCAGTCCTTTAGTAGAAATAGAGGAAGAGGACAGTCTTCCTACAGAGGAAATGATCAATACAAGTCTTCCTGCTCTTCAGGCCAGAGTAGACTGCAATACCAACAGCGCCAACAACAGCAAAACAAGCAATCCTCTTTTGGGAAGTCGTCCTTTCAAGGTAAAGGACAGCGGAAATAACAAAAATCTATGGCTGCTTCTACGAGAGATCTCTATTATGCTGCAAAAAGGAGCAATAGAGAGAGTACCTCCATCTCAGAAGGGGAAAGGGTTTTATTCCCGCTTCTTTTTGATCCCCCCCCAAAAAAAGACAAGAAGTGGAAACCAATCTTGGACCTCAGGGACGTCAACAAATTCCTAAGAAGCAGTCGTTTCGCATGGTAACGATCCAGGAGGTCTTGCAACTACTGTAAGAGCAGGATTTTAGGGCATCCCTAGACCTACAGGACGCTTACTTCCATATCCCAATTCACAGGAATCACAAAAAGGTACTTGCGATTTGCAGTAGCGGGCAGACACTTGCAATTTCGCATTCTGCCCTTCGGGCTCAAGTCTGCACCGCGCATATTCACAAAATGTCATACCCCGGTGGCGGCATATCTCAGACAGTGCCATCACCAAGTCTTTCCATATCTGAATGACTGGCTGGTCAAGGCTCCATCCTTAGAAGACGTGTCCAGGTCTTCCAACGCCTGTTTAAAGCTTTTCAATTGCTTGGGTCTCACCCTCAATCAGGAAAAATCGGTCCTACAACCTTCTCAGTGCATCAGTTTCCTAGGTGCAACCCTGGACACACGGTCAGCAAAAGCTTTCCCATCCAGAGAGAGGATGAACAAGCTCCTTGCACTAGCTGCTTTAGTAGCCTCGAAGAAAGTCTTGACAGTCCGCCTCTTCAAATCCCTCCTGGGGATGATGTCATCGGGTATCCTCCTGATTCCTCACTGTTGACTACGAATGAGACCTCTACAGGAGGCGCTCTCGAAGCAGTGGGTCTAATGCACAGGGTCATTCGACGACCACATAAAAGTGAATCCTCAGATGGTCGGAGCTCTGCAATGGTGGATGTCATCTCAAAACCTGTCTCAAGACTTGTCATTCCTGCCTCCGGCTGCTCCTCATGTTGTCACAACAGGCGCCTCCTTGGAAGGCTGGGGAGCTTTTCTGCAAGAGCTACAGATAAGCGGGAAGTGGTCTCCTATGGAGAAGAAACTACATATCAATCTGCTCGAACTGCGGGCAGTCTTCCTTGCCCTTCAAGCTTTCCTGTCAAGAATCAAAAAATTCCCTGGTGCTCGTCCGGACAGACAACACCACGACTATGCACTACCTCAACAAACAGGGAGGGACACGCTCGCTGACGCTCTCTCGCGAGTCGCAAAAAAATCTGGAATTGACTCATACTCTACAATGTAACCCTATGGGCGGAATATGTCCCAGACACGGACAATGTGCTCGCCGACGCGTTGGGCAGGCAGAAAACATTGTCGCACAAATTATCGACCAGATCTTCTCCAGATGGGGCACGCCGCAAATCAATCTATTTGCGACGAGAATGAACGCCAAATCCCCAAACTTCGCAAGTTGGCATCCCCAGTCAGGGTCTCTAGGGAATGCAATTTCCATCGCATGGCGCAACGTCTTTGCGCACGCCTTTCCGCCATTCCAGATGCTTTCCAGAGTCCTCAAGAAAATTTAGGTCGAGCCTTGTACTCTAATTTTAATAGCCCCAACTTGGTCGGGGCAACATTGGTTTACAGAGCTCCACCGTCTATCCCTGGAGCCGCCGATCCACCTGCGGCAGTATCCATCTCTGCTCACAATAAACAACAATCAAGTTCAACATCCAGATCTGAAGTCTCTCAGGTTAGCTGCCGGGCTCCTGAGTTCCGAGAGTTCCACAATCTGAATATTCCACAAGACTGTAGAGACATTCTTGCCAGAGCAAGGGCGGATAGCACAACCAAAACTTATTCCCTCAAATGGAAGCGCTTTTGTGTTTGGTGTGCAGATCAAGGCATTCGGCCTTTCTCCTCCTCACCGGAGCAAATCTTACCTTATCTATTACATCTGGCACAGTCGGGCCTAGCCCACTCCTCCATTAAAGTACACGTAGCAGCAATATCTCGTTATAAAAGAACTTCAACAAGTCAATCTCTCTGGTCAAGCAGGTTGAATAAGCAATTTCTAAAAGGATTATACAGATCTTTCCCGCCAGTAAGGATGTTGCCACCTACCTGGCATCTCAATGTGGTTTTTAAACAGCTCCTAAAGCATCCGTTCGAACCAGTACACAGAGCTGACCTAAAGTACGTCTCATGGAAAACAGCACTCCTTACTGGCGCTCACATCTGCAGGGAGGGTCAGTGAGCTACAGGCGTTTTCAATCCAGGATCCTTTTCTACAGTTTTAAAAACGACAGAGTAATCCTGAGAACCAATCCTAGGTTTATCCCAAAAGTCCCGTCGGACTTCCACCTAAATTAACCTGTGGTTCTGCGTTCCTTCTTTCCAAACCCAAGCACAGCAGCTGAGAGATCGCTGCATTCTTTGGATCTCAAACGATGCTTGAAGTTTTACATTGGCAAAACGAAAACATTCAGGAAATCTAACCAGCTATTCGTAGCTTACAGCAGACCTAGGAACGGTCTACCACTTACCAAGCAGAGCATCTCCAGATGGATTTCTGCAGCCATTGCTTTCTGTCATGACCAAGCTGGACAGCCATTGTATTCCAAAGTGAGAGCGCACTCCACGAGAGCTATGTCCACTTCTATGGTTCTCTTTGCAGGGGCGCCAGTCATTGACATTTGCAGGGCGGCAACATGGAAGTCGCAGCATACCTTCACTAGGCACTACTGCCTGGATACAGAGCTGATGAATGATGCAGCAGTGGGACAAACAGTGTTACGCCATCTATTTCAGTAAGGTGAGCCTTCCTCCGTCCCTCCATCCTACTCTGATATGCACATTTCTTTACTAATACTTATTGTGGATGTCTAATGATGGTTCATGCTCACTTGATGTATATTATCTGAGGGGGAACTGCTTACACTTACCTGCCGCCACCGCCGAGAGTCACAACACGCCACAGGTCCTTTGGAGGAAGCCGCCCACCGCCGAGAGTCACACCGGGTACAGCAAATCGCGTCGCCGCTCCGGGAGGACCACAACTCCCGGCAGGCACCGCGGCGGCGCGAAGGAGTGACGCGGAACGCGCCAGCAGGGCGCAGGGCGCCCGATAAAGGGAGCAGCAGACCGGCAGAGCGGGGGGAACTGCTTACACTTACCTGCCGCCACCGCCGAGAGTCACAACACGCCACCAGTCCTTTGGAGGAAGCCGCCCACCGCCGAGAGTCACACCGGGTACAGCAAATCGCGTCGCCGCTCCGGGAGGACCACAACTCCCGGCAGGCACCGCGGCGGCGCGAAGGAGTGACGCGGAACGCGCCAGCAGGGCGCAGGGCGCCCGATAAAGGGAGCAGCAGACCAGCGTCGCGGGACGCGAGCGGGACGCCCGGGGCGAAGCCCGGGCAAAGGGCGGGCCCTCTGTGGCCCTCCGGGGACCGAGGAGCCGGGCCGGGGCCATACCCTTTACGTCCCTCTATCCATCATTCGAGCAGCTTCTTGCAATGTGAGTGAGACCCTGTTATTTTATTTTCATACTTCTCGTATTAAGCTAGCATCTAATCAACAGCCACTATGACTACTAAAGTTGTTACTATGGACAATTTCCTTATAAAGAAGGTAGCGCAAATTAACAGTAACAGGAGGGCTTCACTGGGTCTGGAACACTCACCTGCTATTATTATTGCACCAGAACCCCCAGTAACTGTTTTTGAGAATCCTGTGGCTAAGGAACATTCGGTCCCTGCAGGCAAAGTAACCATTGTAACTGCCATGGTCCATGCAGGCCAGCATGATGAAATTCCTTGTGCTCCTGTTCCCACAGTATTACCCATATCACCTACAGGATTACATGATCGTGCAACTAAAGAATCCCCTAGAAAATTTAAGAAAGCCCGAGTGAGACGGAGGGGGAAGCAAAGTAAGACAAGTTGTACAATTACACAAGGAGGGGGGAGGGTGCCTGAAACTGCACCTCTACTTCTTGAGCTGAGATCTTCAAACTTGGGAGGAATGGGGGATGCTATTTCACAGAGCCGACCCACAGATTCCGTGATGCTTATTGATTTTTCACAATCAGGGATTATAGAGAATACTGGTAACTTTCCCCTTGATCCCACTATAATGAGTAAGCATCTCTTGTCTAGTACGCCAACTAGCCCATCTTTACTAGATTCATCTACAGGGAATGATAATGGAAGGCTATCAGGATCACCAAAAATGCCCATTGAGGCATCTTCTAGGTCATCTATCTCACCCCCCACTATAAGAACAAGTAAAAAAAGGGGGGGTGAGCCATTGTGTAATCGACCTCGGAAGATAAGGAAAGGGGTAGTTCAGACCCCACAGTCACATACTGGGCAAACTTTATTAGGCGAAGAGGCCATGTTGGCCAAAATTTTAGAATTAATCAGGGGTGTGATGCAACCGATTTTGGATAAGACGGATCTAATGTCCACACACTTGAACATTATAGAGAAAAAGGTTGAACAGAACTCCCTCCTTTTACATGACCTAATAAAAGGCCCGGGAAAAGCTAAAACGAATCCCACAGTTAAGACTAACCCTCCTGTAAAATCTAATGCTGTAACGACCACTATAACACCAGCTCCTATAACTCCAGTAGTTAAGAAACCAGTACCCGCGTTAAAAAAGAAATCAGTGCAAGAAAAGGGAAGAGTGGGTAGCCCAACGATTTTGCCATTAACTCCCACGCTGCAACCGCCTGTGATTCAGCCGGCGGCCTCAGTAATTGAAGAACAAACCCAAAAATCTGGGGGAGTTCAAAATCAGGGAGGCAGAAAAGACCCTTCAACAACTAATCCGAGAAATAAGAATCCACCAACCACCACCTTAGCAAAAACGAGCCATACTATAGACTTACCCCCAGATTCTGCCCCTTTTGTCATTGTAATGGCAGGGGTTCCAGAACTTCCTGCAGGTAAATGGGAAGATCATGTTGCCTTACGGAACAAGGTCACATTCTGGCTCCGAGACAACAGACCGTTGCCTGCATCCATCAATGGAGAAATCCTAACTGTAAGGCGTGCCCACTGGGTGGGAGTCAGACCTAAGGATAGAAGTGGTGACGTGATAGTCATCAATTTTAAGGATTATAGGGCCGTGAGGCACATTGGAGACTGGTTCGATGCTAGTAGCAGCGATGCCATCTCCACACATCTTTTATCCTATTTTTATCCCTATGCACCGTCAAAAGATTCTAACAAACAGGGTTGGAATAGGCAGCCATTTAAGAAAACATTATACCGACAGCGGGGTCTTAGACAAGTGGGACCATGGGATATGCCCGGTATAATGGGGCCACCACCTTTGATGGGTTATCCTGTTTATGTAAATGCTCAGGACCCCCATATCCACATGCAAAGGCCGGAGGAGTCCTATCCCAGATACCGGGTATCAGATTATCAATACCCCCCTATAAACAGCCTATACCCACCACACCCCAAGCCCAACCTGCTGCAAGGGAGGCCATGGAATAATAGAGAGTTCCACCCATCCATGTACAATCTACCTATTCAAAATCGCTTCCAGATTTTTAATGGTCTGGACGGGGTGGATTGACAACAAGCTCAGACATCCCAAGAAAATTTGGTTGGGAACAAGTTTCATTCTCCAGTTTTTCACCCCTTGATTAAGGACATAGTTCCCCTTAAAATCACTGAGATTGTGAGTGGGATTCCCCAAGATCTGCCAACTTTACAAAAGGCCCCTAATACTGACAGTTTGTTACCATGCAACAGTAATACCCTGGAACAGATGCAACACCCCATAGTTGATATCAATATTAGGGGAGGGGAACAGGCAGGTGAAGGCCTGGCCCAGAAAGAGAAAGATCCATGTGCACTGTTGTTTTGGAATATAGCAGGGTTTAGGCAAAAAATCACAAATCCAGCCTGGGAGTCAGTAATAAATGGTCAGGATATAGTGGCCTTGCAAGAAACTTGGATACAGGAATCAATCCATGTAAGTGGCTATAGAACCTTCTTTACACCAGCTGTTGGAGGTCATTTTGGAAGAGCTAAGGGTGGGCTGACAACGCTTGTCTCAAATCAACTTAAAATTAAACAAGCTCATTGCCATTTAAACTCCTGTTATTTCCAAATTATAACCCTACGGAATCATAAAGGAGCTGTAGTGTTAATTATTAATTTTTATAACAATGTCCCGAAAGATGATATTCTGGTTGTAATGAAGCAGCTTAAAGATGAAATTCAGTTAGAGGTAGACAGAAATGAAAGGGAGCTGATAATCATATGGGGGGGATTTTAATTGTTCATTATGTACTAAAAGGAATCAGGGCCTATGTGGCCTAATGATTGAGAGAGACATGCACTTGACACACTTTGATCACACCCTGATGGGGGACTTACTAAATGAACTATTATTCATGTTTGACTTGGGGTTTGCCAATGAATCTGCCCCAGAACCCACACCCTTTGCTCCGACTTTCGTTGGTAGAGGCCTATCGACAACTATTGATTTTATTATTACCTCCAGTAACCTCAATCATAGACTCATGGGGGTTACGAACATCCAACTACCCATAAGTGACCACCTTCCACAATCTGTTAAGGTAGCAGATTTGTTCCCAGACCCATCGACGGCCGCGCCTCTTATAGAGACAGCGGTTGATGTTGTCCTTGGGAGACAAAACGGGTACACACTTAAATGGAGTAAAATAATCCCCACAACCTTTTTTGAGAAACTATGGGAGATGTGCTCAAATAGTTTTATGATTTGCCTAAGTGAGAACTCTACTAACGATCAAATTATTGAGCACTTTGGAACAATAGCTACAAATATAAAAAGTAGCCTAAGGGTGGAGGCAAAACGCAGAGGCAAGGGGCCCAAGAGCTGGTTTAATACTGCATGTACAAGGGCTTTGAAAAATTTAAAACAGGCAGTACACAGATGCCCTAGGGATAAAAATGAAATAAGAGAGTGTAGGAACACATATACTCAGGCCCTGAAAGCAAGGAGAACCGCATTGAATAAGGAGGCACTAGATTCCCTCTGTGAGGCCTCGCAATCTAAAGATTCTGTTGCATTTTGGAAAGCAATTAACACTCCTTTCCCCTATGAAACCCATAAGGCACGAATCGAGATTGCAATAGATGAGGACAAATGGGTAGACCATTTTTCAAATCTCTATAAGGCACAGGATGACATCCATGGTGGGGGTATTAACTCTAGCCTGGAAGCACAACAGAGTTACAACTTGATTACAACAATTGATGAAGTGCTTTTAGCCTTGGGGTCAACTAAATGCGGTAAGGCTGCCGGACCTGATGGGATTCCGGCAGACCTATTCAAAGCGAATATTGAAATCTGGGGGCCAATGTTAGTACAACTTTTTAATGCAGCTCTCTCATTGGGTCTAAAAGAATCCTGGTTCACCTCAATCATTGTCCCGATTTACAAGAAGGGGGATAGGAACAGCTGTGCCTGTTACAGACCAATCTCCCTTCTTGATTCCTCTGTAAAAATTTTAGGACGTGTTGTATTGGCAAGACTCCAAAGCTGGGCAGAGGAAAACGATATTATTAGTGATTTGCAATTTGGTTTCCAAAAAGGGATTGGCACAATTGAGCAAGGGTTAAACCTAATGCTTTTGCAGCATAAATATATAAGGATTAAATCCGAACGCTTGTATTTTACTTTTGTCGATCTTTCCTCAGCGTTCGACTGTGTATCACACTCTAAACTGTGGGATATAATGAAAGGTTTGGGAGTGGACAAAAACATTATCTGTTTTTTGAGGGAACTCTACAGTGGAGCTACAGCCTCTGTTCGTTATGGCAGGGGAGGAGAATGCTCCAGGCAATTTAGTATAGGTCGTGGAGTGCGGCAAGGTTGCGTACTGGCACCTTTTTTATTTCTTCTTTATATCAATGGTCTCGAGCGTCACCTGCTGCAGGAGTGTAGGGATATGCCCAGGGTGGGGAGGAGGGAAATCCCTGCGCTCATGTATGCGGATGACGCAGTACTTATGGCACGCACTCCCTGCGCTTTACAAAAACTAGTAGTTAGCTTTGAGAAATTTATGCTGAACCTGGATCTACTAGTAAACTGTAGTAAGACCTTCACAATGAATTGTGGCCTAAAACCAGGTAAATTAATGAAGCGTATTTTCTTAAACAATGTGCCGCTGGATAACACCCCAACCTTTTCTTATTTGGGCATTTTATTCCATGAATCAGGTTCCTGGACAAGCGCTATTAAGGCTAGAACTCTTTTATTCATGAAAACGATCATGGCTTTACAGAACTTTGTTAGGAAACTGGGCAGGAAACCAATAAAAGAAATGTTAACCATTTACAAAGCTACATGCCTGTCTGTGGCTATGTATGGCTCAGGTCTATGGGGATATGCAAATGTTGATCAAATCCAGCTGGTAGAGAATAAATTTCTGAGGGGAGTTCTAGCAGTTCCACAGTGTGCAGCCACATTTAATTGTCACGCTGAACTCGGCCAACCCTACATAACGGACATTATCAGAATCCAACCTATCCTATTGTGGCACAGGGTATGGACTACTAACGAATGCGTTATGAACCGTGCCCTGCTACGTGACACCCTCAGTTTGGACCATGCGGACAGAATGGAATGGTTGAGCTATGTAAAGCACTTTTTGACCGAGATTGGTCTACATTCATATTTCTCGGACCCAACCTCAATGGACACTATTCCTAGGAAGTTACTAAAAACTATCTGCCTGGACCACTTGCTGGATAAGAGGAAGAGAGTGGAAATTTTGAAATCCACAGTACACTCGCACCTTCCTACCCTCTGTGAGACTAATACTGTACAGCCATATTTATCCCTGCCCATGACTAACTATGATCGTTTTCTTTTAACTCGTTTTAGATTTTGTATATTTTTTAGATTAGTGTCTTTTCCATGTACGAACTCTTGGACTCATATTTTGCCCACCTGCTTATGTGATGGTACATCGCAACAATCTGATATTCATATCCTTTTCTTCTGCAAATTTTATACTGCTATACGTAGGAAAATTATAGTCCCTTTTTTAAAAAACATCAATTTAACCAGATGTCGCCCAGCTTTTTTAGAAGTACAGAAAATGGACACGATTTTAACTGTTACTGTGATTTTAAACTATTTAAAAAGTGTTTTTAAATTCAGGAAACAAATCCAAATTGAAACATCATAGACTCCCTATCGATCTACCTCACTGTACTACTAATCATGAGAAGTATCTATTGTAATTACTGTACTACTGTATTTTGTTTTGTGTTTGTTACTTTTATGGTTATTTGCTTTTAACCGAATAAAGTTTATTGACTTTGACTTTGATATTATCTGAGGACTTGTATATGCTGTTCCATCAGAAATGTGCACTCTGCATTGCTTGGTACTCTGATTCAGGCATGTGAATCTATGAAAGACACCCATAATACTGGATAAGAAATGCGTTACTTACCTGTAACTGCAGTTATCCAGTATTGGTGTCTTTCATAGATTCACATGCAACCCTCCCGCCTTCCCTGGAAGGACTCACCTAACTCTCTCAGTGTCACGCCTACTTAGCTTAGTGCATACGAAAATCTGAGGGACTGAGGCTCCTATATCTAAACAAAGAGATTCTATCAATGTGTGGACATGTATTTTATTTGTTGGTTTTACAGTGATGAGAAAATAGTGAAAGTACTCTCTCTTAGGGTGATAAAGATGAGAGCACTGTGTGCTTTTTAAAATACCCCTCACACACTAAAAAAATCCAGTAGTGTCATGCTTCATCATTGGGGTCTTCCCGTCCCTCTACGGGGCGGGGCGTGCTACGACCTGACCGACTACGCGGGAGCACTAAAGTGGTGACAGGACTATGTGATGGTGCAAGGTGTCAGTGAAAGTGTAGGGACCTAACAATGTGTGTGAGTACAAAAATTAAAAATCCTCTGGCTAGTAGAAAAAAACAATTTATTAGCTTCTCTAGCTGGGGACATTAAGAAGGGGGTTTTGGGGTTGAGCCGATCGCTACAACCTGGTCTACATGTTTCGTAGGCAGTCCCCTACTGCCTACTCATCAGGACCTTCTACTGGTCCCTACGGGAATAAGCTCAGTTGCTAAGTATTGTCAGCCTGTCTTCCTAAAAACTAACAGTAAAATTCCACTGCTAGTTTTATGCTTCAGGGCATGAGCTGGCCCCCTGGGAAGCAAAAATTGTCAAAAATAGGTGACCCAAATATGGTCCCTGTAAAGAAAAAGGGAAAAAAAGGGAGACACAGATATTTACATTTATAGCTGTGAATTTTGCGCTTTCATTCTTGTTTGCGCCACAATTTCACTCATCAAATCCATTCACCCATTATACAGAGAATGACTTTTGAACTTTTATGGACAGAGTGATGGTTCAGTCTGCCATCCCCTGGCTGTAAGTAGGTGATACCTAACAGTGGACAAAAAACACACAGATGTTCATAGTAGGAACTGTGGTTTGTCACTGCGCTTACATAATTATCTGCGCCACAATTCTTCATTTCAAATTTCATTAGCCCATTGCCTAAAGCCCTAATACAAGACTTTATGGACAGAGTGATGATTCAATCTTCCATCCCCTGCCTGTCCGAGTAAATTCCCGAACTTGTACGCGCCCACTGTAATTTGGGCTGGTTCTATCTCCACACACACACATCAACGCGACTCAATGCATACAACAACATTTCACAGGATTAAAAAAAGAGGAACCCGATCTTTCATATTAGTCATAAGGTTACGGTCAATGAGACAATAAAACAATGAAAGTCCCCACAAAACAGGGCGCACCCCTGCGTTAGAATGGTAACCATACATACTGTTGTGGCAAGTACGTGGTGCCCCATGAGCTGACAATCGGTAGGATTTCACCGCGGCGCTCTGCAAGAAAGAGAGCCACGCCCTTAGCGTTTTGGTCGAACTGCTTGGGAAGTGGAAAAAAGTGTCTCAAAACCCACTCGTTTTGAGACCTGGGGTAAGGGTCTGTAACTTACTTTGTCCGCATAATCACTAAGTCTTACTTCTACCGATGTTGCCGCTCTGCTGAATGCTCGCGTGTTAGGAGCACTGGATCATTTAAGCGTCAATGCGCGCTGGTGCCGGGTGTGTCTAAACACTAGCGCGCTAACCCAAAATGGCTACCCGTAATGGAACATTGGAGGGTCAAAATGCGGAAGTCTCCCTTCTATGTCTATCGTTACCCACGGTAAAGTGAATTTGATTGCTGTTCATGAATTATGGCAGGGAAGGTTGTACTTATACTGCACAATGACAATCTTAATGCAGAACAGATCACTATTCACAAATTATGACAGAGGAGATTATTCAACAGAAAAATAAAGCGGAAGTCATAATATTATGAAAGGGTCACTAGTGGTGGACCAGGATTGGGAGGTATTGAAGTTCTTGCAAGTTGCTGGAAACATGTATGAAGAGTAATAAAATTTAGCTTGGTATTTTTACGCAGTTCTCTACCTTGAATTATTAAAGGTGTACAGATTAAACAGCGAAATTCGCTGTGGAATATATTTATGAAAATCATAATTATTAGGTGGGTTGAGACTTGACCCCTGTGCTAAGGTTAAGCACAGTAGTCATACACCCGTAGTGCTGTATTCCAAAGGGGGTGGGTTCCACATGCCAGTAGAGGACCTCTGTTATTATCTTTGCCACGATTGGGGATGCCTTAGAGAGTGGGGGTTCTTTAGGGGTACGGGGGTTCTATAACTGGCCCCACGGAATTTCATCGTTCAACCCATTTTTGTTGGACTGGACACGAAAAACCCATCTCTGTTCTTTTTCAAGGAGATGTCTTTCGTTGTCAATCTGTTCAATTACAGTCCACAGTATGTCTTCAGGTTTGTGACCACTTACCAAGAAGTGGTTTGTTAATTTGGTACTGGACTTTTTGCACTTGATTGTGCTTTTGTGTTCACCTATTCTTAACTTCACTGCCCTGCTCGTCATGCCAATGTATTCGAGTTTGCAGGGGCATGTGATAAGGTACACAACATTGGAACTATTGCAATTGCTGAATGTTCTTTGTTCCCATGTTGTCCCGTTGTTGAAGGTCAATTTTTTGCTTTTCCTGGTCAGGCAGCATACCTTGCATCCACCGCAGGGGTAGTGCCCTTGTACAAAGTTAGGATTACCAGTGTTGTTCACCCTGTTGGCCTTTGGCCTAGTATGGACCAAAATATCCCTGACACTCTGTGCTCTTTTGTGCAAGAACATTGGTTTTGGAATTTCCAGGCCCCCGCTGTTAAGGATCTTCCAGTTTTTGTTAATTATTTTGCTCACCTGGTCAGAGTTGGTGTTGTACGTGGTCACACATATGGGTCTCTGCTCTTCCACTTTTTTGACTTTCTCCTCCAGGAGGCTTTCTCTGCAATTGTTCCTTGCTCTCTTATAGGCTTGATCAATGATCCTTGATGGATAGTTCCTCATTTTCAATTTTTTCTTTAGCTCTTCTGACTGAGTTTTAAAATTGGCAACTTCCGTACAGTTCCTGCGAAGTCGCAAGAACTGGCCGTAGGGGAGGTTATCCCTCAGGTGTCTCGGGTGAAAGCTCTGATACATCAAGAGACAGTTCTTGGAAGTACTCTTAAAGTGAGTTGTTGTCATCAATCTGCCATTCTTGGGGAAGATGTTCAAATCCAGGAATACCAGGTTGGTTTTTGTTGTGACACTGGTGAATTTGAGGAATTCATCCTGATAGTTGAGCCATGTCAGGAACTGTTGGGCACTCTTATCATCGCCATCCCAGATGATAAGGATGTCGTCAATGTACCTCTTCCAGGTCAGGATCCTTGGCCGGAAAGGGTTAATGTTGTTTAGTATTTTTGTAACCTCCAGATGGTGAACATAGAGACCAGCTATGCTTGGAGCAAATGTGCTTCCCATGCTGGTCCCATGCTTTTGGAGGTACAAAGTGCCGTTATACTCAAAGAAATTCTCCTTGAGAGCCAGGGTGCAGCATTCCATCACCACGTTTCGTGGTGTTTGGTACTCCCAGTCATCTGTGAAGAGGACATCCTCAATTATCGCCAGTGTTTCATTGTGAGGCAAGCTTGTATACAGGCTCTCTACATCACAGCTAATTAGTAGCTGTGTGTTAGGGTCAAATGACACTTCTTCGAGCAGATTAAGTACATCTTTCGTGTCTCTGAGGTATGTTGATGTGCTTTGTACCATTGGACGCAGGGATGCATCTGCAAACCTAGAGACTGGTTCGAGGACCGACCCGATCCCCGATACAATCGGTCTGCCCGGTGGATTCACAAGGTCCTTGTGGATCTTGGGTAGGATGTACAGGTAGGGGGTCTTTGGGTTTTTTTGACACAGAAATTCCCCTTCTTTGGTGGTGATCCAGTCGTGCGACAGTGCCTCCTCAACCATAGTCTTTATCTTGATTGAGATCCTCTCAGTTGGATCTGATGAGAGTATTTCGTAGTTTCTCTTGTCCTGTAATAGCCTGGTACACTCCTTGTCATATTGATCTATATTCATTAGTACCGTTGCACCCCCCTTATCTGCTGGTTTTATGACCAATTGTTTGTTGTTGCTTAAATCACTTCATTTGATACATTTTGGAAAACGCGTTTCTGCGTTGGGTCGAGAGCTTCCAGATCTTTCATGACAGCTTTTTCGAAGGTCAGGAGTTCTATGGGGAGGGTGTACATCCTACCCAAGATCCACAAGCACATCAACATACCTCAGAGACACGAAAGATGTACTTAATCTGCTCGAAGAAGTGTCATTTGACCCTAACACACAGCTACTAATTAGCTGTGATGTAGAGAGCCTGTATACAAGCTTGCCTCACAATGAAACACTGGCGATAATTGAGGATGTCCTCTTCACAGATGACTGGGAGTACCAAACACCACGAAACGTGGTGATGGAATGCTGCACCCTGGCTCTCAAGGAGAATTTCTTTGAGTATAACGGCACTTTGTACCTCCAAAAGCATGGGACCAGCATGGGAAGCACATTTGCTCCAAGCATAGCTGGTCTCTATGTTCACCATCTGGAGGTTACAAAAATACTAAACAACATTAACCCTTTCCGGCCAAGGATCCTGACCTGGAAGAGGTACATTGACGACATCCTTATCATCTGGGATGGCGATGATAAGAGTGCCCAACAGTTCCTGACATGGCTCAACTATCAGGATGAATTCCTCAAATTCACCAGTGTCACAACAAAAACCAACCTGGTATTCCTGGATTTGAACATCTTCCCCAAGAATGGCAGATTGATGACAACAACTCACTTTAAGAGTACTTCCAAGAACTGTCTCTTGATGTATCAGAGCTTTCACCCGAGACACCTGAGGGATAACCTCCCCTACGGCCAGTTCTTGCGACTTCGCAGGAACTGTACGGAAGTTGCCAATTTTAAAACTCAGTCAGAAGAGCTAAAGAAAAAATTGAAAATGAGGAACTATCCATCAAGGATCATTGATCAAGCCTATAAGAGAGCAAGGAACAATTGCAGAGAAAGCCTCCTGGAGGAGAAAGTCAAAAAAGTGGAAGAGCAGAGACCCATATGTGTGACCACGTACAACACCAACTCTGACCAGGTGAGCAAAATAATTAACAAAAACTGGAAGATCCTTAACAGCGGGGGCCTGGAAATTCCAAAACCAATGTTCTTGCACAAAAGAGCACAGAGTGTCAGGGATATTTTGGTCCATACTAGGCCAAAGGCCAACAGGGTGAACAACACTGGTAATCCTAACTTTGTACAAGGGCACTACCCCTGCGGTGGATGCAAGGTATGCTGCCTGACCAGGAAAAGCAAAAAATTGACCTTCAACAACGGGACAACATGGGAACAAAGAACATTCAGCAATTGCAATAGTTCCAATGTTGTGTACCTTATCACATGCCCCTGCAAACTCGAATACATTGGCATGACGAGCAGGGCAGTGAAGTTAAGAATAGGTGAACACAAAAGCACAATCAAGTGCAAAAAGTCCAGTACCAAATTAACAAACCACTTCTTGGTAAGTGGTCACAAACCTGAAGACATACTGTGGACTGTAATTGAACAGATTGACAACGAAAGACATCTCCTTGAAAAAGAACAGAGATGGGTTTTTCGTGTCCAGTCCAACAAAAATGGGTTGAACGATGAAATTCCGTGGGGCCAGTTATAGAACCCCCGTACCCCTAAAGAACCCCCACTCTCTAAGGCATCCCCAATCGTGGCAAAGATAATAACAGAGGTCCTCTACTGGCATGTGGAACCCACCCCCTTTGGAATACAGCACTACGGGTGTATGACTACTGTGCTTAACCTTAGCACAGGGGTCAAGTCTCAACCCACCTAATAATTATGATTTTCATAAATATATTCCACAGCGAATTTCGCTGTTTAATCTGTACACCTTTAATAATTCAAGGTAGAGAACTGCGTAAAAATACCAAGCTAAATTTTATTACTCTTCATACATGTTTCCAGCAACTTGCAAGAACTTCAATACCTCCCAATCCTGGTCCACCACTAGTGACCCTTTCATAATATTATGACTTCCGCTTTATTTTTCTGTTGAATAATCTCCTCTGTCATAATTTGTGAATAGTGATCTGTTCTGCATTAAGATTGTCATTGTGCAGTATAAGTACAACCTTCCCTGCCATAATTCATGAACAGCAATCAAATTCACTTTACCGTGGGTAACGATAGACATAGAAGGGAGACTTCCGCATTTTGACCCTCCAATGTTCCATTACGGGTAGCCATTTTGGGTTAGCGCGCTAGTGTTTAGACACACCCGGCACCAGCGCGCATTGACGCTTAAATGATCCAGTGCTCCTAACACGCGAGCATTCAGCAGAGCGGCAACATCGGTAGAAGTAAGACTTAGTGATTATGCGGACAAAGTAAGTTACAGACCCTTACCCCAGGTCTCAAAACGAGTGGGTTTTGAGACACTTTTTTCCACTTCCCAAGCAGTTCGACCAAAACGCTAAGGGCGTGGCTCTCTTTCTTGCAGAGCGCCGCGGTGAAATCCTACCGATTGTCAGCTCATGGGGCACCACGTACTTGCCACAACAGTATGTATGGTTACCATTCTAACGCAGGGGTGCGCCCTGTTTTGTGGGGACTTTCATTGTTTTATTGTCTCATTGACCGTAACCTTATGACTAATATGAAAGATCGGGTTCCTCTTTTTTTAATCCTGTGAAATGTTGTTGTATGCATTGAGTCGCGTTGATGTGTGTGTGTGGAGATAGAACCAGCCCAAATTACAGTGGGCGCGTACAAGTTCGGGAATTTACTCGGACAGGCAGGGGATGGAAGATTGAATCATCACTCTGTCCATAAAGTCTTGTATTAGGGCTTTAGGCAATGGGCTAATGAAATTTGAAATGAAGAATTGTGGCGCAGATAATTATGTAAGCGCAGTGACAAACCACAGTTCCTACTATGAACATCTGTGTGTTTTTTGTCCACTGTTAGGTATCACCTACTTACAGCCAGGGGATGGCAGACTGAACCATCACTCTGTCCATAAAAGTTCAAAAGTCATTCTCTGTATAATGGGTGAATGGATTTGATGAGTGAAATTGTGGCGCAAACAAGAATGAAAGCGCAAAATTCACAGCTATAAATGTAAATATCTGTGTCTCCCTTTTTTTCCCTTTTTCTTTACAGGGACCATATTTGGGTCACCTATTTTTGACAATTTTTGCTTCCCAGGGGGCCAGCTCATGCCCTGAAGCATAAAACTAGCAGTGGAATTTTACTGTTAGTTTTTAGGAAGACAGGCTGACAATACTTAGCAACTGAGCTTATTCCCGTAGGGACCAGTAGAAGGTCCTGATGAGTAGGCAGTAGGGGACTGCCTACGAAACATGTAGACCAGGTTGTAGCGATCGGCTCAACCCCAAAACCCCCTTCTTAATGTCCCCAGCTAGAGAAGCTAATAAATTGTTTTTTTCTACTAGCCAGAGGATTTTTAATTTTTGTACTCACACACATTGTTAGGTCCCTACACTTTCACTGACACCTTGCACCATCACATAGTCCTGTCACCACTTTAGTGCTCCCGCGTAGTCGGTCAGGTCGTAGCACGCCCCGCCCCGTAGAGGGACGGGAAGACCCCAATGATGAAGCATGACACTACTGGATTTTTTTAGTGTGTGAGGGGTATTTTAAAAAGCACACAGTGCTCTCATCTTTATCACCCTAAGAGAGAGTACTTTCACTATTTTCTCATCACTGTAAAACCAACAAATAAAATACATGTCCACACATTGATAGAATCTCTTTGTTTAGATATATCGTTTTGGAGGGTGATTCTATCAACTCCTCTGCACTTCCCTGATTGTTTTGGAAGGACTGAGGCTCCTGCCAGGAAGGTTCTAGAGGGAGGTGATAGCTGATTGGCTCTTATCTAGAGTTTGGTCCTTTTTACAAAAGGACATGGATATGTTACTAAGATGAGGCCTTTAGGCCTACTATTCTCTATGTATGTCTATAGGACATTACTTTTCTATGTACCGGAGACTCCCGTCTCGACGACGGGGAATGATTCAGGCATGTGAATCTATGAAAGACACCAATACTGGATAACTGCAGTTACAGGTAAGTAACGCATTTCTTCTCCTCTCTTATGTGGGACATACAATATAGTCTATATGCAGTAACATCTCTTTTTTTGGGAGGGAGGGTGTGGATTGTGAAGACATTGCTGGAAGTTGTGCTTTGTTACTGGAAAGTGTCGATCCCACTGGTGCAAGTATTTCAGCCTCACGTTATCTCCCTTATGCAGAGTACGTGACCCAGCTGGAGCGGTTCTTGCAGCTTTATACTGAGGCAGCTCAACGTCTTGGTCATGAAGGCAAACGGGTAAGACATTTGTTGCATGGACTCTTGGCACTTAAGGACAATGGACAGTGTTTGGGGCGCAGTTCCTAAAAACCCCAGTTTTCTGAGAACTTATTTGCATTTGTTGCTCACTTTTACAGGATGCAGCAAAGGAGGCTCTGTACAAACGAAACCTTGTTGATAATGAGGTACGTACACGCAATGAGCACAGGAAATCAGCCCTTCCTCTGGTCGGTTCCACCATGCCTTTGTTTCCTTCTGACTCCCTGTCCCCTTTCCTGGTAATTTCTATTCAACATTTGGCTGGTTGTTATGTGTACATCTATTTTTTTGTCCAATTATGGTGACCTGCTTCTTTTCACCCAGTTCTGTTGGGTTGATCTACTCCAGATGTTTTGTATTCTCCACTTCCATGTGTTTCACAGGTCATGTGTATACTTGTTTATGGCCCCCACTATCTTGTGGTCACCTGTTTTCTGCCTACTAACCATTTTTTGTTTAACTGTTTATTATTTTTTGCCTACCACCCTCTGTTTCTGGGTTGTTTTTTTTTCAACGCGGTACATGCTTGTCATATGTACACTTATTGTGTCGATCACCTGGCTGACATTTATATACCCGCTTCCTGTCCATAAAGGCAGCACATGTGCGCTTGTTTCCTGTCCTCCAACTATCAAGTGTTTACTTGCTTCATGTCCTCTAGCTTTTTTGCCTTCTTTTGTTTTGTCCTCCATCCACCTTGCTTTCTTCTGTTTCTTGTCATCCAACTGTTGTGATCACTTCTTTCTATTTCCAGCTGTCTTGCGTCCACATTTCCTGTTGCCCAGCAACCCTGAGTTCACTTGTGCTCTGCCCCCAGTTGCCATGTTCTTCCCCCATTTGTTGTGATTTTACCGGTTGCCTGACTCCCAGATAGTATGTGTTTACTTGTTTCGTTCCCTTCACTGTTTTGCGTTCACAACTGTCCTATTGCTTAGCAAATCTTAAGTTTATCTCAGTTGTGTTGTATTCCCCGCAGGTGTTTTATCATCTGTTGCTTTCCTCAGTGCCCTTTTCACCACTGTTCTGAGCTATTTTTGATGTCCTTATTTATCTGCCTGTTTCCACTTATGAACCTTTCTGCTGGTCTATTGTCTGCTAGATGGTTGTTTCCTAATTGCAGTGTGCTCTGTTTTTCAGCTGCAGAGGTTCCGAAGATGAAGTGTCCTGGTTTGAGTCCACTTAAAGATCTTCTTTACCAGACTTGCCTTCTCTTGAGTGTGGTGGATGCCCTCCATGCCCCTTCCCTCTGCTATCCCTTTGAGATACTGTGGTTGCACTACTCCTGGCTCCTTAGGGCCTAGTAGATGTACTGGTTTGACACTAACAGGTCTGGAGGAAGGCATTAATCCTCCTCCTCCTCCTCCATACTTCTAGGGACACTTTGGCAGGAAAACTGCCCTGGCTCCTCATTAGAATTTGCTCTCAGTCTTGCAATGCAAGGCCATGTACCTAAGCTGAAGGCAGGAATAGCACCTCCCTTATCACTGGGTGAAGTTAGGAGGGGAACCTGGCCCTTCATAATGCAGAGTGTCCGTACCAATCTGAAGTGAGCTGGAAGGAGCAAACATGAAAATGAAATTGTGTGCATGACAATCAAGACTTAACGATGTCACTTTATGGCGCCTTCGCCCCACTCATTGAACTATCATACATAATATTATCATGACAAATGTTTTGCAGGAAACCTGCTTTTACGCACTGCCACCCTTCACTCATAGGTCCCACCGTTGGGCACAATGCCCAGCATCATCTCCTTGGTTCTGTCACAGAGAAGCTTGCACAAGTTCACCACCTATGCACACCATAACTTTTCTTAGTTTCTTGAACAAGGATCTTAGTCTGTGTTGACACAGAGTTGCTTGCTTGGAGATCCAACCCACCCTTGCACACCTTGCTTCACCAAACAGTTGAACAGACATGGATGTCATCACACCCTCTGGGGCTTCTTGTACAAAGGTGGTCTGTCAAATGACTTGTTAGACAGAGACATGATTACACACTGCTCTCTCCAGCAACTTCCACAAAGATCTTACTATTGACCCATTACATTACACAGTGGTCGCAAACGCTGCAACACAGGATGATTTCTGCATGACATATTACATACAATGTTGCACATTACGATCGTAAACCAGGTATTGGCCGAGGATATCACCATAAAGCATGGTGCATCACACACCGTGGAATGCACGAGACCCTCCACGTCACTATCACACATGTGCGCATATGCTGCACGAGGATCTAACCATCTTGCTCACCTCACACAAAGATGTTGTCATCTTACACAATGCTCTGTCACTTACCACTTGCATGTCATCATCACACTGCCATCTGTCATTCAGACTTTTCCACAATGCAATGTTTTTCAAAGATTTGTTGCATTTAAGGAATATTCTGAATACTTTGCTGCTCTACATTATTTTTACATGGCATCATATTTCTATAAATTAAAGGGGTTGACAAAGGCATGTGGAAATTCAAACTACTTTGTTTTTTTCTAAAACCTCTGAGTTCTGGAAAGATACACAGTCACTACCACTTTTCTGCTGAGGCTGATCGCTGCTGCTCCTTTTGTCTTAACAAACTCCAACCTCTTGATAATGCTCACTCTCCCAATAAACTCCATATTCATTTGCCCACGTGCTTCATGCTGCCCAATGCCCTGCAAATGCTCCAACTCCTACAAAGCCTGGTGGCTGGTTGACCAAGTGTTTCACCTGGTATGACCTCCTGCAAGCATTTTGAACACCTTTGAAGCCTGCAGAACTCAACTGTTCTCCCCAAGTGTTGCCTGTGAGCCGAAGATTCCTTCCAAGAACAAGGCCCTCCAGCCTTTTATAGCTTCATCAGAAAATCATTGTCAAATAGAACATTTAAAATAAATAAAAGGTCTCAAACTGATTGTGTGGAGAAAGAGTTGTGTGCTCATGGAAACAATTTCATGTGGTTGAGTTTAGGTGCTGGGAATGGGAAGTTATCCTGGGATTGTCACTGGTTCATGGTCACCAAACTTGGTCCAGACAGCTGGTCTGAACTACAGTCACTCATTTTAGTTCAGATCTCTGGTTTGAGTGACGCCTCTGGTTCTGGCTTGGAGACATGGTTTCTGATTAGGCCCCACTGAGTTCTGGATCATAGCTGCCACAATACGGATCTCTTTCAGCGTGACTGCCTGTTTAACCCGGTGAACCTAGAGAAGACAAAAGGTGGTCAGCTCTGTAGCTCAATACCCACATTTATTCTTAAACCATAGCAGTGCTACCACACTAGGCTTGGTGTGCACACCCAACCATGCACATTATGCTTCAGAACCCATGAACTATAAAGATGTCCTCATAGCTGAAAACAGAAATATCCTCATCATGTAAGGGGACAACCAAACAATCACCAGCAGAAGAGTAAAAATGGATTAAGAACAGAATGCAAAAACAACAATTGATGGACGGAATGCAGAACAATGTCATACATCCACCCCAGTACAGAGATCTGGGCCTAAATCCATATTTTTTTTGCTCACCATGCCATTCCAGTTTGAACCTAGCCATATGCAAATCAGTCTTGACCCTGTGCCCCATGGGAACAGTCCAGCCCGAAGCCAGGCCTGCCAAGCCAGGTCCACACTGGACTGGAAACAAGCATCCTAGGACCGGTTTCGGGCTTTCAGCCAAGATAGCTTGATTCCAGTGGCATGGAGAGCCCGGAACTCACGTCTGAGCATACCCTTCCCACTCGGGGTGACAAATGCAAAAACAACAGTTGATGGACAGAATGCAGAACATTGTTATACATACACCCCAGTACAGAGATCTGGGCCTAAATCCATATTTTTTTTGCTCACCATGCCATTCCAGTTTGAACCCAGCCATATGCAAATCAGTCTTGACCTTGTGCCCCATGGGAACAGTTCAGCCCGAACTGCCAAGCCATGTCCTCCCTGGACTGGAAACAAGCATCCTAGGACCGGTTTCGGGCTTTCAGTCCCCTTCAGCCAGGATAGCTTGATTCCAGTGGCATGGAGAGCCCGGGACTCACGTCTGAGCATACCCGTCCGACTCGGGGTGACAAATGCAAAAACAACAGTTCATGGACAGAATGCAGAACAATGTCATACATCCACCCCAGTACAGAGATCTGGGTCTAAATACATCATTTTTTTGCTCACCATGCCATTCCAGTTTGAACCCAGCCATATGCAAATCAGTCTTGACCCTGTGCCCCATGGGAACAATCCAGCCCGAATTGCCAAGCCAGGTCCTCCCTGGACTGAAAAAATGGCGTAAGAACAGAATGCACACATTACAATCACAGCAAGATGTGGAGCTGACACCCGGAATAGAGATACAGCTTCTCTTTGCAGGAAAGAGGACTCAGTTTGTGCAGGCAAAAGTAAGGAGTGGTGCTGAGAGAACCAGATCCAAAAATGCAGCCCCACATCACAGGGAAATAGGACTACACTGAGTACTCGAGGAACAAAAAACAAAAGCACACTCCATATAAACTTTCAAAGCAAGTTATGAAACTGAGAACCAGCTCAGAGAAGGGCAGCCATGCATTAGAAGGAAAGAGGGTTCGATTCATGCCGGTAAGATCAGTGTGTGACAATGAAAACTAGAGCAGAGGCTGCAGCTTCACTTAACAAAGAAGAGGGCTGACCGCATGCTGGCAAAAGCAAGATGTAACCCAAAGAATTAGAACAGAAAATGAACCTATGCCTTAATTCCAACAGCGCCATAACTAAGAAACAGAACAGAAAATTCACCCACGCCTAGAGGATACACCCATGCATTGGAGAGAAATAAGGATTAACCCACAACTTCAACCGCAGGATGTAATATTGAGAGCCACAAAAGAAAATACACCCATGCATTAGCGGGAACGGAGACTGAAATCCTGCAACTTATAGCAAGGTGTTGTGCTATGTAGCAGAACAGATATCACAGCACCAGATCACAGGCAGAAGACTGAAATCATGCACGGAGCGACAAAATGATAATTTAAAAAATGATCACAAAATAGGTTTAACGCTGAAAGCGTCTTTAAATTGAGAATTTAAGGTATTCCGAAAACAGCATTACATTGAGAATTCAAGGTAAAGAAATAAGTGGGAAACCAGCTTTATCACATTAAAATGGATATTATACTCCTCAGAATGCTAACTGAAAGTATACGCTCAATAGAAAAAAAAATTTAGAAAACCTAATGTACTTTACAAGAATCCGTTTTTTACAGCCCACCTCATCAAAGTACTGCCCAGAGACCATCTTTCTGATGGCTAACTTTTCACCTTTGGAATAGCCCCAGGCATCAGAATGAATCAAGCAAATCTTACTGTAATGCTTCCCCGTGTCTTCAAGTGATGATTTGTGGCTCTGGTGTGACCCCGTTCTGACTGGTAAGTCACAGAACAGAGCGCATACAAGCCACCTGTGAACTGTTGTCAGTGCCTTTCTTCCTGCATCCTTCAACACAGTCCCAGAACTTTGCTCCAACTTTGTTGGTTTTTTGACCTGTCTCCATCTTAAGCTGGGGCTCCTGTTCGGGGCAGGTCACGGAGTCGACCTCCCATAAACGTGACGCCAGGGCCCGCTGCTCCCGGTCTTTACCGGACACGGGCCCCGATGAGTCGGCCCCCACCTAACCACCCTTTCCTGTTGTTGGGGCTACTAGATCCCAGATGGAAGCCTATTCTCGGGCTTTACATGCCATCTTTGGGTCACCTCCTCTCCGTGGAGTGCCTTCGGGCCCCACAGAGGGGGTAGGGGCTCAGATCAGGAATTTGCCGGCAGGTTTGTTCTTGGTGCCGTTCGAGTACCTTGACTCCGGTTCCGGTGTCGCTGCGACATCGGGACACGGCCCGGAGGGGCATCCCAGTTAGATGTCCGGCACTACTGTGGAGCCTCCGCACAGCCCCGTGAGACTCCCTGCGCTGGCGCCGGATGCGGCTGCAGCACGGAGCTTGACTCCGAGTCGACACCGTTCATCACCGAAGTTTCCCATCTCGGTGGAGGTTATGTCGATGCTGGCCGGGCAGAAGAGGCCTCTTTGGTGGTCGATGCAACACCATCTCAACGTCCATCGACGCCGTGCTGTCCCCTGCTGTTCCTCTGTTGGTGGAGGACGATGAGGCCCCTGAGGGTTCACCACCCCCAAGGTTGTTTTGATGCTCCTCGGGGCAGGTGCACATGGGTCACCGGCAGGCTTTTGGTCGCCCTCGGGCTGCAGAGCCTCTGCCTTTTGGTGGACGAGTTAGCCTACAACCATCCCCTACAGATGACTTATTGTCGCCACCTAGAATGGCCACGGAGGCTAGTGCAGCCATTGCGAGAGCGGTGCACAAAGCTGCAGATTCTTGCAAATGCAGTCTCCCTCATTCTCTCTGCCTTCTGATCCCTTGTTGGATTTCCTCTACCAGGGCGACGTGGAGGTGGATCCCTTGCTGCCTTTTGGCAGCTCATTATATGACATTCTTCTTGGGACTTGGGCGAGACCCTCATCGGGAGACCCTGTGGGTCGTGCTATTGTACATCGTCATCGCCCGGCTCCACATGACCCTGTCTGTTTGTCCCTCCATCCTAGGGCTCATTGGCTGGTAGTCCAGGCAGCCTCTGTCTCGCTACTTTCCTCCCCTCCTCCGTTACTTCCTCCCACTAGGGATTCTCGCTGGTTGGAGTTGTGTGGCCGCCAGGTCTTTGCGTCCACAATCTTGGCCCTTCGGTCTTTGAACACGTCATTAGTGTTTGCACGGGCTGCTTTTGCCCTTTGGGACTTGGTCAAGCGTCTCCTCCCATCTCTTCTGGAGGGCTCCCTTTGGCTGCTTCATGATTTTTATTTTTTTTTGTAAATAATTTTTATTGCAGATCCAAGCATATGATACGTCAATCACATAGACACCATCAGTGTGAAATCCCCCCCTCTCGGTGCAAGTTCTCCAACCGGTATACACAGCCGTTTAGCCCACACCCCGGAGGTCGGGCGGCGTAGTCACAGAGCATTGCAATCCTCACAATCGGCCGGTTCTGTACATCGCATGCGGGGGGTTCCACTGTCTGCTTTTCAGTTTTTTTTGGCCTAATCCCCTCCCTCCCTGTAGTGCCTATAACTGAAACTTCCCAACTCCACTACTGGCAAGGGAAAAACCACCCCCCTCCCCCCCGTATTTCGCCCTCCCCCCCCAAGTGTCATCAATCGTTCCGGGTCAGGGAGTGGGTCAGTGTGACTGCGATCAGAGGGTCCTAGTTATCTACTGTATGTGTGTGCCTGGAGAAGGAACTGGTATCCCCCGGTCATTAGTGGCCTCAAGCGTCGCCTCCCGCTCATCCTCCTCTTCATCCAGTGTACTATCACGCAGCGCCTGCACCAAGAGTTCCCATTCCATGGCCGCCTCCAGGGCCCGCTCGTCATCTCTTCTACGCGCCAACTGATATCTAAGTGTGCTCTCGCTCGACGCCCATTTCAGAAATTCAGCAAGCCACCTTCGATGTGTCGGGCACGTCCTCGATTTCCACCCCCTTGTCAATTCGCGTTTGGCCAATAAGAGGCCCATATCAATGAACCTGCTCAACATTTTGTTTTTGGGTGTGTGCGGGAACCAATGGAGGATGCTGACAGCTGAGGTGTACTGAAGGTCCCTGTCTGCGACATCATTCAAGGTGTCGCCGATGTCCCTCCAGTAGTATTGCAGGTGGGGGCATTCTCTGAGCATGTGAGTCAGATCCGCCCCTAGTGCGTTGCAGCGTGGGCAAGCGGCGTCCTCCGCCCCAAAATATTTCCGAATGTTGCCCGGGGTAAGATAGGCTCTGTGGAGAATATAAATTGGCTGCTTCATGATGACCGGGAACTGGCACAGTTTTCCATTCGGTCAGCCATGGACCCCACTGACTCTGTGGGTTGGGCTATGGCCAGGTCAGTTGCTCTGCGCCACCATGCCTGGCTGCGCGATGGCAGTTTTCCTGCAAATTTTCAGGAGAGTCTTCAGGATTTGCCCTTTGATGGGGTCTTCCTTTTTGACAGCCATCTAGACTTAGCGGTCCAACGTCTCCTGTCTGGGTTTCCATAAATCCCGTGGTTTTTAGTCCTTGTTGTGGACTTTTACTTTGGTTGCAGTATTGTCACTGTTTTTTTCTGAAATCCATCTATAGGTTTAAGACGTTATTGCCCGGACGGGCGCTACGGCTTATCAGTCATTTTTGTCCTTATTTGGTACAGCTGTTTCTGCATTTCTTTTTGAGTCCTCTGTCTACGAGCTAGTATCAAGAGGTGTCCCTGGCTTTTTACGGGTATCAGACATACCCTATGTGGGGTATTCGTTGGCTATTTTATAGCCGCTTTTCCTTGCACAGGGAGCTCCCGCGGAGTCTCTTCGGATGGGTTTTTTTCTGCCCCCCAGCGTCAGAGGTACTGCTGAAGATTCTCTGGATCCAGTCTGACACCTGGGGATATTCTAAGTTAAGGAATCTGCGCCTAGACTGTGTCTCTACCAGATACATTGTTACCAAAGGTAAGTAACTCTTTCATCAAGTTTATGTCAATAGAGCTAGATGCATACTAGAAAATGGTACCATCTGTACAAATCCTGGCTTAAAGGAGAGACAGCACTATGATCAAAAAATGAACAATCAGGGAAGAAATCAACTCTATTTAAAATACTGAGCCTAATAATAGTAAACGGCAAAGGAGGGACTCATTTGGAAAATGTAGAGTGATTGATTACATTATTGCTTACGCAAATAATTAAAGCATTTATAGTCAGACCCCCTAAACCACCTATCTACCACAACAAAACTCTGCTGTATTTTTTTTACTGAGGAAAGAGTCAAACCACTTAGATACTAAATCATAAACTTAAACTGCCCACTAAGTACAAAAGGGCAGAAGACAACAATGCCTACTACAAATACACCATAAATAGCAATGAGGCAAAGACCCTGATAAACAAGTACTTTCTCATGTTATAGTGTGGACAAATAAAGTCCCTATCAGGCTTTAGAAACATAATAGACATAATAACAAATAGTAGTAAATAAATTAGTGATTATGGGCTTGATTTAGATATAGGCGTCTGGCCCGTGGGTCCACCATAGAGACGGAGTATATTACTATGTCCCCATGGTGTAGAGGGTGCCCACCTAATTTATAAAGGACCGCCAAGTAGGCGGTCATTTATAAAAGCCTTGGCATGAACTGTTCCTGTCACTGCATTCTACGGTTTGCTGCAGGGCTGCGTCGGAAGGACACAGTCCTGCAGCAAACAGTATTCTTTTTCAAAAAGAAAATCCTGAAACTGAATTTCGTTTTAAAATAAAAAAAGTAATGCTCCCCCACCATGGAAGTCTTTACCCATTGCGAGGGATGCATTATAACGATTTTACTGTTCCTTACCCTGGTGATATGGAACAGTAAAACAAGCAATGGCATATCCAAAAGGTCTCGCCTTTAGGACCTTGTAAGTGTTTAGCCATGAAACAGTTGATGTTGTTGCACCAAGGATATTGTGCTGCATAACTAAATACTTATAAGGTCCCAAAAGTGAGACCTATTGGCTATGCCGCAAAGGCATGGCTAAGGCGGAGTTAGGCGCCATCTGTGTTGCTGTGATGTAGTAACTGTATCTGTATGCTATCATGCCACAGATTGCTTTGTACATAAAGGACGCCAGACTCGTGCGGAGCTTGGAAGGGCGAGTATGTTTCCACTTACAGCGGACAACATGTGATTGGCGCACTATATTCCAATTTAGTGCAAATCTGGATTCTGCTGCTGTAAAAGGTGCCGGGTTTGTAGAACAAGAGCCCAAAGGACCTGCAGGATTCTGACAGATTGACTACAGAGCTGCACAGACTGACGAGCTCAGAGGCCATGCATGAACATCCATTGCTTGGCCTCCCTGCTGAAGTGCAGAGCTTGTTGTGATGGTGGTGTAGGGGATACAGTGAGAGGCAGATGATGCTCAGGGTTCTGTAATGAATCTGATAACATTTACAGTCACACCCTAAAGGGAAAGGGGGATAAAAAAAGTGCCCTGTTCTCGCCAGTGAGTGAAAGACCGGTAGAGCTGGACAAGAGGTAGTCAGTCAGATGTCAGGCTGGAGTTAGTCTGACTAGCAGGACTCTAGAGTGATAGTCATAGTTCAGTCCGTTTGGTCAATTCAGATCTAAGTAAGGTCTCTGAAAGGCCTCTGGAGTGAGTTATCTTTCGGAAATGTGACTTCGAAAGATAGGTAGAGCAGGTATCACCTTGACCCTTGGCGGAAAGCAGGCTCTCTTCATTTGCTTGCTCCAACCTAACTTAGGGCAGTATCCATGCCATGAATGATATAGCGCCAGTGCTGAAGTGGGTGGTGGCCCCCTAAAAAACGTGTGGGTACCTGCACTTATTTATATGTTATTATTACACACTGAGGTCCATGAATTTCATGGGGAATGTGAAAGAGGACGAGACGAGTGGTCCGGTGGAGTGGGCAGGAGAGGGTCAGGTGGAATGGGCAGGAGAGGGGCAGGTGGAGTGGGCAGGAGAGGGGCAGGTGGAGTGTGCAGAAGAGGGGCAGGTGGAGTGGGCAAGAGAGGGCCAGGTAGAGTGGGCAGGAGAGTTTGAGGGAGAATGGGCAGGAGAGGGTGAGGTAGCATGGGCAGGAGAGGGTCAGGGAGAGTGGGCAGGAGAGGGCCAGGTGTAGTGGGAAGGAGAGGGCCAGGAGAGTGTGAGGTAGAGTGGCGAGGAGATGGTCAGGTGGAGTGGACAGGAGAGGGCCAGGTGCAGTGAGCAGGAGAGGGTCAGGTAGAGTGGACAGGAGAGGGTCAGTTGCAGAGGGCAGGAGAGGGACAGGTAGAGTGGGCAGGAAAGGGTGAAGTAGAGTGGGCAGGAGAGGGTGGGGCAGAGTGGGAAGGAGAGGGTAAGGTGGAGTGGGCGAGAGAGGGTCAGGTGGAGTGGGTGGGAGAGTGGGCAGGAGAGGTTCAGGTGGAGTGGACAGGAGAGGGCCAGGGGGAGTGGGCAGGAGAGAGTGAGGTAGAATGGGCAGGAGAGGGCGAGGTAGCGTGGGCAGGAGAGGGTTAGGTGGAGTGGGCAGGAGAGAGTCAGGTGGAGTGGGCAGGAGAGGGCCAGGGGGAGTGGGCGGGAGAGTGTGAGGTAGAATGGGCAGGAGAGGGTGAGGTGGAGTAGGCAGGAGAGGGCCAGGGGGAGTGGGCAGGAGAGGGTGAGGTGGCGTGGGAAGGAGAGAGTGAGGTGGCGTGGGAAGGAGAGAGTGAGGTAGAGTGGACAGGAGAGGATCAGGTGGCGTGGACAGGAGAGGGTCAGCTGCAGTGGGCAGAAGAGGGTCAGGTGGAGTGGGCAGGAGAGAGTCAGGTGGAGTGGGCAGGAGAAGGCCAGGTGGAGTGGGCAGGAGAGGGTTGGGCGAGTGGGCAGGAGAGGGAAAGGTGGATTGGGCAGGAGAGGGCGAGGTGTAGTGGGCAGGAGAGGGCCAGGTGGAGTGGGCAGGAGAGGGCAAGGTGGAGTGGGCAGGAGAGGGCAAGGTGGAGTGTGCCGGAGAGGGCCAGGTGGAGTGGGCAGGAGAGTGCGAGGTAGAATGGGCAGGAGAGGGTGAGGTAGGGTAGGCAGGAGAGGGTGAGGTAGGGTGGGCAGGAGAGGGTCTGGTGAAGTGGGCCAAGTGGAGTGGGCAGGAGTGGGCCAGGTGGAGTGGGCAGGAGAGGGTGAGGTAGATTGGGCAGGAGAGGGCCATGTAGAGTGGGCAGGAGAGGGCAAGGTGGAGTGGGCAGGAGAGGGCCAGGTGGAGTGGGTAGGAGAGTGTGAGGTAGAATGGGCAGGAGAGGGTGAGGTAGAGTGGGCAGGAGAGGGCCAGGTAGAGTGGGCAGGGGAGGGCAAGGTGGAGTGGGCATGAGAGGGCCAGGTGGAGCGGACAGGAGAGTGTGAGGTAGAATGGGCAGGAGAGGGTGAGGTAGCGTGGGCAGGAGAGGATCAGGTGGAGTGGGCAGGAGAGGGTCAGGTGGAGTGGGCTAGGTGCAGTGGGCAGGAGAGGGTAAGGTAGAGTGAGCAGGAGAGGGTGAGGTAGAGTGTGCAGGAGAGGGTGAGGTAGAGTGGGCAGGAGAGGGTCAGATGCAGTGGGCAGGAGAGGGCCAGGTGGAGTGGGCAGGAGAGGGCCAGGTGGAGTGGGCAACAGAGGGCTAGGTGGGGTGGGCAGGAGGGGGCTAGGTGGAGTGGGCAGGAGAGGGCCAGGTGGAGTGGGCAGGAGAGGGCCAAGTGGAGTGGGCAGGAGAGAGCCAGTTGGCGAGGGCTCTTCCATACTGCCTACACGTAGAAGCCACTCACAATTTCCAGCCACGAGAAATACCTGCTTAAACTGAAGCTTTTTAGTTTAAAAAAAAAGTTCACCAAGTTGCAATTTTAGAGCAGTGGTCTGTCTTCTAATGGACTTATTTCCGTGGTGTATAAAATGCACACTGTCCATGCAGTTTATGCAATAGCAGTGAAGTCACATTTCTACGTTAGGCCAGATGTGGGAATCACACAGAGGGCTGCTAATGAAGTCAGTTCGAGCGGGCTCCACAGTTGGCATGCACTCAGTTGAAAGTACGGTGCTTATTTCTGTATTTAAAATGAGTTAACACCCGCAGATTTTTGGGCCATCTTTCCAACTGAGCACAGAACATTCAAGAAAAGCATCTTCAACGTCTGATGAAGTCATTTCAGAAGGAGTTTGAGGCCATCTCGAGAGTTTTACATGTATAGTAAGAGAGACTCAAAGGACAAAATATATGTGCCTTTTGTACAAAAACATTACCTTGCATGTTGGGCTCACAATATTTGATGCAGTACACTCCGTCATTGCTTGGAATTTGAGAGGAAGCGATAAGAAAGGCATACAGCGGTTGTGCACGTGCTTGAGGCCAAGAAAAGCTTGTGGGTAACACTTTGAAAAGCCCCTTACTAAAAGTCGAGAAACAGCGCATGCCCTGCTCTAGGCTCGACCTAAAAATGACTACATGTCTGCCCATCTAAATCGGGTGGGCGGTACTGGAACAATTTCCCTGATGGACCTTACTCCCCAGAGCCGTTGGAGAAGTTTGGCCATAGCAGAGACAGAGTAGTCTCCACCACGGCCAAACGTAAGGTCTGCCCGCAATTAGATTTGACAGGTGGACCATTATATTGGTGGGAGGGAACCCTGTTGCCATTGCGACAAAGTACCCTCTCCACCAATATGTAAATCCTGCCCTAAAACACATCCTTACAAAAAGCACAAGAGAAAAAAAGCCACAAAATATATACCTTGACTCTGAATTTTAATTTACCACAATGTATGACAAAAATCAAATTCTGGCATTCATGGAAAACACTTGATATTAACAACCAAAAATAAAAAACGTATGGGTGCCAGACAGAATGCCTGTGTTCAGAGTAAACCATGGGCACTGACAAACTACTTATGCTGATGAGTCATAAAAGGTCACAAAACAGCACTTCGCTCACTGAGAACACTACATTGAATATAAAATTGTGTACAGAGGGGAAAAGGTGGAAAGGAAAATGCTACTTACCAGTATGCATCTGTTCTTGGCATGTAGAGCTGCAGTGTCCTACACTTAGCAATAGATCGCCACCTGGTGTTGGGCTCGGATGATTGCAGGTTGTTGTCTTCTTGGAAGAAGTCTTTGTAGTCACGAGATAGGTGACTCCTCCCTTGGACAATACTGCGCATGGTCATAGACTCCATCCTCAGGTTGTTTTTCGCCATGATGGGAAATGATGGAGTTAGTAGAAGTAAAGAGAAAGGATGTCCATGCGTGTGCATCTAATTAAGATGAGTACTGGAACGGATACAAGTCCCGGGGAGGCGGGAGGGCGTGTAGGACTCTGCAGCTCTACATGCCAAGAACGGATGCATACTGGTAAGTAGCATTTTCCGTTCGAGGCATATGAGCTGCAGATCCTACACTTAGCAACGATTGTGCAACAGTGTCTCCCTTAGCGGTGGTCGCTTGTATCTGTTGCAGCATACTGAAATAGTGTTTTAAAGACACCTTGGCCCACTGCAGCTTGCTGCTTGGCTTGCACATCAACACAATAGTGTTTAGTGAAGGTGTGTATTGTAGACCATGTTGCTGCCTTGCATATATCCTCTAGTGGTATGTTTCCTAAGAAAGCCCCAGAGGCTTCTAGTTTGCGAGTGGCGTGTGCTCTAGGAGGAACTGTTAGTGTACGTTTAGCTTTTAGAGCTTTCCTTTAGAGATGGGATTGCTTTTGTGTGGGGGAGAGAAAGATACAAATAGTCGTGTTGTCTTTCTGAAGGATTTAGTCCTGACTGTGTAGTATAGTAGAGCTCTTCTAACATCTAAGGTGTGTAAAGCCCTTTCCGCAACAGAGTCCGGTTTTTGAAAAAAACACAGGTAACTCTACTGATTGATTTAGGTGAAAAGGAGTAATCACTTTTGGCAGGAATTTAGGAATGGGTCTAAGAGCCACCTTGTTAGGATGTATTTGATAAAATGGTTCTTCTATTGTGAATGATTGTATTTCACTAACTCTTCTGAGAGAGGTGATCGCAACAAGGTAGGCAGTTTTCCATGTTAGAAATTGCAGTTCACACTTATGTAAAGGCTCAAAAGGGGGGCCCATGAGTCTTGTAAGGACCACATTTAGGTTCCATACTGGAGCAGGTGGTAACCTCGGTGGGATTATTCGTTTTAATCCTTCCAAAAATGCTTTTATTGCAGGTACTCTAAAGAGAGATAGATGTTGTCTATTTTGTAAGTAGGCTGCAATTGCTGCTAGATGCAGGCGTATGGAAGAATAAGCCAAATTGGACCTTTGGTGGTGTAGAAGGTAGCAGATGATATTTTGGATGGAAACATCCAGTGGATCAATGTGATTGTTACAGTATATTGCAAATCTTTTCCACTTAGCAGCATAACATGCTCTGGTAATGGGTCTTCTAGCTTCTTTAATGATATTCATACAGTCTGGTGGTAAGTTTAAGTAACCAAACTCTAGGACTTCAGGAGCCAGATCGCCAAATTCAGTTGGCTTGGTTCTGGGTGCCTTATTTCTCCATGGTTCTGTGTTAACAGGGTGGCGTGAGCCGTAATTTCTGATGTGGAACCAGCGAGAGATCCAGTAGCGTGGTGACCCACGGCTGGTGTGCCCATGTGGGGGCCACTAGTATTAGTTTGAGAGACTGCTGTCTGAGCTTGCGTATTACTAGTGGAATGAGTGGGAGAGGCGGAAAAGCGTAGCGCAAATCTGCCTGACCAGTTCATCCATATTGCATTCCCCTCCGACCGTGGGAGTGGGAACCTTGCGGCGAAATTTCGGCATTTTGCATTCTTGTGGGTGGCAAACAGGTCTATCTGTGGATGCCCCCACATTTGAAAGAATGGTTGTAGAACTTGTGGGTGTATCTCCCATTCGTGAATTTGTTGTGACTGACGACTCAACGGTATACACCCGTTACAACGCATCTTTTACTCCGCACTACCATTACAACGCGAATTTTACTCCGCATACCATTACAACGCATTGCGCTGGGGGGCGCTCTAGGATAGGGGATAAGTATAATTTACTATCCAACACCTTCCCTAGGGTCCACGGGGACTGGAGTTAGAATAGTAAATTATACTTACCACTATCCAGCACCCCAAAGCGCTATGCGTTGTAATGGTATGCGTTGTAAAAGTCGCGTTGTAACGGTATGCGGAGTAAAAGTATGCGGAGTAACATGGTACATCCGACTCAACAGGTCTGCTATCTGATTGTGAACCCCTGGAATGTGTTCTACTGTCAGGTGTATGTTTTGAGGAATGCCCATCTCCAAATGTTCTGTGCAAGCTGGGACAGGTGCAGAGCGTGTGTCCCCCCCTGTTTTTGTATATAATACATGGCTGTCATATTGTCCGTCCTTACTAGGACAGCTTTGTTTTGTATTTGTACTTGAAAAGTTTTGAGTGCTAGGAAAATTGCTAGCAACTCCAAATGGTTGATGTGGAACTGTTTCTGTTGAATGTTCCACTGCCCTTGTGTGATATAATGCAAGAGATGGGCTCCCCATCCTGTTAGGGATGCATCTGTCGTGAGCACTATTTGTGGAACAGGGTCTAGGAACGGCTGTCCCTTTGTCAAATTTTTGGTGTTCCACCATTGCAGAGAGCGATATGTACGGCTGTCTTCCAACACCAGGTCTGTGAGCTGACCTTGAGCCTGATTCCATTGTTGTGCTAGACATTCTTGTAGTGGGCGCATTTGTAGTCTTGCATGAGGAACTATGAAAATGCAAGACGCCATCATGCCTATTAGTTTCATAAACACTCTGGCTTGGAGAGAGTGTTGGCATTGAAAAAGGGAGACTAAGTTCTGAATACTTTGAATCCTGGCTTGACTGGAATACGCTAGAGCTGCAGATGTGTCTAAGGTAGCTCCTAGATATTGATGAACGTGCGAAGGCTCTAAGTGCGACTTGGTGTAGTTTATTGTAAACCCTAAGTTGTGCAATGTTTGAATTGTTTGTTTTGTGTGTTGTACACACTGGTTGAACGATCTTGCTTTTATAAGCCAGTCGTCGAGGTAAGGGAAGACATGTATTTGTTGTCTTCTGAGATGTGCTGCTACTTCTGCTAAGCACTTTGTAAACACTCGTGGTGCTGTTGTGACCCCAAATGGAAGGATTTTGAACAGATAGTGTTGTCCTTGTATGACAAACCTTAGATACTTCCTGTGCGCAGGATGTATAGGAATGTGAAAGTAGGTGTCCTTTAGGTCTAGTGTGTAATGGTTGAGAGGCCTGAGGTCGAGAATTGGTCTTAATGTCCCGTCCTTTTTTGGAATTAGGAAGTACAGTGAGTAAACTCCTGTTCCTTGTTCCTCTAAAGGAACTACTTGAATAGCATCTTTATGTAGAAGTGCTAGAACTTCCTGTTAAAGCAGGGTTATATGGTCTGTGGACATTGGACGCTGCCTGGGTGGTATGTTTGGGGGGGGGTTGCTGTGAGTTCTAGGCATTAACCATGTTGGACAATTTGTCTTACCCACCTGTCTGTTGTGATGGAGTTCCAGACAGGTAGGAACTGTGAAAGTCTGCCCCCCATAGGAGTGGAATGCTGTAGGGGAGGCAGAGGGAAGTCACTGTTTGGGAGTGGAAGAGGAGCGGTTGTTATTACCTCTGCCTCTTCCCTTGTTGTTGTTGCCTCTGTATCCTCCTCTAAAGTATCCTTTATTAGAGTAGGTTTGTGTGTTCGTTTTAAAAGATGATGTGGTCTCTGTGCCTGTTTGCTTTGAGCCTCCTCTAGAGAAGAAGCGGCGAAAAGAACCTTTATTTTGGGTGGATTGTAATGCACCCAAGACTTAGCTGTGTCTCTGTCTTTTTTCATCTTCTCTAGTGTGTTGTCTACCTCCGGCCCAAACAACTGGTTTTGATTAAAGGGCTGGTTCAGGATGGTAGTTTGTACCTCTGGTTTAAAACCTGAAATGCGTAACCATGCATGACGTCTGAGAATCACACTAGTATTGACTGCTCTGGATGCTGTTTCAGCTACATCTAGCGCACATTTAATTGAGGCATTAGATATTAGCTTGCCTTCTTGTAAGAGATCTGCTGCCTGATCTTTGTGTTGATCAGGGAGATGTTCCATTAACTTTTCTAGCTGGTCGTAGTGAGCCCTGTTGTAGCGTGAAAGTAAGGCTTGTGTGTTTGCTATGCGCCATATGTTGTTTTCCCGAAGCATCAATAATTTTTGATTCCTTGTCAGGCGAGGGCGTGTCACCAGAAGTTTGGGAGTTAGCTCTTTTACGTGCATTTGACACTACCAAAGAGTCTAGTGGCAGATGTCCCTTAATGAAGACCGGATCAGCTGGTGCTGGTCTATACTTTTTTTCTACTCTGGGATTTAGCACCCTACATCTTACTGGATCTTTAAAAATGTCAGGAGCATGTTTTTTTTGTTTTTTTTTGTTTTTTTTTGTGTAAGACCTTTATTAACACAAAGTAGGTTACACAGCATGAGCCTACAACCCTGGGGCCGGCTCGCCACGTTAGTATGAACTTCATCAGAGCATAAGTGCTTTGTACATAAACATCTCTTCACTGTGAGGTGGAGCCACCCCGTGTACCTCCCGTATGGCTACTAGCTGACAAAACAGATATGAGTCTTACATTTTCTCATTTTAGAATTAAGAAACAGAAAATAACATACCCCAACTAAGACCGTACAGTACTATCCTTTACATGCTAAACTCCAACTGTGACGATAGTAAGTTCCCACCAATTGTCTGCTGCCACTGAGCTTGTCCTCGTGCGCCTAGCATCTCACATTCTTAACTTATTCAAACGAGGTGTTCGTCCTCCTCATTGTCCTGTAGTGAGGTGAGGTAGTCTTCCAAATAACACCATATATTCTTTGGCCTGGACTTTGCTGGTAACTGCTCCTCATAAGTTTGCAGTTTGTCACGGCAGGTGGACATGTCATGCAACCATGTTTTCTTCGTTGGCACCTTCCGACTATGCCAGCATTGTGCCACCTGCCGTTTTGCTAATAATAAGGCTATTGCACAAAACCTGCGCTTCAACGCCCTGAATTGTGGCACTATTCCCAACAAGCAGACCTTGGGTGTGCATTGCACCTCTTCCTTCAAAATGACAGATAATGTGGCAGTGACCTCCTCCCAGTACCTCGCTATTTTGGCGCAGTCCCAGGCTAGATGCGCAAAGCCCGCACCCTCTCTGTTACACCTTTTGCACCTGTCTTCCTCTTGTAACTCGAATCTACGCAGTTTTGTCGGCGTGTAGTAAATTTGGTGTAGAAATTTAAAGTGAATAATTCTCAAATTGCCGTTAGGTGTCAGTATTTGTGTCAGGGCGCATGTGCTGGTCCATTCCTCATCTGTCAATGGTGCTTCTAAGAGTGTATCCCACCGCCCCTTGGCTTTCAGAGCGTGTCCCGCCAGTTCCGCTTGTGCAGCTGAATAAAGCCTAGATACCAAGTGGGACAAGTCGTTAGTTGTGATCAATAATTGTAGTGGGGCAAGGCATTCCGGCTCCGACGGAAACGTCGGGAAATGTTCCCTTAATGCTCTGGTCAGCCTATAATATGTAAAGCGAAACATGGGGGTTGGGTTCTGGATATAACTCAGCTGGTCTGTGCCTACGAATGTGCCCTCTCGAAATACATCCCCTAGCTTGTCAATCCCAGCCCTGCTCAGCAATGTCATTCCAACACTCTCCCTGGTAACGGACAGTGCCTGATGATGGTGTAATGGCATGGCCGGCGCGTACAGTGAAGTTTTATGAGCCAGCTGCCCAAGCCTGTGCCATGCCTTAATCGTGGTGTCCACCGTGTTAATATCCCTGGCATGCAGTGGGGGTCGTGTATGCGAGATTATGGCCGAGAGGGGAACAGGATGTGCATCACTCTCCTCTATAGCCGCATGTGTGAGGTATGGGACTGCATGGTACCAATATGCCGCATATTGCGCCTGTGCACATAGATAGTATAGTAGGAAATCCGGCACACTAAAGCCTCCTTGTGCAAAGGGGAGAGTCAGAGTCTGCAGATCAACCCGGGCCTGTTTGCCCGCCCATATCAGGGTCCTCACCAGGGAGTTTATATGACGGAATATTGCTTGTGGTGGCGTGATCGGAATGTTATTAAACATGTATAGCAATTTTGGCAACACGTTCATTTTAACAATAGCTATCCTGTCAGCCAGTGAAAGTGGCAGATGTATCCAGCGGTGAATGCTGTCCTCCAGCTTTGAGAGTACCACCCCATAGTTTGCTCGCAGTACCTCCTCTGGATCTCTGTGATACATGACCCCCAGATATCTAATCGGGTCTTGTTGCCACTCCAACGGGAAATCCACAGCAAAGGGGGACGTGGTGTCAGTGAGGGGTATAATGGAGGATTTAGCCCAATTGATCGCCAGCCCCGAGTGCCCGCCGAATCTGATGTATTCCCTGAGCAATGGGTTCAGGTGAGTCTCTGGGTCACGGACATAGAGCAACATATCGTCCGCATACAGCGATATGTGAAGCGGTCTGGCTATAAATTGCAAAGCAGAGTCTTTGTAATTCTGTCGCACCGGACAGGCCAACGGCTCCAGTGCTAGTGCAAACAGGAGAGGTGAGAGCGGACAGCCCTGTCTTGTACCACGTTCAATAGGAAATTGATCCGAGACATAGCCATTGATTTTGATCCTGGCACACGGCTGTGTATAGAGCAAAGAAACCCATTGCACAAAACGTTTAGGAAACCCCATTCTGTTCAGGACGGTAAGCATGTAGCGCCATTCAATGGAATCGAACGCTTTCGCGGCGTCAAGCATGACAGCCACCGCTTTAACCGAGGGTTGAAGGTAGTGTGAGAGTGCAAACAGTGACCTAGTGTTATGCGTGGTCGATCTGGTCGGCACGAAGCCAGATTGATCCGGAAGGACCAGACAGGTCATCAGGGGGGATAGTCGCTTCGCTATAAGTTTTGCAAGGATTTTTGAGTCTACATTGATCAGAGATAGTGGTCTATATGAGTCACACTCCTCCGGGTCCTTGGACGGCTTCAGGAGAGCGATGATCATGGCCTCGCGCAGTGTGGGGGGGAGCAACGATTTTTCAAATGAGGTGCCGTACATTTCTACCAAATGCGGCGCAAGGATGTCCACATACTGTTTATAAAATTCCGAGGTGTACCCGTCGGGGCCCGGTGCCTTACCATTCGGAAGAGACCCTATCACCTCGGTCACCTCTTCCACCGTGATGGGCCTAGCCAAGTACTCCCTGTGCGCATCTGATAGCCAGCCAATCGCCACATCGTGTAAATAGTCATACGTTTCTTCCGCTGGAGCTGTGGGCTGTGACTGGTATAGCGACCCAAAGGAGTCAACGAAGCATTTCAATATGTCCGTAGCGTGCGTGTGCATTATGCCCTCTCTAGACTTCACTCTGAGTATTGCTGTCGGGCTCCGGCCTTCACAGATTTTACGGGCCAGTACAGCCCCTGGCCTGCCCCCCTCTCCAAAGGTTCTAGCTACATGTGTGCGATCCAGGTACTTTATTTCGGATTCTAGGAAGTCCGCGTGTTCAGTGTGCACTTCGCGCAACTTAGATAGTCAAGTCAAGTCAAGTCAAAGAATTTATATAGCGCACTACATACCCAGAGGGTCTCAAGGCGCTTAGGAAGGGGAGGAGGATTACTTGTCAAATATCCATGTTTTAAGTTGCTTTCTGAATGCTAGGTGGTTCTGGGTGAGGCGAAGGTAAGTGGGGAGTGAGTTCCATGTTCTAGCAGCCAGGTATGAGAAGGATCTGCCTCCCATGGTGGTCTTGTTGATGCGAGGTACAGTGGCTTGGCTTGGCTGGAAGAACGTAGTTGTCGGGAGGGGGTGTAGAAGGACAGTCGTGAGTTGAGACATTCTGGTCCGATGTCGTAGAGTGATTTGTGTGCGTGGGTTAGCAGTCGGAAAGTGATTCTCTTATTGACGGGTAGCCAGTGGAGGTCTTTCAGGTGACCAGAGATGTGTTCGTTGCGTGGGATGTCTAATATGATCCTGGCTGAGGCGTTTTGGATTCGTTGGAGTTTCTTCTGGAGTTTAGCGGTGGTACCTGCGTAGAGGGTGTTTCCGTAGTCCAGTCGGCTCGTGACCAGAGCATGGGTGACAGTTTTCCTGGTTTCGGTGGGGATCCAGCGAAATGTTTTTTTGAGCATGCGAAGAATGTTAAAGCAGGATGAGGATACGGCGCTGACTTGTCTATTCATAGAGAGTGAAGAATCCAGGATGACGCCTAGGTTCCGTGCGTGGTCTGTCGGGATGGGTGCTTTTCCAAGGGCTTCCGGCCCTTGTAGTAGTAGGGACACATCCTGAGTGGTCTCGTATAACGACTCCAAGTCCCTCATCTGTCGCTCGCAGCGGTGGATTTGGCCCCTAATATCCTTCAGGACCCCTATTGTGGTGCTAATGCAGACTCCTCTGATCGTGGCTTTAAATGCCTCCCAAAGGAGACACGGGTCATCAGTTGACAGTGCATTGATGTCAAAGTAATCCCTGATCGCTTTTTTAATGGTGTCCGCATACACCGTGTCAGTGAGGGCACGTGAATTAAAGCGCCATTGGAAGGGAGGGGCGTGTATCGCGGAATTTCCAGTTGTAGCAGGACCGGGTTGTGGTCCGATAGCGTGCGGGGCAGTACCTGCAGTTGCCGAACCCATAGTGCCAGGTTCTTGGAGCCTAGCCAGTAATCCAACCTGGACCAGCTGTAATGTGATGCAGTTATGTGTGTGGCACCTGATTCTACAGTGTTTTTCAGTCTCCAGAGATCCTCCAAGGCCATATCTTTCATCATGTGACCCACCATTAGGCGTGATTGTTTGTGTTGTTCCGAGGAATTAGATGAGCGGTCCAAGCCGTCTTGTAGAGTCACATTCCAGTCACCCCCGCATAGTATATGTGTGTTATTATGTTTTTGCAGGTGGTCCCAGACTTCCCGAAAGAAGTCCGGAGCATCAGTGTTTGGACCATATACATTAAGCAACGTCACACGCTGGCCCCTCAGGGTACCTGACACTAACACAAACCTACCAGAGGGATCCTGTGTAACTTGGCGAGGTTCGAAGTCAACCCCCCGCTTAATCAATATAATAACCCCTCTCGAGTAGGAGGAGTATGAGGCCCTGTAGACTGCCCCCGCCCACCTCGCCCCCAATTGTACATGTGTGTGTGGTGCTAGGTGTGTTTCCTGTAGGAACGCTATGTCTACATTCCACCTGGCCAGGCTGGCAAAAATCTGCCTGATTTTACGAGGTTGGGAGAACCCTCTAATGTTTCAAGTAAGAATGTTCAAGCTTCTTCTACCCGCATCCCTAGAACCCATCAACAACGAGTAATACAATACATGACAGTTTTACCCATTTCAACACTTCGAAGATTGCTAGCTTATCCTTAGCAGTAATCTCAAGCCTTACAATGGCAGTCCGTACCAATGGGGGACCAAAAAGGATAGACACATTAAACTCTGACGGTCTTTGCGTACATGTGAACAGCCCCTCACCCTTTATCCCACCCACTCCAGCAACCCCAACCTGCCGAAGCCTTACCCTTCCAGTGCACCATTCCCCGGAACTTTTAACCATAATACAGTGCCCAGATCAGAACTCTTAGTGGGTTTTACCCTCACGGAGGTCCGCCAGGAGCACAACTCTTCACCCGATAGATGGGTGCGGGCGATGCTATAAAAACAGTACAGTTACGCAATTTAAGTGATCATCCACCGCCGCCCCCACCACCCTCCAATAACCCACCAACAGCATTGCAATAAGAATAACACGCTAGGGTCTGTACTATCACAACAGCAACTACAGGAAACGGCGGTAATCATCGCAGTCCACATCATGCCCAGTATTCTGAGCGCCCCATATAGTAAATGTGCAAACTCCAGTCTTAGCAGTTATTGAGGCGTATAGAAGCTGGTGCATAGTTGTCATCCTACATTCCACAAGGTCCAGTAACACATAGTGCACTGAGGCCACATGGCCACCTCATCTTAACGCTTACGAGAAAAAGCCACAGCAGTTAATGCGGAGGATGGGAACTGGTCTGCCTGTTACGAGTCAGTGGCGGGTCGTTCTGGCGCCATTTTACTATCAGCCAGCTTAGTGTGAGGGGGGGCATGGCAGTGTGGGGCAGCCATAAGCCATAGTCAATATTAACACTATACAGATAAGCCCCAGTCCCGACTGCCCCACCATTCGCCTACCACCCAGTTATCCAGTCAGTGCGGCACCATCTCCACAGCACTGTACGCAGGAGGTCGGCGCCATGTTCGCCAACCAGTGCAGACATCAGCGGCCAAGTAATAACTGACACAATCGATCAGTACAACACAACTCACCACTGGTCGGCTTGGCATCAATCCAGTGGCTTCAGTCCGAGTCTCGACGTTGTTCATTTTGCGATCTGTCTTTCATCTCGCGTTGCACCTTTTTAATAAAGTCTTGTGCCGCCTTCGGTGTCGCCAGTACAATCGCTTTCTCCTGCCACACCACCCGGAGTCGTGCTGGATACAACATTGAGTACACAATGTTCAGGTCTCGCAGTTTGGCCTTCACGGTGGTGTATTCCTTCCGGGCCTGTTGGACCGCAACCGTGTGGTCTGGATAGAACTCCAAGGAGTTACCTTGATGTTGAATTTTCCCCTTTTCCCTCGCAAGTCGAAGGATCGTGTCCCTGTCGCGGTAATTGAGGATCCGCGCCACTATCGGTCTCGTAGTGGCGCCTGGAGGCGGTTTCGGGGCCAGCGATCTATGTGCACGCTCCACGATGAAAAGTGGCGATAAGGCCTCCGCACCAAATAGATTTTTGCACAGATTTTCAACGTAGTTCTCCATTCGCCCCGTGTTGGTAGTCTCCGGCAGGCCTGTAATACGTATGTTATTGCGCCTCGAGCGCGCTTCCAAGTCCTCCTCCTTCGCTTTGATCACCTCCAGGAGACGTTCCATACCTGCGCACTTGGAAGTGGAGGCCCGTGCTTCGTCCTCAACCGCGGATATTCTGGTTTCGGCCTCATCCAGACGCTCGCCATGCTTCTCCTGCCGAGCTGCCATGCCGTCCATTCTGCAAGTTAGATTGTCCAGCTTGCCATTTATATCCTGCAAGTTGGACTGTATCGCTAACAGGATCTTCTCTATGTTGTTGTTGGTCGCAGGCCCGGCATTATCGCTATCTTCCACCACATCGTCCGTGGGTTTCGCCGGCTTTCTGTTCTCAAATGAAATTTACGGCTGTTGCTTATCTGGCTTACCCATGGTGCCGGTTGGAGATGCTGTCTTCTTGCTTGCGGGCCCAGATGCCCTCGTGACTCTAGCTGCGGTCGCCGTGGTGTATCGCACAGGGCGTATTGCAGTCGCACTCGGTACTGCCTCCAGATTGGGAAGGGGGCACCACTTCCAGCCACCCGACCACGTGTTTATGGGGGAGATCGCCTGCAGTCCTCTCACGCAGCCGCGCAGTGCAGTGTGGTCAGCGATCCGTTTTGTGCCAGGTCCGGTACAGCTTTCATAATCAGAAGGGGGAAAGGATCACTTGTCCTGCTTAAACCTTGGGTTCACAAGTCGAGGAACTGGTATCTCCCAAACATATATGACTCTCATACACGTGTATGTTGATAGTCTCTCTTTTAGCGGTATATACTGTGTCCCCGCTTTTCTACACGTGCGTGCGTAATCATTGAGTCATTTTTTGTCTTGTGCACCCTCCACCAGGAGGTTTGCCTTAGGGTTTAAGGCAGTAGTGATCGTGGAAAGTGGGGGGTAGTGGTGTGGTTATTAAAAATCCGGACAGCCAGACAAAAACAATTTAATAGGTCTGGATTCGGACTAAAACTAAAAATTACTGATGCACTTTGCGAATTGGTAAAGGATTCTAGTGCATTATATAGGATATTTTAAAAAGAGGTCAACATGTTTCAGCCTTTGGTAGTCAGCAGATCTATAGGCTTTCGTCAGGACCAATAGGGGTTAGTGAATGGTGAAAAAACTGAGAGAAGAATAAAGGATTATTGACCTGAATCTTCGTGACTTAAGGTTTCATTGTACCTGTAAAAATAGAAAACACGAACACAAACAGCGACAAACAGGGAGATAGGGTATGGAAAAACACATAATTATGTACAATAGTACCTTTGTTTTTGTAAGGAACTAGAAAATGGCAATACTTCCCGTCATACTCATTTCGGGTGTCAACTCTTCCATTCTCATGCTTCGGTTCGACTTATACTGAGGTGCCCATAGTTCTGACAATAATACTGTAGTGAGGTGCCCATAGTTCTGACAATATCACTGTGCGTGATCTATAGTGGAATATGCTATACAGTGAGGCCGTTTTGTGTTTTCATCTAAAGGCACTGCAGACACTCCAATTTTGCCAAATACTCCGAGTGTGTGGTTTTTAGGAATATAAGCATGCTTATGGTGGCAAAGAGGTTTTTCACGAGTCGTTAATTCAACGTGGTGGTGCGTAACTGCGTTCGTACTGAATACGCTATGCGCGCTTCTATTACAAAAGCGTACATTGTTTTATTCTGGAAATTGCTCCCTCGGGGATTTGAGCTGATCGAGAGAGGCCTTACTGAGGGGGTATTAAAAGGAAGGGGTTATCGGATGCGCTTTCTTACTTACGGTTTTACGTGTGATTAACGCGCATGGGTCTGCCGAATACCTTAGTGCCTTCTTACTCGGTCCTGGCAGCATGTGCTGACTCTGCCTGTCATCACCCGGAACTACAGCGTAATGCGGTTCCGGGTTGATTTGTACTCCATGGCGGTAGCAATGAAAGAAATACTTCAACATGTGGTGTAGGGGGTTTCTTTTTGAAGTACACTCACTATTCTATTAAAAATTAGCAATAAGGAGTATAAATCGGTATTATTATACAATTCAATGGGGGATTTTCATTTGTCAGATCTAATGAGGTAGGCTAGAGTGGGCACATAAATTGTTGCGCATTGGGGAGAACACAGTGGTTTTATTTCCGTGGGTCGTTTTTATCTGCAGTGATGGGCTTGGTTTTTTGGGGTCACTTGTATAGTGCATATTTGGTGATCTCTAGAGATAAACAGAGATATAAGGCCATTAGGGTACCGTATTTATGGTGGATTATTGGGAATGGGAGTTGAAGTCTCAGATCATCTGTTGAGAGATAACCATGGAACAGAATCGTTCAGGCCTAGGGTGTCTGTTTTTAGCCTATGAACCCAACGTTGTTCCTTCTCGAACAATATGTTTTCTGCGTTTCTGTCGATTGTCTCTAGACTTTCCAGGATCACCCAATGGAGATCATTGGCAGTGTGTTGTTTCTCTTTATAATGTGATGACATCTTTGTTGTGCTTTTCTGACAGTTAACATTACTCCTGTGTTCACAGAGTCTTTGTTTTGCCTTACGGTATGTCATCCCAATATATCTCATATTGCAAGGGCATGTAATCATATATACCACGTGACTGGTATTGCAGTTGGTGTGTTTTTTCAATTTCCATATCAAGTTTGGAAGTAACTGCAATTCTTTTGTTGGTTTCGTGGTAGCACAGACTATGCAGGAACCACAAGGGTAGTGTCCAGTAATTGGAGGGTTATTCCATAAGCCCGGTTGTTGTTTCTTTTTTCTCGGTGGAGGTCTGGTATGGACCAGTAGATCTTTTATATTGGTACTCCGTTTATTCGCAAATCTTGGTTTTGGCCAAGTCAGGGTGTTTGATGTTATAATCTTCCAGTTGCGGTTGATTATCTTCTTCACCTGATTTGTTATCGGGCTATAGGTTGTTACACACGTAGTCCTGTCTTCAGTCTGTTTTGGGTGACTTTCGAGGAGGGTTTCCCTCGGTTGGTTTCTGGCTCGTTTCGCACAGGAGTTAATTATCTTTTTTGGGTAATCTCTGGCTGTTAATTTTTCACAGAGGTCTGTTGCTTGGGCTTTGTAGTCTTTTATGGAGCTACAATTTCTTCTTAGCTGTAAAAACTGGCTGTACGGAAGGTTTTCTCTTAAGGGGCGGGGGTGAAAACTATTGAAGGATAGCAGACTGTTTTTTGCAGTGGGCTTGAAAAACGTTCTTGTTTGTAAGGTGTTCTCCTTAGCAAAGATGGTGATGTCTAAGAAGTCAAGACTCTGTGCATTGGATGTGAATGTGAACTTGAGGCATTCATCCTGATTATTCAGCCACCTATGAAAATCTGTTAGTGATGTATTGTCCCCTCTCCAGATTAAGAAAATGTTGTCAATATATCTCTTCCAAAAGAGTATATGACGGAAAAAGGGGTTGTTTGCGTTATGTACGTAGGTCTGTTCAAAGGTGCTCACATACAGACCCGCTACGCTTGGCGCAAAGGTGCTGCCCATAGATGTTCCATGTTGCTGGAGGTAGAGGGTGTTTTTGTATTGGAATTATTTTTCCATAAGGGCCAATCTGCAATATTCTAATACAAAATGTCTTGGGGTCCGGTGGGGCCAATCAATATTGAACAATATGGTTTCGAGAGTCTCTAAAGTTTTCTGTTGTGGAAGGCTTGTGTAGAGGCTTTCGACGTCTAATCCTACTAGGAGCATACTGCTCTCCGAGTACTCGAAATTTTGTAGCATATTGATCAAGTCTCGTGTGTCTTTTAGGTAAGTAGGAGTAGTTTGGTACTGGTCTGCAAATTGTGATAGTGGCTCTAGAATAGAATTGATCCCCGAGACAATTGGTCTTCCTGGTGGTGGCATCTTGTCTTTGTGCGTCTTGGGCAGAGAATAAAAGTATGGCGTGACTGGTGCTTTTGTTACTAGATAGTCCGCCTCTTTTTTAGATATCCAATTGTTACATTCTGCTTCTTCAATCATCAGCGCTATTGTTCTTTGTAGGCGCGCTGTTGGGTCGGTTGTGATCACTTGGTAGAATTTGGTGTCTGCTAGTAGGTCCATGCATTGTCTATCATATCCTTCTGTTGAAAGTAAGACAATGCCTCCGCCTTTGTCCGCAGGCTTTATGACAATGTCATGATTGTCTTTTAGTTCTGTCAGAGCGAGTTTATCACAATTTGCAGACCAGTACTTGAGACCACTGATCCAAACTACTCCTACTTACCTAAAAGACACACGAGACTTGATCAATATGCTACAAAATTTCGAGTACTCGTCGAGCAGTATGCTCCTAGTAGGATTAGACGTCGAAAGCCTCTACACAAGCCTTCCACAACAGAAAACTTTAGAGACTCTCGAAACCATATTGTTCAATATTGATTGGCCCCACCGGACCCCAAGACATTTTGTATTAGAATGTTGCAGATTGGCCCTTATGGAAAAAATTTTCCAATACAAAAACACCCTCTACCTCCAGCAACATGGAACATCTATGGGCAGCACCTTTGCGCCAAGCGTAGCGGGTCTGTATGTGAGCACCTTTGAACAGACCTACGTACATAACGCAAACAACCCCTTTTTTCGTCATATACTCTTTTGGAAGAGATATATTGACGACATTTTCTTAATCTGGAGAGGGGACAATACATCACTAACAGATTTTCATAGGTGGCTGAATAATCAGGATGAATGCCTCAAGTTCACATTCACATCCAATGCACAGAGTCTTGACTTCTTAGACATCACCATCTTTGCTAAGGAGAACACCTTACAAACAAGAACGTTTTTCAAGCCCACTGCAAAAAACAGTCTGCTATCCTTCAATAGTTTTCACCCCCGCCCCTTAAGAGAAAACCTTCCGTACAGCCAGTCTTTAATCCGGGAGTCTCCTGAGGCGGAAGCCGGGAGTGAATCTGCTCATTTTTAAAATTTGTGTTGTGTGATACCTTGTATTTTATACCACCTCCCTGTGCACTAAAACAGCGCTCCTAGCGCTGCAACGAACGCTACCTTCGCCATTACTGAGGGCGAGGTGCCACGGCGGACTCGCCCACCTCAGCTAGCCACGCCCCCTCCTGACACTATAAAGTGCGCGCAGCTGGAATAGCGCGACAATTTAATCCGGGAGTCTCCTGAGGCGGAAGCCGGGAGTGAATCTGCTCATTTTTAAAATTTGTGTTGTGTGATACCTTGTATTTTATACCACCTCCCTGTGCACTAAAACAGCGCTCCTAGCGCTGCAACGAACGCTACCTTCGCCATTACTGAGGGTGAGGCGCCACGGCGGACACGCCCACCTCAGCTAGCCACGCCCCCTCCTGACACTATAAAGTGCGCGCAGCTGGAATAGCGCGACACTTTAATCCGGGAGTCTCCTGAGGCGGAAGCCGGGAGTGAATCTGCTCATTTATAAAATTTGTGTTGTGTGATACCTTGTATTTTATACCACCTCCCTGTGCACTAAAACAGCGCTCCTAGCGCTGCAACGAACGCTACCTTCGCCATTACTGAGGGCGAGGCGCCACGGCGGACACGCCCACCTCAGCTAGCCACGCCCCCTCCTGACACTATAAAGTGCGCGCAGCTGGAATAGCGCGACACTTTAATCCGGGAGTCTCCTGAGGCGGAAGCCGGGAGTGAATCTGCTCATTTTTAAAATTTGTGTTGTGTGATACCTTGTATTTTGTACCACCTCCCTGTGCACTAAAACAGCGCTCCTAGCGCTGCAACGAACGCTACCTTCGCCATTACTGAGGGCGAGGCGCCACGGCGGACACGCCCACCTCAGCTAGCCACGCCCCCTCCTGACACTATAAAGTGCGCGCAGCTGGAATAGCGCGACACTTTAATCCGGGAGTCTCCTGAGGCGGAAGCCGGGAGTGAATCTGCTCATTTATAAAATTTGTGTTGTGTGATACCTTGTATTTTATACCACCTCCCTGTGCACTAAAACAGCGCTCCTAGCGCTGCAACGAACGCTACCTTCGCCATTACTGAGGGCGAGGCGCCACGGCGGACACGCCCACCTCAGCTAGCCACGCCCCCTCCTGACACTATAAAGTGCGCGCAGCTGGAATAGCGCGACACTTTAATCCGGGAGTCTCCTGAGGCGGAAGTCGGGAGTGAATCTGCTCATTTTTAAAATTTGTGTTGTGTGATACCTTGTATTTTATACCACCTCCCTGTGCACTAAAACAGCGCTCCTAGCGCTGCAACGAACGCTACCTTCGCCATTACTGAGGGCGAGGCGCCACGGCGGACACGCCCACCTCAGCTAGCCACGCCCCCTCCTGACACTATAAAGTGCGCGCAGCTGGAATAGCGCGACACTTTAATCCGGGAGTCTCCTGAGGCGGAAGCCGGGAGTGAATCTGCTCATTTATAAAATTTGTGTTGTGTGATACCTTGTATTTTATACCACCTCCCTGTGCACTAAAACAGCGCTCCTAGCGCTGCAACGAACGCTACCTTCGCCATTACTGAGGGCGAGGCGCCACGGCGGACACGCCCACCTCAGCTAGCCACGCCCCCTCCTGACACTATAAAGTGCGCGCAGCTGGAATAGCGCGACACTTTAATCCGGGAGTCTCCTGAGGCGGAAGCCGGGAGTGAATCTGCTCATTTTTAAAATTTGTGTTGTGTGATACCTTGTATTTTGTACCACCTCCCTGTGCACTAAAACAGCGCTCCTAGCGCTGCAACGAACGCTACCTTCGCCATTACTGAGGGCGAGGCGCCACGGCGGACACGCCCACCTCAGCTAGCCACGCCCCCTCCTGACACTATAAAGTGCGCGCAGCTGGAATAGCGCGACACTTTAATCCGGGAGTCTCCTGAGGCGGAAGCCGGGAGTGAATCTGCTCATTTATAAAATTTGTGTTGTGTGATACCTTGTATTTTATACCACCTCCCTGTGCACTAAAACAGCGCTCCTAGCGCTGCAACGAACGCTACCTTCGCCATTACTGAGGGCGAGGTGCCACGGCGGACACGCCCACCTCAGCTAGCCACGCCCCCTCCTGACACTATAAAGTGCGCGCAGCTGGAATAGCGCGACACTTTAATCCGGGAGTCTCCTGAGGCGGAAGCCGGGAGTGAATCTGCTCATTTTTAAAATTTGTGTTGTGTGATACCTTGTATTTTATACCACCTCCCTGTGCACTAAAACAGCGCTCCTAGCGCTGCAACGAACGCTACCTTCGCCATTACTGAGGGCGAGGCGCCACGGCGGACACGCCCACCTCAGCTAGCCACGCCCCCTCCTGACACTATAAAGTGCGCGCAGCTGGAATAGCGCGACACTTTAATCCGGGAGTCTCCTGAGGCGGAAGCCGGGAGTGAATCTGCTCATTTTTAAAATTTGTGTTGTGTGATACCTTGTATTTTATACCACCTCCCTGTGCACTAAAACAGCGCTCCTAGCGCTGCAACGAACGCTACCTTCGCCATTACTGAGGGCGAGGCGCCACGGCGGACACGCCCACCTCAGCTAGCCACGCCCCCTCCTGACACTATAAAGTGCGCGCAGCTGGAATAGCGCGACACTTTAATCCGGGAGTCTCCTGAGGCGGAAGCCGGGAGTGAATCTGCTCATTTTTAAAATTTGTGTTGTGTGATACCTTGTATTTTATACCACCTCCCTGTGCACTAAAACAGCGCTCCTAGCGCTGCAACGAACGCTACCTTCGCCATTACTGAGGGCGAGGCGCCACGGCGGACACGCCCACCTCAGCTAGCCACGCCCCCTCCTGACACTATAAAGTGCGCGCAGCTGGAATAGCGCGACACTTTAATCCGGGAGTCTCCTGAGGCGGAAGCCGGGAGTGAATCTGCTCATTTTTAAAATTTGTGTTGTGTGATACCTTGTATTTTATACCACCTCCCTGTGCACTAAAACAGCGCTCCTAGCGCTGCAACGAACGCTACCTTCGCCATTACTGAGGGCGAGGCGCCACGGCAGACACGCCCACCTCAGCTAGCCACACCCCCATGACTCCTCACACTCGGACATAAAAAGATGTGTCTCGCTAGGAAGCGCAGCGGACGGGCGCAGCGCGCGCCAAAGGCAAGCCCGTCTGGGCCCGTCCGGGCCTGGACCGGGCCCAGGGCCAGTCCCCCTGCCTCCCCCCTTAGCCCTGTCCGCACTTGCTGGACCCCTGCCCAACTACGCCTACTTAATACGCGCCTTTGCTTAACCAGCTCTCGCTGCATCCCCAACCACCTGGAGACCGCTCATTACCATTGCTCTCAATGCAACTTCACTCTTCCGCCCTGCCAATCTTGTCTCTCCCCTTGCCCCCCACCACAGCTACCCTCCTCTAATCAGCGCACCTTGAAAGCAGGTTTGATTAATTGCCGTTCTCTTCCCCGGCATGCCAAATGACATCTGGCTGTCCATCTCGTCTGATGAATGGGATATTCTCTTTCTAACCGAGTCCTGGATCACAGACTCCTCCTCTCCGGATATCTATCTGGCTATTCCCCCAGGTTATGATATTAAATGCATGAACCGGGCTGGAGGTAAGTCTGGAGGCGGTCCTTTTAAGTCCTTTTTTCAGCTGACCTTTACTAAACTTGATAACATTGGTACAATTGAAGCCATGCACTTCTCCGTCTCCGACTCCGCGGCAGTTATCCTAGCTGGCTCACTAGTTTATAATCCCCCCCCTGTCACCTCCCCCTCCCTCACTGCCCTCGTCCACCAACTGGCTGACTTATCTATTAAACACCAATACTTCATTGTACTGGGAGATTTTAACCTTCACATAGACAACCCGCTCTGTGCGAAGGCAACCAACCTGGTGGATACTATGGAGAGCTTCAATCTCAAGCAATTGGTTGTAGGTCCTACGCATGTGGCAGGCCACACTCTGGACCTCATTTTCGCCAATTTTCCACTTATCAATGTTCTCCAGCCCCTCCCTCTTACCTGGACTGATCATTACCTCATTCCTTTCTCCCTCACCCTGGGACGAAAATCTGCCCCAATGGCCCCAAGGAAGGAGCTGGGAAGAAAGTGGCACAAGATTACCTGCGCCACCTTGGACCCGATATTCCATTTTCAGTCGGAGCACCTCTCCCCGGATATCGATGAAAATATCTCTAGGCTGAATACTACCCTCATTGAAGCGATTGATTCCATCGCCCCCCAGAAAATCATCGCCTCCACTAGGTCGCGACCCTCTGCTCCCTGGTTCTCCACTTCCCTCCGGGAGGAGAAAAGCAGATGCAAGGCTCTCGAACGGAAGTGGAGACTCAATAATGACCTCGAAGCCAAACATCTATACAGAATGGCCTTAAAAAAATTCCTTAAACAAAAAAAAAGCGCGATGAAAGACCACTTTGCCTCTCAAATTAATAAAGCTAAAAATTCATCTAAAACGCTCTTTAGCATTGTTAAAGACTTTATTAACCCTCCGGCCAGGGCTCCCCAGAACACAGCGAGTCAGGCTCTTTGCGAAGGACTCTCAGACTACTTTCTCGAAAAGATCAACAAACTCTGTGTCTCCTTCCCCACAGGGCCTGTCACCTTGCCTTCTCCCACCAGTCCCCCAGAGTCCCCGTCCTTTCTTTCATTTAACAAATTTAACCAGGACGAGGCTATCAGACTACTTATTCTATGCAAATCTGGTGCCCCATCTGATCCAGTCCCCGCAAAAATCATGGGAGAACTGGCGCCCTCTCTTGCGTGCCCCTTGCTCTCCGTCTGGAATGCCTCCCTTCACCATGGCTTCTTCCCCACTACTTGGAAGGAGGCCTTGGTGATTCCTATTCTAAAAAAGGCAGACGCAGATCCCACTGTCTTTGCTAATTACCGTCCCATCTCCCTTCTTCCTAAACCCGCCAAAGTCCTGGAAAAAGCCGTGCAGCTTCAACTCACGGAATACTTAGAAGACCATTCCTTGCTGCATGGATCACAATCTGGATTCAGAGCCGGATTCAGCACTGAGACGGCCCTGCTGGAAGTATCTGAAACCATCCGAGAATGCGTGGACAGGGGCGAGGAGGCCATGTTGGTTCTCCTCGACCTGTCCGCAGCATTCGATACGGTCTCTCACCCCATCCTCATTGACCGACTCAAGCAGATAGGCATAGGTGGCACTGCCCTCAGCTGGATTGAGTCCTTCCTCTCATCCAGAAGTCAAAGGGTACTGCTGCGTCCCTTTCAGTCTGAGAAAAAACCTCTGTCATGCGGGGTGCCGCAGGGCTCCGCCCTCAGCCCCCTGTTCTTCAACGTCTATCTTGCCCCCTTGGCCGACGTTGTGGAGTCCTACGGAGTCAGAGTGGTCTCTTACGCTGACGACACACAGTTGGTGTTTTCCTTCAGGGACCACTCGGACTCCGCATTCCTCAATTTTCGCCAATGCCTCAATAACATCAGTGTCTGGATGACCTCAAACCACCTCAGATTGAACGCAGATAAAACGGAGGTTCTGTTTTTCAATCAGAAGACCTCCATCCCCTCCTCCTGGTGGTGGCCCACGGCGCTTGATCCTGCCCCTTCCCCCGTTCACTCGGCGCGGAATCTTGGTTTCCAATTTGATGACTCCCTGTCATGCAAAACCCAGGTTAATAAAGTTACCTCCGCCTGCTTTATGAAACTACGCATGATCAGAAAAATCCTTCCCTATCTCCCCCTGGACTCCCGCCGTACAGTCACCCAAGCCCTCATCACGTCCCACCTGGACTATGCCAATAGCCTCTATGCTGGTGCTCCCCAATACCTGATAGGCCGGCTGCAGATTGTCCAGAATGCTGCAGCCAGACTGATCGGTAACATCCCGTACCGGCAATCTGTTTCTGCTTATCGGAGGGAACTTCAATGGCTTCCAGTGGCTAGCCGCATTCAGTTTAAGGTCCTCACCCTCACCTATCGAGCGGTCAACGACTGCGGACCTACTTATCTAAAAAAAACGGGTTTCGATATCCCGCTCCACCAGATCCCTGAGATCTAATGACCTCCGTCTCCTGATCTCGCCCCGTTTTAGATTATCTAGAACTGGTGGCAGAGGGTTCAGCGTCATTGCTGCCAAACTGTGGAACTCCCTTCCAATTGAACTAAGATTCTGTCCCTCTGAATCCATCTTTCGAGCCAAACTTAAAACCTGGCTCTTCTCCGGACTCTAGTCTCCCCACAGCTCCTCCTGCTTCACTTCCCCTCTCCCTTGGTAAACTCTGGATTTTAGCGCCGGGACACCCCTTCGGGGGTAGCTGCGCGCTCTACAAACTACATAAAATAAAATAAAATAAATTTTTACGGCTAAGAAGAAATTGTAGCTCCATAAAAGACTACAAAGCCCAAGCAACAGACCTCTGTGAAAAATTAACAGCCAGAGATTACCCAAAAAAGATAATTAACTCCTGTGCGAAACGAGCCAGAAACCAACCGAGGGAAACCCTCCTCGAAAGTCACCCAAAACAGACTGAAGACAGGACTACGTGTGTAACAACCTATAGCCCGATAACAAATCAGGTGAAGAAGATAATCAACCGCAACTGGAAGATTATAACATCAAACACCCTGACTTGGCCAAAACCAAGATTTGCGAATAAACGGAGTACCAATATAAAAGATCTACTGGTCCATACCAGACCTCCACCGAGAAAAAAGAAACAACAACCGGGCTTATGGAATAACCCTCCAATTACTGGACACTACCCTTGTGGTTCCTGCATAGTCTGTGCTACCACGAAACCAACAAAAGAATTGCAGTTACTTCCAAACTTGACATGGAAATTGAAAAAACACACCAACTGCAATACCAGTCACGTGGTATATATGATTACATGCCCTTGCAATATGAGATATATTGGGATGACATGCCGTAAGGCAAAACAAAGACTCTGTGAACACAGGAGTAATGTTAACTGTCAGAAAAGCACAACAAAGATGTCATCACATTATAAAGAGAAACAACACACTGCCAATGATCTCCATTGGGTGATCCTGGAAAGTCTAGAGACAATCGACAGAAACGCAGAAAACATATTGTTCGAGAAGGAACAACGTTGGGTTCATAGGCTAAAAACAGACACCCTAGGCCTGAACGATTCTGTTCCATGGTTATCTTTCAACAGATGATCTGAGACTTCAACTCCCATTCCCAATAATCCACCATAAATACGGTACCCTAATGGCCTTATATCTCTGTTTATCTCTAGAGATCACCAAATATGCACTATACAAGTGACCCCAAAAAACCAAGCCCATCACTGCAGATAAAAACGACCCACGGAAATAAAACCACTGTGTTCTCCCCAATGCGCAACAATTTATGTGCCCACTCTAGCCTACCTCATTAGATCTGACAAATGAAAATCCCCCATTGAATTGTATAATAATACCGATTTATACTCCTTATTGCTAATTTTTAATAGAATAGTGAGTGTACTTCAAAAAGAAACCCCTACACCACATGTTGAAGTATTTCTTTCATTGCTACCGCCATGGAGTACAAATCAACCCGGAACCGCATTACGCTGTAGTTCCGGGTGATGACAGGCAGAGTCAGCACATGCTGCCAGGACCGAGTAAGAAGGCACTAAGGTATTCGGCAGACCTATGCGCGTTAATCACACGTAAAACCGTAAGTAAGAAAGCGCATCCGATAACCCCTTCCTTTTAATACCCCCTCAGTAAGGCCTCTCTCGATCAGCCCAAATCCACGAGGGAGCAATTTCCAGAATAAAACAAGGTACGCTTTTGTAATAGAAGCGCGCATAGCGTATTCAGTACGAACGCAGTTACGCACCACCACGTTGAATTAACGACTCGTGAAAAACCTCTTTGCCACCATAAGCATGCTTATATTCCTAAAAACCACACACTCGGAGTATTTGGCAAAATTGGAATGTCTGCAGTGCCTTTAGATGAAAACACAAAACGGCCTCACTGTATAGCATATTCCACTATAGATCACGCACAGTGATATTGTCAGAACTATGGGCACCTCACTACAGTATTATTGTCAGAACTATGGGCACCTCAGTATAAGTCGAACCGAAGCATGAGAATGGAAGAGTTGACGCCCGAAATGAGTATGACGAGAAGTATTGCCATTTTCTAGTTCCTTACAAAAACAAAGGTACTATTGTACATAATTATGTGTTTTTCCATACCCTATCTCCCTGTTTGTCGCTGTTTGTGTACGTGTTTTCTATTTTTACAGGTACAATGAAACCTTAAGTCACGAAGATTCAGGTCAATAATCCTTTATTCTTCTCACAGTTTTTTCACCATTCACTAACCCCTATTGGTCCTGACGAAAGCCTATAGATCTTCTGACTACCAAAGGCTGAAACATGTTGACCTCTTTTTAAAATATCCTATATAATGCACTAGAATCCTTTACCAATTCGCAAAGTGCATCAGTAATTTTTAGTTTTAGTCCGAATCCAGACCTATTAAATTGTTTTTGTCTGGCTGTCCGGATTTTTAATAACCACACCACTACCCCCCACTTTCCACGATCACTACTGCCTTAAACCCTAAGGCAAACCTCCTGGTGGAGGGTGTACAAGACAAAAAATGACTCAATGATTACGCACGCACGTGTAGAAAAGCGGGGACACAGTATATACCGCTAAAAGAGAGACTATCAACATACACGTGTATGAGAGTCATATATGTTTGGGAGATACCAGTTCCTCTACTTGTGAACCCAAGGTTTAAGCAGGACAAGTGATCCTTTCCCCCTTCTGATTATGAAAGTTATCTACGGAGACTGAAAGGATTCTCACTCTGCCTCCCCCATCCCCATGATTATACAGGTCCGGTACAGCGACAGACTGTGGAACGCTGGTGAGCTGGTTATGGCCCGGGCCTCACCGCCTCTGGGGTCATGGGCATTCGCTGTGTGTCCCCACCTCTTCGCGCTGACCAGCCGCCACAGCACAGCCTGTGCCGCATGTACCCCAAACGCGCCAGGTCAGCAGTGCTACAGGCCTCTGAGAGCGCAGTAGTTATGCCGGTAAATCAGCAATCCTGGGATGGTTGCGTGTCGACCGGTGAGAAGGCGATAGTCCTTACACGTCGGTACTGGCCGCCGCCATCTTGTCAGGCATCCAGTCCGGTGCATTCGCAGCAGTACATGGCCCTCCGCTGTGACAAGGGGCGAGATGCGGACACCGGAAGGGACAGGGAACAGGTCCTTACCCCTGAGGCGGTATCGCTGGTGTAGGAGGGTGATCCTGTGTTGTCGGCCCCTCACTGACCGTGCGTCTGTCCTCCGGCGGCGGCCATCTTGTCAGGCAGTCAACGCGCCAAAGCCCTGCACGAAGAAAAACCCCTCAAGACTCGTCCTTTGGAGCGCGCTTCATATCTCGGATGTAGCAGTACATCTTCCCACACCTTCCGATGAGCTTGGAGAGCGGGTAACGGGGGCGAGAACGGCAAGAGATCACATATTTGCCGATCGCCCGGCGGAGCTGCAGCTCAGGCAGCCATTACGCTGTGCGCCCCCTAGCGCCTCCTCAGGAGCATGTTTATTAACCCCTTTAATCATAGACAATATTTGAGTAGACCTTTGAGACTGTTCAAAAGTGTTTAGTAAGAAATCCTCCTCAATGGCATCAGAGTGCATTGACACCCCATGGTAAAGAGCAGCTCTGTTTAATACATGATTAAACCCAAAACTATCTTCTGTAGGGGAAGGTTTTGTTGGGTAGTACTGAGGCTCAGGGATGTCTGGTGTAAAACCGTATGCCTGCTCCTCTTTGGGATATTGGGGGTTGACATTGTCATCTAAAGGGTATGTTACGTCATTGCCCCCACCTAAATCATATTCTTTGTCAGTGTGGTGTGATGATGCAGGAGATTGAACTGAAGAAGTTATAGGTTCAATGTAACGGTTAGGAGAGGAAGAGGGTGAAGGAGAGGAAGGGTGCATTGGAGAAGTTGCACAGTCCTTCTTTTTGGCAGGAACCACAGGTGGAAGTGGTGTGTCTGCTGGTCTTTTGTTATAGGGAATTGCTTCTGGTCTTTTTTTTTTGTATGGAAGTGCTTCCACATGTCCAGTTTTTGGATTAATATAGACCTTTTTCTGTTTAGGATCTGGTTTAAACAGTTCTTCTTGTTCCATAATCTTCTTTGGCGTCGATTTTTTCGGTGCCAATTGAGGTTGATTAGTGTTCTTTGCCTTAGAAGGAGTGATCGAGTCCCGTGGCAATTTTTTCGGTGCCGAAGATGGTCTAGGCTTGTCCTTATCCTGCCTTGGAGATTTTGATACCGATATTGTAGATTTCGGCGTGGAAACATGTTTTGTTGGTCCTGCGGCTCCGGAATCTGGTTTCCCTTCTTTATTTTTGGAACCGGAGGGTTTCGGAGTCGAAGCTTTCGGGTCTGGTACCGTTTCTGGCTTCGGCACCAACCCGAAGGGTCTTTGTCTTTGGGCACCAAAGGGCGTTTTGGCTTCGGTGCCGAAGAATCCTTCGGTGTTGAAGGATGTTTTGGGGCCAATGGAGGAGGTGTAATTGGCACATGATGTTTTTTCGGCGCCGAGGCACCGTAAGGCGTAGTCTTTTTCCTCGGAGCCGAGTCCGAAGGCGGGGCGTCGGAGGGTAAATTTCGGTCTCGACTGGGCCCCATGGGCGGAGTGCCGACCGCTGCCTTTGTCTTGGGTAGTGTATGTTGTGCGGGGGCAGTAGTACTCCCAGGTTGTCGAAATGGAATCGATTCGTCCGAGTCCTCTGCCCCCGATATGATCTGGAGATCAGGCGAGTCTTCCTCGGCGACGAGTGGAGCCTCGTCTTTGGAGATATCTTCGATCGGATCTCCGTCCTCGGAGACTTCTTCTTCGACGATCTCCTCCTCAAAGATGGCCTCCGGTGCTGGCGCTGATCTCCTCATTTCGTGTCGACGGGTCCTCCGATCCCGAATAGTTTTCTTCTATTGGAAGGAGGCACAGGTTGCGCAGGTTGACTCGTCGTGTTCTGGCGAGAGACAGAGGTTGCAAACCTCGTGATGGTCGCTATGAGGGAATTTTGCTCGACATACCGGGCATTTCTTAAATGGAGTTCAGTCCATGAGGCATAGGCCGTACGTCGTCGATAGGCCCAACGTCCCGCGTCGACGCACCGGAATGTAGCTGGTGATGTCGAAAAGTCTATTCGATCTCGAAATAAGTTTATCTAAAGTTTCTCGCTTCGAAAATGCAGAAAAAGTCTTTTCTAGCCGGAGCGGAAAACTTTCATTCGAACCCAGTGGCGGAAAAAAACAATCTGAGGATGGAGAGGAGTCGCCTATCTCGTGACTACAAAGACTTCTTCCAAGAAGACAACAACCTGCGATCATCCGAGCCCTACACCAGGTGGCGATCTATTGCTAAGTGTAGGATCTGCAGCTCATTTGCCTTGAACATACAGTTTTCGGTATTCCATACTAAGTTATAGGCTACAACCCAGCACAGGAAAACTAGAAGAAGCATTGAATCATCTTTAATCAGCGCTTAACCCCTTCGATGCTCATGACGGAACCCAGCCGTCATGAGGCACGGGTGGCCTGTGCGCATGACAACTGGGTTCCATCATGACCACGCCCGCGATTGGAATGTCCAGCAATGGGCAGGAATTCCTGCAGCAGGCAAAGCGTTAAGGAGGCACTTACTTAGTACATGGGCAGAGGTTCTCATTATCCCATCCCATCACATAAGATTTGCAACTGGCTCAAATCAAATCACTATTGAGGTAACTGTTCAGGTAACAAAATAAGGACACTCTTGTCAAGTGCTATAATTGAAAGAATACATTGTTCAAAGAAAAACTCGTCATAGAACTCATTTTGGTTTGGTATCCTTTCCAAACATTGGATAATAGATTACAGTTACTACTGTATAGGCTAATAGACTGATTACCCACCTAACTATTTCATAATTGCCTTTACCTGGTGAGGCTTTGCCACACTTCACAGACATAGCGCATCTAATCCAGCCAACAAATTAAATATAATCCAGCCAACAAATTAAATACCTATATGGCTTTCTATATGCTTACCCAATGAGCTGCTCCTCTTGGTTACCCTAAAAGAAGGACTAGCTATCCTAGCTTCCTGTAACACCAAGCTGTAGCAGACCTTGTAGGTGCCCACCCCATCTTCTGTGATGAAAAAACTAGAAATTGTAGTAAAGAAGATAACTGTTAAGTAACCAGGCAATTTCTTCCTTATTGGCCTTCCTAGCCTCCAGTCTAATTTGAAGGAGATATACCAATGTTCAAAACTAAAAAAAATGGGCCATTACCAATTGGGTCTTAAAAAGCATATCTAAGCAAATACTGCTACATCCATTGATATTGATTTGATTATCAATAACATTACGAATGCTAACATTTCACTGAAGCAAGCGTAAGTGAACAAAATTCTAATGAAAACTCTGCAGCAAATTATAATCTGGAATGAGAAATAAATATATGAGGAGATGCCAATGTTGCAGCATTACATATGCCTTTGAGAGAAACCTTCTTGAAAGTTACCCAAGAGGTGGCCACCTCTAGGGTGGGATTGCATTGTACGCAATTCAACAAGCAGAAAGATTCTCATAGCTGCAGTGGAATTTGAACTCTTAACCATTGGGCAATGAGTCTGGGATCCTAAACACTAGGCTACAAGTGGTCTAAAAAACACACTGCAAGAAGCGGAATTGAGACCTGAAACACCCTGACCAATATATATGTCCCAAATGCACCAGCAGCACTGTGAATAAAATAAGTTGATGCTGCCAAACAGTAAGCAGGAATCAGGCCTATAAAAAGATGACTGGACTTTGAGACTTTCATAATCGACTGGCCCACCAATATGGGATTTTCCAAAATCCATAAAACATAAAAAAAAAAATTGGCAGTGAACCAGAGGAAGGTGGGACCCAAAAGCAGGCTGATGCTCACCTGTAAGAGAACATACATGGAGTAAATTGAAGTTTATACCCCTCCCCCCCCTCCCAAAAAAACACCTCCGGCTTATATGGAAATAATCCTATTGTATCCCTAAAAGGGACACAGAAAATACTGGTATGAAATGTGGCGGTCCTCATTTCCTGCCTTGAAGTGAGAAAGAAGCATACTGGGCAAGAAATCGTCAAATGCATGAGAGGCAAGCGCTGTATAACCTGAAACTCTGGCTCACTAGAGAAACAGAAACTTAAGAGTCTAAATTGTTCTTCGAGAAGACACTCGACCATGGCCAAAGCAGAAATCGGCCCTCAGCATGCTGTCCCATTGTCAGAAATAAACACTGGACCTCAAGTGATGCTCCTACCGACTGAGAACGTTGGAGCATGAACTGAAGAGTTCTATAACTCAACTATTGGCCTCTTTACACAAATGGCTGTAACTAAAACAGTCCGATCGCTGTATTAGTAAATATCTCTAAATCATGCAAAATAAAAAGGCAACACGATAGATGACAATATTGACGTCCATAGATCTGCTTGTAACTTAAAAGACCAAATCATGGCGCTCGACATTTTTCATGCCTCAAATGGAGAGCTCATTAAATACAGAAAACACTGCATCTTCAAATAGACTTCGCCTCACAACCCTGAACCTGCTTCCTTGGAACAGACTGGCTTGAATGAATATGCATTTTATAAAGCGCATAGCTCCTACTGTAAGGAGTCCACCAGTTCTGAGCAGTCAGAAGTGTGCTGAAGAGGAACCTAAAAAAGTAAAGTTCTGAAGAATAGAACAGCTTATAGCAGCTTTTTTGCCCTGTCAGTGGCACCTAAAATAGGGGCTAAACTGAATATGTTCACATGAAAGGTGTCAACTCTTCATTTAATTGTGATACATTGTCAGAGATCATTGAGACACTATGTAATCGTTCACCAGTCGTAGCCGCATGGTGACAATAGCACGACAAATCTTTCCACACATGTCTAAGAAGTAATCAATACCAGGCCACTTTATCAATAATGCTTCTTACCATGCTTGCATAAGATTGTATAAACAGAACTTTCAAATCCACTGTTCCAAACACGAAGCAGTGACACACTAGAGATGTTGCAAGGAAAACTGCACTTTAGAACAAGCATTGGCCTAGCCAAAAGGTCTCGCCTTTGGAACCTTATAAGTATTTAGTTATGCAGTACTTATAAGGTCCCAAAGGCGAGACTTATTGGCTATGCCAATGCTTGTTAATTATGCTATATAACATCTCCGATGCAGTGGAACATGCCTACATTAAAAATAAAAACTGCATCATACTGTGGCGTGTGCACCAACCATGCACGTGCCTATAAAATGAAATGTCGGTCGAACTCGGATTAGCAATTAAAAAGAAAAAAATTATTTGAAAAACTGTTGTGGGAAGCAATTTAAGCATGAAGTTGCCGAAACAACACGGAAGGGGACGCTGAAGCAACACGCGGGCCGGTGGGGACTAAAGCAAAACATGGTGCTGGAAGCAGCACAGAGAGAGCAGGAGGGGATATTGAAGCAACACGGGGTGCGCATTGGGGATTGATGTGTGAGAGGGAGACCATGGTGAAGGGAGTATTTTGAGCTGGGAGAGGGTAAAAGCACATAGGCAAAAAAGCAAAGTGGGAGACTGGAGAACACAAGGGCAAGCGCATCACAAAGGGGAGGCGGTAGAGACGCACACAGGCAAGAGTGCGGCGAGAGAAAGAAAAGCACAGTATGGAGACATCAGGAGACAGCATGCACTCTCACAGAGTGCTTATACAAAAAGAAAAAAATAGCCCCTGCAGTGTAAGTCTCAATGAGTCTTCCGTATCCCACATCGCATACAATACAAAAAAAACATAACTGCTAGCGGGTGCAGCGGCGTGCGGCCATGCTAATTAAAATTTTACAAAAAGATGGTTGGCGCACTGCTGCTGTTGTAAAGCAATCGTGCTTTTGCTAGCTTGCCCCTAGCAGGAGCGGGTGCAGCGGCGTGCGGTCATGCTCATAGATGGTCGGTGCGCCGCTGCTCGCTCCCGCAAGGTGAATGCCACCACGAGTGTGCTTGAAAAGGAGATGACCGATTTCTAAAGGTCATCTCCTAGAGTAGCGCTGCGCGCTGCCTAGGCGAGACCTAAAAAAACAGTGGCATGAACAAAAGCTTCCGATCCTGTTGGGTGAAAACAATGGGATGGCAGAACATGCTGCTGAATTCTTAGCTGCTTGTAATGACAAAGCAGCTCAAAATCCCAGGGAGACGCAATGAGGTGAGATGTTGCGTGGATCAGACCACTGTTTCAGAAAATATAGAGTCCACACCAAGAAGAACTTGACATCCTTTTTAGTGCACCATTAGTAAATGGTATTTCAAGAATACAGAAAGAAAATACTGTAAATAACAAGCATACAGGTAATACTTGTATGTTTAGCTGTGCTCGTTAAGCTTTGTTGCATCATACTTCATTCGAGACTAGTGTCCTTTGAAGCAGTGCTTAATTTCAGCCAGTGGTTTCCGGTGCACAGCACCAGTACTTACGACAGTCTGCCACATGGTGGTACTGACTGTATCATTTTGAGATCAGCACTACAGTTGTTTATTAATGCACTATACATTAAAAATGACTACTAACCTGCCGCTCAAGCCATTCTTATAAATTTGGGTTGCCTGGAATAGGCTCAACTGTCTTATTTGTATGGTCTGATGGTTTGCAGTGTTTGTTCTATCACTGGCTGCGCTGGCAAAGGCAATAAGTAGTGCATGCTGCAATAGCCTCCTGACAAGGGACCTGACACTTTTGTTTTTACAAATTCAGCCCTGCTTTGAAGGAACTGTAAGACATGGGTCTGCTCTTATTTTATAAGCTCTCTTTCCAGAGCAGTATATGTCTGGGAAGAGTGAGTTCTCTCTCTCTCTCTCTCACTCTCACTCCTGCTGTTCCTCTATCCCTAGCTGCTGCGAGTCTGTGTGAATACCTAGGCTATCCCTAGCTGCAAGTATGTATGATGGGTGAGTCTTCTACTGGCTCTGAGCCTGTGTGACAGCCTCCTGTTGGTTCTCGGTCCATATCAGTATGTCTCTGTGATGTGAGAGTCCTCTATCCTCCCACTGACCCTCTGGCTTTGAGTGTTCTCCTTCCTGCTGGCTAGCTGTCCCTAATGATGCTTCGGTGTAAAGGTTACCTCATCTCCCTTTCTACAGCCCTTGTGTGAGTGTGCGAGACAAGTAAATTCTCCCCCCTCCTGCTGGTCCTCTTTTCAAAGAGTCTGTGTGAAGTGCCTGCCCTCTCTTTCCCGCTGGCTCTCTTTTCAGAGCAGTTAGACTGTGATGTGCTAGCCCTCTCCTTCCTGCTGGTGCTCTTTTCATAGCAGTGAGTTGGTGTGAGCCCTCTCCCTCCTGATGGCTTTTTTCAGAGCAGTGAGTCTGTGTGAAGTTAAGTGTGAGTCCTCTCCCTCCTGCTGGTTACCTTTTCAGAGCTGTGAGTCTGTGTGAATTTTAGTATGAGCCCTCTCTCTCCTGCTGCCTTTTTTCAGAGCAGTGAGTCAGAAGTGAAATGTGAGCCCTCTCTGTCCTGCTGGCTCTTTTCAGAGCAGTGAGTCGGTGTGAAGCTCTAGCCCTCTCCCTCCTGCTCACTCCTTTTGGAGCAGTGAGTCTGTGTGAAGGGAAATGTGAGCCCTCCCCCTCCAGCTGGCTCTTTTCAGGGCAGTGAGTCTGTGTAAAGTGCTAGCCCTCTCCCTCCCGCTGGCTCTTTTCAGAGCAGTGAGTCTGTGTTAACTGAAATGTGAGACCTCTCCCTCCTACTGGCTTTTTTTAGAGCAGTGAGTCTGTGTCAACTGAAATGTGAGCCCTCTCCCTCCTGCTGGGTCTCTTTTCAGATATATAAAGAAGTGGTCCTGTCGGGAACGTGTGAATTGCTTTGTTCAAAGAAATTACTTTATCCACAACATTCAACTTTTTGTGAAAAACATATATGATTTAAAAGAAAGGGTTCAACGTCCCTATTGGGAAACAAAACCGTACTGCTTGAACACACCACAAGGGCAATTATTTTCTAGTCAAACATAGCATTTTGTATTGTATGAATATTATGCACACAAATTAATGAACATGGCTGTCAATAAAACAATATAATGCAGGATAATAAAGTGATGTGCAAAAATGACTTTGTGGTGAAACGCGAAGAAAAATGTGCTTGACATATATTATACAAATAAGAGCAACAGTAGTAATGTTGTACTGTCCCATGGATACACGACCCAAGAATGACTTTGTGTTGGGGCCTGAGATACTGCTTGGACTAGCGTGACTGCAACGTCGACGTTTCGACCCTAGGAAATAGCGCAGCTTAATATGCGTAAAGGGCGGGTCTTCATCAGGACAAGGGGTGCAATAGTTGACCGCTGCAATTAATGATTGAAAGAGATCCTATGAAAATGAATAGTGTAGGATCCGAAAGATTTCTGCATATGTAGACACACACCAAGCAGTTGTGGTCTGAGACAACAAAGAATAATCCCAAAAGTCTCCTCCAGCAGGTTGGAGACGAGGTCTCCAGTAGTTAAGGGGGAGTGATTAATTAAACGCCACCAGCTCGCGGTCGTTAAGAAGGGGAGAGAGGGACGTAACTTCTTCTGTCTGCCTCAGATGAGCTTCTGGCTGGTGGAGACTTTTTGGATTTTTCTTAGTTGTCTCAGACCACAACCTATTGCACCCCTTCTCCTAATGAATACCGGCCCTTGACACATATTAAGCTGCACTATTTCCTTTATATTTATGTGCATAATATTCATACAATAAAAAAAATGCTATGTTTGACTAGAAAATAATTGTCCTTGTGGTGTGTTCAAGCAGTATGGTTTGGTTTCCCAATAGGGACATTGAACCCTTTCTTTTAAATCATATATCCTTTTCACAAAAAGTTGAATATTGTGGATATAGTAATTTCTTTGAATAAAGCAATTGACACTTTTCCGACAGAACCACTTCTTTATATATCATACATACCCAGGTTGTGAGGGACACAGGGTCACCCCATTTTTTCTAATGGCTCTCTTTTCAGAGAAGTGAGTCTGTGTGAAGTAAAGTGTGAGCCCTCTCCCTTCTGCTGGCTTTTTTCAGAGCAGGGAGTCTGTGTGAAGTGAAATGTGATACCTCTCCCTCCTGCTGGCCACCACCTGAAAAACGGTGTGGCTCGAGCAATGTGGGGTGGTAATTTAATAATAAAAACAAGAACAGGAAAACCTACCTTAAATTGCAGGCCGTGTTCCATCTCAGGCCTGGTCTTTCCTCTTCCGTGATCCAGCTGGCACTGGGGCTGCATCAGACTTCCTGTCCAATTCCTGCGCTGCTCTCATGCTATGAGAGCAGCGCGGGGATTAGCCTGAGCAGGCTGAAAAGACGCGCGCTCAGTGCTCAAGCACAGGGAGTCTGTGCTGTTTCTCTAACCTGGCTGTTCAATACAGCGGGGTTAGAGAGACCTAAGTGTGCATGTGTGTTTGGCTAGCCTAAGACGGTCGGCCAAACACACATGGGCACTTAGAGAGTGCACATAGCACTCTTCCTCCCCCTCCCATGCCCGGCCCCGCCCCTTCATGCAGACGCTAGCTGAGCTAGCTGCTTCAAAATAAAACGATAATGAAATATTGTTTAATTTTTTTGCTGCTGGCTCTGAGCCAGTAGGGCGACGCTCCTCTGCCATTGCGGAGGAGTCGCCCTAGCTGCTGGCTCTTTTCATAGCAGTGAGTCTGTGTGAAGTGAAATGTGAGTACTCTCCCTCATGCTGGCTCTTCTCATAGCAGTGAGTCTGTGTGAAGTGGAGTGTGAGCCCTCTCCCTCCTGCTGGCTCTTTTCAGAGCAGTGAGTCTTGAAGTGAAGTGTGAGCCCTCTCCCTCCGGCTGGCTCTTTTCATAGCAGTAGGTCTATGTGAAGTGAAATGTGAGCCCTCTCCCTCCTGCTGGCTTTTTTCAGAGCAGTGAGTCTTGTTGAAGTGAAATGTGAGCCCTCTCCCTCCTGCTGGCTTTTTTCAGAGCAGTGAGTCTTGTTGAAGTGAAATGTGAGCCCTCTCCCTCCTGTTGGCTCTTTTCAGAGTAGTGAGTCTTGTTGAAGTGAAATGTGAGCCCTCTCCCTCCTGTTGGCTCTTTTCACAGCAGTAAGTCTTGTTGAAGTGAAATATGAGCCCTCTCCCTCCTGTTGGCTCTTTTCAGAGCAGTGAGTCTTGTTGAAGTGAAATGTGAGCCCTCTCCCTCCTGTTGGCTCTTTTCAGAGTAGTGAGTCTTGTTGAAGTGAAATGTGAGCCCTCTCCCTCCTGTTGGCTCTTTTCAGAGCAGTGAGTCTTGTTGAAGTGAAATGTGAGCCCTCTCCCTCCTGTTGGCTCTTTTCAGAGTAGTGAGTCTTGTTGAAGTGAAGTGTGAGCCCTCTCCCTCCTGCTGGCTCTTTTCAGAGCAGTGAGTCTTATTGAAGTGAAGTGTGAGCCAACTCCCTCCGGCTGGCTCTTTTCATAGCAGTAGGTCTGTGTGAAGTGAAATGTGAGCACTCTACCTCCTGCTGGCTTTTTTCAGAGCTGTGAGTCTGTGTGAAGTGAAGTGTAAGCCCTCCCCCTCCTGCGGACTCTCTATACCTTGCAAGAAGGTCAGTCCTCTCATTGACATCTGAGGCTGTGATGGATGAGCATGCTCCCTCCTTTTCAATCTGTATCACTGACTTTGAGTATGGGGAAGGGCGAGTCATTTCCCTCCTGTTGGTTTTGTGTCTCAGTATTTAAGTCTTTGTGATGGTAAAACCTCTCTCTCCTGTTAGCTCTGAGTCTGTGCAGTGTCGAGCTCTGAGTCTGTGCAGTGAAATTGCATTTCCTGGTTCTGTAGAGGAAGTGAGCACTGCCCTTGTGCAGAGTTCAGGGTACAGTCCTTTACAGAGTACTCACCGGCCAGCAAAGGGTGGGGTCAGAGTTGGTCTGGCTGGTATTGCCCCCTAGGTTTCCGATGTGCTGTTCTGTAGTCTGAAGCGCTGGCTGGATCTTGGGATGTTAATGGTGATTTGTTCAGGGTTGCCCGTTGTGTCCACCACCTCCAGGTACTTGAGGTCCAAGAACGAGGCTTGTGGTGTGCTGGCCACGGTGAGTCGGTTAAACCTAGAGATAACATGGCAAGAAGTATATATGCATGTTGTGGGATTTAAAAGGCACAAACCTATCTACAAAGCAACACTGGTGTACAAAAGGTGGATTGTGTGGGCTGTATGGTTGCAGAAGTCCAGGAGGTGTTTATCAGCATGGCATCCATCATCTAGAGTGTTACTAGCAATATAATGTTTTGCTTGGAGAGGAGGGCCTTTGGTTCCTTCCTAAAAAGGAGGAATTATAGAGCCTTGTCAATACAGTGGAAAAATTCAAATCCTGGTTTAAAATGTATCCTGATATCATATCCTGTGTGTGAGAACTGAGGACATGCCTGAGTGCAAGTGTCAGGAAGACAATGTATCCTATTCCTCTAAGTAAATAATAGATTATGTCTCTGGCGGTTTGTAATTGTGTACTAGGATGAAAAGCATGCCAGCGTAATATATATTTTGAAGACCAAAGTCGCTTATAATATGCTACATAGGGCGGCACCAGTATACAGTTCTTGACAGAGGTATTTATGTACTTTGTAGCATATATTATATATTCACGTTTTAGCAGTCCCTCCAATAAAGAGGTTCAGTGCAGAATAGACCTGCAACATTTTGAGTGGGTGTTCACTTTGGTAGTAATTTTGACCAGAGGACAGTAATAGTTGTAGGAACCTGGGTTTTTGTTGCCGTAATCCCCCCCCCCCCCCCCCCCACACACACACACTCTTTTTGCCTGTTATTTGATGCAACTTTGACTGGAGTGCACCAGGTTCCTGCTAACTAGGTCCCCTGTGCCAATATTCTTTCCCCAAAACAAGCCATCTGGTCACTTGATCCCCAAGTGACCAGACCTTTAGTACGTGTGCCCAAGGTACCAGAGGTACCCGTAACTAGGGATCTACAGAGGTGCTGAAGAGGGTCCCTAAGAGCTGCAGCATATCTTGTTCCACTCTAAGGGACCAAGCACCAAACTCTGTGACCAGTTCATTTACAGACAGTTCAAGTGAACAGGTAAGCCAGCTTAAGATATATACCGGTCACTGGTCAAAACGAGTTTCCCAGCAACATGAGGGCTTCACTGAAAGCTATCGTGTTTGGTATCAAACACCTTGTATTCTTAAACCCACATTGACTCCAGTAATGGATTTAAATAATACATGCACCCAGAGGGTACCTTACAGGTACCCCCTGAACCCTGCTAGCCTTCTAGTGTGCTGGCTGACTGGTCCAGTCCATCCTGCCACCACAGACAGGTTACAGATCCCCTAGGAAGTGAGAGCAGTGCTCTCAGCGATCAGAAACAATGCCGGCTCTGGGGCGAGGCATTATCAACTCCTCCCCCAGGAAGGCTGGTATATCAGCATAGCAAGGCTGGAGGCTTCGAAGGCCTCTGCCGCCTTTGACATGCAACCCAAGGCTTCCTCAGACAGGGGAGATTCCACCCCTTGTCCTGGGCCCATCAGGCCCTGGAGAGGCAGGAAAATTAGCTATGCAGGCGTGTTGTACGGCCAGGCTGGACATACACTAGGGTGAACAAGCCAGAAGTGAACACAAATATAGAAATTCCACCATCTTGTGTGTTGTGGAATTAGGAACTCTGGGACAGGGTGACGCCCACTCCCCAAAGGAAGTGGTAATCTAAGGGGTGTAGTGACCCCAGTAGCCCTTCACGCCCCTTAATACCCCTAAATTTTATTTAGGGGACCCCCTGATACCAGCACTTCGAAGGAGTGGGCAAAGAAAACTGCTCACCCGCGAACCGAGGAGCCCGACTGACTTGGTGCTAATCCTGCCAGCCTACCTGCTTCACCCGACCATCATGGAACAACCGACTTGTCCGGCTGCTGTGTAGACTCCCAAGTAACTCAGAGGGATGGCAGTGCTTCCCCACTTACCAAAGAGACTCCCTTGGAGTAGTGGAGCTACTCCACTGCAGCCACAGGCACCAAAGAAACAAGATCTGGTTCACCGCCCTGCTGCTCACCGGGACAACTGATGCAGCAGCAGCCCAGGTAGAGGTAGCTGTGCTTCTACATCTCAGATCCGTCCTCCCTTCAAGTGTGGGGACACCAGAACTGACCGGAGCCGCACAACACCAATACCTGGGGTACTGGACACATGGCAGCAGCCTAGGCTTGATGTGTCAAGACCAGACACCAACGCAGAGTAAAACCGACTTGCACATTGAGACACTTCAGCGAAACGGAGATCCACATCGTGAGTGGCCCAGCCGACCTGTTGCCCATATGCAGCAGAAACCAAGACAAATAAGTGAATCTGCGACCAGCGCCACCCGATATCCCCAAAGTACCCTTGCACCTACGCTACACAGCCCGAGTCCAAGGGAGGTGATGGCACCAATGGGGTCCTCGGACTCATAAGAGCTCAGCCCACCCTTGGGTTTAGTCAGACTGTACTTCAGTCGCTGCCTGCAGCCTTTTTCTACAGGCCTCCCTCCAACCGCGAGTGACTCCAGCACAGAACCTGATGCCAAGAGACACCACTGCACTTGAGCCCCACCGCCCAAGGAGAAGTGGACCAATAGTCTTCCCCTCTGTGCCCAAGGACCTCAAGGATCGAACCCCTTCTGTGGGTTCCCCCGGACTGGCCCCTCAGTCCCAGCTTACAGCCTCTTTCTAACCTGACCGTTCATTAAAGTGAACAGGGTACCCGACGCTGCGACACACCTCTGCACCCAGATGCCCCAGAGCCTCCCGAGGGGACCTATTGGTTTGGCCTTGGACCTTGCCCCATAGTCACCTTAAGTCCTGAAGAACAGTCCCCTAACTCACTGTTAGGTGCAGTATATGTCCCCCCCCCCCCACCCAGGATAACATTACTGCACCTAAAAATTGCACTAATTTTAGAAAACTGCATTTATAACTCAAAAAGTACTTGCCTGATTCCTATGATCACGGTATCTAAATTCATATGAAAATATGTGTTAATTTTAGAAATTGGTCTTGGATTTCTTTGTTGAATGTGTGTCTCACTGCCAATGGGTGTGCAATATATGCTTAGCACTACCCACTGATAGGCCTAACTGCTCTCACACACTGCCACAAAAGAGAGCATTTGGGAGGTCATTTGTGCCTCTTAAATTCCTTACAGGTTTGCCTGGACTCTTTACACAGTGTTCCTCTTTTTGGTCCATTATATAAAGAGCCGGCTTCCTACAGTAGGCATCCCACCTTGATTCAACTACATCTTGGTATTTCTTTGTTTCTTATGGATGGACGGACAGCTGGACAGACATGTGGATGGACAGGTAGATAGATTTATTTCACATATATAACATCTGCTCTATGCCTTGACTCAAGAAAGGAAAGTGTCTCAATGGTTATCCTCCTCTACTGCCACTAGGAGAGAAGTGGAAAGTCACCTTTTTTTAAACTCAATATGACTCTCCAGAAGACCCATGCTTCAGAGTTTTCAGAAAAACTCATGTGAATGCCTCACTCAAATCAATGTTAATGCCAGACTGCTGGAATGCAGAATAGTTTCTTGTGGGGTGGCTATCATCCAATTACTGTCCTGCAAGCTTTGAGGAACATTTCGGAAGGAATTGAGGCTAAACAGCTAATCAAGTCTGATGCTGCTGAATAAAAAGTTACTTGCCTGCAAAACTGGTGATGCCTATCATTTATTAAAGAATTACATCCAACCCACCAAACCTCTGCGTGGTGTCCAGGCAGGCATAAGGGTATCATCTAACTTCACACAGTGATGACGCCTGCACTATCTGATTACAAACCTCTAACCATTATGATGAATTTTCAAATGTTTTACTACTACACCGGAGTGATATGCTAGATGACATGACTGTAAAACTGCAAGAACCCATAACAGATAAGCTACAAAAGCGATGTAACATAGTATTTGTCCAGGCAAGTTCGGATGCCATTTCCAAGGTATGTGGTGCAATGTATTGGTGTGTGCATGAATAGGCTGTACTTTAAGCTAGCAGTATACAGATGTGCATCAGGACATGGTAAGTGACTTTGACTTGTAAATCCGGACACTGCTTTATATCAGTTCACTGAAAATGGTGTTACCGGAGGACGAGGACTGTGATGTTGGCGGTGCAGTGAACGGTGTTACTGAGGAAGAGGACTCTGAGGTTGGTGTGATTTGAACCATGTTACCTGAGGAAGAGGACTCTGAGGTTGGGCGTGCTGTGAACCATGTTAACCGAGGAAGAGGACTCTGAGGTTGGTGTGCGGTGAACAGTGTTACCTGAGAAAGAGGACTCCCAGGTTGGCCGTGCTGTGAATAGAGTTACATGAGGAAGAAGACTCTGAGGTTGGGCGTGCTGTGAACCGTGTTACCTGAGGAAGAGGACTTTGAGTTGGCCGTGCTGTGAACTGGTTACCTGGCTAAGAGGACTCGAGATTGGGTGTGCTGTGAACAGTGTTACCTGAGGAAGAGTACTCTGAGGTTGGTGTTCTGTGAACCGTGTTGCCTGAGGAAGAGGACTCTGAGGTTGAGCGAGCAATGAACTGTGTTACCTGGGGAAGACTACTCTGAGGTTGGTGTGCTGTGAACCGTGTTACCTGTGAAAGACTACTCTAAGGTTGGTGTGCTGTCAACCGTGTTACCTGAGGAAGAGGACTCTGAGGTTGGGCGTGCTGTGAACCGTATTACCTGAGGAAGAGGACTTTGAGTTGGCCGTGCTGTGAACCCGGTTACCTGAGTGAGAGGACTGTGAGGTTGGGGGTGCAGTGAACGGTGTTACTGAGGAAGAGGACTCTGAGGTTGAGAGTGCTGTGAACCATGTTACCTGAGGAAGAGGACTCTGAGGTTGGGCGTGCTGTGAACAATGTTACTTGAGGAACAGTACTCAGAGGTTGGTTTGCTGTGTTATCTAAGGAAGAAGACTCTGAGGCTGGGCGTGCTGTGAACCGTGTTCCCTGAGTAAGAGGACTCTGAGGTTGGGCGTGCTGTGAACCATGTTACCTGAGGAAGAGGACTCTGAGGTTGGGCATGCTGTGAACTGTGTTAACTGTGGAAGAGGACTCTGAGGTTGGGCGTGCTGTGAACCATGTCACCTGAGGAAGAGGACTCTGACCCTGGTGTGCTGTGCACCTTGTTACCTGAGAAAGAGGACTCTGAGGTTAGCTGTGCTGTGAAACGTGTTACCTGAGGAAGAGGACTCTTAGGTTGGCCGTGCTGTGAACCCGGTTACCTGAGAAAGAGGTTAGCTGTGCTGTGAAACGTGTTACCTGAGGAAGAGGACTCTTAGGTTGGGCGTGCTGTGAACCTTGTCCTCAGGAAGAGGACTTTGAGTTGGCCGTGCTATGAACCCGGTTACCTGAGGAAGAGAACTCTGAGGTTGGGTGTGCTGTGAAAGGCCTCGGAGCTGATGGAAGCGATGCGGTTGTTTTGAAGGTGCAGGCACTCTAAGGATTCTGGCAAGTCTGGGGGAACGTAGGAGAGCTCATTGCTGCCCAGGTCCAGTGTCTGCATGTGGAGAAGGGGAAAGATGCCATCAGATTGTTCTACTGTCCTCCTTTGGACACTAACAAAACTGAAAAGTGCATATCCTAATCTTCACCTCAGGCTAGCCTTGCAATCATGATATTCAAATGTACATGAACCTGTATCATCTTACACCGTAAATCTCATTTTACCATCACTTGCTGTGTCTCAGTTGCTGACTTCACTTCACTGTCTATTCATGCCTTTTTCCCCGATTTTTCTGCACCTCATATCTCATTTTGCCATCCATCTGCACCCCATGTTTGTTCTTTCACCACGCCTTTACACCTGGTGTCTCATTATATCATGCCCATGTACTTTATCGCACTTTATTCTAATACTTCCAATTTCTCATTTTACAGTCCCCCTTCTTTCCATGTCTTGTTTCATCATCTCACTCCACCCATTGTTTCTCTACACTGTCCCTAAGCACCCAAGATGGTTTTTCACCTCCCCTATTCCATGTCTTGTTCCCCTATCTTCATGTTCCCTTAGTCTACCTTCCAGTACCCAAGACCCAGTCCAATTTGCACCGTCCGACAACATCACCTGACCCCTCACTGCAGGACCACCCACCTTCAGTCTTTGCAACTGCTGCCAGGTGCCTGGGGTGATGGCGCCCACCTGGAGCCGGTTGTGCGCCAGATGCAGCTCCCTCAGCTGTGTGAGGTTGGCCAAGGCCTCCTGGGACAGGCTGTTTATCTGGTTCCTCTTTAGAGTCAGTACCTCCAGACTGAGGGGCAGGCCGGTGGGGATGAACGTCAAGAAGTTGCCCGACATGTCCAGGTTCTCCAGCTTGCGTAGCTTCCGGAAGGCCAGCCTGTGGATGCGCGCACTGTAGAGTGAGTTGTAGCTCAAGTTCAGGTCCAGGATGTGATACGTGGCAGCAAAGTCGTTGAGGCGGATCTCTGAAATATGGTTGTGCAGGATCATGAGGGAGCGCGCTCTCTTTGGCAGGCCAGGGGGCACGTGGTCTAACTGGTTGTTGTAGAGGTGGAGGGTGTGTAGGTTACGCAGATTGAGGAATGCATCCCCATGTACCCCGCCAGCTGTCAGCCTGTTGTTCTGGAGCAGTAGGTACTCCAGATTCCGGATGCCACTCACTGCGGTCTTTGGGATGGAGGTGATGAGGTTCTTGCCCAGGTGGAGGATCACAATGTTGGGTGGCAAGCCAGAAGGGATCTCCGTCAGCTGGTTGCTGGATAAATCAAGATATTCCAGACCTTTCAACTTGCTAAAAGGAAAGGATAGTAAGGGTTTGTAATAGGATCGCTAAAGTGATATCCAAGAATACTGGAAGGGGAAGAAGTATGAGATGAGAATGGCAGATGATGTGTTACAGGTTTAAACAGGTGCTAAAATGTCCATACTCACCTGAGCGCATTATGGTCTAGTGAGCCCAGTATTTCATACAGTGGTCTAATAGGTTCTCACAAAGCTGTGGGCAGCCTAAGGCCTAAATGGAAGATTTAGGAGAGCCCTGCTAGTCATGAGAAGACGTGAGGGTTCAACCTACGAGTAAGGGCAATTTATAGACCTCACCTATGGCATTGGATATGCAAACCATCACAAAGGGAGAAAGGAGGGATCTGCAAGAGTGAGATAAAGGAGAAGGTGGTGTTTGGTAGCGGATTAAAGAGGCATGAGGTGGATTTAAGACTATCACCCTTGCTATTTAGCACACCAACATTTAAAAGCACTGGTCGTGGACCTCTGAAGATAGACTGGGGACCGGCACTCTTTCTTTCACAAATACAGCTAAACTCAAATGTTCTCCCCTACACGGTTTGGAATCAATGATTACAGGTTATCACCGGACTTTTGGGTTCACATTTTATCATCTGAAGGATTGGCTGTCACAGCATCTCACCTGGCGATTTCGTTGATTGATTCTCACCTTAAGGTTTTTACTGTTTGCCATTTTCGGCTAAAGGTTTTGAGGCCACAAATTCAGAGGTCCTCACCTGAAGGTTGCGGAATCCAAGCCATCGCTGGAGAGGTTGTTGTTCTGCAGGTAGATCTCCCGAAGCTCTGACTGGCTGCTCAGAGAGCCCTTCGGTATCCTGGAGATTCTGTTATACTACAGGTGAGAAATGGTACAGGTAAGCTGAGCTTGCACGTGCATGGAGAAAACTGTTTTATAAAACACCACGATCAAGAAAGGTGATGAAATATATGACCCTTACTTAACAAGCATGATAATCTGAGTTGGCACCAGAGGAGGGAAATACTTGAGCGCAGCACTCCTGGCGGGATCATCTGAGCACCACCCATGAATATGTGTCACACAAAACTAACAAGAACGCCCATTAACTATATACTGTGGATTGCTTGGCATATTTTAATGACTGCGGCTTCCTTATGTGAACATCCCAGGTGATAGGACTGGATCCGCAGGTTTTCTTCAATAGCATTTCTATACTGGTGCCAGGTGACGCAAGGCGGCTTCATTACGGAGGTGCAAAGATCCACAGTTAATGCCATAATGAGCAATTCAATTACTTCATGACCAGGGTCATTGGTGGAATTATGCAGAAGGGAAGGATCCAATTATGCATTGGGGTTGACTAAATTATATGGCAACAGAAGACAAATTATGCAGAGTAATGACGCACATTTTTTTTCATTTTTATTATCTTGTCATTTTTACACATTAACACTGTATGGGTAAAGATTTCACTTGGCAGAATTTTAACACCCAAATACAGCAATCCGCAGCAAAAAGGTGACCAGTCAACATTTGCCAAGAGCCTTCCACCGTGCTGCCACACGTGTTGCTGTTTTTTTAGTTCACTTTGATTGGTTTGAGATCGATTTTTTTTGTTCAAGTCTGAAGGTTATGCAGCAGATGGCAAATCAAAAATGATGCAGAAACCACTGCAATTCCAAAATCACATTATTTCAGTGGCTCTGGTCATGACCATCGCTGACCTGGTTCAAATATTTTCCACACCAAAATGGAGGCGGATCAAGAGTTCACGGCTTTTCAATGCTGTTTACACCAATTTGACAATAAAGAGCTGGTTGAAGCCCACTTTTTGCATTGTGTTGCGACCAACTTTTCTCCCTGCATTGTGAGGGATGCTCAAGGCCTTCCCACTGTTAAGGGATAGTTTGTAAGCAAAATGTCAGGATCCAACTGCCTTATTAGTATTACTGGGGCAGGATGTGGCTTGTATCCTCTTGTGACCTCCATCCCAGCATTCCAAATTGCAGTTTTCCGAGGGCTGCAACCTGCAGAAACAGAGTGCAAGCTGTCACATCTGGACAGCCTATTTGTTTGCGAATGATTAGCGCCTGCCCTGGGTCTTCATTAAACACTTACCCCCAGATGCATCAGCAACCCAATTTGCGATTCCTTAATAGCGAAAAATACTGATTCGCTATTAAGGAATTGCAAAATGGAATGCATCAAGAAATCACTTAAAAAATAGCGATTTCTTAGAATTCCTTAATTGCGACTCGCAAATTGCGAGTCGCAATTAAGGAATACCTCCCCATTCATTTCTATGGGCCTAGAGGCCCATAGGAATGAATGGGAAGACAATCTCAATGTGCGAATCGCAATTAGCGATTCGCAAATTGAGATTGCGATTTCAAGGGGGCAGGGGTGTCCAAAGGACACCCTGTTGCACCCCTGAAATTGATATGTGCACATATGTTGCGCACACACATGCCCTTAGGGCATGTGTGTGCACAACATGAAACTTTTAAAAATGCACTTTAGTGCATTTTTCAAAGTTTTTGCAAATTACCATGAAGTTGTACTTCATGGTAATTTGCGTGCCCTATTAACGATTTCGCTATTTTTAAAACTTTCATGCATTGCATTTAAGGAATCTCAATTTGAGATTCCTTAAATGCAATTAATCGCAATTTAGCGATTTCTAAAATTGCGATTTTTGCATTTGGGATGATGCATCCCAAATGCAAAAATACCGCTCGCAAAGGGCCTGATTCTGAGAATCTGCCCCTTTGCGAGCAGATTTTAGTTTGATGAATCTAGGCCTTAATTCTTAGTGAACGGTCACAAAGGGTTTCTGCAAGGGTGATGGACTTGGGCGATCACAGATGAACTGGGCTGACAGCAGTTCATCTTTTGGGGTACCTGATCACAAAGATGGAGCTACTATGAACTGAAAATGTCTGAAGCTCTGGTCCATACAGAACCCAAAGAGTAGAGAATCTGGTAGATGCGATGTATGTTCCAGGACTTCTGACACTGCTGTGTATAGTGCATGAGGTTATCAGCACAAACCTTGTGATTTTGATAGCACCAGATTACTCAAAGCGAGCTTAGTATCAGATCTGTCGAAGCTCAGTTACACAGAGCCGAAGCCTCAGCCAATGAAGGAAAGTCCATTGGAACCATTGGATAGGTTCTGCATCCTGTTTGCTCTCTACACCTACATGCTTGGAACTTGAGCGGTTACCCTCTAGCTTTACTCTATGTGTGTTGCTTGCAAAAACGCGGCTGCTAACAAGGGTGTCGTATTTCACTTGGAGGCAAGCTTTTGCCAAGTGGTGTTCTGAGAAGAAGTCTGACTCCTTGAAATCCGAGGCGATGCACAGGCTCGAAATTTGCTGCATCTTTAATCGTAAAAAGGCCTCAGATTAGGTACCAGTTATTTCTGCATGTTTTCTCCAGAACGAGGAAGTGTGTTTTTTAAAAGGTTTACAGAATGAATCCCCTCCAGTAGCCTATGTGTTTCCTAAGTGGAAATGGACTTTGGTTCTCACTTTGCTAATGGGGCAACCATTTCAACATCTTCGTTCTTGTGATTTGAAGTTTTCGTCTGCACATTTGCTCTCCACAGATTCAGATTGGAGGGTGAGTGAACGTCAGGCTGTCTCTTTATCCCCTCCTTTCACTTTTTTATTTAAACAATAGAGTTACTCTCAAGGCCTCATTAGGTGTACAATAATGATCACATGCAATAGCATCCAACGCCAAGGTCTTCAAAGTTGTGTGCGATAAATAATACCTTACCACACCAAAATCCATATGTCCCTGTATTTAGTGGATTTATTCCATGTGGTAAATTCCGTCAGATTTGACCTCCCAAATTTTAACAGGGGTTGCAAGTTTTATCACCCATGATAATTCCAGATTGTGATAAACAATGCACCACTTATATTTAGTTTCATTAGATGCAGCCTCCATTTCATCCTCTTCTTCATTTGCCAAAGGAGTATGAAAAACTCCACAGGCTTGGTAGAGAAGAGATTTGAGACACGTTCGAACTCTTTAAGGCGTCCAGACTAAGGATTTGACAGTGGATGATAGCTTTTCAGACGTTTTCCTGGTATGAAATGAGATAACTGTGAGGAAACAAACTATCTTGAGGTGGACTCGGGCTGTAGCGTTAGATGTGCTACAAAATAGCTAGAAAATACCCTCTGGTAGGATTCATGGCACATTCTCCAGGGGGAGCCTTGTGGATTCACAATAGAACTGTCTTGAGCCACTGGGGAAGAACTATTAAAGATCACTTTTCTGAATCTGTTCTTGGCACCTGAGGCGTTCTCAGACGGAATTTGAGGGAATACCCACACGTATCCATCATAAAGAACGTTACCGAAGGCAAGCAACTTGTTTTTCTGTTAGATGCCTGAGAATGCTGTTTTATTTGGTGCAAAGGTCAGTCAGCCATTTTATATTGCACTGGATGCCTTTAAACATCAGCTTTACTCTGTTGGTTACTTGAGGAAAACAGCTGTTTTTGATGGATGCCTGGGAACAGCTAACCCGCCCCCCTCCTTTCCCCTTTGGATGAATAGCACAGTTTAACCATGCATTGGAACCTCAAATGGAATCTTGGGAGAGACTGCCATGATCTGTGGACGGTCTAGAAACATCTGATCACTCTACTGAATGCCGCAATCATTCCTTGGCCCAATTGTGTTGGATGACTAGGCACTCAGCCCTGTTCTGTTCGATGCATTGGACAATCGTATCGTACCCTCTTCTGTTGTTTGCTTTAATTATTCTTTGGCCAATTTACAATCAACTCTTTCTTGGCTGCTCTGTTTCCAAGAAGAGCAAAGCAGTGCAGAAGCACACAATTGCCTGCTGGGTTGCCTATGCATTAAAATTTGCAACAACTTCGACAAGAAGGAGCCCCTAGGGTATCCAGGCCCATTCCACCTGATCAAAGGTTGATTCTTCTGCTTCATCCAGAGGTGTTCCTATTGTGAACATCTATCAAACTGTGGGATGGGCTTTGGTTCAACCTTTCATCAGGCCTTACTTCCATGACTCTGAATTCTGCAAGTATGGCCGTTTTGCCAAATCTGTGGTTTGTGACCAGAAAGTCCTTTACAGGGTGACAGACATGTACCCCTGCCTGGAGTGCCTTAGCTGCATTGATATCTGGATCCTTTGTCCTAATTTGTGTTGCCATTGGTGAACAACAATCATGCGTGTGCACCATGACATAGGCCTGTCTCACAGATTGCTGTCTTGTTGGACCGGGAGGGGCATCCAAAGCGCCACCCTCATAGTGGCGAAAGGCTGTTGCCATTGCCAGGAGTTAAGTAGCACGAGCGCAGTGGTGGTAGCTTACCTGTGTAGTCATTAGTAGAAGTGAACAGGCCTTTTTACTTGCGTCATTGCAAAGTTCTGCTGCTGTGTGCTTAACTCACCCTTGGCCTACATCAAGTTAGTATGTAGCACAGTACAGCGCCTGTGTTGTATGCAAGTGCTATATGTAAGTGTGTCTGTCAATGTTACAATACCTAGAAGACTCTGGGTTCCATTTTGGGAGACCCAGGGCTGACTGGAGGAGCATGAGGAGGCAGAGGAATCCTCCCAGACAGAGATGTGGATTGCTGCATTCCTGTGAGAGGGGTGGGATGCACACACTGGAGGAGGAAGAGCCAGGCTCTTCAGTACACTCGTCAACGGGTGCTCTTTGATTCAGGAAGAGGTCACTGAAAAGGGGCCTGGACATATCTCAGGAAGGAGATGAGGCTTATAAGAGAATCATAAAGAGTAGGGCTGGGGCTCTGGGCTACTGTTGATGCGCATATCGCTGTGGCTGACATCCAGATGTGAAGCTATAGTCATTCCTTTGGTCTGTGTTGTGGGGATATGGAGCTGCTCCTGCTGTGACAGGCTGATTTCTGTGTGAAAGGCAGGACAGAGGAGTGGGCACTTCAAATGGAAGCAGAGCCCTAACATAAACATCAAAGGCTGAGACCCTAAATCCATCTTGGTGTCTGGAAATGGACAATAAGGAGGAGAGCTCATGGTCCCCAAATCTGTCAACTGTTAAGTAGGCAATCAGACGGTGCGAGGAGGAGAAGCTCTGCATGACTTCTGCCTGTGACCAAGACTAGGGGCTAAAGCCTGCCAGTCTCCTAGCTGGGTGAGGGGACATCACCCAGGGAAATCCAAGACCACCTGCCCCTGGAGCATCAGCCTGCCTGCTTGCCAAGACCATTGTGCCCTGTGAAGAAGAGGAGAGCACTGGAGGGAGCGAGGTCCACTGGGGGATCCTGGAGAGTGGATCCCTTTAGCGAGGTGTGAGGAGATAGCTGTTTCATTGATAGGTCGTTGCCCGTGTGCAGGTTCAACTAAGTGACCCTCTATGTCAGAGGGGGCCACTGTGAAGTTAACTATGATTGGCATCACTGCCATGCCGTGCCATGCCCCATGTGCAGAGTGATGTCAATGATCCTGTATTCAAGAGTGAGCCACCATGAAGATTACTGCTGTGCCGACCGGGCTCTAGCACTGTGTGGAGTGTAGTCAGCGACCCTGTATGCCAGAAGGGGCCACTGTGAAGATAACTTCTTGGTTAATAAGGCTGTGGACTGTGTACGAAGTGAAGAGGGTGATCCCTTATGTCGGAGGGGGCCACTGTTAAGATGAAGCTACTGCCATGCCGATCGGGCTGTCGCCTGTGTGCAGAGCAGGGTCAGTGACATCGTAAGCCAGAGGGGGTCCAGCAGATAAGATAAGGACCGTTGCCTGGTTCAAGCCGTAGTTGAGAGGAGAGGCTGCCGCTGTGACCCGTGCGGCAGGAGACGCATACTGAGAATCAGAACTGGAGCAATCAACACCCCCACCAGTGGAAAGGATCAGAGGAGCTGACTGTCAAACTGAAGGAAGCTGCCTAGATGCCCAGCAACTGCCCCTGCAGAGCCACACGTGCTGCTCACCAACCGCAGGTGCTGCAGCACTCCACAACGTCTGCAAGTGAAATGCCCCCGGAGATTCCAGTCACGCAACCCCTGCAGGAGCACGTAAGACAGATCGAAGGGCTGAAAGGACCCAGAAGAATTTGTTCTACCACGTAGCTCTCCAGTGCTGGGCTACTTTTTACATTTATAAGAGTTGGAGTGGGACTCTTGAGACTCTGAATAGTAGTGGGGTTTGCCTTGAATGTCACCTAGTAAATAGGGAAGTTAGTAAGAGGGAAGTGGAACTCAGAGGCATGCCTCTTGAATAGTAGAGCCCTGACCTCAGGGGACTGTGTATTGTCTGTGTATGCCGTTTTTTACTTTGTTTTCATATATAAGTACTCCTTTTTCATAAAAGCAAGTATTTGACTGGATAATTATTTATTGCTGCTATTAAATGTATTTAGAGCTGTGAGCCTTTGTTTGCCCCCCCAACCCATGCTACTACTTAAAGTGCTGAAGGGGTACTTGGCCCAGTTGCTCAAGGCCTATAGTAAGTTTGGCCCCAGAACATCAGAAGTAAAAGATCTCAACCCCACAGTTGAGCCCATTAGCTCCTGCTTGTCCTGTGGCCTTCTGAAAGGGAGGGGATCTGGCACTCTGCTGCAATAGTTCTTGGTTTGACCAACTCCTCAGAACCACCTCCCTTGGAGTGCTGCTTTGATATTGAATACTGAGGCGAGAATCTGCAGGTAACAATAACCATCAGAAGAACAAGTTACATACCTTCTCTAAATATCCTATTGGGGGATATTTTCTCTACCTACAACTCACCTCCCCATGCTGAGGAGTGCTCTTGCAAAAATTGGTAAAAGGGTGTGATACGGGTCTCAAGCCAACCCCTCCCGTACCTCCCATTCCCGGACACTCACCCTTCGCGACAGCCTCTGAGGTAGCGTCCTGGGACACCAACCTGACAACCAGCTCCCCTCCCCTCTCTGTCTTCCAGGAGCCAATCAGGAACGGGCGACTCCCGGAACCACAACCACCTGACCCCGGAAGTCCCGCCTCGGAATCCCCGCCGGAACAGGGAAAAAGCTGAAGCAAGGACAGAGACGCCGTCGGAGCAGCGATCTCGTGGCAGGAGGCTCGGACCGGCGTTGAAGCAGACCAGACGAAAGAAGAGGTAGAAGAGTGGAGCGAAGACTGGTGGAGTCTAGAGGAGGAGGCTGAAGAGCGGCCGCAACTCACCTGGGAGTTGCGGCGGAGCGTGTGAGTACCACCGAATCCACCTCTGTAGCACATTAGGTGCTTTGTATATAGTGTTCGCCCCTCTCTCCTTAGTAGCACAAGGCCTGGCCTACACTGTAAAGATTTTGTATAGCATGTCCTCACTTGTACAGCACTTAGTACATAGGCTGACCCCTCACGATCCCTCACCTACACCCTGTCTCTTTTTCCCTTCCGAATCCGTCCCGCTACCCTTCCCTCACTGTCATTCTCTACTCCCGTACACTCCCGGTGCTGGTTATAGAACAGTGTCACAGCGAGTCAGGCTGGACTAACCGCTCCTTGTGCTCTTTCTCTTTCCTCCGAGGACCACCCAGCACGTATCCATCTCGGAGGACCCGTTCCATCACCGGAGGGAGAAGACAAGACACCATCGCGAGAGGCCCTACATCCGTACTACCTTTTTCATCGCCTGTACTAACTGTGTTCTTGACACTATTAAAGACCCACCATTGCACACTACATACTGCCTCCTCGCCTGATTTTCCAGCCCGCCCTAAGCCCACGTTCACAGGTGGTGTCAGAAGTGGGATCAGCTGGAAGCATGGAGGCCGTCGTCAAGCAAATGGCGGAGACCCAAGAGCAGTGGGGAGCGTTAATAGAGAGGTTCCTTAAAACAGCAGAAGACGACCGCGGCCAGCTGCATGACGTTCTCAAGGGTCAAGGAGCCGCACACGACCAGGCCATGGGGAAGCTAAGCGACGCCCTGGGTCAGCAGAGACCGGTTGCCTATCTCCCATCGATTGTGCTGCAGAAGTATGTGCCGGGGGAGGATCCAGACTATTTTTTCACCAATTTCGAGAGACTCGCACAGGCAGCCTCATGGCCACCCGATCGTTGGGGTCAGTATCTGGGGACGCTTTTGACCGGCGATCTCCAGGCCGCTTACCAACAAGCCAATATCCAGGGGAACACACCCTATGCCGACATCAAAACTTGCATTCTGGAACGTTTGGGTATCGATGATGAGACATACAGGGTGAAACTGCGGCAAGCTAAGGAAGGTCCGCAGGAAAACCCCAGAGCTCTCTCCTTCCGCATTAAAGACTTGGCAAACCGATGGTTGAAACCTGAGACGTCCTCAAAAGACGATATCCTAGGAAAGATATACCTAGAACAATTCTTAGCTTCCTTACACCCCGCTACTCAGAGATGGGTACAATAACGTGCCCGTCTCACCCTCGACACCGCTGTGGAGATAGCCGCTGCCTATAACAGGGCCCAAGAATTACAACGAGGACGTGAAGAACATCCCAACCGACCACACAACTCGGGTGGAAATCGTCCACCCAGACCCCCGCTGCCACGCAGACCGGAACCACCTCCCTTGATGCCTGCTCCCATATTGTACAGACCACCCCACCAAGGGCCACAATGTTATAACTGTGGAGGCTATGGACACATTGCCCGCATGTGTCCACAAAAAGAGGAACCTATGGAGGTGGGCCTCGTACGGAACTATGCATGTGTCAATCCGGGAGCCAGTCCACCTCCCTTTCATATTCCAGTACACATCGATGGCCAACCTGTTCTCGCCCTAGCGGACACAGGATGCAGACAAAGTGTCCTACGACCTCAAGACATGATCAACCCCGTTGGTCCGCGCGTGTGTATGGTCGATATCCAATGTGTCTATGGCGATACGAGAAGATACCCGACTGCACGCATCCGAGTACAACAACCCGCTGATCCTGGAACCGACCTCACCGTCGGACTGGTCCCAAACCTCCCAGAACAGGCGATCTTGGGGAGTGATTATTCCAGACTCCCCGGACTCGTACAAGAGACCACCGATTCGTTTTCCCGTTGGTGGAAAGAAGCACCTTTCTCTCAAGAGCAGCCGGTAAAGACTCCGGATCATCGACCCAAGAAAACACGTACCCAAAGGCGCCATGAAAAAAATTGTTACTCCAGTGCTTACCCTGTTATACCTACGGAACACCCCTGGCAAACTGACAGAGAATTCAGGGCCGCACAAAGGGAAGATCCTCTCCTGCGGGAAGCATGGGCCAGAGCCTTAGATAATGAAGACCCTCTACATGTAGGTCCCTATTTTTTTAAGAAAGCAGGACTGTTATACCGGAAAGGAGGGCCCCAGCAGAATCCCCAGTTGTTAATCCCTGGTCCCTTTCGAGACAAGGTCCTGTTTCTTGCACACAGCCACCTCCTGGGGGGTCATTTCAGTGACGAGAAAACAAGTCAGGCTATCCTGGAGAAATTCTATTGGCCGGGTATCCATCAACAAGTAAAAACCTATTGCCGGGAATGCCCGGTTTGTCAGAAAAACAGCCGACACCATCCCCCTAGGGTCCCCCTACAACCGCTTCCTCTCATTGATGTTCCCTTTAGCCGGGTCGGGATGGATATTATAGGACCCCTGATACCCTCCCGAAGTGGTTGCCGTTATGCCCTGGTCCTAGTGGACTACACCACCCGTTTCCCTGAAGCCGTTCCCTTGCGACAACCCACCACTCAGAGTATAGCGAAAGCACTCATCGCTATCTTCTCTAGGGTAGGATTTCCTCGGGAGATCCTTACGGATCAGGGCACCCCTTTTGTTTCCCGCCTCATGCGACAAGTTTGTTCCCATCTCGGGATAAAACAGATCAGAACCGCAGCCTACCACCCCCAAACAGATGGATTGGTAGAGCGCTATAACGCCACCCTGAAACAGACACTAAAGAAGCTATTGGCCCTAGAAGCCAGGCGTTGGGAAGAAATGTTGCCGTTGGCCTTGTTTGCCATCCGATGCAAGCCCCAGAGCAGTACTGGCTATTCGCCTTTCGAACTCCTGTATGGGCGCCCCCCCGTACCCTTTTGGACATGGCCCAAGAGGCCTGGGAAGCTGAACCAGACAGAACCCGACCCCTTCCTGAATACGTGGAGAATCTCAAAACCCATCTGGCCGTCATCCGAGACATTGTGCGTCAAAACATGGAAGACGCCCAGAACCGCCAGAAGAGACAATACGATAAAGGCACCAAAACCCGTACCTTTTCCGCCGGAGACCTGGTTCTCTTAATGATGCCATCATCTGATCAAAAACTACTGGGTCAATGGCAAGGTCCCTACACCATCCTCAGACAAGTAACCCCTGTTACGTACGAACTGGAGTTGGACCCCACACGGGGTACGACCCAAATATATCACGTCAATCTCCTTAAGAAATGGGAGGGACCCCGACCCGTTTTGACTAATGTACCTCACCATCTAGCACTCTCCTTTGAGCCCTGTTTCGATCCCGAGTTAAACGCGAAACAAAAACGAGTTCTTCATGAGGTCCTTCTGCCCTCGAGCCACGTTTTTTTCCTCCTCTCCAGGGCATACCACGATTACGGAACATGCCATCCATACTGAACCGGGGAAAGTGGTCCGGTTAAGACCTTACCGAGTCCCCGAAGCCCGACGAGCTGTCATCCAACAGGAAGTCGAACAAATGTTACGTATGGGAATCATTGAACCCTCCACGAGCGATTGGAATTCGCCGATTGTCCTAGTCCCCAAACCTGACGGATCGGTGAGGTTCTGCATAGACTTTCGCGAGGTGAATAAGGTATCTTCCTTTGACACGTATCCCCTACCACGTGTCGACGAAATGGTCGAGCGGATAGGGAAGGCCAAGTACATCTCCACGCTCGACCTATGTAAAGGATATTGGCAGATTCCCCTTCGAGAACAGGACAAGAAAAAGACGGCTTTCTCCACCCCGGCAGGGCTATACCAATTCACTGTTTTGCCCTTCGGCTTACATGGTGCCCCTGCCACCTTCCAAAGAGCCATGAACCAAATATTGAGGCCCCACTCCCTATACGCAAAGGCATATCTTGATGACATTATCATCTTCAGTGACAGTTGGGAAGAACATCTGGAACATTTGGGACAAGTAGTTACTTCATTGGGTACCTATGGGTTTACCATCAACCCCGCTAAAACCACCTTAGCAGCCCAGACTGTCAAATACTTAGGTTTTCTATTGGGAGAAGGAGTTATCAGACCCCAACAGAATAAAGTAGAAGCCATCCAAGCCCTTCCTTTCCCCCGAACCCGAAAAGACCTTCGAGCCTTCCTGGGTCTCCTAGGTTATTACCGACGGTTCGTCCCTAACTTCTCCCAAAGAGCAGCTCCCCTTACTGACTTGCTAAAGAAGACAGCCAAGACCGAAGACGCCCTGCGTAACCCTACTCCTTCACTCCTACGTGCCTTCCAAGGGCTCAAAGCATCCCTGACCTCGGAGCCAGTGTTAGTCAGCCCAGACTACTCTCAACCCTTTCTGTTACAGACGGAATGCATCAGACCAAGGCCTAGGGGCCGTTCTCTCTCAGACAGACGACAAAGGAAATGAGAGACCGATTCTGTTTTTAAGAAGGAAATTGTTTCCCCGCGAAATGAACTATGCAGTTGTAGAGAAAGAGGCTCTTGCCATTAAGTGGGCTGTCGAGAGCCTCCGGTACTATTTGGAGGGGCGCGAGTTCATCATCTACACCGACCATGCTCCACTTGAGTGGATGGCCCGGAACAAAGGACACAATGACCGGGTCCTCCGTTGGTTTTTGTCCCTCCAACCATTTCGGTTCAAAACAATCCATCGCAAGGGTTCTGAACAAGGAAATGCCGACTTCCTCTCCCGATATCCCCTCAGTCCAACCCGTACAAGAAGAACAGCTAGGGGAAGGGGATGTGATACGGGACTCAAGCCAACCCCTCCCGTACCTCCCATTCCCGGACACTCACCCTTCACGACAGCCTCTGAGGTAGCGTCCTGGGACACCAACCTGACAACCAGCTCCCCTCCCCTCTCTGTCTTCCAGGAGCCAATCAGGAACGGGCGACTCCCGGAACCACAACCACCTGACCCCGGAAGTCCCGCCTCGGAATCCCCGCCGGAACAGGGAAAAAGCGGAAGCAAGGACAGAGACGCCGTCGGAGCAGCGATCTCGTGGCATGAGGCTCAGACCGGCGTTGAAGCAGACAAGACGAAAGAAGAGGTAGAAGAGTGGAGCGAAGACTGGTGGAGTCCAGAGGATGAGGCTGAAGAGCGGCCGCAACTCACCTGGGAGTTGCGGCGGAGCGTGTGAGTACCACCGAATCCACCTCTGTAGCACATTAGGTGCTTTGTATATAGTGTTCGTCCCTCTCTCCTTAGTAGCACAAGGCCTGGCCTACACTGTAAAGATTTTGTATAGCACGTCCTCACTTGTACAGCACTTAGTACATAGGCTGACCCCTCACGATCCCTCACCTACACCCTGTCTCTTTTTCCCTTCCGAATCCGTCCCGCTACCCTTCCCTCACTGTCATTCTCTACTCCCGTACACTCCCGGTGCTGGTTGTAGAACAGTGTCACAGCGAGTCAGGCTGGACTAACCGCTCCTTGTGCACTTTCTCTTTCCTCCGAGGACCACCCAGCACGTATCCATCTCGGAGGACCCGTTCCATCACCGGAGGGAGAAGACAAGACACCATCGCGAGAGGCCCTACATCCGTACTTCCTTTTTCATCGCCTGTACTAACTGTGTTCTTGACACTATTAAAGACCCACCATTGCACACTACATACGGCCTCCTCGCCTGATTTTCCGGCCCGCCCTAAGCCCACGTTCACAAAGGGTCATTAAGGTTCTAAGTTAGCTTTATGCAGTACTACATTCCTGTTAATCTTGTCAGTCTTGTTCTCTGCCTCCAAGGCGATCCAATTTGGTGCCTGGAGAAGATTCAAGAGGTATCTGCAGGTGGTAGATGGATAGGATATCCATCAGAAAGATTGTTAGAAAAGGTAAGTAAGGTGTTCTTCTGTTAGTTGCATCTGGTGATTGATGCCCATAATGTACAGGGTGCCTCTGGTTCTGTTGACTCATCAAGCTATTTAGCCTTGTGAATGTGTGTTGGGTACTCATGGGCTCTATTCTGTTACATGCTGAGGCTGTTAACCATGTTCTACTGTATGCATCAGGCACTTACAGGCTTTGTTCAATTAGATGCCCCAAGAACCATTGACCAGTTCTATTGAATACTTTCCTCTTGTTCTGTTTCATGCTTCAGACACACACTAAATTTCTCAATATTATTGGCCTTGTTCTTTTGAGTTTGCCGGACACTATTTATTTAGTTTTTATTGATAAAGTTTTATATAGCGCAAACAAGATCCCGAGGGATATCAGAGCGCTTTACAATAGGATGGAAGGACATAAAATTGGGCAATGAAGGGGGTCACACTCTGAGGTAAAGAGGAGCAGAAACAAATGCTGGCACAATGGACGTAGGAAACAGTGTCTTCGAACAGATTAGCCTAGCCCAATTATGGTAGGAATATATTCATAAGGAATCTTTTTGCTTCCAATTTGAATGCCATCGTTGAGGAGATTCTGCATACTTCCGGTGGAAGAGAGTTCCATATCTTTAGGGCAGCTCCGGAGAAGGCTCTGTGACAAGTTCTCTTTTTGCTAAAGATGAGATGTTTCAAGAGGAAAGTATTGGCGATTCTTGAGGCTCTTGCACCACGAGATAGCTCAAGTTTTTGCGCAAGGTACCTGGGAGTATTGAAGTGAAGGTCTTTGTGCGCCAGAACGGCAATATTTAACTCAATTTGTTCTTTGTAGGGCAACCATTTAAGAGATTTTAGGACAGGGGTTATGGTCTCATTTTGTTTGGTGCCTGTAACCAGTCTAGCTACTGTGTTCAGTGATGCCCTTAGTGGAGCTAGGGTACATTTGGGAAGGCCACGGAGAGTAGCGCTGCCGTAGTCAAGCCTCGGCAAGATAAGCGATTGGACCACCTGCTTGAAATCTTTTTGTGGAAGGAAAGGTTTGATATTTCAGAGTGTTCTCATCAAGAGGTTTGCTCTCTTATACACCTTGCTGATATGATTTTTCATATTTAGGTGCTTGTCCATGGTGACTCTGAGCGATTTGGCTGAGTCTATGATGAGTGGAGTGCAGTTGAAGGCAGGGAGGTGACTCAGCCACATGTCTAGCTTGGGAATGTGGTTGGGAGGGGAGATGAGCAGGAATTCCGTTTTGGAGGTGTTGAGCAGGAGATGGTTCTCAGTTAACCAGTTTTGAGTAGACGTTAGGGTAGTGTTGAGTGAGATGATGTTTTCCGGGGAAGAGATTTTCAAATAGAGTTGCGTATGTTCCGCATACATATGGAAGAGAATGTTAGTGTATTTTAATGAGTTAGCTAAAGGTTCCAAGAACAAGTTGAAGAGAATAGGAGATAGGGCGGACAGGAAATAGGGCAGACCCTTGGGGAACCGCCATGTGACCTGGAGAGGGAGTGATTTGCCTTGACTCTTTGAGATCTGTGGTGAAGGAAGGACGAGAACCATTGTAACACCTGACCAGAGAAGCCCAACCTGTTTTTCAAAATGGCTAGAAGGTTGTCATGATTAACTGTGTCGAATGCAGCGGATAGGTCGAGGAGGATCAGGAGGCAGGATTTGTTTTGGTCAAGCATTTTAAAAATGTCGTCCATGACGTGAGTGAGCGCCGATTCGGTGCTGTGCCCCTTTAGAAAGCCAGATTGATGCTGGTCAAGAAGTTGGTAATTCTCTATGTGAGCACAGAGTTGGGATTGTACGCATTTATCTATGAGTTTCGCTAGGGTGGGGATGTTGGAGATATGGCGAAGTTATTGAGATCAGCTTTGTTTCCTTTTGGTTTTTTTAGAATAGGAGATACCTGGGCTGTTGTTAGGAAATCAGGGATTGTGCCTTGAGAAAGAGAAGCGTTTACAATCCTTGTCCAGGAGGGGATGAGTGCATTCTTGATTTTTTTTAATATGGTTGGGGGCAATGGGTCACTGAAGTGGTTGGATGGGTTGATATTCTGGAGGATCTTGTTGATGTCTTTTTCACTAAATGGGGTAAAGGTGCCCCAAGACGCATTGTTCTTGGTAATCAGGATGGTAGATCTGCACTTTTCTAAGAGGTCAAGGGGTGATATGGCCCTGGGGGAAGGTAGTAGGGCCTTCTTAGAGACGAGGTCAATGGAGAGGAATCTTGCTTTCTCAGTGAAGAAAGCAGCAAGCTTGTCGCAAGAGGGTGTGCTGCCACCTGGGTCAGAATGGTTGAGGCCTGAGACTGATTGCTGTTTGACCAAGTCGAAAAGTTTCTTGGTGCCGTTTGCCGCTTGATCCAGTTGGTGTGTGAAGTAGTCAGCCTTGGCAATCTTGATTTGTTTGTTGTAGAGGATCCTAGCCTCTCTAAGGAGTTTTAGTTGGTCCGAGGAGGGATTGGATCGCCAAGAATGTTCAACTGCCCTAAGGTTGCAGAGTTCTGTGTACTAGTTGGCTTTGTTCTATCAAGAGTGTTGGGCACTCACCCCCTGACTGTAGGATGCCTTCAACCACAGTTGGCCTTGTCCTTCAAGATGCCAGGGGCACCTATTAGCCCCATTCTGTTAGATTTGCAAGAATTTGGATTTTTCAATTCAACAAACAGGTCCCTACAGTGTACTTGCCTAATTTAAGCACAGCCTTCCTTACTACCCCTAGTAGGTGCAAAACATAACTATCTCCCACCTATCCACATCTCCTAAGCTTTTGACTTCACCCAGCGTACCACCCTCACCGCTCTTTCCAAGCACCTCCATCTTCTTCTCTGGCATGAGGTAAATCTGATCTACATGTCAAGGCCCAGGCAGCGTTGTCCCACCTGTAGATGTAGCCGGATGAGTGAGCGTGGCATGTTGGAAGGCACTTGGCTCAGATGGTTGTTGGAGAGGATAAGCGTGTTAATATATTCCGAGCCATTGAATGCATTGGAGGGCAGTCCTTCATCAGTTAGCTGGTTGTTGTGTAAATACACAGACCTACAATACCCAAAAAACAGAGAATCTCATCAGCACCTCATGTAGGGGTTCAAGCGTCGCAGACTCCCCATAGCTGCCACCCCCCCCAATGAACAACCTGTTTACCTCAGGAAAGGCTTCTGTCCCAGGGTCAGCGGGTAGATCTTCGTCAGCATATTGGCGGCAAGGTCTGTGATTTGTAGTGTGCTGGGTAGGAACCTGGGGGCAACAGTAAGCTGCACAGCCGGGTGGAATACATGGTGAGCATTGTAAAGCAGAGAATGCTGGGAATAATACAGAGAATGATGGGTGCGAAGTAAGCAACACTGGGAACAATGCAAGGAATGCTGGGAACAATGCACAGAATACTGGGAACAAAGCAGAGAATTCTGGGTGCGATGTAAGCAACACTGAGAACAATGCAAGGAATGCTGGGAACAACGCAGGGAATACTGGGTGCGAAGTAGGCAACACTGGGAACAATGCAGAGAATACAAGGTGTCACGTAAGCCACACTGGGAACAATGCAAGAAACGCTGTGAACAAATAATAATAATAATAATAAGACATTTATAAAGCGCATGGCTGCACAAACTGTGTGTCCCTGCGCTAACTGCTAACTGAATCTGTCAGAGGGAGAGGGGGGGAGGGGAGAAAGGAAAATAATTATTGAGGGAAGAGGTGTGTTTTTAATTTGGCTCTGAAAAGCGTTTCTGAGGATTCCATACGCAGATGAACTGGGAGAGCATTCCAGTGTTTACCTCCAAGGTAGCGAAAGGATCTTCCTCCCATTCTGGCTCTGTAGATACGGGGAAGTTTGAATTGTGTCATTCCAGAAGATCTTAGGTCTCTGAGGGGACGATGGATAGTCAGTAGATTTCTGAGATAGATAGGTCCTTTATTGTGGGCGATTTTATGGGCGTAGCAGAGGCTTTTGAATCGGATTCTTTCCCTAACAGGGAGCCAGTGAAGTTTGGATAGGGCTGCTTTGAAGGATGTTCTTCTGGGAAGACCTAGTACCATGCGGGCGGCTGCATTCTGTATGCATTGTAGCTGGTGTAACTGTTTTTGGTTAAGGCCTAATAAGAGAACATTTCCATAGTCTAAGTGGGGAGTTATGAGCGCGTGCACTATTGTTTTTCTGGCTTCCGTAGGGATGAGATCAATGATTTTTCGTAGGGTTTTTAAAGTGCCGAAGCATTTGCCTGTGATTTTGTTGACTTGAGATTTTCCCGAAAGATCCGCGTCAATCATAACCCCTAAGTTTCTGACCTTTTCTACAGGGTGGGGGGATCGCCCAGAGCCGTGGGCCACCATGCCTGGGACCATATTGAAGTATTGTTCCCTACCACCAACACCTCTGTTTTGTCTCCGTTTAAGCGGGGGCAATTGTTGTCCATCCAGGTGGCTACAGCAGTCATGCAGCCAGAGAAATTGGTGGCATATTTCTCGCTGTCTGGGGTAAGCTTGAACATGAGCTGGGTATCATCGGCATAGCTGACAATGCCCACCCCCAAGTTCTCTATGACGCGGGCCAGGGGCTCCATATAGATGTTGAATAGGGTAGGGCTCAAACTCGAGCCCTGAGGAACCCCATAGCTCACGTCACGAGAAGATGATTTAAAGGGTGGGCAGTGCAGCTGGAATGATCTTATAGAGAGAAAAGACTGGAACCAAGCCAGAGCGTGGTCTTTCACTCCAATGTCTGAGAGTCGGGACAGCAGCGTGGCATGAAGCACAGTATCGAAAGCTGCGCTTAGGTCTAACATGACCAACGCTGCTGTTTCTCCCTCGTCTACCATCTTGCGGATGCATTCTGTTGAGTATAGTACCGCTGATTCCGTAGAATAGCCAGGTCTAAAACCCGATTGAGTGGGGTGGAGTATATTTTCCTTTTCAAGAAAAGCCATGAGTTGTGAGTTGACTATTTTTTCTATAATCTTGGCACATTGTGGCAGGAGGGAGATGGGTCTTAGGTTTTGAAATTGAGTGATAGGGATGTTGGTTTTTTTTTTGAGAGGGATGACTTGCGCTGTTTTCCAAGCCTCTGGTACATTGCATTCTTGAAATGAGAGGGTTATCATATTTCTTATGTGATCTATAAGAAAGCTTTCCATAATGTCTTTACTTTTGTCCAAAGGGCATACATCGGTAGGGGAACCAGAATGTATGCTATTGATAATGGTGATCAAGTCTTTTTTTCCAGGGGTAGTGAATTGAGTAAGGGTAGGTTTTTGAGTAAGGGGGGTCCTGGTCCTTGCCTCTTTTACTAATATAGAGGGTTTGGGGAAAGTGGCGTGGATTTTCTCGACTTTTTCGATGAAGAAGTCGGCTATTTGTTCGCATATGTCGTTGGAGTATGTGTCCTGCGTATCTAAACACGTAGTGTCAGTTAGTTCTTTATAGATACGGAACAGTTCTTTTGTGGGATTGGCTGCCTCTTCAATTCTGAATTTGTAAAAGGCGCTTTTTTCCTCTCTTACCATTTTCTGATATATTTTTAGTTCCGATTTGTAAATTTCCTTAAGCTCGGGGGAGTAGTTTTTCCTCCATTTGCGTTCTGTTGCTTTGCATTGGGTCTTTGCGATTTTTAGTTTTTCTGAGTACCACGGTTCTGATTTGGTTCTCCTGACAGGGGGTTTCGAGGTCCACGGGGCGATGTTGTCTAATGCCTTACCTAGCCATAGTTCATAGTTGTTCCATGTGTCTTGTAGGGACTGACCTACCGGAAGGGTGTGTTTCTCTAATTCGCTGATCAGGCGTTCAGGGGTGTAATTTTTCGAATTACGGCGTTTTGCAGACAACGGTTTATTGGGAACATTCTTAGTAATGTTAGTAGGGATGAAAAAAATACTAATAGGATGGTCAGACCATATTATTGGGACCGGGGGGAGCATCTCAATACCTTCCCATGTGGCAAATATAGGGTCAAGGAGGTGCCCATGTTGATGCGTTGGGTTGGTGGATAGCAATTTTATTCCCAGCGCATGTAATGCTGATTTGAGTATTTGAGCTTCTTTAGCATTATTGTCTTCAAGGTGAAGATTGAGGTCACCTAAAATCATGAAGTTGTTATGTCTTATGGCTAGCTGGGTGGCTACTTCTAGGAGTTGGTTGCAGAAGGGTGTAGCAGTGCCTGGGGGGCGATATATGAGAAGACCAGTAATGGTGGTAAGTGGAGATAATTTTATAGAGAATGTACCACATTCACTATTCGTGATGGTCTTATTAGTGAGAGTACATTCAAGTTCCTTTTTGAAAATCAGAGCAAGTCCTCCACCACGTTGTTTAGGCCTGTCGATTCTTAGGAGACTGTAGTTCGAGGGCACTGTCTCTAAGATATCGGGGGAGGAGGATTCCTCTAACCATGTTTCCGTCAGGAACATAACATCGAATTCACGGTTTTGTAGCAGATCGTGGATTTCTGTCTTATGTTTTATCATGGACCTACAATTGAGCAGCATCATTTTTAATTTGGTCTTAGGGACGTCGTGGTTCTGGAGAGTGGGGAGCGGTTTGTTACATATATTACAATGTGACGGTAACATCATGTTAGGGTCAATGGTGTGCAGACATGAATTATTAGAGATCTTACCCATTTCTAATAGAGTTGAGCTTGCATATTGGATTCTCAGATGGTAATCTACCCTGTCAGTCTTTGGGGCATGGAGTCCTGCCCCGTGCCACGGTCGGTCGCGGACGGGCGCTGACGGGCTGGACTCTGGCTTGACTCCGGCGCGCGATCGGCGCGCCCGCAATGCGCGTCCGCTGCGCGGAGCCATGTACGTATATTTTTATAGCATCGTCCAAGCGACGTTCCCCAGCGCACCCTCACTAAGATGGCCGCTGTTCTCGAGCACCGAGTCCCCGCAGATGCCGGCGTTTAGATCGGCCACACCCACAAACAGGAACCGGGCAAGTAAGCTGCCCGAACAAGGTGAAATAAGATAAGTCGCTAAAATACACACGCCTTTAAAGTGACCAGGTGCAAGGCAACGTTAGAAGTAGGTGCCAGAGAAAAACGCTAAGGCCTTTTGTAGTTTAGCGCGAGGGAGGGGGAGGACACACAGGTAAATCCAAGACGATTCAAAGATATTTTTAAAAACAGCAGCAAATAAAATGCGCACCTCCCGGCTCAAGCCTCAGGAGAGCAGCAAGCAGTCTGCAGATAAGGTTCTGGTCCTATTTTTATAGCGTCGTCCGAGCGACGTTCCCCAGCGCGCCCTCACTAAGATGGCCGCTGTTCTCGAGCACCGAGTCCCCGCAGATGCCGGCGTTTAGATCGGCCACACCCACAGACAGGAACCGGGCAAGTAAGCTGCCCGAACAAGGTGAAACAAGATAAGTCGCTAAAATACACACACCTTTAAAGTGACCAGGTGCAAGGCAACGTTAGAAGTAGGTGCCAGAGAAAAACGCTAAGGCGGTTTGTAGTTTAGCGCGAGGGAGGGGGAGGACACACAGGTAAATTCAAGACAATTCAAAGATATTTTTAAAAACAGCAGCAAATAAAATGCGCACCACCAATGCAAAGAATACTGGGAACAATGCAGAGAATACTGGGTGTGAACTAAGCAACTCTGGGAACAATGCAAGAAACGCTGGTAACAACGCAGAGAACACTGGGACCATGCAGAGAATACTGGGTATGAAGTAGGCAACACTGGGAACAATGCAGAGAATACTGGGTGGGAAGTAAGCAACATTGGGAACAATGCAAGGAACGCTGGGAACAATGCAGAGAATACTGGGTGTGAAGTAAGCAACACTGAGAACAATGCAGAGAATACTGGGTGCGAAGTAAGCAACACTGGAAACAATGCAATAAACGCTGGGAGCAATGCAGAGAATACTGGGGGCAAAATAAGCAACACTGGGAACAATGCAAGGAACGCTGGGAACAATGCAGAGCATACTGGGTGCGAAGTAAGCAACACTGGGAACCATGCAGAGAATACAAGGTGCCAAGTAAGCCACACTGGGAACAATGCAAGAAACGCTGTGAACAATGCAAAGAATACTGGGAACAATGCAGAAAATACTGGGTGTGAACTAAGCAACTCTGAGAACAATGCAAGAAACGCTGGTAACAACGCAGAGAATACTGGGAACCATGCAGAGAATACTGGGTGTGAAGTAAGCAACTCTGGGACCAATGCAAGCAATGCTGGTAACAAAGCAGAGAATACTGGGAACAATGCAGCGAATTCTGGGTGCGAAGTAGGCAACTCTTGGAACAATGTAAGGAATACTGGGAACAATGCAGAGAATACTGGGTGCGAAGTAAGAAACTCTGGGAACAATGCAAGCAATGCTGGTAACAACGCAGAGAATACTGGAAACAATGGAGAGAATTCTGGGTGAGCAGTAAGCAACTTTTGGAACAATGTAAGGAATGCTGGGAACAATGCAGAGAATACTGGGAACAAAGCAGAGAATTCTGGGTGCAATGTAAGCAACAATGGGCACAATGTGATCCTGGGAACCCGGCAGTATGATGAACCGTTTTCGAGACCAGAGTGTCTGTTATTTCTATTGAAACTATCACACAACTTTGATTCGATCAGCTAACTTGGAAGTATTTGTGTTACCTATGCCATAAAGAATTCCTCCCTTGATATCATACATAGGGACCATTTTGGAGGACTCGGCTGGGTTGACCTGGTGCACTGGATATCATATCAGATTTATTCATCTATAGGAGAAATCTTGATCTGGTTTTAGCATTATTTATTCTTCAAGTGAATGTTTGACATTCCATATATCCATGGTCTTCTATCTATTTTTCTACAAGTAATTGAGTTACCTTGGGTCCAAACATTGTTTTTTGGTTCCAATTGCATACCTATTTTAGGTTGCTGTGGCTGTCCTGAAGAAGGCGCTTAAACACCAATACGCACGTAGACAAAAAATAAGAACTTGTCCAAACATCTAGCCACGTTTCTCCAATAAGCAATAATGAATTCATCTCTATATGTGTTGTTATTTTGTATCTTTGAAATTTGTGTACTGTATTCATTCCACATGTATGTATTACACATTTGTTAATATGGTGTCAAATGTAATATGTCGCAAAATTTTGGATCAGATTGTTTTTATTATGAATCTATACGAATAAAATGTATATTTTAATTCAAATGTTTAGTACACTGAGTCACTTCATATATCAATGAATTGCAATAGGTCCTTGTTTGACCAATCAATTGCCTAGGTATTTACTGTCTTCAGGAATGCTGGGAACAACGCAGAGAATCCTGGGAACAATGCAAGTATACTGGGTGCGAAGTAAGCAACACTGGAAACAATGCAGAAAATACTGGTTGCGAAGTAACCAACACTGGGAACAATGAAAGGAATGCTGTGAGCAATGCAGAGAATACTGAATGTAAAATAAGCAACACAGGGAACAATGCCAGGAATACTCGGAACAATGCAGAGAATACTGGGTGCGGAGTAAGCACCACTGGGAATAATGCAAGGAATGCTGGGAGCAATACAGAGAATACTGGGTGCGAAGTAAGCAACACTGGGAACAATGCAGAGAATACTGGGTGTAAAATAAGCAACACAGGAAAAATGCCAGGAATGCTGGGAACAATGCAGAGAATACTGGGTGCGAAGTAAGCAACAATGGGAACAATGCAGAGAATACTGGGTGCGAAGTAAGCAACACTGAGAACAATGCAAGGAACGCTGGGAACAATGCAGAGAATACTGTGTGCAAAATAAACACTGGGAATAATGCAAGGAACGTTGGGAACAATGCAGAGAATACTGAGTGCGATGTAAGCAACACTATGAAAATGCAAGAAATGCAGGGAACAACGCAGAGAATACTGTGTGCAAAATAAACACTGGCAACAATGCAAGGAATGCTGGGAACAACGCAGAGAATACTGGGTGCAAAGTAAGCAACACTGGGAACAATGCAAGAAATGCTGGGAACAACGCAGAGAATACTGGGTGTGAAGTAAACAACACTGGGAACAATGTAGAAAATACTGTGTGCAAAGTAAGCAACACTGGGAAAAATGCAAGAAATACTGGGAGCAATGCAGAGAATACTGGGTGCAAAATAAGCAACAATAGGAACAATACAAGGAACGCCGGGAACAATGCAGAGAATACTGGGTGCGAAGTAAGCAACAATGGGAACAATGCAAGGAATGCTGGGAACAATGCCAGAAATGCTGGGAACAATGCAGAGAATACTAGGTGTGAAGTGAGCAACACTGAGAACAATGCAGAGAATACTGGGTTCGAAGTAAGCAACACTGGGAACATTGCAAAAAAAGCTGGGCGCAATGCAGAGAACACTGGGTGCAAAATAAGCAACACTGGGAACAATGCAAGGAACGGAGGAAACAATGCAGAGAATACTGGATGTGAAGTAAGCAACACTGGGAACAATGCAGAGAATACTGGGTGTGCAGTAAGCAACACTGGGAACAATGCAGAGAATACTGGCTGCGAAGTAAGCAACACTAGGAACAATGCAATAAACGCTGGGAGCAATGCAGAGAATACTGGGTGCAAAATAAGCAACACTGGGAACAATGCAAGGAACGCTGGGAACAATTCAGAGAATACTGGGCGCGAAATAAGCAATACTGGGAACAATGCAATAAACGCTGGGAACAATGCAGAGAATACTGGGTGCGAAGTAAGCAACACTGGGAACAATGCATTAACGCTGTGAACAATGCAAAGAATACTGATTGTGAAGTAAGCAACACCGGGAAAAATGCAAGGAACGCTGGGAACTATGCAGAGACTACTGGGTGTAAAGTAAACAACACTGGAAACAATGCAAGAAACGCTGTGAACAATGCAAAGAATACTGATTGTGAAGTAAGCAACACTGGGAACAATACCAGGAAGGCTGGGAACAATACAGAGAATACTGGGTGTGATGTAGGCAACCCTGGGAACAATGCAGAGAATACTGGGTGGAAAGTAAGCAACACTGGGAACAATGCAAGGAACGCTGGGAACAATGCAGAGAATACAGGGTGTGAAGTAAGCAACACTGCGAACAATGCAACGAGTGCCAGGAACAATGCCAGGAAAGCTGGGAACAATACAGAGAATACTGGGTGTGATGTAGGCAACCCTGGGAACAATGCAGAGAATACTGGGTGGGAAGTAAGCAACACTGGGAACAATGCAGGAAACGCTGTGAACAATGCAAAGAATACTGATTGTGAAGTAAGCAACACTGGGAACAATGCAGAGAATACTGGGTGTGAAGTAAGCAACACTGGAAACAATGCAAGAAACGCTTGGAGCAATGCAGATAATACTGGGGGCAAAATAAGCAACACTGGGAACAATTCAAGGAATGCTGGGAACAATGCAGAGAATACTGGGTGCGAAGTAAGCAACACTGGGAACCATGCAATAAACGCTGGGAACAATGCAAAGAATACTGGGTGCAAAATAAGCAACACTGGGAACAATGCAAGGAACAATGCAGAGAATACTGGGTGTGAAGTAAGCAACACTGAGCACAATGCAAGAAAGGCTGTGAACAATGCAATGAATACTTATTGTAAAGTAAGCAACACTGGGAAAAATGTGAGGAACACTGGGAACAATGCAGAGAAAACTGGGTGCGAAGTAAGCAACACTGGGAACAATGCAAGGAATGGTGGGAAGAATGCAGAGAATACTGGTTTGCGAAGTAAGCACCACTGGGAACAATGTAAGAAACGCTGGGAGCAATGCAGAGAATACTGGGTGCAAAATAAGCAACACTGGGAACAATGCATTCACACTGTGAACAGTGCAAAGAATACTGATTGTGAAGTAAACAACACTGGTGAAAATGCAAGGAACGCTGGGAACTATGCAGAGACTACTGGGTGTGAAGTAAACAACACTGGGAACAATGCAAGACACGCTGTAAACAATGCAAAGAATACTGATTGTGAAGTAAGCAACACTGAGAACAATGCCAGGATTGCTGGGAACAATGCAGAGAATACTGGGTGCGAAGTAAGCAACACTGGGAAAAATGCAAGGAACGCTAGGAACTATGCAGAGACTAATGGGTGTGAAGTAAGCAACACTGAGAACAATGCAAGGAATGCTGGGAACAATGCGAGGAAGGCTGGGAACAATGCAGAGAATACTGGGTGTGAAGTAGGCAACACTGGGAACAATGCAGAGAATACTGGGTGGGAAGTAAGCAACACTGGAAACAATGCAAGGTACGCTGGGAACAATGCAGAGAATACTGGGTGTGAAGTAAGCAACACTGGGAACAATGCAGGGAATAGTGGGTGTGAAGTAAGCAACACTGGAAACAATGCAAGAAACGCGGGAGCAATGCAGAGAATATTGGGTGCAAAATAAGCAACACTGGGAACAATGCAAGGAACGCTGGGAACAATTCAGAGAATACTGGGCGCGAAATAAGCAACACTGGGAACAATGCAATGAACGCTGGGAACAATGCAGAGAATACTGGGTGCAAAGTAAGCAACACTGGGAACAATGCATTAACGCTGTGAACAATGCAAAGAATACTGATTGTGAAGTAAGCAACACCGGAAAAAATGCAAGGAACGCTGGGAACTATGCAGAGACTACTGGGTGTGAAGTAAACAACACTGGGAACAATGCAAGAAACGCTGTGAACAATGCAAAGAATACTGATTGTGAAGTAAGCAACACTGGGAACAATGCAAGGAGTGCTGGGAACAATGCCAGGAAGGCTGGGAACAATATAGAGAATACTGGGTGTGAAGTAGGCAATCCTGGGAACAATGCAGAGAATACTGGGTGGGAAGTAAGCAACACTGGGAACAATGCTAGGAACGCTGGGAACAATGCAGAGAATACTGGGTGTGAAGTAAGCAACACTGCGAACAATGCAGAGAATACTGGGTGCGAAGTAAGCAACACTGGAAACAATGCAAGAAACGCTGGGAGCAATGCAGATAATTCTGGGGGCAAAATAAGCAACACTGGGAACAATTCAAGGAATGCTGGGAACAATGCAGGGAATACTGGGTGCCAAGTAAGCAACACTGGGAACCATCCAATAAACGCTGGGAACAATGCAAAGAATACTGGGTGCAAAATAGGCAACACTGGGAACAATGCAAGGAACAATGCAGAGAATACTGGGTGTGAAGTAAGCAACACTGAGCACAATGCAAGAAACGCTGTGAACAATGCAATGAATACTTATTGTAAAGTAAGCAACACTAGGAAAAATGTGAGGAACACTGGGAACAATGCAAAGAATACTGGGTGCGAAGTAAGCAACACTGGGAACAATGCAAGGAACGGTGGGAAGAATGCAGAGAATACTGGTTTGCGAAGTAAGCAACACTGGGAACAATGTAAGAAACACTGGGAGCAATGCAGAGAATACTGGGTGCAAAATAAGCAACACTGGGAACAATGCATTCACACTGTGAACAGTGCAAAGAATACTGATTGTGAAGTAAACAACACTGGAGAAAAGGCAAGGAACGCTGGGAACTATGCAGAGACTACTGGGTGTGAAGTGAACAACACTGCGAACAATGCAAGACACGCTGTAAACAATGCAAAGAATACTGATTGTGAAGTAAGCAACACTGAGAACAATGCCAGGATTGCTGGGAACAATGCAGAGAATACTGGGTGCGAAGTAAGCAACACTGGGAAAAATGCAAGGAACGCTAGGAACTATGCAGAGACTACTGGGTGTGAAGTAAACAACACTGGGAACAATGCAAGAAACGCTGTGAGCAATGCAAAGAATACTGATTGTGAAGTAAGCAACACTGGGAACAATGCAAGGAGTGCTGGGAACAATGCCAGGAAGGCTGGGAACAATGCAGAGAATACTGGGTGTGAAGTAGGCAACACTGGGAACAATGCAGAGAATACTGGGTGGGAAGTAAGCAACACTGGGAATAATGCAAGGAACGCTGGGAACAATGCAGAGAATACTGGGTGTGAAGTAAGCAACACTGGGAATAATGCAGAGAATACTGGGTGCGAAGTAAGCAACACTGGAAACAATGCAAGAAACGCTGGGAGCAATGCAGAGAATACTGGGTACAAAATAAGCAACACTGGGAACAATGCAAGGAACGCTGGGAACAATTCAGAGAATACTGGGCGCGAAATAGGCAACACTGGGAACAATGCAATGAACGCTGGGAACAATGCAGAGAATACTGGGTGCGAAGTAAGCAACACTGGGAACAATGCATTAACGCTGTGAACAATGCAAAGAATACTGATTGTGAAGTAAGCAACACCGGGAAAAATGCTAGGAACGCTGGGAACTATGCAGAGACTACTGGGTGTGAAGCAAACAACACTGGGAACAATGCAAGAAATGCTGTGAACAATGCAAAGAATACTGATTGTGAAGTAAGCAACACTAGGAACAATGCAAGGAGTGCTGGGAACAATGCCAGGAAGGCTGGGAACAATACAGAGAATACTGGGTGGGAAGTAAGCAACACTGAGAACAATGCAAGGAACGCTGGGAACAATGCAGAGAATACTGGGTGTGAAGTAAGCAACACTGCGAACAATGCAGAGAATACTGGTGCGAAGTAAGCAACACTGGAAACAATGCAAGAAACGCTGGGAGCAATGCAGATAATACTGGGGGCAAAATAAGCAACACTGGGAACAATTCAAGGACTGCTGGGAACAATGCAAAGAATACTGGGTGCAAAATAAGCAACACTGGGAACAATGCAAGGAACAATGCAGAGAATACTGGGTGTGAAGTAAGCAACACTGAGCATAATGCAAGAAACGCTGTGAACAATGCAATGAATACTTATTGTAAAGTAAGCAACACTGGGAAAAATGTGAGGAACACTGGGAACAATGCAGAGAATACTGGGTGCGAAGTAAGCAACACTCGGAACAATGCAAGGAATGGTGGGAAGAATGCAGAGAATACTGGGTGCAAAATAAGCAACACTGGGAACAATGCATTTGCACTGTGAACAGTGCAAAGAATACTGATTGTGAAGTAAACAACACTGGGGAAAATGCAAGGAACGCTGGGAACTATGCAGAGACTACTGGGTGTGAAGTAAACCACACTGGGAACAATGCAAGAAACGCTGTAAACAATGCAAAGAATACTGATTGTGAAGGAAGCAACACTGAGAACAATGCCAGGATTGCTGGGAACAATGCAGAGAATACTGGGTGCGAAGTAAGAAACACTGGGAACAATGCAACAAATGCTGGGAACAACGCAGAGAATACTGGGTGCGAAGTAAGCAACACTGGGAACAATGCAAGCAATGCTGATAACAACGCAGAGAATTGTTATATGGCCCTTAGGGACATTGTCAACATTGCTAAGTTAGCATGAGCTTGGCTGCCATGTTGCTGCTTTGGCACACGTTACTGCATGTTGTTTTAACACATTTGGAGAAAGCCTTTCCTTGGAGAAGAGCTCCGCTGTTCCTATGATGTAAACCTTACATCCAGGCTTTAAGGTATGGGGTCTGCTGTCAAAACCCAGAGATCTTCCTTTATATAAAATAATCTTCTTCTAGTCAAGGGGTGGGTGGTTAGGCCTAAATGCCCTAGATTCCACAGTTGGTTAAAATGGCTTCTGCCTTTGTATTCTATGGAATTGTAACCATGCTAACTGTGCTGAGTTTATGCATTTTTCTTCTATTAGTAGCACGTATACTTTATAGTAGAGCACAATAGTTAAACATTTTAAACTATTTCAGTGACTCTGCCTATTCTCACTGTGGACAAGTGCGAGTGAGTGAGCGAAAGAGTACGTCTTGCTCCCGCGATTCCTGAGAGAGTCAGGAGTGTTGTGTTCTGGGTTGTCTGATCATTTGTAGCTCCGTGGTATTTGGAGAAGGAATGAGACACTATAGCTAGTCGGTTTGGGATTTTGGGTACCGATGGGGTAGGTTGGTATACCCTTATAAACTGAAGTCCTGTTTCCTTGTGCATAGTTCTGTGTATGTGCAGAATCACTGCAACAGAATACTGGGAACAATGCAGAGAATACCTGGTGCAAAGTAAGCAACACTGGGAACAATGCGAGGAACGCTGGGAACAATGCAGAGAATACTGAGAAGTAAGCAACACTAGAAAGATTGCACGGAATGCTGGGAACAATGCACAGAATACTAGGAGCAATGGAAGGAATGTGGGGAACAGTATAGAAAATCTGAACAATGATGTATGAATGCTGAGAACAATGTAGAGCAATGCAAAGAATATATCTAATAATCTAAGGAATAGTAGGAATATGTTTATGAATATTGGGAACAAAGTAGGGACTGTTAGGAACATTGCATGGAATACTCGGAACAATGTAGAAATACTGGGGTGAATGAAAGGAATACTGAACAAAGTAGGAATACTGGACGCAATGCAACCACAAAAACTGGAAACAATGCAGAGTATACTATAAACAATTAAATGAATACTGGGAACAATATGGTGACTACTGGTATCAATGCTCAGAATACTGGGAACAGTTTAAGGAATACTGCAACAATTCGAGGAATACTGAGACCAATTCAAAAAATACTTGGAAACTGAAGGTAATGTTGGTAACTGCTTGGAATACTGTGAAGAATGTAGGGGATAGTGGGAGCATTGCAAGGTATATAGGGAAGAATGCAAAGAATGCTGGGAACAATGTTGTTGAATTATTGGGAACAATAAAAGGTATAAAGGGAACAATGCATAGAATACAACATATGGAATACTGGGAGCAGGTCGACAAATACTGGAAACAATGCTGAGAATCTGAAAAAAAAGTAGGCGATGCGGAGAACAATGTAAGATGTACCGCAACAATACAGAGAATCTGAGAACAGTGCAAGGACTAAAAGAAAAGCAAGAAACCCAGGGTTTCTTAGAAGGCTTCAGGGGAGATGTAGCACACATACAGCCCAGCTCTGGGGAGGCTGTCTTATTGAGGGCCATTGGTTTGTTTGTCCTAGTACTTTTTAACTAGGTTTAGACTCACCCGCTATTAAACCCACACCAATGACCGTAAATACATCAAAAGGGGCATTCTTTGTTTACAAATGGACCTAAGGAAGTCTTGCAACAGATAGACAAGTTATTGGGCCACTTCAGTGGAATCTTCAAAGTCAGTTACCTTAAAGCCGGGGTGTCCATCGTTGGTCCAGAAGGGCCGGATCCATGCCACATTGTCAGGATAATCATCGACTATGTACAGTTATTTCTGTTTAGATTCAGTGTATTCAAAGGCCTTCGATGTGGAAACCCTGACAGTCTGGCATGGATCTGCGCCTACCACCAATCCGGACCTACGTTGGACACCCTTACTTCAGTCTCTAGACTTCCTTAAGGAAGCAGTAGCTCATACAGGCAGACAGAGTGGAAAGAAGATATTGTGCGTCAGTCACCCACACTCCAGACTTCTACATTTTGATGAAAGATGTTCAAAATTCATGATGGCCGCAGGATTCCCCGTTGCAGGTAATGCTAGAACGTCTTTGTTCTATTTAATTAGGAACTTGACAGGCAGCCCGGGGCTCTTTTGTGCACGAAACACTGAATCCCTCTGCAGAGCTGCCCTGAAAGGCACATTCCCCTCCCGGGAGGAATTACCCATTTCCACTGCTGGAGGCTGGAGCCTTCGACGCCCCGTGAGACCTAAAAACACGCAATCTGGGGACACATGAGGAAGAGTCCAGTCAGAGGCCAAACAGCCCTTAAAAACCTCACTCTCAGCACCCATGGATGCATATATTGACGGACGTTAGTTTAGGCACACCCACATCTGAATATCCCTGGGTGCAGTTCAGCTGAAAATGTGCAAACTCTGAGCTTACCTGATTGCAGCTTGGACCTGATTTCTGGCTGTACACAGTTGCCCTCAGGGTACCCACAGGCACCCGGCCTTTAGTAATGGCGAGCTGAGCCCGGGCCCAGGGCGTCAATATTCTGAGGGGCGTCCCTCTTACCTTGCTCCAGCTTTGTCTGTGTCCCTGCTTGTTCGTTTCTGTCTGATTTGCCAGTTTAAAGTGGTGTTAATCCTTCATTATCATACGCTGGGCGATGTTTTTAACATCACTTTAGCCCTCCGGGGGAGGTCCGGGGATATTTGTGCTCAGGGGCCAGTCCGTGCTCTGCCAGGGACTGACCACGTGGGCACAAAGGGCTCCCTGCTGCTTCATTTCATTAACTACCATCAGCAAGTGCACCAAATTCCTCTCCTCTCCGCTCAGGGCAGGGCGCTATCTTAGCAAAGGCCGGCCCTGCCCATAAGTGAACCTCACACCCTGCAGTTCTAGTTGCAGAAAGTGAAAGAGACGCCCTGAGCGCCCCAGGGTGCAGCTGGGCCTCTTGCTGTTTACATTCAGAGCACCCACTTGCTCGCGGGGTCTGCCCTTCCGTGTTTCGCTCCACGTGTTTACCAACAGTGGGTGCGAGTGGGCCTGGCCCTGGGAGTCTGGCTGTAGACACCGGCTGCAGCTGGAGCCTGGGTTGGAATGTCCGGTTGCACTAGCATGCATGGGTGCAGTGGGTTCTGTTCTTCATTGTCTGGCTGTTCGGGTTGTCACCTTATAAGCGAAAAATACTGGTCACTAGTTATTGTTTTAAGTCTGCAAAGGCCTGCACCTGAACTAGGTCTGGGCGCCAAATTCTGTTCCGTTTGCGAAATTTGCGGAATTTGGGTAATTTTGCGTTCAGCGGAGAACGCAAAATTGCCCAAAATTCTGCGTTCCGCGACTTCGCAACATTTTTTGCTTATTCGCGTTCTCAAATGCATGTTCGCAAGATATTTCCCCCCGAGCACGCAAACAGCAATTGCAAACAGTAAAAAAGCATTGCGAACAAGCGATTCCGCGGGTTCGCTGAGATTTTTTACCGTTTCGCAGAGATTAGAGTAACACGATTACGCAAATTCCACCAAACCCTAACCTGAACCTAAACAGCACATTAGAGAAAAATCGAGGGGAGCGTGGCCAAGCAGCATGGCCAACAGGACATGAGCTCCTTCGGCTCCCAACACACCAGCACATAAATACTGTTAATTATCCTTTCTTAGGGTCCTCGGACCGGATTTGCGGGTGTGTGTGGGTCCCTGCAAACGAGGGGTACAGCCTACACAGCGGTACACCTGGCCGGCGACCTGCAAACTGTCGCGGCGCTGGGACACGAGACTGGTGGGCCGGATCTACACGAGGCCTGGGCTGCGGCCTGTGACGGCGTAGGTGGAGCGCGGTCCTGGTGCTTGCCGCGGCCTGCCCTGGGTGAAGAGTTGCGGCGAGGAAGGCGCCCACTGCCATCGGGGGCTTCCCGGAAGAAACACGCTCCTACAGCGTGTCCAGCCTCTACAGGTACACGGCAGACGACACGAAGGGCGGCGAGGACCCCGGGGGTCATCATCGGCACTTAGCCCGCCTGCAGTGATGTCCGGATCACGCATCAGACAGGTCTGGATGGGGAGAGTGATGCATCCGATGAGCCTTCCTGGGCAGAGCTCCTGCAGGCGATACAGGGGTCCCGTTCCACCCTGGAGAAACAAATAGAGACAGTCTCCATTGACGTGAACTTGTTGCCGGCGGACCTGAGGAAAGTAGCGGATAAGGTCTCTACTGCGGAAGGGGATATCGTCCAGCTGCAAGGGAGGTGGCTTCCCTGAAGAAGACAGTTTCGCAGCTTACTGTCACAACGGGGGCACTGGAGCATAGGGCGGTTGATGCGGAAGGGAGGGCACGCCGCAGTAACATCAGGCTCCTTGGCATTCCGGAACGCTCGGAGATGGGCAATGCGGAGCGATTCGTGGAGAACTGGATCCGCACGACACACTCCCCCGCAGGCCTGTCTGGGGTCTTTGTGATGGAGCGGGCTCACAGGGCGCTGCTCCCGCCGCCGAGACCAGGCGCTCCACCGAGAGCCCTAATTGCTAAGATCCTGAATTATCGGCACAGAGACTGCAATCTGAAAGCGGCTAGGGAAAAGGCGAACCTCACCTTTGAAAATGCCAGAGTTTCTATCTACCCGGACTATACCCACCAGGTACAGGAACAGCGGAAATCCTTCCTAGCCGTTAAGCAAAAACTTCGGGATCTACATCTGCAGTACACGTTACTCTACCCTGCCAAACGTAAGGTCATATCCCAGGAAAAAGCAAATTTCTTTGATGCCCCGGAGGAGGTGTGGGAGTGGCTGGAGATTAGGGGAGATGCCCTCCGGCCGGGCGAACGTGGGGTAGCGCCGCGTACATGGGGGACACGGCCACCGAGAAGGCATGGTAACAGGGCTAGAAATTCATCAGCGGACGCCATCCAGAGGGAGGTATTAGCGAATCACGGTGGGAGACGATGGAGCCCTCCGCCTGGAGTCTTCTGGGGCCGACTGCTTTCCTGCGCTAACTATGGCACCTCTTACGGATGAAGAACTGCTCCCGGAAACTCTTCAGCCCACTACTGATACAGTCCCTGAAACTGTCAGGGGCTCAGTTACTACCTCCCCAGTTCTGCCATAAAGGACGTGTCCTGCTGTGTCCTAGAATGCAATGCGCCGAGGGCTTCGGTTGACCTGCCTGGGGCCATTCAAGATAGTGAGAGTATTTTGGGGGTGACTGGACTAGGGTGTGCACTGATACTGGTGGTGCCCATGCACATCCTCTGATGGTTCAAGTCCCTACATACTGCCTTGAGACAGCTGGATTGTGTCGGGAGCTGGTTTGGGGGAGGAAAGTTCTCTTCTCCACTTGTTGGGTGGTTCAGCCCGGTTGGGCGCATGGGGTGGCTGTGCATGCCCTGGCACCAGCATGGGAAGGGCATTTCTGCATGTTTTGTTGTTGTCAGTAAATTGCTTGTGGGAGGGGGGAGGATGATGTTTAGGGAGGTGTTGTTGGGGGGTTAGTTGCAGGCATCGTATGTATTGCCCTTTGGGCACGGGATCGGGGTGGCTTCATGGGTAGCGGAATTCAGCATGTTAGAGCACATCACCTAACATGGGATATAAGTTTCTGAGCTGGAACGTGAGGGGGCTGGGTACATGCACCAAGAGGTATAGGGTCCTGTCCTCCCTTCACAGGCACAAGGTATCGATCTGGTGCCTCCAGGAAACTCACCTCACAGACAAAGGGGCCCAAAAATTGGGGAAAAAGTGGCGGGTCAGGTGTACCACTCTTCGTTTTCCACATATGCCAGGGGGGTCCTAATCTGGGTGGCCCCTGGAGTCCCGTTTGCTGTCCAATATGTGGAAGCTGACATTCATGGGAGATACCTGCTCCTTAGAGTGAAGCTAGATGGTAGGGATATCACCATACTGAATTTTTATGCACCAAACATGGATGACCCAGTTTTTTTTCAGTCCCTGCAAGGGGTTTTGATCCCAGACCTGGAGGTACCAGTGCTTTGGTTTGGGGACTTTAACTGTGTCCTGGACCCCACTCTTGACAGGTTCCCACCGCACACTGGCACAAAACCACGAATGACAGCGAAACTCAGGGAGGTAATGGGGAATATAGGAGCTCTTGATGTTTGGCACCAGAGAAACCCGACTCAGAAGGTGTATACCTGTTTTTCCTCCACTCACAATACCCATAGTTGCTTGGACAGGGTCCTAGTCGCAAACACAGAGTCAACCATGTCACTTGAGGTTACCCATCAGGCACGTTTCCTATCTGATCACTCTCCTGTAGTGTGTGTGGTGAATTGGGGGGCTCAGTTATATCGTCCCTGGACCTGGAGGTTACCAACAGAGATCCTTCAGGACCAGGTGGGGAAACATCACGTAGAAACCACTTTCAACGACTACGTGGACCTTAATTGGGGGGAGGGAGCTCACCTAGGCCACGAAATGGGACTCCTTAAAGGCGGTGGTGAGAGGGGCGTGCATGGGCCTCACCTACGGAGTTCGGAGACAGCTCCAATGGGACCTACAGGACACGTCTTAGATCTGCAGACCTCTGAGACTCCTGATGCTCTAACACAAGAGGGGGAACAGGATGCTCGGTCTCATATTCACGATATCCTAGAACAGCTCGCCAGATATACCCTCACCCAATATAGACAGCGCCTTCACAGGGAGGGCGATAAAGCCGGTCACCTTTTGGCCTGGATTCTCCGACGGGAGCAGGCCCTGGAGAGAATTGTGGCGCTGCGGGGGCCTACAGGGGGCTGCTACGAGTTCTCCAGTCTCACCTCAAGTGGGTGTACGCCGCAGACTCCGCGTTTCTGAGGCTTCTTATCTCCCTTACCTTCATGGGTTAACCTTCGGTCTATTCCCAAAGCACCGCAGGAGGACCTAGACAAAGCCCTGACATTGGGTGAGGTGCGTACCGCGGGCAAAGTCCCCGGGAAGCGACAGATTCCCTCCTGTATTTTACCAGACATTCAAGGGTACCCTTTCCCGACTCCTATTGCAGGTATTCCATGAGGCTTTTGAAAGCGGGACTCTCCCACCGAGTATGACACTGGGGGAAATATGTATGATCCTGAAACCGGGGGGGGGGGGTCGGGGGTTGACGCTCATGAACCTTCATCGTATCGTCCGATCACGATGATCAACACGGACGAAGTTGCTGGCCACGCGCTTGGTACCATATGATGGTGCAGTGAGCAAGGGACTCACATCTGAGTATACCCTTCCACGCTTATGGTGGACAAAACGATTCAGAAAAGGGGGTGGTGATGGACAGAGTATCTGAATTAAGCAGAGCACTCCTACCCAGTCCAAAGATCAGGGCTTGATCCATCACCGTTTTTTTTGCTCACTGCACCATCCCGACGACGGCTGAAATGCCAGAAACCGGTCCCCGGAAGCTTGTCTCCTTTCTGGTGAAGAATTGGCTTGGTAGTTTGGTCTGCCCTGTTCCCATGATGCACTGGGCCAGGGACAGACTGATTTGCATATAGCCAGGTTCTGAGCTGGGATGGTGCAGTGAGCTAAATAACGGTGATGGATCAAGCCCTGATCTTTGGACTGGGTAAGAGTGGTCTGCTTAATTCAGACACTCTGTTCATCACCACCCCTTTTTCTGAATCGTTTTTGGCCACTATAGGTGTGGCAGGGTATATACTTAGACATAAGTCCCTTGCTCACTGCACCATCAGGATTCAAGCAAGCCGAGCCGACGACGGCTGAAATGCCAGAAACCGGTCCCCGGAAGCTTGTCTCCTTTCTGGTGAAGAATTGGCTTGGTAGTTTGGTCTGCCCTGTTCCCATGATGCACTGGGCCAGGGACAGACTAATTTGCATATAGCCAGGTTCTGAGCTGGGATGGTGCAGTGAGCTAAATAACGGTGATGGATCAAGCCCTGATCTTTGGACTGGGTAAGAGTGGTCTGCTTAATTCAGACACTCTGTTCATCACCACCCCCTTTTCTGAATCGTTTTGGCCACTATAGGTGTGGCAGGGTATACTCAGACATGAGTCCCTTGCTCACTGCACCATCAGGATTCAAGCAAGCCGGGCCGATGGCGGCTGAAACGCCAGAAATCGGTCCCCGGAAGCTTGTCTCCTTTCTGGTGAAGAATTGGCTTGGTAGTTTGGTCTGCCCTGTTCCCATGATGCACTGGGCCAGGGACAGACTAATTTGCATATAGCCAGGTTCTGAGCTGGGGTGGTGCAGTGAGCTAAATAACGGTGATGGATCAAGCCCTGATCTTTGGACTGGGTAAGAGTGGTCTGCTTAATTCAGACACTCTGTTCATCACCACCCCCTTTTCTGAATAGTTTTTGGCCACTATAGGTGTGGCAGGGTATACTCAGACATGAGTCCCTTGCTCACTGCACCATCAGGATTCAAGCAAGCCGGGCCGACGACGGCTGAAATGCCAGAAACTGGTCCCCGGAAGCTTGTCTCCTTTCTGGTGAAGAATTGGCTTGGTAGTTTGGTCTGCCCTGTTCCCATGATGCACTGGGCCAGGGACAGACTAATTTGCATATAGCCAGGTCCTGAGCTGGGATGGTGCAGTGAGCTAAATAACGGTGATGGATCAAGCCCTGATCTTTGGACTGGGTAAGAGTGGTCTGCTTAATTCAGACACTCTGTTCATCACCACCCCCTTTTCTGAATCGTTTTTGGCCACTATAGGTGTGGCAGGGTATACTCAGACATGAGTCCCTTGCTCACTGCACCATCAGGATTCAAGCAAGCCGGGCCGACGACGGCTGAAATGCCAGAAACCGGTCCCCGGAAGCTTGTCTCCTTTCTGGTGAAGAATTGGCTTGGTAGTTTGGTCTGCCCTGTTCCCATGATGCACTGGGCCAGGGACAGACTAATTTGCATATAGCCAGGTTCTGAGCTGGGATGGTGCAATGAGCTAAATAACGGTGATGGATCAAGCCCTGATCTTTGGACTGGGTAAGAGTGGTCTGCTTAATTCAGACACTCTGTTCATCACCACCCCCTTTTCTGAATCGGTCTGAGGAATGGCAATTGGGATGGAGTACATGCCAGGGGTGTCCCCTCTCACCGCTCCTGTTTGCCCTGGCCATAGAGCCCTTTGCTGTCCGAGTCCGGACGGATATGGAACAATGGGGTATTATGGTGGGGGACACATGCAACATCATCTCTTTATATGCGGGTGATTCATTGTTCTATTTGACTGCTCCCAGGGAGGCACTGCCGATACTACTGCACCACTTAGATCGGTTTGGCGAGGCATCAGGGTTGCGACTTAACCGCAGCAAGTCTTTGATTTTTCCACTCACGGGTCTTGACTCGGTGCCCTTGGTAGACTTACCAGACCTCGGGCTGCGATGGGAACGAGAGGGGTTCCGCTATCTAGGAATACAGGTGGCCCGACAGATTCGCAGCTGCTGGCCCGGAATGTGGATCGCATACTCACATCCTTACAGCAGTCGGTGTCCTTTTGGAATTCTTTCCACTCTCTCTGATGGGACGGCTGGCCGTTGCCAAGATGGTGATGCTTCCTCGGACGTTATATGTCCTCCAGAACCCAATGTGTCCTCTCCCCCCATGAGTTTTCCGCACTCTCAATGTGCTGCTCACTCTCTGCTCTGGGCGGGTCGGCAAAGTAGGGTAGCACTCCACACTAATGTACGCAGTTACGAGGAGGGGGGTCTGGAAGCGCCACGCTTCGACTTATATTACTATGCGGCACAGTTGCAGCCAGCATACAGCCCGTTGGTTTACAGACGCGGACAACTGGGAGACGAGCCTCCTTGGTGGTAGTGGGGACGTCCAGTTGCTACAGGTCGTCATAATGCAGGGCAGGAGGGCGGATGCGACTCTTCCTTATGTTGTGCGTCACGTGGCCGGCACTTGGCAGCGGTTTGTTGAGAGGGTCTGCCATAGGGAGCTCCCAGTCTGGATACTGGCCCCTTCATTGACATGGAGAAATACATGTCTTTTCACTCCTGGCGGGAGGGTGTTTGCGAGGTTCTGGCTGACCTTCACTCCAACGAGTCCTTCCTAACTTATGAGCAGGCGGAAGAGGCCTTCTGCCTGGGGAGGGGACAATACTTGCACTATCGGGGACTCCAGGATGTAGTGAAGGTTACCTGGCCCCAGTACCCGGACGCACCACCACTGACTCACACCTTGGACATCCTTCTTTCCTGCGGCAAGGGGCGCAAACTGATCTCTCTTCTGTATAAGGCCGGAAACAGGATTCTACCCCCCCCCCCCCCGGAGCCACCGTCCCGGGCGGCCTGGGAGGCAGATCTCGTAACTACACTGAAACAGGGGCAGTGGAAGTGCATAGGCTCCCTCACGCGCAAGGTCTCATGCAATGCATGGTTTAAACTGATACACTTAAATTTTTTACAACCTAACCCCAGTTTCCCTGAGGATAGCGATGGACCCCTTGTATTGTCTGCTTGCGTTAGTCCCCAGACCCAGGAAAAGGAAGCTCTCATATAAACTCTTACAATTAATGTTGGTGCTCGCCAGACGCAGAGTGGCGATTACTTGGATCGGGCAGAGGGCTCCGGAGGTGCCCATTTGGCTTAGGGATGTCCGGGAGTGGTCCCTGGCTGAGGAAACTCACATGCAACTCATTCGGAGGGACGAGAAACTGCAGAACCACTTACTCGCCTGGCGAGTCATGTGAGCATCAGGGCTAGCAGAAGGGGAGCTTTCCTCCTATGATGAGTCTGACAGTGAGGGCGGTGGGTTGAGTACACCAGTAGGGTCGGGGTCTGATGGTGAGGGAGGGGTTGGCCACTAGGGATATTCACCACCTACAGATGTGCCGGGCTTGGCTACTTCCCCACGATGTTTTACTTGTCTGTTATTGTGTTTCTTCCCCATGAGTCCGTTCCTCCCTGGATGCTGCCTACAGTCCTAAGTGCCGATAATGAGGTCGTCGATCTGTATACATACACTGTAATGATGCCAATTGTGTGTTCTTGTTTATGTTGTGTAAACTGAAAAATTAAAATTAAAAAAAAGAAAAAAGAAAAATCGAATGTATTTGTAACATGACTTTACTACCTGTGTTTTCTTTAATTATTAGTCGTGGAGAGTTAACACAGCTCTAGAACACATTTAAAAGTGTTTTCTATTTATGTGTGCTATTTGAAGTATGTAGAGATAAGGGCTAAAAATACAGGCTTTTCGATTTTCTTATATTTGTACTGGCCGGTACACTAAAATACTGGTGGTGCCGACAGAAAAACAGCCAGGTGGCAACCCTACTACTGTCTGTATACACTGTGAGCACCTATGGGTGCAGCTTGGAGCTTGTTCTGGGTGTCTAGCTGTACCTGCACAGCACGCTCATGGGTGCACCTTCGGTTGGGTCCTAGATGCTTGGCTGTACACACTCTAAGTGCCTGTGGGTGCAGTTTGGACTTCATTGTGGGTGCCGGGTTCCACACACAGTGCGCACTGATGGGTGTAGCTTGGGCATGGTCTTGGTGTCTGCTGTGCATAATCTGTGCCCCATCAGTGCAGCTGCGGCCCACCCCTGGGTGCTTGGTTGTAAAGTCTGAGGCCACCCATGGGTGCAACTGAGGCTGGTCTTAAGCATCTGGGTGTTCAAACAGGCTGAGCACCCACATGGGCAACTGAAACCTGTTCCTGGGCGTCTGACTGCACATCCTTGGGTGCAGCTTGGGTCTGGTCTGGGCTGTCTTTCTGTATGTACACCTTCACCCTTTGAGCAACGACAAGGACAGCTGGGGGATTTGCTTACATACCTTATTATTGGCCAAATAAATATACTGCAAGTTCTCAAGCAACTGGAACTCTTCGTTTGGGAGACCTGAGGGTGGAGGAGACAGGACAATTAGACAAAGAAGCAGACTTCGGGGCATGTTTAGAATTTGGCGGGCAGAGTACTCAGCCACAAATGTGTTAAAGTTCCCAGCCCCTTTAATTTGTGGTTTGTTACTCTGTTTAGAGTCGGAGGAACCGCCATGTTTCTGACGGCAGAGGCTCCATCTGTTGGCCCTTCTAGCAGAAACCTTTGCCCGACAGACATTGGGCAGTCCTTACACGGACATCAGACCATCCACCCTATTGAGAGCGGGTGTTCGGATGTCTTATTGTTCCTATATAGGACCACCAGCCTGGTGGTCCCAAAAAGGAAGAAGAATCAATGATCCCTTCCACCTTCCAGGCGCTGGAAAAAAACTCCAAGCGTTTCAGGCCCATTCATTTTTTGCTTTTCAAGAATAAACTCCTGCTTTGGGAGCTGGTTACTAATAAACAAAAAATGTTTGCTGTGCGGGTACATTGAACATGGTTTCTGCTCAGCAGAACGTTAGTGCTTTCAGAGGAGCCGTCATAGCGTTAGCAGTGGGATATGCTCCGCTCAACAGAGTACATTCCTCCTCTGACCTGGCCGGAATGAGTACTGCTCACCAAAGCCTAAATAAGCCCCTTAGTTTAGGAGTTAAATCTTGTACTACAACACTAACGGCCTTTGTTAGAATTTGAAAGATGAGATACTCAATCAAAATGTGGTGGCAATCCCATCCACCGTACTGCATAGGTTATAATGCACTTGTAATATAGCAGACGGGATGTGACGGGGTATCCCATACGACAAACTCTAAATGAGGGTATATCATGTGGGTTTTAGTCACATATTCCAACTTTACCAACTCTGTGGTGCCGGCCAAATAACTCAATTACCTTGCGTATTGGTTTCCCTATTCACCTCCTACCATCACCAGATGCCTCTGGCATGGAACCAGTGCAGGAAAGAATAAAGGATTAGATATTAGTGGTATTTATCTGGTGGCATATGTTTCTGGAGAAGCAGTAGATTTAAAGACCAGGGAAGGTGGTTAGTCCTAGCACACAACATTGGGTATTTTATAATGTACTCCTCTTCAGTCTAGCCTACCCTGTGGACATAACATGGATTAAAACTGAAAGCAATAGGTATTGTCTATGTGAGAACTACTCGCTTTCCCAATGTCTTTTAGCCATGTTGTACAACAGCATGTCTGCTGATCAACATAACTAAAGGTTAGTGGCGTAGTGTATAGTAAAGTGACATAGAGGAGAATGAAGTAGAATGGATTGGAGTGGCGTAGAATAGATTGGCGTAGAGTGGATTGGCTTAAGGTAGAGTGGAATATACTGGAATGGGATAGAGTGGCGTACAAAAGAGTAGCATAATGTAGGTGGAATAGAGTAGAGTGGCATAGAGTAGAGTGAAGTACAGTGGAGTGGTGTAGAGTGTTGTAGCGTGGCATTGTGTTTGATTAGAGTGGCATAGAGTTGAGAAGAGTGGTGTAGAGTTGATTGGTTTAGAGTGGAGTGACATAGAGTGTTGTAGAGTGACATAGAGTAGAGTGGCATACAGGGCGGTGGAGAAGAGTGGCGTTGAGTGTAGTGGCATAGAGTAGGGTGGAGTGGTGATGAGTGGAGGGGTGTAGAGTAGAGTGATCCAGAGTAGAGCGGCATGGAAAGAGGTAGAGTGGCATTGGGTGACGCAGAGTAAAGTGGCATTGCGTAAAATGTAGTGGCGTAGAGTAGATTGGTGTGAAGTGGTTTAGAGTGGACGGAGTAGAGTAGAGTGGCATAGAGTGGAGTACAGTGGAGTGCAGTGGAGTGGAGTAAAGTAGACTGGAGTGGCATAACATGGCGTAGAGAAGAGGGGCGTGGAGTAGAGCAGAGTGAAGTGGCATGGAAAGGAGCCGAGTGGCATGGAGTGGTGTAGAATAGAGTGACGTAGAGTGCAATGGAGTGGCATAGAGTAGAGTGGAGATTAATAGACTTAAGTTGAATGGGGGAGAGTAGAGTGACATAGAATGGCCGAGAGTAGAGTGACGTACAGTGCAGTGGCGTAGAGTTGTATAGTGGCATTGTGTGGAGTGGCACGGAGTGGAGGGACATAGACTAGAGTGGCGTAGAGTGGATTAGTATAAAGTAGGAGAGAGTGGCGTACAGCGAAGTGGAGTAGAGTGCTTAGAGTGGAGTGGCACAGAGTGGAGTGGTGTAAAGTCGAGTGAAGTAGAGTGGCCATGTGTGGAATAAAGTTGCACAGTGTAGAGTTGGGTAGAGTAGAGTGGCATTGTGTCTGGAATGAAGTGGCATACAGTAGAGTGGCATGGAGTACAGTGGAGTAGAGTGGAGTGGTGTGGCACAATTATAGTGGCATAGAGGGTGGTGCAGTAGAGTTGCGTGGAGTGTCATAAAGTGGTGCAGAGTGGAGTGGTGTAGAGTGGCATAGAGTGGAGCGGCATGGAGTGGCATAGATCAGAGTGGCATTGTGTGCAATGGAGTGTCATAGAGTACAGTGGAGTGGTGTAGACTGGAGTGGCATAAAGTATAAAGATATCGGTGGGGTTGACCAGAGTAGAGTACTGTGGCAAAGAGAAGAGCGTCGTAGAGTAGAGTGGAGGGGCAAAGAAAGGAGTCACAGAGTAGAGCGGCATATAGTGGAGTGGAGTAGAGTGGCATGGAGTGACATAGAGTTGAATGGAATGGCATAGAGTGGAGTGGTGTACTGCAGAGTAGCATAATGCAGAGGCGTAGAGTGGAGTATAGCACCTTGGAGTAGGGTGGTGTGCAGTAGAGAGGAGTATAGTAGAGTGGAGTAGCATTGAGTGGTGCAGAGTAGAGTGGGGTAGTGTAGCATGGTGTAAAATAGAGTGATGAACAGTGCCATAGAGTTGCATTGTGTGGAGCGGAGGGGCATAGACTGGCGTAAAATGGAGTGGAGTGACATAGAATGGCGGAGAGTAGAGTGGTGTAGAGCAAAAGTGGTATACAGTGCTAAGGCATAAAGTGACATAGAGAAGAGTGATGTAGAGTAGCATAGAGTAGAGTGGCATGGTGTGGTATAGAATGGTGTGGCATAGTGTAGAGCGCCATAGAGTACAGTGGCTCGGGGAAGCTTATTGGGCCATTGTGTGGAACAGTTTCCATGGAGTCACATTGTGTGAAATGGAGTGGCGTAGAGTAAAATGGAGTGTCGTGGAGTAGCTTAGAATAGAGTGGCATAGAGTGGTGTGTAGTAGAGTGGTGTGGAGTGGCATAAAGTGGTGTGGAGTACAGCTGAGTGGGGCGGCACAAAATGGAGTGGTGTACAATAGAGTGGCGTAGAGTAGAAGGACATGGAGTAGAATGGCATAAAGTGGCATTGTGTAGAGTGGAGTGGTGTAGATTGGAATTATGTGGAATGGAGTAGCACAGAGTATAGTGGCATAGAGTAGAGTGATGTTGAATGGTGAGGAAGTGGAGTGGCGTAGAGAGGCATAGAGTGGGGTGGAGTGGAGTAATGTAATGTACACTGGAGTGGCATAGAGTTGAGTGACATTCAGTGGAGTGGCGCAGAATGTCTTATAGGGGCACTGTGTCAAGTAGCATAAAGTGGAGAGGCGTAGACCGGCATAAAGTAGATTGGTACAGAATGGAATCGCATAGATTAGAGTGGCATAGAGTGGGGTGGAGTGAAGTAGAGTGGTGGTGAGTAAAGTGGAGAGGCATAGAGTTGAGTGGTTTAAAGTTAAGTGTTATAGAGTTGTGTAGAGTAGAGTGGCGTGAAGTGGCATAGAGTATAATTGTGTGAAATAGAGTGGCGTAGAGCAGAGTGGAGTAAAGTGACAGGCGTAGACTGGAGTCGTTTAGAGTAGGTTGGGGTGGAACTGAGTAAAGTGGCATAAAGTGGGGTAGAGTAGAGTGGAGTGGTGTAGAATAGAGTGGCATAGAGCAGATCAGCCTAGATTGGCCTGGAGTGGCATAGAGTAGAGTGGCACGATGTGGGATGAAGTTGCATAGAGTAGAATGGTGTAGAGTGGAGTGGCATAGAGTAGAGTGACACACAGTGGAGTGGATTAGAGTAGTATACAGTGGAGGTGCATAGAGTAGAATAGAATAGAGCGAAGTGGTATAGAAAGGAGTGGTGTGGTGTAGAGCAGAGTGACATACAGTGGAGTGGAGTTGAGAGGCATGCAGTGGCATAGAGTGGAATGGCATGGCATAGAGTGGTGTACAGCAGAGTAGCATAATGCAGAGTGTCATAGAGTAAAGTAGCTTGGAGTAGAGTGATGTGGAGGAGAGTGGCATAGAGAGGCATAGAGTTGCATTGAGTGGAGTGAGCAAGGAAGGGCTGAGAGTGGAGAGGCACATACTGGCGCAGAATGGAGTGGAGTGCCGTAGAGTGGCGGAGAGCAGATTTGTATAGAGTGCAATAGAATCGAGTGGCATACAGTGACGTAGAGTAGAATAGTGCATGTTGGCATAGAGTGGGGTGGCATGGAGTAGAGTGACGTGGATTGAAGTGAGGTAAAGTGGTCTGACATTGCATAGAGCGGCATAGAGTAGAGCAGCATAGAGTGGAGTGGTATAATGCAGAAAGGCATAGAATAGAGTGAAGTAGAGTGGCTTGTAATAGGGAAGTGTGGAGCAGAGTGGCATAGAGTGGCATACAGTAGAGTAGTCTACAGTAGAGTAGATGGGGTAGTGTAGAGTGGCGTAGAATAGATTGATGTACAGTGGAGTGGCATAGAGTCAGTGGAGGCTGGTGGCATTTGAAAGTGATGCGGTATAAATGCCTGGGATAAGTGCCCATTGGCGTGCGAGTGAGCCTGACCATCCTAAGGGTGGCACAGGGGAGGGGGGCGCACCCCCAAGAAAAATTTGAAAAAGAGTGGGCAAATGGTGCACTTTCAAGAAAATTTGAGAAAGCAAGAAGGTTAATAAAGCAATTGTGAAAGTGTAGTTATGACATCAATAGAGCTTTCATATGATAATGACATAGGCAGCTGTTCATTCAATATAACCACAGAACTTCATAACAGACTTTGAGATAACAATACTGAGTACCTCACAGATGCCTTTCTTTATTGATATACTTTACAAATTAAATCTACTGAAGAAACAAGTTATTGTGATTTGTTACACTGGACACTATGAGACAGCAAAGAATAAATATTACAAGGCAGTAAGGTACCCTACAAAGTACTGTACATCTCATTCAAGGGATGAAGGAATGTGATCACATCACCCACATCCTGGTGGAACTCCATTAGCTCCCCTTCCTAATCTACTACACCATCAAAACCAGCTGCATCATTTACAAACATTGCAAATGATGCAGCTGTTGTTTAGGAAGTAGTGGCCCAGCAAAGTCATCATGACCTACTGAGTTCATGCAATAGTTTTTGCAACTCTGATAACATAGAGCAATTTTACAAATGTTATAAGTATATTCTGACACATTGTGCATAACAGAGATAAAGCCTTTTACCCTCAAGTAGAACGTTACTTCTACACAGCTCTATCAGTGTCGATGTGGACAAAATGGACTGCAGGCACGGTGGCTAGGTAACATGCAATCACCCAAGACTGTTCCCATACTGATTACGGTTTTATCTGACTTAACAGTTTACAGTGAAGAAGAACGTTCGCTGGTCATATCATGACATGATAACATTTGTAGGAAAAAACAAGCATTGAGTAGCCCCTTTAAAATGAGCAAGAGTGGTGTAGCTGCCCAGTAAGTTAGCAAGATACACTAATGGGACCTCCATGTTCCCTGTGCAATGCAGGCACAGCCAAGGCGTAGTAGTCCTTCCCACATAATGTCGGACGAACTGCTATGTCTTCAGGGCCATACTGGCTACCGGGCAGTTTGGAATGCTGCTGTGCTGGGGGCTGATTTCGTTCATGGAGACCTGCGTGTGCTAAACGAAATTTGTTTTGATTTAATTATTTCGAAGCGCACGCAGGTCTCCATGAACAAAATCAGCCTCCACCGCAGAGAAATCAGCCCCCAGCTCGGCAGCATTCCAAACTGCCCGGTAGTCAGTCCGGCCTTGTATGCCTTAGCAAATGCCCACAATATACGACAAAGTATTGACAGATAGTTCCGTTGGTTAAAAATGCACATCCCACAGAAGTTTCATTAATATGCGAGTTGCTAGGTTACTGCTAACTTTAACAAGAATAGCACACCTGATACGTGATTGTCTACTTTGGCAGTGAATCCATATTCAACCCACCATGTACGGTAAAGCAGAACACGAGGATTGCCAATTTAATTTAAAAGCACCACCACAGGACTGGCACAAATACCAGTAGGCAAGCAGCATGATGGGGTATTCGAACTCTGTTGTGACGTATATACTGTGTATTTATTTTCCACAGTCACCAACGATGAACTCACTAATTATTAAACGTACTTACTTACCTGTAGAAGGTAGCTCAGCTCTTTTTCAAAAACGTGCTGTAGGACCGTAGTAGTTACCTATGACTGTCTTTTGTATCACACTGCATGAAAACGGGGTAAAGATAGACAGACTCCTGCCCCACGTGTACACAGTGCATGGAGGCCCACCACGTCTAAAAGCCAGTCCAAGCGTTGCTCCTACTGTTACAGTAGCACCAGGATTGGCTTGGGCAATGCATCCGTACCACTTATTACTGAGACAGGGGATGCAGCTTTGAGTCACCCCCGGCTCACTAATGCGCAGGTGGAGGCGCCTCTAGAGCGCATGTTGGGCTGGCCAGAGAAAGGCACCAGTCCAACCCGACATGCACACTTGGGCCCAGGTGCGCGTTTGCTAACTTGACGAATTCTACGGGTGTCTGTCAATATAAGCCTCACCACCTCAGGCCTGCACTAGCTTCTCCAGGACCTTCCTCAGCTTCAGGCACTCGATACATGCTGCGGTGGTTGAAGGACTTTAACATGTTTAGTAGTTTTCTGTTTACTTACAGTGAAATATACACCTTTAAATGCGGTTCCAGAGGGCCAAAATATGAGTGGGGCAATGCCCCAAGGTCCTGTGGAAGGCACAGCCCCCGCATAAAGTGCTGTTGAGTTGTATTGTGTGGCGTGGAATGCCGTAGAGTGGTACAGAGCACACTGGTGTAAAGTAGAGTGGCATAGAGTGGGGTGGCAAGGAGTAGAGTGGCGTGGAGTGGGGTTGAGTGGTGTGGCTAGCGTAGAGTGGAGTAGAGTAGAGCGGTGTAGAGTAGAGTAGAGAGGTGTAGCGTGCCACTGTGTGGAATAGAGTGACAGAGTAATGATGATGACTGGCATTGTGTGGAATGGAGTGGCGTAGAGTAGTGTGGAGTAGTATAGAGTAGAGTGGCATGGAGTGGTTTGGAGTAGAGTGGCATAGAGTGGGGTGGAATAGAGTAGAGTTGAGAGGTGTAAAGTAGATTGGTGTGGGGTCACGTAGAGTGGAGTGGCGTAGAGTGAAATGGCGCGGTGTGGAGTGGTGTAGATTGGAGTGGTGTAGAGTAAAGTGTCATGAGTACAGAAGAATAGAGTGGCACTATGTGGAATGGAGTCGAGTGGCATTATGTGAAATGGAGTGGCATAGAGTAGAGTGACGTTGAGTGGTGTAGAGTGGAGTGGCGTAGAGTGCCATAGAGTGGGATGGAGAGGAGCATAGTGGTGTACATTGGTGTGGTGCAGAGTGTATTTGCGTAGAAAAGAGTAGAGCGGAGTGGCAGGGAAAAGAGTGGGGTAGAGAACAGTGGCAAAGAGTACAGTGGACTAGAGTGGCACAGAGTGGCGTAGAGTGGAATGGTGTGGCATAGAGTAGAGTGGTGTACAGCAGAGGTGGATAATGCAGAGTGGCATACGGTGGAGTAAAGTAGAGTGGCACAGAGTGGAATGGAGAGGCATAGAGTGGAGTAGTGTACAGCAGAGTAGCATACTGCAGAGTGGCATACAGTAGAGTGGCTTGGAGTAGAATGGTGTGGAGTAGAGTGACACAGAGAGGCATGCAGTGGCATACAGCAGAGTACCATATTGTAAAGTGGCATAGAGGAGAGTGGTGTAGACTAAAATGGAGTGGCATAGAGTGGTGTAGAGTACAGTGATGTATAGTGCAGTGGTGTAGATGGCCATAGAGATTCACTGTGTGCAGTGGAGTAGAATGGAGCAGCGTGGTGGGGCTTAGACTGACATAGAATGGTGTGGAGTGCCATAGAGTGGCACTGAGTAGATGGCAGCTTCTCCTCTGTACAAAAGTCACCGCTATCGTCATTGAACGATAGGCCCACAGTATCATCACACATCTAGGTAGAACGCCTGAGGGTATCTTTTGGGTATATAAGCACCACATCTTCAATGGGCAACCCATAAGAGAAGCTTCCATGCTGACACGAGACACTGGAGTCCCTACATGCAGAAAAACCAGCACGCAGTGGTCTGACATCCCTTACAGGTTGTCGAACTCGAGACCAAGACGGGGTCATTCGTTCTGTCCCATCAGGTAATGGGGTTGGCACTTTCCTAGGGGTATTCTTGGCTTCACACCTATGTACATGCTAGGTACACTTAGCTAGGGTTCGCATCTTAGGAGTATGCTTTATTATTACTATGTATCTATATGCCTGCATATATTCACAGTTTTAGCACCATGGTAGAATTCTATCTTTTATTTACTCTGTCGGTGCTTGCAATCATATGGATCTGTTTATGTCTAATGGTTGTCACAGTACAAGTATTTTATACTAGAATGACAGTGGTTTGATAAATGTTTATTGAAATCGTCCCCATCGTTTATTCTGTATATCTCTCTGAGAAGTGAGCACGAGTGACTGAACAAAAAGTACTGTACTGTTTCCACGATCCCTGAAGTATCAAGGGTTGTCATTTTCGATAATTGCCATAAACTATTCGCTCGTTGGTAAGGTTAGGGAGCTTATAGCGGCACTGTGCACTAGCGGGTCTAAAGGCTAACATATCCTTTGGGGATGTCTGAAATCAGACTGGATACCAATCCCTTAGTTTATGTTGTCTAAACGTGCAGATCCTATATATTATTAGGAACTACACAACTGTGTAGAGTCGATATAGACTAGAATGGCGTAGAGTGGGGTGGAGTAGAGTACAGTAGAGTGGTGTAGCATAGTTCTAAGTAAATACCTATATTTTTCCGAGTGTTGGGATCTATAATTAAAGTTGAACAAAAAACAAGTATAAGAAAATATCAAGCCATTGGACTTGCATATAAAAGGAATCATGCATTTGGACAATCGTGAAACTACCTTGGAACCCCTTTGTGGGTTGGAAATATCACCACATTCAAAGTAGGTGACAATTATCTCGAATTTTAAGAGGCGTTTTAAATTGGAGTCTACAGTATTAGGCCATTGGACTGGAATGGCTTGATATTTTCTTATACTTGTTTTTTGTTCAACTTTAATTATAGATCCCAACACACGGAAAAGTATAGGTAAACTGGCTCTAATTCCAGGCAATTTTGCTTGTAGCTATGGATGCATTAACGTGCTGAAATTTTACGGCATATAACATCACAAACTTGGGCAATAAGGTGGCACTTTTAGTGGATTTTGACAAGTGCACCTAGCTTCTCTCTCTCCATCGTTTTTGGTTATGATACGCCTTTGTATAGGCGTCTTTACACGGACATTAAGGAATTGGAGAATTCTTGTCTGACACTTTGTGCTAACAATTAACAGTCAATATACGTCTAAGAAAAGTAATGTTGACATATGTGTAATGATTTTGACATTATTGAATACAGAAGAATTCTGTATGTTTATGTTTGTACAGCCTTGATGAAGTCGCGGGATCACGCCCCCATTGCGACGAAACACGTGTTGGCTGTGGCTGAAAGCAACAGAATAAAGCCTGAAAAGAAAGAACCAAAAGAAATTGTCTATACTTTGTTTTGAAATGATTGTGTTTGTTCGCTAAACAGGGAAACCTTGTCATAATATAACGTGTGCTTGGGAGCAGTGTTCCCTCTAACCTGCGCGGCAGGGAACCCGCGCACCTTAAAGGCACTGAGCGCGCAGTGTCCCCTGTGAAGCGCGCACACATTCTTGCTGCCGCCCGCTTTTAAAACGCGGGCGGCGAAAAACGGCAATTTACTGGTAATCTAAGGCCTTTGTGAAAGTATTCGTGTTAATCACAGCACCCGTCATGCGCTGCAATCAACAGGAATACTTTCACAAATACCCACTATCATCCCGCAGCCTCTCGCCATTGTGAAAAGACATGAAGCAAGTCCAATAGCACAACGTGTGCTTTACACGATGTGATTTCAGACGCACTTCATTTCTTTTCTAAATAGAGCGCAGCTGGGTGCTGATAGTGGGTCATTGTGATAATATTCCTGTTAATTGCAGCGCCTGATGGGCGCTGTGATTAACAGGAATACTTTCAACAATGGCCCATCATTAGCACCCAGCTGCGCTCTATTTAGAAAAGAAATGAAGTGCGTCTGAAATCACATCGTGTAAAGCACACGTTGTGCTATTGGACTTGCTTCATGTCTTTTCACAATGGCGAGAGGCTGCGGGATGATAGTGGGTATTTGTGAAAGTATTCCTGTTGATTGCAGCGCATGACGGGTGCTGTGATTAACACGAATACTTTCACAAATGCCCACATAATTCACATGCAATGTAATGTCCATGTAGCCATAGCTGCCATTCTGTCCGATTGCTGTGTGTGACAATTTCCAAATTTTAGGGTATTTATGAGTGGCATTTCAACGACAATGATTGACACTTTTTTGCAAGCAGAATCAAGCAATGATGAGCAGGGAAACCTGTGAATATCAGAAATTACACTTGTGTGCGCAACAAGAAACTCCTTAAGATCTAGAAACCGCTGTAACCTTATCAACCTGTAAAAGAAATGTCTAACAATGATATTAAAACTTGACTTTCGACCTTAGCAGGAACATTCCTAATGTTTATTTTTTACACTTCCCAAATCTCTCAGTCCCAGTGCTGCAGCTGGGAATATGGAGACATTGGCCTTCGCTGTCTCTTAGTGTCCATCGCCCTCCTTGGCTGCAGACAGCAGCTGGGAATTGGGATACTTTCTCATGTAGTGACGACGGTGAGAGGGGCTGCTAAGTCCCAAGAACCCTACTTGTGCCTTTTAAAGACACTCGGCACCTCCTCTCAAACTAACACCGACCGGACACAGCCCATGGGGACCCCCGCGACTGGGGCTGGGCAGGCAGCAAGTGTCAAGGTCAGGAGGTGACTGGTCGAACACTGCCTCCTCCTGTTTATTTAATTCTGCACAGGGGCGCAAATGGCAATTAACTCTTGGGGTCCGGGCGGGCAGGAAACTGAGCTAAAATAACATATCTTTTGCAATGCCTGCCTGGGGCTTCATGTTCACTTTTTGGAAGGATATGTACTAGTAATTCTATCAGAAGTACCTCGAGTGAGCTTGCAGTACGGTCTGCACATTGGCAAACCGGTCTCTTATTTTTTTCCAGTTCTTTATTTCAGTTCTTTACGGTGAAGAGAGGGTTGAGGCTAGTTGTCACCAGCCTAGGGAAAGTTTTGTAAGAGTTTTTTTCTAATAAAAGCCTGGGAGTTCCAGGCCTAGGGGCTATAAATAGTGCTTAGGCCCTCGTGTGTCGAAGCAGGTTTCCAAATGGCCCCTGAGCTGGAACAGGAACTGGACAGACCCAAACTAATGTCTCTTGGCAATTTAAGAGCACGTGCCTGTAACTTCTGTTCTTGTTTTCTCTAAACAATGTCATTGGAATGTGCAAGACAAATAGGATGACATGAGGTTAGTGTCCCTTCACCAAGGCCAGTAAATGCTCAAAAGGAGGTGAGTACATTACCACGAACAGCGAGCTCAGTTGTGAGAGGCTGAATACTAAAATATACAATCCTCTGACAGTCTTCATTTTTTTGTGTCACACACTTAACGACTGCAGCATGTTTCATACACTCTAGGAATAAACAGACATAAAAAAGAAAACTGTCAGGTCTGAAAATTCCCAGCCAATCCACATAGGTCAAAGCTAGCCAGGACACTGTATTATTTCAAAACATGTCTCCAGCAGTCCACCCCGGTTGGCGCGCCGACACCTACGCAGCCAGTGGCACAGATCACACAAGCAGGCTGTCACAGAGCTACATCAGGCTCTGTTGACTGTAACGCCGCTGTGTCACTATTAAAAGTAATTTGTTGGACCAGCATCACAGTCTCAGTCATGATCTGAGTGGCCCAAAGCGAGATTAGTACTGTGACTAGTAAATCTGTAGCGCAACTTGTTAGTTGCTGAAAAGGCGCAAAGACTGACTGCAGAACTTCAGCTGCATTAGAGGTACCTGACAAGCGCGTGTTAAGTGATTTTATAATTTACAAAAGTCAATTTTCATTATTAGTGGTAGCAGAGTGAGAGCTAGCTCACTGCAGCGACTGACTCACTTTACTTACTTAAGAAACGCCGGGCGCGATTAAGACGGATGTATGACATTACAACGCATGCTTTTACCACGCGGTATTTACAACGAAAACCTTTACAACGCATAGCGCTTTGGGGTGCTGGATAGTGAATAATTTAATTTACTATTCCAACTCCAGTCCCCATAGACACTAGGGAAGGTGTTGGAAAGTAAATTAAACTTATTCCCTATCCTAGAGCGCTCCCCAGTGCAATGCGTTGTAATGGTTTGCGTTGTAAAAGTTGCATCGTAAAGGCACTGCGTGGTAAAAGTTGCGTTGTAAAGGATGTTTCCCGATTAAAACTCTTGGACTCAGCAGCAGCTGCACAATGGTGTGCTCTGGGCCGCCGAGATCAATGGGTTGGGTAATTTTTCATGTAAAATTTACTGAGGTGCCACTGGCTGCAGCCTCCCACAACTTATTCCCCAGAACTGCAGCCACTTGCTCGCACCGCCGTTCTCTCCGGATGTGATGTCAGTCATCATTTAATGCGGCACTCTGCAATCTTATTGTTACATTGTACCAGCTAGACCTGAAAAGCAGCTCAACCAGCCCCCAAGCCTGGCAGGAGCAGCGCTCATGGAGCAGCGCGCATGTCAAGCTCCACTCCAGCTTTAGTTTCAGGCTGAATTATTAGTGCATGAGTAGCAGCCAGCGCTAGGATTTGAGAGCCAACAGGCCCCTATACTTAGGCGTGACTTTGTATTTAAGTGCGGTGATGCGGACCACCACACTGAAATGCGTTCGTCTAATGCCTGATGTGTGATACTTGGAAGGCCTGCATGTAAATCCAGATGACCAATACTAAATGCAGACAAGCATTGGAAATGCAATAGGTCTCGCAGCATTAGAGTTAGTGCTTTTAGAATTGTTTATGGGGTTTTTTTGTAAATCTTTAGCATTTTTGTTTCCTGTAGCCAATGCTAAAGAATTACAAATAAAAAAAGCCATAAACAATTCTAAAAGCTCTAACTCAAATGCTCCGAGACCTATTGCACCGTGTGAGGGTGAGGGGTTGAGGGTGAGTGAGGGTGAGGGTGGGTGAGGGTGAGTGAGGGTGAGTAAGGGTGAGTGAGGGGTTGAGGGTGAGTGAGGGTGAGTGAGGGTGAGTGTGAGTGAGGGTGAGGGTGAGTGAGTTAGGGTGAGGGGTTGAGGGTGGGTGAGGGTGAGGGGTTGAGGGTGAGTGAGGATGAGTGAGGGTGAGTGAGGGGTTGAGGGTGAGTGAGGGTGAGTGAGGGCGAGTGAGGGTGAGTGAGGGTGAAGAGTGGTATACAATTACGATAGGGTGTGGCTACACCCAATGTTTAGCCCAGGTACCACCTTGCGGGCCTAGCAGCAGTGCGCATGGAGGACTGCATTGCCCCCAGCGCGATGGTTCATATGGCAGCAGGAGTGGAGCAATATGCGGGAGGGTAGGTTAATGATGTGTGAGGATAGGAGGGTTGAAGTGTTTTGTCTGGGGCTGGCTCAATGGTTGTTAGAAAATTGCAATTCGTGAGTGGCAGGCTAAGCTCGGAGGGCGGACAGGATCACAGAAGACGCAAGTTAGTCAATGGGGCCCGCTAGGCAACCGTAGTGGGGACCATAGGGGAAGTGATGTGGCCTATGCACAGAGCTGCCGACTTGGGAGTGGCTCAACATCCTGTGATCCTGCGCAGATGATTTACTCTTCTCGGAGTAAAACAAACCAGGTATTTGGCATGGGGTGACGCACGGAGTATCAGGAAGAAGGTTTCAATGGGGAGTCGGGTTAAAGGGTAGACAAAGGCGCACGAGGGGCGAGCGCGAGTGGCGGGGGGCTGCTGCAGGAGCCTCAGCTTAGGAGTTGTCTCCCAGAGTACTGACGAAGAGGAATTTGGCCTGGAGAGACGCAACGGGGGGAGGGTGGGGGGCATAAAAACGCTTCAATTTCGGAGGCAGGTTAGAGGGAGACAAAGCACAGGAGTGGGAGCGACGAGAGTGGAGGGGTATGGGGGGCCTCGTTTTGGTGGCTTAAGGAAGGGCAGCAAAGCGTCTAATTACAAGGTTAAGGCGGGGAACCAGGCTGCGCACGAGGAGGCTCGTGCAGATAAGAATGGAGTGGGTCGGTCGGGTTACAGTACATTGGGTGTTCCCCCACATGGGGGGTGGGGGGGCGTTGCGCCCCCACCCCCATGTCACATGACCGGGGTCTGCTGGAGCAGGTAGGAGCCCTTTAAACTCCAGCAGTTTCATTAGCTGGATGCCTGCTAGGTGAGTCACCGTTGAGGGGGCGGGCCCTTAAGGAGGATGAGATCTGGGGGGAGGGGAGAGAGATGTACGTGAGAGAGAGAGAAGGCACACGAGGCAGAGAGACACCAATCACACGCACTCGATGAATCCTGATGAGTGGCGCTAAGTTTCCAAGGCGTTTCTTGCGACAGAGCAGCTCTGCAGGGGCCCCTGGCAGGGGCTTTCCTGCCGCCTCGAGGCCCGGGACAGAGACTCACTCCCTCCAGCCCGCAGTGAATAACAAGCGTTGCAGTGAAAATAACGCGCTTATGTTATGCGCGCCTTGCTGTTCAGAAGTAAATAAGTTGTAAGTAAATGGGATGCACTGACCCCATTCTGCAATTTAAAATCCTGTAAGAGATGGTCTCACACTGCCGCTGAAAATGGACCCTAAAAAGGGACTAATGTCTTAAAGAAATGTCTTAAACTCTTTTAACCTAATAAATAATGGTTCCGCTGTCACCTCTGGTAGAAACCTCTGAGCTAAGAAATCACAAATGTTAAATGCAACTACGGTGATGTGCGGCGACTTAAGGAGGGGTAATTTTATGCGCTTACCTATTCCCAAACTAGTGGTTCTGCACTCGTGGCTGCTGGCCTGCGACTCCGTGTCTGCTGTTGGGAGTCGAATCAGCGTGTGATGCAAGGGGGCGTGTTTAGATCCAGAAATGGCGTTGCGCGAGTGCTGTGTATAATAAAGTTATGTGCGTAAGAGATAGTGTAAGCCACGATAAAAACAATAATGAATAAAAAAGAGAAGTGACATATGTTGTTAATCGGACGCTGTGTGCGCTGGGCAAAATAATAATAAAATAAAAACAAGACGGAGGGAAGAGAGGGGAGGGGGGAGGAGAAATGCGACACGGCGGGAAGGGGAGGGACAACCAAACAAGACGGAGGGAAGAGAGGGGAGGGGGGAGGAGAAATGCGACACGGCGGGAAGGGGAGGGGGCGGAGCGGGTAAACCAAGACGGACGTGCACGCGCTTTTAAGCTCAATGCGCATGCGCATTGAGCTTAAAAGTCACGGGCACTGCAAGGAATCGCCACGATTCCTTGCAGTGTGGATAAAGAGTGGATAAGTCCCAATACTCTCGCTTGCTCGATGCGCATGCGCATCGACAGGCGAGACCTAAAAAAGCTCAAAACCAATTTCTTCAAAAAGCACTATATACTCACTTCATCAAACTCAGAAGTGAATTAACGCCATTCAATTCACAGAGCCAGATAGAGTTAAAGCACCTACATTCAAGATAAGAGGAAGCGGAGGGTAATGTGTGAAATGAAGCTTTGTCAAATAGTTCCAGTATGACACGTAGGAGTAGACACCATGTTACAGTGGCGCGTGTAGAAGAATCAGAGAGCTGCGTAAATTGTCAGCTATGCATTTCTCTAAAAGCTCCATGTGTTGTACATACGAAAGACATTGTCTTTCCTTCATCCCCTCGGTTGTTTTGTTTAACCCCTTGCATGCTGATGACGGCCGGGAGCCGTCATGGCACACAGTGCTCGTGTGCTGATGACGGCTCCCGGCCGTCATGACCGCACCTGCGATCGTAATGTGCCGCACAGGCGCAGAATCGCGGCAGCATGCAAGGGGTTAAAAGTTCAAAAGACATAAATAATAAGTTAGTGCTTTTATTGCCAAATGATGCATAAGAAAAAGCCAGAAGTAATCATTCCACAAGATTAGAACCAATACCCCCTTACATTTAATAGATTTACTCCCAAAACCGTCATCTGGTAGTAATAGAGAGATGGCTGTGGGCCCTCATGCCCTTGGGCTTAGGGGCCATTAACTTAAAACCTTTCCCTAGCCAGGCCTTTTCAGGTCTCGCCTATAGACAGCCTTTAGCTGTTGTTGAAGATGTATTGTGGACACAGGGGTAGGCAAAAATCAAACTTAAATACCACCCCCGCCAATTCGATCGGTAACTCAAATGCCATCAGGAGAGTGAAGCTAGTAAGGTCTGTCCTCCCTAGAAGAGGTCTTTCATCCCTCCTATCTATTAATCTCTCCACCCTTTAAGCCTTTCATCCAGCGTCCATTTCACCTGTCTATTCAGGCTCCCATCCGTCTGTCTTTTCATCTAATTCATCTATCCTTCCTTTACTATTCCATCCATCCATCCATCATTTTACCCACCTTTTATCAATCACCCAGCCTTTCACCCTTCTATCCAGGTTTCCATCCATCTATCCAAACAATCACCCTCAATCCATTCTTACGTGAACCCAACCATGCAACTATAACTTTACTCTTCCATCTCTCAAACCTTTCACCTTAGTATCCATCCTTTTATTGACCTCTCCTTGTCGCAGTTTCTTCCTTCTTTTCATATTTCCTATATTTCATTCTTCCTTTCTGCCCTCCCTTTCTCTTTACCTCTATTTTCCCCATTCTTTCTCCATCTGTTATGGTTTCTACCCCACATTTAGAAAAGAAATGCAGCAAGTTTTTAGATAGTGCGATCTCAACCCAAAAGTATTGGAGCACTTTACATGATTTATTATTATATCTTTTTTTGTATGCATGGGGAGATTAATTCATTTGCCCAGAGTCACAGGACTAAAAACCCATCTCCTAAATCGATAGCTTGAACATTAGCCACAACCCCAACCACAAAAGCAGAAGCATTTTCAATATTATAAACAACTTGATGCAAAAAAAAACCATTGACAAAGCCAATAGTCTTGGCTTCTTGTAGGTGTAATGTTACTTGTATTATATATCTGGTTGCAATGACAGAAGCAGCAAAATATCAGTAGGGTGGCACCCTATGTGATGCACATATTTTTAGTGTAATTGCCTTTAAGCCACACCCTAAATTGCATTGGTTACGCCCCTTTGAAAGGTCACCGAGTATTTTCATCCCACTCAAAGCCCTGGTCTACACACGCGGTCAGGTTCTTGGCGCACATAGCCATGGCTGCAGCGCACACAGACCTTACTCTGCCGCACACAGAGGAAAATAATTAGAGGGAACATTGCTTGGGAGTGAAATTCATGTTTAGAAAGCTTTGCTTTTGTTTTGTGGAGGTTAGTGGTTCTCCACACCTTTGAGCACCGTTAACTTAAATTTCCCAAAAAAACTTACAAACTGTGCAAATCTGCCAAGTGGCGCCAAAATCCCTATACCTAATACCACGTGTCGAAGGATCTTCTAACAAAGATCCAGACTGTTTGCTTCCACTGATGAGTGTGGCATCCTCCACATACTCCATTTTTATTACACCATTCCCCAATGACAGTCAGCCATTTTGGAATGGCAAACAAATAATAATTAAGCTCACCAGAAATCTCTGCCAGGTGGCTACCCTCAGTCCGCATGCATGTACTGACAGCCATCCTAGAACACTTTTTGTAATAATTTGACAAAAAGGTTCCAAGATGGCCATTGGTGTGTGTGAATGCATGCTTCTGTACATACGTGCAGCCAGCATGGAATGTTTTTTTCTCATGGTATAACTAAAATCATTCCAAGATGGTCACTGATTAATGCACTTTGAGTGTATAAGTGATGATGCACAGGTAGCCATCTTGGAATTTTTTTTCTAAAACTATAACAAAATCATTCTATGATGGCTGCAGAGTGAGTGCATGTGTGTGGACGCATAGGCAGCTATTTTGGAAAGTTTTTTGTCAAAATATAACAAATATCATTCCAAGACAGCTGCAAATACATGGTAATGCAAACCAAACAAGTACTGGTAAATCCAAAAGGTTTGTGCCTGCATATGAAAGGCAGGATATACTAGCTTTGAAAATGCTTCTTACAAGATGCGCCCAAGTCCCAAGTAGTACACAGTCCTCTCCTCGTCATTAATGTGCTTCTATAGCATGAAAGTAAACAATCACATGTGCACCTCCTGCAATCTTGTGATTTGGTCAAATTGTATGCATTGTAAATAACCAGAGCGTCTTGAATAACTTACTAGGAGAATACACTGTATTGGGCGAAATGCGTGTACAGAAGTGGTGCCTATCCACAATTTCACCACCATCACAAGTTACAAGAAGAGTCCACTTGGGAAGACAACTTGGTATTCTAGTCAGTGAGTTTGGAGAAAGGGCTAACTCTGCACACTTGGTGCTTGAGTTAGTTGGAAGTGAAAATAATATTTGTCTGAGTATGTGAGGCACTGACTATGTACTTTGATCAGAGTTTGGGAGACGGGGGGGGGGGGTAAATTGGACCTACCATCAGATGAGAGGTGGTTGTTGTGCAAGTTCAGAGTCTTCAGGCTGCTCAGTCTGGACAGCTCATTGTAGGGGATCTCCTCCAGCTGGTTATTCTATAACACAAGAGAGGAAAAATATATGGTGAGATCCTGCTGACAGGCACTCAAATCTCCATGTAAACAATAGCTCACTTCCCCCCAAAACTCATGCCATTTCACTTCTACTGTGAAGAAATGATGGATAGGCCACCTTTGGGTATTCGTGGGGCTATCTTTTTGCACTTGTACTGTGCATTCAGGCAGTATTTTTCTAGGTTTAGCGCCACAGCCGGCATTCTTCCTTTTGTAGAACATTCCTTGTCTCGATTTATTTGACACAATACTAGTACTGGAAGTTTATCTTTCCTTTCTATAGCGGTCATGCATTTTGTTCGGCCATCTTGTGTCATGACTGCCATGCAGTTCTTTCAGCTGTATTGTATCAAGGCTACCAGGCGTTTCGTTTGGGCCTCTTGTATGATGGTTGCTGTACACTTGATACGGCCATGTTGTTTCATACCTGTGCGCTTTGGCCAGTCATCTAGCATCATGGCTGTTTTGTTTTGGACTGTAGATCTCTGCGGTCTACGTGCGGTGTATACATATATTTGTGCGTGCAGTCGAATGCTCCAGGTCCTCAAATGCGGTGGATGGGAAACAAGTGTGCTTTATGGTTTGTGGTTATCTGGTCAGTTACACAGACTGCGCTGTTCTGCTGCTGAAGGCCGTTTTGCATCCTTAAGAAGCATTATACATCTATTGCACAATGCTCAAGTTTATAGTCAGAGTGCAGGTTATGAGTCTTGTATTATTGCTCCAGTCTGCACTTAATGTGCTATGTGTTATCTGCGATCACTTTGGTGTTGCTCTCCATATGCCCTCTTAACATCTCTGTTTAATTTATGGAAATTGGGTTTAAATGCTGGTGTTCGATTAAGCCTAATGTTGGCGCTGAATTAGGTATGTTCTGATGCGGCAAGCCAAGGCTATTCACTAATCATCCATGCAAGTTATTTTGTTCGACGTTGCTATCTTGTTAAGTTAATGAGTTTATATAGCGCTTGATTACCCGAGGGTGTCTTGGCGCTGCCTTATGCAAAGGAACAAATACGTTAAAAGAATTACAGGGCTTGGCTAGAGATTAAAAATACATGTTTTCAAGGCCTTTCTGCATTACAGGAGATTTTCAGAGCATTTGAGGTCGAGGGGAAGAGAGTTCCACAGTTTAGAAGTCTTGATATCGTTTTGATGGATTTACAGCTTTTTAGTTCACAAAATGAACATGTGCATGCACATGAGCCTTCTTACACTGCACCAAAAATACAAGGCCATTGTCAAATGTATCTACTGTGCAATGCTTTGCTGTTCATGTCTTTTAAGTTGACCACTTACAACACAAACGTCATGTTCTGAATCCTCTTTATTCCACTCTTCTTTGAGGATACAGCTTAAGTATGCTAATGCTGTCTGTTCACCAAAGGGGCCCTACTCTAAGCTTCCATTGTGTGGTGGCCCAGGAGATTACTTCTTTATTGCATTGTATTTTCTCTCTAGAACAGCTGAGAGCATCACCCCAAAGTGATGCAAATGTAACCAAACACTCCCCTTAACAAAACGCCAGGCCTGTTAGCTTTGCCATTGCATGTGTAAGAAAAGTTAGACCTATTGGTTTCAACAATGCTTCTTACCTTTACTTTGACTTTCAACTTGTTACTGTAGTCATGACTTAGAAATAACACTCTTTTATTGTACATTTCATTCATGTGTGACTTGTCCTTGTAGGTAAGAATGTTGCCTTTACCACACTCACCACTTTGGGCAGACTGTCCTAAGGCCATACTCCCTTGCTCACTTTGCCACTGGATTCAAGCAAGCCGGGCTGAAGACGGCTGTAATGCCAGAAACCGGTCCTCGGAAGCTTGTTTCCGGTCCAGGGAAGGGATGGCTTGGCAGTTCGGGCTGGACTGTTCCCATGAGCCACAGGGCCAGACTGATTTGCATATAGCCATGTCTGAACTGGGGTGGCAGAGTGGGCTAAAGAACGGTGATGGATTAAACCCAGATCTGTTGACTGGGTGTGAGTGTTTGATTGGTTCAGATGCTCCATCCATCACCACCCCCTTTTGTACCGCTATACTCAGAGTCAGAGAAACAGCATCATCATCATGAAGCTGAAGACCAAGGACGCAGCTATCATTAGTGCACGTGCGATGGCACTGGGGTCCAATAGCATAGGCCCACTGCACCACAAATATGGTTGTTTTTTATTAATTAGCCAGGCTTGAGGGACCATTTTCCATGCATATGTTAGTGTCCACAGCACCCTTGCTATAGGAGACATTTCAAGAAGAATGGCTACTCTTAATCCAAAGAGGCTTTGAGCTCCAGCGTTCATTCCAACCGCGGCCTTTGCCGAGGGATCTCACGGCCAATCGCCGGCTCTTTAACTGAGCGCTCGGCATGCTACGTCACAGCTCACTTTGCATTCTGGGAACTTCTAGTGACATGAAAATGCAGATGATTGTTCAGAACGGTAGGCTCTGCAGTGGGTGGGATTATTATTCTTTTTTGTTGTTGCAATTTTATATAGCGTGGATATGGACCAAAGGCATCAGAGCGCTTTACAGCAGTAGCATGATACAAGGGTACAGCAAGTTACAGTTACAATTATTACGTTCAGACATAGTGCATGGGTAGCTGTAACCAGGACGAATGCAGCCTTTGGACAAGAGATGTACACGGTTCAAGCATTGATTAAGATGATGGGGGACACAATAAGGTAGGTTTGTCTACTGGATAGAGTATGTGGTCGTGGGTGACAAACCCAGGGATATTTGACCTGTAAGAAAGTAATGTACTAAAAATTTCATTTTTTTGAGATTCCATGAGGATTTTGTTAAAGCACCCTTGAGTTACGAGGAATCGATCTAGAATGAAGGTAATTGGATAGTTACCTCCCTTCCTCCCATGGACCCGGAAGGACTACTACCTGAAGAAAGAGGTGCTGCACACTCTGCGATATGTTCCTGGGGAAGGTGAGCAGGTTCACACCGCTGCAGTCCACAGAGTCAGCTAGGGCGCAGGTGCAGTTGGCCGGGCAGCGGGTGATGTGGTTCCTGGTGGTGATGCTTGTCCCAGGGTGTGGAAACCAGTGTGGGTCTTCATCATCTTGCCTTCCAAGCAGCAAAAACGAAGGGATCTCCAACAGAAAGATCAGAAGGCTGGCACAGGTGATCTGCTGGAGGAAGGACAGTGGTGGGAGGAAGGACAGTGAGCAAGTAGGGAGGAAAGGAAGACAGCACAAGGAGAGAAAATGTGAGGTGCAAGATTGGGGATCAATGAAGGGAAGGGAGACAGAGAAGGGATCACATCGAAAACAAGCATTTACAATGCAATGGTTTCGCCTTTGGAAAAGTTAGAGTTATTGGCATTGTATATGCCAAAATTTGTATTTATGTTTTTGTTTCGAAAACAGATAAGTAAATGGCATTGTCATTTACATTGCTATTACCTTTTTTTTTGCAGTCACTTGGCACTCTCTAGCACTCCCTAGTACTCTTTATGCACTCTGCATTTCTTATGCACTCTGCATTTCATATGCACTCCCTGTGCACTCTGCACTCCCTATGCAGCACTCTGTATGCACTCTGTACTCTATATGCACCCTGCACGCTCCACTTCCTATGCACTCTGCACTTTTTATGCAGCACTCTGTATGCACTGTGCACTTTGTATGCACTCCACACTTCCTATGCACTCTGCACTCCCTATGCACTCTGCACTTATCATGCACTCCCTATGCAGCACTTTGCATAGAGAGTGCAGAGTGCATAGAGAGTGCAGAGTGCATAGAGAGTGCAGAGTGCCTAAAGAGTGCAGAGTGCACTCCCTATGCACTCTGCACTGTCTATGCACTCTGCACTCCCTATGCACTCTGCACTCCCTATGCACTCTGCACTCCCTATGCACTCTGCACTCCCTACGCACTCTGCACTCCCTATGCACTCCCTACGCACTCTGCACTCCCTACGCACTCTGCACTCCCTATGCACTCTGCACTCCCTATGCACTCTGTATGCATTCTGCATTACCTATGCACTGTGCACTGTCTATGCACTGTGCACTCTGCACTTCTTATGCACTCTGCACTCCCTATGCACTCTCTGCATTCCTTATGCACTCTGCACTTCCTATGCACTTTGCACTCTCTATACACTCTGCACTCCCTATGTACTCTCTCTGCACTTTGCACTGTCTATGCACTCCCTATGCACTCTGCATTACCTATGCACTCTCTATGCACTTTGCACTCTTTATGCACTCTGCACTCTCTATACATTCTGCACTTTTTATGCACTCTCTCTCTGCACTCCTTATGCACTCTGCACTCCTTATTCACTCCCTATGCACTCTGCATTCCCTATGCACTCTGCACTTTGTATACATTCCCTATGCACTTTGTATGCACTCTTTATGCACTCTCTCTGGACTCTGCATTCCCTATGTACTCTGCACTGCCTATGCACTTTGCACCCTCTATGCACTCTGCACGCACTCTGCACGCACTCTGCACTCTATGCACTCTGCACTCCCCCTGCTCTATGCACTCCCTACTCTGCACTCCCTTTGTTAAAGTTTGAGCTTTTGATAAATGGTGTTTTGTATCTTCATTGAATTATGTGTAAAACGTTGATGTGTTTTACTTTACACAGAAATCTGGAGTGCATTTATAATGCAATTATTTGCAGAGAGAGGGAAGGGATGAAAGAGGCCAGGAGTAAGAAAGCTCAAAAGGAAGCGAGTGCAGGATAGAGAGGGAGGGCAGGAGGGAAGGAATAGACGCAGGAGAGAGGGAGGGCATAAAGGAGTGTGAGGGCATGAGGGAAGGTAGGAAAGTGTGAGAAAGGCAGAAAGGAGAGGGCGGCAGGTAAGAGAGGGAGGGCGGAAAGGAGAAGGAGGGCTAGAGGAGGAGAGAGAGGGAGATGGAGGACAGGAAGGTGAAAGAAAGAGGTGGAAAAGGGAGGGCAGTCGAGACTAAGAAGGCAGAAGAGAGAGATAACAGAAGAGTGGCATTGTAAATGGAGAGGGAGATGGAGGACAGGAAGGTGAAAGAAAGAGGTGGAAAAGGGAGGGCAGTCGAGACTAAGAAGGCAGAAGAGAGAGATAACAGAAGAGTGGCATTGTAAATGGCAATGTCTTTTCGCCATGTGTTATGGAGTGTATGCATGTGGTGTGTAGTAGAATTATGTGGGTATGATTGGAATTGTAGCAATGGTGGCATGCTGCGCTTTAGATGAAAATGTTTAAAAGTAAAGTGTGCCATACTGCGATGCTCCAATAGTTAATTGTGGATGCATTAACAATTGATGTGTGTACTGATCGCTGGTGGTGTGTGTGCCTGTAGAAATTGTGCACTGATGGCTGGTGGTGTGTGCGCCTGGTGGAAGCGTGCACTGCCGGCTGGAGGTGTGTGTGCCTGGTGGAAGCGTGCACTGACAACTGGTGGTGTGTGTGCCTGGTGAAAGCGTGCACAAACGTCTGGTGGTGTGTGTGCCTGGTGAAAGCGTGCAATGACGGCTGGTATTGTATGTGCTTAGTGAAAGCGTGCACTGACAGCTGGTGGTGTGTGTGTGGGTGTGTGTTGGTGTTCCTGGCGAAAGCGTGCAGTGACGACTGGGTGTGTGTGTGTGTGTGTGTGTGTGTGGTTGTGTGCCTGGTGAGTGTGTGTGGGGTGTTTGTGTGGTGTGTGTGTGGTCTTATGTATGTGGTGTTGTGTGATCCTCTGTGAGATACCGGGGTCTGTCGTCTGGAATGGAAGCTTTGGTCAGATGGGGGGAGCATGGAAATGTTGTGCTCCTGTGGAGTGTCCTTATTTGCGCGAATGTTAAATGGCATATATGTTAAACAATATTAAATGCAACGTGCGTTTAAAGCTGACAGATGTGCACTGAAATACATGAATGTGTGGAGTATATGACATTCAATCCGAGGTAGGTGAGCACAAAATTCCATCAAGACTATCACTATCCAACAACCACGGCACTGGCATTGGCCACCATTCAGTAACACAACTGGACAAGGGGTGCAACTCACGCCCAATAAATAACATTTGATGCATGACGCATCCGCGTTTCTCACTTACCACGGACCGTCGTTGTACAGTAAAACACGTTTACAATGTTTCTAAAACGTTCTACTGAAACATTTTTGTTTTCATTCGCACCGGAATCTTACGGTTCCACTGTAGTTTCTAGAATCGTGAGAAGCAGCGTGGACAGCCGGTGGCTTTGGGCAGGGGATGGGAGTGGAGCCGTACGCTGTTGTCATGGAAACGAAGCAGCAGCAGCGCCGCTGCAGGATGTGAGGCGGGTCATGTGCTAAGGCAAGATGGCTGCCCGGAGTCCGGAGGATGCTGTCTGAGCGCATGTGCAAGCCTCAGCCCGAGAGTGATTGCCTGACCCCGGCCACCGTGACTGCACCGCTCCAGGCGCTTACAGTATCCCGAGTCTGCCCCTGACGCTGCCGCCATGAAGATCGGCTTCCCGTGGCACAGCTGAGCGTGCGGTGCTTACAGTCAAGAGCACGCCTTTGTGGGCTGACTTGCCCTTAACTTTGTGTTGGTGCAGCATTTCCTGCGGAGACCGCTTTTTTGCGCATTGGCAGCTGGTCTTCACGCGCTGAACCTAAAGCCTTACCATGGCACTGACTATGTTTGGTAAGTCTGACGCACAATTTATACTTATCGTATCTGAAGTGGCTATATGCCGTTGTGACTGATTCGGAGACGGTGACAGTCTGAGATACAGTGCGTGTGTCTGCCGCCTGAGACAGTATGACTGTCTGAGGAGAGCTCCTTCCCATTGTTTCCTCGGGCAGAGCCCATGGGCGTGTACTCCTGCTAATTTTAGCCCCGCTACGGCTAGTCCACTGAATCTTAATAAAGATTTGGCTGTAGGAGTGCTCCATTTCCAGCCGTTGATGATTTTATTATGCACAGCTGTTTAACTGTCCCGACATTTACCTGTATTTCACATTCCCATTGCATGCGCGTTTTATACAAGAAAGTCGGCCAGTGGTTAAATCGATCCTTTTAGCCTCCAGCTGTTTTTCAAACACGTGAAAGTAGAATGACGTTTTCACTGCCATAAGTTAACCCTCTGCCCTGCCACAATCGCAGGCCCACCATCTGAAACAATTTCAGCAACCCATGCACTTCAGCGCTCGTCATTTATTTTAACATGCTGGCCTCTCTGCTCTCTTTCGTCAAGACGTTTGGGACGGCAGGCCGGGGGCACAGGGGCACTCACGGTCTCCTCGGCGGGGATGGGTCTCCTCCGGGAGGCTCTTCGTCGTGCTTCAGGTGCAGCTCCTCCGCCGATTGCCCAATCAGGTCGCTGCTTTGCAGGCGAGCCCTCACAACCACCCGGGAGTCAGCCAACGGCAGTGCGGCTCCCGGGGCAACCCACGATGACGAACCTTGAGCGGCCAATCCCTGCACAGCTTCAGTAGTGACGCGACGGCGCACGGGCCAATCCCGTCGCGGCGTCAGTGAGGGGGCTCGACTCCTGTGGCCAATGGGAGCGCGGCGGCTTCGATCTCAGCTACCGCAGCTCCCGGTCACGAACACAGCTTGCAGAGGGTGTTTCTGGCCCCGGGCCGCGACGGTGATTTAGCGGCCAGAGATTTTCGGGCCGCAGATCGCGGTCAGCCTGCTTCCTCGCCAGCAGATCGACACGGGGGATTATAAGGCACAGGGAAACACCACGGGTCTCCCCTCACCCCTGAATCTGTGCCGATGAGCACAGCGATCGGGCCAGCTCTTCTCGGGGGCGTTCCCGGCTTTTGGCTGACGTATCATGACGTAGCCAAAAGCCAAAGATTCTCGGGAACGCCCCCGTGTCTGGTCCGGCATTGACGGACGCCTCTCTGTTCCAATGGCTAGCCTCCATTTATGGAGCTAGCCAATGAAGCAGAGAGGCGGGTTAAAGTCACCCATACTAGAAACTACAGATTTCGCTGGAGACAGTCTGAGATACAGTGCGTGTGTCTGCCGCCTGAGACAGTATGACTGTCTGAGGAGAGCTCCTTCCCATTGTTTCCTCGGGCAGAGCCCATGGGCGTGTACTCCTGCTAATTTTAGCCCCGCTACGTCTAGTCCACTGAATCTTAATAAAGATTTGGCTGTAGGAGTGCTCCATTTCCAGCCGTTGATGATTTTATTATGCACAGCTGTTTAACTGTCCCGACATTTACCTGTATTTCACATTCCCATTGCATGCGCGTTTTATACAAGAAAGTCGGCCAGTGGTTAAATCGATCCTTTTAGCCTCCAGCTGTTTTTCAAACACGTGAAAGTAGAATGACGTTTTCACTGCCATAAGTTAACCCTCTGCCCTGCCACAATCGCAGGCCCACCATCTGAAACAATTTCAGCAACCCATGCACTTCAGCGCTCGTCATTTATTTTAACATGCTGGCCTCTCTGCTCTCTTTCGTCAAGACGTTTGGGACGGCAGGCCGGGGGCACAGGGGCACTCACAGTCTCCTCGGCGGGGATGGGTCTCCTCCGGGAGGCTCTTCGTCGTGCTTCAGGTGCAGCTCCTCCGCCGATTGCCCAATCAGGTCGCTGCTTTGCAGGCGAGCCCTCACAACCACCCGGGAGTCAGCCAACGGCAGTGCGGCTCCCGGGGCAACCCACGATGACGAACCTTGAGCGGCCAATCCCTGCACAGCTTCAGTAGTGACGCGACGGCGCACGGGCCAATCCCGTCGCGGCGTCAGTGAGGGGGCTCGACTCCTGTGGCCAATGGGAGCGCGGCGGCTTCGATCTCAGCTACCGCAGCTCCCGGTCACGAACACAGCTTGCAGAGGGTGCTTCTGGCCCCGGGCCGCGACGGTGATTTAGCGGCCAGAGATTTTCGGGCCGCAGATCGCGGTCAGCCTGCTTCCTCGCCAGCAGATCGACACGGGGGATTATAAGGCACAGGGAAACACCACGGGTCTCCCCTCACCCCTGAATCTGTGCCGATGAGCACAGCGATCGGGCCAGCTCTTCTCGGGGGCGTTCCCGGCTTTTGGCTGACGTATCATGACGTAGCCAAAAGCCAAAGATTCTCGGGAACGCCCCCGTGTCTGGTCCGGCATTGACGGACGCCTCTCTGTTCCAATGGCTAGCCTCCATTTATGGAGCTAGCCAATGAAGCAGAGAGGCGGGTTAAAGTCACCCATACTAGAAACTACAGATTTCGCTGGAGGAGGAGCCTAACGGCTCCGCCCCCCAGCGAAACCTAAAAAGGAAAGAAACAAGCATTTACAATGCAATGGTTTCGCCTTTGGAAAAGTTAGAGCTTTTGGCATTGTAAATGACAAAATTTGTATTTATGTGTTGGTTTTGAAAACCGATAAATAAATGGCATTGTCATTTACATTGCCATTAGCTTAATCTCTGCAGTCACTCAACAGTCCCTAGCACTCCCTAGTCACTCTGCACTCCGTAGCACTCCCTAGCACTCCCTAGTCACTCTGCACTCCCTAGCCCTCCCTAGTCACTCTGCACTCCCTAGCACTCTGCACTCCCTAGCACTCCCTAGTCACTCTGCACTCCCTAGCACTCCCTAGTCACTCAGCACTCCCTAGTCACTCTGCACTCCCTCGCACTCACTCGCACTCCCTAGCACTCTGCACTCCCTTGCACTCTGCACTCCCTTGCACTCTGCACTCCCTAGCACTCCCTAGTCACTCTGCACTCCCTAGCACTCCCTAGTCACTCTGCACTCCCTAGCACTCCCTAGCATTCTGCAGTCACTCTGAACTCCCTAGCACCCCCTAGCATTCTGCAGTCACTCTGCACTCCCTAGCACTCCCTAGCACTCCCTAGCAGTCACTCTGCAGTCCCTAGCACGACTTAGCACTCTGCAGTCACTCTGCACTCCCTAGCACTCTGCAGTCACTCTCCACTCCCTAGCACTCCCTAGTCACTCTCCACTCCCTAGCACTCACTAGTCACTCTGCACTCACTAGCACTCCCTACTCACTCTGCACTCCCTAGCACTCCCTAGTCACTCTGCACTCCCTAGTCACTCTGCACTCAATAGCACTCCCTAGCCACTCTGCACTCCCTAGCACTCCCTAGTCACTCTGCACTCCCTAGCACTCTGCAGTCACTCTGCACTCTCTAGCACTCCCTAGTCACTCTGCACTCCCTAGCACTCCCTAGCACTCTGCAGTCACTCTGCACTCCCTAGCACTCTGCAGTCACTCTGCACTCCCTAGCACACCCTAGCACTTTGCAGTCACTCTGCAGTCACTCTGCAGTCCCTAGCACTCCCTAGTCACTCTGCACTCCCTAGCACTCTGCACTCCCTAGCACTCCCCAGTCACTCTGCACTCCCTAGCACTCTGAACTCCCTAGCACTCCCTAGTCACTCTGCACTCCACAGTCACTCTACACTCCCTAGCACTCCCTAGCACTCTGCAGTCACTCTGCACTCCCTAGCACTCCCTAGTCACGCTGAACCACAACACACATCAAACTCTCCAAAGCACAACAACTATACACTAGTCCTTACATACACCCACACACACTGGACCATTAAAACTCATACACCAGCCACACACGCCGAACCACATGCATCAAGACAAACTCACAGCGTCCATAAACTCCAAACCACGCACATATGTATAGACACCAAACTACAAAAGACATACACACATGAATCTACACAAAAGGCACACAGGGGTAAGCACACTAATGCTCACACAGGCGCGCATGCCGATAAACACACATACCCAGACCCAGACAAGGTGTACAGATAAAGGCCCCCGCACCACATTTGCATTCACCCATCATGGTCTGCCTACAGTTGACAGGTTGTGTGATCTTGACCATATGACCGCATTCCAGTGTGTGACCCCCGTTGTTCATAGCTTGGTTGTGTATGTTTTAGTATTAAATACATATAGGCCTGTCTGCAGAAGTTTACCGGAACTGTGGTACACTGATAGAAAACCTCCTTTTTGCCCACAGAGAGGCGGCGTCAAGGGCCCTTTGTCACCGAAAGTTCTCACTAAACCCGAGTCAGAAGATGCCCGCGAGGTAGCGCTTATTGTAACAACTGTATTACATAATGCACTGTGAGCCCATTGTATTGGTTACATCATTTTGCCTCCCCTCCCGATGAAAAAGCTATCCTGCTGTAATAAATTTTAAGGAGTAGGAACCGATTTTCATTGACTCTAGAGCTGGGTGGGTGAAGGGGAATTAGGTGGTATGGTCGAATAGATGTTCATCCTCCAAAGGTCGATAACATTTGAAATTTGTGCTTTTTGCAGTTTTTTATACAATTACAGGATGTTTAGCGTCCCCACCGAGACTTGAACCTGGTTCCCCAACTTTGAGGTCGGCGGTCCTCTGCGGTGTAATAGTGCCCCAGGAGGAGGGTAGAGAAGGTGACTACGGCCACCCAAAAGAGGCTGCAGCGGTTCAACCGTGGAGCTCGGGTGCAAAAGACTTTGATTCCTGGAGGCTACGTTTGGGGAGCCTGCCCCTCCTCTTAACAGTTACTTCACGATCTGCAGGAACGCGTGTGTGGGTTAGTTCTAGGTCCCCCTAAGAGAGCGCGGTGAGGCAATGGAGTTCTACGTGTACTCAGCGGATCGCCTGTTCCAATCTCGGTAGGTTAATTCGCCGACTGCAGAGCTCTGTGCGAGCCGGTTGGTTTAAAGGTTCCAATTCTAGTAAAATTGTAGGGTGGGTTAATGCGCCGACCTTGGAGCTCTGTGTATGCCCGGGAAACTGCAATATCGAAGCCCGACAGGGTGGCGGTAGGTGTATAGCTAAATGTACCCTCACAAGTTGGAGGCGGGGCCGGGTCACCTGTAATTCCAAAAGAGCACTTCAAGCCACCCACATAGCTCCGCGGGGACCCGCTGCAGCGCCCAGCGAGCTGCCCCCGTGCCCCATTGTGAGCTGCGCATTTCAGTTTCATTTCAATCGTTGTTACTATCAGTGGGTCATAGAGGTACGCCCACCATCTTTTCAGATATACATTTTTTTCTGTGCTGACAGAAGGAGAAACTAGCAACTCTACCTGCATGGCACACTGCTAGGCTGCGTGATGGTAGTGTGGGGGAGGGGCGAGAGGCGAGAAGCTCGGGGGTAACATGACGCAGCGAGGTTTCATGGAACGGGCAGAGTGCAGGGAACACTCACCACAGACCAGCAGAATAAACTAGGCACCGCAAGGACAATATTTGTGAACAAAAGATTAAACAAGTAAGTATTGTAGATGCATTGTTTCTAAACCGAGGCATAACTATTTACTTTAAAAAATTTGGCGAGGTCACTATCGGCCTCAGTGGGATTAAACAATGAGCTATCGGCATTCAAACTGATTATCTACAGGTCATGTTGCACATCAGTCTTGTTGAGGCGTGGGAAATGTTCTTGGTGACAGTTACCCTCGAGCTATATAAACTTTTGAAATGGGTATCCTTGTGGGCAGTAGCATACCATTGATTGACTTCATACACAAATATATCAGCTTAAAGCACTATGTTTTGCGGTTATGACTGACATTCGGTGTTCTTTAAAATGCATCACTGAACGCCGAGATATTTTTAAAGCTCTCTCCTATCCGAAATTAATCCATAAAAGAAAATGAGTGACTGTCACATTTTAGACATACGAATGGTTGCCATACTAAAACTAAAACAAACTACCGTTTTTCATATAGACTGTGTGGAGTAAACCTCTTGGATTTTTATTTATTTTATTTTATGCGTTTTTATATAGCGCAGACTTTACCCAAAGGTGTCAGAGCGCTTCACAATAGGAACAGAACTGATGCATGAGAAGAACACTACAAGTGAACAAATTACAAAAGCAAACGTTAAGTTACATGAGGCAAAAATGACAATTGTGGGCAAACAAAATACAAGAGGTAGCAAACGGTGCAGTCCACTGGGTGTGCCTGGTGGGGTTAAGGGACAGACACTCTGAGGCCAAGGGGGGCTATAGGTTCTGGTTTCATTTACAATCTGAGAGGCCAGTAATGGCTTAATTCACCCACATGCTATGGGGCCATTTGTGGCACAAAACGTTTATCTCCCCGTCTTCCTCCATGTTCATTGTAAACTGTGTAGTCAGGCTCGCAGAGGGCGAGAGTGAGCGTGTGCCGAGGTTGATGCCCCTATTGCAAGGCAGCTTGACTGACCCCGCCCCGGGTGGTTGTATTCGGGAGTGTGATTTTCATGTCAGCTACTGCGGTACTGAGTGGGCTCAATTACGACATAGCAGTAATTGTAATTTTTGACATAATGTTGGTAATTATGTAATGTTTCCGAGATTCTGCAGCATGACTAAACATAGTCGGTCCGATTCCGAGCGTTGACTCACCCAGGGCTTTCGGTCTAGTTGTTCGTATTCCTAACGTAAGTCTTAGAGATAAATGAGGGATTTGTAAGAGCGTGCCTCGTTGGTGTGTGGGTACGGCACACTGCGTTTCGCTAGTAGCGGGCAGAACGGAACCACTTTGTGTTATGAAAACAGCTGTTTAATCAGTGGATAAAAATATAGAACCTGATGATAACATCTGTAGAGTACAAGGCTAGGACTGCGGAAATGTCTGGAGTGTTCTGTGGAACTTTCATATGGCTCGTGAGACAAGAGGAAAAGAAACCTGATTAGCGAGAGGGATGAGAGGACGAGACAGGAAAAGCATTGGCCGTGTGGTCGGGCCGTGCAATGAAATAATAAAAACAAGGTAGATAGTGGGAAGGGACGTGAGCCAGTGCTTTAAAAGTAATACAAAAGTGCAGGGATACTCGACATCTCATAGCACCTGAGAAGTACCCGTACTCTTTCACTAAAAGCATTGCACCCTTTCTAACACGAACGGCGGGAGGGAGGCCTACGAGGACAGGGGGGGGGCGGGAGAGGAACGGACGGCGGGAGGGGGCGGGAGAGGACACAGGGGGCGTGAGGGGGGAGGGGGGGCGGGAGAGAACACGAACGGCGGGAGGGAGGCGGGCTAGGACTGCGGAAATGTCTGGAGTGTTCTGTGGAACTTTCATATGGCTCGTGAGACAAGAGGAAAAGAAACCTGATTAGCGAGAGGGATGAGAGGACGAGACAGGAAAAGCATTGGCCGTGTGGTCGGGCCGTGCAATGAAATAATAAAAACAAGGTAGATAGTGGGAAGGGACGTGAGCCAGTGCTTTAAAAGTAATACAAAAGTGCAGGGATACTCGACATCTCATAGCACCTGAGAAGTACCCGTACTCTTTCACTAAAAGCATTGCACCCTTTCTAACACGAACGGCGGGAGGGAGGCCTACGAGGACAGGGGGGGGGCGGGAGAGGAACGGACGGCGGGAGGGGGCGGGAGAGGACACAGGGGGCGTGAGGGGGGAGGGGGGGCGGGAGAGAACACGAACGGCGGGAGGGAGGCGGGAAACGTGCCGGGGAAAAACATGCCCAGGACAGCAGCAATCACGGCCGGGCCGGACCAGACTCGGGGGCGTTCCCGGCGTCGCGTGACGTCGGCAAAAGCCAAAGAATCTCGGGAACGCCCCCGTGTCTGGTCCGGCATTGATGGACAGGCCCCTCGTCCAATGGCTAGGCTCCATTTATGGAGCTAGCCAATGGGACGGGGGGCGTGTTCCATAGTGCCTTACTGTACTCATTAGATTTCTCTGGAGGAGGAGCCTAACGGCTCCGCCCCCCAGCGAAACCTAATAACAAGCATTTACAATGCAATGGTTTTGCCTTTGTTAAAGTTAGAGCTATTGGCATTGCTCTTGACATTATTTTTATTTATGTTTTTTGTAAACATAAATAAATAATCTCTTGCCCCTCTTCATGAATGATGAGATTCTTTAAAAGATGTCGGTATTTGTCTAACAAGGTTCCTTTTAAAGTTAAACTGACTGCTTGGAGCTAAGGAGTGGGTGTTCCCCATTGAAGGCGATTCACTTCTGCGGTTCTGGGGAGAAGCCGTTCAATTACTGGTTGCAGGGCACCATTTATGTATTTTGTCATTTATGTTTCTGCTGCATGCAATGCTTAATTTGAACCAGTGGTTGACGGTGGGGCCCACAGGCTCATTTTTGCAGACCGGCACTTATTTTCTTGCATCAGACATTTACTGAGAGCAAGAGAGGGGAAAATTCACAAAAAGGAAAGAAGGAGGAAGAGAAAGAAAGAAAGAAAAACATTGCAAAGGGATAAAGCAGGAACCTGCAAGAGTTGCACTTTACAAATACTGACTAAGATACAGGGGGCGGGAGTGCCACGTGGTGGATTAGAGAGGCATGAGCTGGATTTAACACTACGAAGCCTTGGTATACACAAATTTCTTTGCGGCTTTCTGAATGGAGTTATTTGGAAAGGCAGGCAGGTAGGTGGCAGGCGTGGGGGTTGGGTTCATGCACAGGTGTGCACGCGCCTGCCCGTGTATAGTGACACCCACTGGATAATGTCCCGGTCAGCTGTGCAGGGAGGAGGAAACCCAGAAGGCTGTTGATGTGGAAGCTTATATGGACTCCATATTTCAGTTGCTAGACAGAATATTGTCAGATGGGGCAAATTAAATACAAATACTTTTGTTTTTTTGCTTGCACAGTATGAAATGCTCCACGTCACTCCTCCCATGGGGCCCCCGGATGTGCTGGTGAACAGTCCCGTGTCGGATGCTGGGGGCTGGGTGGATGTAAACAAGGAGACCCTGCAACACAAGAAGTATCCCAATGTGTTCGGAATTGGAGACTGCACCAACCTCCCAACATCGAAAACGGCGGCAGCTGTTGGTAATACTGAGCACTTATTAATCTTTTTAAAGTGTTGTTTTTACCTTTGTGGCCCACAGTCTGACACATTATGTGCAGAGCAAAGCATATCCACGCACAACCTGCCTATAGACGATTTGTTTATCTGTGGCAGCCATGCACGTGTCCTGGAACTGATAAAGATGGACGCAGGTTCTGAACTTGACGCCTTCCCTCTTCGCAGCACAGGGTGTACTTAACACTGAATGTTCTCATGTGACAGTGCAGAGACAATTTTTAAACGTCACCTGTTGTGTTTATTACAACTACTGTGACATCGTGGCTTTCGGGTTCATGTAGCAGAATGATCTTACTGAACATGTGCATGATATCAGATAATTCTGCGGCTGGCCTCGTGAGACCCCGCTGGTTCAAGAATATCAAATATGTGCCTTGATAATTTTTCGGAAGTAAGACTGTGGTTTCCTCTGCAAGTCTTTCTCCTGCTCGCACAGCAAACGAGTCAGTGACGTGGAAACGCCCCGTCCATCTTGACGTCACCTCGTTATACAACTCGCTTGGGTACAGCTGTCGCGCCTCTGCTATCACGCCGAGGAATCCAGGGTAGAGAAATCTAGGCTGAAAACGTTTTCTTGGCACCTTATCGGGTCGCGCGCTCAGCCTGTCTGCTGTGACATGGCAATTTCATGGGGCCTGGGCAGTGACACCTGCCTTTAAAAAGAAGCCAACAAACTTTGTGCTTACAACAATATCAAGAGGGCATAAGCGCTATACAAGCATCCAGCTCCCATAGTATCCCCCTCTTTTCCCGTTCCATAATTCAGCACAGCGCTTTGAAGCAGTATTAGTAATACACAACCACATGACCTAACAAAAACCGCGCTACTGCAACAAACATTCAGTTGTGTGCACCATAACGCAGGCGTAAGGCTTCATCAGCAGGTTTGCAAACACTCAAATCATATCTAAATGGAAATGAGGGCAAAGAGAGATACAATGCTTTGCCCAGTATCACACTGTGTGGTCAAGTGCTGGAGCCGGGAGTGTGAAAAGGATTGCCAGGTCCACATCTCGTCCAGGAGCGCCCTCCTGGGCCGTAACGCTGCCGTGCTAATCCGTATCTGAGACAGGATCACACCAATACATTCAGCCGCCCACGCCTCTTCCACCAGGATTCAAACTAACTACCACCACGGCAGGTGAAACGCAACAAGCGGGGCGAGGGGGTAGATCCGACCTATATTTCTGCCAGGCAAAAGCAGCCGAGAATTACGTACTTTCCACTCCCTCCGCTTGCATTCCCTCGACGTGGCCAAAATGCAGCTCTTCCCGAAAAAAAGATGTAATCCTTGGGGTAGGTTACGCTCCAAAGTCACTCACTAGTGCACACTCTCTAGTGCCATGCTCCACACAGCCTGACCGGCTTCCAGCACGGAGGTTCGAGGCAGACCACGTCGGGAGCTCACGCGACAGGTCCCTGGTGACTGCTCCACAGTGGGCGCATCCTTCCAGAGCGGCGCATCCCTGCCCGGCATGGCCTCACCTGGCCCCGGCCACGCCACCTGTCCAGACTCCAGTGGCCTGCGATGCCGCGTAAGGGTAGGTCGGAGGCAGACTGGTCCTCAGGGGGTGCACAGAGCCACCTTCACGGAGGGGCCCAGAGCCACCGGTTGGTCGTCCCAGCGGTCGAGGGAGGGGGGCGGGGGGGGCGCACTGCAGCCCGGAGAAGCCCAGATCAGCGCGGAGGGGGCCAGGCGTCGCCGCGCTCCGGCAGAGCAGTAAACGTGTCCCGATCTCTTCCCTCGGGTGACCTGCGGGCTCCGCGCATCCGAATGTGACCTCCAGACGCAGCCAGCAGAGGACCGGCCCTGGCACCGGCCCAGGTTGACAAAGGGCGCGGCTGGCTTGGCACTGCTCGCCTTGCCTTTGCACTCTCTCGCCCTCTCCCTCCCTCCGTCTCACCGCCCTCCCTTCCCCTTATCTGAATGTCAGCCCAGTGAGTGATCCGGGAAAACAAAGCTTTCCATTTTCATTTGCTCTGAAGGAGCTATTCAAGTGTAGCAAAAAAGGATCCGTGCCTCCCTCCCCGCACCCCCGGCCGCCCGGCTTATTAAAGGGGCCACTGATAGATTAGCAGGTCCGAGTTACAGATACAAAAACGCCGACTCTGTGCCGCTTTTGTGTACAGTGAAAACTCATTTACTTCTGCAGCCGAGCCTTTTTATTAACCCATTGAGAGCACGTGCAGCCGAGACACGCGGATACCTTTCCAGGGAAGGTCTGGTCGATACACCGCCTGCTGTGCGGGAAGAAACTTTACAGCACGGCTCCTCGGCGATAATGAAGCCGTCATCACTGAACACGCGGTGTTCTTTTCATCGCGCCTAGAACTCTGCGAAGTTTGATTTCGAACCCCTATGAACCCGAGAGAAAGTACGCACTGTACCGCTTTCTAAGCAGGGAAAGGCTGAGCCGGGATTTGAACCCGTGACCCGCCGGTTATAGGCCCCTCCGTCCAATTCCCTACAGTCCAATTCCCTACAGTGCCGGCAATGCCGGACCAGACACGGGGGCGTTCCCGGCGTCCCGTGACGTCGGCAAAAGCCAAAGAATGTCGGGAACGCCCCCGTGTCTGGTCCGGCATTGACGGACAGGCCCCTCGTCCAATGGCAAGGCTCCGTTTACGGAGCCAGCCAATCAACGACGAGGGCCGAACCAAAGCACCCTACGGTTCTCAACAGGATTTCGCCTGCGCGGAAAAGCTGCGCAGAGCGCAGCTTCCGCTAGGCAAAACCTAAAAAGGAGGTAGTAAAGAAAGGCAGAAAGCAAGAAGGGCAGAAATAAATAGTGGGTAGAAAAGAGAAGGAGTAGGTGAAGTGTAGAGAAAAAGAGGAAGAAAAGCGAGAAGACACTTAATGCAACAAGAGAATTAAATAGGAGAAAAGAGGATGAAATGGACAGAGGGGGGGGGGGGAAACGAGAGAAAGAAAGAGTGATAGAGAAGGCAAGATAAAAGCAATGGGTAAAAGTAACGGTAGGGTGATTGGCAGCAAGAGGGGGAAGTCAACGAATAAAAGAAGCAAGTGAATGAGTGCAACGAGGGTCACAGGAGGGCAGTAGTTGGGGAAACGTAGAAAATAAGTAGGTGAGGAGGGGAAGTTAGGGTATGCATGAAAAAGAACAGCAACATAATGTGTAGTACAATGCATTACAGAGCTATAATGTGAACAATTATATACTGGTAACATCTCAGACTATCCAGAATGTGCGGTGCTAGTACTGAGAGCTGGCGTGGCACTGGTACAGCGGTGTGTGGGTTTCTCTGCTGTAATATCAGGGGGTGGTGAGTGGCAGCACTGCAGAGCTGTGCAGTAGACCCAGTGCTGGAAGAAGAGGAGGTGACAGCTCTGGAGGGAGGTTTCCTCAGCAGCCCTGTGGCCAGAGCCTGACCTTTGGTGTGGGGTTGGGGTATTACACCTCCTAATGTATTATCTAGTAAGTAGTTGGGTACAGGTGCTTTTAAGCGGGTATAGTGGGATCTTCGTCGATTTCACCTGGAAGTTTTACATACACTCACAGACAAAAAAAACACATGCACTCACTCTCTCTCTCGTCTCTGTTTTGAAGGACTGAAAAAGTATTACCTATTTTGCAAATTATTGTGTTTTCAATACCCCTAACAGTCCGCCCTCCTCCCCCTCTCCCCTGCCTCTTAAGCCCCCCTCATTCCCTGCGTCTCATATAATAAATGTCAGTGTGATGCGCCAATATGAGTTGGGCTATCTAACGCTCACACCCACCAATCCTACTGAAGTAGAGCCGCGCCTGTCGCTCATCCACAGCCTGGAAAGGAAGAGAATCTGCTGGTCAGGACAGCAGGGCTCTAGACTGGCACGGAGTGTTCCTAACTCGTTTGCTACTGTTCGTTTCAGGCCACGGCCTGATGCTTCTTGTTGGCACGCACACTTTTATTTATTTGACCTACTTAAGAATAAATGGAGAAGGCACAAAACTCTTTTTTTCTCTGGAATGCTATCGTGATTGCCAAAAAAAATAGCAGTGTGCCTCGCGGTTAGAGATCAATTTATTAGAAATAGCTACATAGTTAGCATCTCCTAGTACAATGTGGCCTGGGCATTACATTTTCTTCCGATTAGGAAAGGACGGTATAAATTATTTCTTATAAGGTAGAATTGTAATCGTCGTAAATGACTAAGAATTGAATGCAAGTTATTACTCTGATGTTTACTTCATATAATTAGCAACATATCCTAACTCGTTTATTCGGTGTGCTATCATGCTGTGAATTAACTAATGCTTACATCAACGGTGAAAGGTGGAAACCCAGATGGTGTCTCTTTTCCCCAAAAAGTTTCTAGATTCAAATTTACAAAATTGTAATCTTGCTGAGGCAGTGGAGTAAGCAGGTAGGGCTGGGCCAGATTCTGAGATAGCGGCATATCAGCCATAGCCAGTCAAGGGAGCTGGCCCAGCCCTATATCTGCCCCACAGAGGACACCGGATTGTTCTAAAAACTAGACCTCCCTCCAGACCAGTCTTTACAACTCCAAAAAATATTTAGATGTGAAAGTGTTTGATGCTTACTTCCCTTAAAGCTCTGAAGCAGCTAACTGGATCGCACAAGTCAGTGTATGCATATTTTAAAACGAAACTAATCAGAACATGTTGTAAAGAAGGACCATTCAAGTGACAAGGATGGACAAATTATAACTGAACAGAGATAAAAGCTCCACAGGTAAGCAAGACATATGCGGGTTCCTTAACTGGCACTGGATTGCAATACATAATAAAATTATATGTAGAATGTCACCTTGCAAACATGAAAAGACCATCACATCCCTGGATATAAACTGATGTTTTTAGGTCTAGCTATAGACAACTCTGGCAGTTGAAGACTGCATGTCATCAATTCTTTCAAACACTAACAATAAGAAGTAGACAGAGAAAGAGAGTATGTTTTCTATCATCTGCCTTTGGCTTTGATGTCTTTTTCATGGTTTGCCGTTGTGCTAACATCAAGATCTTGGCATTCTCTGGATCGTTACATTGCCCCATTGTGCTTGGGGATGGCACATAGATAACTTATTTAATTAGTATCGAGCCAGTGTGCTCTCTGATGTATTTACTTTACTTTGCTGATACAAAAACATTGTGCTAGCTAGTTTATGGTTTCTTCATGAAGAAGTGTGTGTTGTTTGGATGAACAAAGCAAACACAAGGAGATGATGGAGAGAGTGCTGAACCTTTTCAAACACTCACTCCCAGTCACAGATTTGGGTTGAATCCATCATCAGTCTTTAGCTCAATTCGCCACCCCAGTTCAGACAAAGCTATATGCAAATCACTCTTGACCCTGTGCCTCATGGGAACAGTCCAGCCCGAACTGCCAAGCCATGTCTTCCTTGGACCAGAAACAAGCATCCTGGGATCGGTTTTGGGGTAACACCCCTCATCAGCCAGGCTAGCTTGAATCCAGTGGCAAAGTGAGCACTATCCATACCCTGCCAACTTAGGGCAAACAAAGAAAACACAAGGCACAAGGAGATGATGGGGCGGAGTGCTGAAAACTTTTCAAACACTCACCCCCAAAACCGGTCCCAGGATGCTTGTTTCCGGTTCAGGGAAGACCTGGCTTGACTGTTTGGACTGGACTGTTCCCATGAGGCACAGGGTCAAGACTGATTTGCATGTAGCTGGGTCTGAACTGAGATGGCAAAGTGAGATAAAAAAAACGATGATGGATTCAACCCAGATCTGTGACTGACGGCGAGTGTCTGAAAGGTTTCAGTGCTCCGTCCATCATCTCCTTGTGTTTGGTCTGTTTGCCATAAGTTGGATGGGTATGCCCAGTCGTGGGTCCCTTGCTCACTTTGCCACTGGATTCAAGGTAGCCTGGCTGATGAGGTGTTTTACCCCAAAACCGGTCCCAGGATGCTTGTTTCCGGTTCATGGAAGACCTGGCATTGCAGTTCAGACTGGACTGTTCCAATGAGGCACAGGGTGAAAACTGATTTGCATATAGCTAGGTCTGAACTGAGGTGACAAAGTGAGCTAAAGAACGATGATGGATTCAACCCAGATCTGTGACTGGGGGCGAGTGTCTGAAAAGTTTCAGTGCTCCGCCCATCATCTCCTTGGGTTTGTTTTGTTTGCCCCAAGTTGGCAATGTAGGAGGGTATAATCTGCTTACAATGGTTACCCCCACTTTTTGATGGTGTTTCACTGTTTTTCGACTTTAGTCTGGCTGGGGCCCTGCTAACCAGGACCCCAGTCTAGCTGCTTCCTCTCTAAATTGATTCCATGTACAATAGGTACACTCCAGTTTAGTTACTGAGGTACCCTTGTAAGTCACTAGTATATGGTACACTAGGTACTAAGGGCATAGGTACCCAAGAGGCCTACCAGAGGCTGAAGCATGTATTTTGCCACCCATGGGAAGTTTTCCAAAATGGCATCACGGGAATGCTACTGCAGCCTGGGTAAGGTGGTGCATGCACCCCTTACTAAGATATAGGTTACCTATATCTACCTTTAATCACTGACACATATAAACCTATCAGTTACTTCTATGGCAGGCCTTATCAATCCTAAAGGCAGAGTGCTTGGTTTTGTGTGAGAGGGTGCCCATGCATGAGCTGGGCCCCTCTGCAGCTTTCGGAGCCTACTCTCTGAGACTGTCCTGTGATGCAGCCAAACCATATACTCTTAAGTGCATTATATACTTTGCGGTAAATGCTAACTTTGGAATGGCTGCATGGAAACATATTGTGGTTGGTGTCAAACACTTGGAATCCTACCCCCCCCCCCCGCCAGTCGTGGCGGCGAGGGTAGAATTCCACCCTTCTAGAGGGAGAGACATGTACACACTGGTCTAACCGGTAATAGTTTAAAAGAGCCCTGGCATCACAAAATGGATGCTGCAGCCACAGACACGAGTCTGGCCTCCTGCTGCTGACCGAAACTCTGACAATAGGTTTCCTATCACAGGGAGGTGTAACCACCTCCCAGACAGGCTTTTGTGTATTGGGGCTGGGTGGCTGCACTCTGAGAGTGCTTTGAAGTAAGCACTGGGGGCACATTTGGTATCCCTGTGCATAGCCCAGTTCAAACCGGTTGCAAGGGCTACCAGCCCCTGCTCTGGTGCGAAACTGGACAAAGGAAATGGGTGTAGCCACCACTCTTTCCAGACCCTCCCATAGGTGGGTTCCCAGAGTATGTCCAACCCCTTTTCTTAGTATAAGTAAGGGAACCCTGGCAACAGGACTTTAGATTGCACCTGGATGAAACTCTAAAACTGAATCCTGGAACTTCGACGCTCTACTAAAGACTAGAGGACGGAAGAATCTCCCTTGGGGTCAAGGAGTGACTCCCCTGCTCAAGCAGGCACCAACGTAGCATTTGCTGGTCTGCATCACCGAAGCTCCCGCCGGACTCCGAAGTATTTGCTGCCCAGGAAGAGGATTTTCAGACTTCTCAAAGGCCGACCCGAGTCCCCAGGAAAGCTGAGACCCGTAGCCCTCACGAGTGACGTGGAACCAAAACCCCTGGACACCGTGCACATTTGCTAGTGCATTGACTTCCCGAGCTTTCCTGAAGTTGTGATTTGGGTTACTTGTAGCCCAAGCCCCAAATATCATCTGCACTGAAGATTGTAGGCCTACACTCTACAAGTGTTCTGTGAGCCCGCTTCTTGCATTTCCCCTTGAGGCACCTTTGCGATCCCTGGTCCGTCGACTGGTGGGTCCCCTCGAAAGTAACTCTACTATTCCTTGGGCTTCTCTGGTTGCTCCAGACGTGCCCTGGCTCCCTACCAAGTGGTGAGTCCCTCAGTCCTTGCTGGTCTGCACCGAAGCCTATCTCTGCTTTCTGCGTGGGTTGCTGTTGACAAGGCTTGTTGGGTCCAATCCAGAAACCGACACCGCAGCACTCAACATCCTTCGTGGGACACCTCGAATCCCGAACCTGGTTGTCTACGCCTCCTGGTCCTCGTGGCTGAAGAGTCAGGCTTCACCTTCTTCACCTGAAATCACCTGACATCGGTGGGCATTCAACTATCGTGCCCCTGGTCACTGGCAAGTGACCCAGACTCTGTCCCCTCTGCTTTCAGGTTCTTCTCCTCTTTGATCCAGGCTTGGATCACACCAGACACTTTCCACTTGGACGCCAGCAGCACTTTGCAGCAGATCGCCATTGAAAACGATGACGAAACCCGACACCACAAGACACCTATGCACCAGGCTTCCCTGGGTGAGGTAACTCAAGTACTCCGGTGCTCCCGTGGGTGTTGACTCTAGAACCCTCTAGTTCTAAAGGGGTGTGCTCCAAGTCCTCTTCTAAGTGTCCTTTATCTTTAAAATTCCAACTGTGACTTTCCCCATAGAGGTGAATGGTGATTCATGGCTGTGTTTAGACACTGCACGCGTCCCCCGTGGGTCCCCTGTGTCACTATCTTGGGTGGTGCCTAGTGGCCCCAGCCTTTCTACAGGCTCTAGGCCTTGTCTCTATGCAAGTCGTGGTTCTTATACCACTTTCTTAATATATGGTTTGGTACGCCCCTAGGGCTCAACGTATATTGTGCTAATTTACTGTGTGTTAATAAGTTTATTGAATGTACTTTTGCCTCTAGCCTCATAAAGAGACTAGTGGGATGTGTTTAGAATAAATACATATATTTTATATATATATACCTGGTGTGGTTCTCCTTTCATTTGGTCATTCACGAGATTATAGACTGGTAAAACAAGCTGCTTCACATTCCTCCAAGAGTTAGCCTGAAGGCTGCTCTCCACAGCTACCACTAGGATAGCTTTCTATATAGGTTGTCTTTAACCTACCATCAATAAGGGTCGTTTGGACTGGTGCAAGGTGCCCACTAGAATAGTGGACAGCATATGCCAGGCCAACTTCTCACAGGCAAGGTATGTCCAGATGTGGGCTCTTGCTCACTTTGCCACTGGATTCAAGCTAGCCTGGCTGATGAGGTATATTAACCCGAACCCTGTCCATAGGATGCTTGTTTCTGGTTCAGGGAAGACCTGTCTTGGCAGTTCGGGCTGGACTGTTCCCATGAAGCACAGGGTCAAAAGACTGATTTGCATATAGCTGGGTCTGAACTGAGGTGGCGAACTGAACTAAAGAGCGATGATGGATTCAACCCAGATCTGTGACTGGGGGTGAGTGTCTGAAAAGTTTCAGCGCTCCGTCCATCATCTCCTTGTGTTTGCTGTTATTTAGATGCCTTAGCCTGTCATACAGTGGCAATGCTATTCACTAATTATTCATGCATATTCACTGTCTTACTCTGCTATCATGATAATGTTGGGCCTGTCATACAGTGGCAATGCTATTCACTAATTATTCATGCATATTCACTGTCTTACTCTGCTATCATGATAATGTAGGGCTTCTTGAGGAGGGGTTTGACTTCGGCGCATTTCAAGTCGTCATGGAACGTGCCTGTTTCGAGGGCGCAGGTGGTGCCCTGGTAGTGTCATCTTAATAGGGTGGGGTAGGAAGCTGTGATGAAGCATGCCATATTACGTGGGTGAGGCTTCTTTATCCAGAAAAACGTTCTGGAGCGGTGGGGAAATGTCAATACTGGGGTGCACTGAGTAAACATTGTGTGGGCCTCAGCACTGAAATAGTAATGGGTACTGCTTTCAGAATTAGGATACATTCTTAGGCCACAGATAGTGCTTAAAGCGTGGGAACTGTCCAGATTCCCAGTCACCCGTGCAAATGATCATGCCTCTGTCCGATAAAAGGCAGCAGTATCCGCACATTCACCAATGGGCTGTACCATGCGTCACTGGTCGCCCTTTAAAGATAATCTATTTTATTTTGACTAAGTCGTGTCATGGCTGTGAACAGCTGGGGGTCATGCGTAGCACAGCAGGAACGTCAAGCTTGTCCACCACAACCAGTAGTCCATCAAGAGAAACAACCCCCATGGACTGTAACTTTGCAAGTTTCTAAGCAGAGATAAATGGAGACTTTAAAGGGTTTTCAACCTCCTCCTGCTCTGGATCTATGCAAAATATGCATAACTAAATATGCTCTGTGGCAAATGCCAGATATATGTTTCGATTTGTGAAAGAACACTAATAATAATCATTCTTATAGCACATATTCCTAACAAAATATGTGCAACTTAATAATAAATGTTTATTTCTAGCCAATGCAACCCATTTTATAAATCTTAGAATAAAGAAACTGTGTGTTCAAACCTGCAAAGTTTCAAAGTTATGCTGAGCAGGTTGCTTGTGACTGTTAAAAGTGGTGCATGATTTACTCAACTCAGTTGTTTAAATAAGGTTGCAAATTGCAACCCACTGTTGGAATACAGATCTCTGCAACATAAGCATTCACCTACTGAGCTGCTGTGCAATAACACAAATCTATGGCCCTGACTTACACGCTAGGCACTGCAGCAGGCACATTAACCCTATGCGCTTTTTTATGTTTCAAACCTGATTGTATGATTCACATATATCATTCCAGCAAATGCATTAACCTGCAGAGTATGTTTATCATTAGGTGCGAAACGTGTTGGCTCCACAGGCCTGTCTGTTCACTTACCCCCCACCCTAGCTTAAACTGTAATATGTTTATAACCAATTAAGTAAGCCAGACAAGGTTTTATTGGAATGTTTTTAACGTGAAGCCATTTTTTCTGGGGGTGAGAGCTCGAAGAACAGATAATACAAAGGATGGTTGTAACTGACTCCGCCCCTCGCGACTCCATTCCCAGTCTGTGCTCCCGGAATAAAGAAGGGTTTCCATTTCCCGCCACGCCTGGGTGCGTTTCCCACTATGGGAATATCAGGGGTGATGGGGCCACGGTTGGGGTATTTTGATCTCTATGCGCTTGTTTCTCCCATACTTACCTCCCCCACCATCGCCCCTACCCGCTGTTTGTTATTTCTGGCCCACACCCCACGCGCTCCTGTGTGCAGCAGTGTTCCTGGCACACAGAAGCCCCTGTCCCCATCTCAGAGACCCACTTAGTCTGAAACTCCACACCTTTAGGAAATACACGTGACCTCTGACCCTTCCAAAGTGGGACTACTGTTATTTGTTTTCAGTCCCAGCCTACATTCGAGCCGCGCAGTCAGCATGCAACTGCGCACTGTGTCCAAGTTCAGAGTACAGAGAATGTGCCGCGTGTGTGTACTTTAAAAGCCAGCAGTATACAGGATCGCCGCGCGCCTTTATACAAATGATCCCCCCCTCCCGCACAGTCCCACGCAGTGCGCACCCTGTACAAATAATCACGCAAGCATTGCGCACTATTCAAAGGATCACACCGCGTGCAGTTCCCACAAAAAAACACAAATTGTGCGGTGCTGGTAACGTGTAGTACGCACAGTACTGTGATCGCACTGTACAGAGCGCAACGAGTTTGGTGCAGGGATTTGCGCAGCGCAGAGAGAATGTGCGGTGCGCAGCATCCTGATCATACATACACCTGTTTTGCCTCCACGACGGAACACGAACACTCCGGCCAGATTTACAAGCCCCTTGCGCCACTTTTACGTCACTTTTAACCTGGGAAAAGTGACGCAACAGTGGCGCACGGGGCTTGTAAATCTGCCCCTAAATGCCCCGCCAGGTAAATCCGCATCGACCCTTTTTGGAATCTCTCGCACCCTTGAAAACTGCAAAGCTCGCGCCCCCCTGGAAGCCTCGTCAGTCAACCCTCCTTCGCTTCGGGGTGCTAGGGCAGGGCTGTGGAGCGGGCTCTGCGCTGTCTTCCAAGCGCTAGAAATGCCCCGCGCCGCCATTTGCGCAATAAGACAGTCCTTCCCCACCAGTGCTAGCTTACCATGCCAGCAGCTGCCCAGGTCCGGCAAGTCCTTGCGTCGAGGGTCTGAAGGCGCCCGACGTGCGTTTCGGCTGTTTCTAGGCGCTGCAGATGGTGCCTTGTCCGGAGCCGCATGCGTAGGCCCGTGCGTCGGATTGCGAAAGGCACGGCACGGCGCTCTTGGACCGAGAGGGGCTGTGCTGCCGCTGGCGCTTCGCACATCTGCACGCGCTCTCGACGTCCTCTCAAGTAAACTTGGCCTCATCGTCGCTGAACTTCCTGTTATTAGCTCGCGCATTCCTGCTGCAGCAGCGCCGCGATTCCCAGCCGTCCCAAGGGCCCCCCACTCCTTGGCTGAGTGTCCCCCTCAGCCCACCACCGCGCCCGGCAGGCCCCTGGGGTGCCGCGGGCCTTGGGGTGGGCAGTGTGACCAAAGGGCAGCTCCCAGGGCGAGGTGGAAAGACACCCTCCAATAGATAGGAGGGCCAGGGAAGAGCCTACGTTATTCATCAAAGCGAGGGCGGGCAGTGAGAGCCCCGGAGGGCCCGGCAGGACTCGCTGGAGTCAGGGAGCTGTAATCACTCGTCCAAGTAGGCTAGAGCCCGGCCACGTCGACGGAGAGCAGCGGAGGGACCGACACGCCGTCTGGGAGCGGGGTCCATAAGGCTCGACCTAATCTAGCGGGAATGTGGGGGGTTTAAGCCATACCTCCGGGAGAGCAGGGCTCCGTGTCACATGACGTAAAACAGAGGGCAGGAGGCACGTTTTAGGAGTAACTATGGGCGACACCAGACTTCACAGGATCCTGTGAGGGCCCAGTCAGATCTCGTGATTGCAGTGGATGGAGCCTGAGAGCCCCGAAGGTCTACTTCTGAGTTTATGAGGCCCAAGCAGATCTGGTACCAGCAGAGCCCCTGGCCAGACCTCCTGCGGACACGAAAGCCTGGCCAGAGTTCTTGAGAGTCCCTAAGATGAAGCCAGACATCGATGAAGTCACTGAAGGTCTTGTCAGACCACTGAGTGACCCTGAGCCGGATCAAAGTCTTAGGAGCCACCGAGGTCAGTTCAGATGTCTAAGGAGCACCCGTGGTCCAGCCAAAGAGCCAGCGCTCCGAGGCAGCCAAGCCTTCTAAGAGGCATGGTGTCCAGCTAGACATACAGAGGGCTTTATCAGAGCTCAGGCAAACCACAGTGAGCCCACAAGAGCGAATTCAGACTTCAGACAAGCCCCTACGGGCAAACCACGTTTCCCGCAGGCCCCTGAGGGCCAGCACAGACTTCACAAGAGCCCTGGGGCTCTTCCCAGCGACTTTCAACTTTGGAGTCAGGTCTGGTATCAGATTTACACACAAAACATTTCCTCTGAGTGCTAAAGATAATTTGTTCCAGAAAGAGGCCACCATGAAGGCACAGGGATTCAGGAACGAGTGAAAATAGGGTGCAGAAGAGGAAAGAGATGAGGTGCAAGATATACGGATGGACGAGATGTGGTGAAAAATATGGTGTACATGTCTAACAGAAGTGAGTTAGACACTCTGAAGGCCACTATGTCTCCCACAGGCCTCAGTAATGTTTAATTCAGTCTCACAATTTCAGAACTGAAACACGTTCAATATTATTTACTTACAACAAAATCATTGTTGTTACTCATTCATGTTACACAGCTGACAACCATTGACAAAGTCAATAGTATTGGACAGTTTTAGGTGTAGGTCAGTTACTGTGTTATATATCTGGATGCAATAATAGAAAGATCAGGTAGGATTCAACATACTGATTGGGTGGCATCACAAGAATTTAGTTTACATGTTTGAGCCAGGCCCATAGCCACACAAAGTCCACACCCCTCCCAAAGCCCCCCCCCCCACTCTTTTCATCCCACTTAAAGCCGTGCATGCGTGTTCGAGCTACATCCAATCAAGCTGGCCTTTTAGCAGCAGCATAGCCAGTGTGCCATGGGCCCCAGTGCAAGGAAGGAAATGGGCCCCCTGGCTGCTGCATTAATTACAAAAATTCAGCAATAATCAGGGTTTAACTGGGCCATCAGGTCTCTAGGCCCTGGCCCTACAGCCCCTGTGTTGTGTAGCTCCCACTAATCCGTAGGATCTTCATGTTTGTGGACAACATAAACTTTGGGTGAGGTGCCTAGACTGATCCCAAGCACCCTCGCAGTATATGTTGGCCTAGAGACCAGCTAGCTCACAGTGCCACCCAAAGCCCCCCTAACCAGGTAGCAAATGGTTTCTGGCAACTACTGAACATGACAACCCTGACTTCTGAGGGATCAGGGTAACAGATCAGAACCCTTCCACTCAGTCACTCGTGCACGGTTGATCTCAGAGAAATATACAGAGAATACACACTGTGACGTTTTCAATATATTTAATGAACCAACGTTATTCTTGTATAGAATATATGTGCTGCGATAATCAGTAGACAGAAACAGATACAAGTGATTTTAAGCACCAAAACAATAAATAGCAGATACAGTTCCACCATGGTGCTAAGACAGTGTGTATATGCAAGCATATAAAACAAGGTAGTAATCAAGCAAGGAACAGAACCTTGTCCGGAGACTAGGCGGACCTACTTTTACATATCCGGAACGCCAGTATTGACTATTTTTATATTATCTGGCTCATGGAATGTACTAAGCCATAGAAGGAATACCCTGTATGGAATCTCCTTATTTATCATATAAGTGCTTTCAAACTTTCTTCTCCGTGAAATGTTCCTGTATTACTAAATTACAGCATCGCAGACCTTCATCGAAATGATTTACATATCAAGAATATTGATATCATAAAGAAACATACAACATAAAATCCTTTTAATCACAAGTATTGGGGAAAAAAGCTCCATATAGTTAAGAAGTACCAGCTCCACAATACGTAGACAGCCGGTCCTTACTAATACAGGAATCTGTGGCTCGATTCCCAGAAGAAGGCGCTGTTATAGCGCCGAAACGCGTGTCGGAATTAATCCTAATCTCGCCACATTACTGTTTATTGGATTAGATAAAGATATCCCCCTACTTTTAACTGTGATCTAGATTGATTGTATATTTTGTGTTTAAAATTAATTGCTGAATTTATTGTGTTTTTACTTTCCTCATTTTTTATAAACATAGACCTTTTTTATACATTTTTCTTGCTTGACATTGCATTTTCTCTGCTTTGGAATGACAATCGACCTTTGTGCCGCTCGTGGGTGCCGCTTCGTGCGTCTGGAGAAGTGCTGTCTTCGGTGGGGCTGCTGTTGTGTTGCGGGGTGAGAAGGGCACTGAGCCGGCTGCATTGAACGCCGCAGGGACTCAAACTACCAGGAGTCCCTGCGTGACCTGTAACACCTGGTCCGCGTTCGCCGCTCAGCCCCGCCCATTGGTCACCGCACAGTCTTAATGGCCCTGCATTCCCCTCTTCATGGGAAATCGACCTTTGTGCCGCTCGTGGAGGAGCCCAGCTGCTTGTGACTCTGTGGAGGTGGACTGAGGAGGACTGACTTTCCGCCTTTGTGCACCCACTGCGCGGGTGCCGCTTCGTGCGTCTGGGGAAGTGCTGTCTTCGGTGGGGCTGCTGATGTGCTGCGGGGTGAAAAGGGCACTGAGCGGGCTGCATTGAACGCCGCAGGGACTCAAACTACCAGGAGTCCCTGCGTGACCTGTAACACCCGGTCCGCGTTCGCCGCTCAGCCCCGCCCATTGGTCACCGCAGAGTCTTAATCGCCCTGCATTTCCCTCTTCACGGGAAATCGACCTTTGTGCCGCTCGTGGAGGAGCCCAGCTGTTTGTGTCTCTGTGGAGGTGGACTGAGGAGGACTGACTTTACGCCTTGCAGCACCCGCTGCGCGGGTGCCGCTTCGTGCGTCTGGGGAAGTGCTGTCTTCGGTGGGGCTGCTGTTGTGCTGCGGGGTGAGAAGGGCACTGAGCCGGCTGCACTGAACGCCGCAGGGACTCAAACTACCAGGAGTCCCTGCGTGACCTGTAACACCTGGTCCACGTTCGCCGCTCAGCCCGCCCATTGGATACCGTGTGCTCTTCATAACTGATCACGGCCCCCCGGCGCGGGATCGCGCAGGAGTGCGCCGGGCTAAGGGCGGGCCGTCTGTGGAGGTCCGGGGCTGAACGGGACTGGGCTGGGCCACCCCCCTAAGGTTTGGTCTTCACTGGATTCTGGAATTCTTACCACAATTGCTTGTCTGTTACCTGTATGTCTAGTAGTTGGCCAGTTTTCATCTACTAGTGGGATTCCCTATGCCAATGACAACACGTTCTGGTAAAAGCATGAGGGGGGGGGGCGGCATAAGTGGCACCATGGACCAGTTTATTACACGTGCATTTTCGGTCCTTGAGAAAGAGATTGCCATTACTGAACGTCGTCTTTCTCGCGAACCTCTTGCCCTCAAACGCTCATCCCAGGGGCACCTGGCATTAGTTTCCTCCCCAGTACATATCGCCGTGCCTTTAGATACTGTCACTTCTGGTTCTGACTGCCCAAGAGTAAATGCCATAAGGGCTAGCATTGATAGGCTCTCTACTATAGAGCAGTGCAAGCGCGCAGCCTCCGTGCATGAACTGTTGCTTGCTGAGCCACCAGTGTCTTCTGCTCCCCTGTGTATCCCTGTTCCCCAAGAGGGTTCTCTTCCCCACTCGGTGGTAGCAGCCGTTAAAGTAGTTGGAGTAGCGCCCTCTAAAAGAAAACGTATTATAAGTCCTCGCAAGGGTAGCCAACTAAAACCCCTAAGAAGTCGAGAAGATATTGCATCAGGGGGTGTGCGAAATCTAAGGGGCCGGGGGCGAGACAGATTCCGTCAGGCCTCAAAGGGTGTTCGGGAGAGCAGACAAATGTCAATTATCAATCTACTCCCACTGCAGGTACCTTACTTGAGGTTCCCTCCATTGCCAAGATTGAGCAATTAATGAAATCCCTGATTCTCCCGGTTCTTGAGAAAGTAAACGGGTTGTCGGAGCGGCTGGACAGGTTTGAGCAGGCCACTCTTGACAACTTTTTCTCCCTCAAGTCCTTAATTAAACTTCATTCTAAAATTCGGGCGGATGGGTTTGCGGGGGAATACCTTTCACCAGGCAATACATATAGATGCTAATGCTCCTACTATCACATCAGGGGAGGCTCCCGGGGCTACTGAGGTGAATGCATCTACCTCGTCCACAGTGGGTACACATGGGGATCTTGTGAGTGCAGGGTCTGTTGACATGGGTGCTTCTGCTCAACCTAAAGTCCCAACGAGCTGTAACAACACCTCAAAGTTGGCTAAAGGGCCTACAGGTCCCGGCAATAGTCGTCCTGCCCAAAGCAAGAGTTCTAACAACAGTAAGGGAGGTAATGGGGCTAAGACTGGTAATGCAATCACCCCTTCTAAATCGCAGACAGTGGAAGAGACAGGAGCAACTATCATTCCCAAAGTTAATTTACCCCCGACTGCCAGCCTTTTGTAGCTGTACTTACTGGGGTCCCCATGCTTCAGTTGGGTAAACACGAATCGTACAATTAACTTAAAAACAAAACTATGTTTTGGCTTAGGGAAAATAGACCTCTGCCCAGTTCATTTGATGGCCGGGTTCTCCACTAGACGGGTTAGCTGGGTTGGCACTAGGCCTAAGGATCTAAGGGGAGATTGTATTCTTGTCAACTTTAAAGACGCCAGGGTAGCTAGGTTTATTTGTAATCAATATTTCAGCGAAGGTAGCTCAGGTATTAGCATTCGCGAGCTTAGCTACTTTAATCCCCATTTAGCAAATTCATGGCTTGCCAGCCCTCCAACTTGGGGGGGAAGGGACAACGGACTTTTTCATCATGACTTTTCTCCCCCAAGATCGTTTAGACAGAATACAGGCCTAAGCCCCTACTGGCCGGGGTGGGGCTGTTGACTTGATGTTTACCAACCTGCCAAGACGCTACCTGTTGTAGCCGTTACATCTGGGAGTTGTAATATGATTATGCCTGGGGATGCACTTGGGTCCTTCCACCCTCCTGAACTCTCTACCCCTCCTTCCCCTGGTGTCCTGCACGGGGTCACACTTGGTTGCTCCCTTCCTGTTAATCATTGTGCACTGTCGGTGTCGGAGGGCCTACTAATGGATCCCTGTTCTGGCCTCAACATGCCCACACTGCGACCCCATGGAGGGCGAGTCATATCCAATAGCCACTTGAGGATTGTTAGTTGGAATATAGCGGGCATCTCCAGAAATTTAGATCTCCCAGACTGGAACATCTTTATTGAGTCTTTTGGGATATGTATTTTCCAAGAGACCTGGTGTCTGGAGCCATGCCATAAAGTTGGTTACACTACTTACTTTGTTCCAGCTATCGCCTCTTCCACAGGGAGAGGACGCCCCTCTGGCGGCCTGCTCATCTAGGTTAGTATTTCTTTGGGCTTTCAGATTAGTCATAGAGAATCCAAGTCTCCTGAGATTTTTAACATCTATGTTAGAGGCACCAAAGGGGGCTTGCCATCCCCAACCCTATCGGGGCTCGAAGATGAACTTAGTTAGTGCAGTTTTGATATGTATGTCATGCTCGCCGGGGACTTTAATTGTACTTTTGAGCCCCTCGCGGCAGATGACATTCTGGGTATCTCAGATGAGGACGCCAGGAGGGGCATCCCCATTATCAATAGCGCCTATTAAGAGGTGGTCCCAACGGGCTAGGCAGCTTAATGCCCTAACATTGGAGTTTGGTCTGAGGGCAGTGAATACAAGAACATCTTCGGACCCTTGTGGAGCCCATACGTACAACAGGGTAGACCATTCATCTAGAATAGCCTACATCTTGTTGGACTTTAAGCTCTGGGCCCAACTGGGGGATATGGCAGTCCTTCCAACTATGGACAGTGATCACAACCCACTCTCTTTGTCCCTGACCCCTTTGTGGTCGGTGTGCAAAGGCCCACAGGAAACGTCTGTGCTGCGAACAACTGACGAAGTTTGTCCTTCGAACTGTGGGAGGCGCCTGAAATGGCACAAGGTTGCCCTGAATGAGGGGAAGGTTCTGGAAATAGGATCGATCATGGCTAAGGCTTTGAGCAGGCTGGAAACCACCAGCTTGGACCATCATGAGGTATCTTCTCTTTTCTGTGACACTACTAAAGCCCTGGGTGAGTTATTTTTAACACAAAGCCGGGGCGCTCCCGTTAGTGAGCGTAGGCGACCCAAGGGCGATCCGGGGTGGTATTCCAAGAATTGTCGGAGGGCGATAAGGGACCTAATTGAAGCAGTTAAAAGCAAGGGATGTGAGCTGATTCGTGCTGCCAGGAAGGAGTACAGGCACGCCATCAGCGTGGCAGGGTATGATCAGACGTGAGTCCCTTGCTCACTTTGCCACTGGATTCAAGCAAGCCAGGCTGAAGACGGCTGGAATGCCAGAAACCGGTCCTCGGAAGATTGTTTCCGGTCCAGGGAAGGCATGGCTTGGCAGTTCGGGCTGGACTGTTCCCATGAGGCACAGGGTCAGACTGATTTGCATATAGCCATGTCTGAACTGGGGTGGCAGAGTGGGCTAAGGAACGGTGATGGATTAAACCCAGATCTTTTGACTGGGTGTGAGTGTTTGATTGGTTCAGATGCTCCGTCCATTACCACCCCCTTTTGTACCGCTTTTGGCCGCCATAAGTGTGGCATGGTATGCTCAGACGTGAGTCCCTTGCTCACTTTGCCACTGGATTCAAGCAAGCCGGGCTGAAGACGGCTGGAATGCCAGAAACCGGTCCTCGGAAGCTTGTTTCCGGTCCAGGGACGGCATGGCTTGGCAGTTCGGGCTGGACTGTTCCCATGAGGCACAGGGTCAGACTGATTTGCATATAGCCATGTCTGAACTGGGGTGGCAGAGTGGGCTAAAGAACGGTGATGGATTAAACCCAGATCTTTTGACTGGGTGCGAGTGTTTGATTGGTTCAGATGCTCCGTCCATTACCACCCCCTTTTGTACCACTTTTGGCTGCCATAAGTGTGGCAGGGTATGCTCAGACGTGAGTCCTTTGCTCACTTTGACACTGGATTCAAGCAAGCCGGGCTGAAGACGGCTGGAATGCCAGAAACCGGTCCTCGGAAGCTTGTTTCCGGTCCAGGGAAGGCATGGTTTGGCAGTTCGGGCTGGACTGTTCCCATGAGGCACAGGGTCAGACTGATTTGCATATAGCCATGTCTGAACTGGGGTGGCAGAGTGGGCTAATGAACGGTGATGGATTAAACCCAGATCTTTTGACTGAGTGTGAGTGTTTGATTGGTTCAGATGCTCCGTCTATTACCCCCCATTTTGTACCGCTTTTGGCCGCCATAAGTGTGGCAGGGTAGGCTCAGACGTGAGTCCCTTGCTCACTTTGCCACTGGATTCAAGCAAGCCGGGCTGAAGACGGCTGGAATGCCAGAAACCGGTCCTCGGAAGCTTGTTTCCGGTCCAGGGAAGGCATGGCTTGGCAGTTCGGGCTGGACTGTTCCCATGAGGCACAGGGTCAGACTGATTTGCATATAGCCATGTCTGAACTGGGGTGGCAGAGTGGGCTAAAGAACGGTGATGGATTAAACCCAGATCTTTTGACTGGGTGCGAGTGTTTGATTGGTTCAGATGCTCCGTCCATTACCACCCCCTTTTGTACCGCTTTTGGCTGCCATAAGTGTGGCAGGGTATGCTCAGACATGAGGCCTTTGCTCACTTTGACACTGGATTCAAGCAAGCCGGGCTGAAGACGGCTGGAATGCCAGAAACCGGTCCTCGGAAGCTTGTTTCCTGTCCAGGGACGGCATGGCTTGGCAGTTCGGGCTGGACTGTTCCCATGAGGCACAGGGTCAGACTGATTTGCATATAGCCATGTCTGAACTGGGGTGGCAGAGTGGGCTAAAGAACGGTGATGGATTAAACCCAGATCTTTTGACTGGGTGCGAGTGTTTGATTGGTTCAGATGCTCCGTCCATTACCACCCCCTTTTGTACCACTTTTGGCTGCCATAAGTGTGGCAGGGTATGCTCAGACATGAGTCCTTTGCTCACTTTGACACTGGATTCAAGTAAGCCAGGCTGAAGACGGCTGGAATGCCAGAAACCGGTCCTCGGAAGCTTGTTTCCGGTCCAGGGAAGGCATGGTTTGGCAGTTCGGGCTGGACTGTTCCCATGAGGCACAGGGTCAGACTGATTTGCATATAGCCATGTCTGAACTGGGGTGGCAGAGTGGGCTAATGAACAGTGATGGATTAAACCCAGATCTTTTGACTGAGTGTGAGTGTTTGATTGGTTCAGATGCTCCGTCTATTACCCCCCATTTTGTACCGCTTTTGGCCGCCATAAGTGTGGCAGGGTATGCTCAGACGTGCGTCCCTTGCTCACTTTGCCACTGGATTCAAGCAAGCCGGGCTGATGACGGCTGGAATGCCAGAAACCGGTCCTCGGAAGCTTGTTTCCGGTCCAGGGAAGTCATGGCTTGGCAGTTCGGGTTGGACTGTTCCCATGAGGCACAGGGTCAGACTGATTTGCATATAGCCATGTCTGAACTGGGGTGGCAGAGTGGGCTAAAGAACGGTGATGGATTAAACCCAGATCTTTTGATCGGGTGTGAGTGTTTGATTGGTTCAGATGCTCCATCCATTACCACCCCCTTTTGTACCGCTTTTGGCCGCCATAAGTGTGGCAGGGTATGCTCAGACGTGAGTCCCTTGCTCACTTTGCCACTGGATTCAAGCAAGCCGGGCTGAAGACGGCTGGAATGCCAGAAACCGGTCCTCGGAAGCTTGTTTCCGGTCCAGGGAAGGCATGGCTTGGCAGTTCGGGCTGGACTGTTCCCATGAGGCACAGGGTCAGACTGATTTGCATATAGCCATGTCTGAACTGGGGTGGCAGAGTGGGCTAAAGAACGGTGATGGATTAAACCCAGATCTTTTGACTGGGTGCGAGTGTTTGATTGGTTCAGATGCTCCGTCCATTACCACCCCCTTTTGTACCGCTTTTGGCTGCCATAAGTGTGGCAGGGTATGCTCAGACATGAGTCCTTTGCTCACTTTGACACTGGATTCAAGCAAGCCGGGCTGAAGACGGCTGGAATGCCAGAAACCGGTCCTCGGAAGCTTGTTTCCGGTCCAGGGAAGGCATGGTTTGGCAGTTCGGGCTGGACTGTTCCCATGAGGCACAGGGTCAGACTGATTTGCATATAGCCATGTCTGAACTGGGGTGGCAGAGTGGGCTAATGAACGGTGATGGATTAAACCCAGATCTTTTGACGGAGTGTGAGTGTTTGATTGGTTCAGATGCTCCGTCTATTACCCCCCATTTTGTACCGCTTTTGCCCGCCATAAGTGTGGCAGGGTATGCTCAGACGTGAGTCCCTTGCTCACTTTGCCACTGGATTCAAGCAAGCCGGGCTGAAGACGGCTGGAATGCCAGAAACCGGTCCCCGGAAGCTTGTTTCCGGTCCAGGGAAGTCATGGCTTGGCAGTTCGGGTTGGACTGTTCCCATGAGGCACAGGGTCAGACTGATTTGCATATAGCCATGTCTGAACTGGGGTGGCAGAGTGGGCTAAAGAACGGTGATGGATTAAACCCAGATCTTTTGATCGGGTGTGAGTGTTTGATTGGTTCAGATGCTCCATCCATTACCACCCCCTTTTGTACCGCTTTTGGCCGCCATAAGTGTGGCAGGGTATGCTCAGACGTGAGTCCCTTGCTCACTTTGCCACTGGATTCAAGCAAGCCGGGCTGAAGACGGCTGGAATGCCAGAAACCGGTCCTTGGAAGCTTGTTTCCGGTCCAGGGAAGGCATGGCTTGGCAGTTCAGGCTGGACTGTTCCCATGAGGTACAGGGTCAGACTGATTTGCATATAGCCATGTCTGAACTGGGGTGGCAGAGTGGGCTAAAGAACGGTGATGGATTAAACCCAGATCTTTTGACTGGGTGTGAGTGTTTGATTGGTTCAGATGCTCCCTCCATTACAACCCCCTTTTGTACCGCTTTTGGCTGCCATAAGTTTGGCAGGGTATGCTCAGACGTGAGTCCTTTGCTCACTTTGCCACTGGATTCAAGCAAGCCGAGCTGAAGACGGCTGGAATGCCAGAAACCGGTCCTCGGAAGCTTGTTTCCGGTCCAGGGAAGGCATGGCTTGGCAGTTCGGGCTGGACTGTTCCCATGAGGCACAGGGTCAGACTGATTTGCATATAGCCATGTCTGAACTGGGGTGGCAGAGTGGGCTAAAGAACGGTGATGGATTAAACCCAGATCTTTTGACTGGGTGTGAGTGTTTGATTGGTTCAGATGCTCCCTCCATTACCACCCCCTTTTGTACCGCTTTTGGCTGCCATAAGTGTGGCAGGGTATGCTCAGACGTGAGTCCTTTGCTCACTTTGCCACTGGATTCAAGCAAGCCGGGCTGAAGACGGCTGGAATGCCAGAAACCAGTCCTCGGAAGCTTGTTTCCGGTCCAGGGAAGGCTTGGCTTGGCAGTTCGGGCTGGACTGTTCCCATGAGGCACAGGGTCAGACTGATTTGCATATAGCCATGTCTGAACTGGGGTGGCAGAGTGGGCTAAAGAACGGTGATGGATTAAACCCAGATCTTTTGACTGGGTGTGAGTGTTTGATTTGTTCAGATGCTCCGTCCATTACCCCCCCCTTTTATACCACGCCATCAGCGAAGCCAAGAAAGAGTGGGACAATCAGTTTTGGTGCGATCTGCAAGAGACTAGTGTTGGGAGGGACTCTAGGGGCTTTTGGGACTTAGTTAGGACCCGGAATAGGCCGGTCGACTCCCTGATAACATGCAATATATCTGAGGTGATATGGTTTAACCACTTCTCCCTCCTTTATACTTCCACCCAGGAAGATAGGTTGGGGCCGTTTGATTTTTCTTCCTTGGGCTTCCCTGGGTTGAGTGAGGATTTATCCTTCACAGCTAAGGAAGTGGAGAATGTGATCCAATCCCTTGTCCCCAACAAAGCAGCAGGCCCTGATGGGTTACCGGGGGACTTGCTACGCCTCAATTTGACTGAATGGGGGAAACCTATTTCTTCGTTGCTTAATGCAACCTACTGTGGTGCCCCTCTTCCAGACTCGTGGATGGGAGCTGAGGTCGTTCCGATCTTCAAAAAGGGGGGCTGGGACGACCCAGCAAATTCTTGTCCCATAAGCTTAATTGATTCCTCGCAGAAGGTGGCAGGAAAGGTGGTCCTTGGGAGAGTGCTCCAGTGGGCAGATGAAAATAAAATACTTTCTGATTTTCAAGCAGGATTTAGGTCAGGCACCGGGACTATCGAGCAGACTTTTAGACTACTGCTCCTATATTGGAAGGTGGTTGTACTAGGCAAATGCAGTCTGTATCTTGCCTTTATTGATCTGCGGACTGCTTTTGACCTAGTGCCCCGTGGCTGCCTGTGGAAGGTACGGTCTGATCGGGGAATGCCCCCATATTTATTGTCCCTATTGATGAAGCTCCACTCAGAGAATTTCGCGCAGGTGAGGTGGGGTAAGCAGGGACAAAAGACTGCTAGAATACCGGTGAATAGGGGCGTCCGCCAGGGGTGTGTCCTTGCCCCCACTCTGTTCTCATTGTATGTGAACGGAGTGGTGGAGCATCTTCTGAAAAATCCTTCTGATTCACCATTCCTGGTGGGCAGGAGAATACCCACCTTATTATTCGCCGACGATACCCTCTTGATCTCAAAATCCCCAATGGGCCTACAGAGCCTCCTTGACAGTTTACAATCTTTTTGTGAGAACAGGGGGTTAAAAATTAACACAGAAAAGACCAAATATTTGGTTTTGAATCCCCCGAAAAGTTTGGACGGGCGCCTGTATTAAATCTGGTGCCCTTGGAAAGGGTCAAGGAGTTTGACTATTTAGGCATCCGCCTTACCGATAAATGCGGTGGAATTCCCATCTCCAAAAGATGTTATTGAGTCACAAAAGGGTGGTGGGGGCTCTCCTTAAAGAAAAGCGGTCATCCACTTTTAAACCCATTGCCCCTGTGTTGGATATTTATATGGCGAGAGGCATTAGTGCGGCTCTCTATGGGGCAGAGCTTTGGGGATCCCTGAATGTTGATCAGCTATCCTGTTCAGAGAATAAATTCCTGAAGGACCTGATGGTTCTCCCACAGAGCACCCACACACTACCCCTGCTTTTAGATATGGGTTGCCGCCCAATTAAAGATCAGGCAAAGCTGCGCCCCCTTCTACTCTGGGCCGGTTTATGGAGAGTTCCCGAACTTGCCAGTTATGATGAAGGGTTGAAGGAGGTTCTATCGATGTCTGGTTGGTCAAAAATAAGGTGGCTGAGGGACGTTAAGTCCCTGTTTGGGGAGTTGGGACTCGGGGAGGCATGGCAGACTAGAACTGCCCCCCCAAGTCTGTCCTGAAGAGAGTCTATTGGAACTGGGTAGCGGGTAGGAGAAACACTGACCCCAACCAATGCAGATCCACCAGCAAATTTATTATGGTGAAGGACGTGGCTCTCCGAGAACCCTATCTCGACTTTAAAACCTAGAGATAGGGCCTTGTATTTTAAATTTAGAACAGGAGTACTTCCAGTGGGCGAATTGACTGCTCGTTGGAAAATCCCGGCCCAAACCACATCTTTTTGCTCTTTTTGTGTACTTAGGATTGAGTCGGTGCCCCACCTTCTATTTGAATGTCCTGCTTATAAAGCTCCGCGATCTAGGTGGCTAAAACCCTTGTGTAAGGAGCTGGGTACCAGAAATTATATTGTGGCTTTGCGAATTTTGAAGTCCGACACCCGGCCCTTGTTTGTATGTCGTTATTATATATGGGGTAACCCGAAGAGAGTCCTAGGACCTGGGTATCAAGTGTTGCAGATATGGTGGTCCTAGACATAGAATTCCACACACAATTATTCCAAAAATATTTTGCTCAGTTATTTTTCCATATGCGAAATTAATTCCTAAAGTGAAAAAACAAAAACATAATAGCCCAAAAATACACAGGTGTCCAATACAGATTTGTTTGAACGTTTTAAAAGTAGAGGAGAGAACTCTACTGTTTATTCTTAATAAAAATCTCCTCATAAGACAGTATACAAATGTACAATATCAACGGTTTAGAGCAGAAGGGGTTACCGAAGAAAGAAAAGTGCATAGAGTGAGAAGTTTTATGTGCTCGTGTAAAAGAAAGAAAGGACCAAGCGGTCAGGGGATATTGAATAGTATAATCGTTGTAGAATCCGTTGGTTTCGATTCTAGACAGAGCCTGCCCTCAAAAGTTAGTTTGCAAAGCAAATGTTATTGTTTTTACAGCGATCACTTCGCTCAGGAGGTTTTGGTCTTCAGAAGGGGTGAGTGGGCAGGGGCATAGGAGATGCAGGCTCACTGTGTGGAAAGGATGTCGACGTTTCGACCCAAGGATAAAAGGGCAGTTTGTATCCTCATAGGCGGGTCTTCATCAGGACGGGAAGGTGAAGGGAAGGAGCGTAGTTACATTGCGTTCATGTAACCCCAGCAGTATAGGCGGACACCTGTAACACAAATGTAAGGGCTAAGTATTTCAAAACCAACAGCATGAAGGTTTAAGGAAAGTACTCCAAAAGCACTCACCCTGTTAGTGGTGCGCCTGTTTGCCAATCGGTCATATTGGCAATGTTGCCAACGTAGCTAACTATACGTTCTTGTCTACAGACACAGCGTGTATACTGCTTCACTGAATATTCAACCTATCATCTTTCGCCGAAAGAGCGAGGGTGAGTTCAATTAGCTTCCATGTAATGTCACAGTGTTCAGTCTTGTCCCTGTTAAGTATATGTCCTTCATGTGTAACTATGTTGGAAGAAACACAGCACTAATGGCTATGTGTGTTTCGTTTTTCTAGTACTCGAGAGCACGTACGCACGGCTCTCTCTTACCGAATTGACCGATTGGCAAACAGGCGCACCACTAACAGGGTGAGTGTTTTTGGAGTACTTTCCTTAAACCTTCATGCTGTTGGTTTTGAAATACTTAGCCCTTACATTTGTGTTACAGGTGTCCGCCTATACTGCTGGGGTTACATGAACGCAATGTAACTACGCTCCTTCCCTTCACCTTCCCGTCCTGATGAAGACCCGCCTATGAGGATACAAACTGCCCTTTTATCCTTGGGTCGAAACGTCGACATCCTTTCCACACAGTGAGCCTGCATCTCCTATGCCCCTGCCCACTCACCCCTTCTGAAGACCAAAACCTCCTGAGCGAAGTGATCGCTGTAAAGACAATAACATTTGCTTTGCAAACTAACTTTTGAGGGCAGGCTCTGTCTAGAATCGAAACCAACGGATTCTACAACGATTATACTATTCAATATCCCCTGACCGCTTGGTCCTTTCTTTCTTTTACACGAGCACATAAAACTTCTCACTCTATGCACTTTTATTTCTTCGGTAACCCCTTCTGCTCTAAACCGTTGATATTGTACATTTGTATACTGTCTTATGAGGAGATTTTTATTAAGAATAAACAGTAGAGTTCTCTCCTCTACTTTTAAAACGTTCAAACAAATCTGTATTGGACACCTGTGTATTTTTGGGCTATTATGTTTTTGTTTTTTCACTTTAGGAATTAATTTCGCATATGGAAAAATAACTGAGCAAAATATTTTTGGAATAATTGTGTGTGGAATTCTATGTCTAGGACCACCATATCTGCAACCCTTGTTTGTATGTGGCATGGCAAAGTTTTTAGGCTGGGCATGGTTGATCAGGTCAAAAAGGCTTAACGAAACTGTTTAATTCTCGTCATTATGTTAGACCGTCTTAGGTAATTTATTGATGCCATACGTATTGTATAAATTCATGATTGTACTTATATGCTTTGGCTTTCTTTTATCCTTTTTATCTTGTTGTATGTACTGCTTTTAAAGATATGTTTTTATCGAAATAAAGCCCATTTGACTGACTGACAAATTAATCATAGACGTTTAGCAACTACAACTGTCTAGGAAGATATTTACATCGAGTAATCAAGCGTTCTCCTGCTATGCAATCCCTATGCGGTGTATGTCTAGAGTGTATATAGGTGTAAAGCCAAGAATACCCCCAAGGGATGATCCAACCCCATTACCTGGAGGGAGAGAATATAGGACCCAATCGTGGTCACAAATTGGACATCATTTACGGAGATGTCAGGTAGCTGTTCTGCAAAGCCACATCATACAGGGATTCTCAGTGTCAGCTGAAGTTCATCCTCTGCTAACCCCCGGAAATGCTTCTTTATTTATGATAAAAAGCATCCTTGCGATGTACACTCAGATTACCATAGTTGTGGATATGTAGATAGCCCTGTCGCCCCATGAATGAAGATAGAATGACATTTGTATATCATGCGTAAAGGCCTTGTACTCGGTGTTCGAGGCATCGTGATAATGTTGGGCGAAGCCAGATGTATAGACAAAGCAGTTTCAGAGAAATTAATCCCACATTGTCACACACGTGAATATGGGCAAAAGGTCACAGCAGTAATGTTATTGGGTAGAAAAGAAGCAATGTAAGAAAATGGCCTGCCTTCCTACATGGGCCTAGCTGGGGCACCTGCTTCAAAGAAAACTATGCCCCGGTCTGTGAACAAGAGCCTGCTACTTTGATGAGCCCTGGAGAAACCTTTTACACATCTCTGAAGTGAAATCCAGCGTTGAATGACTCTCATTAAACCACCTACACATGAAGAACCACTCTGGAAACCTGAAGAGTGACGGCATGGAAAACTCTTAGTCAGGAGACTATGTGGAAATGTCTGGGCAGGGGCTAATACGGATTTCCATATGGGTGGTCCCGGTCTGTAATGGCAACAAATGCACCAAAGCAACTGAATGCTGTGAACCCAGAATAATTGACAGAGGTTCATATTGATTCATGCATTTCAATACATTGTTTTTGTCTTCTTTAATTGGAGCTGACAGAAGCTAGAACTAAAATTTACAAATATGCCATGACTATAAAATGAACTAAGGTGCAAAATGACTAAGCCAAGAGATTGAAGGACAACCAGGCAGTTGAACTGGAAGGTTTCTAAACACCGAGTGAGCAGACTTTGTTTCACTCTTCTTCTGTGGGGTCACAAGAGGCCATCTGCTTTATTTCAAACTGACAATTTTAAATCTCAAAAGTCAATGTGACCTAGTTAAGGCCTGTAGTGCATCCCTAAATCGGCCCACAGGATACTCTTACTGTATACTGTGTGGAGAAGTGTGGCTCACTGGTTAGAGCGGCAGACTCTGAAGCAGAGATCAGGCCCGGGACCAGGGTTCAAGTCCCGACGCGGCAGGGTCTTGAGCTCAATGTCCGCGGACTCGATAATTCTCGCCTCGGTGCCTACTCTAATCATGGGTCCCATGCTGCAACTCTGGGCAATAGCTTGCTTAATCTCCACAACGGCCCCTACAACACTGAGATGCCTGGCTTCACCTTGGGGGTGCCCAGGAGGGGCATCTCACAGGGAGAGCCGGGAAGGGTTCCACAGCGTTATACAGCGCCGGGACACCCCGTTGGGGCAGCTGTGCGCTTTACAAAATACACTACATACATATACAGCAAATGGCAACATAATCCAGGCAGATATTAATGACGTGCATGATGTCTACAAGAATCTCGTTTACAAACTTCTAGTGAGTGCCCATTGCTCTGAAGGGCAGACTTCAACCAGAGTCTGTTAGTGAGAGTATCAATTCTTCAACTCAAAGGAACCAACAACTGCCAGCTTTTGACGCCGAGCAACACCCAAGGCCCGATCTCCTCTCTCGCCACCGCACACAAACCACTGAGCTGCATCCTCCTCAAAGTACGCTCCCTGCACAGACACGCCGTAGAAATCTGGGACCTCCTCAACACTCACATGCCCGACATCGCCTTCCTCACAGAGACCTTGATTAATGCCAGCTCCGCACCAGACATCGCAACCGCCATCCCTGATGGATAAAAGACCTTGAGAAAAGACTACCTCAACCGCCCAGGAGGAGGCAGCACCATCGTCCACAAAAGCTCCCTCCGATTGACAACCACTAACTCGAACGAAGCCTCAACCCCCACACCCCCATGGTGCCCCCCCATGGAACACATATCCACTTCCAGATCCATCCCAACCACAACCCCAGAATAACGCTCTGCGGAACACTCGCCGACAGAACTACTGGACCCGCACCCACTTCACCATTGTCATCCCTGACCACATTGTACCCCACACCCTCTCCTCTACAGATTATATACTACTCGGAGACCTGAACTTCCACCTGGACAACCACAGGAACCTCAACATCACCGCCCTCCTGGAGAACCTCACCAATATAGGACTGAAGCAACTTGTTTCCACCCCCAAGCACACATCTTCGCTGGAGGGAACAACATTCGCTTCAGCCACACCATGGACTGCTCTAGGCCGACCACCACTGCATCCATTTCTCTTTTATGAAACCCACCACACACAAGCACACGCGCCGCCTCCAATGCAGAAGCTGGAACAAAGTCCCAGAAGAACACCTCACCTCCGCCCTCACCTGCATTCCGCCCCAATTATGAAAGACGCCAACCCAACGGCAAGCAACCTCCACCAATGGATCGCCAACTGCGCCAACACCCTCGCCCCACTCCGGAACACCTTGGGGCGACACAACAAGAAAGCCAACTGGTTCACCACGGATCTCTGGGAATCCAAGCGCTCCTGCCGACGACTGGAGAAGATGTGGAGAAACAGCAAAACCCCGGAAGCACGCTCCACCTACAAAACCGCCATCGCAGCACACCACCAGCTCATCAAATCAACACAGAAAAACTTAATCTAAGACAGAATCTTCTCTAATGCACACAACTCCAAGAAACTCTTCATCATGCAGGAATTTGCCAAACCCAACAGCGAAACAACCAAAGTCCCTCCCTCCCAAGACCTCTGCAACAAACTCAGCTCCTTCTTTCACGTCAAGATCAAGACTCTCTACGACAAATTCGACGACCAAGACCACTGCACTGCACAAACCCCAAATGACGCCCCCCAAAAGACCCTCCTCACCTGGACCCTTCTCTCCACAGAAGACACCTTAAAGACTGTAGTGTAGTTCCTATATTCCCAATAGGCTCTGCGTATTGTAATAATATATCCTATAGATTAGATGTAGGACTGAGGTCAACTAGGTCTCTATCGAATATACTAAACTTAATAGTGAGTGCCAGCTAGCTCAGAGGTCACAAGAAACATTCTCGAATTCACAAGAAGGGATTAGTTTCTGACAACCGCATAAACATGACAACTTTGTTTCCCAAGAATAAGAATTGTATCTCTAGTGTCGCAAAAACAATAGAAGAATATGCCACTCAGGCAATTGTGCATGCTTCGTTTCAACAGAGGTGCAGAGAACTAGAGAGACGGGCATTTTCAATAAAAGGTTTTATTGAACAGTCTTCTTTCTCATGCAAGTAAAGTGAACTGCTACAATCGTAATGCAGGCTGCAAAGTATAATGCGTACAGCGAGAATAGTATTATAAAATAATACTATAAAAGCATTGTATGGTTTCTAAGCCATATAAAAATACATACATAAATACACAGAGTAAAATACTCAACTAGTGCTTCTAAAATGCACCTACCCCAATGTACCTAACCTAAGTCTAGTACGCGGGAGGGAGTACATTTTGTGTAGCATAGGTTTGGTTTTCTTTGCCAAGAATCTATCCAAGATTTCTCTCAGGTTCTAATCAGCACCATACCTTTAGTTTAGAATGAAGGAGGTCTGGTATCTCTGTCTCGGGACTCGATTTCCCAACACCCGCAAGGGGAGCTTGGAAACACTGGAGTTGGATTCTCAGCGAGAGAAAGGACAGCTTCTCGATCAGTGCGTCAGAAGGAGGGTCGGCTTCCTTCGGCACTTGCTGTAGCGAGCTGCGTCGGGCAAGTAGATAGTCGAGCTGCTCCGAACCACCGTGTCTTGCTAGAGCAAGTGAAGGCATATTTATACCTTGAAGGTGCCTAGTTTGACGTAAAGTTAGGCATAATAACGTCAGAAAAAAACCCCAAGGGAATAGTAGTTCTTTGTAAAGTCCATGAGTTCTTGGACAAATCAATATTCAAGCAAGGGGAGGTCCCTGACTGCTTAAGCCGATTTTCCAAGAAATCGTTGTGACCTTTTGGTACGGGTGGAAGTAGCCATGCCTGTATTTGGACTGCATTGGGCTATGTCTAAATAAGGGTATGATTTCTATGCCTATATTAGGGCAATGTGAATTGTACCTATATAAGGCCATGAATCGGAAAATTTCGCTCAGATCTTAAAACGCCATACAACACCCACTCCACTTTATTATGTACGACATTACTAAGTTCTAAGCACATAAAACATATCTAAAGCATGATGTGTTAAAACCCCACCCAAAATACAAAAAAATGCATTGCTATTGGTTGTACACGAAAAGCGCATTTGTGCTGTACGCATTTTTAAAAGCAATGTTGTCATTCAAAGCATATAGTATGACATTGGAAATGCTATCCGAATGAATCACTAAAATACATTTATAAAATGGCTCTTAAATACAGAAGAAAAAAGGTCGAGACCATTCCATGACATAATTTATAATTTGTTTTGTTGTGGTCAAGGTCACATATTGTCTCTTGGAAGTATTCAAACAATTCTTGTCTCTAGGAATAGTTCTACTTTAAGCAGATTACTTTGTGCCAAAAAAAAAAAATTCAATTTTGAAGAAAGTCAAATCGTAGAAAAATAGAGTTCCAAAGTTAGAAGCTTGTTTTGAAAAGTGAAGGTCGAATACAGAGTCCCTCGGAACACTGTGTGCAAACTTCAAAAGTCAGTCTCATTGTTTGGAGAAAACATCAAATCTTCTAAGCTGGTAAATAATTTGTCTACTGCAGTAGGTGAAAGTTGGACTACCTCGTTAAGCAGATCGATTGCACAAAAATGAGAAGCATCGCCGTCAGCGTCAGCCGCATTAGCAATGTTCGAAGGAGAAGGTACCTGTGTGCCTTTCGCTCCACGTATCACACCGTCAGCATGTAGCGTCTGTGAGATCCCAACGAATGCCCTCATCAGAATTGGTAGCTGCTGGGGACAACACCGTGCATGAGCTGTTACCGGTCCAAGCAAAGTATCAACAACCGTTGGCGGGACTGATGGGAGTGTCAGACAGATGTCTAACATGCATTCTTCTCCACATAGCAGGCATCGTAGAACAGGTAAGATGCAATCTTGCCAGATTGGTCGGAATGATAGAAACCACGTGGTATTCAGATCTCTTAAACGAGCCAAGCCCAGAATCTGAATCATGCACTCACGACACTTAATTGCCAGGAGAGTGTTCTCTAAGGTAACCTGGTGACTTGACTTGCCGTATCGGAGCAGAAGGAACAAAAATAGTATTCCTGCTACAAGTCCCAAAATGAGAGACAGGCCGCCGAACACAGAGTGCACAACGTTTGGAAATATGCAGAGGTCTGCTTCAAACTGTGCTAACAGTTCAGAAAAAACGGTCTTAAATACATGTACAATACCACTGGTATCCGACATGTTTAAGATATGACCTAACATTTCTGCGAAATGTATAGGGCAGTTTGTCGATAAAAGGGCATGTATCTCTGCAGAAGGCCTTGCAACTTGCAGTTCATATGTCTCTTTGGACAAGGTCAGTGGCACCTTTTTTTGTAAAAGAATGGCTTTCATTCTGCTTAAAGTATCAATTTGTATAGAAGAGATGTTCAGTGAAGGCCATAACGGCGACTCCCCATCTGTCTTCGTTTTAGGAAAATATACTTGCATACAACAAGTGACCCTGGCTGACACAGTTACGAGTTAGGCTATTCTTGGCAACATGCCGCAGCAGCTGTGATCATTCAACATAATATAGCTTCCATTAGAAAGCTGCCTAAAAATTGGATTTATCACTGCAGCTGGAGAACCTTGCAGGGGGCAGGATAAGTTGGTCGAAGAACCATCGCAGGCCCCGTGTAAGTTAATACCCTGACATAAAAGTGTACCGCTTAGTGCGCTTTTGCAGTTTGTACCACTAAGAAATACTTCTTTCCCCCACTCCAACATCTGTGTGTATATGGTAAATCCCAGGTTGACTTGATGTAATCTTTACCCAACCTTTCATATACGCCCGCTAGTATATGTTTCAAACAATACTGAAAATGGAAAATTGTGACAGGCAGAGTGATTGTCCCGTGTATTAGCCATTCTGTTGCAGGTTTTTCCGAAACAGTTAATGGTAATCTTTCCAGTTTCTCAATGCTCAGCACCGTATAATCTGCTCCTCTTTGTGCCAAAGTGTTTTGTTTATCTGTAAGGTTAAATACAGAAAACAATGACGTGGTGTTGATTAGACGTCATGGCACATAGCCAGAACAAAGATTTTGCAACGTCCAGCCTAAAAGCATTATAGAACGCAATTGTGACTGTCCATGCTGTAACATGAGCAAGTCCTGTTCCATTATGACTATGGCAGAGGATACTATGCTGTCCAAAGAATACATTCTGGATGACAGAGTCGTTAACTCATTGTCAACTACAGAGAGGGATTTCTCTAAATTAATATGATCAATTTCTCGTATTCGTTCTGCAGTCTCTGCTTGTGTCGCTTTCCAAGCTTCATTATAAATGGCATATATACCAGCGTATATAAAACGCTTATGACGCGTTTTTTCAGGTCCTTGTAAGAAGCCCCTTAAATCAACGCCATCTTTAAATAAAGATAAGTGTTGTTTTACCTCTTTTAGTGTGGATTTTTGTAGCCACTCAAGGCACAGTTTTCCTACACAGTATGATGTTACTATCCCTGGATGTTGTCCCTGGACATATCTTGGATCTGGGCTAGTGAATGTGAACCCTTGTGTTTTATTCAGGAATCTATCTTGACAGTTGTTTGTGTCTGGATCTGTTTTGTTTAAGTAAAATTGTTTTTACGTCGACCACCCCCTCTGTAGTGTTTTTACTATCAGGTGTAGGTGTAGGTATGGACGGTTTGTTTAAATCTTTTATCTTAGCTAGGCCAAGACAGGATGTTTGTTGGACAGTGTAATTCAAAAACATTATTTGTTCAGGGATAATGCAGGCTCGAAATAAAGCTTCTAATCCCTGCACCTGCCAATCTTTTGTGCCCCAGATAGTTTTTGTCTCAATGTTGTCGGTCCAAAAGTCAAAATCTAATGCGGACAGCTGAGCAAGTGGAGAAGTGTGAATCAATGGTTAGAGCGGCAGACCCTGATACAGAGGTCTAGCCCGGGACCAGGGTTCAATTCCCTGCCTCGGCGGGTCTTGGGCTCAAAAATTCCACGGACCTGATAATTCTCGCCTCGGTGCCTATTCTAATCATAGAGTCCCACTCTGCAACTCTGGGCAATAGCTTGCTTAATCTCCACAACGGCCCCCACAACGCTAAGGATGCCTGGCCTTCACCCTGGGGGTGCCCAGGAGTGGACGCCTCACAGGGAAAGCCAGGATGGGTTCCACAGCGGTATTCGTACAAGCGCCTTGAGACCCTTGCGGGTGGGTAGTGCGCTATACAAGTATTCAATTTACATTTACAATTTACAGCAAAAAAGGCCGCAGAATACATTTGTTTAGTATTAGTCAACATACTTTTCATTCCTGTCTTATTAAAGTAAAATGTATCTGGATTTGAGACATTAAAACCTGAGAAGTATGAAGTTTGTCATAAAATGTTTTTGAGCTACCCTTTGGTGGCGTAGGACAATGTTCCCATTGGTTATAAGTAAAAAAAATTCTAGGGTTTGCAGATCTATGCAAGAAATGATGACCATAGTGAATAGAACAGTACATTTGTTCATAATCTGATGAACCTTCTAAGTATTCATGATTCGTAAATTTTGCAGACATTTCTAAGTCTGACATCATATTATTAACAGTCTCAAAGTCCCAATCATCAGAAAAGGTGCTAGATGAAACAAAGTCACTCAAGGAAACCTTGAATTGGTGTAGAATCTTCCACAGCTCTGAAGGACCAAAGATGTCACAATCAGTTCTGTCCCAAGCTATACCACCAGGTATAGGAACTGCTGTCATGTTTACTGTCAACAAGTCTCTTTGTTCACGATGAGATGATTTGTGCGGCGTGAAGAGTAAGTTGATGTTCTTACTTGCTGTGTCCTTTTTACTATATCTTCCATTTATCAGCATTCCCAAACTTAATACAAGAATTAGCCAAAGTAGGAGAAAAAGTCACCCAACACTATCCATATTTTAATCCATGGTAAAACCAGATAAGCCTTTTCCAGTTGATGAAAAAGTTCTGTTGCTTGTCCTTTGAAAGTTCATTTTGTTGGCATTGTTTCAGGTTCACCGGGATCCTCGGAAAACGTATCAAAGTTAATGAAATAGCCAGAGGCAGTTCTTTCAATTGTTGGTATTGCATCAGGATTACTTGAAATCGCTGGAGCTACTGGATCCCTTGTCATATTAGTATAGTCAGATGCTACATCATTGTAGACAGGTGTTTCTTGACAAACTGTTATTTGGGGCTCAAGAGGCACAAGTTCCATGGCTTTATTGCTTAGTCCTTTTTTTCGCACTGCAGATTCCTCAAAGGTGATGAGTCTCTCAGTTTGAACCTCTTGGATAGTAGCCAGATTTGGTTGTCTACTACATCTTTGGAGTCCACTTGGCCTACTACTTATGATTGGCCACATGATGTGGTTTTACCAGGTTGATAGATATGAACCTGTTCTCCTTTCTTCCAGCAAGGGGTGGTAGTAACACTGTTCTTGATCCGTGGATTGCTAGCACAGGTACTGGTTGTCTTTAAGAAGGCCCAAATTCCTTTATTATTATTTTCAAACAAACATCAACTTCATGACTTATCATACTGGCTGGCATACCAACGGGAACAGAGTAACATATTGAGTATACATTAGGACTAATGAAAAATTCTCAATGTTCCTGGGCATTTGACGTTGTCATATGAAAAGTCATGAAGTTGAAGTTTGTTTGAAAATAATAATCGCAATGTTCATTATTTAAATGTCATTTGGATGTTTTGTTGTATAAATTGTGAATATATTTTTTTTGCTTTGTATGAAATGTATGAAATGTATATATATGTGTTAAATGTCAAGGTGCATCTGTTTTTCTGCCTAAAACACGTTTGAAATTTTGCTAAAAAAATAAAAAATTAAGGTACCTGATCGAACGAAATTAAGTTTTGGTTTGGTCTGAATTGGATTAACTACGTCATACAAATAAGGAGGGTGCAGGCATTAGTTCGGTTTCAACACGCACCTTGGCAGGGAACATCATGGCATATTTAAATCCTTTGTCAGGAAGCCGCTTCTTGACTCCGAGAAAATTCTGCCGCTGCCTCTGAACCGCCTGCATAAAGTCCGGAAAAGAATTGAGGGTGTGTACGGGATCAGTAACAGGTGAGGTGGGATGGAGCGAGTCTGACACGTTGAGTAGAGATTTTAAAGACGGTTTTATTTTTAGATATGCTTTTCGCCTTCTACTAGTCTGTCTTATTCGAGCAAACTCGTCCGGCTCCGTCCTGACTCCTTTGGGGAAGGTTGGAAGTTCCAGGGTGCTTCTACCACGCAGTGGGCGAGAGTCCTCCAGACCGGAAGTCAGTCGTGGTCGTCGGGGCCGAGGTCCTCAACTCCGGGCGTGCGTGTAAAGAAAGGAGATAACAAGGAGTCAGTCTGATGACCCTCGTAGAAAGGTAGGGACCGGGGAGTGAGGGACACCAAGTGAAGAAGTGTATATTATACTGTAGGTCCTGTGCCCTTTGTGCTCGTGAGGGAAAAGGGTTAAGGAGACTATACACTATATACACTAGTCGTTCACTCGCTAGCAGGACTATTATGAGTAACCCAGCTCGCCACTTTGCCCCCGTACCTTTGTGAGCCACGCTCCTCCCGCAGGAGCGTGGCGGGGCGAATCACCGGGTTGTTGGCCTCCTGGCTTGTAGTCCACAGCTGGGCTCGTCAGGGGTTCTTCTCCGCCGCACTCCGGTTCTGCTCTCGCTCTCCAACTTCTTACGCCTTCACTTCCTCGGGAAACGCTGTCCGCGGTCTTCCGGGCCCCACCTCCTTTTGGCTCCGTGACGTCCCAGGGGGGTGGAGTCTCGTCTCCCTCGATGGCAGAGTTAAAGGAGCCGTGTTCCTTCTCGCCTTCGTCTCCCCATCCTTCCTCTGAGGCTGCGTGAGTCCATTCCTCCGGCCAGGGAGAGTTCGGCTGTTTGTCAGAAATAGAAAGGGGAACAGCTGACCACCAGTCTTTAATATTGAGTTCTCCATTGTGGGTGTCAGGGTGTTGTCCCGCCCCGTCACACTGTGGAATTGTCATACTTCAGAGGGCCTCAATTCTGGAGGCTTGCAGGATAGCATCTCTATCTCTAAAGTTGAGCACCCTCGCGATCATTGGCCGAGGCGGAGCCCCCGGTCGCGGCCTTCCTCCCGGAATCCTATGCGCCCGCTCCACCGTCAAGAAGTTCCCCAGCCCCTTCGGTTTCAGATGATTAAGTATAATGTCCTCCACAAAAAGGTCAGGAGCCTGACCCTCGGCCCTCTCCGGAACACCAATGATGCGCACGTTATTTCTCCGAGCCCTTCCTTCGTATTCGTCCAGTTTGCGGCTCGCCATTTCCCTAGAGGCTTTAAGGTTCCGGACCTCTTGCTGCAGCTGCACTACATCGTCCATCAAACTCGCCGTTTTGATATCCACCGACTTTACCTTCTCACTCGTTTTGGTGAGATCAGCCCTGTTAAATTAACCTCGATGGTATCGGTGTGCAACTTTTGGTCTAACAACTCCATCTTTTGTCCAAGGGAGGTTTTAACCCCATCTATGGCTGCCATCACATCCAATAACGTGGGTTCCGATGTGGGGCCCGAGGCCTCTCCACCCCGTCCTGTGGCTTTCCAGACCCAGTAGGCGAGGCCCTGGTTTGCATGTAGCGATCCAACTTATTAGTTTGGATAAATCGGGACCCCCGGGTGGACTTGGATTGCTGATTCTCAGCCTCCGGTTTAGTCGCCATTTCTGAATTGGGCTCGGGACAAGCACTCAATCTCTTGATGTGCGGCAACGATCAGAGACAACACTCAATGCAAGCAGAGCACCATTGACTTCTCTCAGGCCTTGCTAGTATCTTCGCCGCTGGCTTTGCGAATCACAAAACTGGAGGGCCAGCCGGGCTCACTGCAGCACTATCACACATTATCAGCGTGCAATCTCCTCGCCTGGCCCGTTTCTCAGCAACTCAGGTAGGTATCCACCTCCGCCACTCACCTCCAGTCACCAGCGGCTCTCTGCCTCGTGGGCCCCTCAAAACATCTCACAAGGGCCAACTCCAATCCGCATACCACGCCAATGTGACACCTCCACGCCCCACAGGCAGGCCACTACACTCGGGGGGGGTCATTCTCCGCCGTCCTCAGCAGCCGCGCTATAAAGTGGGAGCACCCGGGTCTCCATGCCGCTCACCGCTCAACAAAACGATGGATTTAGGCCCAGATCCTTGTACTGGGGTGAATGTATGACATTGTTCTACATTCTGTCCATCAACTGTGTTTTTTGCAATTTTCACCCCGAGTGTGCTGGGTATACTCAGACGTGAGTCCCAGGCTCTCCACACCACTGGAGTCAAGCTATCCAGGCTGAATGAAGGCTGATAGCCAGAAACCGGTCCTTGGATGCTTGATTCCATTCTGGGAAAGACATGGCTTGGTAGTTCAGACTGGACTGTTCCCATGGGGCACAGGGTCAGAGCTGATTTGCATATAGCCAGTGTCTAACCCAGGGTGGTGTGGAGTGCAAAAAAACGATGGATTTAGGCCCAGATCCTTGTACTGGGGTGAATGTATGACATTGTTCTACATTCTGTCCATCAACTGTGTTTTTTGCAATGCTCACCAGCCCCCGGCACCACTGTCAGCTGCCCACCGCTCATGAGCAGAGTCCTCCAGCGCCAGATCCTCGGCACCCCCACAGCCCACAATTCCAGCGGCAGTGCGGGCACTGGTCTCTCACGACCCCCGCAGATGGCCCAAGCAGCAGGGGGGGGTGGCCGCACACGGGGCAAGGAGGATCAGGCCCTGATGCAGGGCCTGAGGGGCGACTTCCGGTTACCGGCCCCATTGTTGTTGCACTCGCGCCGGGGCCGGACACTAACTCGAGGCCCTGGCTTCTGCAGGCCGCAAACGTGTCACCGATGTTTCTCCAGCTCCTGGAGCCTGATTTAAACGCGGAGAACAACTCCGAGCACCGCTTCACCTCTGCCGCAAATTCCCACCGTCAGGCCACAGGATACTATGCAGGATGTCTCCGGAGGCGGCAGGGGTCACGGGAGCCCAAAGCTCACTCAGCCATCTTGGACTCGCGCAAAGCTCCTCTCTTCAACCCTGGACTATTCTTGAATCCCTGGGGGAGACAACAGAATTGACGCTGTGTCCCCATAATTGAGAAAGCAGTCAAGTACCTGCTTTCAGGTGCAAAGTTTTGACAGAAGAAACCGTTAGAAATATCTAATGTGGTTTTATATTTTTTACGCACAATGTTATTCATTAGTGCTGCACTGTGTGCATTTTGTACTGCAAAGGTTTTACAACAGAAGTTTAAATGCCTGTAGTCCAAAACTAGACGATATGTATTGTCTGGTTTGGAGACAGGAAACAAAGAATTGTTCATTGACGAGGTACATGTTTCAATCACCCCTTAGTATTCAAGATGATCTAATATCTCCCTGACCTGTTTTTTAGCTTCTTGCTTAACTGGGTACTGCCTTTGTGCAGTTGGTTGAGTTGGTTGAGTTTTTAACTGGATTTTATGGTGAGGGGAATCCTCATCCCATCCTACATAATTTTTATAAAATGCTGGAGCCTGGGCTACAGCCCATTTTCTGGCACAGGTGTATTTTAAATTAATTGGAATGTGATTGGAGAAGGTTGGCATAATGATGTCTCCGCCATGTGGGCACTCCAAATTTTGGTGGCCAGTCTTTTTCAGCTAGAAGAATGTCAAGCTTCTCCCAAAGGAGTGCTCTTATTTTTCTAGTAATATCCCCCTCCATCCGGAGTGTTACTTCATATAACTTATGGGGTACCCTAACCCTGGTATCGGCAGTTTCAACACAGTGAATGTACCTCCAACTTGGAAGCAGTGACACTTATAACAGAGCTAGCCACCCTTGGGTTAATTAAGCTCAATGAGGGCTCCACTCACATAGCAGGTCATACCCTGGATATTGTTTTTTCCAACTGTCCTAATGTTTCTTGCAAGCCCCCCACAGCTCCTGCCCTGGTCTGATCATGCATCAATTGAGTTCTGCATTCAAGCACCCAGGAAGAAGTATCAACTCATTAAGGACTCTCCTGCTTTTTTCAGACAGTGGAAGAAAGTCACCCTAGATGGCTTTAAAACCTTTTTTGTTCGGAGCTACAGATATTAGAGTCGGATGGCACTGAAGAGGCGCTAGCCAAGTATAATCTATCTGTCTCCAGTGCAGTGGACCAACTAGCCCACCTGAAATCCCACCGAAATATGCCCAGGCCCCTGCAGAATGCCTGGTATTTCCCTCTACTTCGCAAGCAGAAATGTATCTGCAGGAAGTATGAAAATGTGGTGGCGTCTTACTCATGAGGAGGAGGATAAAGCTCGATTCTATGTGGCCCTAGCTGAGTACCATGGAAAAATCAGGGCTGCACGTAAAGATTATATAGCCCTTCAATTAGGTCAGGCCAATAACGACACTAAGATGTTATAACATATTCTAAAGTCCTTTACGGACCCTAGGGTGTGTGAGAACCCGACGGTTCCCTCACAAAAAATTATGCGAATGCATTGGCACTTTCTTCTCGGAATTTTTTTTGTCTATACATGACAAAATTGTCCAATCAGGAGAACACTCTGTTACCGCTATAATTCCTGTTGAATCTGGTCAGGTAACCACTCAATTGTTAGGGAGTTTTCCCCTGGTGTAGCAAGAGGAGACAGAGTCACTGATCCGCTCTGTAAAATCTGGTTCGCCTCAGGATTTTCTACTGGCAAAAATTACTATTTCTCTTGCCAGCCATTTATCCCCCTCCATTGCTCATCTCCTCAATCTTTCCCTGCGAGAAGGTTTGGTCCCACTAGAATGGAAGACAGCACAGGTTATGCCTATTCGGAAGAATTCTAAGGTCCCGTTAACTGAGTTCACCAACCTGTGTCCCATCTCTCTCCTTCCTTACCTGGGCAAGCTTCTGGAGAAGCATATTAACACCCATCTCTCCAACCACGTCGAGCGGACGGGCAGTCTTGATCCATCTCAATCAGGCTTTCGCCCAAAATACAGCATAGAATCAGCCCTACTAGAGGTAACCAATAACATCAGGATGACCCTAGATATAGGCTATTCCACGATTCTGGTGCTGTTGGATCTGTCCGCCTCGTTCGACACGGTTTCCCATGGGATCTTGCTCAGGAGATTGGTAGAGGTTGGACTCAGAGACTCGGCCCTTCAGTGGATGACGAGTTTTCTATCCTCTCGCTCTCAGGCGGTTAACCTTGGATCCTATCGTTCTGCTACAACTGAGCTGTCCAAGGGAGTCCCACAGGGCTCTTGCCTGAGCCCCACTTTGTTTAATATCTATGTGGCTCCCTTGGCCAATCTGTTGAGGAACAGTGGGTTTATCCCTGTTTCCTATGCGGACGATACCCAATTGCTCTTTCCATTTGCTAAGTTCACCCCTTCAGTACAGGCCGCCTTCTCTATGGGGATGAGAAACATCTCTCAATGGATGAAGACTAATTTTCTACAGTGCAATGTGGGAAAAACTGAAATAATGCTTTTTGAGGAAGCCCGACTATTGTGGACCCCTGATTGGTGGCCTTCAGATCTCGGTTCTCCTCCGACACCAAAAACCTGTGTGAAAAACGTAGGTGTTCGCCTTGAACAGTCCCTTACTATGAAAGAGCATGCCACCCACACAGCTGACTCATGTTTCCATGTGTTGGGCCTTTTGTGCCGTATACTCCCCTTGCTTCCGGACTCTTCTAGGAAGATGCTAACCCAAGCACTTATATTAAGTCGCCTGGATTATTGCATCAGCCTTCTGCTGTCTGTCAATGAGGCTGCACTGGACAGATTACAGGTCATCCAGAACACGGCTGCTCGTTTGATTCTGAACGTGCCACCAAGGACGGCCTCTAAGCCTCTGCTTGCTTTACTTCATTGGCTCCCGATACGGAAGCGTGTACAGTTCAAGGTGTGTTGTATTATTCATACGGCCCTGTTCAATCCTAGCCCCAGTTATTTGATGGATAAATTCATTACTTATGTCCCTCAGCGGTCCCTCCGCTCACTAGGGAAACATCTGCTCACAGTGCCCAGAATCAAACGAGCCAGGCAAGGTGGGAAGGCCCTGTCCTACCTGGGTCCCTGTCTATGGAACAAGCTTCCTGCTCAATTAAAACAATGCACGGAACACCTCCTTTTTTAGGAAACAACTTAATACCATTCTGTTCCCCTCTGACTCTTAGTTGTTAGGCTCTTTTCATTGTGCCCGTCTATAGTGCAGAGATACCCCTTCAGGGGTCGATTCTGGCGCTCTATAAATAAATAAGTAAATGTACTCATTCAAGTCCACTCTCTCCAGATGATCCTTCAAGATCTTGCGAGCTATGGTTACTTCTGCTGCGCTGTCCAGCATCGTCTGGGACCATTCCCCTTTCTTGAGTTGTGTCCTCAAGATCCTCGGCATGTCTGATTTTTAAACCTGCTACCTTCTTTTTGGTGAATTGGGTTGGAACGTGTTGATCGTCTTTGGACTTCACGCGTTTTTCCTTGTGTTCTGACCGTCCTCTTCTTTCCGATTTCTGTGAGGAAGTCTGAAAGGTAAGAGAGGAATGTGTATCAGTATCTTGATATCTATCAGGTTTTCTCAAATTATCCCTGTTCCTGAGGTTATACCCCTTTTCAGAGGGCTCCTTTTGAGGAGATCAACCTCGGGATTGAGAACGCTTCTCTTTAGAAGTTTGTTTAGTATTCTCCCACTTCTTTTTAAGAACAGTGAGAATGTTTTTAATAAAGACCTTTTCAGGACTTTCAGTTAGTTGGGGCTTAACTGGTTTCCCACCCAAACTATCTCTACCTAGTTCTTCATAGGATTTTTCAATTATTCTGGCCCGTTCATATGGTTGCTCAGTTACATCAAATTCTCTTAGTTTTTGGCAGATCGCCACAGATGCTGCTTCACCTTTAATATGAGCTAATATTATAGTTGAGACCTGTTTGAAATCTTTCAGTAGTTTCATACTCAGATTTAAGGCAGGCTCTGCCCCGTATTCATTTTGAATCTGTTTCAGGACATTTGGTATTACCGCCATAGACGGAACACCATGTGTTTTTGAATAGATTGCAGCAAAGACTGTACCCCAAGTGTCGCAGTCCTCCAGGTGTGGTGCGATCCCCATTGGTAAACAGATTGTTAGGATCCTGTGTTTCTCATGAGGGGTAGTATCAGGAAATACTGCCTCAATTTGAGTAATTTTTTGAGCTATCCAGAATGGAATTTGTTCCAGTTTTGCGGGCAGTTTACCAATGACTGATTGTATAGTCTGTGGTGTAATTTTATTTGTGTTCCCCTGGTAAGGGATGTGTTGTGGAATCCTTATAGGAGGTTGGAATGTTAGAGTCCGCATGACATATGGAACCAATTGTCTATGTATTTTTATTAGTTGTTTTAGTTGAACTAATAGCTCTTCACCTGGCATTTCTTCAATGTCAGGATGTGGTGTATAGCTGGTTAGTACCGGCCATGTTGCTCCTGGTCTACCTAGTGGACCGAGCCTGGTAATGTGATTTTGATGTTGTAAGTTAGTACGTTTGTAGTTTGATGTTGGTAAGTTAGTGGAATTTCAATGTCCTCGAAAGGAACGTATTCCGTTGGATGTTCCTCCACTTTGTAGAAGTGAAACACATGTTACTGGATTTGCTTCAGGGAAAACAATCCATGAATAGAATACCTCTGTCTGCCGATATTCATGTGCCTCTATGACAAAAATTACCCTGCCACCTCTTGATGATAGGCCATTTTTTATACGTTTTTATAGTGATGGTTTTCCTTAAGTTTTCCAGGATGATTATAGCAGCCAGGTCGGCTTGTTGGAAACCTGTAATGTCTAAGCCCAGTTGGGTTGCAGCTGCTGCAGTTCCACCGGTTGCGTTATTGCCATTGTTATTCGACATTGTTTAATAAAAGTTGCAGAGCAAGTTTCAAGGAAGCAAAGATAAGGTGCTCAATATTTTGGAACACTGTACCTTCAACGTAGAACAAACCAAAAACTAATACATAGGATTTTCGTCCTACTCAGTTATGGCGGATATTTTATACTTTCACCCACTCCAGACGTCTATTGGAGTATTTTACGGGAAAAATGGGTCTCTGTGAAAAGCACGACTGAGTTACTCTAGTATCTAGCGTTAAATTAGTGCCTTACCAAACGTTGGGCGCCATGTAGTGTAGTTCCTATATTCCCAATAGGCTCTGCGCATTGGAATAATATATCCTATAGATTAGACGTAGGACTGAGGTCAACTAGGTCTCTATCGAAAATACTAAACTTAATAGTGAGTGCCAGCTAGCTCAGAGGTCACTAGAAACGTTCTCGAATTCACTTGAAGGGATTAGTTTCTGACAACCGCATAAACATGACAACTTTGTTTCCCAAGAATAAGAATTGTATCTCTGGCGGGGCGTGGCCAGGCGCGAGCGAAGATGGCCGCCTAGAAGGGGAGCTCCGCCGGGGCTAAGTCTGTCCCCTACAATATCCGTTCTTGATCCGCCCCGAGGCACACTCCAGCGTGACCCTGACATAGCCATTGCAGATCGCTGACGGCGGAAGAAACTCTAAGGGTAAAAAGCTCCCGTATCGCAGGGCCCGGGCGGCCGGCGGAGGCGCTTGAACCTCTGGCCGGGCGAACTGACCACGCAAGCCCCCGGCTTAAGGCCTGACCGCGGGGAGGAGGTGCGCGCCGGGACTGCTCTGTAGCTGCGCCCCGGGGCCAACAACAGCAGGGGGCCCACGGAGGTGAGTGGACCCCTTGGAACGTCCGCGGCCTCTGTGTGGGTCGGACCTCGGCCCCAGTGAAAGCAGCACCGCTCAGGTGGAAGACGCGGCCTGCGCAGCAGTACCTCTGAAGATATAGACCGGGGCCTCGAGTTACTGGGTGCAGAGGGACGATCTTGGAGTCTGTGGGGCCGGGCACGGTGAGAGGAGAGGACACCATAGACACGGCAAAACCTGAAGCCCGGGGCAAAGACTGGCAGGTCTGAGAAAGACCCCCCCGGAGATAGAGGTGTGAGCTCAGGCAACGGATGGCGAAATAGACCCAGTGGCGCAGAGCGCCGGGGGCGGCAGGACTGCGTGAGCAGTCTTGACTTTTGAGCCTTGCCCTTCAAGTGTGGCTGCACTGCCCCATAGGAGGGTAGCAAAAGGTGAGGCAGATCGTGGGGAGGCTGACCCGAGGCCGGCAGAACGCCAGGGCGCTGCAAAGGGGGAGAGGACGCCTGGGTCCTGCGAGAACTGACCGGGGCTGCACTGGACGCAGCGAAAGCCTAGAGGAGGTCGTGGGGGAGGCCCCAAACGCGGCAGAGACAGCGCATCTACTCCAACACAAGGCACAAGAGGGACAGGGCTGGGACCCACGAGGCATCTCCCTGGGAACTAGAGGGGGGACCGCCCTGGAAGTCAGGTCCACCCGCCCTGCTGCACCACAACTGACCTGGAGAGGGGTGAGGCCCACGACGCGACTCTCAGTGCGCGTGAGTCGCTGTTATGAGGCCTAACAACAATATAGCCGCCCAGACCAACAAGCTGGATAAGTATGCAGTCCCGGTGGGGCAGGCCCAGGCCGGGAATGCATCTGAAGCACAAGCAGGCCCAAAAGAGCCGTCTTTGGCCTCCATCATGACGGCGATACAAACGCTGGGCACTAACCTGGAGACGAAAATAGATAAAATTTCGATTGAGGTCAACCTTCTCCGAGCGGACCTCGGCAAAACTACGGAAAAGGCAAAGGCGAACGAGTCCGATATACGAGATCTTCAGACCTCCCCGAAGATGCTGGAAAAACGTGTGAACGAACTGGTACACCAGCACAAGCAAATAGCCCTCAAGCTGGATGACCAGGAAGAGAGAGCCCGCAGAAATAACATACGCGTGGTGGGAGTGCCGGAAGGAATGGAGGGGCCCAGCGTTGAACTTTTTCTGGAGGACCTTATCCTCGCCCACCTCAAGCCTAAGCACCTGTCTAATATCTTCACAATAGAACGCGCCCACCGTGCGCCGGTCCGGAGACCCAAGCCGGGCGCGCTGCCCAGGACAATCATCGCGAAACTCCTGAACTACAGGGATAGGGACGCTATCCTCCAGGCGGCTAGGCAGACGGGGGACTTGCAACATGAGAACGCCACGATCTGCTTCTTCCCGGATTTCACGCTTCAGGTCCAACGGGAAAGGCGTTCCTTTGCGGGCGTAAAGGCAGCACTCCGAGACAGGGGACTGGGCAAAATGATGTTCTTTCCTGCCAAACTGAAGGTCATCGCAGGGGGTAAGTCCCTGTTCTTCACCGTGCCATCGGAAGTGCAGGGCTGGCTTGAGAGGGAGTCGTCGCGGGATCTACAGCAGAGGGATCAGTGGCGACGTCCAGAGTCAGCGCTCCTGGCGGTCAAGGTCGGCCAGCCCCAAGTGAGGGTCTCTCGGGGACACGGATGGAAGCTAGTGGATGCAGACACGCGATATAGAACCCGACGAACAGTAACATATAAAGTTGTGAGATGTTAGACCTATGGGCATGTCTCAACTGGGCTGGTACGGAACTCCGGGGGGGTTGATACACTGAAATGCTGGTGGCGGGACACGAACTGATGTGACTGCGATCAAACTCTTTAGGAGTGTGTACTTGGGTGGAGGAAGGTCGTGCACTGGGGGCAGGCGTGGGCGACGACTGGAGCTGGGGCCGGTGCACTCTTTCCCCCTTAAGGAGTTCTTCGGGAGGGGGAGGTCTCCTCACTACCGTGTTGGGACTGGGCGAAAGGCGCTCTGCGAATTGGGGATGTGGGTAGTTCGAAACCTACAAAGCAGTTAAGCAGGGAGGGGGTATGGGGAGGTGAAAACCTTTTTGGGGACGGGGGAGTTGGGGGGGCCGTTGTGGGACGGGGTGGGGAGGCAGTTTGGGGAGGTCACACCGAGGTATGCTAGCAGGGTTGAGACAAGGGTTTGGGGATCACAGGGACGGCATGGTGCGCACACATCTAACTGGAGATGACATTGGATAAAAGTTTGAAGCTGGTCAGCTGGAACGTCAACGGGCTGGGCGACAAACTTAAAAGGAGTATAGTGTTACAGTTCATAAAGCGGCACCTCCCTGACGTTGTTCTCCTGCAGGAGACCCACCTGATGGGTAACACATGTTAAGCTCTCAATAGATGGGGATACACTTTGATGGCACACGCAGGCTTTAGATCTGGGTCCAGAAGGGTGGGTGTCCTACTAAGACACAATTTTCCATTTACAATAGAACACACAGAGGTGGATCCCCTGGGGCGCTTTGTGGTTATCTCGTGGAAATGGGAGGGTCGCAGGCTTAACCTGGTGACGGTCTACATTCCGCCACGCCTCCAGACACAGTCCTACCTCGACCTGGGGAGATTGCTGCTTTCCCTTCCAGGAGGGGCAACTCCTTGTAGGGGCGACTTTAATGCTGTGGTGTCAGGGGAAATGGACAGGTGCCCGGCTAGAGACATTGGGACAGGGCAGCGATGGCTCTCCAATCTCATGGAAGGGTTTGGTCTGTTGGACCTCTGGCGTCTCAAATACCCTACTCAAGAGCAATACACCTTTTTTTCAGGCCCGCACCACACTTTCTGGCAAAGAGATTACTTACTAGCACCAATGTACCAGGATGTCAGAATCGGGGAGGTCGCCCATTTGGCACGCGGAATCTCGGACCACTCCCCACTGTGGGCACACATAACTGTAGGTAGCCAAAGGGTGGGATGTGTGGCACTGATTAACGCCTGGTATATCAAGGGCGGAGACACAAAAAGAAACTGTCACAAGTTATTGATAATTACTTCGGGGAAAACGAGGGCTCAGTCGACTCTGCCTTGGTATTGTGGGAGGCCTTCAAAACGGTGCTGAGGGGTGAGGCCCTTTCAGCTATCGCGGGCAATCGTAAGGAATGGGAGGCTCAGATCGCAGCAATAGAAACAGATCTGCTGGAGCTTGAACGCGCCGCGCAGGAGGGTGAGGACCGAGAGGCGATACACCAACTTCCACTTAAAACGGCAGAGTATAAGGCCCTGGCCACGGATGCGGCCAAGACACAGGCACGAGACAGGGAGGGCAGGCTCTATGATCAAGGGGACAAAGCGGGCAAGCTCATAGCCTGGCTAGACAAGAAGCAGCAAGCACAGAAAGTGGTGGCGGAACTCAAGACAGATTTAGTGACCGTTATCACGGAACCACACGAGATTGTTAAGGAGTTCGCGGCTCACTATCGACGGGTCTACGGGAGGAAGTCCGGGCGATCGGAAGTGGAGTCAATGGCTTTCCTGAGCGACATAACACTCCCCGTTTTAACTGCTGAACAGAGGGAGACGCTTGAGGCACCTATCAGGGTGGACGAATTAATTAAGGCCATTCATGATTCCGTCTGGGAAAGCTCTCGGACCGAATGGCATACCGGTTGAGCTTTTCAAGCTTAAACCTGACAGTATCGGAGCACCCCCCCTTCAGATGTTTAAGGAGAGTAGGGAGCAGGGGACACTGCCAAAAGACCAGTGCGTGGCCACGATTGTTGCTATCCCCAAGGAGGAAAACCTAAAGAGCTGTGTGCCTCTTATAGGCCGATCTCATTGCTCAATTCAGAGCCAAAAATCCTATCCAAACTGTTGGCAACAGGCTTAAACCCGTCCTCCATACAATGGTACACCCCGATCAATCGGGCTTCATGACCCACCGTAATACAGCGCTTAACCTGCGCCAGCTTTACGGAGTATTGGGTACCTGTCATCGGATCAATGAAGACGCCGTAGTGGTGTCATCGGACGTGGCAACGGTGTTCGATACCCTGGAATGGCCATACATGTTGGCTGTCCTACGGACGCTGGGATTTAGCCCGGAATTTGTGAGCTGGGTGCGTCTTCTATACGCGGAACCGCTAGTGCAGGTGGTAGTAAACAATAAGGTTTTGGACGTCTTCGTGCTTGATAGAGGGACACGACAGGGGTGCCCTCTCTCACCTCTACTCTTCGCTCTCTCCCTGGAACCAATTGCGGCTTGGATTCGGCAGGCTGCCTCCTTGACCGGGATACGATGGGCGGAGGGTTGGGAGGATAGGATTTTGCTTTACGCTGACGACATCCTCCTCTACCTCACGAAGCCGGGTGACTCCTTAGTGAGGGCGCTGAAAATGTTTACTAAATTTGGCGATTACTCCGGCTACAGTATCAACTGGGGCAAATCCCTCCTTCACGTTCTACTTGGAGAACTCCCTTTTATTCCGAGCAAATGCCCGATCCAAATAGCTGCTGAGGGCTTCACATATCTTGGGGATTTTATCCGCTATGAGAGGAACCTTTTGCCGCCGCTACATCGGCCTCAAAGAGACACAGCCACATGGAAAACCTTCCCTCTATCCCTATTAGGGCGGGCAGCGCTGTTTAAAATGATGGCGCTGCCGCGGTTCCTATACGCTCTCCAGAACTACCCGGACCTGGTGCCTCAGAAGTACTTCGCCACAATCGGGGCCATCCAGAGGGACCTGCTGTGGTCTAGCCTGCCCCGCATCTCCCTCCAAAAACTGACGTTGGGTTGGTATGATGGGGGAATAGCGCTCCATGACATCCAGAAGTATAATTGGGCGGCGCACCTCTCGGCCATAAATCAGGGCACATATTGGGCGGGGAACGCCCCTGGGTACGAAATGGATAAGTGGCTCCTTCCAGGGGGGGTAATTATGAGGTGGCCCTTTACTCGCGCCCAGGTAGACATCGCCTAACGGTACCTACCAAACATTCAGTCCAGCTGTGGGACATCGTACTGAAGAAATTGGGGTGGGCGGGGAAACTAACCCTAGCGACCCCGCTCTGGGCTTCTGAGCGGCTCGGCTCTCTCAGATGAACTAAAGGGTTTAGGAAGTGGGATCTGATCGGGATATCGCAAGTTAAAGACTTAGGGGACCCGACTGGGGTGGTATCATTCGACTCATTGCAACAAACATATGACCTGGCCCAAACGGAACTCTACCGATACATGCAGGTCAGGCATGCACTCCAGACCACCATCCCCCCAGGGACACAACTCCCAGAGTCCTCACCACTGGAGGATAGGCTGTTGGACGGCCACATACCGGAGAGGGCAATCTCACTAACATACAAGAAACTCATAAATCATACCCAAGACCAGCTGACTGCCCTTAGGGGGCAATGGGAAGCAGATGGACTTGAACTTGATGATGAGGAATGGCGGGAGGCGCTACCATCCCCTAAGGATGTAGCAATCTCAGCAAAATAGCGCCTTATCCAACTGAAAATCCTGCATCGAGTCTATCTGTCGGGCACTAGGATGGTTCTTATGGGTCGTAGCGAGAGTGGCCTCCGCCGTCGGGGGTGTGGGGAGGTGGGTACCTTCTTCCACATCTTATGGGAATGTCGAGAGATACAGGCCTACTGGTCCCGGGTGCTATACTGCATGCACGAGGTGTGGGGAGTGGAGTTGAGACTTGAAGCAAAGAGGTGCCTCCTTAATGTGTGGTAGCCCCCTGACCTTTCATGTAGGGGTAAATTGTGGGTCACACTTGGACTAGCGATTGTGAAGAGGAATATAGTGAGACTGTGGGGGGCGGCAGCGCCACCTACTCTTAACTCCTGGAAAAAAGATATGGACTGGAGCATGGTTCAGGAGAAGACAGTGTATGTAGCTCGGGGATGCCGGCGGAAGTGGGTGGCGATATGGTCTAATTGGAATGAGTATAGGGGTAATATTTGTGAACCTCCATGTACTGCCCGTGACGAAGAGCTGGCCACCATCTGATTAGAGAAATCCAGCACTCATCCTGAATTTGAATATGATTTGGCGGTAGTGTGATCCCTGTGATTTTAATATGTAATGTTGATAAGTATGTAACCTCGGTAGTGACAACCTAATTTTGTGTTTACGTATGCAAATAAAAAGATTTAAAAAATAAAATAAAAAAAAGAATTGTATCTTTAGAATCGCAGAAACAATAGAGGAATATTTCACTCAGTCAATCGTGCATGCTTCGTTTCAACAGAGGTGCAGAGAACTAGAGAGACGGGCGTTTTTAATAAAAGGTTTTATTGAACAGTCTTCTTTCTAAATGCAAGTAAAGTGAACTGCTACAATCGTAATTCAGGCTGCAAAGCATAATAGTATTATAAAATAATACTGTAAAAGCATTGTATGGTTTCTAAGCCATATAAAAATACATACATAAATACACAGGCTAAAATACTCAACTAGTGCTTCTAAAATATGCCTACCCAATGTACCTAACCTAAGTCTAGTACGCGGGAGGCAGTAAGTTTTGAGTAGCATAGGTTTGGTTTTCTTTGCCAAGAATCTATCCAAGATTTCTCTTAGGTTCTAATCAGCACCATACCTTTAGTTTAGAATGAAGGAGGTCTGGTATCTCTGTCTCGGGACTCGATTTCCCAACACCCCACAAGGGGAGCTTGGAAACACTGGAGCTGGATTCTCAGCGAGGGAAAGGACAGCTTCTGGATCAGTGTGTCAGCTGGAGGGTCAGCTTCCTTCGGCACTTGCTGTAGCGAGCTGCATCGGGCAAGTAGATAATCCAGCTGCTCCGAACCATCGTGTCTTGCTAGAGCAAGTGAAGGCATATATTCATACCTTGAAGGTGCCTAGTTTGACGTAAAGTCGGGCATAATAACGTCAGAAAAGAACCCCAAGGAAATAGTAGTTCTTTGTAAAGTCCATGAGTTCTTGGACAAATCAATATTCAAGCAAGGGGAGGTAACTGACTGCTTAAGCCGATTTTCCAAGAAGTTGTTGTGACGTTTTGGTACAGGTGGATGTAGCCATAACTGTATTTGGACTGCATGGGCTATGCATGTCTAAATAAGGGTATGATTTCTATGCCTACATTGGGGCAATGTGAATTGTACCTATATAAGGGCAGGAATCGAGAAATTTCGCTCGGATCCTAAAACGCCATACAACAAGACAATGAAGAGCATCCACTCCAGAGCACCTTCTGACCCATACATGTAGAACATCTTCTACAGGGCCCACTGCCATTGCACCCGAGCTATGCCAAACTATCAACTGCACCCTAGAGACAGCCACATTCCTTGACACCTGGAAGAGCGCCAAAGTCAACCCCCTCCTAAAGAAGCCATGCACAGACCAGACAGACCTCAAGAACTACAGGCCCATCTGACTGCTTCCTTTTCCTGCCGAAGTAATTGAAAAGGACGTCACATCCAGCTAGCACACTTCATAGAAACCAACAACATCCTAGATACCTCTCAATTCGCATTCCGCAGCAACCACAGCGCTGAGACAGCCCTCCTCACCCCCACCAACGACATCTGTGCCCTCTTCGACCAAGACCATATGGCAGCCCTCATCCTCCTGGACCTATCAGAAGCTTTCGACAGTGTCTCCCACCACACACTAGCCACAAGGCTCCACAACGCCGGCATCCAAGGAAAGACCCTAGACTATTTAAGATCTTTCTGCTCAGGCAGAACACAGAGAATAAGACTTTCATCCTTCCTCTCAGAATCAACAGAGATCAGATGCGGAATACCCAAAGGATCCTCCCTCAGCCCCACACTCTTCAGAGTCCTACTGATGGAGCAAGGATTCGCACGTAACGCGACTTGCTCGCACTCATGAACCTCGCCTAACGTATAATCATATTAACCCCACTGTCCGTCATTTATTTAGCATTTTCCCCAACACGCGGGTGTCCCCGAGAGGCTTGCCTGTGTGTCTTTTCATCCTCACAATGCTTGCACTAAGAGAATGGCTGCTTTGTAGAAAATCCAATCTGCGCATGCGTCGGTCATACCCATGTGATGTGACGCACTCGCATTTTGGAGGGATTGTATTGCTCATGCGCACTGATGAAAAAATGGCCGCTTGTCTCTCACCACGCTCTTTGCTTGCTACCGCTGCTTTCGCCTATCTGTCTTTTCGCACTAAACTTTAATACTATTGATGTTATAAAATGAGGGGTGTGTTAAAATCTATCACGGTGTACAGTGTGATCATTTTTATGTATGATTCTAATTTGTTCTCGCTTACTTTTCATGTACCGCGTCTCTGGGGGCTGGGGCACACATGAGCTACGCCATGATGAAGCTCCTCTCAAACCTGTCATGTGACCTGGGAGAAACCTCACTGCGTAGAAGCTAAAACAAGCCAGCTGGCTCCTGAAGCCCAATGCGCCTGGGAAACCTCTCCAGGAGACTGAATTCTACCTTGAGCGAAGCAACACTGTTGCTATATGCTATGTACTGTATTGTCTTGCTGTATTCCTATGCCTGGGAACGTGAACCCAAGGGGCGGGTAGGCAAAAATTACTATTAATGATGGGAACACTGAATTCTAGGAGGCGACAATGACCAAGTCACCTCTCCTGACCAATCATAATGTGGGAAACTGTCACTTGCAACATTGGTGGGTGGTCTAAGGGTCCCCAAACAGTATAATTGCCCTAGTGTAGCATAGAGAAATTGTCCGACTTGTCCGAGTAGCAGACCTGTCACTGGCCCTACGAACTCTATAGGTGCTCAATCTAGAGTGCTGCGGAGCACTCTGTCCATACTTTCCACAAACTCCTAGGGGTGGAAATAGTCTTAAGTGCTGGCGAAGCACTTTGCTGGGGAAATTCGAAACCCAATCGGGGTTACTGGCGGATTACTTGCAGAGAGGGGTAACGCAGGCGTTGCATCCGAAGCTGTGGGTGTTGGTCGTACCTTGGTGAGCCCAGTCCTGACCCAGAACCTGAGGGGTATCCTGTCCTGACTATCCGTGAGCTGTACCTGCTCGCATTCTGGTATTCCTTTCCTTGAGGGTCCTTGTCCCCGTTCTTCTAAACTGACCCGTGGCCAGGGTTAGTCTTCATTCCTAATTAGGTAAATATTACTCTGTGGGTTTGCGTCTTTCTCTTACTTTCTCTTCTTTTCTTAATAAAGCACTCTTGCCTGTGATATTGCCCTATTGCCTTTGAAAGCAACATATACGCTATTGTTTATTAGACTGTTCCACTTTTTCCCTGCCCGTAGGACGTCACTGAATTGACATATTATAGTAGTATGTTCCAATTTTTCCCTTTTCCCTTAGTATGATTGCAGTGAAACTCAGTAAGAATAGAATAGCTAGTCTAGTTAAGTACTTGTTTTAGGTCCGGTTTTCCTGTCCCTTGCCCTAGTTTAAGTTTGCGGTGAAAACCTATTGCTTTCCAGTGTTCTCACTTACTCTAATGATCCTTGCCCTAATTCATAGTTATATTGTGGCTTTGGTTCTACTGATAGATGTGTTACTATGTATTTGGCTTGTCATTTTGGCATATTCATTCTGAAATCTTTTGATAAACTTTAAAAACTCATCAGGTGTCTGTGGTCATTTACAATAACGTGTGGTTAAACGTACTTGGTATATGCAAAGTTTTACTCCCTTTAGGAGACTTGTCACCTATCCACTGCTAGCTCCTGATCCGTCAGGAGTAATGTGCCTGTGGTAAGTCAGGTACATGAATAGTAAGTGGTGTAAGAATCACCCCCCGAACTACTCATAGTGGCGTGCAAGAAATCACCCGGTTCGCGCAAACTCAGTCCTCTTACTCACGCCAGGGCCCAGTGCGTGGGGAAAATTGGTAAACTTGTGACCCGGGTGACCTGCGCGCTCTATCAGTAATTTTCTGGTAGCAGAGTTATGGTTAGGACTAGTTAAGATAGGTAGATAGGATAGTTGATAAACAAACCGTGAAAATAAAATGTGCTGCTGATTTTTCTATTGCATGGATTCAAATAATTTTGCAATGTTTTAAGGATTTATATGTAAATGTATATGATTTTTGCATTGCTGCTATAAGTGTTACATGTCGTATTAACAAAGAACTGTTTGTAAGCGTTCAGTGTAGTCCGAATCCCCGGGGAAGTATATAGCTAACGGTGAGGAGACTCCGTTTAGCTGGAAAAGTCACTTGTCTAGAGTCATTAGTGCAGGGTTAGGAATACCTGGAAGCACTAATTAGGATCTTCTTGCATCTGAATATATGATAGCTATGAGTCCGTTATAAAACTTCCATTGTGATATCACCTAGAAAGGGTCACATGTGGGAGGAGTAATAGGGTCTCCGAGGCTTGACTGGTAAGTAAAATAGTCCGCTGGTGAAATCCTGGCTCAGTATATATCCCGGAAAGAAGTGGATGAGTCAGAAGAATAACAGGTTCTATATTGCTCGTGTGAGAGGTTAGGCAAAGAAGTCTATCCAGAGTGAATGAAAAGTAGACAGAAGTGGTTTACTTGTAGTGAAAGAAAATTTTTCTATCTATTTAGAACACTCAGACACAGTGGCAGACGTTGTGTGTTATTGACTAAATTTTGCACTCGCACTTTAGGAAAAGTTAAAAGTTTCCGTTACCTTGTGAAGGAGGGAGTCGGTCGGAAGACTGCTCTGACGTCACTCCGTGCCGCGCTGGTATTGGTCAAGACAGCGGGTGTGTAGTGAAGCTGAATTTGTAAAGGAGGGGTGAGTGCCGGAGCGTGAGACCTGGTCTCGCGAAAGGCCGCGCACCCGTTGGACAAGGATTTTTGTATTCACAGTATTGATTGGTTTCTACAAAATAAGAGTTGCGCTAGCATTGGAAGTACAAAAGTAAACAAAATTAATCAGGCCGAGTTAGAAGCGAGCCTGGAAAGGCATATGTGGTATCCTGAGTTCTTACCTAATCCACAAAACTCAGGCTTCTATAAGGAACAGATTATATGAGGTAGACCGCACATGATGTATGGAATAAAAAGAAAAATGTCATTTGCCGACAAGGTAAAGAATTTTTTTAAAACAGACAAGCCCATTAGAACGAGGGAGGGTGTGATCATTCCTCCACCGAATACTCCCGCTTCCTTCATGATGTTTGAAAAAGGGTATCATACCTGTGTATGGCTAGAGAATTGGGCAAAGTATACTGCAGATGACGGAGTCCTAGCATTTCCTATTGATGGTACGTTTAATGGCAGAATCCTGTTTAACTTAAGGACCCGCATGAATGAATTACATCCCAGACCCAGATTAACCCAATACGAAGCCCTAGAAGAATGGGAAATTGAGACTTTGGAAAGAGATAGACCCCGGATGGACAAAGGAGTGAGTAAATGGTATCCAAGGGTCCATAGAGAAACTAAAGAGCAGAAAATGAAACATTGGAGGCAAAGCATGATGGTGGAGGGGTTGTTTCCCATGATGGGGGTATTAGAACAAGGGAAAGGAAAAAGTAAAGAAAAAACCCATCACTCAATGCCCGTAGGGGACTCAGAAGATGAACACCTAGAAGATTTGTTGATGAAAAACCCACCTCCCTATGTAGCAGAGTCAGAGCCTTTAAGTTCACCAAACCCGTTTGCCAAATATCCCAGATGTCGGAGGGATAGCGAGACAGATGGAACGGGTATGGATAGTAAAACCAGTGAAGGGAATGGGTTTTGCAGACCTAAATCCACGGTCCCGAATTATCAGCCGTTTGGAGAAGGCCCACCTCGGTTGGTTACTCCAACTGCCCCAAGTATTTACCCTCCCTTGGTACCCCAAGTATTGCATGACAATTCCGCAGGAAAGGTTTTACGAGAACAAGAGAAGGAAGCCCTGGCTAGGCAGCGAGATGATTTAGTCCGGACCATAGCCCAGATACATCCCCATCCAGATTCCCTGACTATCCCCGTAACCATTGGGCCCGCTATTCCACTTTACAGGGATAACCTGGCTAGTCCTCGTCCTCCTGTTATCTCCCCCATAATGCCAACTCCTAGCATCCCGCCCCCGAGAAGTGAAGTACTCATAGATGATGATCAAGAAAGTGAGTGCGAATCAGTGGTCCTGATGGATATGCCCATTAGGGAACCTAGAACTAGCATGCCGGGGGTAAGAGGTCAGAGTAGGGCAAAAGAGGTTCTGATTAAAAGTACGTCTGGGGTTAGGAGTGCCACGGTAGTATCCCCAGAAGAATTAGACAGATGGACCAAAGAGTTGGAGAAAGAGACCACTCCCCAATCCAGACCATTGGAGATCTATAAACTAAGGATAGAAATAGAAGAGATGATGGCTGGAAATGTAGGATTAGACCGCTTAAACTCCTTCAGTGAAGAAGAATTACTGTTCATCAGTAAAAACCTTACCCGGAATGCTAGATTGCTCCATGAAAGATTAATGGACACAGCCACAGAAATGGGAATCGATGTCAGTCGCTCCAAAATCCTTCAGAAACCCTACAGAGTAGATTTTTCGGACAAAGACTTAGAGAGCTTGAATGTGGTAGGAAAACAGATCCAGATAAAGGAATTATTGAAACTCTTGCAGAAATGGGGAGATGTAGGGAAATGGAGAACCCGGTGGGCAAAGAAAAAGGAAGACAGTAGGGCTAAGTCTCGGGCTTCAGAATACGTGCTAAAAGAAGTAACCCCGACAGAAAAATTGTGTCCCATGAGAGAGGTCCCGGGGGGAAAATATGTCCATGTCCCTTGGTCCCGACAGGATATTGTGTCATTTACTAATGACTTCCCGAAATTACGGGAAAAGCCAGTTGATTGGTACAGACAGGTCGAACGCTTCATAAAAGTTCAGAAATGTCTTCTGAAAGACCTGGATGGGTTTTTCGACATTGTGGTGCCTGTAGATTTATGGACCGAGTGTAAAATTGAAATTGATTGGCCCAGTGAGGAATATGCAAGGGACGACAAAACTGGAGCTCCCTCACCCGAAGTAATGAGGAAGTATGATCAAGTCATACAGTACCTCAAGAAAAAGGTGCCCGCAAAGGAAACAGATTGGACCAGGATAGATAGAACCACCCAAGAACGCGATGAAACTGTCCACTCCTTTTATGAAAGGTTACTGCAAGTATTCAAAACTTACAGTGGAATCGATAATGTGGACATGAAGGACATGACCCATTTCAGTTACAGATTCGTGCTAGGATTAAGGCCTGAAATATCACAATGGATTCGAGACAATAAAATCAGTTGGCAGGGAAAGCCCATAGATGATGTTCTAAAATACGCCAAGTACTGTGAAGATGAAATAGAGAATAAAAAGAAAGCCCTCAAGGAGAAAGTGATGTGGGCACAAGTGAAATTGGCTGAACAGCAAGAAAAACAGTTAAGTAAATTGAATTCTAATAATAATGCCCAGAATACGAACACTGGGGGAGGTGGGAAGCCCCGGGTAAAAATGAGTCGGGAAGAGGCTATGAAGAAATTCCCCTGCCACGGGTGCGGCCAGATAGGGCATTGGAGAGACGAGTGTCCACACCTGCAGGCCGGTAATGCCCCTATAAATGGTTTAAATCCACAGGTGCAGAAAGAGGGGACAAGAAAGAACCAGCAACAGGTAAAGTTACCTCCAGTACCTCGCGCTCCTAGACAGAATTATAAAAATCAGGGCCAGCAGAATGAAAGGGCGGAAATATGGGAAGGAGAGAGTGAAAGAAATGCCGCAATTCCGCAGTACGGTACGTTCCTCTATGATGAACAAGATTGACGAGGCCTGAGAGGGGAGGACAAGGAGTGTGTACTTGGCGCCTCCTTACCGGTAGACCAGACTGGACCATACATTGAAGGAAAGGTTGAAGGAAAAGACGTCACCTTTCTGTTGGACACTGGTGCTACCCGGTCCACTGTGAGAACAGTGGATGTTCCTAACCTACCCCTCTCGGGAGAAGCAATTCAAGTAGTGGGTGTCTCCAATCAAATAATAAGTACTCCAGTAACTGAGCCTATGGAAATCTCCATAGGAAACTTTAAAAAAAATGCACAGATTCGTGGTCTGTGATTCCAGTCCTGTGAACCTGTTAGGACGCGATTTGTTGTGCAAAATGAACTGCACCATCTTTTGCTCACCAAAAGGCGTCGAAATTCAGACCCCCGATGAAGATGGTTTGTACAAACTGATGTTAGTAAGACCTGACGCTGACATTAAACCCTTGTCGGTCGAAGACTTGCCTGAAGAACTCCAGTTAAGAGTGGTACCAGAAGTGTGGGATTTCACGGGAAAAGATGTAGGCTTAATGGCAAACGTGGACCCAGTTAAAATAGCAATAAAAACAAATGCAGTATATCCCAAAACAAGACAGTACAAAATGAGTGCAGAAGTAAAAGCAGGAGTCGCAATTGAAATTACCAGGTTGCTCGAAGCAGAAATCATAGAAGAAGTAATGAGCAGGCCCTGCAACTCACCAATCATTGGGATTAAAAAGCCTAGTGGAAAGTACCGAGTAGTGCAGGACCTGCGCATGGTAAACCAAATTGTTGTACCTTGCTGTCCCATCGTGCCCAACCCTGCAGTGATCTTGTATCAGATTCCTTGGAATGCGGAATGGTTCACTGTCATTGACCTGTGCCATGCTTTCTTTTCCATCCCATTGCATCCAGAAAGCAAGTTCCTTTTTAGTTTTGAATTTGACAACCATATCTATGTCTCCCAAGGGTACACTGAAAGTCCTTCGATTTTCAACCAGATCCTAAAGAAATGTCTTGAGTCCCTAATACTGCCCGGAGAGTCCGTTTTGGTACAGTACATAGATGACCTTTTAGTGGCATCTAAAACTCAAAATGACTGTGTCACTGACACCATCGCCTTGCTGAATCACCTAGGAAAGGGAGGACATAAAGTATCCCCTGACAAATTGCAGTTCTGTAAAAACTCAGTAAAATATCTGGGGCACCAGATAGAGAAAGGGATCCGAAAAGTCACCACAGAAAGGATCAAGATAATTAAAGCAATGGACCTACCCCGAACTCAGAAAGAGGTGAGGATGTTTCTAGGAGTTGTGGGGTACTGCAGGCAGTGGATTGTGGGATTCGCAAATCTAGCCAAACCTTTGATAAAAATGACCAAGAAAGGAGTAGAAGACCCAGTCAGTTGGGACAGTGAAAGCATGTCCGCTTGGGTAACATTGCGAAATTGTCTATGTACCGCTCCTGCCTTGGGTATGCCCGACTATTCCAAACGCATTGAACTGTTCTGTGATACCAGAGAAAATTGTGCGCTCTCAGACCTGACCCAGGAACATGGGCTGGTCAGGCGTCCTGTGGCCTATTTCTCAGCCACTCTAGATCCGGTGGCTGCTGGATTGCCCGGATGCCTGAAAGCAGTAGCTGCTACTTGCGTCAGTCTGGAACAGAGTGAGAATATTGTCATGGGACATCCTGTCACTGTATATGTTCCCCATTCTGTTGTAATTCTATTGACAAGAACCAAGACCCAGTATCTCACACCTAGTCGGCTGACTAAGTATGAGAGAATTTTGATTGGTGCTGAGAATGTAACAATTTCTCGGTGCAATGTCCTAAACCCAGCAACTCTGTTACCTGTTCCTCTGGATGTAGACGACGAGGATGAAATGGAACATAACTGCATTGATCTAACAGAATTCAGCACTAAGCCCCGTCCTGACATACGAGAAGTTGCATTGCTTGATGGGGATCTTACAATGTTTGTGGACGGCTCATGTTTAAGACATGAGAGTGGAGGTCTGTGTGCTGCCTATGCTGTAGTCACATTGACAAACACCATAGAAGCCTCTTATCTATGCGAAGTGAAATCTGCACAGGTAGCAGAGCTCATAGCCATGACAAGAGCCTGTAGGAGGGGTAAAAACAAAAGAATAACTGTTTATACCGACAGTCAGTACTGTTACGGGGTTGTTCATGACTTCGGCCAACTATGGTTACAAAGAGAATTCATGACTTCCTCAGGTACCCCTATCAGAAACAGAAAGGTGGTACAATAATTATTGGAAGCTATTCAATTGCCCAAAGAATTGGCTGTGGTCAAGTGTGCGGCTCACAGATCAGGAAATGATGATGTGACAGCCGGGAACAGATACGCTGACCAGATCGCACAATTTTGTGCCCGACACCAAATGTCCCTCCAAATTGGGTTATGGGGTGGACACAGCTGCCAACTGATGTTGTTTGATAATGTGTCAACGTGGGATGAATTAAAAGACTTGCAACAGTCAACAGGCAGGGAAGAAAAAGGTAGATGGAGTGAGAATGAATGCAAAATGAGGAATGACGGTGTGGTGGTAGACAAAAATGGAGTGCCTGTGCTGCCCGACAGCCTGATAGATCCCATGGTCAGGATGATACATGAACCAACACATATGGGAAGGGACGCCATGTGTCGTGTGTTTGACAAGGTGTTCTACAATTCAAAGTTCAGGAACCAGGCGGAAAGGTTTTGCCAGAGGTGCCTAGTATGTCAGCAATTCAATGCAGGAAAGAATACTGTAGTAGAACAAAGTACCATCGGAAAGGCAGTAGGTCCCTTTGTTAGGATGCAGGCAGATTTTATAACTATGCCCAGATGCAAGGGATATAGGTATGTCCTGGTTGTAGTGTGCCTGTTCTCCCGGTGGGTGGAGGCTTACCCAGCAAAGAAAAATGATGCCTTGACGGTAGCCAAATTATTGCTCAGGGAGTTGATACCTAGGTATGGAATTCCTGAGACGATTGAAACAGACCAAGGTGGGCATTTTGCCAACGATGTCCTAGAAGAGCTCTGTAAGGCCTTTAAAATGAAGCAAAGACTGCACTGTGCCTACCATCCCGAGGCGTCTGGGGTGGTTGAACAAATAAATGGCACGATCAAGTCCAGATTGGCGAAGATGTGTGATTCCACCAAAATGAACTGGACAGAAGCTTTGCCCCTTGTGCTGATGAGTCTGAGAAGTATTCCAAATCGAAAAACAGGCCTGAGCCCCCATGAAGTACTAATGGGGAGAGTGATGCGACAAGCTTGGGTACCTGGACACAAACTGCTAAGCATTACTGATGATTTGGTGCTAGAATACTGCAAGCAACTGGGTGACCAAGTGCGTTCTATCTCCCACCAGATTGGAGAGACAGCTGACGACTGGCCCAAGACTCCAGCACATAAGCTACGACCAGGTGATTGGGTGGTGGTAAAGAAACATACCCGGAAGAGTTGCCTTGGACCAAAGTGGGGAAAGCCAAGACAAGTGATCCTCGTCACCACTACTGCTGTAAAGTGTGCTGGTGTGCCGAAGTGGATCCATGCCAGCCACACAAAGCGGGTAACCGGAGAAAACGCGACTGAAGCTGAAGGCAGCACCGCTGAGGAGACTCCCGAGGAGAGTCCGGATCTCGCTGACATCGAACTGCCGAGCACAAGTCGAAACGTTGATTGGTACCCTGCCGACGACCAGGTTCATGATCCAATACAAACCCGGAAATATTCCTACCTAGACAGTGAGTGGGATAGTCCAGGTGAGACAGAACTAGAGGACGAAGGTCAGGTCAACGAGACTCACATCACACCTGATCAGGAAATAGGCCAAGTAGGGACAGATCAAGACGTTGACACTCCACCTGAAACTCCGGAGTCTGGAAAGGGACAGATAGTGGTCAAAGTTGAAGTTCATGCGGAAGAAAATGAAGAGAACGAAGTGCATGAACCAGAGCAGATAGAAATAGATGAACGTGTTCAGGAATCAGAATCCAGTTCACCCGAAAGCAAAGAAAACCTACAAAGCAAACCTGAACAGGACCAGTTTGAGGACCAGGCAGAAGAAATAGATGAAAGACCTGGAACTAGTCAGACAGGAAGGGAAATAGACTCTGTCAAACACAAAGAAAAAATAAAAAGAGTGCACGAGGAAGGCCAAGTATCCTCGACCACTGAAAGTCACAGAAGCAAAAGTACACCCAGGTACGTCAAAAGGCTAAGACTCCGAATAAAAACAGTCGAAGAAAAACTGAAAGACCGTAAAAGGGCTGAAAGTGAAGGAAAAGCAGCCCGAGGCAAGTCTCTGAGAAAGAGCGACAGAGTGAAGAAACAGAATAGACCAGTGGTTCCCAAACTTTTTTGACCTGTGGCTCCCCTGACCTAATCGGCAGTTGGCCGTGGCTCCCCACCATTTTTTTACCGGTTGGTGGGTGGGTGGTGTGTACCTCCTGTTATCTTCCTTAAAGTATTTGGGACGCAATGAAGGTATTATATTGGTTGGAATGCTTGAATTATTAATCTCATCCACTGGCTGCATCCCAATCCATCGTTTTTTTCCCCAACAGAGTACCTGGTCCCAAACCCTTATTTATGCCAGCTGCTGCTTTCAGTACCTTTTGGTACTGAGACCCGCTCTGAGAAAATGGAACATTGAGTTTGGTCTGTCGTAATCAGTATCCCCAGCCTTATTTTTACACTAAAAAGGTCTATCCTTCCATCTGTGTGCCCATCTATATCCAAACATATTCAACCATTTGCACACCTATCCACCATATATCCTTCCGTCCATCATTTCACTCATCCATCCCTCCATCCACCCTTTCACTCATCCATCCATTATTCATCTACCCACCCTTTCACCCCATCCATCTGTACAATCATCCATGCATTCACTCTTCCACCCAGCCATCCATTCACCTACTCATCCATCCACCCATTCACCCAGTCATTTATCCTTCCACCCATTCACCCTTTCAGTCATTCATCCTCCCTTTCTCTCTCCATCCCCCTTTCACGTATCCATCCATCTACCCACCCATTTACTCATCCATTCATGAATCCATCCATTGATCCTATTACTCATCCATTCTTTCACTCATCCAACATCCGTTCACTCATCCAGCCATCCGTTCTCTCATCCATCCACCCTTTCACTTCACTCATCTATCCATCCTTTTGTCCATCTACCCCCTTTCACTAACTCATCAATCCTTACATCCACCCTTTCACTCATCCATCCATTCACCATTTCACTTATCAATTCATCCATCCACCCATTCACTTGCCCATCATCTACCCTTTCATTCATCCACCCATCCATCCTTTCACACACCCATCCACCAATTCACTCGCCCATCAGCTGCCCTTTCACTCATCCATCCATCCTTTCACACACCCATCCACACTTTTACCCATCCATCTACCCTTCCACCCATAGATCTACCCTTCCACCCATACATCCATCTATTTACATTTTCTCTCATCCATACTACCATTCATTCACTCATCCGTTCATCCTTTCTTTCATTATCTATCCATTCCCCCTTTCATTCATGCATTCATCCTTTCAGTAATCCATCCAGCCACTCAGACATTCCTTCACTTATTTACTCACCCACCTTTTCACATTATGAGCTGAGCCTTTGTTTGCAGAGTGGCAGGCAGAAGAGTCCCATCAAGAATGAACTAAAGCAAGGGGTGGGCTGGTGGAGAGTTCACTATGCCCCTGCACATAGGCAGACTGAAAACGTAGAAGTCATGCATGATGCACAGTGCCAGGATGTGGTGTTGTTTCCAGGGCTTTAAGCGGTGTAGAAAAACTGGGGGGTCTCTTCAAAGGGGGTGTTTGGCGTAATTTAGAGCACAGCTTAAAACACCTAGGCTAAAAATATGCGCTTAGCATAGTGTTCTGCCTCACTGGTATTATGTTGTCTCTGTCATTGCATCCAGATATATAATACAGCAAGTATCATTACACCCCAACAAGCCAGGACTATTGGCTTTGTCAATGGTTGCTAGTTCCTTAAAAAAAAAAAGGAGCAACCATGGCTTTGTTGAATACAATATTGAAAATACTTCAGTTCTAAAATGACAGGACAGTGTTCTTTTAAACTTATTTTACAGGCTTCTTGGAATGAAGTGTTTTCTAACGTTGCAGCGTGGGCGTTTTACTTTTTATTGTACAGAATGCCCTTCTGTACTCTGAGGCAGGAGGAGGCCGCCACATGGTGTCACACCCCAGACTGCCCCATTGACATTCAGTAAGTGGCAATCAGCGGCATACTGAATGACAATGGGCGGGAGGGGCTGCTCGTGCTCCAGGAGGGGAGCGAGGCGCCTCCAGCAGCAGGGGTGAGGCCTCTCACAGGGAGCAGCGCTGCTCCCTGTGATGGGCAAAATTACAGATAGTGTGCGCGGCGCCCCTGGCACCTCATTACGGCGCACCAGGCCGCGGCGCACAGTTTGGGAACCACAGGAATAGACTGTATCGGAGCCCCGAATGGACATACCTGGTGCTGGAAGAAATTGATGAGCCCAATCGCAGTGGCAAAAGTGACGAAGAGTCCATCACTGATCGGAGTTCGGACGAAGACCCTCCTTGAGACAACACAGAGCGAAGCCTTGGTGTATAGAAACAAAGAGGGGTTGCAAAAGCCACCTGTAAGCTAAAATGTCTGATTCAAACGTAGCTGGAAGGTCCAGATTTGGGTGTTGTAAAACTTGCTGTAAAATATGCTTATGTAGTGTAGCTATGCTAATAGTGATGTGGATAGGATTAACAGTCTTTATACCTTTTATGATAAGTAAAGATCCTAACTTGTCCCCTACTGAACCTGAAATATTAGACACAGACGTTGTACAGACCGCAGAAACACCACGAAGTTTAGAACGACGTGACAACTCAGTTAGTTTGAAACACACACGACCAAATTTAGAAGCATCAGATGAGGGTGGACTGCACTTTCACAAGATGAAAAATAGGACGCATCTAAATGTTTTCGCTAACTTATTAGTGCATTATGTAGAAGCTATGGAAATAGAAGATTGTTATGTCTGCATGAAGCTACCCACATCTGTAGCTGAAGGTGTGACATATCACCACTTACCCCTAACTTACGGAATTTCCTGTAGTATATTAGCAAGCTTGTTTTATAGAAGCACTTTACAGTACTACTATTCAAATGCTGACGTAGTCTTTTCCGAACTCCCTATTAGGGGACACCTGAACCTTGTACATATTAGAAGTGAGGTAACCCGGTATATGGGAGAATATTTCCTGACTATAGGTGACGTAGACTTAAACGAAGCACGACAGGCCAATTTGACCTGTTCCTTGCAAGAGCAGGAAAAGATGTTTATAAAAATGGCAGACAGAAGGAGAGAAAAGTTTCAGAAAAAGGCAAATGACGAAAAGGATAGAGTCCCTAGGTGGGCAGAGCATATGGATAACACCTCACATGGCGAAGCTAATCCTGCTTTGTTACTGGATTTTGAACGGAAAGGAAAACTTTGTCTCCATGGAGAAAGGACAGAATATTATAACAATGTATTCATTGGTTCCAGCGAGTGTGAACATAATTATAAGGTAATTGGAGGTTGGGGTTTCAAAAATGGGTCAGAACCTGTGTTTCCCGGAATATATTATATATGTGGGAACAAGGCTTATTTCAAATTGCCGGATCACTGGTATGGAAGCTGCTATTTTGGCATTGTTTTCCCGAAAATATACCATGTGAATAATGCTGCTGGAAGCAATGATGAAGACACTAATGGCTTAGTGCGTAGTAAACGTGAGAGTGTAGGAGAAATCATAGGTGATATTTTTAGTGCACTGATACCTGGAATGGGGGTAGTTCTAAACACACACAGAATTTGCAAACTGTCTACAGTAGTGGATCGGTTATCTACTGACACTGCTGCTGGATTCCTGCTGGTCAATACTGAAATGGTTGCGATCAGATCAATGGTTTTGCAGAATCACCTTGCTCTTGATACCTTATTGGCAAAAGAGGGCGGAGTCTGTAGAATGCTGAAGGCGCAACATTGTTGCACCTATATACCTGACAAAAGTATCGAACTTAAAAGATATGTAAGAAATATAACTAATTTGGAAAAAGAGCTCAAACCATTAGAGGTTGACAGTGCCTGGACGAGACTGACTGGAGGTCTCTCCTCAATAGGTAGTTGGTTTTCTAACTTAGGTAGAAACCTTCTGTGGAAAATACTGATGCCAATAATCGGAATAGGTGTGGTTGTTCTGATCATATTCATCTGCTGTAAATGTCAAAAATGCAGAAAGTATACAGTGAATAAGAGAGGGGTGAAAAGAAATATTGATGAGTTAGAATTAGAAGAATTGAGGAATCAAATCTACAAGAAGGTGAAGAATCACCACTCTCATAGAGAAGCTGAAAGAAAACTCAACAATAAATTTGTCGAGATTGAAATGAAAGATATGGATGAATGAAAGTTGGCATCTGTTTCCTTAATGTAGTGATGATAGTAAATATCATCAAAGAGGGGATTGATGGAGCAAGGATTCGCACGTAACGCGACTTGCTCGCACTCATGAACCTCGCCTAACGTATAATCATATTAACCCCACTGTCCGTCATTTATTTAGCATTTTCCCCAACACGCGGGTGTCCCCGAGAGGCTTGCCTGTGTGTCTTTTCATCCTCACAATGCTTGCACTAAGAGAATGGCTGCTTTGCAGAAAATCCAATCTGCGCATGCGTCGGTCATACCCATGTGATGTGACGCATTCGCATTTTGGAGGGATTGTATTGCTCATGCGCACTGATGAAAAAATGGCCGCTTGTCTCTCACCACGCTCTTTGCTTGCTACCGCTGCTTTCGCCTATCTGTCTTTTCGCACTAAACTTTAATACTATTGATGTTATAAAATGAGGGGTGTGTTAAAATCTATCACGGTGTACAGTGTGATCATTTTTATGTATGATTCTAATTTGTTCTCGCTTACTTTTCATGTACCACGTCTCTGGGGGCTGGGGCACACATGAGCTACGCCATGATGAAGCTCCTCTGAAACCTGTCATGTGACCTGGGAGAAACCTCACTGCGCAGAAGCTAAAACAAGCCAGCTGGCTCCTGAAGCCCAATGCGCCTGGGAAACCTCTCCAGGAGACTGAATCCTACCTTGAGCGAAGCAACACTGTTGCTATATGCTATGTACTGTATTGTCTTGCTGTATTCCTATGCCTGGGAACGTGAACCCAAGGGGCGGGTAGGCAAAAATTACTATTAATGATGGGAACACTGAATTCTAGGAGGCGACAATGACCAAGTCACCTCTCCTGACCAATCATAATGTGGGAAACTGTCACTTGCAACATTGGTGGGTGGTCTAAGGGTCCCCAAACAGTATAATTGCCCTAGTGTAGCATAGAGAAATTGTCCGACTTGTCCGAGTAGCAGACCTGTCACTGACCCTACGAACTCTATAGGTGCTCAATCTAGAGTGCTGCGGAGCACTCTGTCCATACTTTCCACAAACTCCTAGGGGTGGAAATAGTCTTAAGTGCTGGCGAAGCACTTTGCTGGGGAAATTCGAAACCCAATCGGGGTTACTGGCGGATTACTTGCAGAGAGGGGTAACGCAGGCGTTGCATCCGAAGCTGTGGGTGTTGGTCGTACCTTGGTGAGCCCAGTCCTGACCCAGAACCTGAGGGGTATCCTGTCCTGACTATCCGTGAGCTGTACCTGATCGCATTCTGGTATTCCTTTCCTTGAGGGTCCTTGGCCCCGTTCTTCTAAACTGACCCGTGGCCAGGGTTAGTCTTCATTCCTAATTAGGTAAATATTACTCTGTGGGTTTGCGTCTTTCTCTTACTTTCTCTTCTTTTCTTAATAAAGCACTCTTGCCTGTGATATTGCCCTATTGCCTTTGAAAGCAACATATACGCTATTGTTTATTAGACTGTTCCACTTTTTCCCTGCCCGTAGGACGTCACTGAATTGACATATTATAGTAGTATGTTCCAATTTTTCCCTTTTCCCTTAGTATGATTGCAGTGAAACTCAGTAAGAATAGAATAACTAGTCTAGTTAAGTACTTGTTTTAGGTCCGGTTTTCCTGTCCCTTGCCCTAGTTTAAGTTTGCGGTGAAAACCTATTGCTTTCCAGTGTTCTCACTTACTCTAATGATCCTTGCCCTAATTCATAGTTATATTGTGGCTTTGGTTCTACTGATAGATGTGTTACTATGTATTTGGCTTGTCATTTTGGCATATTCATTCTGAAATCTTTTGATAAACTTTAAAAACTCATCAGGTGTCTGTGGTCATTTACAATAACGTGTGGTTAAACGTACTTGGTATATGCAAAGTTTTACTCCCTTTAGGAGACTTGTCACCTATCCACTGCTAGCTCCTGATCCGTCAGGAGTAATGTGCCTGTGGTAAGTCAGGTACATGAATAGTAAGTGGTGTAAGAATCACCCCCCGAATTACTCATAGTGGCATGCAGGAAATCACCCGGTTCGCGCAAACTCAGTCCTCTTTCTCACGCCAGGGCCCAGTGCGTGGGGAAAATTGGTAAACTTGTGACCCGGGTGACCTGCGCGCTCTATCACTACAAGGCCCACTACGCAACCATTGTAAGAAACCACAGGTTCAACATCGTCTCCTACACCGATGACTCCCAGCTCATCCTCTTCCTCACCAATGAATCATACATCACCAGGCACAACTTCCAAGAAGGGATGAAAGCCATTGCGGCCTGTATGAGAAACAGCTGCCACAAGCTCCACTCGGAGTAAGCAGAAGTCCTCATCCTTGGCTACACCCCCTCTGCATAGGATGACATCTGGTGGCCACCCATCCCAACGGACCATGCACACAACCTCGGGATCATACTTCACACATCACTCACCATGAATTGCCAGATCAAGGACGTATCCTCTGTATGCTTCAACACCCTCTGCATACTTTGCAAGATGTAAAAGTGGATCCCCACCGACTCCAGGAAAGCCGTCACTTATGCATTCATCACCAGCAGACTGGACTACGGTAACGTCCTCTACACCGGAATCAACAAAAATCTCCTCCGCAAACTCCAGACCGTGCAGAACGCCAAAGCCAAACTTATCCTCGACATCCCACGGCACAACCACATCACCCAACACCTCCGCGTCCTCCACTGGCTCCCCGTCGAAAGAAGAATAACCTTCAAGCTGCTCACACATGCCTACAAGGCCCTCCACAACACCGGCCCGAATACTTCAATGACCTAATCTCCTACCACACCCCCAAGAGATACTTCAGCTCAGCTGACCTCTCCCTAGCCACCGTCCTACACTTCTACAGGACCAGAGCAGGTGGAAGATTCATCTCCTACTTCGCAGCCAAGACCTGAAACAAACTCCCCCTCCACCTCCGACGGAGCCCGACACTGCACCAATTTAGGAAGGACCTCGAGACCTGGCTCTTCAAATGTCCCTAACGGAGCTGCCCACATCCAACCCCAGCGCCTTGAGACCCTCACAGGTCAGTAGTGCGCTCTAGAAAACCCTGACTGATTGATTGAATGAAACAAAATTTGCAATGTCCAACCTGATTAGGAGGTGATATGCGCATGGTCTAGGGCAGTGTTTCCGAAACTGTGGGTCACGAAACAGAGGAGGGTCGCAACACGATTTTTGGTGAGTCGCAAAAATCCAAGCAATAAATAAAGATGCCTTTAAATTCCGTATTTATCTTGTCATTTTACTGCGCATCAAAGACAGAGGTCCAATGTCAGGGTATGTCTTCTGACATCTTGCCGCTTCTTTTTTAACAGGGTGATTGGTATTTACAAGCCACGCTCACTAATTTAATTATGTGATAATCTTGCTGGGGTACAGGGAGTGTGAAATAAAAAGGTTGCTGAATGTCAGTTTTATACCACGTAGAATTACATGTAAATACCGGTAAATGAACTGTACATGTTCAGCAATTACGAAAGCAAAAATGTAGCACATTTTTTGTAATTTTGAAATATGATGGAAACAAAGATTTTAATAGAATAAAAACAAATCAATGCACTTTAAGTGGTGCTACACCATTGCTAAAATTTCACAGAAACCTCGATTTCCACACGTTATCATTTATGTGCAGTATAGTTTTATCAGAAAAATTGTATGTCTGAGCAAATTTAGTGGCCATTTCAATGGAAAATGTGCGGTCTCTAAATGACAGGGCACTACCACACAATACTTTAGATACAATAAAAAAAATCGCCTGCCTGCTGTCCATTAATGCTAGGTGGGTCGCAAAAGTTTGTCATTCAAAAAATTGGGTTGTTGTTCTAAAAAGTTGGGAAGCACTGGTTTAGGGTATGCCCTCAGTTTGGCTACTGAGGTTCAGTTGCACGTGACATAAAGCATACATGAATGGTTCCATCTGGTTTCAGAACTAGAACTGTGTGAGTGCATCAAGGACTAGAATACCTACGAATTGCTCCAAGCTAGAAAATCTTTCTTTGGAAGCCATCGGTGTTGGTGGTTGTTTGTCTGTGCTGTTCTTGGAAACAGGGTTCTCTAGTTGGCAAGGGGTTGCACCTTTGTCCAAATATGGACACTTCTTTCTAGTCAGGATAAGGGAGTTACACTCCTAAAATAACCCCTGCTCACCACCTTGGTAGCGTGGCATGAGCAGTCAGGCTTATCTTAGAGGTAGTGTGTAAAGCATTTGCATATAACCAACAGTAATACATTTTAAGCACTACAAAAGGACACCACACCAGTTTAGAAAAATATCCAATATTTTTATATACTTAAAGCAAGACCAAAAATGATAAAAATCCACAATACAGTACGTAAAAGTCTTCAGTTATCAAAATATACTTGAAAAACAGTTCCTTGATGTCGATAGCTCCGTCCGGGGCTATCACGGCGTAGTGAGCAAAAAAATCCAAACAGTTCTGGCTGACCGTGGCGTCGCGGGCCAGCTACGGTGTGGGGAAGACCCACAAACAGTACCTTTTAGAACTGCCGGGCGTCGGTGACCTCTCGTTGAGCTTCCGAAAGCATGGCGTCTGCAGGCTTCTGTTTCGGAGGTCGGTGCAGGAGTCGTTGGGGCCCTCGAAGTCACACGAGTTGCAGATCGACTCTTCTTTATTGAAGTCAGTAGCGCTGGCGTCGGTTGGCGTCTGGTGCTGCGGTGCGAAGTGCAGCGGTGGGTATGTGGTGCCCTCAGGTCGTGGTGCGAGCAGCGCCTCGGTGGCGGCATCAGATGGCATCGTCGGTGAGACCTGGGTCGCGGTGCGAAGTGAATGCGGTGCTCATCACGCTGCTGGCAGGTCACAGTGAATGCAGCGTCATCATCGTTGATGAAGCGCTGTTGTCGGATGACGAACTGGAGTCGATGGGGCCGGCGTCGGTAGGCCAAGGCTGCTGTGCGGGATGAGGGCGGTGCGTTGTGTAACTTTACGAGCAGTGTCCGCGAACAACGGTGCAAGCAGCTGCGTAGATTTCGGCATGGAGTGTCGTCGTCGAGGATACCAAGACGTCGTCATGAAGCGAGGCTGTGCGGAGTGCGGTGCCCACAGGTCGCAATGTAAGCAGCGGCTCAGTGGTGGTGTCAGCAGGTGTTGGCGGTTAGACCAGGGTCGCGTTATGACGGTGCCCTCTGCTGTGCGTCAGGACACAGAGTTGGCAGCAGCATCGCCGACATCATCAGGTTGCTCTTCTGTTGCAGCACAAAACACACATTAGAAATGCTAATCCTACCAACTCAAGCCAATTTATCTATTTTCTCTTAATTTGGAGTCTTAAAAAATGCTCGGCTCTCTAAATGTCTGGCTTCCAAAATTTCATAACAGATCTCATTATTTATTGAGAACTTGGCCTTTGGCCCGCTACACAGGACTGCATGAGTGTTGGGCATTTACAGTCAGGACTTTGAGGGGCAACACCATGAAAAACCTATATGGACTTGAAGAGTGCTTCCTCCTGGAAGTTGGTGGAGCATGCTTGCTGTTCTCCAACATCTGGGACCAAGCTATATGATAAAGCATTACTCTGGTCCCTGATGACCTGCATAAAGATCTCCTTCAAAATCTTACCCAACCACATCATGCCTGTCACAGCGACCATGGAAGCTACCCAAGTGAGAAATGGCTGCAACCAAAAGCAGTCCAGACTAATTGACAAGGAGAACGGACACGTAAGTGACTGGTACGGAATAGTGGCCCTGCCAGTCCCAGCTACAAATATGACCTTGACCCGCCCACCATCACACGCCCTTCCCATCTAGGTGGAATGACCCTAAGCCTGTAACGACCCTCAGGAAAAACATTGACCTCTTCTAAAGAGTTTCCATCTTTTGACCTATGCCCTTCTTGGTGCTGCAGCAACCAGTAAACCTTGTACTGGATCCAGTGATTATGAATAATGTTAGACTCAGAGCAACACAAAGTCCCCTATCCGTGGAACTTCCAACCCTATTTAAAGAGAGTCTCAGACCTAGTGGTACCCATGATGAAATACGTTTCCTACCACAACTAGTAGTTCCTGAGATATCACCCTCGTGTCTCTTTCAACCTAAAACTAACGCTGAGGCTCATTTGAACTTAGACAACAAAAATTATTCTGTGTAACCTGACAAATCGGGGGTACTGATGAACATGGACTGCACATTGTTTGGAACCCACTGTCCAGCTCGACTAGAACTACTTGGCAATGGTGGTTTAGTTCAATTTTGCTCCAGTGTCTGCTGTACCGGGTGGATCTTGGTATGTCCGGACAGGACCCTAACAGACTTGAACTGTGTACCCAATGCCCTTGAGTCTTTCAGATCCCGCAGAGACTCCAGAGACTACCAGAGTGATGCCCCCAAACAGGACAGGGGATGACAGTGTGGACAATGAGCAATTGACAATACGGCCAATCACTGATGATCCATGCTTATCGATACATTATCCTACAGCTAAATCCCAGACATTTCTGCCTGTGATGGGGTGACCAAAATCAGTTTCTTCCCGATCAACCTGTGATTGGGAGGGCGAGTCTGTGATATCTATTGCACTTTTAATCATATCCCCAATGCTATGGACGGTAACATAGAAATGTGTGCGGTATGGGGTTCAGAGTGGGCCACGGTCTAGTTGGACGGGTTGTGAGCCACTGGCCTGATGGGAAGCCAGGTCCTCAGCTTTATACACTTGCATTAGTTGAGGCGGTTGCCTCCTTGGGGTGTGCTACGTAAAGGTTTGCCACATTGGGGCAGGCCATCGTAGTTTGGACTCACAGCCTGTAGGTGAGGGGCCGTTACCTGTTGCTAAGAGTTCAAGAGTTTGAAAGCTTGACTGTGGGAAACTGGCTTTATGGTGATAACCTTGAATTTGAGTCACAGTGCACGTGTGTAACGGGAGGGGGCGATGGATGCGGGGAGTGCAATGGGCCATGGGCGCATGTGGTTTCTACTTGATATGGCTACTGAATGGAAATGTATGAACTGGAATGTGAGGGTTTACTCTTACCTTTGGAGGTGTAGGGTCTCCGTGGCTCTCCTTCAGGAGACACATACATGGAGAACATCCATCAGACAGATCATTTCCACGTCATTCTCTAGTTATGCTAAAGGGACTCTAATATGGATAGCGCCTAGTGTTTACTTTGTATCAAAGGGGGTGCTGATCGATCCGGAGGGTAGATAAGCTTTTGGGTTTGGGATGTTGGATACACACAATGTCTGTTTGGTGAACATGTATGCTCCCAATATTGATGAGTCTGCATTCTTTGAAGTGCGAAAAACGGACCACGTGGGCCCAGAATAATTCTGGCAGGGGATCTCAACTGTGTGCTGGATGGTGAGTTGGACCGTCTCCTCCCCAGGGCTAATACTAAACCCGAAATGACAAACGCTCTTCAGGAATTGATAGGGGCTTGAAACTGCACCACGTGTGGAGGACGCTCTGCCGACAGACTAAAACGTAACCCTGTTTTGTGCCAGCCACCGAGACATATAGCCGCATTGATTATTGTCTAGTATCAGGCGCCTTGCTGCAAAGTGTGAATAATGCTTTTTATCTGGTGAGCTATCTATCTGATCATTCTCTGCCCCTGGTATCGTTTAGGATGCATATACGAACACCCAAAGTGCCGTTATGGAGGATGAGTAGTGATGTGTTGTTGGACCCGGGTTTTGCAGGTTGGGTAGCGCGTAGCGGAGGTCCTCAATCATTATTTCACAAAAAACTGGGGTAGTGTGGCCATGAGATTCTTGGAATGGGATGCAATGAAGGTGGTACTGCGCCGCGAGTGTGTGAAAGTGACATAGAGTGTCAAACAACTTACTAGATCCTTCGTTGAACTGGAAAGGCAGTTGAGTGTTCTGGAAAGGGAGACGATTGAAGTGCCTCTTTGTCTGCCTGAATGGAAGGATTGCAAGCAGGAGCTATTAGAAACCTGGGACAGATTAGACAAATGTGTCCGTTCCAATTACAGACCGCGTCTCCATGTAGAACGGGACAAGGCCAGTAAGTCAGACCAGGACCAATTACCTAGCAGATATATATATTTTCAAGAATATGTTACTAATGCAACTGCGATTCTGAAAATATCAATAAAAATCTAAACGCAATTTTTTTTTATTCACAATGATACACTTATAAACTGCAGGAATGCAGATACAAATATACATTTATACAAGCATGATTACAACTAACATTGATGAAACGAGATTAAAACATATTTAAAAAGCATTTCAAAAAGTTAAACAAATTTGCACAAACCATCTCATGGGGGGGAGGGGGCAAATAAACATAGACACACCTCAACTGCTGATTGTATGTTATATTTTGAAAGATCGGTCTTAAAAAGTGGTGATGTGCATTGTGCAAATAAGGGCACACAAAGACCACATGATTTAAGTCTTGTACATGTATGGAACATAATTCGCAAAGTTTCTCTTCCTTTGGTACACCTTCCCATATTCCTGTAATCACACGGAAATGGAGTAAATTTAGCCTTAAATGCAAAGTCTTCACACTTCAAGAGGAAGATTCCAGATAAGGTAAGGCTGAGGCTTTTTCCATATACAACTTTCTTGAACAACTATATCTCTCAATTGCTGTGTACAGAGCAGAAGATCCCTTTTCCTACTTACTTTATACAAGGATTTTTTCCAAAAGCTTTTTAAAAGGGATTTTGGCAGTGGAAGATCCCCAATTTAAACAATTTCAAACATTTCAGTAGCTTTTTTAAGTGAAAATAAAATACACTTTTTTCTCTCAGGATGTCGAAAATGTCCTGTCTTAATGCGGTTCGAATTGACCCCATTTCACTTCTGAGCAGCCTGCCCCCCCACCCCCACTCAGGACTGCCACAAGAACAAGCACAACAGTTGTAGGTAGCCCAAACAGAAGTCAAAGAACACGAGGGGAAGCCAGAGAATTCAAATTACAAATTCGATGCCAGATACGCCCCTCCACTATGTCAAAAATGGACCAATGCTTCATATCCATCATTTCACATGTATAACTCAGTGCTGGCAACATGTTTGCCTTGTAGACCGGCACAGAACATGTGCAAAGTGCTTTTTCTTTTTCCCACAGCTCTTATACAATCTATTAACAGCAGAAACGTGGGAGCGTGCCCCAGTGTCTTGACCCTGTTCCTCATGGGAACAGCCCAGCCCGAACTGCCAGGCAAGGTCCTCCCTGGACTAGAAACAAGCATCCTGGGACAGGGTTCAGGGGCAAGACTGATTTTCATATGGCTGGGTCCAAACTGGGATGGCATAGTGAGCAAAAGAACAATGGATTAAACCCAGATCTTTTGACGGGGGCTGAGTGGTTGAAATTAATCTACCCGTCTACCCACTCCACTCCAATCTATCCCAATCCAACCCACTTCGCTCCAATCTACCAGACTCCACTCCAATCTACCGCAGTACAATTTACCCCACTCCATTCCAATTTACCCCACTCTACTTCAAACTCCTCTGCAATCTATTCAACTCCTCTCCACTCTAATCTACTCCACCCCAATCTACCCCTCTCCACTACATTCCACTCCAATCCATTCCAATCTATCACATTCAAATCCATCCAATCTATCCCACTTCACTCTAATACACCATACTCCGCTCAACCCTACTCAACTACACTCTAACCAAATCTACTCCACTCCTCTTCACTTCAATCTACTCCACTCCATTTTACCACACTCCACTCCAACCTAACCAACTCCACCCCAAACTGTCCCACCCCACTCTACCCAATCTACCCCACTCCATCCTAATCCAATCTACTCTACCCCACTAAAACCTACTCTACGAGGGGCGTGGCCAAGATGGCGAGTGGGTAAGACGTGTCTCCCTGAGTCTTCCTGCTCCCGTCCGCCCAATCTAGCCCGCACCAGCGAATTCTTCCATCAACCACTCAGCATCGGAGGAGGTATAGATCCTGTTGCCCCAATCAACACTGTGGAAGCCCCAAAACTGGAGCAGAAGGGCCCGGCGGCGAAGGAGAAAGATCACCGAGCAGACGCCTGGCCTGGGCAGAAAATGGCGCCGAGCTACGAGTGCTGCTGCGGCCGCTAGCAGAGGTAGAAGGCACGGGGGAAGTCGGCGACCAGTGGAGACGCCAAGCAGACCTGCGGTTAAGGGAGAGAGACAGCGGGGGCCCCCACGGAGTGGGGACCAGAGAATAAGATGTGAGGCAGAGACTGCGGGTCTACAGGCGCCGAACGTGGCGAGACGGCAAAGAAACGGCGAGGTCCCCCAACACGATCACCAGAGCGGAGTGCCCAAGAGACGGGGTGAGGCGCGAGGACCCTCGCTGCGGTCGCCTCACCTCCGGGGATACCGACCCAGGGCTCCGGTCGGTCAGCAAGATCTGCGGCGGAGACGGGACTCAAGGACCGGGCAGTGTCCCCAGCAGAGATCACACGGTGGCGGGCGATAGCGAGAACTCTGGTGATGGCGGTGTTCCCCTGCGGCAGACAGAGAGGGGAATGCCGAGACAGTGAGTGAGCTGGAGCCAGGAGGTGGGCCTGGTGAAGTGGCCGCGAGGCAGCATGAGTCCCAGGTTAGGTGCCGCTCATAGGCAGCGGCGCAGGTGAGATCCGGAGAGACTGTTTCCTGGGGGAGCCAGCGGAACAGGGGTCGAATGCACGTTGATCGCTTCCTCAGACCGGAGCCCTCACTGACAAGGGAAGAGTGAGAGGCATTTGAACGGAGATGAGGGGATAGAAATCGGGAGTGTGCAGGAGTCAGCCAGAAGTAGAGGCAAGCTAGGCCCACTTCACGACGCCCGGGCTGGGGGACCCAAGTGTGACGAACACAGGAGGCAGAGGTAGGGGCAGCCTACAACAGCACACCTAAAGGGGCAGGAGAGCCGGCGACGGTGGCAGGCTTGCGGAGGAGGCCATAGGCCCGATAGAATTGGCGGGCCCAGGGAGCAGCATCTGGGGAGGAGGCCTGCAGCCAGGCCTGGCTTCGGAAAGAGGCCCAGAACGGTGATCGACTGAAAGTCCAAAGACAGGCAAAATCAAGGTCCTGGTGCCCAGTAGAGGGGCCTACAGGCTACGAATACCTCTGAGAGGGTGCTAGTGGCTGCAAAAGCGGCAACGACGATAAGGGACGAAAAATCTGCGGGAGTGAGTAGAGATCTCAAAGTATAGCGCACCCCCAGGCCGGCCACAAGGAGAAAACCTCGCCAGACCTGGCTCGCATAGCACACAGGAAGACAACTGCACCACTGAGATAAAAACCACACCGGGGAGGAACTCAAGACCCGCTAGGAGTTGACGACAAAAAAGGGGCCATGGCCAATGACAAAGAGCAAAAAGGACCGTAATTTAAAGGACATGCTAACCAAGCTACCGCAGCCGGGCAGTGAGGAGGAACGGCTCGCCCCGCTGGATGCAGACTCCCAGGATTGCCCAGTCACACATGCCTTTCTAGAGACACCTTTCAGCACACTAAGGGATGACTTTCTGACGCTGAAGGGGGAAATTGTGAGGGAGATGAAGGAGGTGAGACGAGATATCAACGCAGTGGGCAAAAGGGTGGCATCTATAGAGGACCAGGAACAGGCCCAGGAGAAGAAATAGAACAGCTGCAGCAAGAAGTGATCCAGCTCAAGGAACAACAAATCGACCTCCAGGCCCACGCAGAAGAACTGGAAAACAGGTCACGATGCAATAACATCCGCGTGAAGGGAGTGCCATTAAAGGGAGAAAGAACAGAGGTCACGCAATACCTACAGGGTCTGTTTCGAAGTATTCTGCAGGCCCTGGCAAGTTTCAAAATTAAAATAGATTGGGCGCATCGAGTGGGCCTCCCGCGCCGAGTGCCTGAACCCCCACCTGACATCCTGACTTTTCTCCCAGACTACCAACTCGAAGAACGCATCCTCCGAGTGGCCCGAGATAGGCAGCCCTTACAATACCAAGAACACCCCATTGCCCTGTACCAAGACTTGGCACTAATAACCCTCCAGAAACGCAAGGAATTTAGAGTTGCCCGGCGCACCTGCGCAATCAGGGAATTTCATACTCTTGGTGCCAACCATTCCGGCTAATATATAAATGGCACAACAAACTGCACCAACTTTGCTCTCTACAAGACACATGCAAGGTACTGGGCATTGAAGGTCCACAGCAGCCTGAGGAGGGGAATCCAGTCAGGGCAAGGCCACCAGAGAAAGATGGCAAACAGTCGCCGGACGATGAAGAACGGATCAAGCACGGAGACCAGATCCTACGGCTATGGCACAAGAACGGCAGTCGGTGCTGGAGACGATATCATGAGAGACCTCCCCACATGAAGACTAATAGATCCAATGAAGGACAGATAAGTGACATGTGCAGTGCGGAGGAACAACTGATGGTCAATCAGGTGCCATGCAAGGGGCCGGGTTGGAGGCGGATACACCTGCCGGGAGCGGGGATATGGGGACACATGGCCACATGTTGCCCTTAAACTTTGAAACTACCACGGACTTGCAAAATAGGTTGGTGAGCCCAGACAATGTGGGATTCAACGGGGTTCATGGTTGGGGTTAGGGAGGGAAGGGGGGTTCATGGGTGGACGGAGTTGGGACACCTCTGGGATTGTTGGGGGGAGTATCTATTGTTTGCTTGTTGGGGTTAGGTAGTGGGGGATAGGGTGTCCGGTATTCATATTGTTTTCTTTGCAGGAAGTCCTGAGTGCGCATGGCGCACTGTATCCAGAATCTATTCACTGGCACCCATTGCACCACTCTAAAGAGGGAGAGAGTTGTTACACAAGGGAGGGGGCACACCCCAAGGGCTGCACTAGATCAAATTGTCACCATCTGTTATGGTCAGTAAGGAAGTAAAAATACTCACACTCAATGTTAAAGGGATTAATAACCCTATTAAACGACATGCAATATTGTTCTATTTGGAGAACGAAGAGGCTGACATATGTCTCTTACAGGAGACACACTTCCTCGCCAAGGATTGCCACCGCATGCGCTCGAGAGCATTACCCCAGCAATACTTCTCCTCCGTGGGAGAAAAGAAAGAAGGGGTAGCTATACTTTTATCCAATCGTAGGGGGGGGGGGGGTGAAAGAGAAAGTAGCGGAGATAAAAGGGAGACTCTTGGCATACACTATACAATTCAGATCCCAACTTATTGTGATAGGCTCCGTATATGCCCCCAACTCAGGGAAGGAGAGCTTTCTTAAGGCAGCTCTAGTGGATGCAATGGCTCCTCAGAATCGCATGGCGTTAAGGGGGGTGGGGGCTGAATACGGCAATGGACTCAAGCAAAGACAGATCACAAACTTCCTACTCCCACAGGGGTGAAATGTCAAGGGAGGGGAAGAAATGGCTACCGGAGATTGGTCTAGTAGATATTTGGAGGGAGGCCCACCCAACCTCCACACAATACACCTTTTTCTCCAAAGCACATAGATCCTACGTGCGTGTGAAATATTTCTTAGGTACAGGAGAGATCAACAAGGTAGTCAAGGCAGTAAGCCTCGAACCAGCCGCTCTCTCAGACCACGACGCATTGACTGCGACTATACTACTGACACCGCGCCCTCGCCAGGTTGGCTGCTGGAGATTTAAAGAAAATATGCTCCACAAGAAAACAGTGGAGCAACAACTCACTAAATGCATCCAAGACTACTTCGGACCTCAATGACACTCCAGACATAGCCACTACGACCCTCTGGGAAGCAATGAAAACAGTGGTAAGGGGAGTTAATAGCACTAGCTGCAGCTGATAATAAAGAGTGTAAAGAGTTGAGAGCTTCCCTGTCCGCCCAAGGCCAGGAGCTTGAGAGGGTACATACGGATGGGGCGCCAAGGGTCTGGAGGCAGCTGAAGGCAGTTAGGGCACAGTTGGCTGGGATAGACTTAGACAGGGCAGAGTATGCAGCGGCCAGACTGAAACACTTATTACGTGGGGGGTGACGGCACGGGCCGTCTCTTGGCTAACAGGCTCAGGGCCCAAAGACAACGGACCCAGGTGCCCTCGCTAGGGGAGAGATAACCGGGGATCAAGAAATAGCTCACACTTTCTGAGAGTTCTATGAAAAATTATACGCAGCAGACGCTACATTGGACCATGACACTTCAGCCTACCTTCAATCTATCACTATGTCCGCACTCACCTCAGACCAGGCAGCAGTGCTAGACGCCCCCATCTGGGTCGAGGAAGTAGTTACGGCGATCTCGCGCCTCAAGGTGCTCAAGTCTCCCGGCCAAGACGGGTTCCTTGCCCTATTTTATAAAAATTTTTACCATATCTTAGCCCTGATACTGAAGAGGTTGTCATTCAGGAGCAAACACCCGATCCCTGAGACAATGCTAGAGGCGGCAGTAGTGGTCCTGCCCAAGCAAGGCAAAGATAGGCAGCAATGTAGCTCATACTGCCCCATTTCTCTACTTAACGTAGATTTTAAAATATTTACGGGAATACTCACCTCGAGATTAGGCCCCTACATGCTAAATTTGATGGAGCCAGACCAGGCACGGTTTATTCAATCTCGCCAATGTGGAGGTAATACTAAGAGGATACTCCACCTCATTGACAAGGCCCACCAAACGCAAATGGACGCACTCTTGCTGACAGTAGATGCTGAAAAAGCATTTGACCGGGTGGACTGGAGCTTCCTTGGCCATACGATGACTAAATTTGGAATAGTGGAGAAAGTCCAGGAATGGGTGTGCTGCTTCTATAACAGACCTACAGCATTAATTAGAGTGAACGGCATCTCATCAAGAATATTTGATATACTGCGGAGAACCCGTCCGGGATGCTCATTGTCACCCTTGCTATTTGCTCTATACATTGAGCCGTTGGCGCAGAGGGTCAGGGATAAACCTAACATCCAAGGGATCCCATAAGCACAGTCCCGGGCACACGTGGTGGGGATATAATGATGGTATGGCAGTCTCGTTTGGATCAAAGTTGTTATGGTCTACACCAGTGTAATGTTCAAAGTTATGTAATGAAGCAACAACAGAATGGAATCAAACAACCAGCCGACACATGTTTCGTCACAAGGAAACTTATCCCGTGACTCTTTAGGGCTGGGGAGGATACAAAACATAGGGTGAGGGAAGTTGGAAAACATGTGGAAAATTGAGGTTGAATGGTTGAATAACCCCTAATGGGACATGGAAAGGGGATCACCCTTGGTGTGCGCGAAACCTGTGTTTTAAGAAAACTCATTAATAAATTGTGACTTTAGTGCGTGTGCCGCTCCCATGGTATGAACATCATGACAAAAGCGCGGGAAAAACATGGTAACCAAGTGGCGTGACAGAGTAAACAAACATGTGGGAATACGTGATAATGTGTAGCGGAGTGGGTATCTTGTGCTCGTTTTGGAAAGAGGACCTGTGTTGGATAACAAGAGAACCACACTGAAGCACAACAAGAATCGTACTCAGAAGATAAAACAACGCCGAGTGACAAGGAATTGTGGTCGACTGCTACTCTGCAGTCAATTGGTGATGAAGGCTGGGGTTGGAGGACTGGAGAGACACATAGTAATGAGTAATAGTCAGATTACAGAGGACAAAATAGGTGCCTGGAGGTTCTAAGAGTGAGTCGACCCCTAAGAAAAATAAGGTCCTAACAAAGAACGTGTTTAGGTAAATACCTGTGTGGCGTTTAAAGAATAAGTGGATGCGGTCCCTAAGGGAAGCAAGGAAAAAGGAGAGAGCGAGGGTAAGCGGAGTGCGAAGGCGACATGGTAAAAGGGCCCAATAACGGGAACCAATTAGTCTGGTTAGGAGGTATGGGAGAAAAGAAATCAGACGCTCACCACAGAGCTGGTGATAATTCCGACCCGGTCTGGGCTACAAGGAGGGGCTCAGGTGAGCGGTGAACCGTCTATGGTGCTGCACGTGGCAGAAATGTGAAGTCCGATGTCTCTTAAGGTGTCATCGGGGCGGGTACGCTATGCTGCGGGTGGGCGTAGAGGCTGAAAGATTGAAGGGAAATGAAAAAATGCAAGGATGAGGAGAAGGGACCGGGATGGAAGAAGAGGGTCTTACCCTAGGTGCCGGGTATGAGAACCTTACAGTGTCTACAGACGGAGCTGTAGATGCTTGGAGGCCGTGCTGCGGCAGAAAGTTCCAATGCTGCAAGGATGGAGCGTATTAGAGCCAAGTAAAGGAAGGCAGAGGTTGGGAAAAACAACCGGAGCGTGGGGGGATTCTTACCCTGAGTATGCCTTGTAGAGATTTCTCCATGCTAGCAAGGGAGCGAGAGGGCGGATAAGCCAATCTGATGTACGGGTGGAAGCGAGACAACAAGGAACCGTGAATGGAGACTGCAAGACACTGGGGGGACTGGGGAACTAGGTGACAGAGATAGTCAGCGGCCGTGCCTGAGTGCAGTTTACCTACTATTAGCACGGGGAAGGTCAAGAGACACTGGTTCCGTTGCTTCTTCCGGATGTAGAAAATGGCGGAAACTGGTGAGTCCTAGATATACCAGTGCGGCTGGTGTCGATTAGACAGCGCACTGGCATGTCCTTGCAGGCGAGATGCGTGGAGGCACGTACCAGTGATTGTAGTAGGGTGGTGTGACGTGAAGGGCCAGTGCGCATGTGTTGAAGGAAGGAAGACTAGACCGTACATAAGAGGTACAAGACTGGTCAGAGGATCCTGAGGGCTTTCGCAGAACCACAGGAGCGAGTGCACGAATAGAAATCAGTGCGGAGTGCGCACAAGAAATCGTATACTGGAATCAAAAGTAGTAACTGCTGGAGGTGGTAGAAATGTGTAGCCAAGGTAGTTGAAGTGGTTGAAGTGGTTTGAGAATCCAAGGAGATGGTTCAGGATTGGAGGTGGGGAGGAGGGATGGAAAAATTGAAAGAAAGGAGAAAGTGACTTGATAAGGACATCATACATGATATAACCAAAGATCGTAAAAGCACAGTAGTTGGGCAGAGGCTAGGAGCAATACGACAGGACAGGTAAGAAGAATGTCCTGGTTGGGCAACAGCCTGGAAGATGTGAGGAGGTACATCTCGTGCTTAGTGAAGCACTGGTGCGTGGGGACACACTAAGCATACTCAGTGAGGTGTCGCTGGTCATGTGCTGGATAATGCTCTGAAGAGTGACCAGTGGGGGGCTGTGGTCCCTACCATTGTAAAAAGCTCACACATCCTAAGTACCACGTCATGCATGGAAAACATATGAGTTACGTGTGCATTCACAAAATGAACTGTACGTTGCCAACGTGCAGTTCTTATTGGGCAATCATTCACCCAGGAAGTAATGTAGTTCATGGTCGGTGTTGAGTCCGTGTTGTACTGTCCGTAGACGCATGATCCACTTCGCTTCCAGACGCCTGAGCCTTAGTCCTCTGTTGCCGCCCCTGGCGTTAACTGCAGCCACACGTGTCGGCTGGTTGTTTGATTCCATTCTGTTGTTGCTTCATTACATAACTTTGAACATTACACTGGTGTCGACCACAGCAACTTTGATCCAAACGAGACTGCCATACCATCATCATATCCCCACCACGTGTGCCCGGGACTGTGCTTACAAGACTGTTGTGGGTTCTTGACTCACACACCAACAGGGGTTATTGGGTAATTCCCCCAACCTGGCAGCACCGTACATATTCAGAGCATAATTCACACAACGCGTACTAGTCAGAGCACCAATCTTCCTGGTTATACTAAAAACCCTACCCCTAGATATCATCCAAGGGATCCCATTCGGGAGAGAAACCCATCCGCTAAGCCTCTACGCGGATGATGTGATAACGGCATTGACGGAGCCGAGGGACTTACTTCCCGCCTTAACAGAATTGGATACCTTTGGCAAAGTGTCAGGCTTCTGAGTCAATGTGGGCAAATCGCTCATCTTAAATTTAAATCCAGCGTTTCTTACTCTCAACCCGAGGGAAGAATGGCTGTCCGGAATCCACATAGTGGACTCCATTCCCTACTTGGGACTAGACTTGGCGGCAATGGTGCACCAAACAACTCAGCTGAGCTATAACAAATTAGCACGACAGGCGAAGAAAGACTTGGGCGCCTGGAGCAAACACCATCTTTCACGGTACACAGACAAAATATCGAGTTTTAAATTTCGATATACAATTATATCGAAGTTTAAATATCGATGGTACATAATATAGAAGGTAAGTAATATCGACAGTCTTAATATCGATATTAGTATGATATTAGTAATATCGAAGTTTTAAATATCGATGTCAATTATATCGAAATAAATAATTTCGATGTTACTAATATCAATTTTTAAAAAAAATTTGTGTATATTATATTGTATTTATTATATTTTATTATTTATTTTTAATGTAATTTAATTAAATATTGTCTTTTAGTACTGTAGCGGGTTGTGGGTTTATAGGGGAATAGGGTGGGAAGTAATTTAATTATGTTAAATTAATTATTAATTAGTAGGAATTATTAATTAATTAATTGAGAATTAATTTTTAATTAATTTTAATTAATTGATTAATTGATAAATATGTTCTGTAGCGGGTTATGGGTTTATAGGGGAATAGGGTGGGAAGTAATTTAATAATAATTAATTAATTAATATATGTTTGTAAATATTTTTAATTAATAATTAACTGGTAATTAATTAATATTAATTAGTTAATTAATTAATATAATTTTGTACATATTTTTAATTATTAATTAGTTGGTAAATAATTAATATTAATTAGTTAATTACATTAATTAGAGTAATTTTTATATATATACATTTTTGTTATTCTTAATTAATTAATTGGGAAAAAATAATATTAATTATTACATTTAATTAATTACAGCTAATGTGCTAATATATTTACTTTATTGTTATTGTTAATTAATAATTAATTGGTAATTAAATAATAATAATTAATTTTGGGTAAAGGAGTTTTTTTAGGGTTCAGGGTCAGTTTTCAGTTTTTCGGTAAAGGGGTATTTTTAGGGTTCAGGGTCAGTTTTCAGTTCTTGGGTAAAGGGGTATTTTTAGGGTTCAGGGTCAGTTTTCAGTTCTTGGGTAAAGGGGTATTTTTAGGGTTCAGGGTCAGTTTTCAGTTTTTGGGTAAAGGGGTATTTTTAGGGTTCAGGGTCAGTTTTCAGTTTTTGGGTAAAGGGGTATTTTTAGGGTTCAGGGTCAGTTTTCAGTTTTTGGGTAAAGGGGTATTTTTTCGGTTCAGGGTCAGTTTTCAGTTTTTGGGTAAAGGGGTATTTTTAGGGTTCAGGGTCAGTTTTCAGTTTTTGGGTAAAGGGGTATTTTTAGGGTTCAGGGTCAGTTTTCAGTTTTTGGGGAAAGGGGTATTTTTAGGGTTCAGGGTCAGTTTTGGGTTTTTGGGTAAAGGGGTATTTTTAGGGTTCAGGGTCAGTTTTAGGTTTTTGGGGTACAGTCGTACAGGGTAAAAATAAAATAAATTTAAATTAAATCAATTAAATGAAATTAAAAAATATAAAATTACATTAAATTATTAAGTTTTTAATTTATTTTAAATGTATATGTATTAGTTTTAATTTTTTAATTATGTTTCAATATTTTTATTTAATATTTGTAACATTATATGTATTTTATAATTATTTTTACATTATTATTAATACATTTAAAAAAACGATATTTTTAAATTCGATATTTTTGTACTACGATATTAATTTTTCGATATTTTTGTACTTACCTTGTTAGGGATAGGATTCCTATATTTTTGACTTCGATATTTTTGTTCCGATATTTTTGTATTTCGATATTTTGTCAGACATTCATCTTTCACTGCTAGGAAGAATAGCGCGGTCAAAATGTCACTTCTGCCCAAAGCACTCTATCTGTTTCAAACCCTCCCAGCGGTGCTTCGCAGGGAGCGATCGCCTCACTTCAGCGAGACCTTAACCAATTCATCTGGGCGGGGGCACGACCGCGAATAAGCAAAGCTTTAGGATATGGACGGCCTGAACAAGGGAGATTGGGGATACCGGACCTCCTTAGTTATTCTAAAGCGGCCCAATTGCAGTATTTAGTGGAATGGGAAAGGCCGGAATCCGAAAAACAATGGCTTTTTCAACACCGAGCCCTAGCGGGAATCCCTTTTTGGAAGGTTTCCTTTTTGAAGAAGGCCCAACACCCACGCAGTTTGATGGAGTCCCCAATCACCAAATCGGTGATGTCGGTCTGGGATGGGGTGACGACAACAAAGAAAGTTACAACTTTTCTGTTTCCCTTGACCCCCTGTTCGGGAACAGCGAATTTACACCTGGCATGTCGGACAAATCCTACACAGCTTGATGGGTCACCTCCTGCCGCTCTGTGGGGTACCTATTTGACCTACCTCTCAGGAGTCATACCATTCTCTCAGAGGAAGCTTGAATATGGGATCCCTGAATCCGAGTGATTGCAATATTGGCAGCTGCGGCACTGGGTACTTCAAAAGGAGGTGAGAAAGCAGGGGGGCCGACATCTGACTAAATACGAGAAATGGCTGATTACTAAACTCACCGATAAGGGACCGATCTCCGAAATGTACAATATAATTAGACACGACCCACAATCACAAGCCACACCGAGCCAGAGGAGATGGGGAAGAGAATTGGGGGGGGACCTTACACAGAAGGACTGGGAAGGGATCTATTAGAGGACAAAATATACAGCCCGCAATGTAGCCAGTATAGAAACAGCTATGAAAATAGCCACATATTGGTACCTCACACCAGCGCGCTTTAATAGAGGCAACCCGCACCGGCGTGCCACTTGCTGGCGCGGCTGCGACAATATTACATATACTGTGGGAGTGCCCAATGTTGACTAATTATTGGACCGCGATCCTAGACCAGATAGACAAGCTATTCGAAACACAGATCCCGAGGCTTCCTGTCTATGTTGTTTTAGGCCTTCTTATTCTATCACATATCCACTCAAGAGCACAAGAGGACATCAAATAAGGCCGGCACTGGGGCCACGCTGCAAAACATTTTGCCACTTTGGTGATCCTTCACTTCTCCTACACATACAGGCTGGCTACATAGGCTTTGGTACATCTTGGGGATGGAACGTATCTCAGCTACTCTGAATAATTCCACCGACTCCTTTCAGAAAATTTGGGGTCCATTCCTAAAGCTGCTCTTGTCAGAATTCAATAAGATCACCCAGCCCAAATACCTAAGAGTGTTACACCTATCAGAGCTCTGGAAGGATCCACCAACTTCTCCTACCGATTAGCTAGTGTTGCCGCAGATGCAGATATTGGACTTGATCAATGGGCTACAGGGGCTACCGGACGGGGTGGGGGGGAGTTAATGTTCTGAGTTTCCTGAAGGAGCAGAGCATTACATGATGTAATTCACTCAAGGCTATGTACATGCGTTCTTTCTTTCGTATTTTATGATTACAATATGTCTAATCCTGCCATGAACTTAGCTGTGGATGGTATATCTTTTTACATGGTGTTTTTAATTATGTCTCTGTATGGTCTCCCAATTTTGGAAAATTCAATAAATACATTTAAACCTAAAACCTACTCTACTCCATTCTACCCCTATCTACTCCACTCCAATCTACCCCACTTTACACCAGTGTACCCCACGCCACTGCAGTCTACCCCACCCCACTCCCCTCCAATCTACCCCACTTCAATCATCCCTCTTCAATGTACCATACTCCAATCTACCCCATTTCATTTCAATCTACCCTACTCTAATCCACCCAATCTACCCCTCCACCCTAATTTACACCATTCCTCTCACTTTTCCCCAATTTATCTCACTCAACTCCAATCTCGACTCCAATTCAATCTATCCAACTTCAGTCCACCCCACTCAAATCCACACACTCTACCCCAGTTCACTCTACCCAATCTACCGGGAAAGAGGTGTGGCAGCTTACTCCGGAACCCGGGGGCTCACGGTTCGAACCCCGGCGGCAGATCAGCCTAGCACCATGTGTCTCTGGGCAATAGCTTGTTAATCTTCCCGACGGCCATCAGTGCCTTGACACCCTCAGGTAATTGTTTGCGCTTTACAAATACTGGACATTTGGACATTTACCACACTCCATTTCACTCTACCTCACTTCACTCGAATCTACCACATGCCACCCAAAACTACCCCACTCCAGTCCAATCTAACTCACTCCATCTCAATCCAATCTACCATGCCCCACTCCACCCCAAACTACCCTACTCCAATCTACCCCATTCCAGTTTACCCCAACTTACTCCACTCCAATGTACCCCACCCTAACCCAATCTAACAAACTCAAATTTACCCTACTCCAATCTACCCCACACCACTCTATTCAGCTCCACTCCTATCTATCTCACTTCAATCTACCCCTTTCTTACTAAGTGAACTCTGTGCACTTTAACCCTGCTAACTAATGGTAAATTTCCTGTGCCTGTTTAAACATGATCAGTTTGACATATTACTAATTGGTATATTTATTGTATCTAAAGGTCCCTAGTATATGGTACAAAATGTTCTCCGGGCTGGTAAGTTAAATGTCACTAGACTGCAGCACCTATTGTGTCATTCACTACAGTGACAATGTAAAACATGGCTTCAGGCATACCACTGTCGCCTGACTGTAGCATTGTAAAAACTGCAAACCAGCCCATCAAAATAAATCCTTTGACATGTTAATACCTCCTTTTGAAATATTCGCCCATACATAGACCTTGTATTTTACAAGGCAGCGTGCCTGGTATTTAAAAGTAGAACATGTAGAACTTTAATGTTAACATGTCCTTTTAGTGACTAGGACCCAGAAGCTATTTTCATTGTGGCAGATATAGCCACGGCCACTGGAATTATGTGATCATGCGGCCGCGACAATATTCGCATAAATATAATTAGCCACATCTGCCATATAATCCTTCATCTGCTGCATAATCTGCTTATTTTAACCAAAAGAAAATTGTTTCTATCTCAAACGGTTCAAAAGTTACAAAAAGTGCAGCGATGCTTGTTGCTGCACTTGTCACCTTTCTGTTGCTTATTGCTATATTTGGGTGTTAAACTAGTTCTAATGAGGTAGAACCAATCCCCTGACAGTGTTAAAATGACAAAATAATTAACTTATATTATCCCAAAATGTGCCACATTATGCAGAATAATTTGTGTTTTCTTGCCACATAATTTACTGAAACCTACCGCATAATTTTGCCCTCACATGCGCCATAATTCCAGCTGTCCTATGGAGAAAACCGGAGTACAGATTTAAATTACAATACTGTATCTCCAGAAGGGGACTAGCTATTTTCAATTGTTATTAAAAACCGAATTCGATGTGAAAATCAGCTTTTTAATAAATATTAAGGAAAAGTAATTTTTAGAAAGTTACCTTTTCCCTGCTTGAAGTTATTGGGGGCTAAATTTGCATTTGCACTCCAATTCTGCCAGACAGGGATTGGAATTTGAATAGGTGTGAAAAAGATGTGAAATGCTTCACAGGAGTAAACAATAGGATGACCTGAATGGGCAGAGATGACTCCTCTAAACCTCACCAAATATGCAGGGTAGGGGCTGGGAGGATCGCGTTGGGATATTACAGTGTCAACTCCTGCTTGAGTGTCAAAGCCTGCTGGACACGTCTGCGGGGCTGACATATAGCACTTTGGGGCGCACTTGAGAAGCAAATAACAGGGAGCCAAGATAATTATTATGTATTCACTATCTTGTTGCTGAAGTACCTGTTTTGTTCCCCCCCCCCCCGTTTTCTGTCTCAGGATTTTACATATAACACTAGGGAGCATTTGAAAGAAAGGGAAAAGGGATGCTAAAACAATTCTTGTAAATCTACTGTCTAGTTGTTGGAAAACCCTACGTTTGTTCTGCTAGACATCTGTCTGAGTTTATTGTAGGTACAGTGGCTTCCCCATAGTGGATTTAATTGTTAGATGATGGAAGACACTGGGATTACATTGGTGCCACACAAACACCCACATACACAATGTTGGACCTGGCCCTTTGGGCAGGTTCACCCCCAGACTTTTTGCTTTTTCCTAGCCTGTTTCTGGAACCTGGTGGTGGTGATTTTAGGCCTCTCCGCACTTTTTCACTGTGGTACAGTGTAAAGTGCTTGAGCTCTCTGTGTATGTATGGTGAGTGACCTGCCCTCCCATAGGAATGAATGGGGAATATGTATGCCCATGGTAGTTCCTGATGTGTGGGGAGTGCAGGGGCAAGTTTGGTATGTATGAACTCGTGAGAATAAATGCTGCAAAATGATATATGCGGCATGACTGTGTCTAGTCTAGAAGTACTACTTTTGGAAGTTGGCATATTTGTGTAAGTTGTTGCTGGCGTGTGATTGGCTGGTGAGCCTGGCCCAGAGTGCCTGGGCCTGCTTGTGGATTGACTGTCTGGTTTGAGGATGACAGGGGCTGGAGAGCCCAGGAGGTTGTCTGAAGTCAGCCCATGGATGAAAGGCAACATCTGCTGCCAGGGAAGTGGGAGGAGATGGCACCTGATAGTGAAGGGCTGTGCCTGCCTAACTACAAAGCTGGCTCCACCTCCCACTGGGCGACTGTCACCTCTGTCCCTGATACTGAAGGAACTTCCCTATAGCCAGTTCTAGCTGGTTCTCACACTGCCTGCTTCAAAGGACTTCAAAGACTTTTCACTGTATAAGAAGGGGCTGTGCCCCCTTCCAAAATGTTCTTGCTTCTAACTTGAATCTGCCAGGGGCATGCTGCTGCTGGGGCCCAGGGGAATCCCTGGGCCCTGCCCAGCCCCTGGACACCTGATGGACTGGTGGGGGACTCTTCCTGACTGTCCCCCTGCTTACTGGACTCCTGAAGGACTTATTGCTGGGACCTGCTGTGTGCTGTCCTTGCTGGGGGCTGACTGGACTCTGCCCCCTTTGTTCCAGGGGGGACTTTATTGTTGGACTTGCTGTGTCCCTGGGACCCTTCTTGATGCAGGGGTCGTTCCTGTGGGCTTGTCTATGCCCCTAGCGCCTTGAGAGTGCTCTTTGCGATATTACGGGCGTTTTTAGCGTCTCACGCCCGATGCGTGAGACTTGGCAGGTGCCTACCCTGCGATGTTGCCTGTATTTGGATTATCTATCCTGCGAGTGCCCACCTCGCTTATTTTGGATTTATCGTCCTCTGGCAGGTGCCTACCCTGCCAGGGACCTTGCCGCGATATTGTTTACTTTCCACGAGGGAGCCCACTCCTCGGGAAACTGTGCCCGCCTGCCTGCCTAAGGAGAAGGGCCGCTGCGCTGCCCGCAGCGACCCGGAAGTGTTTGGCCGGCCGGCCAATCCCAGCGCGGCCGGCCGGAAGTCCCGCCCGTGAGGCCGCAGCACGAAGGGAGGAGGAAGGCGCCCGGGAGATGGCGGCTGGTGTCGCTGGTACGGGGCTCCCATTGCTGAGGGAGCCCCAGAGGAGCGGAGCAGTAGCAGAGGGGGCGCGAGGCACATTGCCGGTGCCTGCCCCCGCCGCGGAGAAAAGAGAGGAGTGAGCCGCCGCCCGGAAGAGCCCCTCGCAAGAGCCCAGTGAGTCGAAGGGCTGGGGGGCTCCGTGAGGGCCACGGTGGGTGCCTGTTGAAGGCACAGTGACGGCGAAGAGCGGCCCCACTTGGCAGCGGGCCGCTCCAGCATTTGGGGCATGATATTAGGAACTTGAGAGCTCCGCCACGGCAGAGAAGCAAGGGAGGGGCGCAGGACACATTGTCGGTGTCCGCCCCCCCCGCAGTAGCGCGAGCTCGTGCTCATTGTAGAGAAGCCACGAGGGCTTCAAGGGCGGCCCCGGTTGGCAGTGGGTCGCCCCAACGTAGTCTAGAGCCCAGAGAGGCTCCACCGAAGGCACACAGTTGTTTCAGGAGTCCCTGTGATGGGCTTGGGGGCCATGCTTGTGTAGAGCCCCGAGAAGGCCTCGGGGGCCATGTTAGTTAAAGGGGGCGTCGGGGCACATTGCCGGTGCCCGCCCCCCTCCTGCCTGCGAAATGCTTTTGTTTAGAGCCTCTGTGGCTCCAACGATGGGCATGTCTTGTCCCAGAGCCTGTGTGGCTCCAACAGCGTGGCGCAGTTTGCGTCTAAGGGCCAGTGAGGGCCCTGGCACATTTTTGAAGTTCCCCAGCTGCCCAGCAATTAGTGGGCAGCTGCACCGTTTAGGTTTTGGGATGATTCCAGGTGCCCAGCAAGTAGTGGGCACCTGCTACGTTTAGGCGTGCTCTTGGACTGGCGCTGCATGGCAGCGCACCCTGACATTGAGACTCAGGGCGTCTGAGCCCCCACAAGGCCAGTTGGCCTAGGGACTGCCACAGGTGGTGGCTTATGTAAGTTATGCGCAATGTGATTTCTATGTTTTTAATAGTAATTGCCTACTGTGTGTTTTTGCGCTATTGTGTTGTTCTGGCACCTCTGAATGTTTTTAGGCATCATGTGTCTTTCTTTCCATGCGCTGCACCTCTGAATGTTTAGTCATCATGTGTCTTCTTGCGCTGCACCCCTGAATGTATGTTATTGCATCATGTGCTTTATTCTTAACACCTCTGAATGTTTTAGGCATCATGTGTTTCTCTTTATTACTCCTCTGAATGTGGTTCATGCATCATGGGTAATGTGTTCTGGTATACCCCTAAATGTATTTTATTCTTAGGTGGTTGTCCTTTTTAATACAGGTGGTCCTAGTAAGGTCCTGGTTCCTGTTACCAGTGGATACTGGTTGTGATCTTTGTGATTAACCATTTTATGTTGATTATTTCTTATTCTAGAAGTACTATATCTGATTCGGACAGTGGCCCATGTGGCCCTGTCTTGTGAATAATCCCATGTGAATATTGCCCGTGCCAGTTGGCACAATGTATATGTGTGATTTTATCTGATGTGTTTTTACAATACAAAAGTTATTTTTATAATAACCTTGTGTGGAGTCTCTTTTGTGGTGTGCCTAGTATGTTGTTGCTGTTGTGCGCTGGCGCAAATGCTTTACACATTGCCTCCGAGTTTAGCCTTACTATGAGCAGGGGTTATCTTGGCGTGTGACTTCCTTGCCCTGACTAGAATGGTGGTTTCTGCCTGGCTTTGGCTTCAGCCTTAGCCTACCAGAAATAGCCAGTTCTAACACACACACATCTACCTACCAACCTCAGAGCCCTAGTTTAGTGTGGCAGAAGACTTTTACCATCTTTAAAATGCCCAAAGTTGGTGTGGTTAGCTCCAGGAACGATTACCCCATTATTTAGGGGATAAACAGGAGTCATTCCCAGGCGCTAAACTGCGCCAGGCATAAAGACACCATCTTTAGGCAGAGGACTGCATAGGCTGTTTGTGACCTGAGAGGAGCCCTGAAGGACCAAACCTGCTTCCTCTTGCACCCAGGACAACGAAGTGGCTTCCAAGGGTCATAATGCTGATCTCCTCCTCAAGTTAGAGAGATAGAACAACCACCCAGCTGACAGTGACAGCTAGACCTCAACTGGACCCTGTTGTTGGCCTCTGCCTAACACCCTAAGTGCCTCTCTGAAGTACTGTCAGGCTAAGAAGTGTGCTCCCATTGTGGGTTGGGACTAAAAGCACTAAATCCGAAAGCAAAATCTTTGACCAGGATGAACATGAACGGTGTGCCTGACCTGCGCTCAAATTGCACCTCGGTTCTGGTCTACTGCAACCATTGACTATTATTGGCAATTTATGCTACTTAAAGTTTTTTAAATTCACATCTTCAGTTCCCTTTATTGGATTTTTGTCATTCTGGTGTCATCTTGTTTAATAAGTTTTACTCTTTTTATAATTTGGTTTGAGATTTTTATTGTGTTGCACTTCAACTGTTTTACTGTTCTAGTACCCATAAATATTTTACACATATGCCTGCTCTGTACCATAGCTATCAGGAGGTTAATTCAGTTCACCCTGGCAAGGGTTGTGAGTATTCCCTGAGGTGGGTAGTCACCCCCAAATAATAATACCATTTTAAACTCTGACTGATTGAGTACAGGCACTTATAAAGTTTCCACCATCCCAGGGTTCCCATACAAGTCAAGTCAAGTCAAAGGATACATGTACAAAGCAAATAAAAACTCATCCCAATTTACAGGGTCCACGAACATCTATAGGTATACACACAGTAAACAATACAAGGTACAAACAGCCCATAAATAAATGACCAGTGGGTATTGGATCAATCTCATTTAATACTCATTGAGTAACCAAACGCACTGACACTGAAGCTGGCAAGCCTTTTCCTATATCTGATGGCCGATATTAAAAAGCTTGCAACCGCCAAACAAAGCATGGGAGAGGATAACATTTGGAGGTAAGTCAGAGCCGGCCTCACTTGAGCAAACTGACGATCTTTAAATAGTGGTAAGATGTGAGACCTACACTGAGAGTCATAAAAACTGCAGAAAAACATAAAATGTAGTTGTGACGAGGAGGGCCGGATCGAGGACAGTGCAAACTCAAGTGTTGTCTGGGATTATATGAACGATTCCCTCTCCCCTCTCTTACTTCAGCAGCCTGAAGCCTGGAAGGACTCAGAATCCCAACACTATTCCAGGGAAGACGAAAAAGGCCTGTGTTACTTTAACTGGGCCGAGTTTTCACTAACCCACGCCCCCACGGATGACGCGGAGGACGCAGGACGTTCAAATTCAGGAAGCGGATGGAGCCCAGTGTGTTCAAACACCGGAGGAGGTGAGGAGTTCGAGACCATGGAGAGACCGGAGAATTGTGATGAGAGTAGAAGCACAGACAGAGAGCCGACCGGAGTACCATCCCGGAGACCACAGGAGCCAGGAGGCCAACGACCCTGCGACTCGCCCAGCCACGCTTCCGGAGAAGCATGGCTTGCACAGGTACGATCGCGTATCTCGGGTTGGGCGGGCAGGAAGGGAAATGCTAGACCTTAATTATCTTGCACCGGAGTTCCCGATTTCCCTGCCCTGAACACCACCGTCACCTAGCTGTTAGGAGTGTGCACAGTGTGTCCCATCACATTCACTACCCTTCCATCACACGTTTCACTATTTGAGCCCCCGACTGAATCCAGTCTCTCCCTTCTTTTTCTTACACGTTGGACCATTATGAACCCCATACCACGGAAGACTTCATCCTGGAGTGGAAAAGACGGGGGGAACAGCTCCCCAAAAATGTGTGTTTCACCCGACAAGGACGCAGACCCACCCTTTCCTTACTACAGACTAACACCTCGAAGGAAACGTACCTTAAGACCAATAAAATCCAGTTTAACCCATTCTGGTCCCCCTACGTTTTCCTTTAGCCCGCCACAGTAGTGTATCCTGGTTTGAAAAATTATCACATGGGCATGGTTTGGCGAATCAGGCTTCGAGTAGCCATGGGGAATTGCCAATAAACAAGGGACCATGGGACAGCTCGTTTTGCGTTCATATCCAGATCGCCTTTTGCTACATCGCGGAGTTTTCATCGCTGATGTTACTGCATCAAGGGTTGACCAACGGGCTACCCTCTGGAATAAATCACCTCTTGATCGATCCCCTTCCCCCCCCCCTGTCTTGATAAAGACCCGCCGCGACCACCAACTGGGGCGCGACCACCAACTGGGGCGCAACCAGGGTCGAAACGTCGACGCTCTTACATTTGGCCAAGCTAACTCCAGGAATATGGACACTAACCACTTGTCTTCCTTGGAACATTTACTCGTATAAAACTGGCCACAAAACGATAGAAAATACATCGTTCTAACTTCCCCCGGTCCCTTTTCTGTGATTTTATTGTAAATAAATGTTTTTGTATATAAGTGTCACTATATGCATCGCACTTGTCACTTGAATCACCACAGTCACTGCTCACGTATTTGATAAGTACTCGTCAATAATGTAGTGGAATGAAGTAATTCCAATATATTGTCTCTTTTATCCGTTTTTAATATATATAAAAACTTTGCCTATCAGAGAGTTTTGCTTGTTTGTGTGTTTTGGAGCTGTCTTCAGCCTACCCCAAAGAGATTGTCAATACCCAACAGAACCACTTTGTGAATCACATATACCCAGGTTCTGAGGGGCACAGGGTCACCCCATTTTGTTAAAACATAGGATAACATAGGCTGCCACCTGGGCATTCCTGAGGTTGGCAGCTCTATTATGGGACAACCAAAATATGTCATGTTTGGTATCACACAACGCGCCTCCTAAACTCTGACATACATCTCATGCCATGGGTGACGTGACATGCACCCAGGTGGCGACCTTAGAGGTTGCCCACATAGTTGCCCCAGCTTTTCTGTGCTCTGGCTGCAAGCCGTCGCTTTCCAGTGCCTGCTGCCTCCAAGACAGGATTCTTACCTCCTGCCACGCAGTGTTATCACTCCCAGGAGTCAGGACAAATGCTTGGGCAGGAAGGTGGACACGCCTCCCTCCAAGCAAGCTGGTAAAGTGGCACATCAAGGCTGTGAGCTTCAAAGGCTTCACTGCCTTTGATATGCATCAGGTCAGACTCCCAGTGGAATAAACTGCCCTTCCCCTATCCCAGGCACTTTTGCACCCAGGCAGGAGGGAAATTTGTTACACAGGGAGGTGTACACCCTCAGAAGGCTAGCCACAACTCGAGGGTGAGCAGCCTGGTTTGTACACCACAATTTGATATGTGCCATCTTTAGGAATGACAGAATTGAGAGTTCTGGGTAGAAAAGGTGAACTACACCCTCAGAAGTGGTCACTTCAGGGGTGGACTAGCTACAGGGATTAGCTGTCCATTAGCTACTAGCTCCCACACCCCTACCTCCTCTAAATCTAGGATTTAAGGGACCCCCTGACACCCAAACCTCAAATCTGAACCACTTGCATCAAGGAAGGACCAAGAGGAGACAGGACTTTGCCCACAGCACCAAAGCAAAAAGGGTTACTTTGTCCCTGTGGAAACAGATTGGCACAGAGTGAACAAGCCTCGTTATTGGCTAAAACTTGGCACTCCCTGGCAGAGGGACCCCCTGTGGAAACCAGAAGCACCCTCAGACTCCCCTGGGCTAGTGGCACTAGTTCCCTACAAACTACAGGTTAAAACACTCACCAGGCTCGAAGAATCGCTGGCCATCAGACCCTCTGTGGGATTGCCCAAATCCAGGTGGTCAAGTACATTATGGGAGATGTAGTCTCACCTGCCACAAAGTTCCAAGCTGCTAACTCATTCCCCAGGACTCAGTGAAGTTCCATACCTTTTTTCTGTGCTTACCGTTGCGAAGGCTTCTTGGTTGCCAATCCAGTAACTAACCCCAACACTCGACGCAGCATGTACAGGGAACACTGGGCAACCTCTATCTGATGTCAGTAGCTGTGTACCAATTGTTTTTGTGCATGTTGTTTCTTGCAGCACCGCGTAAGTGGTAAAACCAGCATCCCCATGTCTCCCATTCGGCACCACAGACAGCCAAAACAATTCTGCACCTGGACTCCATGGGGTAGGTACAATTTACCTGACTGTCATGCCCTGGCCCCGGGGCCAGCATGACCGTAACCCTGTAAGGGTTTCACTTAACTTGACCTGCAAGTGACAGATTGTCACTCGTGGTTTTCACTAATGACTGCAAATATTTTTCATGTATTATTTTGCACTGATTTAACATCTATATCTCTAGTTATATGTATGCTATTCCGTTTGTTTTGGTGTCCAAATTAAGATAGAAAACACTATATTTTATAAATTGGTGTTGCATTTCGATTGATTCGTGGCAATTACTTATCGTCCATGTTGGTACTACGAAATGCTTAACACATGTTCCTCTAGCAAATTCGAACTGCTCTTTGCCACTCTACCAGGCCAGAGCCAAGGATTTATTAGTGTGAATACAAGGACCATCTTTGGGGTATTGTGATAGTATTATACGGTGAGGTTAAAACCCCGAACCTCATAATATTCCACTTTCCTACATTGTGTGAGTGGTTTTGTGGGTGTGTGAGTGGCTGTATGGGTGTGTGAATGGTTGTGTGGGTGTGTAAATGGGTGTGTGAGTGGGTGTGTGGGCCTGTGGGCCTGTGAGTGGCAGTATGAGTGTGTGCGTCAGTAGATGTGTGGACCTGTGAGTGGGTGTATGTGTTTTTTTAATTGGGGTACTGGATCCGCAGATTCACCCGAATCCAGGTGGATCTATGGATCCTCACATGCTAAAAACAATAAACATTTCTGGACAATGTCTTGCTCATGAAGGGTCCCTCACAGACCCCTCTATCAGTCCCATGGGGTCAGGGTACCTTTACCATGAACCCTTCTATCATTTTTACATTTTATTTTCCCCACTGGGAAAAGTGTCCCAATGCACAAAATGGTAGCCACAACTTTCCTCTCTGGCTGCGGCCAACCAATCACGGCATTGCTATTGGCGTATGGATCCGCGTATGATCCGTGTCTTCAGATATACATGAATCTTTTTACTTTAATAACCTCAAAGTTACTGAACAGATTAACACCAAATTACAAACAAGTATTGGCATAGCCAATAGGTCTCGCCTTTGGGACCGTATAAGGGTTTAGCCATGCAACAGTTGAGGTTGTTGCACCAAGGATATTGTGTTGGATAACTAAACACTTAAAAGGTCCCAAAAGCGAGGAGACCTATTGGCTATGCCAATGCTTGTTTTACATGTCTCTATAGCCATGCTGCTCAGCTTCAGGGGTGCTGCACAGCATTGATAAAAACCATTGGCAAAACCAAAACATGCAAAAGGCGAGACATTGACGTTTCCAATGCTTATTGTGTTGATGTCACTGCCAGCTCTCCTAACTTCATTTGACAACAAAACTATTTTAGAAGCTGCTCCGCACTCAGTGAGTGTAAATAAATATCTACCAAAACAAAGAAAACAGAGGTCATAGTGTCCTGCTGAGGTCACAGCGCCTCACAATCTGTTTAATCTTCAATTTCCACCAAACTACAAAATCCGTGGAGGGGCAGCAGTCTAGTCGCCAGAGTAACTACCACACAATCTGGAGGGCCTAAATCTCCCCCCCTTCTTCTGCTCCCATTCCCTGTAAAGTTCAGTTCACTGTGTCTGTATTTTTTGGTCGTCTTTCCAGAGTGCATTACAATGTACCGCCCTCAGTTCACAACAGGCGACCCCGAGACACTTTCACAAAGTGACGTATTCCCTCTAATTAAGGCTTACTTGGAATGGAGCATTCATAAACGTAATTGAACTCCTCTTTAGCAGCTGCTTACTGTGCTTCTTCCCAGCTGAAGGTGTTGTGAAGGTTTGTAAACACGCATTAACATTATCGCACGGATAATGAGCGGCCACGTCACCACTATATGGTTAATTCTGAGGTGCCTCACTCGTGAGTTTACACAGATTTACATGAAATGGCCTATATTTATACACAATAAACGTCCCCTTTCACGAGTGACAGTCAGGAATTTAAAATGCTCCAATTGTAGCGTTTGGTTTCAAAGCGCTCGATCCCCACGGGAGGAATCCATTATGCGAGCGCTAGTGAGGCTATGTAAGGTAAGCGAAGGGACACAAAAAGTAGAAGAATGAATTCATGAGTGAACAAAGAAAAGATTAATGTAATGTTTGCAACATATGAATAGAACAGTCTATAGTAACAAGCATTGGTCGCGCGGCCGTAAAAGTAAAGCCACGCGGCCGCGGAAGTCATCGCGATCGTGATCACGGTAAAAAGCGAAAGTCATCGCGATGACGCGCTCTATGACTGCAAAAATGAAATTTAAAAAACCGCGAGTGGTGACGCGAATTGTGCGCGCACGGCGGGAAAAAGTGCTGTGCCCGTCGCACTCGCTTGTGCGCGTAATAGCAAACTGGTGGCCGGCAAGGTAGCACTTTTGAAGCAGCTACTAAATGTCTCGCCAGACAAGCGCATGCGCTGGCTCTAGTGAGAACTAAAAAGGCACTGTTTTTGGACCAAGAGCTAGCTTTCTGACCAATCTATACTACTATTATAAAGGAAGAACTTTGAACCTTTGAGGCGGGTAAACTCGGAACCACAGCGCCAATCCACACACCCGATACATCGTTGTAATTGTCAAGGCGTGCAGATAGACATAGGCTATATAAATTCAAAAAATATAAGTTATTTAAAAAATTTACGAGAAAAAAAATAGTCCCTTGGAAGTAGCACCGGCAGCGACGTGCGTGCTGACATCAGGAGTGCAGGGAGGAGCGGCGTCCAGGAGCGCGAGGAGGAGCGGCGGACAGGCTGGGAGGAGCGGAGGACAGACGGGGAGGAGCAGCAAGGAGCGGCAAGGAGCGGCGGACCGGTGAACTCAGGAGCGCGGGGAGGTGCGGCGGATGAGGTCAGGCTCCGGGGGACCCACAGACAATGTCGGGGCGGGCGGGGGCCCTGAAGCCAAGGTCAGGACGGGCTGCTACTCCGGGGGACCCACGGACAATGTCGGGGCGGGCAGGGGCCGGGGCGGGTGGGGGCCCTGAAGCCTGATTGCCCCCTGACAAGGTCGGGACGGGCTGCTAGTCTGGAATAATTTTGTTCCGTGGTGCGGCTGTAGTTGTGTCTAAAATCCCTGTAAGAAATTGCATGTGGAAAACGTGTTTTGCCTACCCCCTCTGTTTTTTCGGCCCCCGCTTGATGGGTCACCCCAAAACTTTCCAGACAGCAGCTGAAGTGACTGGCAAACTAGTTTTGAAAAATTCGTGAAGATTTGTCAAACCGCGCCACAGTTATTAGCAAAACAAAAAAACACTTTTTCTATATAAACTGGGTCTTAACTAGAACTACCTATAATACCTTCTTGTTTAATATATATCAATAAATTAAACAAGGCTTCAAATAAGAGTACATACAGTCTATTAGTATGAGTCAACTAGTACAATTTGTCGATGTTTTGACTCTAACAGAAGCCATTTGTAAAAGGGTCATCATCAAGGCAAAAAGTGGTAGCAAATGTTCATATTGCGATGAAGCACTGTAGATGAATGAGAAAATACTGTTCCCCGGTATCAAGACACTCTGGAAAAAGATCCAAATTTAAGAGCCATACCACCAATAAGCTAGTAAACACCATCAGAGCTTCATATTAGAGCTGCCCACACTCGTTCGCTTGCAGATGGACAATGACTCTTGAAGAAGCTGTCTGATGACCAGACAGCACCTTCAAGAGCTGCGTCTGCAATATTAATGGCAACTGCAGTGGTGGGTATCGCCAGGGCAGCCATCGCCGGTGGGCAGGACAACAGGTCTGGCCAACTTCTTCCACTGGCAATAAAGGAAAGAATAGGGAGGAAGTAATATATCGACATTTTATCACTATTAGAAATACAGCAGGAAGAGCTAGATATAAAACATGTTAGCATGAAGGGGAGAATAAGAAAGATAAAATATTGAAGGAGAGAAATGTTAATAATTTCCTGGGTGCATTCAGAGTACTGGCTACAATAACGGCGCAGACTTTCTCCAGTAGCACTGCAGACTTATTTCTGTATAAGCAGAGGATTCATGAACCACAGATAATATATGTGAGGAATGCCGGGCTGATCGATGACCAGAGTTATTCTCTAATTATGAAAACATGTTTGATGATGGAATAAGACCATGAGGAAGTGTTGGGTTACATTCAGGAAATGGTAGCAACTTGGGAATTGCAAGTGAGGCGTGGCTAGTTCTTTGGTTTCTCAACATTTAGGCCCCGATTATGAGCGGTTTGGTGTTTTCCAACCTCTATTTGTATACGGGTTGAAATTACGGGTTGGGTGGTATTTATGGCATCAATAATTCTTGGGTGTATTAAATATCTAATTCTTCATTAAATGTTGGTAGGTCAAACCTGCTGGAATTTAATAGGGGAAAAGTGTTCAGTATTTACCACAGTGTGCAGCTTTTGGAGCACCAAGCATTAAAAGCTGCATTTTATTCTTCAGAAACTCATAACAGAGGCTGTTTATCACACCATATATGAAATTTACCCCACGTTACTGTTCTTTATCTGGTGCGCACCCTGATTCAGACAAACTCAAAGTCAGGGAAATCATGAAAAAAATCAAAGCATTTACCAAATTCAGCTCCATTTCTGGGCGAAATGAGATACCAGAGGATACACAGACTGCCACAGTATGCTGGGTGCTTGAAAAGAGAGAAGTTCCATGATGCCCATCATACAAGTTCAAACACACCTGCGCTAATTGTGAGTCATTCAGCAGGGCAGTGTGACAAATGGAGAGATTCCCTTTAAGAAAGATTACTCCCATTGTATGAGTTTAGTGTGCATCCTCCTCATGGATAAGAAGGCTCTTAGCTCTCCTAAATGACTATCAAGGGCAGAAGCCATTTTGTTCATCAATAGATTTGAAGACACGTTTTAGAGTATCTTACAATGGTCCCAAAGTGGTAGAATCTGCAATCATCTGATGTCTATGCAGGAAAGGGCAGTGACAGTAAGAGCCACAATTGACAATGAATCCTTAGTAGGAAGAATCCAAGGTCCATTTTAAAAAGCCTGCTTCTGATCTGCATTTTGTTGTATATTTCCCACTAACGGTGGCACTTAAAGTAACCCTGGCAATTCAAGCTAATTCACAAACTGTCTTTTCAAGAAAGGAGTTAGTAAATAGAGAGACTGAGCAAGACCAGTGCTTAGTGTCAAATGCATTAGTGTATGATAATAACCCGGGGCGTTGGACTACGCTACGCTCGCGGAGCATGCATAGTTTGTGCTACTACGCGCTACACAAAATGCACGTAGCACAGTGCAAAAACGCGTAGCAGGCATTTTTTGCTTGCTCGCGGTTCTCAATGTCTAGTAGGCAACCACGCGCGAGCAAAATCAACATCCCGGCGAGACTTTTTCCACGTATGTGATCAGCGACATCAAGGTGCTGATCATAAGCATGTAAAATAAACATCCCAGCGAGATTCTCAACGCGGGAGGTCAGGTTTCTTATTGCGAGTGGTCGTGTATGGTCACGACCGCTCGCGATGAGAAATTACCAGTCCGCTTTGAGAAAGCTGCTGCTCGAGTGCAAATCTACTCGAGCGGCAGAAAACGACTGCTTGCACTGTGCAAGATGCTGCTTGCAATGATTGCACAGTGCGGACAAGCATCCGGCACTGTGCAATCAGTGCGAACAGCATTTTCCCTACCGCACTACGCAGTTCGCATACCTATGCGTAGCTTGCGTAGTGCAAAGTGCACTTCGCGTAGTGCTACTATGCAAACTACACCCAGGGTTAGATGATATGATCAACCTGGTTACAGCAGTAGGTAAAGAATTACTATTGGCGAAAGCAGACAGTGAAGCTCCTGCTTATACACCCCAGCAGAGTTTACCTCCTTCATTTTCAGTCTTATGTGACATTGATAAGTGCTTGCTAAAGGTTTGTTCAATTTCCTGATTTTACTTAGAAGTGACTCTTGACCCCACTCCCCCTCCGCACAGCACCGCCTGTGTCTTCCTGCCCCAGCTGGCGCTGCTAAGTTCGAGGCCCTCCACCATCCGCAGGCTACCACTTGGGCCTCATCCCTGGTGGCCATTGGTAGGCTTTAGGTAGGTTTGTTCATCCTCCGCTTTATTGCTTTTATTGTATTGCCTGTATTTTCATTGTTGTGTCTGTGACTGCTGTTGTCTGTCTTCCCCTGCTGCCTGTACGTGGTCCGTGCCCATTTTTCTTCCCTCTGTTCCCCTCACTGTCCCCGTGCTCTCTCTGCCCGGTCTTTTCTTCTGTACCACTTGCTGCCCCCGTGTCTCTGCCCGGTTTTCCTTTCTGTTCCCCTCGCTGCCCCGTGTCTCTTCCCGGTTTTTCCTTCTGTTCCCCTCGCTGCCCCCGTGCCTCTCTGCCCGTTCTGCCTTCTGTTCTTAGCTGCCCCTGTATTTCTGTGTTCTGTATTTTGCCTCTGTGCCACTCATTTTACCCTCATTTTTGTGCCCCTTTTGCCTTCTGCTCCACTCGTTTTTTGGGCCCGTCTGCCTTCTGTGCCACTCGTTTTTTCCCTCGTTTTTGTGCCCCTTTTGCCTTCTGTTCCACTCGATTTGTATGCCCTTTTGCCTTCTGTGCCACTCGTTTTTCCCCTCGATTTTGTGCTCCTTTTTCCTTCTGTTACCTTCGTTGCCCCTCACCGCCCTGTCCCCAGCGGCCCCGCCACCCTGACGGCCCACTGCCCATTCGCTGTCCCCGCCTCCCAGCTGCTCCTCCCTCCCACGTCCCCGTATATGCCGGCCGCTGTGCCGCCGCGCTGAAGGCAGGCCTAAGGCAAGCCCATCTGCGCCCGTCCTGCCTGGACCGCGCCCACTGCCAGAATCCCTGGCCCCCACACCCGCCACGACGACCACCGCCACTACGACACCAGCACTCTGCACACTCTTAACTCCGGACGGAGCCACACCTGCTTCAAGGCCGCCCCGAAACGCACACAAAGCCCCTTCACCTGCCGAAACTGCAGCTACACCTGCCTCAGAGCCGACGAACCACCAGCTAAGAAAGACCCCAACCACCTCCTATGCATACTACTGAACACCTGCTCCGCATGCAAGCATGCCGTCGAGCTCTGGGACATGCTCGACACAACATCCCCAGACGTCGCCTTCCTGACAGAGACCTGGTTTAACGACTCCTCTGTACCCGACATCGCCATAGCCATCCCAGATGGCTACAAGATCACCAGCAGAGACCGCACCAATGGAGTCGGAGGAGGAATCGCCATCGTCCGCAAGAACAGCATCAGGGTCTCGACTAGCACCGACAACGCGCTCCAATGCAGAGCATATGCATTTTCAGATCCCCACAGACCCTAACTCCACCCTCAGAGGCACCCTCATCTACCAACCCCCCGGACCCCGCCCCCAGTTCAGCAACTCCATCGCCGACTTGATCAGCACGCAAGCCCTGACCTCGACCGACTACATCCTCCTCGGAGACCTGAACTTTCACCTTGAGAACAACAACGACAACAACTCCACAACCCTGATCGATAACCTTGCCAACCACCGACTGAAGCAACTCGTCACAACGCCGGCCACACGCTCGACCTCGTCTTCTCCTCAAGCCTGCACTTCTCCGTCAGCCACACCACCGAACTCCTCTGGAACAACCACCGCTGCATCCACTTCGCCTTCCAGAAGGCCACCACACACCAATGCACCCAACAGATCCCCCGCCGCTGCTGGTGCAAAATCACCGAAGACCAACTACATGCAAACCTCACTCCCAGCACACCCACCGAACCCTTCAACACCGACGACACTGCCCACAGCCTCAGACGCTGGATCACGGACTGCGCCAACACCCTCGCCCCGCTGAAGAAACCCCCCAGAGAGACACCAGCAGGAGGGCCAGCTGGTTCACCCCAGAACTCCTAGCCTCCAAGCAAGCCTGCCGGAAACGAGAGAAGAAATAGGACAGTGAACAAACTCCGGACAGCCACGCAGCACACAAGCACGCCATCCGCAACCACCACCACCTCATCAGGGCGGCCAAGAGGACCTCCTTCAAAGACCACCTCGACAACAACGCACACAATAGCAAGGAGCTCTTCAACATTGTGAAGGAACTCTCCAACCCCAGCTCCAACACCAACGACATCCCGCCGTCGCAAACCCTGTGCGACTCCCTCGCCACCTTCTTCCACCGCAAGATAGCAGACATCCACGACAGCTTCAACACCCAACAGACCGCAACACAACAGACCCTCCGCACACCATCGAACACGACCCCCTGCTAGCCTGGGCCAACATGAGCATCAATGACACCATCAAGACCATGCGCACAATCCACTTCAGCTCTCCGTCAGACCCATTCCTGCACCACGTCTTCAACAGAGCAAGCAGCTCCATCGCACCCCACCAGCGCAGCGTCATCAATCTCTCCCTCGATACCGGGACCTTCCGAGAGATCTGGAAACACGCCGAGATCAACGCCCTACTCAAAAAACCTAAGGCAGACCCAAGAGACCTCAAGAACTTCCGGGACCGCAGCACTCATCCTCCTGGACCTCTCTGCCGCCTTCGACACTGTCTGCCACCGCACACTAAGCGCACGCCTCCACACCGCAGGGATCCGAGATAAGGCTCTGGATTGGACCACCTCCTTTATCTCCGGCAGAACCCAGAGCGTCTTCCTCCCCTCATTTTGTTCCAAAGCCTCCGAGATCATGTGCAGCGTACCCCAGGAATCCTCCCTCAGCCCGACGCTATTCAACATTTACATGGCCCCGCTCTCACCCGTAGCCCGACAGCACGACCTCAACATAATCTCCTACGCCGACAACACTCAGCTGATCCTCTCCCTCACCAACGACCCCATCACCACCAAAGCCAACCTCCACGAAGGAATGAAGGCCGTCGCCGACTGGATGAAGACCAGCTCAACTCGGACAAGACGGAAGTCCTCATCCTCAGCTCAAACCCTTCAGCCTGGGACGACTCCTGGTGGCCGACGGCACTGGGGGCAGCCCCGACACCCACCGATCACGCACGCAACCTGGGAATCATCCTCGACTCAACGCTCTCAATGACCAAGCAAGTCAAAGTCGTCTCCTCCTCCTGCTTCAACACCCTCCGCATGCTCCGCAAGATCTACAGATGGATCCCGGAAAGACAGTCACCCAGGCCCTCGTCAGCAGCAGGCTCGACTACGGAAACACCCTCTACGCGGGAGCCCCGAACCAAGCTCATCAAACGACTACAACGCACCCAAAAACACCTCGGCACGACTGATCCTCGAAGTACCACGCCAGGCCACATCACCCCCCCACCTGAGAACCCTGCACTGGCTTCTTCAAGCTCCTCACCCATGCACACAAGACCGGCCAGCCTACCTAAACAGATGGCTCTCCTTCTACATCCCCAACTGCCAGCTACGCTCCGCCGACCTCCAACTCGCCACCGTCCCGCGCATCCGAAGAACAACCACTGGTGGGAGATCCTTCTCCCACCTCGACGCCAAGACATGGAACACCCTCCCACTGAGCGTACGACAGACCCAAGACCTGCTGACCTTCAGGAGGATACTCAAGACCCGGCTGTTCGATCAGTAGCGCCCCCCCAAGAGCCTTGAGACCCTCGCGGGTATGAAGTGTGCTTTACAAATGATTGATTGATATTGAGTGGGTGCTACACGTGACAACGTTTTCAGTAAAAACTGGGATCTGGTAGACTGAAATTAGCTGTGCTGATGAAACAAACATGGGCTTCTAGAACTACAACAAACTACTAACAGTACCTAGAATTCTTTCCAGAACCCGCACAGTTAGGAAACCTGAGGGACACAAGTGAGCTCGCAGCAGTACTACAGATATTTGTGCACTTTGCCTACAATGGAGGTTAAACTAAGTCATGGGCTTCGGTGCAACTGGCCGTTGTAGCCATTTCCCCAAGCAAACACATGATGGACCTTACCAAAAGCCACCAACCGAAGGTGGCCTTGACCGGCTAGGGCAGGATATGGATTCTGAAAAGAGACAGCAGGTTGCCTATCGAATTCAAGAGATTGATTGATATCTTAGTGCCGGTTGAGAGTGTCAATGGCACATATATGGTAATACTGTATAAGGGAGTATTTGCCATGTAATTGCAGGGCCTTTAGAGATCTGAAAATTTGAGTCACTATCCACAAGGCGTGAACTGGGATATAGAACATGGCAATGAAAGCGTAGGGCTTGGAACCAGGCAGCTGATCAGAGTGGGAGAGACAAAACCATGCATCTAGCCTCTGTGACTGACCTGGGGTTTCACCCTTTGTTTTAAGCGTTACAGTATGATTAGACCTTCATATGGTTTGGCTCTACTAAAGCAAAGAGATGCGCCCCCCCCTGAAGTTTTTAATTTCTAGAAGTCATGCTTAAGTCATTATGACGGGCTAGACATGAATCCGATCACTTTGACATCATTAATTTAGAATTGGTGCTGCATTTACTAGTGCAGAAAGGCTTGTTCGAGGGGGGCATTATGAATATCAGCAGGTGAGAATCGAAGAGCTGCCAATAGCACTCTATTTTAATTTAGCAGGGAGCTAGAGGACAAGTGTTCAATAGTTCATCAAGTAGTGTTGTATTGACAGGTGCCAATAGTTCAGGCTTTACTGGGCAAGAAAGTCCTGTCTGATATTCTGATCGTCCACGTGGTGGGAAAGCTATAACTATTCTGGAAATGGTCAGTTGTTTGCCAACATGAATGTAGCACTGACCTGTACTTCAAAATTGCTCGGATCTACCTTTGTAATCTGGTCAAATAAAATTGGAACTCAGCATCTAGGTTTTAAAACCATTGTGTCTAGAGTTTTAGCGGTATCGTCCTAATCAAATACAAAAAATGTCATCTTAAGGACATTAAAGCGGCCGGCCAGAGAGAAGATGTATACCATTGATTCGCCTCCGTTTTTGACGGCCTTTCCCTAAAATTGGGTCCAGATTTAACCCATAGGTAGAACCTGCCACCGACCAAAACCTAATCCCTAAATATATAGCATTATCCACCCTATGATTATGTATCAGAGCAACATTGTTAGTACAACTTTAGTGCTCCAAACCTCTGCCATTCTTTCAACTTCCATCTGGTGATTGGGTGTGAGCAAAGCCACGTCATCTACGTATGCTAAAACTTGGTATCGAATCCATTTACTGTCATTGGTGTAATTGCTAAGTTATCGAACAGCTGAATTAACAAACATTGGCATAGCCAATAGGTCTTGCCTTTGGGACCTTATGTGTTTAGCCAGAGATTCTGGTTATGTTGTAGAGCATTGTGGCTGCTGTGTATCATGTTGAAAAGTTATAATAAAAAGTGTTAAGCATGTTTGTTACGTTTATACAAACCAAGACGATATTATATACAACTGAACAACCTGATTAAAAAAGATTTTAACATAAAAAATGTTTTCTAGTTTTTTTGTACTTGCACTGCTGGCAACTTCTTCCTGCCTGATCTCATGCTTGTTTGTTATAATTTTTAGGTCTCGGCCTGGTGAAAAGCAGCGCATGCGCTGCTCAGCCATGCTGAAGGCCTTTTGGAATCGATACGATTCCAGCGTGCACGTGGGGAGACAAACTAGACAAAAGATGTGCACACGGGGATTGGATGCTTTACTGGCAGCGTGATACACTGTAGACTTTTTCGCCACCAGTAAAGGCATTCCCCGCGTGCACCTCTTCTGTCGGTCCCATGATAGGCCGCGCTTGTTATGCCATTGACACCTCTCAAAACAGCAGTTCCTGCAAACAAGGGGCAGATGGGAGTTACGTCTGTGACCGTGTATTTACACAGCACACAGGCGCAGAAGACACCATCAGGTCAGCCACCGGTTGCTGCTAAAGTAACTGCAATGATGAGTAGCTGCTGTAATCTTTTTAGCGGCTGTGTGTCAATACCTATTCAGGCTACGCCAATCCCTCCTTAATTCCACAGTGATCACACAGGCACACAGGTTTAGCAGGCGCAGAAAGGGAGAGTTACCGCCCACGGGAAACCCTGGCACCGTCTGTAAAATGGACACTCCGCTGAGCCCTCGGTCTGCACTTGCTTCCTTGCTGTGTTGCATCCACGGCAGGGGCGCTGTGGCACGAGTTGCTGACATGGGGTCTGCTCCTATTCAATGCATTTTTATATAGCGTGAACTTTACCCAGAGGTGTCGGAGCGCTTTGCTATAGAGCGGGCATCACCCAGGCAGGTGAGGGTTGAATGACAGCTACTGTATCCAAACACGAGCACTTCTCTCTAAAAGGATGGAAGATGTATAAGATTATAGTGACCGACAGATTTGTGACGGGAAGCCTCATTCTTGTCACAAGAAAGGATCTATGGATAATTTTTAGGTTTGTGTTTGGTGATGCCCACCCACACAAAGGCCTTTTATGTGAACTGATGTCGACATTTACATATATGTTTTCCACCTAATTTGCTCATTCTTGTGTTCATCTATGAAGCAGAGGTAATGTGTTGTGCGAAGAAGAGGGTGTGAATTTCACCCTGAAGTTTCGGAAGTACAGCACCTTATCCACCCACTTCTCAGAGCCCTTCTCCACACCCCCAGAGTGTGGGAAAAGTCGGAAGCATCCGTAAGAAAATGAAGAAGGAAACGTTGAGTGACGTCCAGAGTAGTTTAATCCATCTTAACAAGTCGCTGGCAGTTAGATAATGCCCTAATGACTCCAACCCTTAACCGTCCCTAGAACACAACACATTAGAAACATAACGCTCGGTAGTAGAGTGCGACCACCACAAGCATGAGAAGGACAGCGCTAAAAATAGAGCGTGACCTCCACGAGCACAGAAAGAAAAGAGCTCATGGAAATCACACTAACATATGTAAAACATATCTAACACAGAGCCTCCAAGCACACCCCCAAAATGCACCAGACTGCTTTGCACTTTACGCGCAGGTCATGAATTCTCCACAGTAACAAGACAACATGGTGCTCCTTTCCCTTAATATTTCTACACAAAGGGACAATGCACAAGCCATTCAACCAATAGTAATGTCTCTTTTCAGTCAATTTTTCTCTGCCAGAATTCATTGATTCAGCGATACTGTCGAGCCCCCTGCAGCTGTTAAAGCAGTATGTTTTACTAGTCTGACTTCCAATGCTATCTTCTTACCACAAGTCTGAATAGCGAGACATAAGTCACCCAAACAAGACACTGCTTTCGCTTATTGTAGAATCGATGGAACACTTAATTGTTCTGATTTGTATAGAAGGAAATTCCACATACGGCTACTTACCATTTTCTTGCAACTGTCATCTTCTAGAAACAGTCATTCAAATATTACCTGTGCTTATGCAGGGCACACTTCTCCTACTGGCGTGTCTTTGAGCTTTAACGTTTATAGATTCTGTTAGACAACGGATATTCAGCGCATGTTATCAAGTCGGGAGAATGAAAGGGGGAGTCAGCCTTCTTCAAATTTGAAGCTTTGACATGGAGGGTGCAAGTCAACCTACATGTCTTAGAAATGTCATCTCTTGGAAGCCGCCACTATAATAATATCATGAATTGTGAAGAGCGTAGTACCCTTTCTGGAAGGTTTTTGTGTTTTAAAATGTATGAATATTGCTAGTCGGCTGACCTGAAACTCATGCTATCAGCCTCGGAAAACTGACAGACGGAATCAACCCTCTTGCATTTGAACCTTTGACCTGCAGGTTGTACGTTTATCTCTGCAGCCCGCGCCTCGCTCACCTAAGCTGTCTCAATAGCTGCAGCCATTCTATTTGGTACTCCTACTTATTCTTGATACGCACCAAGAGGCCAATTAAATGGCGCGTCCAGCACTATGTGAAAACACATAAGTCGCCCATGCTCCAGTGTATTCTTGCATAAAAGAATTAAACAAGCATTTGCAATGCAATAGGTCTCGCATTATAAATGTTTAAGATATTGGTATTGCAAATTATAATGCAAGTAAAATATTTGCTACTCTGTTAATGTGTGTTTTATCGAATTGCATACTATGGGGCTGATTAGGATGTTAAAAAGTCAGGTGGCGTATGCCTTGGGGGGCATGTTGTGTTCTACTGGGCGGGTGGAGTTCAGGTGTTGCATGTGGGGGTATACATGGGATTCTTGTGTATGTGCACGTACAAGGTGGCAAGCATTGTTTGATGCATGTTATGTTGTACATGCACATGCTCAAAATGTATTTTATATTGTGGTGGATGGTGCCGCTTGCTGCAATGTAAACATACAGGTAAAGGTAAAGTATGCAATTGTATGGTAGTTTGTTAAGCGAATAATTAGTTGTAAAAATAGCCTACTTGCTGTGTAGGAAAAAAGTTAAACAAACAACTACAAACTTAGGGGTCCAAAAGAGGATTCAATCGTAATTCTCTGCTCGTCAACGCCCTATCAATAGTATAAAGGTACGAACGCAATCATAACACTAACAAACCAGACCACAAGATGTGAAGAACCAGTAACGTGAGTCACCCCTGGTGTAGGATTCCCATCAACGGTCTTGTAATGATCAATATTATCATTTGGAAGTCCTTATCGGGTATTGTGTCTCTAGATCATTGAGACCGGCATACCCCGATACCCAGATACGGGGTAGCAACCCACAATCACTTGGTACTGCCACATAGTGTTGATGTGATGGGAAGTGCAGTGTAACAAAACAAAAGGAAGTGGTGATATTAAAAAAGGATAGGGAACTCAACCCAGAAGACTTTAATAATTGTTGGCCCCTTCCTTAATAAAAACCAGAACAGTATAACATCGTAATCGCAGTCCCAACAAATAGCTGCGAGGAGACCAACATGTTTCAGCCACTAAGGGATAACGCCTTCGGCTTTCGTCAGGGTCTCTGTTCTCAAGTGATACTACTGCATAGATTTGTGAAATAAAGTGTGAAAAATAAGAAAAAAACACACAAGTGAAAACCAGTAAAGGATATACTGTTCCTTCGACTGTGTCACATCCCCTCTTCGGAACCTGGTTGAGTAATTACTGTTTAGGGAGGACAAACATACAGGAAAATCACAATCCGCTACACTGGTCTGCAGAAAACATATTAAATTGTTTCACAAAAAATGTAAATGCTTGCTTACTCACCCAGAGTATCCGGGGAGTGGACCTCACCTCTTCCTGGACCTGGCTCAGGATATATGAGACCCTGCTCTACAATAACAAAACCGACTGCGTAAAAAACTAAAAACAGAAGCCCAAACAAGATACTGCTCTGGCAATGTATGAAACTACGCAGTCCACAGTGTTCTGTACATGGAGCTAATTAACACCCATCAACAGGTACACACACAACACCTCTATCCATCTCCCTGTCCACTATCGGCTAAACAAAACCTGCTCACTGCGCAGCTTTTTATATACCACATACATCTGGCGCAATGCAAACCTCTAGTGATAGGCTAGCAACACAGGTAATCCTACCTGTCCGTCGGTATCTCCGGCTGTGACTGAGTCAGGGGGAGGCACAGTCACCTAAGAGTTCTTGTTACTTGACTGCTGGCTATGCATCCCACAGCCAACCAGTATCTGAGGGGGCGTGGCCGGCCCGATCGTCATAGTCCCAAAGCTCATTAGTATACTTCAACATTAGTATTCCTCTGGTGCTTGGCTGCTTGGTAATACACAGTAATGATGTAGGGAGCTGGTGATAACCCACTTTTAGCATTGCCCTGTCTCCCAAACAATACCGGCCGCGCGCGCGTATTCTCGCGTGTTTTGCCGGTCTCAAACTACCAAATGACGTCACGTCATTCAGAATTGTAGTTCTATCCGCGAAAAAATGCTTCCGTATTGCCCGTGGAGCGATCCAATGACAACCACCTCGCGCATAACAGACTACTAATAAACCCACTAACTCGAGGAGTGGGGACATATCAATTCGGCCGTTTCGAGTGCCAACTTACTAACGCATCCATGGCCGTCTACAGGGCCCGTCCTTTAGTGTTGGTGACAAAGAACTACAGGATGACGTCAAGTCATTAGTAAGTGTAGTTTGGAAAGTTATATACGTATTTAGTGGTCGTGCAGTATATCACCCAAACAGAACGTCCACAGAAGGACACAATTGCCATCAACCCTCGTCATACATGTTAATAAATATGACAGAATGCCATGTAAACTTGACAGAGCACACTCATTGTCAGTTGGTGCACTACTATATTACACATGAGTAATAGCGCGCGTATGAGTGTAAGGCCAGTAAATAAATACATGGGTGGAATAAACAAGTGCTCAGGACAGAGCGAACCACGGGATATCATCGTTCAGCCCTTGTCTGTCTGTCCTCAATTTGAACACCCATTTTTGTTCCCGAATGAAAAGATATCTGGACACATCACTCACATGTGGTGGAATGTATGGTTTCTCAAGAACATGCCATGTAAAGTCTGTCTCGGCGTGATTACATGTGATGAAATGCTTGGTAAGTTTGGAGATGTCTTTCTTACAGCGAAAAGTGCTTTTGTGTTCCTGCATCCTCACACGCACCTTTCTCGTGGTCATGCCCACGTATCTTTCATTACACGTGCAGGTAATCAGATAAATCAGGTGCGTGCTGTTGCAGTTTGTAAACTGCCGCAGCTCCCAAGGCTTATCCGTCCCAATGTCCACGCTCATGATCTTAGTTGTTAAAGGACAAATGGAACAGCCCCCGCAGGGGTGGTGCCCTACCACCGGCGGGAGATCCCATAGTGTGCCTAGCTCTCTCCTAGGTGTGGCTTTGGGTCGTGTGTGTACCAACCGGTCCCTCAGATTAGTTGAGCGTTTAAAGGCAAAAAGCGGAAATGGAATCTTCTCTTTGCCACTGTTCAAAATTCTCCAGTGCTTTCTAATCACTTTTTGAACATAGTTTGATTTAGTGTTGAATGTACTCACTAGAGTCAGACGGTCCAGTGGTGGTTTGTCTATGCGTGGTTCCAATAACGCTTCACGATGATTGTTAGCTGCTCTTTTAAATGAGCGTTGGACCAGTTTCTTAGGGTAGTGTCTCTCACGCAACTGTTTTGAAAGCTCTTCCGCATGGCGTTTAAAAGTTTCTGGGGTAGAGCAGTTCCGGTGGACTCGAAGGAACTGTCCAAAGGGACCCCTAAGTTTGTAGTTGTTTGTTTGATTCCTACGGGGGATAATACTTAGGCCCGGTCGGTAAACATCCCTCTAGCCCTGTATTAGATTGTCTTTTTTCTAGGAAAAAAGTTAGCCTTTAGTTTGTAAGTAATAATGTCAACATTTGAGAAATTTCTATTTAAGCTTTATTTTAAATATTTATTTTTTGTAAAAACATTAACATCTTAATTGTATATGTAAATAAACTATCAAGTAAAAGAAAACATTTTTGTCTAAGTTTCTAATTGCACACATTTTTTAGCTAAGTAAACAATATTTAAACCTTAATTGTGTATTGTGAAAGATAGTTTTACAAGCAAACATTTTTTAGTAAAAACAGCATTAAAATAGTAATATAGACAATACTTGTATTGCAGTTTTGTAAGGTAACATAATACTTTAGCTACAAGTTGCTTTGCATTGTAAGTAAATCTATAATATTTTGGTTTTATGGTAATGCAATTATTGTAAAAATATATTATAAAAGCTTTATTTACAATGTAGGTAGTTATTTTTTTTAAACATAAAAATGTCCAAGTAGTATTTTTAAACAAACAGTAAAGCATATATAAACATTTGACTTTCACTTTTTATATTTGCATATTAGTTATCTGTATATAACGTAACATATATTTAAGCTTGTTTTATGCATTATAGAAATAGTTACTTTACATTGGTTAATTTTTTTTGTTCATGTAGATTATAACAGTTGCATATTATGCATGCGTAAGTTATTGTCAAATTTCTTTGTATTATTAGTGGTAGATCAGATCTGTTTAATTATGTTTGTGATATATCCGTTAGTAAATAGTACATTAAGAGATATTGGTAGGTGTTCCATTAATGCATCTCCAAAGTCTTCAGTCTCAGCACTTATATCCAAGAAATCCATCAAAGTGCTATTATGTATTTCCATTGATTGGAAATGTTCAGTTGTTGCAACTTGCACTGTTATAGTGCTTATTTCTTGCTGTGTTTTTTCCAATCCGTATAGTGTAACATTAATATTTTCTTTTGGTAGTTGTATTACCTATGGCTATATGCTTTTAGTAATTATACTTTTGTTATTGTTTTGTTTTTTACAGTAGCATTAATTAAAAGTAGACTTACTTATAGTTGGGTATGCTGAGTTGTGTTTAATATTTTCTCTCTATTGTATGCATGGACTAAGTGCGTTATTTGCACATATTTGCCGATCTCTATGGGGAAGTCTGTTGCTTCTCTCCACAAAGTGATTTTTACAGAGTGGGTCGTATAATTCAATGTTCTACTTTTTTGCTTTGTTTCTTAACCTTGAATGTATATTGTTTTTGTTGCTTCTTTCTGTAATATATAATATGTTTTGGTTAGTGTTGTATTTAGATAAAGTATTACAATGTACACATTATTTTGCTGTTTTTAATATACATTTGTAAAAACAATAACTCAAGTGATGCAGGACAAGAAATTGTGAAGCTTAGTATGACATAGTTAAAATAACAGACATATTAGAGAAATGATATAGAAAATCTTGGCTTATTATATGTACTCATTTTATACTTAGTTGTTACTGGACGCATTATATATATATATATAGATATATATGTATATAAATATATATGTAGCTTATTTCGGTATAGGCATACATAAATGTTTAATCATAATATTAAATAACAAATAATTAAGCATTGTTCTAAAAGTGTATGTATTATATAAGAGACATGCCTTAGGCAAAAAAATTATCAACAAGATTGGAATTATGTTTAGATTAGATTAGAATGTTACTAAGTTATTCTGTTGACAGTTTACAATGATAGTATTGTTTTACTCACCTTTTAATTGTGTTTCAGTATGTATTCTGGTAGGACATATTTTTTTATATATATATTTTCCAACAATTTATTAGGTGTATGCCACAATAAGCACTTCAATGGCAAATGAATTTGCAATCACATTTATGTCATAAATGAATGTTAGTTTTTTTTTTTATTAGGACTTATATTATGATCTGGTAGTTTACTTACCTGTTAACCGTGTTTTAGGTGTAGTTGAATTATTAATATGAATACATATATTTATATATTTCAAAAATAAGACTTTGTGCTTAAGGATGCAGTCCAAGTAGTTGTTGAATTACAGAATTATTTATGTTAGGCAATATGCGTTATTTTGCTGAGAGATCTATTAAAATGAATAACTTAATTGATACTTAACAAAAAGTGTGAGGCTTATTACAACATATTTTAAATAACAGACAGATTAGACAAATGATATAGAAAAAGTGGCCTATCATACATACTGATTTAACACTTGTTTAGTTGTATGGATGTGACTATTAACTTTTAGACAGTCATTGACTATGAGAGACAGTGTGGTGAGATACAGTTTAGAAGTCATGGTTTTTAGTACTTGCTGAACACATAATCACAGATTTGTAAAATGCAATTTATGCGGGGTATGGTAAATTTGCAAGTAGAAAAATAGAATATTTCTTCTTTTAGCAAAACCCCAAGTAAAATAGGTGGATTCTCTATATGTTGCATTGGAATTGTGGTTTATGTATTAAGCTGTACTTGTAATGTAAGGTATGTTGTCAGAACAAAACATTAAGTTTATAACTAAATACTGTAACACCTGAGGGCAGGTATTAAGCCTGGCAATAATTATCCTTTGGCAGGTACCTTAAATTAGCACATGATAATAATTTAAAGGACTTGGATTATTTTGTGATAGTACTGGTTTATAAATGCAATATAGGTTGTAATTGCAAGTGCTAACTTATACAATACATATATAAGTATACATATGATCGTACTAATAATAAATAATTAAGCAATGTGTAGCGGGGTGACGGGACGGGATATGGACACTACTGCGATCCCGGAATGGTGTATAACTGACGTACCTTCAAACTCTCTCCCACCGTTTCAGGACACTTGGGGAACTGAGTACGAAGATTGGTGGGCACAACAACCTATGAAAAAAGAGGAGTGTTCCTTTTACGGTGCCGGCTTTAAAGAAGAAGACACATCCCCTGTGACGCGTTCATGTGTAGAATGGACAGCTTCGAGGAAGGAGACACACCCTCTGGTGATGCATGGATACGAGGATTGGACAAAAGGCAGGAAGAGGAAGTATCGGTGTGTTCCGACACTACGGAGAAGAGCGAGCGGAGAGTGTGAGAGATGGCGCGAGAAGGAGAACGGAGTCCTTGGAGAAGAAGGAGACGGGGAAGCGGTGCCTTGAGGCCAACATCACCACGCAGCGCCCAGCCACACTCAGGGAGGAGGAGTGTGGCTCAGCCAGGTACGTCAGCGTATGTCGGGCTGGCTGGGGAGGCGTGGAGACACTGTGTAAATATTGTGCATAGCGTGAGCGACTTACCTCCCCTTATTTACCCTGTCCTCCCTCTACCTCCTCTCCCCACAGAGAACCCTTCACTTGTATTTCACCATACTGATTTGTAAATACACGTGCACCGGTGTCCTCACTCCCCTGGGAGAACTTTGAGTCAGTCCATCTTGCTAAGACAGTGCTCTTTTCTCCGCATTTGGCGCTGGGAACCGACGAGGGAAGAAGAAGGGATCTCCCTAAAGACCGGACCGAGACGGACGAGCCCCTGAAGAGCACGTGCCCTACCCGCCACGTTAGACCCTGCCGCTGCAGCAAAAGAAAGACTAACCCACAGAAAGAAAAATACCTTTATCAAAATAAAAACGTATTTACCTCGCAGCAGTCTCCGTGCCCCTTCTTCTGAACCGCCACACATTGTTAAGAAAGTATATGCATTTTATAATAATATGCATGAGGGGAAAAAACAATTGGCAATATTCACAATTATGCTTTTATTTAGTAGAATGATAACTTATATTTGTCGAACATTATTCATTATAGTATTAATTTACCTACCTTTTCATTGCGTTTTGATGTAGTTTGGTTTAACATAGATTATTGTTTAAATTATAAAAAGGTATTTGCATAAATAATTACTTTAATAGCAAATATATTTGTTATTACATTTATATAATACATTATTCTTATATATATGTAATGATAACTATTATGATTTGTAAGTTTACTTACCTGGTAATACATTTCTTAGGTGCCTTTGTCCTTGATGCCCAAGCTGAGACGCCCTAATTTTGTCCTTTTATAGTCTTAGTAATTAGGTGGATTCTTTAGCCAATGGGAACTCTAGCTGTAACAGTGTTTAATTACAACAGTAGCCCTACAATCTAGAACTAATAGGAGACAAGCACCTTATAGCAAATCTTAGCTGTAGTGCATGTACCCAATTAATTAAAAAACCTTGACCTTTTGTCAAATACAGGCCGTAGCTTTATCAATAGTCCCAATTTAAGTCTAAGCAATTAATGGCACAGGAAGCGTTAGTCCCTACTTCTAAAATAAAGCCTAACTTTAGTCCTACAACTAGTGTAGCAATCAATCATACCAGAAGCTTTAGTTACTACTTCCAATTAAAGGTCTAACCCTAGCTCTAGTCCCACCTTACTCCTAACAAACAGTAACATAGGAAGCCCTAGTGTGTACTTCTAATAACAATCCTAACCCTAGCTTTAGTTCCAACCTTACATTGATTGAATCACAGATCCAGAAATGTATCATAATTCTCAAATATCTAACTAATGAGGATACCAACCCTAATCCAATAGAAACACCAGATGCAATCACTAATTAGTGTACACATGTCTCAACTACTAGTAGACAATATAGGGACCCAGCAACCTTAGACAATGTTTGCTGGCTAAGTAGTTGGAAGCCGCTTCTCTTGTTCAGAATCTCCTAGGAGACAGACATGCTTAATTAGTAACATGCTGTTATTGAACAATAATACTTTTCTAATTTATTTTATTTAACTTTAACTTTTTGTTATAAAACAAACAATAAAAACATGCATTTAAAAGTATTATAATTTAACTCACCTAAGATATTGTTCCTGACATACTTAATAGTGTCTTTACATTCGCTTCTCTGACTGTCTTTATCGGAGACAGTGGTGGCGCTAGTGGCTGTAAAATATATTCAGCTTCTTGAATGATAGCTGATGTTATAGTAATTGGCGGCATCCTTGATATTTTTGTTTGTTTCGTTATCATCAAAACAGCATTTCTGATAATATAATTGTGTAAAAGCATTCCATTTTGTTCTTTGGTTTGAGTATAATAATCTTCATTATAACAAGTTGCTTTAATAGAGCCACTTTGATCTGCCAGAGCCAATATGATACATTTCTTTTTTTCTCTTGTTTGGCATTCCGAAAATAGGTTTTTGCTGAACATTTAATGATGTTTACACGTACTGCCTTTTGGTGTGGCTTTGCATCTTCTTGTTTCATGTCTTTTAATTCTTGAAGAGAAATCATCAGTAAAATGAAATGAAGTAGTTAATAACATTGTAATTTTTTTTAGCAGTATGTATGATAGATATACATTATAATGCATATTTGTTAAATAGCTATCCAGATTGGTTTGTGATCACTGTAATAGGACTCTACTGTCCCATAATTTAGTATATCTGCATTTGTAAAAATATGATCTAATAAAGAATTGTAGTCTGTTGTAAGTGTATTTATTTTTTGAACGCAGCTAAAGTGTTCTGACATGTAGTTCAATGACATATTACTAGTGTGTGTTGCTGTTTGTAAATCTATATTGAAATCACCCATTATTACATACTTATAATTGGGAAAAGCGTTTAATATGGTTGTTAAAATTTGCAGTAATATTTGAATTGGGACTTTGGTGGCTTGTATATAATTAATATAAGGTAGTTTGTCTTATTGATATGTTTTGTAAATTGTAAAATGTCAATTTGCTGCTGAGTTGTAAATATTGGCTGTAATATGTGTTTTTGCTGTAATATATTGCAATGCCATGGTTTGTATGTTGTTATGATATTTGTCAAATAACATCACATGATAATGGTCAATTAGAAAGGTATTAGCATTTGCGTTTTTATTTCTGTTCAGCATAGAACATCAGCATTTAATATATTAGTGTCAGCTATCATTGATTTGAAATTCTTTTGTAATGAGCATATGTTATGCACTATAATTGTAAACTGATTTTCAAATTGGGTAATTTGTGGTATAGATATTTCTAAACATATATGTTCTTAAACGTAGCATTTCTTTGTGAACTTTTCGGTGTATTAATATTTTTGTTTCATCAAAGTATTTAATATATATGTTTTTTTGTCATTTTGCTCTACTAATAGCTACATAATGTAAATTATGTATTTTGCTATTATTAAAGTGTATATATAGTGGTTCTATTGTTTCGCCTTGTGATCTATGTATAGTGCGTGCTGATGATTGTCGCAATGGAAATTGTTTACGTGTTATTGTGATACAATTTTTAGTAAACTGGAAACTTCTTGATATAGGCAATATTGATATCCAGTTATGCGATATATTAATATGGTATAAATGTTTGTTTTGTTGCCTTGTTTTTTTTTACCTACATTGCAAATATCGAAATGTATCCATACTACAATTGGTGTGTTAGTTGTACTATCAACATATTCGACTATTCCTGTTGCATCATTAGTTAAAGAATGGTGATGGATTAAACCCAGATCTTTAGACTGGGTGTGAGTGTTTGATTGATTCAGATGCTCAGTCCATCACCACCCCTATTTGTACCGCTTTTGGCTGCCATAAGTGTGGCAGGGTATGCTCAGACGTGAGTCCCTTGCTCACTTTGCCACTGGATTCAAGCAAGCCGGGCTGAAGACGGCTGTAATGCCAGAAACCGGTCCTCGGAAGCTTGTTTCTGGTCCAGGGAAGACATGGCTTGGCAGTTCGGGCTGGACTGTTCCCATGAGGCACTGATTTGCATATAGCCATGTCTGAACTAGGGTGGCAGGATGGGCTAAAGAACGGTGATGGATTAAACCCAGATCTTTTGACTGGGTGTGAGTGTTTGATTGATTCAGATGCTCAGACCATCACCACCCCCTTTTGTACCGCACCATTAGTTAAGCCATCATTTACATTTATATTAGAAGGTAAATCATAGCGTAGTTTAATTGCAATATGTTTGCTAAGCCCATTGTTTTTGTAGAGTCTGCTGGTAATTCTTTTAATATTTTTTGCTTTACTTCTTAACTAAAGCCTGAAACAACTGTATCTACTGCTAATGTTGTATAAACGGCATTATGTTGTATATGCTGCATTAATACTTTATTATTGATTTAATTTACTTCTTTGTTAGTAGACATTATATATGGTATACTTTGTATAATACTTGGGGGAGGTTCTTTTTCTTGTGATTTGATGTTTATTATATCAGCTTGTGTATGCTTACCAATTCTTCATCTATTGAGCATTTGTGCAAAAGGTAAGTCACTTAGCTGTCTCATTATTTTTGTGAGCTCATATAATTTAAAATGTGTTTGCCGTAGGTTTGTGCTTAATGGTCCATATAAATGTTTTGAATTGTCAAATATGTATGTGTGAAAAACTGGTTTTAATTGATAGAAATCTTCAATCACTAATATAGATAAGCCTCTAAAAGACTGGTTAGATGCTTTTATTTCTTGCAATCTATTGTGTATGAAATTAAATATATTTGCACCTACCATTGATATTTCATCTATTATTAATACTTTTAAATGCATAAGTTGGTTTTGGAGTATGCTTCTGTTTTCATGAGTTAGTTGTTTATATGTTAAGGTTTGTGATATTGGTATTTTAAAAGTGCTATGTACTGTTTTTCCATTTATATTATGTGCTGCTGTACCTGTTGGTGCTGTAAGTAATATATAAATGTTGTCTGGATTTTCTCCTGCTTTAGTATTATAGTATCGTAATAAAGTTTGATAAAGTGCAGTTATAAGAAAGCTTTTACCTACTAATGCACCACCAGTACAAAAAGTATAACAAGGTATTTCTTGTGTTTTAATCCAATTTAGGTGGTGATATATAAAGTTAAGTTGTTCTGGTGTTAAATTTTGCATGATATTATTTTATTTGTCTTCTAGTAGTATATTATTTATTAAATGTCTTCTTCTGTAGTACTTCTAATACCTAAATCTAATGATATGTCATATTGTAGTTGTTGTTGTTGATATACTACAATTGTTAACTATTTCATTTTGTTTATTATAAATATAATGGTTTTCATCAACTTGGGTTTGGACTTGTAGATATCTTTCATAGTATGTGTCTTTTGTACCAATTATGTTGCTCTCTATTCTCCGTGGATAATAAAGCATTAATAACTCTCTGTAATATTTTTCTGAGTCATTTAGTTTGTTAAATCTGCAATAACTGATAATTTTTTGTTGTTTACGTTTTGTAAATATTATGCTGCTTTGTTCATTTATTAACCTCTTCGCCGCTAATGACAAGGGTAACTCGTCATGGACTTTCCATTGATTTCAATGGAAATTATATGAGGGCAGGAATAATGCCTTAGCAGTAAAGGGGTTAAGTTACTTATTGGAAGTTCTTCTTCATCTGAGCTTTAAAAGTTAGTTTCGAAAAGTAAATTATCAAAGTTGTTTTTGCTTTTTTTTATTGTATTTGGATGCATAGTCAGCCAGAGTACATTGTTCTAATGTTATTGGGCGTTGGCTATATTCAACAATTATATTATCAAATTGTATATCACTTGAGGTATCTGGTAATGAGTTAATTATATGTATGTCTTTCATTAAGTATGTTCGCTTATCTGGCATATTTGTATTTATAAATACAAATGATCTTGAACTTTTTCTTAATGGGATTTGTAACATGAGATAAGCTGCTTCTTGTGCACTAATTTCAGTACAGTTTAAGAATGTGTTACCTTTGTGTTTCAATTGTTCTTTAATGTTTGGATTATGTTATACTTTTTTTGCAGCCTGTGCAATTATTTTACTAAATCCTCACTGTGATTTACTAATATATGAAACAATATATACAGCACAAGCATAAGCATCTAAAATATATTGTAAATCTATGTTTGCTTGCCATGCTTGTAATATATTATTATTATAGTTATTGATAAAACATTCAGCTGGCGTTCTTTTTAAAACTATAGTTATTTTTTGTATAAGAAATTGTATGCATGTTAAATATTGTTCTTCAGTTAACTGCATACGTTGTAAAAAAATTGTCAAATGTATAACTATTAAACTGTTGCTTATTCATTGTTGTATGGATTAATTCTATGTGTTGCTTTATGATATCATTTGTTGTGTCCAATTGCAATGGTTCTAGTATAACAGTATTTCTCATAGGATATTTGGGATATTGGTATTTACATGTTCTCTTATATTTTATGCGACAATTTTTAGTATGTCCATGTTTTTGTAATGATAGTAAAGGCTCCATATGTGTGTCTTCTGTCTTACTACATGTTATGTGTTTGTCAATAAATTGTATTACTTCTTCATCTTTTGGTTTACCATATTGTGGAGCATTATTAACCCATAGCAAGGCATGTATATGTGGTGATCCTCGTTGTTGAAATTCTATTCTGTAAAAGTAATCTACAATATTGCCTATAGGATTACTTTTGTGTAATAATATACAATTGAAAAATGTTCTAACTTGATAGTCAAAATGACTTGCACATGTACTTGGGGTTTGCTGTATTAGTGTGCATTTGGTTTCCCAGGACATACTTGCAAATTCCTCTCTAGTGCACACATTTTTATTGTCAATGTGCAATAGTATATTGATCAAATGATACCATTTTGTTTATGCTGCTGATTAAGTCAGAAAAAATGTTGGTATCCCTAATTGCCTTAGCATTGCAAATATATCTTTTTTACAATTTTCCCAGTATGGAGGTGAACTTCGTATAGTTTTTAGTATTTTGTATACTTCATCATACTGCAGTATGCCTTGTAGATTGTCTTTTATATATTTTACTGTAATAACTTTACCATTGGTAAAATGCTTTTTTAGTGATATATATTTTGTCTTGTATTTGTTTTACATGTAATTATTTTAGCTTAAAAACATATTTGTTATACATTGAGCTACTCTTCTGTCACAACTTTTTAATTCCCATTGACATATTGTACTGTAATGTACTGGTATATGTCTATCTTTATTTGATGGTCTACTTTCTCCACCAAATATTGTTGGGAATGCTAAATATTCAGAATCTTTATCTTTATATAAACCACGTGGTGTGTTATGTTCTGCAGTAGATACACTTAATATATTAATGCTATCTGTTGTAATTGTTTCATTAGTTAACATTGTATCTAAGTTACCTGCTGGTATGTTATCTGTACTACTATCATTTGTTTCTGAAGTGTTAATGTTACTGTTTGCTTTTTCTGGTATGTATTTCCAGTCTTTGTTTACTGTTACTCCATATTCTTTGTACAAAGTACTATTGTGTGCTAACCATAAAGCTGCATTTTTCTACTATGTTAGGTCTTACATTTTTTTTTTTATTAATTCTTTTTTATTTCTAGGGTTGTTTTCAGATGACACAACAAATTAGATACATAAATAACATTATTGCTGACTACTTATTTTTTCCCTTTCCTTCTTTCTTTTCTTCCCCCTTTAAAACATTTGCTTCCAGCACAGAGCAAGACCATGAAGAAAATAGTAAGAGGACAGAGAAGAATATAAAGCGACAAAAAAAAACACATTGATCTAAGTTATCTCATAGTATTTGCGATAAGACTCAACCAGTCTCTAGAAAATCTGTTAAAGCTCCCCAAATTGATGAGCAGATACGCTTTTTCCTTACCCCCTTCAATGCATATAAACTCCATTCTAGTTCATAAATATTATACAGTTTAGCCCTCCAGAATTCGAACGTAGGGGCCTCTGGCTGTAGCCATTCCGTGGCGATACATAGCCTAGCGACAGTCATGGCTAAGAATAATGAAGAATTTGTGTTTGCCTAATACTGAATCGTCATCCACATTTGGATCAGTTCCCAATAACATAAGCATTGAGGATATCTTAATCGGGCTATGCAATACAATGGAAATTTATTTCTCCAAACCGTTCATAAATGGGGACAACTTAATGCAATAATAGAATATGCGACATATCAGCATCTAGATCCCCACATCGAAAACACTTCCCATCATATTTACTGCCCCAGGTGGTCATTTGCTTAAGAGTATAATATAGCCTAAATACCGTTTTATATATTTGAGCTTTTAAGTTAGCTGCCATACAAATCTCCTTGGCCATACATAGAGTATCATGAATATCGACTTCTGGGACAGCTAACTGATTTTGCCAATAATGATTAAATTTATACATATCATTATCTCTGCCCTCCAACATTCACGAATATAATGATCCGATCTTTTTCCTGAGACGGATCCCTTCAACTAGTGCGTTTGGTGCTGGTTTAATTTGTTTTTTTAAACAAAAATCGCGAATTTGTAAATATTTAAAAAAAGATGCCTGAGACAAATCATATTTTTTACCAATATTCCAAAAGTAGCAAATGTAGAGTTCTCATAATATAAATCTCCAATTTTTCTTAACCCTTTATTTGACCATCCCTTTGTGACATTATCCCAGAAAATAGAAGGTAATATTTTGTCCACAGTGAAGGGGGTGTAATAAGAGAGTCTTCCTAAATTAACTAATTTCCGAACACTTCTCCAAACTTTAAAGGCTGAAACTAACACCTTAAAGCGAGTACGCTTGTAATAGTTACCCTCTAGTTCTTTTAGTAAACTCCCTTTCGCTTGTTCTCCTAATAGCAGATAAAATATTGAGGGTGAATCTGCTACATCCTCTGTAGGTTCTCCTGTCAGCATAAAGCGCATCCTTTGCAAAAAACAAACATAATAATAAAACAGAAAATCGGGTAAGCCACGCCCGCCACTTTCTTCCGGAAGCTTTAGCCATTTCATGGCACGCCGAGTTTTACCCGGGAACCAGAAAAATTTCAGACACACAGTCTGAAGCTGATGTAAGTATTTTACTGGGAATTCCAGTGGAATGCTCCGAAATAAATATAATACTTTTGGTAGAATATTCATTTTGATTATATTCCCTCTCCCTATGATAGAAATTTGCAGACGCCCCCATCTTTCCAAAGATTGCTTAGTTTGATTTATTGTTTCTTCCCAGTTGGTATCTACTATTCCTTGCATTTGTGCTCTGTTTTTATACCCAAGTATGTGACCTCAGTAGTAACTCTTGAATCGTTAAATTGTATAGTCTCTGTACATAACATTTGAGTTTTTGCTGAATTTAATTTATAACCAGACCTGGCGCCGAACTCTTCTGCTAGTTGCTCTATCTCTCTTAATGCCTGCCCAGGTTTGGTGGTTATAATCGCAATATCGTCTGCGTATGCAAATATTGAGAATGAGATCTCTTTGACAACAAAAGGTTTAATGTTGGGTGAATTACGTAAACTAATAATAAAAGGGTTTATAAATAAAGCAAAAAGCAGCGGGGAACACGAGCACCCTTGCCGAGTCCCTGGAGTGTTATTAAACTTTTCAGATTTTAAACCCATAGCAGCTATTCTTGCGTTAGGTGCCTTATATAGTACCTGAATGGCAGTCATAAAAGCTTGACCAAATCGCATCCTCCTCATCACCTCCCATAAATATACCCACTCCACCCGATCAAAAGCTTTCTCGGCATCAAGTAATATCAATGCTAAATCCCTCTTTTCCACTTCCGCTATATCAAATGATGTGATGACCCTATTTATATGTGAAACTGTGCCTCTTTTGGGGATAAACCCATGTTGAACAGTTGATACCAATGGTGTAATAACTTTAGACAATCGATTCGCTATCATTTTAGAATATAGTTTACTATCACAGTTGAGCAGTGATATGGGACGATATGAGCCAGGTAGCTCAGGAGGTTTCCTTTTTTACTAAAGACGACAATTGCGGCGTCATCCCAAGTGTTTGGGGCTATCCCCTTCTGTGCCATTCTAAAAGTTTCCAACATAACCTGTTTTAATGGTTCAAAAAAACATTTATATACTTCCCCCGGGATAAAATCAGGGCCCGCTGCCTTTCCATTTGGTATGTTTTTTACTGCTACCTCTAATTCCTCCATCGAGAAGGGACTATCCAGAGATTCCGCCTCGCTTTCACCCAACTTGTAAAATAAACCCTCATTCCAATTCTGTCCTTCCTCTTCATTAGCTTGCCTACTATATAGTTCCGTATAGAACTGTTGAAATATATTTAAGATGGCTCCCGGCTCTTCATGCATCACCCCGAATTGATCCTGAAGTCTAGGGATCATACGAGATGTTGCTTTCATTTTTAATCTTAGCGCAAGGGAGCGGCCTATGGACTCTCCATATTCGTGAATATGTCTTTTGTTGACTAGGTATTTACTTGCTATCTCTTCCGACCAAACACTAGTGATACTGGCCCGACAGCGTGCTACTCTGCCCTCTGCCTCTGCTATCGTCTGTGAAGTGTCTCTTTGCCCAATTTTTACAGTCAGTTCCTCTTCTGCGACTCTTAATTGGTTATTCAAGTCTCTCATGTGTAAGCGAATTTTGTTTTGATGAAATATCCCATAGCTAACTGCTTCCCCCCTAAAACAGGCCTTAAATGTATCCCATACTGTTTCAATACTGGCGGTGCCCAAGTTAACATTAAAAAATTATGTTATCCATTTATTCATATATATTGTATATGACTCATCAAAACACAGTTTCCTATCAAATGAAAAGCTCCTTGGACAAACTGTCTCTATTTGAATTGGGCATTCAATTAGAATTGGGGAATGATCCGATGATATTCTGGGAAATGTCTGTATATTTATTCCAGACTGAATAGATGTAGAGGTAAAAAAATAGTCCAACCGGACAAGTTTCTTGTGGGGAGCAGAGTAATAAGTATATCCAGGAAGTGTCGGATGCTTCTTGCTCCAGATATCTACCAAAGCATGGTCAGTTACTAAATCAAATAGAGCTCTAAACACTCGCGGTTTGCGACCCTTATAATTTTCTGGGCCTGCGGCTAATTCCATATTATTTAAATTTATATTCATGTCTCCACATATAATTAATGGAGATCTCCAAGTATCTAATTCTATATTTAACAGTCCCAGCACCTCATCCTCATCCATGTTAGACCCATAAATTAATCATATTGTTAAATTTCCCTGACCCAATTTTAACTCCACAATTGCCCATCTACCCCATTTGTCACTAAGATTGCGGACTGAAATACAGAAATTCGGCCTAACAAGAATCATCACCCCTCTAATCATATTAGTCTGCTTGGAAGCAACTTTTAAAGTATATCCTAAGTCCGCTATAAGCTTCCTTTTATCCCATGCTAGATGGGTTTCCTGCAGGCAGAGGATATCAGGTTGCATAACACGAATTTCAGCTGCAATTCTTTTCCGTTTATTGGCATTGTTGAGCCTGGATACGTTGAATGAACAGATTTTAACTTTTCGCGCCATCCAGTATTATGAGCACCCTCCAACATTCAACATAATTTCTACCAAAAAACTTTTGTATTATTCTGTTTAAAATAACTAAGTGCCCCTACGCCAACGAAAATCTTCTCCTTCAGCATTGTCACCCGCCCCAACCCTGGATTTTACCTCCTTTTTCCCCCCTACCCCGAGTACCCTCCACCTACACCCACTGTCCCCCCGTCTCCCCTCCCTCTCCTACCCAACCCCCCCTTTACCGAGGCAATTGGACTTGCGGTCCAGTTGATGGTGGTGAGTTTGCAACCCTCTCTCTGACACCGTCCAAAGGGTCGAGTACAAATAATAGCTCATTTACCACAAATCTCAACTCTTCCAGCTCTCAATTCCAACATCATACATTCAAACCTATTTACATTGCCTTAACCATTGCCTAAACCTCAATCTAGGTTTAAATCTAAGAGCGACAACAGAAAAAATAAGGAGGCCTTCTATCATTATCCAAATCAACTACCAAACTCTTGACTGTGACCCAATAAGCCTATACTTAAGATTCAGAAACACTCTGAAGATATTCTTTTGCAGCTGAAACATTAGTGAAAAAACGAGTTTTCTCCCTATAAATAACTTTAAGTTTTGCAGGGTTCATAATGAAAGCTTGTGCTCCTTTGCTTTGGAACTAGCTCACCAGCTGCCGCAACTGCCATCGAGTGTCCATTGTATACTTGCAGTAGTCGGATGTTGCGAAAAAAGTAAATCCTACTCCCATATTTTTACTATTTGGGCGAGTATGCATATACACATCTTCCCTAGCCCGGAAGTTATTGAAAGCCACAAGAAGGGGTCTAGGTTTAGTGTCATTTTGTCCTGGTCGAAGTCGAATATTAAAAGGGTATCTGTGCGCTCTCTCAATCTCTCTCTCCCAATCCCATTTACTCAAATCGGGGAATTCCTTCTGGAAGAGCTCTACGACAAACTTGCGGGGGTCTTGTCCCTCTTTACCCTCGGGTATTTGCATCAGCCTTAGGTTGTTGCGACGAGCGCGATTTTCGAAATTGGCCATTTTCCACAATAAGTCCTCCTTGTTTGCGCTTAAAGACTCCGTCACTGCTTTCTGCTTAACCAACTCGTCCTCCATAGTAGATACCCTTGTTTCCACCTCTGAAACCTTTCACCAAATTCAGAATGGGACTTGACTAACTGTCTGATAGAGTTTTGTAACTTACGACAAGAGTTCTGAATTTTCTGAGTATCCTGTTCCGTTTTGTCCATAAGACTCAGTATTGTTTGATAAATGGTGGCGAGGGTGATATCTTCACCTGTGTCTACTTGATATCCGCCAACAGCCCCCTCTGTAATAGAGGCATCTCCTCCCCCTCTCACCGTAATCGTACTGTCTTCAGAATATTCTCCCCGCTCCTCTTCCTCATTACCCTCACTCTCCACCTCATCCATACGCATCTGTTTACTATACTGTGTTGTCAGGTCGTCACACGAGGAAGCAGAGTTCTCGGATACTGAGTAAAAATCTCCAGATTCAGCTTCATTAACTATACCCAGATTCTTTTGAGTAGTAAGCTCTAACTCATGCTCCATATTATCAGAAAGATGTAAATTTTCTACATTTTCTGCTGTTATCTGACCTTTCTGAGTGGGAAATGGTGCTTTAACCGCCGGATCTTCACTTCTGTTTGCATGAGTTAATGAACAGCCAGTTTGAAGCTCCACAGTCAATTCCCCCTCAACAATACTCCCCGATGGTGCTGGCAGTTCCGCTTCATTTTCAATATAGCCATTAGCAGCATCCAAGATCAGCAAGGGAGTCTCATCCACACTAGTTGTAATAAAGTCTGACAAAGAACTACTCCCTTGAACAGTTTGTGTGCCATGAGCCTTCCCTTTTCGTTTCTCCTCAACTGCAGAGTAAAGTGCCGAAATACTCTGTTTATTCTTATTTTGGTTTTGGTTTTCTGCCTGTTTGTCACTGGTCGAGACTGCTGCAGTTTTACTCACCGCAGCCACATTTGTGTCCTTCTCTTTCTCACCCCCTGCAGCACTCGTCGTGACATTCTGTTCCTGGCCCCGCTTCGCCCGAGCTCCTTTCGGCGGCATTGCAGGGAAAGCCTTCCAGCTGCCTTCCCTCGATTTTCGTGACCAGCGCTCTCCACTGAGCCAATCTGCAGCACCTGTGGAAGGTACCGCCCACAAGGCTCGTCGAAGTCTCACCAACGCGGAAACAATCAGCATTGGTATCCGCTCTACATAGCTCTCAAAGCGGCTGACTACTTCACCCTTTCGCGCTCGTATACTTGGTAGAAACTCCACAAGTAAGTCCTTTAGCGATGCAAAGCTGAAGAAAGTTTTTCTCTGTTGTTTTTTTTTTCCTGTGACCTCTCAGAATCCACTTTACTTTACGTCGGCATCTCAAAACACCCTCTTCCGCCAGCACCTTTCAGGTTTATTTTGTTCCGTCGGAAAAAACAGCATACATTCTGCAGTTAAAGCATTAATGAAAAAGCCTGGAAAAGAGCAAATTGTTTCTCTTTTTTCATCGACGGCTCCCTGCTCAGTAGTAGCTCCAGGGCTCGCACCTGTGGGTCAGAGAGGGGAGGTCCTGCTCACACGTCCGATCGGTCAGACCGTGCGAACGCCATCTTGCCAACCTTACATTTTCTTAATGCGTGTATGATTTCTAACTTAATTTGAGTTTCAACTTTATTGGTATTGTCATATCATGTATTTGTCTTGGTAATATTGTAACAGTAGTCATAACATCAGCTGGTACATTAACGACAGCACCTGATAATGATTTTTGGAAACCACGAGGTAATATCCTAATTTGTACAAAAGGTATTCTTGGTGATAATAATCTTTCTTCTAAGTTATGTAAATACAGTTCAGGTGGTATATTTGGAAAATACATCCCATTATAAACAGAAGTTGGTGGTATTTTCCCTTTAATAATATATTTGTAGCATTTAGGGCATATATAGTTTGTTTTTTGTTTGCTAATGTTATATAGTATAAATGTTTTATGTTGTTCGATATTGTATGTTTGTCTTACCGTTTATCTATGCCACATTTGATTACAAATAGTATAAATATATTCTGGGCCATATTGTATTTCTGCATGAAAGTTATCAATTATAAACTTTTGCAATGTTTATGTGTTTAGTTTTATCACTTTGTTTATGTGTATTAGTTTTTGTGTAGAAAGTAGTTTTGTAGTGTGTTGTTTTTGTACAGATCTTGGAGTAACTGAGTTTGCATATGTCAAATTATATATTGTTGCAGTATTGTTTCTGGTATGGATTATATTGCTGCTAGTTTCGTTTTGTACATTAATAATATTTGTTTGTTTACTTAACGATGTAGTAGTTGAAGATGTAATTTGACATAATTTTGTAGTATGTATATAAATGTTTTTTAGAGAGTTTACTGTATTTTTAGTTTTGTTTCTTTGGCATGCTTTTTTAAGAGATTTTTTTTTTCAGAACAAAATTTGATTGTGCTGTTGAACGGTTACAAGATATGCACAGCGCCCCGGAAACCGGAGGAGCTGTGAGCATGAAAGTAAGAAGCACATTGCAGGCAAATCAAACAGCAGTTTAAATACAAGTAACTACTCTACGTCCCCCTCCCCCTCCCCCTACTCCCCCACCCAAACCCCCCCTTCCCACCCCCTGCACAGCGACTAGACAGACCATAAAGAAAATGTATAGCAAGAAACATTCAGTGTGTACTCCTCATCACCCAGGGTCAATGTCCAAGTGTCTTTCCTCAGGTTCATCACAAGTCGGCGGTTCCAGCCACAGGCCTCTATAGTCCGCCCACCTCTTCCAAATCTTATTATGTTTCCGGGGGCAGCCCCTGGCTTCCAAGATCGGGTGCTCCAGTCCCATATAAAAGTCTAGTCCCCTTTTCCACACCCCCAACATGGGGGCTATGGGGTCTTTCCAGGCTCGGGCAACATCTCTCTTGGCCACTGTGTGTAACGTCCTGATCGTCTCAGGATCGTTAACAGACACTATAATGAGGACGCAACCACTTGTGTACGGTTAGTTAGTTTAATGAAGGCAAAAATAATACAATAAGTAAACAAATGTTATAGTCACTGGAATCCTCCAGTCTATCCACGTTACCAACCCACAGCACTGATGGTCCTAACCGTCCTCTGCAAATACGCCGGTACCGGCGTATGCCAACAGAGGGCAGATATGCAATGGCCGAAAATGCCAATCGGTATGCTGTGAGGGGCACGAAGAGTGAAGGGGGGAACAGAGGAGACAGGGAAACACCCAGCCGGGGTCTCTACCTGAAGGGAGCAGCCGCTCAACCTCTTCCTCGTACTGCACCGGGACGCGAAATCACCTCCGGGTGCTGCGTCACCGATGCCCAAATCAGAGTATGGAAAAGGGATCGAGAGCAGCCGCTCGATCGATCCTGTGGACTTCCTAGACTGTAACGCGGAAAACACCTCCTGGTGTGCGTTACAGCTGGTAGTCCCTGTATCTCGGGTTGGGCTGGGAGCTACGGCTCCTACCAGCACACGTACCAAGGCGCCTAGACTCAGCCGAGTCAAGGCGAAGCTCAATGGTTGTCCGGTAGAGCTTCCGGGTCAGGAACAGGTTAAGCTTGGCAAGACACGGCCCAGGGAGTAACGACTCGACCTACCTCCGTTCTTGCCTGACTGGAGTACCTCTTCGGAACGCTGCTCTTCACGAAGCAGGTATGTCGGTGGAAACACAATATCCGACAGTGTTCTTCCGCTGGGTTCCTCCTTTTATAGGGCGTGTTTCCTTGAGTTATGTAACGTCTCTCCCGTTTACATAACATCTTACTCGCTAAGCATCCTGGGATTCGTAGTCCGTCTTTTCCTGGTGCTGGTTTACTCCTTCCCGACGGGAATTCTTGACAGTACATCCTCCCTCTCTCAGCGGCTCCCCACGGGGCCACGCTGGAAGGAAACCGACGATGAAACAACGAGACCAAGCACGGGGCATGGACCCCTTCAGCCGGCTCCCATGATTGCTCCTCCGGGCCATAGCCTTTCCAAGCAACCAGGTACCACAGCTTGCCCCTACGCCATTTGGACGCCAGTATGCCCGATACTTCATACTCCACCTCCGATTCCACACATATCGGTCTAGGTGTCTCAGACTGCTTGGAGGTTGCAGGTTTAATCAATGATACGTGAAAGACAGGGTGTATCCGCAAAGACTGGGGCAAACACACCTTCACATTCACTGGACCGATACACTTGGAAATCCGATAGGGTCCCATGAACTTGGGATGGAACACACTGTTCTTTCGAAATCGCATGTTCCTTGTGGATATCCAGACGAAGTCTCCAGTACGGTACAGTGGCCCGGGCCTTCTTTTCTTGTCAGCCGTAGCCTTGTACCTTTTCTTGGCCTCTGTCAGGACAGCCTTTGAGCGCATCAATGCGTCCTTAATGCGTGCTACCCTGTCCGCCATGGCGGGAATCCTGTTTTCTTTGAGAGGATGGAGAAATGGCAAGAACCTGGGATGCTGGCCATAGTTGCTGTAGAACGGTGATGACTGGGTGGAGCTGTGAGTGGCATTGTTGTATGCTATCTCCGCTACCCATAGCAAGTCAACCCATTCCTCCTTACCCTGGTCCACAAAACATCGCAGATACTGCTTGAGCGTTTGATTTAGGCGCTCGGTTTGTCCATCCGTTTGAGGGTGGTAGCTGGTGGACAGGGCGGTTTTGACGTGCAGCGCCGTGCACCATGTTTTCCAGAACTGCGCCGTGAATTGCGACCCCCGGTCTGACACTATCACCCCTGGCAATCCATGTAGTCGTACCACATTCCTCAGGAGTAGTGACGCCAATTTGCCGGCTGTAGGGACTCTTTTGCAGGGGATGAAGTGTCCCATCTTCGTCAGATAGTCCACAACCACCAGGATCGCTGTCATCCCTTGGTCTACCGGTAGCCCCACCACGAAGTCCAGTGATATGTTATCCCATGGCCTATCCGGGGTCGGAAGTGGACGGAGGAGCCCCTTGGGTCGGCCGTGGTCGGTCTTCATGGTAGCACACGTAGGACACGCCTGTCCCCACCTCCTGACATCCACTCTCATGGTGGGCCACCAGAAATGCCGTCCCATGCTAGCCATTGTTTTTTCGAAACCCAAATGACCTGCACATGGAGAGTCATGGCACCAGACGAATGCTTGTTTCCTTAATCTAGGCGTGGGTATCAGCAGGCACCTGCCTTTCAGGGGTATCCCATCCTTCACCTGCCATTCTTTGTGACTGAGGAGCCACCTTTGCCATGCGAATGACCGGATCCCTCTCTGGATTCCCCTCAGGAATGTATCCGGCTGGATAACTCCCAATACCATCTGAGGGGGAATGATGGAATGTTCGGCAATAGGCATCGGCTCTTTAACAGCAGATTGGCGCGACAGGGAGTCTGCCTTCCGGTTTTCAGTCCCAGGCCGATACGTGATGTGGAAGTTGAACCCTGCAAAGAATATCATCCACCTCAACTGCCTGGAAGAAAGGTGTCTTGCGGCTGTCATAAACTGCAGGTTCCTATGGTCCGTATACACCGAAACCACATGCCTTGCCCCCATCAACCAATGCCTCCATTCGGTGAAGGCGTCCTTAATAGCGAGAAGCTCTTTCTCCGCTATGTGGTAGTTGCGTTCGGCGTCGTTGAGTTTAAGGGACATGTACGCAACAGGATGAAGCACCCCTGTGTCCTGATTACGTTGGGACAGGATGGCCCCCAGCGCCACATCCGACGCGTCCGCTTCCACCACGTAGGGGAGATCCGGATCAGGGTGAGCCAACACCGGTGCCCTACCAAAGGCGTTTTCCAGGGCCTCAAAGGCTGCGTTCGCTTCTGGGGACCAGACGAACTCCTTGGACTTCCTCAGCAGCTGTGTGATTGGGGCCACCAACCCTGAAAATCCATCTATAAATCGCCTGTAAAAGTTGGCGAAGCCAATGAAACTTTGGACGTCTTTCACTCCTTGAGGCAACGGCCACTCCTTCACCGCCTTGATTTTGCGTTCTGCCATCTCCTGTCCGTCCGGACTCAGCATTACCCCGAGGAATTCCACAGATGTGACGTGGAAATCACACTTGCTGAGTTTGCAAAACATTTACAACAAGGGGTGGTGAGGGACAGAGTCTCTGAATTAAGCAGAAAGCTCTCACCCAGTCAAGAGATCAGGGCTAGATCCAACACCGTTTTTTAGCTCACTGCACCATCCCAATTTCAGAACCTGGCTGTATGCAAATTAGTCTGTTCCCTCCCAGTGCATGATGGGAACAGGGCAAACCAAACTACAAAAGCCAATTCTTACACTGGGAAGGAAACAAGCTCCCGGGGACCGGTTTCTGGCATTACAGCCGTCTTCGGCCCGGTTTGCTTGAATCCTGATGGTGCAATGAGCAAGGGTCTCACATCTGAGAATACCCTTCCACGCTTAGGGTGGACAAAAATATTTACAACAAGGGGTGGTGAGGGACAGAGTCTCTGAATTAAGCAGAAAGCTCTCACCCAGTCAAGAGATCAGGGCTAGATCCAACACCGTTTTTTAGCTCACTGCACCATCCCAGTTTCAGAACCTGGCTGTATGCAAATTAGTCTGTTCCCTCCCAGTGCATGATGGGAACAGGGCAAACCAAACTACAAAAGCCAATTCTTACACTGGGAAGGAAACAAGCTCCCGGGGACCGGTTTCTGGCATTACAGCCGTCTTCGGCCCGGTTTGCTTGAATCCTGATGGTGCAATGAGCAAGGGTCTCACATCTGAGAATACCCTTCCACGCTTAGGGTGGACAAAAATATTTACAACAAGGGGTGGTGAGGGACAGAGTCTCTGAATTAAGCAGAAAGCTCTCACCCAGTCAAGAGATCAGGGCTAGATCCAACACCGTTTTTTAGCTCACTGCACCATCCCAGTTTCAGAACCTGGCTGTATGCAAATTAGTCTGTTCCCTCCCAGTGCATGATGGGAACAGGGCAAACCAAACTACAAAAGCCAATTCTTACACTGGGAAGGAAACAAGCTCCCGGAGACCGGTTTCTGGCATTACAGCCGTCTTCGGCCCGGTTTGCTTGAATCCTGATGGTGCAATGAGCAAGGGTCTCACATCTGAGAATACCCTTCCACGCTTAGGGTGGACAAAAATATTTACAACAAGGGGTGGTGAGGGACAGAGTCTCTGAATTAAGCAGAAAGCTCTCACCCAGTCAAGAGATCAGGGCTAGATCCAACACCGTTTTTTAGCTCACTGCACCATCCCAGTTTCAGAACCTGGCTGTATGCAAATTAGTCTGTTCCCTCCCAGTGCATGATGGGAACAGGGCAAACCAAACTACAAAAGCCAATTCTTACACTGGGAAGGAAACAAGCTCCCGGGGACCGGTTTCTGGCATTACAGCCGTCTTCGGCACGGTTTGCTTGAATCCTGATGGTGCAATGAGCAAGGGTCTCACATCTGAGAATACCCTTCCACGCTTAGGGTGGACAAAAATATTTACAACAAGGGGTGGTGAGGGACAGAGTCTCTGAATTAAGCAGAAAGCTCTCACCCAGTCAAGAGATCAGGGCTAGATCCAACACCGTTTTTTAGCTCACTGCACCATCCCAGTTTCAGAACCTGGCTGTATGCAAATTAGTCTGTTCCCTCCCAGTGCATGATGGGAACAGGGCAAACCAAACTACAAAAGCCAATTCTTACACTGGGAAGGAAACAAGCTCCCGGGGACCGGTTTCTGGCATTACAGCCGTCTTCGGCCCGGTTTGCTTGAATCCTGATGGTGCAATGAGCAAGGGTCTCACATCTGAGAATACCCTTCCACGCTTAGGGTGGACAAAAATATTTACAACAAGGGGTGGTGAGGGACAGAGTCTCTGAATTAAGCAGAAAGCTCTCACCCAGTCAAGAGATCAGGGCTAGATCCAACACCGTTTTTTAGCTCACTGCACCATCCCAGTTTCAGAACCTGGCTGTATGCAAATTAGTCTGTTCCCTCCCAGTGCATGATGGGAACAGGACAAACCAAACTACAAAAGCCAATTCTTACACTGGGAAGGAAACAAGCTCCCGGGGACCGGTTTCTGGCATTACAGCCGTCTTCGGCCCGGTTTGCTTGAATCCTGATGGTGCAATGAGCAAGGGTCTCACATCTGAGAATACCCTTCCACGCTTAGGGTGGACAAAAATATTTACAACAAGGGGTGGTGAGGGACAGAGTCTCTGAATTAAGCAGAAAGCTCTCACCCAGTCAAGAGATCAGGGCTAGATCCAACACCGTTTTTTAGCTCACTGCACCATCCCAGTTTCAGAACCTGGCTGTATGCAAATTAGTCTGTTCCCTCCCAGTGCATGATGGGAACAGGGCAAACCAAACTACAAAAGCCAATTCTTACACTGGGAAGGAAACAAGCTCCCGGGGACCGGTTTCTGGCATTACAGCCGTCTTCGGCCCGGTTTGCTTGAATCCTGATGGTGCAATGAGCAAGGGTCTCACATCTGAGAATACCCTTCCACGCTTAGGGTGGACAAAAATATTTACAACAAGGGGTGGTGAGGGACAGAGTCTCTGAATTAAGCAGAAAGCTCTCACCCAGTCAAGAGATCAGGGCTAGATCCAACACCGTTTTTTAGCTCACTGCACCATCCCAGTTTCAGAACCTGGCTGTATGCAAATTAGTCTGTTCCCTCCCAGTGCATGATGGGAACAGGGCAAACCAAACTACAAAAGCCAATTCTTACACTGGGAAGGAAACAAGCTCCCGGGGATTTGTAAATCGATTTTGGCCACTATAGGTGTGGCAGGGTATACTCAGACATGAGTCCCTTTCTCACTGCTCCATCAGGATTCAAGCAAGCCGGGCCGAAGAGGCTGAAATGCCAGAAACCGGTCCCCGGTAGCTTGTCTCCTTTCTGGTAAAGAATTGGCTTGGTAGTTTAGTCTGCCCTGTTCCCATGATGCACTGGGCCAGGGACAGACTGATTTGCATATAGCCAGATTCTGAGCTGGGATGGGGCAGTGAGATAAATAACGGTGATGGATCAAGCCCTGATCTTTGGACTGGGTAAGAGTGGTCTGCTCAATTCAGACACTCTGTTCATCACCACCCCCTTTTGTAAATCGATTTTGGCCACTATAGGTGTGGCAGGGTATACTCAGACATGAGTCCCTTTCTCACTGCTCCATCAGGATTCAAGCAAGCCGGGCCGAAGAGGCTGAAATGCCAGAAACCGGTCCCCGGTAGCTTGTCTCCTTTCTGGTAAAGAATTGGCTTGGTAGTTTAGTCTGCCCTGTTCCCATGATGCACTGGGCCAGGGACAGACTGATTTGCATATAGCCAGATTCTGAGCTGGGATGGGGCAGTGAGATAAATAACGGTGATGGATCAAGCCCTGATCTTTGGACTGGGTAAGAGTGGTCTGCTCAATTCAGACACTCTGTTCATCACCACCCCCTTTTGTAAATCGATTTTGGCCACTATAGGTGTGGCAGGGTATACTCAGACATGAGTCCCTTTCTCACTGCTCCATCAGGATTCATGCAAGCCGGGCCGAAGAGGCTGAAATGCCAGAAACCGGTCCCCGGTAGCTTGTCTCCTTTCTGGTAAAGAATTGGCTTGGTAGTTTAGTCTGCCCTGTTCCCATGATGCACTGGGCCAGGGACAGACTGATTTGCATATAGCCAGATTCTGAGCTGGGATGGGGCAGTGAGATAAATAACGGTGATGGATCAAGCCCTGATCTTTGGACTGGGTAAGAGTGGTCTGCTCAATTCAGACACTCTGTTCATCACCACCCCCTTTTGTAAATCGATTTTGGCCACTATAGGTGTGGCAGGGTATACTCAGACATGAGTCCCTTTCTCACTGCTCCATCAGGATTCAAGCAAGCCGGGCCGAAGAGGCTGAAATGCCAGAAACCGGTCCCCGGTAGCTTGTCTCCTTTCTGGTAAAGAATTGGCTTGGTAGTTTAGTCTGCCCTGTTCCCATGATGCACTGGGCCAGGGACAGACTGATTTGCATATAGCCAGATTCTGAGCTGGGATGGGGCAGTGAGATAAATAACGGTGATGGATCAAGCCCTGATCTTTGGACTGGGTAAGAGTGGTCTGCTCAATTCAGACACTCTGTTCATCACCACCCCCTTTTGTAAATCGATTTTGGCCACTATAGGTGTGGCAGGGTATACTCAGACATGAGTCCCTTTCTCACTGCTCCATCAGGATTCAAGCAAGCCGGGCCGAAGAGGCTGAAATGCCAGAAACCGGTCCCCGGTAGCTTGTCTCCTTTCTGGTAAAGAATTGGCTTGGTAGTTTAGTCTGCCCTGTTCCCATGATGCACTGGGCCAGGGACAGACTGATTTGCATATAGCCAGATTCTGAGCTGGGATGGGGCAGTGAGATAAATAACGGTGATGGATCAAGCCCTGATCTTTGGACTGGGTAAGAGTGGTCTGCTCAATTCAGACACTCTGTTCATCACCACCCCCTTTTGTAAATCGATTTTGGCCACTATAGGTGTGGCAGGGTATACTCAGACATGAGTCCCTTTCTCATTGCTCCATCAGGATTCAAGCAAGCCGGGCCGAAGAGGCTGAAATGCCAGAAACCGGTCCCCGGTAGCTTGTCTCCTTTCTGGTAAAGAATTGGCTTGGTAGTTTAGTCTGCCCTGTTCCCATGATGCACTGGGCCAGGGACAGACTGATTTGCATATAGCCAGATTCTGAGCTGGGATGGGGCAGTGAGATAAATAACGGTGATGGATCAAGCCCTGATCTTTGGACTGGGTAAGAGTGGTCTGCTCAATTCAGACACTCTGTTCATCACCACCCCCTTTTGTAAATCGATTTTGGCCACTATAGGTGTGGCAGGGTATACTCAGACATGAGTCCCTTTCTCACTGCTCCATCAGGATTCAAGCAAGCCGGGCCGAAGAGGCTGAAATGCCAGAAACCGGTCCCCGGTAGCTTGTCTCCTTTCTGGTAAAGAATTGGCTTGGTAGTTTAGTCTGCCCTGTTCCCATGATGCACTGGGCCAGGGACAGACTGATTTGCATATAGCCAGATTCTGAGCTGGGATGGGGCAGTGAGATAAATAACGGTGATGGATCAAGCCCTGATCTTTGGACTGGGTAAGAGTGGTCTGCTCAATTCAGACACTCTGTTCATCACCACCCCCTTTTGTAAATCGATTTTGGCCACTATAGGTGTGGCAGGGTATACTCAGACATGAGTCCCTTTCTCACTGCTCCATCAGGATTCAAGCAAGCCGGGCCGAAGAGGCTGAAATGCCAGAAACCGGTCCCCGGTAGCTTGTCTCCTTTCTGGTAAAGAATTGGCTTGGTAGTTTAGTCTGCCCTGTTCCCATGATGCACTGGGCCAGGGACAGACTGATTTGCATATAGCCAGATTCTGAGCTGGGATGGGGCAGTGAGATAAATAACGGTGATGGATCAAGCCCTGATCTTTGGACTGGGTAAGAGTGGTCTGCTCAATTCAGACACTCTGTTCATCACCACCCCCTTTTGTAAATCGATTTTGGCCACTATAGGTGTGGCAGGGTATACTCAGACATGAGTCCCTTTCTCACTGCTCCATCAGGATTCAAGCAAGCCGGGCCGAAGAGGCTGAAATGCCAGAAACCGGTCCCCGGTAGCTTGTCTCCTTTCTGGTAAAGAATTGGCTTGGTAGTTTAGTCTGCCCTGTTCCCATGATGCACTGGGCCAGGGACAGACTGATTTGCATATAGCCAGATTCTGAGCTGGGATGGGGCAGTGAGATAAATAACGGTGATGGATCAAGCCCTGATCTTTGGACTGGGTAAGAGTGGTCTGCTCAATTCAGACACTCTGTTCATCACCACCCCCTTTTGTAAATCGATTTTGGCCACTATAGGTGTGGCAGGGTATACTCAGACATGAGTCCCTTTCTCACTGCTCCATCAGGATTCAAGCAAGCCGGGCCGAAGAGGCTGAAATGCCAGAAACCGGTCCCCGGTAGCTTGTCTCCTTTCTGGTAAAGAATTGGCTTGGTAGTTTAGTCTGCCCTGTTCCCATGATGCACTGGGCCAGGGACAGACTGATTTGCATATAGCCAGATTCTGAGCTGGGATGGGGCAGTGAGATAAATAACGGTGATGGATCAAGCCCTGATCTTTGGACTGGGTAAGAGTGGTCTGCTCAATTCAGACACTCTGTTCATCACCACCCCCTTTTGTAAATCGATTTTGGCCACTATAGGTGTGGCAGGGTATACTCAGACATGAGTCCCTTTCTCACTGCTCCATCAGGATTCAAGCAAGCCGGGCCGAAGAGGCTGAAATGCCAGAAACCGGTCCCCGGTAGCTTGTCTCCTTTCTGGTAAAGAATTGGCTTGGTAGTTTAGTCTGCCCTGTTCCCATGATGCACTGGGCCAGGGACAGACTGATTTGCATATAGCCAGATTCTGAGCTGGGATGGGGCAGTGAGATAAATAACGGTGATGGATCAAGCCCTGATCTTTGGACTGGGTAAGAGTGGTCTGCTCAATTCAGACACTCTGTTCATCACCACCCCCTTTTGTAAATCGATTTTGGCCACTATAGGTGTGGCAGGGTATACTCAGACATGAGTCCCTTTCTCACTGCTCCATCAGGATTCAAGCAAGCCGGGCCGAAGAGGCTGAAATGCCAGAAACCGGTCCCCGGTAGCTTGTCTCCTTTCTGGTAAAGAATTGGCTTGGTAGTTTAGTCTGCCCTGTTCCCATGATGCACTGGGCCAGGGACAGACTGATTTGCATATAGCCAGATTCTGAGCTGGGATGGGGCAGTGAGATAAATAACGGTGATGGATCAAGCCCTGATCTTTGGACTGGGTAAGAGTGGTCTGCTCAATTCAGACACTCTGTTCATCACCACCCCCTTTTGTAAATCGATTTTGGCCACTATAGGTGTGGCAGGGTATACTCAGACATGAGTCCCTTTCTCACTGCTCCATCAGGATTCAAGCAAGCCGGGCCGAAGAGGCTGAAATGCCAGAAACCGGTCCCGGGTAGCTTGTCTCCTTTCTGGTAAAGAATTGGCTTGGTAGTTTAGTCTGCCCTGTTCCCATGATGCACTGGGCCAGGGACAGACTGATTTGCATATAGCCAGATTCTGAGCTGGGATGGGGCAGTGAGATAAATAACGGTGATGGATCAAGCCCTGATCTTTGGACTGGGTAAGAGTGGTCTGCTCAATTCAGACACTCTGTTCATCACCACCCCCTTTTGTAAATCGATTTTGGCCACTATAGGTGTGGCAGGGTATACTCAGACATGAGTCCCTTTCTCACTGCTCCATCAGGATTCAAGCAAGCCGGGCCGAAGAGGCTGAAATGCCAGAAACCGGTCCCCGGTAGCTTGTCTCCTTTCTGGTAAAGAATTGGCTTGGTAGTTTAGTCTGCCCTGTTCCCATGATGCACTGGGCCAGGGACAGACTGATTTGCATATAGCCAGATTCTGAGCTGGGATGGGGCAGTGAGATAAATAACGGTGATGGATCAAGCCCTGATCTTTGGACTGGGTAAGAGTGGTCTGCTCAATTCAGACACAAATCGAGTTTGCAAAACAGCATATTCTCCCTCAGCTTTTGGAGTACTGTAGAGACGTGGTGAATGTGCTCCTCCACATTGGACGAATAGATGAGGATGTCGTCGATATATACGACCACGTATATATCCAATACCTCTCGAAATACCTCATTCAGAAAATACTGAAAGGCTGCAGGGGCGTTGCACAAGCCGAACGGCATGACGAGGTGCTCGAAAAGGCCGAACCTGGTCTTAAAGGCGGTCTTCCACTCGTCCCCGTCTCTCATGCGCACAAGATGGTATGCCCCCTTTAGATCCAACTTAGTGTAAATACGAGCTTTCTTGACCTGCTCCAAAAGAACACTGATGAGAGGCAAAGGGTACCGATTCTTAATGGTGATTGCATTTAACGCCCTAAAGTCCACACAACCTCTCAGCTCCCCGTTGGTCTTTGGGATGAAGAAGAGTGGTGAGGCTGCCGGGGACTTGGACGGACAGATGAATCCTAGCTTGAGGAGTTTATCTAGGTACCCCCTGAGATGCACGTTTTCTGGTTCCGTCAGGGCATACAGCCTGCCACTGGGAACGCTTGCTCCGGGCACCAGGTCGATCTGGCAGTCAAACAGTCTATGCCGCGGGAGCACCTCGGCCTTGACTTCATCGAAGACGTCCTCGAAGCTTTGATAGTGCAGAGGGAGTGCCACATCTTTCTCAGCCGCTGTAGCCACCCTCTGTCTCCCGTTCTCTTCTACGTCAGGGGATTCGGGTCGCATTCCACAATGCAGTGTGCAATATGGCGACGTCATTTCTATGCAATGCGTTGGCCAATCCACCGAGGGGTTGTGCTTCTGTAGCCACGGCAATCCCAATATAACACCATATTGGGGGGCTCTGATGATGTTAAAGTCAATCTGTTCCAAATGGTTCCTTCCATATCTCACCGGAATGACCCCCGTGTGTTGCCCGATGGGCCCCGTCACCAATCGCCTCCCGTCTACAGCATAGACGTCTTCGGGTACGTCTTTGGGAAGAAGCACTAGCCCTAGCCTGCATGCCTCGTTGTAGTCCATAAACATGCCTGTGGCCCCTGAATCCACCATGGCTACAACGGGTATCCACTGGTCGTGCACTCCCAAGTGCACCGTGAGAAATAGATGTCGTTGTCCTTTCGTGACAGAGTTGGATAGTGAAGGGATGGATGCGTGACTCCGAGATGCCCCTTCCTTGGTCTGGGAGTCCTCTAGTTTTCCGCCGGTACATCCACCACGGCTGTTACAGACCGGTTGGTCCGATAACGTGAGGTCTTCGGTTTGACAGGGCATTCACGTACGTAGTGGCTTTTTTTGCCACAATATAGGCACAATCCTTGTTTACGGCGTGACTCTTTCTCCGTGGCTGTGAGACTTGCTCGTATCGCGCTAATGTCCATAGGTTCTCCCTTGGATGCGGTGGAGGGTTCGGGGCTTCCCACTGTCACATATGATGGAAGGGCTCTTCCTTTTCTCCCATGATCCCCCTTTCTTTCGTTTAGCCTATGTTCCAACCGTAATACCAGGTTGATAAGACCTTCACATGTCTTGGTTTGGGGGTCAATATGAGCCACGGCATCTTTGAGCTCATCGCACAGCCCTTGATGAAAGAGCGCCGTTTGTTTAGCAACAGGCCACTTGGTTTCCGCAACCAACCTACGGAACGCGTTGAGATACTGTACCAGGTCGTTGGATCCCTGTCTCAACTCGAGCATTTCACGGTCCGCCGTGTACAAGTCTGCCCTTCGGTCAAATACCTTCAGGAATTCTTCGCGGAAAGCACCCCAGTCACATAAGATGGGGTCATCTCTGCTCACCAGAGGCACGGCCCACTGTGCCGCATTTCCAGCCAAATAAGAAATAAGGAAAGCCACCCGGGCCTGACTCGTGGGGAACGCCTTGGGTTTGCACGACAGATGTAGTGCGACTTGTGTGAGGAATGCCTGTACCGTGTTGGGGTCCCCACTGTATCTCTCTGGTGTTGCCAAGGGTATGGCAACCGGCATCTCCACGACTACCGCAGGGTTTTGGTTCGTGAGGGAGGCGCTGGGTGTGAGCGGGTCCAACTGTATAGCATCCAATCTGGCTTTTACATCGGCAGTCTCTTGCCTGGAGGCTGCCAATTCAACTTGCATGGCAGCTAAAGCAACCAGCACATCATCAAGTGTTGCCATGTCTGTTTATCGACCAGGAGACAGTTAATGTTATAAGGTTGGATATTTTGTAACGTCCTGATCGTCTCAGGATCGTTAACAGACACTATAATGAGGACGCAACCACTTGTGTACGGTTAGTTAGTTTAATGAAGGCAAAAATAATACAATAAGTAAACAAATGTTATAGTCACTGGAATCCTCCAGTCTATCCACGTTACCAACCCACAGCACTGATGGTCCTAAACGTCCTCTGCAAATACGCCGGTCCCGGCGTATGCCAACAGAGGGCAGATATGCAATGGCCGAAAATGCCAATCGGTATGCTGTGAGGGGCACGAAGAGTGAAGGGGGGAACAGAGGAGACAGGGAAACACCCAGCCGGGGTCTCAACCTGAAGGAAGCAGCCGCTCAACCTCTTCCTCGTACTGCACCGGGACGCAAAATCACCTCCGGGTGCTGCGTCACCGATGCCCAAATCAGAGTATGGAAAAGGGATCGAGAGCAGCGGCTCGATCGATCCTGTGGACTTCCTAGACTGTAACGCGGAAAACACCTCCTGGTGTGCGTTACAGCTGGTAGTCCCTGTATCTCGGGTTGGGCTGGGAGCTACGGCTCCTACCAGCACACGTACCAAGGCGCCTAGACTCAGCCGAGTCAAGGCGAAGCTCAATGGTTGTCCGGTAGAGCTTCCGGGTCAGGAACAGGTTAAGCTTGGCAAGACACGGCCCAGGGAGTAACGACTTGACCTACCTCCGTTCTTGCCTGACTGGAGTACCTCTTCGGAACGCTGCTCTTCACGAAGCAGGTATGTCGGTGGAAACACAATATCCGACAGTGTTCTTCCGCTGGGTTCCTCCTTTTATAGGGCGTGTTTCCTTGAGTTATGTAACGGCTCTCCCCTTTACATAACATCTTACTCGCTAAGCATCCTGGGATTCGTAGTCCGTCTTTTCCTGGTGCTGGTTTACTCCTTCCCGACGGGAATTCTTGACACTGTGAGACCCAACAACCGCAAGTGACGTTTATAAATATTGCCCCCCACCTGTTCCAGAATATGAAGGAGACCCAATTGTGGCGTGCGGGGGAGATCCCAGCCCAACACCTCCGACAAGCAGTCCCACACTCCCGACCAAAACCTCTGTAGTCCATCACACGCCCACACTGTATGGAGGAAGGTGCCCATCTCTCTGCCACATCTCAGACAATCAGGGGACGCAATCATGTCCGCCTTCCACAATCGTTCCCGGGTATAGTAGGCCCTATGTAAGTATTTGAACTGAATGAATCGCAGGCATACCGCAATGGCTGCCCCTCTAGGGGCTTCAAGCGCCACTCTCCAGTCTTCCTCCTCAAATGCACCAAGATCATTATCCCACTTAGCCCGCAGAGTGTCGAGGGAAGTTGAGCAATGTGTAACTAGTGTTTGGTATATAGACGATATCTTTTTGCTTTCTAATTCCCCCATAAATATCTTAGCTTCCAGGGGGCTAAACTCGGACAAGGAGTCTAGGCCCCTTAGGATGGGCGTAATAGCATGGCGGAACTGCAAGTATCTAAAGAACTGGGTCCGGGGCATGTCATATTCATCTTGCAGCTCCTGGAACGACTTAAGGGTCGTACCCCTGACAACGTGGCCTATGGCCGAGATACCAATCGCGTTTCAGCCACGGAACCCCTGTAGTGACATCAATGCCGGAAGTTGCCCATTCTGCCACAATGGGGTTTCTCTCGTTAGCCTATTCCACCACCCCATGCGGTGGAGTGTTCCGTGCCATATTTGGAATACTATTTGAGTGACCACTGGGAGCCTCTTCCTCTTAACATCCGAAAACAATAGGACGTGTAACGTATCAGGGTCCATCAGGTACCTCTCCAGGGCATAGGCCGGTTCACTTCGATCTCAGTACCACCAGTCGTTCAGTACCAAGAGGTGAGAGGCTTTATAATAAGACAGGATATCTGACGTTGCTAGGCCACCACAATACGTGGAAAGAAAACAGGTGCGGAGCGCCACCCTCGCCACTCCCCCGGCCCAAAGAAAGTTACCGAGCGCCGAATTGACCTGCCGGAACCACTGCGGTGATATAGGGTACGGGTGGTTCTGCAATTGATATAAGAGATGCGGGAGGGCCACCATTTTAAATATGGCCGAACGGCCGTACACATTCAGGGGCATACGGGACCAAGTATTCATGTCAGAGCGGATACGCTCCCACACGGGCACCACATTGCGCATCCAGGAGACCCCACGCAAATCTGTCAAGAACACCCCCAAGTATTTAATGCCTCCCGTTGCTTCCTGCAGTGTTGCCGCCCAGGACCCTAGGCCACGACGCTCCCCCAGTACCCACAGTACTGACTTACGCAGGTTCAGGTGGAGGTCCGACACTTCTCCAAATATGCGCATGATGTCGAGGACCCGCGGCCCAGACCTGTTCAGATCCGTGAGAAAAAAGAGGACATCGTCAGCATATAGTGCTATTCTATCAGAGGGTCCCTCTCTCCACTCAATGCCCCGCATCTGTGCGTCCATCCGGACCCACACCGCCAATGGTTCCATAGCCAGGGCAAATAGATATGGCGATAGGGGGCAACCCTGCCTGGTGCCCCGACCTATAGAGAAGGAGTCAGACACTGCCCCAGCCACCCTCACTGACGCCGTGAGATCCGTGTACAATAGTTGTAGGTAGGATAAGAAGTGGGGCCCTAAGTTCAGGCGGGACAGAAGCGCACGAAGGTAGACCCAACTCACCGAGTCGAAAGCTCCATCAATGTCGGCCAGTAGAAGAGCCGCCGGAATCCCTGCCGCTCGGGCCGCCTCCACCGCCACCTGCGCGTGCCTAATATTGTGTCTCGTTGCTCTATGGGGCATAAACCCGGCTTGGTCCGGGTGTACAAGATCAGTAATATATGGGAGAAGGCGATTGGCCAGCGCTTTCGCCAATATCTTCGCTTCGGTATTTAATAACCATATTGGCCTATAGGACTCGGGTTGGTTTAGGGGCCTCCCTGGTTTGCAGAAGACCACTATTTCAGCGTGTCGCCAGTCCCTCGGGAGTCGGCCACACTCTCTGGCTGCTTCCAATGCCCTGCCATAGTACGCTCCTAATTGGAGGTGAAATTTCTTTAAAAATTCGCAAGGGAATCCATTAGGACCGGGGGCCTTGCCTACGTTCAATTCCCCGAGGGCTGTACCTAGTTCTTCCGTCGATAAAGGGAGTTCAAGGCGAGCCCGCCCTTCATCCGAAATGGATCGTGGCGGGAGATCAGCCAGGAATTTGTCAACGTCCTCTGCCGAGAGGAGTTCTCTGGGAGCGTACTGGGAGTAGTACCGTGCAAAGCTAGCTGCTAGGTCTGTCGGGGCTGTCATGGGCGTTCCCGTCTCATCCCGAAGACATGGCAGGGACTGCGCGCGAAAAGTGCTCTGGCAGAGCCTGTATAGCATCGAGCAGGATTTGTCACCCCACTGGTAGATCCTACTCTGAGTCGCCAACCACAGCTGTTGAGCCTCATCTAACAGCATGGAGGCATATGACTGTTGCAGCAGTAGGAGTTGTCCCACATCCTCCTCCCCCCGCCAGGGTGGCATCTTTTTTCTTGGTCACCGACTTGGTCCGCGGCCTTTACCAAGTCTTCCCTACGTGTCCTGCGGGCAGCTGCACACCAAGCAATGTCCACCCCGAGAAGTGTGGGCTTCAGTGCCTCCAAGAGAGTCGCATCGTCCGTTTCAGAGTTATCATTGTCGCTCCAGTAGTGAGCGATAGCCTCCCTCATGTGGGACTGATATGGTTCCTGCTGCAAGTGCCACGTGGAGAGGCGCCATCTAAACGGCTGCCGTCTTCTATCAAGAAGCAGGTCAAGCACCACCGGGGAGTGGTCCGACAGGCCGCGTGGTAATATAGTCGTGGCATCCACCCTCCCAACCCAGGCATGGGGGACAAACAAGTAGTCAATTCTAAGCGATTTTTTTTAATAGTAGTTACATTAGTTGGTGTTATTTGTAATGGCATACAACTTTCATCGGGAGGTGGTTCATTAATCACAATTTGTATTATATGCTCTATTACCTTAGCTAATGTATTTAATTTATAGCTATACCCATCCAATTAATAAGTAATTGTTCTATTATATCTGTCCTATGTGAATGAAATATAAAAAATGACTTGCTAGTTTTGCCTATAGAAAATATTTTTGTATGTATGCATAATATTGTAGCATAATGTGTTGTTAATGAAGTATATAATGCTGATTTAATGTCTTCCTGTAATGTATTATGTATTGATATATTATAATAGTATGGCTAGCTAAGTTTTATAGAAAATATTGTATTATTATATTCTATATAATTAGGTATGTCTTCTATTTTTATATCTTTTTTGTTATAGAAATAATCCATTTATATAAGTTGTTCCCCAGCTGTATGATATTATGTGTATCTTGAGCAGTCCATATAGACGCGCTTTTATTATAGTTATATCAAATAGCAAATATACTATTGCTAATACATAGGTTGTGATCTGTTTTATATTGGAACTGTGTATATTCTATGTTATAATCTGCTTCTATTAATATATTAGAATTGTGTGATTTTGTAATTAGAGTGTCATTTTGACGGATGAGTGTTTCAGTTTGTGCTGCATCTGTGTTTATATTATGTACTTATGTGCAAGTGTATTAGTTGTTTGTATATTATTTTTTGTTATACTTAATTGTGTATTTTTGCTTGATAAAGTGCTTGTATTATCTAATGCTATATTGTGTACATCTATTGTTAATCCAATCTTATTTGAAGTATATTTGTATTAGTGGCATCACTAATATATTTTGTTATATCATTGTGTACTGTTTTGCTTTTTTTAAGTGTGTTATGATTAACTGTGTTTTTATTATGTCTTTTAGTCATTTGTTTTTGGGGACTGTCGGTAAATGTATAGTATTTAATGATGAAGTTGATGTTTGTACTTTTTTTGTTGCACTAGTATTTGTTTTTGGTAACTGTGATGTTGTTGCTTGTTCAATACAACTATTTGTATTAGTACTAAATTTTGTATAACGTTTAGTATCATGCATGAAAAATGTTGTTGTGGTACATGCAGCACTTTGCTTGTGTTTACGTTGTGCTTTTTGCAATGATTCTTTTTTTATTTTATTTATATCAATTGCAGTTAATTCAAATGGAACATCATCTGCATTATGTAGTTTAATGTTATTTGTTAAATTGTAAATATAGTTCATTACGTCAGTAAACTTTTTTTTTTAAGAACTATACATGTTCCATTTGGATGGGGCATTCCATTGCTGTCTCGACTATGTGAATCAAATATAAAATATTTATCTTAATTTTTCATAATAGAAAAAACATAGATATCCATGCACAGCAAAGCTCCTGAATGTGCCAATGATTTGTTAATGCTGCTTGTATATCTGGGTATAATGCATCAAAAGGTTTAAATATGTTTCAATAGTATGGCTGACATGGTTTAATAGAATATATATTGTCCATATTAAATCATCAGAATGCTTATGCTGTTGTTTAATAATAAAGTGCATTTCTGTATATAAAGCATCTCCAAGGTCCATGTAAATCTTCTGTATTCCATATATCTGCTGGTTTTTCATAATTATGAATAATAGCGAATGTGCTATTTGGCAAACATTATTTGCATCTTGAAGTGTCTGAAAAATTTTCATGTTCTTTGTGGTAATTGCCTTGGATTATATTATGCATTTTAAGATGTATTTGTATATTTATTTTTTAAGTACTGCTACTTATTTATGTGAATTTATTGTAACAAATGTATAAATATAGATATGTTTAATGTTTTATATGTACATGTATATTTATTGTAAATATTACCTATAACTTTTATTATGTTACTAAGTGAATATTAATATTTATAATTAGAATAAATGGTAGTGTTGTATAAAGGTATGTATGAACAATTTTTATCTAATATGTATAAATAAACTTGAATAAAATAATTCTTCCCTTGCTGTTATTTTCTTCTTTAGTAAGTATCTGCAAAGAAAAGTAAAGGGTAATATACAATATTAAAAAAAATATGCTAAACATACATGTTACGTTATAGTACTTCACAAGCAATTTTAAAACTTATTGTGTTATTTATGAAGCAGAATAAAGCTTTAAATAAAATGCAGTCTATTAATAAGTATTTTGTTTGTGTAGAATAGTATTGTTGTTCTTGATATAATTGCTTTTTATTTACTTTAATGCTATGTTATATTTGTCATTTTTTATGCTTTAATGTATAAGTTTTAATTGCAAAGTATTCTTAATAATAGTTGTTTAATGCTTATAAATGTTATAATGTATACCTATTTATAAGCGGCATAAAAAATGCAAATATAATAGTAATAGTTTATATTTTATTTGTGATATAAATGTACTTTTTATTCATTTAAGGAAGGTTTTTAATGCTAATTCCATGCTTAGTGACATTTTTACATGGATGATATTTTATTTTTGTTTATTTTTAAACACGAAACTTAGATGATGCAGTATACAACAGTAATGTTTTTTGTAAGTGAAGAATAGTTATGAAAGTACCTGTTAATTTACTGTCAATGTTAGTTATTGTATGTAAATGTGTGTTGTATTATTTGTGTAAAAGTTATAAATAGTTTAGGAGTTTTAAAAATATTTTGGAAACATATTAAATAAGTAAGGTCCATTTAAAAGCCTTTCATGCTACTTTTGAGTTATTTTTAATATATGAAAACTTATGCAAAAGTGTTATAAAATCTTTGTAAATAAGCAACTCAGTGCCTAATAGAGCAAAAAACAAAATTTGCAAGACTACTGTATCGGTATGATGCTTTGTAAAATATGATGCAACACTTTATAGCAGGCATGAGTCCCTCGCTCATTATACCACTGGATTCAAGATAGCCTGGCTAATGAGGATTATGAAACTGAAACTGGTTCCAGGGTGCTTGTTTGTGGTCCAGGGAAGACATGGCTTGGCAGTTTGGGCTGGAATGTTCTCATGAAGTACAGGGTCGGACTGATTTGCACATGGCCATGTCTGAACTGGGGTAGTGGAGTGAGCTAAAGTATGGTGATAGATTAAACCCAGATCAGTTGTCTGGGGGTGAGTGTTTGATTTGCTGGAACACTTAGGCCATCATCCTTTTAGGTATCGCTTTGTTGGTCCTAAGTTGCCAGGGTATGCTTAGATGTGGGTTTGTTGCGTACTCAACCACTGAATTCAAGATAGCCTGGCTGATAAGGATTATGAATCCGAAACTGGTCCTAGGATGCTTGTTTTCGGTCTAGCAGAGACATGGTTTGGCAGTTTGGGCTGTATTGTTTTCATGAGGCACAGGGTCAGAGTGATTTGCATATAGCCATGTCTGAATTGGGGTGGTGGAGTGAGAGAAGATTGGTGATGGATTAAACCCAGATCAGTTGACTGCTTGTGAGTGTATTTTATTTGCTTAAACGCTCCATTCATCATCCCCTTTGGTATCGCTTTGTTCGCTGTAAGTTGGCAGGGTATGCCCAGATGTGGGTCCTTTGCTCAGTTTACCACTGCAATCAAGATAGCCTGGCTGATGACGATTATGAATCCGAAAGTGGTCACAGGATGCTTGTTTCTGGTCTAGGGAAGACATGGCTTGGCAGTTTGGACTGAACGGTCCCCATGATGCACAGGGTTAGACTGATTTGCATATGACCATGTCTGAACTGGGGTGATGAAGTGAGCTAAAGAATGGTGATGGATTAAAATTAGATCAGTTGACTGGGGGATGAGTGTTTGATTTGAAGAAATGCTCCGTCCATCATCTCCTTTGGTATCGATTTGTTTGCCTTCAATTGGCAGGGTATGCCCAGATGTGAGTTCCTTGCTCATTCTACTACTGGATTCAAGATAGCTTGGCTAATGAGGATTATGAATCTGAAACCAGTTCCAGGATGCTTGATTTTGGTCCAGGGAAGACATGGCTTTGCAGTTTGGGCTGGAATGTTTCTATGAGGCATAGGGTCAGACTGATTTGCATATGCCCATGTTTGTATTAGGGTAGTGGAGTGAACTAAAGAATGTTGATGAATTAAACCCTGACCAGTTGACTGTGGGTGAGTGTTTAATTTGCTTAAACACTCTGGTCATCATTCCCTTTGGTATCGCTTTGTTCGCCCTAAGTTGGCAGGGTATGCTGAGATGTGGGTCCCTTGCTCACTCTATTACTAGATTCAAGATAGCCTGGCTGATGAGGAATATGAATTTGAAACATGTCCTAAGATGCTTGTTTCTGGTCCAGGGAAGACATGGTCTTCCATGGACATGTGGCCATGTCTGAACTGGGGTGGTGGAGCGAACTAAAGAATGGTGATGAATTAAACCCAGATTAGTTGACTGGGAATGAGTGTTTGATTTGCTGAAACGCGCCGTCTATTATCCCCTTTAGTATCGCCCAGTAGGCAGAAGCAGCAGCGCTCTGAATAGAGGTGTTAAAATGCAAAGTTGTATCACCTATTCTTGCTTCTTTTGTAAATGTTGGTGAGTGTGTCCACGTGTTTTATGGCAATTTTTGATTGTTTGAATGTGTGCAAGTTTGTTATAGCATACAGATATCGGATGCAGGAAGTAGCAGCTTCTTGGGTGGCTGAGGTGTAAGGAAATCTGATTTACTGAGGGAGGAGGTACAATGTCCCATTAATGTGGAAATGGTTTTTAAAGACTTGTAAAGTGCTTCATAAATGCGGGATGGGTGGGAGGGGGACAAGGGTAGCACTGATTTGGGAGAAGGTGAATGACGATGATAGAGTAATTTTATGGGTCATATAGAAATTTTGTCACATAGGTTTATGGCAACATAGGTAATGTGCATTATTACTAAGATTACTAAAGAAGATAGGTTTGGGGGTCTTACTAAACGAGCATGGTTTTAGTGTGATAATCAACATGGGATGGGAATGGGCTGTAGCTTGGGCTGGATTTGCGGGTGTCATCAATTATAGATTTTAAGCGGTGCTTGCTATTTGCACTTGCTACTGCCAGTACTATTATTGTGTGCTGTCTCTACTATGTATAACAGATCTTATATTATGGACTCAATGAATGGCAGTTGCAGCAGCTGTATATGATATTTTCTGTAATTTAAGACTGCAGTATATTTTCAAGAACCCTGGACTAAGGTAGCAGATGAAAAGGACCTGAAGTAAGTACCAGCCATAAGAGTTTTTGCAAACAATTAAAATTACTGTTGATGCGGTACTAGCATTAGCAATATGTCACCTGAGAGCATTCGGTTGGTCTGTAGAATGCAGCGAAGTAGGGGATGGTTTATTGACTCTGATTGAATGCTTTGACTTAGACTGCTGTAATAGCTTATTGGAGATTTATAGTTAGTTCTACTGATTACTGCCAGTTTGAGTTGCTGTACTTGCCTGCCACCTCTGCAGTAAAATGTAAGTAGAGTGCAGTATTTTGGTTTTGTTTTAAATTGGACTATCATTGCTTTATAATAAATAGCGATCTGAGTGTTTAATAAGTTAGGCTAGGCTCTGCTTGCAGTGTCACTAGTTTTGTAGACTGTTATTGCTCCAAGACCATTAGCCCTTAAGTGCTTGTGATCACCAGGCATCAATAATAGTTCCCTGCTGCTGGCCCTATTATATTAAGTAACTTTTATATAGTGGAACTTACTCGAAGGGTATTTGTTAAAGGAGTCTACTAAGGAAGACAGGGAGAAGAGGGGGGACCAAGGGCTGGTGTCTTATATGTCTCTTTTTGTATCCCAACTGATACTTGTTTTCACATCGGCAAATTATATATTTTTATCCTCGCCCTTAACAACAGAGTAGTGAAAACTGGGTTAAAAAAATAATGCCTGCTGCGGAGATAAGATATTACAAAGTATTGCTTCATTTGCTTGCAGTAATATGTCTGTCGCCTCGTGTTGCCCTACTTGTGTTTTGCTGTGTATGTGCTGTTTCGACTGTGAATTATGTTATAGTGTGGTCTGTATGAGCTAACGAGTATTGAGTGTACCACAAGTAATGCTTTTGCCTTGGCTAAACATCACAGTAAATATGTATAAATTACCCAGGGGAAAATGTACTCATTTATTTATTAAATGCATATTTATAGAGCGCAGACTTTACTTCAAGGTGTCAGAGTGCTGTATAATAGGGCAAGTTATGTTACAACGAAGAGGTTTTTAAAATTCATGTTATAGGCTCGGCTTTAGCAGACAAAAGCTCTGAACAGATGTGCTTTAACCCATAGTATTAGCACTTATCTTTGCTTGTTTTGTAAATGTTGATTAGTGTGCTTTTGTGTTTTATGGCATTTTTTGGAATGTTTGCATGTGTGCGTGTTTGTTATGGCATACAGATATTTGACACAGGAAGTAGAAGCATCCTGGGTAGCTGAAGTATAACAAAGCTGGTTTACCAAGGGAGAGAGGTCATAATGCCACATTAACGTGCAAATGGTCTTTTAAAACTCATAAAGTGCTCCACGAATGCGGAATGGGTGAGAGGGGACAAGGAGTGCAGTGATTTCGGAGAAGGTCAATAAAGACGATAGAGTGATTTCGTAGGTCACATAGGAATGTGATGTCACGTAAGTTTAGGGCAACATAGGTAATGTGCATTATTACCAAGATTACTAAAGAAGAGAGGTTTGGGGGTCTTACTAATGGAGCATGGTTTTATTGTGATAATCAACATTACCGCACCGAAATACATTGCCACTTATATGCATACCAATTGAGCAGACTTAGTGAAGCACTAGTTTAACTATATCACGGAGTGACTTAGGCAGCTGGCAGCACGGTTCAGGTTGCGGGCGGGCCAATCAGATGCAGGTTTGAGTCTTGCACATAATGCTGCAGGCTTACGGTCTAATCTGCAACTATGTTTTGTTTAATATTTCCTGTTGCGAGGTTGTTACAGGCTAAAATCAAGTTAGTTTGCAGGCAGTATAATTACAAACTGGTGCTGTGTGGGGTGTGGCGCCACGTTTTACTCCTAAAGGCGGGGAGTTTTCTTTAAATGAAAGCGGGCTGTAGCTCGGGCTGGATTTGCGGGCGTTGCCTCAATTATGGACTTGAAGTGCTGGCTCGAAGTCCGCGGCACTAGCTGTTAGTACTGTGACACAATGTAACAATATTGACCTGACGCTGCACCGTGCCTGTTTGTTATATTCTGGAGGACGTGACTCACACCTATCACAAAGCCGAGACGTCCTGACACTGCCGCACGCTGCGCACAGTGGCCGCAGTTCAACAGAATAAAGTTATAGACTGTGCCACGGACGGGAAATTACCTAAAAATGAAGATCGACTGGGTCAGCCCCCCCCCCCTCGACCGCCACTGGTAAACTACATGGACCACGGAGAGTCACAGGTCTGACCTCCTGCTCAGCCTATCTGCAGTGCAACCGGCGACATAAGTTTCAGGCTGTGCTATGACGTTAATGGATCAAGAAGTCACTGAGCGCGTTTCCGTAGCAGCTTCTCCGACCTCGCTGCTCGAACCGCAGTCTAGTGCAGGTGACCTGCAGTGCTGGGCACCATGAAGGTACAGCCTGCCAGCAGAGCTGCTCACCACCGCAGCCGCCCTGGCCGGTAATAAAGCAACGATGAGTTGTAAATAATGCAGAAATAAGAAATCCCGCCCGCACTCGATCCCAGGCCCACCAGCGCCGGTTAAGACTCAGTGTAAGGCAGGCTATTGTTAATTACGGTCAGTAAGTGAAGTTTGTGCACCAAATATAGGTCTCATCAGTGTAACTGCACATTTGAAAGGGAGGGACTCAACGTCACCAGTGACCCCAACCCACTGGGACGCGGCGCCGCCTCACCAGCTACTGTGAGGAGGAGTCTGCATGCTGCATTGCAAGTGTCTAATATGTAAGTATGTTTTATTGTTAATATTTCTTGTGGCGCGGTTGTTACAGCCTAAAATAAAGTTAGTTTGCAGGCAGTATAGTTACAATTTGGTTCCGTGTGGGGTGTGGGGCCACGTTTTACTGCTAAAGGAGGAGAGATTTTTTTTTAATGGAAGCAGTTACTAAGGGTGCATGGTTTTAGTGTGATAATCAACATCATCATACTGAAATACATTGCCACGTATATGCATATTAATTGAGCACCCTCAGTGAAGCATTACTTAAACTATATCATGGAGTGACTAAGGCAGCTGGCAGCACAGTTTAGGTTGTGGGCGGGCCGATCAGATGCAGGTTTGAGTTTTGCATTTAATGCTGCTGGCTTACTGTCTAATATGCAATTATGTTTTATTGTAAATACTTGTTGTGGCGCGGTTGTTACAGCCTAAATCAAGTTAGTTTGCAGGCAGTATAATAACAATCTGGTGCCGTGTGGGGTGTGGCGCCATGTTTTACTACTAAAGGCGAGGAGTTTTTTTTTTTTAAATGAAAGCGGGCTGTAGCTCGGGCTGGATTTGTGGGCGTCGCCACAATTATGGACTTGAAGCACTGTCTGCTGCTTATACTTGCTACTGCCAGGAGTGTTATTGTGTGGTGTCTTAATTATTTATAACGTATCTCACATGATGGAGTTAATGAACGACAGTTGCAGCAGCCGCCTGGGATAGTGTCTGTTATTGTTAACATTGCAGTATATTTTTATGACAAACCTGGACTAAGGAAGCAGATGGGAAGCACTTGAAGTAAGTACCAGCCATAACAGTTTTCGCAAACAATTTAAATTATTGTTGCTGCGGTACTAGCATTAGTAATATGTCACCAGAGACCATTTGGTCGGGCTGTAGAATGCGGCGATGTAGGCGTCGGTTCATTGACTAATTGAAGAATGCCTTGATTGAGACTGCTGCAGCGGGCTACTGGTGATTCATAGTTAGTTGTACTGATTGCTGCTAGTTTGAATGCTGTACTTGCCCAGTACTTCTGCAGCAAAATGTAAGTAGAATGCAGTATTTTGCTTTTGTTTTAAATTCCAGTACATTGCTTTATAATAAATAGCAATGTAAGCGTTTAATAAGTTAGGCCAGATTCTATTTGCAGTGTTACGAGTTTGCATACCATTATTGCTCTAAGACCATTATCTCATAGGTGCTTGTGGCTACTAGACATCAATATTAGCTTCCCGCTTACCGGCCCTTTTATATTAAGTAATTTTTATGTAACGTAACTTACTCGAAGGGTATTTGTTAATAAAGCCCATATGTCGTTAGTGAGATGCATTATGCCACTTATTTTCTTACATGAGTTCTTGCAGTACAAAGCAAATATTTAAATATGGAACAGTAAAGCATTAAATGATAAATGCGGCGCTAGGTGTTAGTTATATACGTGCATAATGTTTCCATGGAGATGAACTTACAACTTAAAGTACATTCTAAGAAGCAGTAAATAACTTGCTTTTAATAGCTAATTTACGGCAACATGCTTAATAACCCTTTTTTTTACAAAATATCCTCTACCAGTACCTGCATATACTATTTGTTACAGTTTTATGTCAGATACTAATAATGTACTTACTAAATGTCGGATTTATAAATGTGTTTAATAAAAAAACAATTGCCGTAACAGTAGATAAGCTGTTATTTGCATTTAGATGGTGATATAATTCTTAAATGCTGAAACAATACACAACAAACAAAAGGTAAACAAATGCAAAACATAACTAAAACAAAGTATCATTAACATACAGCTAAATTTGTAGTGTGCTTATTAATAAAGTCCACATTGCGTTACTAAGATAATTATTTAGTTTTTACAAATTGTAGCATTTTGAAACAGACACCAAATATGTTGCACAACAAAGTAAGTAATGAGTAATGCTATTATACTCTATTTGTGCAGCCGCACACCCTCTGCATTAGAGATGTAGTAATAACACGTATTACATGCTAATGTAAATGTTTATTCGCACGTTTGCAATTCTAATCTGTAATTTCGCAAAAGCATACTACGTACTAAAAGGAAACAACTGTAAAGCACAATAGATTTTTAATTTACTTACAATATGCACACAGTAGCAATAAAGCAGAAATACTAGGCTAAATCTTAATATCCGTTAGAGTACAAATCTGTATACTAATGATATAGCTGATAAATATCGAACACTGCTAGTGCCAAGGCTAGCATATGTAAGGCACACGGCTGGTGTTTAAAAATGTGTATGTGTGCACCTAAGTAAAGAGACTTACTGCTGTGGAAGACGTACTGAAAATGTTACACGTTAGCTTGCATGTGCTATACGTATGCATGTGTTTATTGCGCAGTATGCAGCAACATAACAAAATAAATTTGTATGATAAGCTTGCACCACTAAAGCACATTTGTATTTGTTGTGTGCTTCTTTGAAGCCTACATAGCGCTAGTGAGATGTTACGGATTTCCTCCTTTTAAAAGTTGCTGCAAAGCAAATTACAATTTTTGAATATTGCACGGCAAAGAAAGGCGGTAAGGTGCACGGCTGGTTTTAATATATTTATGTCGGCATGTAAGCACAGAAACTTACTACTGTCGAACTCCTATTACAAATTTCTAATTTATAGCTTGCATGTGCTATATGTTTTTCCTGCCTAGTACGCAGCAAAAAGAACAAAAATAAAGCACTATTTGTAAGAGGATTTTTGCTTGAGAATGTTTGTTATGCTGTTAAAGATGTATGTATTGACGTTGGCTAATAAAGTTGCTCAAGTTTGTAAGATGCATGCAGAAAAAAAAACGGGACGTGCTAGTACTTGGCTTTCGTGCGCGTGCAAATTTTCGTTAATGCCATTTTGTTGTCGACACCATACACGCGCGCAATGTGGATGTTAGCATACAGCGAAGAGCAGAACAGCTACGTAGATGTATTTTTAAATGGCATTGAAAATGTAAGTTTATTGGGACAATGCTGGGGAACTAATGAATTTAATACTGTTAAAAGTGGATCTTATAACTGTACATGTTTATCGCAAAATGAATGTGTCATTGTGTACGCGTTACTTCATATGATATTATAAGAAGGCACACTATGTTGTGTAAGTAGCGCAAAGCGGTTGTATAATTTGCGCTGTGAATGATATGATTAAACGTAGTATTTAATTAAAAGCTGTTCATAGTTATGACATCAGCCATTGGCTTGTATTAGGTTTGCTTCAATAAGTACACAGCATAGCTGCTAGCAAAGTATAAAATGAGGCAGGTAAATGATATGTCTATAAAGTATAACAGCGAAAAGCTTATTAAATAAGCTGATTATAATAAGTGGAATTTTTTTAGGCATAATTTTATTAAACAGGCACATAGCGTTCTATGTAATTGTAAAAGTTTATAGATGGTATCTATAATTTAAATAGGTAACTATGACGATTATTGCACGTATTTTATTTAATTATAATTAAAGAGACGCCTCGATCTGTTAACAAATATGACTATAGCTACGCGGTATTGCTTTTGCTTTAAGATCAGGTTCCTATAATGTAACTGCTGTAATAGCATGAGGTGTTTTTGAAAACAGTGCAGTATAATACACTATTTGTTTGTGTATACGTATTTGACATACAAGTAAAGGTATTTGCAATTATTACAAATGGCATTACATACTGAAGTACAGGTAAGAGGGAGACAAATAATACGTGAGAAGTTGTAAAGTAGAGGCCATAGCAGTAGATTGAAGCAGTAAAAAGCGTTTTTTTAATGAAAGTATACTTGAAAGTTCTAGGCTACCCTGGTGCACTACACAATCTATTTTGACAATTTAAAAACGGTTACATTGGTTTTGCAGTAGCATACTATGTAATTTAAATTAAAGAACAGATGTGCTGTTTATAATACCAACATTAGCTGTGTTCACTATGGCCGTTTAGTGACTACGTTTGTGGTGTTCACTATGGCCGTTTAGTGACTACGTTTGTGCTGTTTTTTTCTAACTTTAGTACTTAACTAGTTTTAGCCTGAAACGTAATTTTGTACTAATTAAAACTTAACATTGCACTACTGACAGCTTAGAATAGTGTGGTTGATTTTCATTTTTATTGATACATGCTTGTTATGATCAGGTACTCTGCTATTAAACGTTTTATATAAAAAAAATGCCTGATGTGGTTGTGCTGTTTTCATGAAACATGTTGGAGGCGACCTTTGTACAGGGTGCTGATAGAGCACATAGGTTTGCACTTGGAGGCTTATTATTTTTGCCCTTGGCGTTTTGAATGATTGCGGCCAGGTGGATTAGGGGCAGTGCGGTGTTGGCCGCGGTGCTGGTGAGCGCCAAAAGTAGTTATAATAAGGTGCGTTCAGTTTTTTTGGGAGGGGGGATTTATGTTAGCGGGGCATGAGAAAGAGCAAGTGCTGGGAAATACTGATTTGGGCCTTTCGAATATAGAATTGAGATGGTTGCTGTGTATTGCCTATTAGCCAGTAGGCTATATATAAAGAATTGGGAATGTCGCTTTTAATGCAGGTGTAACAACTACAGTGTGGCATTGCTCTGTGAACGCCTTGCACGAATCGTGGCTAAGCTTTGAAAGACGGGGTCTGCGGGCAGGTGGGCAATGAAAAGGTAGTGTTAAGTGAAAACGCCTTCGTTTGCGCAGGTGGTTAATGATAAGCATGGCGCTATTGAAGGGGTTGTTTTTGGACGGTTGATGTTTGTAGATGGGGAGAACTGGGGAATTGCTGGGTGTGCGGAGATGAGGTTGTTGGTGAGTGGCATACAGCATAAAAGAGGAACATGAGAGTGAGGAGGGGGGAAGGCGAAGGGGGGACTGTAGGAACATAGAACTGCTGTAAGTTAAAACATGGAAAGGTGCTGGCCTACTGGTAGGTGGTTGTGGGAGTGTGTTGATGAATGTTGAGGGCTTGCAGTGAGGGTTTGCGCTTTCCTCTCCTTAGTAGGGGATGGATAGGTATAAACTGGTAAGAAACAAAAAGTTGTTCCTGATGTGCAAATAGCTGTGGCATTGGCACTGCTCCGAATATGTTTTTGTGTAGGTTGGGTATAGCAAAGAGCAAGTGCTGGGAGTTAGCGATTTGGGCCCTACGAATGAAAGATTGAGATGGTTGCTGGGCATTGCCTAATAGCGGGTAGGCTATTTATGAGGAATTGAATGCCGCTTTTGACGCTGGTGTAACGACTAGCGCTGTGGTATTGCTCCGCAGACGCCTCACATGGATTTTGGCACGGCTATAGAGGACGGGGTTTGGGGCAGTTGGGCAATGTAGTGGTGGTGATATCTGAAAGTGACTTCACTTGCCAAGATGTTAACAATAGGCATGGCGCTATTGGAGGGGTTGCTTTGGGCAGTTGAAGTATTTAGATAACGAGAACTGTGGGATTGCTGGCTGTGCAGAAATGGCGTTGTTGGTGAATAGTATACAGTCTAGAAGAGGAACATGTGTAGTAAAACAGTCTAGTATTAGACACTATTTGTTAGTTTATACGTGTTCGACATACAATTAAAGGCATTTGCAATGGCGTAGGCGCCAAAGGCTATGGCATGTCAGTATTACATTATTGACGTTTGCATTGATAAAGGAAATTGTACACGCTAGTAGATAACTAATAGCATAATGCTATTTGTTGAATTACTTCATAAACATGTTGCTAGCTACTTAACGCTTTTTGGAGCAAAGCTGTTTTTGCAAGAGTAGTAATTCAATGGCGACTTTAGTGGCTCTTGTTGTGAGACATTTCAAATAATTCAGTCCTGTAATTAAACAAATGAAATTATGACAAAATGTTTTTTGTTTGAATGAATCGCAAAGTGTATGCCTTAGTATGACAACATGTAAAGAAGTGAAATAAGTAATGCGTTTTGAAATTTGTATGTGAACAGCTAAGTTTTTAGTACACACTAAAACAATATTATCAATATTGACACATTATTGTATGGGAATAAAACAGTGCAGTATTATACACTATTTGCGTATACGTGTTTGACATACAAGTAAAGGCATTTGCAATTATTAGAAATGGCAGTACATACTGAAGCACAGTTAAAAGGGAGACAAATAATATGTGAGTAGTTGTAATGTGGAGGTCATAGGAATAGATCGAAGCAGTAAAAAGCGGTTTCTTTAATGAAAGTATACTTGAAAGTTTTAGGCTACCAAGGCAGACTACACAATATATTTTGACAATTAGACGGTTAAATTGGTTTTGCAGAAGCATACTATGTAATTTAAATTAAAGAATAGGTGTGCTGTTTATAATCACAACAACACTAGCTGCGTTCACTGTGGGCGTTTAGTGACTGCGTTTGTGGTGTTTTTCAAACTTTAGTACTGAACTGGTTTTAGCCTGAAACTTAATTGTGTACTAATTAAAACTTGACATTGCACTATTAAGAGCTTAGAATTGTGTGGTAGTTTAGCAATTTACTGATACATGGTGGTTATAATAGGATGTGTTCAGTTTTTTTGGGAGGGGGGGGGATTTGTGTTAGCGGGGCATGAAAAGAGCAAGTGCTGGGAAATACTGATTTGGGCCTTGCGGATGTAGAATTGATATGGCTGAGATACCCGCCACCCCCTCTCAACACAATCCCCAAAAGGAGGGAAACCGGAAACAGTTCTTAAAGTTTTTGGAAGTGGGAGGGAGTGACCCTCCCGGCCGTATTTATTAAAACAAAAATTAAAAACATTAAACGTTTCATGTTATGTACAATTTCATTAACACATTGCGATGTTTGGCTAACCTTAACATATTCTCTAATACAGAGGTTCTCCTAGCCGAACTAGCATCCTACAAAACATTCTCTAGAAATACTGAAATTGTACATCCTAACGTTTAAGGGCCAACGGCAAGGTCATAACCGGTGTCAAGATCCCTAACCAGACTTACCCCTCCCACTTGGGAGGGGCGACAGCACAGAGGCTTACCTCAAGTGCAACTACTAACAATTTCCCTTGACTTGACGGGGGCACTTAAGACTCGACGCCATTTAAAGGTCGTTCGAAGACTCGTGTGAGGTATCTAGAAGGTATCGTGGACCTCCCCCCACCCCACACAACTTACCGCATCTGCCGTCGCAGATGACACTGGCCCCGGGAAATTCCCCAGGAGGGGGCTGTAACCCCTCCTACAAAGGAAGGGGCCTTGACCGCCTTTCCTTTACTTCCGGCGACCCACCCTTAGACGGGACCGCCTCCCCACTGAGGGGCCAATGGCCACCTCTCCCGAGCGCTCCCATCCGTGTTGGGTGACGCCCACTCATAGGGATCTTCTAATTAGTGCTCACCGATCATGACCTTACCGCCTACCAAAAAATAAATACGACAATTCTTACTCAAACCTATGTAAACATTGGTCGCTACGACCGAAAGAGCATGCTTAAAGATACAACACTATATCAAATCATTTTAATCGAAAAACCTACACGACATTCACCATTCTTTATTAGGCTCAACATCAAACTGATACCTTCACAGCCTGTAAACGAAACGGAAAACATATTTATAAATTCACTTTATTACAAAACACTGGCTGTCCTCAGGGGCTGGTGGGTGGGTCAAAATTGGCTCTTCGTTCTGTCCCGAGCTCACGTGTAGCGAGGAGGTGCAACTTCGGAGCACAAGAACGAGAGGACGTCTTCTGGTCTTGCGTCTCTTTTTATCCGTCTTCAGGGCGGGCGTAAACCCGCCCCTGCCTGCCCCTAGGGCGGGGCTGGCTACGTCGGTGTCTAGGCCAGCCCACTCTAGGGCGGGAAAAGACGCGCCCCGGCTACGCCGCTTCGGGCATACCAGCCGAGACGCGCCTCCCGCCCAAAAATGGCTTCCCGGGGGGATCGAGGCACTCCGCCATACGTTCGGGGGGACCGAGTGGTCGCCCCTTTCCATATGGCTGAGATACCCGCCACCCCCTCTCAACACAATCCCCAAAAGGAGGGAAACCGGAAACAGTTCTTAAAGTTTTTGGAAGTGGGAGGGAGTGACCCTCCCGGCCGTATTTATTAAAACAAAAATTAAAAACATTAAACGTTTCATGTTATGTACAATTTCATTAACACATTGCGATGTTTGGCTAACCTTAACATATTCTCTAATACAGAGGTTCTCCTAGCCGAACTAGCATCCTACAAAACATTCTCTAGAAATACTGAAATTGTACATCCTAACGTTTAAGGGCCAACGGCAAGGTCATAACCGGTGTCAAGATCCCTAACCAGACTTACCCCTCCCACTTGGGAGGGGCGACAGCACAGAGGCTTACCTCAAGTGCAACTACTAACAATTTCCCTTGACTTGACGGGGGCACTTAAGACTCGACGCCATTTAAAGGTCGTTCGAAGACTCGTGTGAGGTATCTAGAAGGTATCGTGGACCTCCCCCCACCCCACACAACTTACCGCATCTGCCGTCGCAGATGACACTGGCCCCGGGAAATTCCCCAGGAGGGGGCTGTAACCCCTCCTACAAAGGAAGGGGCCTTGACCGCCTTTCCTTTACTTCCGGCGACCCACCCTTAGACGGGACCGCCTCCCCACTGAGGGGCCAATGGCCACCTCTCCCGAGCGCTCCCATCCGTGTTGGGTGACGCCCACTCATAGGGATCTTCTAATTAGTGCTCACCGATCATGACCTTACCGCCACAGGTCCGGATAGTTGACCGGCTATCCGGACCCCCCACAAGACTCCTACCTAAAGGTCATGTTTTAACGTTTTTAACCAAGCTAAGAAGTCTCCTATGAGTAACTCATTCCCCACCCTTGACAAATGCACACCATCCCCCAAATACATACTGTCATCATTAATACAACTGTGCGAGATCGAATGCAATGTCTTGGAACGGAACAACCTACTCACTTTGTTATTCAATTTTCTAACAGAATGATTCAAAGCAGGGATCGAGATAGCCCCCCGCCACACTTTTCGTGGGATCATATGAGACCACGCAATTATGCACCCCGGAACTCTCCTCGCTAACCAACTTACCGTGGAAAGCATAGCCTCCAGGAGAAGTCGTCTACCGGTGGTGACCAAATCATTGCCCCCTAAATGCACTATGACTATGGACGGCGGTGACCTCATCCGCCCTAACAAACCCTCAAAGAATGCTTGAAACTGGTCAATACAGAGACCGCCTCTTCCGTAGAAGGACACTCTGTACCCGTATTCCCCAGGTACGTGAATCATGTCACCTGCTTTGAATACGTCTGCGGCCCGTCTCACGTATGAGTGGCCCACGACCCACACCTCCTTTCTCACAGCCGGTGATGTCTGACCGCTGGCCTGGTGTTGGGTCGACTGCATAGTCCGCCCTGCCGCGTAGGCTTGCGCAACTGAAAACAAACAAAAGACAAGAAGCGTGAGTATATGATTACAGCTTCACAACATGTGCAATCGCACATATCTCTTATAACAATTGGAGGACCAACGCCCCACTCGTTTTACTTGCTCTACATTAAGACCCCTGGCTGTAGCTTCAGTGGCAGCCCCTATTCGAAAGGAATGGGTCCCGAATTCGCCCGGGTCCAAGCCCGCTGCGGCAATGGCCATTGCAAGCACCCGCTGAAACTGAAACCTCGTCAGCGGGGTGGCGTCTGCATGCCTCAACAATGTCCCCCCCCATGATGCCACTCTTCGTGCTAGGTAATCTTCTAAACACTGTACCGGACACATGGAGGACCCGGGGGTCCTGCGAATGATCGTGCAGTCCCCCCTCCCATCTTGGTCGGTCTTGGACCTGAGAAAGGAGACAATCATCGCATCGCCCCTGATCTGAACGTGTTCCCGGCATAACCCCCCCACCACATCCTGTTTGTTTCTTGCAACCAGCTCACTTATCCTCATAGCCCCGTGAAATGCCAGCGTAAATGCAGTCCGGAACAAACACGTCTCGAAAGGAGACGAGCATGTGGTAGGGAGTGTGGCCAGCAACCGGGACAACCTATCCAGACCTATCGGTCGTCTCACATCTACTCTGCGACCCTCAAGGCGTTGCCACCCACGCAGCGCCTTTTGTACTGCAAAAGACGCTGTCGGGTCTTGAATATTATGGGCCCTGGCAACAAAGGAAATGGCGGCACGATGCCTTCGGGCCGTAGCCACCGATTTCCCAGCCCTACGTAAGGACATCAGAAAATGTACAACCCACTCTTCCTGACCCCAAAGTCCCCCTCTCTCAGTCCCCAAAAAGGCTAAATAGGCCTGAAACGCCCCTTCATATGCCTTCCTTGTCCTGGGTGCTAGACTCTCTCCCACGAGGTGACGAAGTTCGGGGCACCGAGAGACCAGAGAGCTTCGGGGAAGGGTGCCGGCTCTGGGTCCGCTGAAGGAAGGAAACCCGAGAAAGCCTGCATGTGAAAACGAGACAGTGCATCAGCCGCCTGATTCATCACCCCCGGGACATGTTTTGCTCTGAATATCACGTTCAGTTGCATACACAGTAGGACAATTTCTTTGAGCAGCCTCAAAATCAGTTTACAACGGGCTGCCTGACTATTGATGAATTCTACAACGGTCATATTGTCAGACCAGAACACGACAGAATGATCTCTGAACCCTTCAGGCCAGGTTCTCAGGGCCACCAGAATGGGAAACAGTTCAAGGAAAGCAATATTACTCGTCAGCCCCTTCTCATGCCACCATAGGGGCCACCTTTGTGCAGACCATTTTGTGCCGAAGATGGCGCCAAAACCTATGCTTCCCGCTGAATCTGTCCATAGCCCAAGCTCTTCGGAGGATACGGCTGGCTTGTTCCAGACGACTCGACCATTGAAGTCCGCCAAAAATGCTAACCAAATACGCATGTCCTGGCGGACCTCGGCCGATAACCTCGTGCGATGATGACCCTCCTTTAGGCCAACCATCGCTTGGGCGATTGAGCGGGAAAAGGGGCGGGCCATTGGGATCACTCTCAAGGCAAAGTTCAACTTCCCCACCAATTGTTGCAACTGATGCAGTGTAACCTTAGATGCAGTTAAACATACTTGGAGGGCTGTCCTGAATTTCAACACTTTGCTAGCTGGTAAACGGAAACACCCCTCCCTAGAGTCCAACTCGATCCCCAAAAACTCGAGGCAAGTCGTGGGACCCATAGTTTTACCTGGTGCCAATGGCACGCCAAAATGACCCATCAACACACAGAATTCAGCTAAGGCCTGGGCACATTCGGGATTTCCGGCGGGGCCAAGGAACAGAAAGTCGTCAAGGTAGTGCATTACATTTCGGAAACCCGTTTTCATAGTGAACACCCATTGCAGGAAAGTACCGAATTTCTCAAAATAAGCACATGATATAGAGCATCCCATTGGCATACACCTATCCATGTAAAATGACCCCTGAAACCCGAATCCCAGAAGACGCTGGTCGTCTGGGTGTACCGGGAGCAACCGGAACGCTGACTCGATATCTGATTTCGCCATCAACGTCCCGGGCCCCAGGCGATTCAAGATGGCTACTGCCTCATCAAACGATGCGTATCGCACCGAACAAAGCTCTGGATCAATTGCATCGTTCACCGAAAGACCATGTGGAGCAGACAGATTATGGATCAAACGAAACTCACCTGGGTCCTTCTTGGGGACCACCCCTAACGGAGAACAGACAAAATGCGGTACCGGGGGTACACTAAACGGGCCGGCGACCCGTCCCCGGCTAACTTCTTTCTGAATTTTCTCTTGCACTACAGATGTATGTTGTAAAACGGAAAGTTGATTTTTGCACGTCCCTACACCCTGAAAGTCCCCCACCGGGATGCGGAAACCATGAGTAAAACCGTTCCGCAGCACCCCAGCAGAAGTACGATCCGGGTATTCGCTGAGCCAGGGAATCATTGCCAAGGTATCAATCGGGGTTGGTAAAGGCGCCCCTCGGACTATCTTAGACCTGTTTGGCGCCTCCCTTACCCCCATTCTCACTCGTTCTGGCTCTGCACGATGACTCAGGATGGGACGACCCACAAGTACTACATTCATGTTTGAATTTACACGATCCCGGAGGCCTGGTACATTTCCCCTTGTTGAAATTAAAGCAGAAACCCTTTTTCCCTGTATTGCCTGCGGGTCTCGAATAATCGTCGGTGCTCGTACTTGGTCGAAAGGGCGTCCCCACATTTTGGCGGGAGTAATCAACAACATTGCTACCAACCAATGGCATTTTTAACATTCCTGATTCTTTCATTTTATCCCATGTCACAGAATCGTAACAATCCCAAGTCAAACTCTTGTTATGCTCCTTTTCTTTCCTGAACAGATTGTCATAACAGAACCAATGGTTACCTTGATACGCTGTCGAGTAACCCATAATTCGTGATTGATAAATGGGAAACTCAGGAAGCAACTCGGGCCTACGTTCCCCCAAAATCGATGTAAAAATACCCCACGCATTGCCCCAGTTGCCAATATTCTCATTTACCTTAAAGGCGGCCATTTTTGCGCGCCAAACACTTGGACGCATTAGGTCCTTCTGACTCTTGACATGCTCTACCTCATAATGATCGACAAGCAAGGAAAATATATTCACGTATTCCCCCGCCCAAATCTTTTCTTTTATTGCTAAGGGAACATGCTGCCCCAATCTTTCTCTACGAGAGGGTGCTGACTCGTCCCTTGCGATCGGCAATGGCCGCTTACCTGAACCGGATGCTGCGTCTACCACTTGTGGTTTTTCTATCACCGCCACCGGTGCGGTCACCTTGGCTGCTTCTTTTTCCTTACGCAGCTTTTTTATCAGCGCCTGTGCCTCGGCAGCCGTGGCGCCCTCAGAACTATCGCCCAACCAAGCTGCTAGCTGTGCTGCCAGCTCGGGGGGCATATCCTCGTTGGATGTCGGGGTGATGACAACGGGGATTGGATTCTCCTCCATCGGTAGCGGGGTCGGCACCTCGAGCGGGGCAGAGGGAGCCGGGACACTTCCCCCGGCTGGAACCCTTCTCGGCCTCTTAGGTCTCCCTCCAGCCGGTGGTTGGCCCGATCCCTCCTCCCCGTCTCGCTCCGCCAGCCGCTTCTTTATGTCGGACATATCCTTAAAAAGGGCCCGAACCATCTGCTCAGTCGTCATTCTCTTTGCGCCTTTCTTGGGCATCTCTCCGACGAAGTATCTAGAAGACAAAGAAAAAGATCAAAACGCTCAAAATTGGCTCTTCGTTCTGTCCCGAGCTCACGTGTAGCGAGGAGGTGCAACTTCGGAGCACAAGAACGAGAGGACGTCTTCTGGTCTTGCGTCTCTTTTTATCCGTCTTCAGGGCGGGCGTAAACCCGCCCCTGCCTGCCCCTAGGGCGGGGCTGGCTACGTCGGTGTCTAGGCCAGCCCACTCTAGGGCGGGAAAAGACGCGCCCCGGCTACGCCGCTTCGGGCATACCAGCCGAGACGCGCCTCCCGCCCAAAAATGGCTTCCCGGGGGGATCGAGGCACTCCGCCATACGTTCGGGGGGACCGAGTGGTCGCCCCTTTCCAGTTGGTTGCTGGGCATTGCCTATTAGCTATATTTAAAGAATTGGGAATGCCGCTTTTAACGCAGGTGTAACAACTACAGTGTGGCATTGCTCTGTAAACGCCTTGCACGAATCGTGGCTAAGCTTTGAAAGACAGGGTGGGCGATAAAAAGTGCTGTTAAGCGAAAATGCCTTCTCTTGCACAGGACGTTAACGATAACTATGGCGTTATGGAAGGGATTGCTTTTGGGCGGTTGAGGTTTGTAGATGGGGAGAACTGGCAAATTGCTGGCTGTGGGGAGATGAGGTTGTTGGTGAGTGGGATACAGATAAAAAGAGGAACATGACAGCGAGGAGTGGGGGAGGTAAGGAAAAGGTAGGAGGACTGTAGGAATATAGAACTGCTGTAAGTTAAAAGGCATGGGAAGGTGCTGGCCTACTGGTAGGTAGTTGTGGGAGTGTGTTATTGAATGCTGAGGGCTTGCAGCAAGGGTTTGCGCTTTCCTCCCCTTACTAGGGGCTACGGCATCTTAGTATTACATTATTGACATTTGCATCGACAGAGGGAATTGTACACGCTAAAACAATATTATCAATATTAACACATTATTCTATGGGAATAGCATAAGCTGCATTTAGTTAACCTAATATAGCACACGTTAAGAAGCAGAAAACAACTACGCTGTATTATGTTACGTAGAAGTACTATAAAAATAGTGTTAAGCAAATATCAAAAGAAGTTTTGCCAAAACTCACCGCTTGCAAAGAGTAGGAGACGATCAGATGTGTAGCTTCTATGATGTGTAGCACAGCTACAGACGTGTTTACCAATGGCCAATGTATTGAGCTTAATTAGAGCATTGGCGATCAGATAGCTATCTCTAAGGGCAATGAAATGGAAAAAACACATGGCAGAGGAAGTGCATGGCGATTGTGTGAAAACGGCTAGGTGTTACTAAACAGCGTCTGTTAATTGTCAATGCAAATAAGGAGGGCAAAGTTGAGTTTTGGGCTTTAAACAGTACGCGTTTTTATAAAAAGCAACACAAATGTAACAAAAAATACGCGATATATGTATTATATTTAAAAACATGCTTAATACAATGTGCTATACTAAAAGCATGCAAAGACAAAAATAAAAGGTATGTTTTAGCTTAAAAATGCGACATTATTAATGTAAACAAAAGTTAAAAAGCCTCTAAAAACTATGAAGGCTACTATTAAGGAATGCTGGAACATTACACACAAAATTAAACATATTGTAAAGTGCTTGCAAGCACTTTGTATTAAAAAAAGCACAGAAGTATAGTGGCAGATTACCTCAGTATTATGCCCCATTTGTGCAGCTGCACATCTCTTACACTAAAGGTGACCTATTATTATGTACTAAATTGCCAGCATATGTTCACTCGCGTGTTTGCAATCCTAGCTTGTAATTTTGTCATCAGAAGTTTAATACGCTAGTGTGGGCCTTTGCTGCTTAATATTGTGCCACTGTGGTTTTTTATTGACTGTGTCTGTAGTGTTTTTTCTGACCTTGGCACTGAACCGGCTTTAGTGTGAAACTCAGTTTTGGTACTAATTAAGAATTGATATTGCACTGCTTCAAACCTTGAAATTGTGTGGTAGTTTTGCCTTTTGCACTGTCAAGTGCTCGTTATGATGTAGATTGTTCTACTGTGTCTTGTGTTTTTGGCCTAGCTTTGTACACAGTCCTTGTGCTACTTTATGAGCTAGTATGGTATTGTTTGGTGCTGGCTGTATGTTTGTTCTAAATTTGTGATTTTGCTGCTTTTAAGCATTGCATTGTCTTGTTTGTTTTTCGGTCTGTACGTGTGATTTGCCTCTATGGAAGGTTTATTTTTGGCCCTGTGGTTCTAGTGGTGTGGCCCAAGTTCTCTCTTTTATATGCCCTTAAACTGGCAATAACGTGAGGTTTTATACTGCTGCAGGATTATTCTGTGCTGGACCACACCTTGTTAGTCTGTTTGTGCTTTAAAAATAAAGACGCCCTGAGCATAATGTTAGCTGTTTTTTTTGGTTTAGGTAAGAGGTTCTGCAAGCACGCTTCACTTGTAAAGTGTAATTGTGCCCTACGTGTATTGTAATGGATGCCAACTTTGTGAGGGTGCTAGGTGGGCACATGGTGTCAAGGTGATTAGTGTGCTGTTTGCACAGATTTGGCATGGAACAATTTGCACAAATATGCTGACTGAGGCCCTTTCTCAAAAATGCTGGTTGTGCTGTTTATGCAATGAGCGAGTAGTTTATGTAAAAGTGGTAGATGTGATTGTGCTGCTTTTGTGCAACATGTATGAGGCGATCTTTGTGCAGGGTGCTGATAAAGCATTTTAGTTTGCATTTTAAGGCTTAGTGTTTTTGCTTTTGGCGTATTGTCTGAGGGGAATTAGGGGCAGTATGGTGTTGGCCGCGATGATGGTGGCCACTGAAGGTAGTAAGAATAGAGCGCGTTCAGGTTTATTAGGAGGGGGGAGGGATTTTTAGTAACCAGGCATGGCAAAGAGCAAGTGCGGGGAAGAGTGGTTTGGGACGTAAGAAAAGGGGATCGAGATGGTTACTGGGCATTGCCTATTGGCGGGTAGGCTGTCTATGAGGAATTGGGGATGCTGCTTTTGACGGAGGTGCAACAACCAGCGGTGTGGCATTGCTCCGCGGACACCTTGCATGAATTGTAGGAGGGCTCTGGAATACGGGGTTTGGAGGCAGGTGGGCGATGGAGGAGTGGTATTAGCTTACACTGCCTTTGCTTGCGCAGGATGTTGGTGATAGCATGGCATTATTGGGGGGGTTGCTTATGGGCGTTTAAGGTTTGTAGATAGAGTACCGGATTGTTGCAGTCCGTGCAAAGATGAGGTTGTTAGTAAGTGAGATACACTTTAGGAGAGGAACATGGAGTAGACGGGGGGCTGTGTAAGAGTCTTATAGCTGCTGCATGTTGGAAAGGATGGAGGGGCGCTTTTGTAGGAGTTGGTGGATTTGGGAGTATGCTATTGGAGGGTGGGTGCTTGCACCGGAGGTTTTGGCACTTTGTAGGTTTTTGGCTCTGGCCCCAGGGCTCGAGTCGGGGGTACACGCGGGTGGACGGCGTCCCTCCACTCTTTTCACAGCGTGGACGCCTTCACCCCTTCCAAGAAGCTGGGACCCAGAGAAACAAACTGAACGTGTCCCTGTGTATTTTTTAGACACCGGGACACATTGAGGACGTGACGTCATGCGGTCATTTGCATATTGTGAGTCCCCCCACTTCTTTTTATAGGACTTATGCCCTGTCTAGCCCTATGGTCCTAGTACTGTAGAACGAGTTCTGCCCTTTGGTATGTGCTTTGACTGGCACTAGTTAGAGGTTTAGAGTGAGAGTGTCTTTGCTTCCGCAGAACGTTAATGATAGCATGGCACTATTAGGGGGGGTGGGGTTGCTTGTGAGCGTTTGAAGTTTGTACCTAGAGAGTACCGGTGTGTTGCTGGCACTGCAGAGAGAAGGTTGTTGGGAAGAAGGATTCAGCTTAGGAGAGAAAGATGGCGGGTAGGGGAGGAGTTTTACGGAAGACTTCTAAAGCTAATGCAAGCAAAAAGGAATGGCAAGGCGATTTTGTAGGGTTGGCGAATTTAGAAATGCTCTATTACTTACCGATAATCTTCATTACTCCGGGTCCCGTTGTCCTCGTCCCATTCATTACAAAGTGGAGATGACCATCTCCCGACAGAAAAAAACAAGAGGAATGCTGGGACCCTACTACAGCCCCTTCCACCGGGAGTACATAAGCAGTACTTACCCAGCAACCCTCCTGTACAACCAAGCCCAGACAGGAAGGCCGGCCGCTCGGGAGGGGCGTATGAATGGGACGAGGACAACGGGACCCGGAGTAATGAAGATTACCAGTAAGTAATAGAGCATTACCCCCAGGTCCCTTATGTCCTCATCCCATTCATTACAAAGTGGAGAATACCAAAGCAGAAAAACGGCCTTCCGCACCCTCAAGCATACCCCGGAAACCACAACCAAAGCAGCAACCCAAGGGAGCACCGAGGAGGAGGGAAAGGGGGACCGCAGGAAACAATCGTCCCGTAACCCAGAACAGGACGGAGGGACTAACAAGGACCGGAGACCAACAGAAGGCCAGGACCCCAACAAGGAGGCCGCCAACCAGAGAAACCGGAGACAGGGCAAGCGGAACCAAAGGAAACGGTGAAGCAACCCACCAGACAAGGCCGCCAAGCCCAGAACCACCGGGAAGGCACACAGGACCCGGCAGCCACACAGACACAGAGCAAACCGAGACAGCCGCGAAGAAGGCCAAAGAAAGAAACGGTCAACAGAGCGCAGGCACAAGCACCCAGACCAACCAAGGAAGGAGGAAAGCACAGGCCATAAACCGGCCCACCCCACCATCCAAAACTCCGCCAAGGTGGCCCAGGAAGCAGCAAGAGCCCAGGAGCCGGACAGGAGCGAGACCTCAACCAAACAGAAGAGACAGGTAAGGGGAAAGAGACCTGAAAACCCCCAGGAGGCCAAAAACCCAAAAGGGAAGGAGGCCACCAACCAACCCAGGAAGGCCACCAAACCCAGAGGAGGCCAACGCAAAGACCACAGGCCAGAGACACCCCCAGAAAGAACCAGCTGGAATCCGACCAACAAAAGAGAGGCCAACAACACCGGAAACCAACAACGAACAAGTCCAACAAGGGCGGGGACAAAGCCACCGGCCACAATCCTCAGAAACCCCCCAACCCATAAAGGGAGGGAAAACAAGGCAGGACGGGAGGCCAGAGCAACTGGGAACACCCAGCAGCCCCAAACCAGGCACAGAGGGCAGACAAAAACAGGGGCCAACACTGCAGCGGACCGAACAGGCACCCTACATCCAGGACAATCAAGCAGCAAGGGCAGGAGCAGCAGAAAAAAAGAAACAGCCCCAGGGCGCCAAAAGCCCACAAGGCCCGACCCCAGCAACGCTGGAGAGGAGCCAAGGAAACAGCACAAACCAGGGCAACAGACGCCAAAGGAACCAGGAATCCAGGACCAGAGCCAAGCAACCCGACCACGTAGTAGGACCCGCAGGCCCAAACAAACCCTGGAAGGAGCCCACGCAGCACCCAGGCCAAAGCAAAGGGCAGGGAGGAACAGGGATTCCCCAGCACACCGCCGGACCACACAGAAGGCCGGAAAAGAAACAGAGGAAACCGGCAAAGCCAAAGCCGAGCAGAGAAGGCAGAGGGTCAAGCAGCAGGAAAACCCTAGACAACCCGCAGCCAGGAGGGAGGACCCCACAGAGGCAAGAGCACCACAGAACCGCACCCCAACCAGAGAGGGGAGGGGGCACCCAAACAGACCGACACCGGGATCAAAGCCTGGGGAAGCAAGGGAGGAAGAAGCGAACCAGGACACCTGAACCAGGAAAAGCCCTGCAAAACATTCCCTAGAGCAGGCTGAAAGAGACATTACAGCAAGAAAGCTCAGGAGGCACAGCCCGAGATCATCCTGAAACCAGCACGAAGCCGGCAGACCCAGAGCCACAGGACCCCACACAGGCCCCAGCCCAGGGGACCCAATCCCGGGAAGAGAACCGCCAGCCGGAGAAGGCCCAGAAGGACCCACCAGGACACCACAACAGGCGAGCACCACGCCAGGACACGATAAGAGAGTCCAGGCAAGGAAGCAGAGCCCAAAACAGAGACCAACAGGCAGCAGAGGAAAAGCCCCAGCAGACACCAAGCCAGGCACCCACCACGGTAACCAGACGAGAACAGAACCCCCCAGGGAGCAAACACACCAGCGCGCAGACGGACCAAGAAGTCACCAGCACCCGGCAGTCCCAGGCAGCCATGCAGGCAACCACCCAGCCCGACCAAGCACAACCACTGAGAGCAGACGAAAGCAGGCGCAGACAGGGGAGCACGGCTACAGGTCAACAGGGAAAAAGAATAGAAGAGGGGAAATCAGAGCCACGCCAAGGACACGGCAGTAGCGAAAGACAGCCAGGCTCAAACAGCAGTGGCACGGACCCTTTGATTTGTGACGTAAAGACAGTTGTCTTATTATGCCATATAAGCTTGAGTCCTGCCGGATTAATCAGGAACATCTGGGAGCCCTTATCCAGAAAAGGTCTTATTAGCTCTCATAGCCCCCATCTCCGTTCTACAGTGATATGGCAGAAGTCTGGGTGTACAAATAATTCACATCCCTCCGCAGTCTGCTTGGAGTCCAGCCGTGTCTTTTCAAAGATCGCTTGCCTTACCAAAAAGTTGCCGAAATACACCAAAATCACCCTGGGTTTCCCTGCCTCATTCCCCCTCTACCTCAAAACCATTGTTACTCTGTGTGCTGTTTGAATCTCCTGCAATCAGTTCCATCCCTGAAGCTCCGGAAAAGCCTTCTGAAATAAATAAATCAGAAATGCTCTCACCTCCGACCCCTCCACTCCCTCTACAACTCCAAAAACTTGCAGGTTGTTTCTTCTTTGGCGATTTTCATGCTCCTCCAACCTCCATTGTAAGTTGATTAGATATGCTTCATGAGTTTGGGTGAGCCCCTTAGAGGCGGCAACATCAGTTTCTAGGGCTGTAATTCTATGCTACTAATTAGCCATCCTTTCTGCAATTGTGGCACAAGCTTTAGCGACTTTCCACACTGCTCCTTGCAGCTTGCACACTACTACCCGGGTTTTCCGTTTATCAATTTGTGCCGCATCTCTATGTGCCATTACGGTCTAATAGATAAGGAGCTCAAGTATTGGAGGATTTGTGAGCAAAGATTCCCTGGAAGTATTATTTGGTAAATGCGCTGCTACGCTAGAATAGTCCCAGTTCAGGTCTACTCCTACCCAAGTCTGCTTCTTACTTCTCCTGTGAAGCTTCCTAGACATCAGCAATTCATTTGTTTCACGGAACCCACAGGATCCACTCATAATGCTGGCATTTGTGTTATCAAAGTCCTCCTCATTCCATTCTGTGGTGTTGAATAAAGAAAAGAAACATTCTGCAGTGTCAATGTCCAGACCTCCAATCTTAGAACCCACCTTGTCACTTATGCATTGCCTTGGAGTTTTGCAAAAGCTATTCATGGGTCTGGGAGGCTTACGATGAATATCCTCCAAAATGAGCTCAAGAACAGGCATAATGTTGGGCAACAATTGCTCCCCATTCCCCTCTTACTTCTCTAATATGTCTCCCTGACCCCCAGTCCTTGCAAGATTCCTACCTATACTCTGCATTCCCTCTAGAATGCATAATGCGCCAGTACTCTCAGAAAGCAATGAGGTATTAGATTGATTTACCTCAGCGCCACCAGCCGCCTGATCCATAAGCTGAGCTGTTGCCATCTGACCCTGCAGGTTCATACTGCACCACCTTCTTTGCTTATGGGATCACTCGAGTATCACCCAACCACATTAAGATCAAAAATGAATGCTCCAGACACCCAAGGGGCAGACAGCACGGGTGAAGCAGGGAGCAGTTCAGGCTTCTCCTTCTCACTTGCATCCGTTTTTCCTGTAGCACGGCGAGAGCTCTGTCTGGCCGTGGAACCTGTGGCACTCTCATTCCAGCACTTCTAGATTAAGTACGAATGTCAGCTGCAGCAGCCCCTGTGAGCATTTTTAGGAAACAGCACAGGCTCCGGAGCTAGTAGATAGAGGAAGCTCCATGCAACCGCTTCAAATGGTCGGCAGCTTACTTCAACAATATTCATTAGTAGGCAGATTCTCCAGCTTCTTCTGTGTGCAAGTATCATAACATTTTTTTTAATGCATTTCATAAAAAATAAAACGTTTTATTGAAATGTGATTAGACAGGTGGTATGCTGACCCAAGCAAGCCACTATCCCTGTGATAGACAGTACGTGTTCTTTGCAAAAGGCATGTTAACCCTCTGCACTACTTTATGGCGAGTCAAAACTGATCCCAGGCCTCTGAGATCTCTCTTTAGTACGAACGGTAATCAGAAGTTCTCTTGACATAAAAACTGGATGCACAAGGAACTCAGCTGAAAGTGTTTCTAAATCGTAAGTTATTGATCCCGCTCCCCCCTCCCCCCCGAGGCATGGCTGCCAAGTTTTCCAGGTCAATGCGTGATATGCTGCTCCAGAAAAGTTTTTTTTCCTTTGAATTCTGGGACTTGTAGTCATCTTTTAGAATGGAATAAACAAGAATACAAGTTCCACAATCCAAAGAAAAATAAAACTGGACTGGTGCTGAATCTCATCATGCATGAACCTGGGGAATTTGGCATGGTTGCACTGCAATGACTCCCTTTTCCCCAAAGATTCTCTTCCTCAAACGGTGCAACATATCAATCAATCAATCAGGAGTTTGTTAAAGCGTGACTACTCACCTGTGAGGGTCTCAAGGCGCTAGGGGTGGGGGGAGGGGGGTGCAGGTTCCATTCCATCAAGGAGGGGGTCTGTCGAAGAGCCAGGTTTTGAGGTTTCTTGCGAAGATGGGGAGCGATGTTGTCTGTCTGAGGTGGAGCGGAAGGGCGTTCCATGCTTTGGCCACGAGGAAGGAGAAGGAACGGCCTCCCGATCTGGTCTTTCTGGTGCGAGGGACCACGGCGTAGGAAAGCTGGGCTGATCGTAGGGTCCTTTGGGGTGCGTGGAATTTGAGTCGGCTGTTCAGGTATGCTGGTCCGGTGCCGTGGAGGGCCATGTGTGCTTGGGTGAGCATCTTAAAGGTGATTCTCGCCTCGACAGGGAGCCAGTGGAGTGTGCGCAGGTGCTGGGAGATGTGGCAGTGTTTTGGCAGGTTGAGGACCAGTCTTGCTGCGGCTTTCTGGATGTTCTGTAGCTTGCGGATGAGGTTTTTGTTTATTCCGGCGTAGAGTGCGTTGCCGTAGTCGAGTCTGCTGGTGACCAGGGCGTGAGTGACTGTCTTTCGGTGTTCGAGGGGGATCCATTTGAAGGTCTTACGAAGGAGGCGGAGGGTGTGGAAGCAGGAAGATGAGACACAGTTGATCTGGCGGTCCATTTTGAGCTCGGAGTCCAGGATGATTCCCAGGTTGCGTGCGTGGTCTGTGGGGGTTGGCGGGTTTCCGAGGGCGGTGGGCCACCAGGTGTCGGTCCAGGTGTCGGGGTTTGGGCCCATGATGAGTACTTCTGTTTTGTTGGTGTTTAGTTGTAGGCAGCTGTTTTTCATCCATTTGGCGACGGCTTCCATGCCTTCTCGAAAGTTGCGTCTGGCGGTGTTGGGCTCGTTGGATAGGGAGAGGATGAGCTGGGTGTCGTCTGCGTATGACACAATGTTGAGTCCGTAGGTTCTGACGATGGGGGCAAGTGGAGCCATGTAGACGTTGAAGAGCGTCGGGCTGAGGGAGGAGCCCTGGGGGACTCCGCAGGTGGTAGGTGTGGGGTCCGAGAGGAAAGGGGGGAGTCTGACCCGCTGCGTCCTGCCGGAGAGGAAGGAGCAGATCCAGTCGAGGGCCTTGTCCTGGATTCCTGCATCGTAGAGTCTGCGTATTAGGGTGCGGTGGGAGACTGTGTCGAACGCCGCTGATAGGTCGAGGAGGATGAGGGCTACTGTTTCTCCTTTGTCCAGTAAGGTGCGGATGTCGTCTGTTGCAGCGAGGAGGGCGGTTTCCGTACTGTGGTTTTTTCTGAAGCCGGATTGGGAGGAGTCGAGGATGTTGTGTTCTTCAATGAATGTGGCGAGTTGGCTGTTGATTGCTTTCTCGATGACTTTCGCTGAGAACGGGAGCAGGGCGATGGGTCTGTAGTTTTTGAGGTCGGTGGGGTCCGCTGAGGGTTTCTTCAGGAGGGGGTTGACCTCGGCGTGTTTCCAGTCGTCGGGGAACAAGGCGGTCGCCAGGGAGCGGTTGATGGTGTGGCAGAGCATGGGTGCGATGGTGTTGGCGGCTCTGTTGAAGATGTGGTGGGGGCAGGGGTCCGTGGGGGCCCCTGAGTGGATTGACTTCATTGTCTTCAGTGTGTCTTCGGTGGTGAGGGCTGTCCAGTCATCAATCGCTGGTTTCCAGGTGTCGGGGGTGGTTGGTGAGGGTTCAGTGTGTTGGTTGCCTTTGTCGAAGTTGTCGTAGATGCTCTTGATTTTGTGATGGAAAAAGATGCTGAGTTTGTCGCAGAGGTCTTGTGAGGGAGGGATGTCGGTAGACTCGCTGGTGGGTTGGGCGAACTCCTTGATGATGCTGAAGAATTCCTTGCTGTTGTGTGCGTGGGTGGAGATTCTGTCTTCAATCGCTTTTTTCCTCGTTTCTCTGATGAGTTGATGGTGGGCGTTGGTGGCAGCTCTGAAGTTGTTGTGGGCTTCTGTGGATTTGGTGTTTCTCCAGGTCTTTTCGAGACAGCGGCATGTGCGCCTGGACTCTAGAAGTTCGGTGATAAACCATCTGGCTTTCTTGGCACGGGTATTGTTGTTTTTCTTGAGGGGGCTATGGTGTTGGTGCTGTCCGAGATCCATCTATGCAGGGTTCGGGCTGCGGTGTTGGGGTCGTCGTTTTCCGCGATGGTTGGGGTGGAGTTGTTGAGTGAGGAGGTGAGCTGGTCATCGGTGATTTTGGTCCAGTTTCTTTGTGGAAGCAGGTGCTGGTGTCTGTGGATGGTGGGTGTTCTGAAGGTGAAGTGGACGCAACGATGGTCGGTCCATGGGAGTTCAGTGGTGTGGCTGAAGGTGATGGAGTTTCCTGCAGTGAAGAGGGGGTCGAGGGTGTGTCCTTCTGAGTGCGTGGGCTCGGTCACGATCTGGCGGAGTCCAATGTTGTGAAGGTTGTCCAGGAGGCATGTGGTGTTGGGGTCCAGTTGATTGTCGAGGTGGAAGTTAAGGTCTCCCAGCAGGGTGTAGTTGGTGGATGCGATGGCCTGCGGGGAGATAATGTCCGTGATGGAGTTGGCGAAGGGTCCGCGGGGTCCAGGGGGTCGGTAGATGAGTGTTCCTCGGAGGGCGGCGGTGGGGCTGGCCAGTATCTTGAAGTGAAGGTGTTCCATCAGTTTTGTGGACTCGTCAGGGAGTGTGCTCAGGCGGAGGCTGGATTTGTGGACGATGGCAATTCCTCCTCCTGGGTGGGTGGGGCGGTCCTTCCTGGAGATCTTGTATCCTTGGGGGATGGCGATGGCGATGTCCGGTCCCGAGGTGGTGTTGGTCCAGGTTTCGGTGAAGAATGCTACATCTGGGGTGGTGCTGTCGAGGAGGTCCCAGATTTCTGTGGCGTGTTTGTGGAGGGATCGGACGTTAAGGAGGATGCATTGCAGGGTCTTCGGTTTGGTTGTGTTCTTGTGGACGGGTTGTGCTGGATCCGTGTTCTTGGCGGTGCTGCAGGTGTGCCGGCAGCGGTGACAGCTGAAGGGTCCATATGTGTTGGCTGGTGATGCTAGCTTGCAGTTGTTGTTGCAGCCTGGGTTGAGTGCGTGGAGTGCTGCTGGGTCGTAGCATTGGCAGGGCAGAGGTCCAGGGTTCCTGGTGCTGGTCGCGGATGGGTCGCAGACGGGCGCAGACGTGCTTGCCTTTGACGCGCCTTCGGTGCACCAGCGGCGTGCCCGCAGCCCGCGGCCGCGCAGTGGCCGCCATTAAGTAGGGGTCGGGGAGGGCTGGACAGCTGGGAGGCGGGAGGGGAGCTGGATTGGGCCGGTCGCGCTGGGGGGGGCGGGGGGGGAGGGGCCGCGGGGGCAGCAGCCGCGGGGAAAGGTAAAGGGAGGAAAGAAGGGATAAAGAAAAAAGGGAAAATAAGCAGAAATAAGGCACAAAAGAGCAGAGATGCAGAAAAGAGCAGAAAGGTGAAAGATAGATAGGGTAGAAAAACGAGTGCAAACGAGTGAAGGAGCAGAGGGAGAGAAAGGGAAAATGGGCAGAAATAAGGCACAAAAGAGCAGAGGTGCAGAAAGGTGAAAGATAGAAAGGGGAGAAAAACAAGTGAAAACTTGTGAGGGAGCAGAGGGAGAGAAAGGGAAAATGGGCAGAAATAAGGCGCAAAAGAGCAGAGGTGCAGAAAGGTGAAAGATAGAAAGGGGAGAAAAACGAGTGAAGAAGCAGAAAGAAAGAAAGGAGACAGAGGTCCACTGGACCACCAGGGATGAGGCGCAGGGAAACCTGCGGGTGGAGGAGGGCCTCGATCACCAACACTCAAGAGTGCAGGGGCAGGGGCACCTCACTTAATGGTGGAGCTGCGAGGGTGGGAGAGCAATTTCACTGACAATGAGTCAGTGGTCTTGCTCGCCTGTCCCCGCAGTGGCCTCCATTAAGTAGGGGTCGGGGAGGGCTGGACAGCTGGGAGGCGAGCTGGATTGGGCCGATCGCACTGGGGGGGGGGGGGGGGAGGGGCCGCGGGGGCAGCAGCGGTGGGGAAAGGTAAAGGGAGGAAAGAAGGGATAAAGAAAAATGGGAAAATAAGCAGAAATAAGGCACAAAAGAGCAGAAAGGTGAAAGATAGAAAGGGTAGAAAAACGAGTGAAAACGAGTGAAGGAGCAGAGGGAGAGAAAGGGAAAATGGGCAGAAATAAGGCACAAAAGAGCAGAGGTGCAGAAAGGTGAAAGATAGAAAGGGGAGAAAAATGAGTGAAAACGAGTGAGGGAGCAGAGGGAGAGAAAGGGAAAATGGGCAGAAATAAGGCGCAAAAGAGCAGAGGTGCAGAAAGGTGAAAGATAGAAAGGGGAGAAAACGAGTGAAGAAGCAGAAAGAAAGAAAGGAGACAGAGGTCCACTGGACCACCAGGGATGAGGCGCAGGGAAACCTGCGGGTGGAGGAGGGCCTCGATCACCAACACTCAAGAGTGCAGGGGCAGGGGCACCTCACTTAATGGTGGAGCTGCGAGGGTGGGAGAGCAATTTCACTGACAATGAGTCAGTGGTCTTGCTCGCCTGTCCCCGCAGTGGCCGCCATTAAGTAGGGGTCGGGGAGGGCTGGACAGCTGGGAGGCGGGAGGGGAGCTGGATTGGGCCGGTCGCGCCGGGGGGGGAGGGGCCGCGGGGGCAGCAGCGGCGGGGAAAGGTAAAGGGAGGAAAGAAGGGATAAAGAAACAAGCATTTACAATGCAATGGTCTCGGCATTATTAAAAGTAGAGCTATTGGCATTGCCTATGACATTTTTTTTTATATATAAATAAATGGTATTGTCATTTACAATGGCAATAGCTGTGCAGGCCTCAGTTCTCTGGCAGCAGGGGGGGGGGGGTGAGATGCACTGATAGAGCTATGTATGTGTCATTTCTCGGGCAGAAGGAAAGTTGACATGCACCGAGGGGTGTGCAGGCCTCAGTCTTAGTTTTGTGGCAGCAGGGGGTGAGATACACCGACATGATTGAGGTTCCGTGACAATTGTAAGTGGTGTTTTCGACTCGCACGAATATGGTCGAGTCTGGTATCTATGAACCGCAAATGACGAGTTTAGTAAGTGTGCGCAGTTTCGCTGTGCTAACTTAAACCGTTCGTTTGTTATGTGGGTTTTTCATCTGTACCCACGGGTTCCATCTTAGATACGGCATCCATTTTGTCTCTTGCCCTCAAGTAGCCAGCGAACGGACGTTGTCCGCTTCGCGACCCTGGGACTCCCAAGATATCTGCGGAAGACACATGTTCTTTGTGAGTGTCTTTATGACGAGGGGGTTGCTACTGTAAGGCAGATGGCGCCGCTTGAGGCTCATCTTGCCGCACGGACTTATTGTCTCAGCCGTGCATCTCATTAGGCACGTCCCTTTGATGCCTGTATCTCGTGTTTCCCGTTACCTCCCCTTTTACACCCTTTCCGATCTCCCCACTGTCTCCGTCTTCCTCTACACCTGTCCTTGTTCCTATTTCGATCTGTTTTACTGCTGATTGGAATTTGCTAGTGGTGGGAAGATGGTTTTTACAGTTGGGAACCGCCAAATGTTTCCGCACTTATGTTCCGGACCTCATGTGTTTCAAAGTGACCAAAGTGACCCCTCTGGGGGATAATGGTGGGAACCGGGTTGTAAACTTTTGTGTTCAATGTTATCCTATGGGTAAAAACTGTATAAAAGGAGCGATCCACAGAACCAATTTGAAGCAGTCTCCCAAGTTGCACGCTGTGTACTTGTCGTGATCTCTGTGTTCCCTGCAGCAAATAAACCTTGAATCTTTGACGTCGAAGGAAGTGTCCCGTGTCTCTGTGATTCGTACGCCGGAGCAGGTTACCCACGAAGGTTTCAGGTGTTGTGCCCTGGCACCGCTGGGTCTTAAAGAACCCAGTCCTTCAGTTGGCGCCCAACGTAGGGCTGCATCAGTGGTACCGGTCCAAGCCCGACGATCGTGAGGAACTTCGTGTGAAATCTCCGAGGGAAGGTGCACTCCGCTTCATCGATCCTGTTGTCGAAATAAGTGGCCCGAAGACTTTTCCCGCGAAGATTCCCGCCTCCGGACGGCTGCGACGGACTGCTGCCCTGACTGTAGACCTGTTTTGGCGCCTGGCGTAGACCTTGGTATAGCGAGACGATTGACGGGCCTTCCTGGTGACGCCATCGATCTTTGAGTTAGTATTTGTGGGTCGCTCCCATAGTTCTTCGTTGTTGACACTTTAGCGAGTGTTTTTGTTGTTAGCGCTGTGTGAGTGTTTTTGTCGGTGACACTTTGCTAGCGTACTTTGTTGTGTTGTTTGACGACTGCAGCCGCCAAAAACCGAGGGTTTTGTTCTTTGCTGGGACTTGGTAAATCCCGTAACCCTTGAAGTTTGTGAAACTCGGCTAGTGTGCAAGATGCCTGGTCGTAGTACTTTGTTTAGTTGTTTCAGACCTTGTGGTGTGGATTCCCGACTGGAGGACTCGTGTCCGATACCTCCGGTTGGAACTCCCACGTATGAGCTCTATAGTAAGCATGGGTTAGGCCCAGTTACCTTTAACGATTACTGGATTAAATATACGAAAAAGGACGGCGACCTTCGTTGGCCACCTCATGGTAGCTTCGAAGCCCCGATTTTAGATAATCTAGAGATTAAATTGTTCGAAAGAAAGTCAAGGCCGGCCATGTTTGATGCCTTTCGGTTGTGGCGCAAAGAAGCCCGACAGAAAGAAATCAGACAGACTAAACGTAATCAGCGAGATAATGTTGCTACCATAGTGAAGAAAGCAGAGCAATTTCAGCGAGATAAGGAGGTTAAGGATAAGGAAGTGTTTGACCGATTACAGCATATGACTGTAGATAAATGTTACCCCGCTTTACCAACGGAGTCGGAAAAGAAGGAAGAGCCAGTTGAGGATCCCTTAATGTCTTATCTTATGAAGTCGCCACCTCCGTACGTACAGGGTACCGCAGCTCCTGTGGTCCCTGCCGTACCTATTCTTCCGCCTATTCCTCCTCCGCCTGTTCCTCAACCTGCACCCGTTCTTCCGACTGTTCCTGTTCCTTTGTCTGTTTCTATTCCTACTGCTCCTCCGCTTCCACATACTCCTGTTCCCGCTACTGCTTCTGCTACTGCTCCTGTTTTGTTAACCCCTGCTGTTGCTACTGTTTCTACTCCTTCTCTTGTTAGTCCTGTATCGTATGCTTCTCCCTCTACTCGTAGTCGCAATTCTCCTCTTGCGGCTAGCTTCTTTCATTCGCTCGGACCTGTTCATGGGTCCGCTGGTTCCGATGGTCCTCAGAGACGTAGTCAGCTTCCTGGAAACAGAGAACGCGTTGCGCTATATAATATGGCGATGGGTTGGATGGTAAATCCTCAGAGAAGTCCACCCCGTGTTGTCCTCGAAACATTTTGTCAATTCAATATACCAACCCAGAGATATGTGTTTAACGAAATGTGTAAGTTCCTTTATGATCAAATAGCGGCTGATGCACCTGACGAGGTGCTCACCGCTCTGTCTGATCTCCAGCTTCAGTTCGCAAATGGGCTGATAGTGGATACCAACGTTCGACGTGCTGTTGAACGATTGCTATCTCTTCGTCCCGCTCCCATCCCACATGCATTGTTTGTTGAGGATATTGAAAAACAACCAGACGAGTCTGGCCAATATCCTATGCGTGAAGTTCCGCCGGTTTGGATACCAGCAAATCCAAATGCTCAACCTCCGACATTGGCGCACTTCCAGAGAATATGGATACATCTCCCATGGAAACGCTCGGAAGTGTTACAGGTGAAGCAATCTTTGCCTGACCCACGCAAGAATCCTACAGGGTATTACAAAGAATTATCACAGCTTGTAGATGCTACGGTAATGAATCTTGCCGATATCGATATGTTGTTTGGCAATGTCGTACCGCAACCGGTATGGGCAAAGATTCGACAGGAAAATCACCCGGCTGAATTAGGTGGTGCTTGGGCTGCCATTGTAGCGGCAGACGCCGGACAAGTAGCTGCTACTAAACCCGACCAGTTGATTCTTGACCTTCCTCAAAGAATTATTACGCTAATGAAAACTCTTATGCCAGCTATGAAGGTGAACTGGGACAAGTTGTCAGCCTGTAAGCAGAAGAAAGATGCGAGTGTTTCCGACTTCTTTACGAGGTTCGAGGAAGCATTCATCGACCATAGTGGACAGGATATGGGTACTGAGGGTGGTCAAAGGTTGTTTGTGGATAAATTTGTTTCGAATTTATTGCCCGACTTGAGCAATAAATTGAGAAATTCGGAAAGTGCATGGGCCGTTTCTACTTCGGCTCAGATATTGGCTACGGCACAATACTATGAGAATAGAGAGAAAGAAGAGAACGACCGTGCTGATAAAAAGACGAAAGAGCTCAAAACTAAAGTGTTGTTGCAACAAGCGTATCCTCTGCGGTCAAATCAGAATACTTCGCAACAGAATAGGTCACAGCCACAATCGAACAGATCCCAAACCCGTAACGACTCCTCCTCCCAAAGATCCTCGTTAGGGTACAATCAATGTGCTTATTGTAGACAGGAGGGACACATTAAATTCAATTGCCCTGTTTTAAATGAACGTAACAATGGTAACTCATCTAGAGGAGGTCGTGGTGGTTCACAGCAAACATCACGTGGTAGAGGTCGTGGTGCTCAGAATGATCGCTCAGATAACCCATCCAATTCTAATAATTGTTTCGATCAACGTGGATCATCACAAGGACGATCTGCGCAGTACAATGTAGACGATTATTACGTCGATCAGGGAACTGACGACAGTAATTACTAGGACAGCCATAGACAAGGAGAGGGAGTGGTATCAGTTCCGGTTGATCAGAGAGGGCCTTACGTCGCAGTTGCTACATCGGGCGTCGTTGAGCCTTTTCTGTTGGACACTGGTGCAGCGAAAAGTTCTATCATGTATTCGAAACTCCCTGGCGCACCTTTGTCTGGCTTAACAAATGTTTCCGTTGGATTCTCTGGCGCCCCCGTTAGCAATCCAGTTTCGCGCCCTTTGCCCCTTACAATTGGGCCACGTGAGCTAGAAGCTCCGTTGATTTTAACCACGGGTTGTGGCGAAAATCTTTTGGGCCTGGATTTGCTTAAACGTTTGTACGCAACTTTGTATTGTTCTCCTGCGGGTGTAAAGCTTACGTTAGGAGAGAGGGTTGTCTCTCCCATGTATTTGTCCCTCGATAAGCTCCCACCGGAATTGAGTTCTCTTCCTGCGTCTTTGTGGGCAACAGGTCCAAATGACGTGGGCCTGCTTGATATCTCCCCTTATGTTGTTCAGTTGAAATCTAATGTGCGATTGCCACGTATTCCCCAATATCGTATCTCCCTTGATGGTGAACGAGCACTGTTGGCGATCATCTATGATTTGATCGAGAAAGATGTTATTGAAGAGACTCGGGGAAACGTGTGCAACAGCCCTGTGCTGCCCATTCTTAAACGTACTGATCCTTCAAAACCGCCTGTTTATCGTTTTGTTATCGATTTACGGGAGGTAAATAAAATTGTGGTTCCTCAATTTCCTGTTGTGCCTGACATCACGGCGCTACTGACTCTGATTCCAGCTTCTGCATCGTGGTTTTCGGTGATTGACTTGAAAAATGCGTTTTTCAGCATCCCGATTGCCGAGGAGAGCAGGGACCTTTTCGGTTTCTCTCTTGGTGGACGCAGCTTCCGGTTCAAACGCGCTCCTCAGGGCTACTGTGAAAGTCCATCTATTTACAGTCAAGCCTTGAAGGGTCAACTGGATGCGTTTAGGTTGCCGGTTGGTGCGGCTTTGATCCAATACGTCGACGACTTATTGGTGGCTGCTGATACTCAGGACATTTGCAAAATTGCTACGGTGTCGTTGCTGCAACATCTCTGTGAGTTAAATCACAAGGTGTCACCTTCTAAACTCCAATATTGTTGTCAAGAAGTAACCTATCTAGGTCACTTATTGTCAAAGGAGGGAAGGAGATTGACCCCAGAGAGAATTGCAGCGATTGCGCGAATGGCTGTGCCAGAAACCCAAAGAGATGTGCGTGCCTTTCTAGGTATCACGTCGTACTGCAGGCAATGGATTCCACATTTTTCATTGCTAGCGAAACCATTGGTGGCTCTTACGTGTAAGGATGTTTCAACTCCTTTACCATGGACGGAAGAATGTCAGAAAAGTTTTTTTGAACTGCGTGATTCATTGTGTTCGGCTCCTGTGTTAGGCACCCCTGATTACAGTAAGCCGTTTACGTTATATGTTCATGAGAGAGAAGGTTGTGCTTTGAGTGTCTTAACGCAACCTTTCGGTGGTAAGCAACGTCCATGTGCATATTTTTCCTCGACCTTGGACCCAGTAGCTAGAGCATTGCCGAGTTGTTTACGAGCAACAGCGGCAGCTGCGGTCTCCATCCGACAATCAGCAGGATTGGTCATGGATAATATGCTTACGGTGATGGTTCCGCATGCAGTCGATACTCTTTTGAATCGAACGAAAACTCAGCACTTGACGAGTGCGAGGTTGTCTGGGTACGAATTGACGCTCTTGGCAAGCCACATTCAGATAAAACGTTGTAACGTTTTGAACCCGGCAACTTTGTTACCAATTAGCACAGAGTCAGATGACGTAGCAGAACATGACTGCTACTTGAGGACTGAAGAGGAAACAAAAGGTCGAGTGGACCTTAAAAACACCCCATTGGAAGATCCGGATGGCACCTTGTATGTGGATGGGTCATGTTTTAAGTTGCCGAATGGCGATGTGACTACTGCTTATGCTGTTGTAACATTGAATACTGTTGTTGAGACTGCAAGGTTGAATCAGAATTCTGCCCAAGCTGCGGAGCTGATTGCTCTTACTAGAGCGTGTGTGTTGGCGAAAGGGAAACGTGTGAATGTTTTTACCGACAGTCAATACGCGTTTGGTGTTGCTCACAGCTTTGGACGATTGTGGAGAGAGAGAGGTTTCTTGACGTCGCACGGTACGAAGATTCAGCATGGCCAGCTTGTGAATGATCTTTTGGATGCATTGACTTTGCCTATGCAAGTTGCGATTGTTAAATGTAGTGCGCATCGTAAGGTGACGGATGATATTGGTCGTGGTAATGCGTTTGCGGATGAGACTGCTAAGGAGACTGCCCGGAACCTTAGCACTCGAATGTATGTGACGAGTTCGGTTAGGTGGCCTACAGAATCGAGTATGTGTGAAGACACTATCGAGAGTGTGAAAGCAATTCAGAATGAGGCCACCGAGACTGAAAAGACGAAGTGGAAAGAAAGTACGGGAAAGTTGGATGCGAATGGTTGTTGGATTGATTTGTCGGATCAGAAAAGATGGTTGTTGCCTGATGCGTATGTGCTGGCCGTTGTGACAATGGCGCATGGGTTAGCACATATTAGCGCGAAAGGTATTTGTAAGTTGCTGGCTCCTGTGTGGAAGAATGATGGCATTACGAAATGTGCTGAACGTCTGGTGAAGAATTGTATGGTGTGTATAATGTACAATCCTGGCAAAGGAACCCCAACTCCTCCTGGCAGTTTTGCTCCCCCTTCGTATCCCTTTGAGGTGATTCAATTGGACTTCATCCATATGGAGCGATGCAATAACCTGAAATACGTTTTAGTTGTGGTTTGCGCATTCTCCCGATGGATCGAGGCCTATCCTCTCAAAGACAATACTGCTTTGTCTACTGCGAAAATCCTACTGAAGGAATACTTTCCTCGGTATGGAATGCCTAGAGTCGTGTGGTCAGATAACGGAAGTGAGTTTGTTGGAAGCGTGATGAAGAGTGTGTGTAAGGGCCTTGGAATTAATCAGAAATTCCATAGCGCCAATCATCCCCAGTCAGCTGGATTGGTTGAAGGGTACAACGGCACCCTTAAACTAAAGTTAGCGAAGATTCAGGCTACGACTGGTCTTTCGTGGCCTGACGCTTTACCTTTAGCATTACTGTCAACTAGGGCGACTGTACACTCCCGAGTAGGGCTTAGTCCCTATGAAATAGTGTTCGGCCGTCCTGCGAATGTGTGGGGGGTTCCTAGGCCAGGAATGTTTTCTGATCTTGAGTACCCAATGTTGATCGATTATCTACATGACTTGACTGCTAAACTGAGGTTAATTCACCAACAGGTTTACGACGCATTGCCGACGCAGACAGAGGGTCCAGGCCACCAGCTCCAGCCCGGAGACTGGGTGGTGACAAGGAACTTTTCACGCAAAAATAACCTGGACCCGAGGTTCACCGGACCCTACCAAGTGCTCCTGGCCACGAGGACTGCCGTTCGTCTTGAGGGACGTAAGAATTGGGTGCATGCTACGCACACCAAACGAGTCCCCATCCCTTTGCCGGCAGACCCGTGGGTAAGGAGAGGCATTGCGTCATCTGAAACAGAAACATTGCCGGCGTTTGTGCCTTTTAGCGACGCACAGCTTGTTGAAGAATCCTCAGCGCAGCAGAAAGACACTGTTGAACAATTAGCATCAAAAGACGCAAGACCAGAACACTCAACTGATCAGCAGGACGCTGTCTCTTCAACGGATCCTTTGTTTGACGAGCAGACACGTCCTGGGAAAACTCTATACTTTTTGCGATCTCGCACTAAGGACAAATAAAAAGATCTTGCCTTGCTGTATTGACAACTGCATTATCCCGTTTTCCGTGATCAGTTTTGAACTTTCGTATTACTGTAATTATTTTTGTACATATATTTTGAGCTTCACTCCTTGTATCTTTTTTGCCTTTACAGCTGAGAGACTTTGTTTTTGCATTCGTACATATTGTGCATTGAAGGCCGTAGGGCCGCGCGCGTACTTCCTTCTGGACAGTAGGTCTTGACGCTAGGTTAAAGGCCGTCGGTTCCTGGGAACTCCTAGGGATTGACTATTGCTGCACAGAACGAAGTGCGTCAAGAAACGTTGCGGACGGTTGTAGGGAATGGCATTCTCGAAGCTGAATGATTTGGAGGGAGCTCAAGTCCACAGATTCAAGCTGCAGCAACTCAGTCGTACCAAATGTTTCATATTCCAACTGTTTGTATTGTTCTTGACTGCTTCTGCATTATTGGCGGGTGGGGTGTATTACACGATGTCTTACTTCTTACCTGCTACACCTACTCCTACTCCTTACCCTAATCTTACCTCTACTGCTTCTCCCCATTCCTTTCACATGTTACCGGAACACGAGCAGGCTAGACGTGTAGAATTCCGCAACAATTCCTTTATTCAGCTCCTCCATCAGCATCAGTTAGTGGTTAACACTACTAATTGTTGGGTGTGTGGGTTGATGCCACATACTACAGATAAGGGAATTCCATATCTGGTGTTACCGTATAGTTCCCAAGGGTCAGCTCGAGCATTTCAAACAATGTTTCGAAGCGCACTGGGTTTCCACCCCATTCGAGAACCACGTTCCCCCTACTCTGGTCCTACCTCGTATCAAAAACCTTTGTCAATAGCAATAGAGGATTTAGATAGTGAGATCTATGATCCTTCGCTTATTCCCGAAGAAGAGGTACAGGCCTATAGGGTCCTAAGTAGAGGTGAATATAGTGTGTTCACTAGCGAAAAGCAGCTTAAAAGCTCGCCCCCGATATGGGTCGTACCCCACACTGGTAATTTTTGTCTTATGGGTCGTGGCCGAAGATCGCAAGCCCGACTTGGAGCAAGTGCTTGCACTGAAAATTACATTCTGCCGATGTCCTCGTCCCCTGTGTTTCTGGCTGCCAAGGGTACATACTTTATCTGCTATGATCGTGCATACACATGGTTGCCCGCTGACTTCATGGGCTCATGTTTCATTGCAAATCTGTTGCCTCCGACGTTTACTGTAGATGCCGATTATCATAAGACTAGAGTTGTACGAGGCGTAATTAGTGAAGAGGATACTGCCGGTCAAGAGGCAGGAGACTTTTTCAAGGGTTTCCTCCCGTTTTGGGGACCTATGGTCAATAGTAGGAACCTGAGACAGTTGACTCGAGTGGTAGAATCGACAGCTAATATTACTGCCAGTGCCCTTGGTAATATCACCACAGAACTTCAGGCGGAGAGACTTATGACGTTACAAAACCGTATGGTTTTAGATGTCATCTTAGCAGATCGAGGTGGGGTATGTAAGGTGATCCATTCGAGCTGCTGCATTTTTATTCCAGATAATGCTCCTACTGTCTATCAAGCCATCTCGAGGTTGCACAAGATCTCCGAATCCATACACGTGGATGTAGGGGATTGGACGCTACTTGGATGGTTTTGGGGCCTGATGTCGACTTGGGGTTGGAAAATTCTGATGATCATCGGAGTCGTTGTAGTGTTCATGTTCACGTGTTGCCTTTGTGTGCAGTGTGGTCCTGCCTTATGTGGCCTCTGTGCTACAACGTGTATGAGACAACCATCTGTTACCAAGGGGACTCGGTTGGACAGAGCTATGCTACAGCAACACCTCGATGGTCTGATGAATATCGAATATGATTCCGACTAGTGCTTGCCTACATGAGGGCAAAAGGAGCGTCTGAGGTTCCGTGACAATTGTAAGTGGTGTTTTCGACTCGCACGAATATGGTCGAGTCTGGTATCTATGAACCGCAAATGACGAGTTTAGTAAGTGTGCGCAGTTTCGCTGTGCTAACTTAAACCGTTCGTTTGTTATGTGGGTTTTTCATTTGTACCCACGGGTTCCATCTTAGATACGGCATCCATTTTGTCTCTTGCCCTCAAGTAGCCAGCGAACGGACGTTGTCCGCTTCGCGACCCTGGGACTCCCAAGATATCTGCGGAAGACACATGTTCTTTGTGAGTGTCTTTATGACGAGGGGGTTGCTACTGTAAGGCAGATGGCACCGCTTGAGGCTCATCTTGCCGCACGGACTTATTGTCTCAGCCGTGCATCTCATTAGGCACGTCCCTTTGATGCCTGTATCTCGTGTTTCCCGTTACCTCCCCTTTTACACCCTTTCCGATCTCCCCACTGTCTCCGTCTTCCTCTACACCTGTCCTTGTTCCTATTTCGATCTGTTTTACTGCTGATTGGAATTTGCTAGTGGTGGGAAGATGGTTTTTACAGTTGGGAACCGCCAAATGTTTCCGCACTTATGTTCCGGACCTCATGTGTTTCAAAGTGACCAAAGTGACCCCTCTGGGGGATAATGGTGGGAACCGGGTTGTAAACTTTTGTGTTCAATGTTATCCTATGGGTAAAAACTGTATAAAAGGAGCGATCCAGAGAACCAATTTGAAGCAGTCTCCCAAGTTGCACGCTGTGTACTTGTCGTGATCTCTGTGTTCCCTGCAGCAAATAAACCTTGAATCTTTGACGTCGAAGGAAGTGTCCCGTGTCTCTGTGATTCGTACGCCGGAGCAGGTTACCCGCGAAGGTTTCAGGTGTTGTGCCCTGGCACCGCTGGGTCTTAAAGAACCCAGTCCTTCATGATAAGGCCGCAGTCTCTGGCAGCAGAGGGTGAGATGCACTGAGAGAGGTGTGTTAGCCTCAGTTTCTGACAGTCGGATGCTTGAGATACACTGACAGATGATAAGGCCTCAGTGCTGTAGCGGGGGGAGATGAGATGCACTGAGAGTGGTATAGACATCAATGCTCTATGGGGGGAGATGAGATGCACTGAGAGGATTGTAGACCCCACAGAATGATGATGTTTATACCACTTCCCGCTCACGGACACCAAAGCTCCCACCCTTCCAGCAGGCCTCAGACACACACCTACGGAGGGGGGGGGGGGCGGCGGCTTGGGGCACTTACCTTTGACTTGGCTCTCGTACTCCGCCAGCACCCCTCGCTCCTTCCGCAGCTTCCCGTGTGACGTCATCCTCAGCCCTTGAAACTCCCCTTACTCCACAAATGAAAAGTTCCTCTCTGCTCAGTGCCCCCCAGCGGGCTCCTCTGGCATTGGGGGCTCCTGCCCACCGTAGGTAGGGGCAGGGCAGCGGTGCCGAGTTCAAGGGCAGTCCCAAAGGGCAGATGTTTAAGGCAGAGTGCGGAGTCTGCTCCGGAGGAGGGCAGGCATAGCTCCCAGCAGCACCGACAGGCAGGGCGAGGACACGTAGGGGTTAATCACGAGATGCAGCAAACACTGCCAGCTTTCAGCATGAATAGGGTCAGGCGCTGGGAGTCTGCGGAGGGGAGGAGGTATGGGCAAGGTGATGCAGGCAGTGAGAGGTACGATGGGAAGGAAGCGAGTGGATGGTGAGAGCGTGCAGGCGCGTGACAGGTGAGGGATACCACTGTGAGGGTGAAGCGAGGGAGAGGGCGACGCGAGGCTGGGAGGTGTGACAGGGTGGGTGACGGAGGAGTGGGAGGTGTGAGATGGGGGGCTGCACACGGTGAGGATGTAAGGGTGGAGAAATGCAGGGAAGGGGTGTCGGTGGGCAGACGGTTCGTGGTGATGCAGGGGGAACACTGTGGGGGGATGGGGGCTGAGAGGAAGAGGGCGTGAGGACGATGGGAAGAGACACCGCAGAGAGTGAAAGCAGTATTTTAATGCAGGGGGTGGGGTTGTGAGGGTGAGAGGTGAGAGAGGGGTGGGACTGTGAGGGTGAGAGGTGAGAGAGGGGTGGGACTGTGAGGGTGCGAGGTGTGGGACTGTGACTGAGGGTGAGAGGTGACAGAGGGGTGGAAGTGATAGAGGGGTGAGGGTGCAAGATGACAGGGGAGGGACTGTGAGGGTGAGAGGTGACAGAGGGTTGGGACAGTGAGGGTGCGAGGGGTGAGACAGTGAGGTTGCGAGGGGTGGGACAGTGAGGGTGCGAGGTGACAGAGGAGTAGGACTGTGAGGGTGGGCGGCGACGGGGGGGGGGAGAACTGTGAGGGTGCGCAGAGACAGAGGGGTGGAAGTGGTGGAGGGATGGGGGTGCAAGAGGACAGAGGGGAGGGACTGTGCGGGTGAGGTGAGAGAGGGGGAGCCCACACTGCGAGGCCCAGGGTAGGCTGAGGCGAGATGTGCTGCAGGGACAGAGGCTGTGAGGGTCACGCACATAGAATTAAAAACAAAGCATAAACAGTTGATGTTAAAAACGAGAGACGGAGGTAGCCACCTAATAGGTGAATTGCATAATGATAAACTAAAAATCCTGGCTCCACGTGTGACCAAACTGTGTGATCCTGACTCGAATCGTGTTCTGAGAGTCCAGCCGGACTCTTAGCTCGAGTCTGGCTCGACTCTCCATGTTACTTGTTGCCTCGCCCACCTCTCCCTCCAGCCATGCTCTCCTGTGTGCAGACACAGTTGTCACTTCCAGGCCATCACCCCGCCATATCGCGTTGCTTTCCCCGACTAATGAAGTCGCTCTGCGCAAGCCTGTTTATTAGCCTTTCATTACAAGATTGCAGAGTGTGCCCTAATTACACGATACATGTCACTGACTGGCGACGCAAATGGCCATGCCGACCACTGAGCAGACTGCTGGGTAGCGCCTGGAGCCGGGCTTCGGCCGCTGAGCTGGTGTTTGCTGACCTTGAGCCGAATGCAATTAACCGAAGAGAGGGGGGCTGTGAACTCCCCGGGTCTTAGGTCCCCTACAACTGCCCGTCATCCACCCCTAAAGCGACAGCCGGGTATCATGGCGGGAAATCGGCGTTGCCATGTCGACACTGCTTCCACTGGTGTGTGGTACAAGGGCCCCGTGCCAAGAGGAGCAAGGTACACTTGGAAGCGCATACCTGGCTTCTACCAGAGCAGGCTGAGTGTGGATTAATCTGTTCCGGTCAGAGAGAGCTCCTGTCATGAGGAATGTTCTTAACGACGAGGAACACCTGTCCACGGGGGTCTGTGGTGTGCGCCTCGAGAAAGAATCAGCTACGCCGTCCTGGATAATCCCTGTCACATTTTTGAGCAAAACAGAATGGAGCCCAAATGCGTTTACCATTTGTGCAAATATGCATAACAATACGATTTACTTTTTGTGCAGCGCCTACACCAAAACGGCTTTACAGCGCTCTGCGGGGAGTAAGGGACGGGTGCGCGGAGGTCATGGCTGCTGTACCTCAGTCGGTGGAGTCTCTTCTGATAGCTGACACTGGCTGTTCGGCTGGTGAAGGAGCAAGGTTTGCGGTGTGGCAACAGCCCGAGCCGGCCTCCGGAGGTGTGTAGCGCCTACACCAAAACGGCTTTACAGCGCTCTGCGGGGAGTAAGGGACGGGTGCGCGGAGGTCATGGCCGCTGTACCTCAGTCGGTGGAGTCTCTTCTGATAGCTGACACTGGCTGTTCGGCTGGTGAAGGAGCAAGGTTTGCGGTGTGGCAACAGCCCGAGCCGGCCTCCGGAGGTGTGTAGCGCCTACACCAAAACGGCTTTACAGCGCTCTGCGGGGAGTAAGGGACGGGTGCGCGGAGGTCATGGCCGCTGTACCTCAGTCGGTGGAGTCTCTTCTGATAGCTGACACTGGCTGTTCGGCTGGTGAAGGAGCAAGGTTTGCGGTGTGGCAACAGCCCGAGCCGGCCTCCGGAGGTGTGTAGCGCCTACACCAAAACGGCTTTACAGCGCTCTGCGGGGAGTAAGGGACGGGTGCACGGAGGTCATGGCCGCTGTACCTCAGTCGGTGGAGTCTCTTCTGATAGCTGACACTGGCTGTTCGGCTGGTGAAGGAGCAAGGTTTGCGGTGTGGCAACAGCCCGAGCCGGCCTCCGGAGAGCAACTACCGCCCCGGCAGCAGCCCGAGCAAGCCACACAACCCACAGCTGTTGATTCTACCCGCACCTTGAAATAAAAAACACGGACATACAACACGAGAGGGAGGGTTCCGAGTTGGCGGAGATATGGCTAAACAGACAACAGTTAGGAACCTTACCTGGGGGCAGAAGGCAAGAACGGGAAGCCAGAGTTTGTGTCTCCGACGCCTGGAGCTCGGAACGGGAGGAGGGAGAGCGCAGGGCGACGAGAAAAAATGGCACCCGCCAGCTTCTGTATTTTTCGTATTTGGGGGCGTGGTTTTGTGGTTCTGAGTGACAGGCAACGTCACTGTCTAAAGAACGCAGAAAATCACGCCCCCAAATCCGAAAAAGACGGGGCTTGTTTGAAGTGACCGTTCTCTCCTCCAATGGCTGGCCTCCGTTTAGGAAGCCAGCCAATGAAGGAGAGAGAGGGCAGGGAGGCGGAACCTTCTGCGCTACTACAAATCATTAAATCTCATGCCTAAGACTGCGCAAGCGCAGCCTTTTAGGCCTTCGACCTAAAAAGGGAAAATAAGCAGAAATAAGGCACAAAAGAGCAGAGATGCAGAAAAGAGCAGAAAGGTGAAAGATAGAAAGGGTGGAAAAAACGAGTGAAAACGAGTGAAGGAGCAGAGGTAGAGAAAGGGAAAATGGGCAGAAATAATACTCCTGCAGAAACCTTCGCGAAACAGGCCATGTTCTTCTTTCTATACAGTGCTCTCTGCTGTAATGCTTTCCTTGCCATTGCGTTCATACCCAAATAGTAGCCTTCTTCCTCTACATTAACTCCCATCCACCTTCTCGAATCGAATCGAGCAACCAACAAACTTCCTACAGTCTCACCCTCGATTTGTGTTCGCTGCTGTGTCTGTCTCCATGGACACTGTACCCAGTCTAATAGTTGTTTAGTTGAACAGTTGCCTATCCAATCAGACCAGTTGTTGGGAGAGCAGTTTGGCAGATGCCGGAGGACTGACAATTACATGCTCCAATGAGGTTCAGGGGTTTGTTCCACTGTAGACAGTGCGCGCCAAGCTGTCTCAGGAAAAAGTCGTGGGCCCAAAGATCGACGGGGTTCGCAATCAATCGTTCCGCAGGATCATTCGAAAGAGACCAATCGGAGCGAGTAAAGTGAGGGAGGTTGTCCAATGAGAAAAGGCGAGAGGCGGGTGCTTCGGGCGGATGCTCCGGAAGCCGAGAGATGCTGGAAAAATGGCGCCCGGCTCGAAATGCGAGAAAGAGAAAGACAAGCAACGCTGGGAGAGCGGCGGGTCAAAGCGAGGACGGCGGAAGGGCAACGTCTTGCGTCAGCTGGATCGGGTCAAGGTAAGTGTGGCAGTGGCAATAACAAGGGTCGTAGGGTACCTTTTGTCCAAAGTGTGAATACATATTGTGGTTAGCATGTGAGGTGAGTAGGGAGTATTTCGAGGGCGTTTGATGGGGAATTGGAAATGTTCTTAGAGGTGTGCAGGGTGGTATAGAATTGGATACAAAGGGTAGAGGGGCTTGTGTAGTGACCAATGCGGGAGGGCTTGACTTTGGGGGCAGTATGGGATGTTAGAAATACAACTGGGCAAGGAAAGATGGAGGTGATATAGGTGCCATTGGTGGTCCATTGGATAACCGGCACTGAGGTTTATTTTGGGTTGCGAAGGACGGGTGAGAGCTACGAGAAGAGGTTGAAGGGTAGTAGAACGGGTCCCTTTGCAGCCCTGGAATGCATTTGTGGTGAAACGGTTATACAGAAAATGCTGCAGAAAGGGATGGGGTATTATGTAAAAAGCAACCTCCCCTTTCCCTTGCAGTCAGTGCAATATACATGAGTTTGGTTTTCTGAGGTGGTATGTTATTGCCATTGATTTCTGATGGACAGGTAATTTTATATGGTTATAAAGTCTTGAATGAATAGTTTGATATGCGTGTTACAGCTGAAGCTTGTAAAACACAGTTGCCCAAAACTGTCAATGCATAGTAGAGAGGCGATGGTACCAATAGAAATGTACGTAAATAAATGTGGTGAAGGAGCTGGTGAGTGGTACAGTTAACAGAGCTGTCAATGCCCATGTTTAAATTCATTGCTTGTTTGAAATCAGAACGTTTCAGATTGCACAGGTGGTGTACTTAGATGGAATGACTTGTCCAGGGTCATACAGTAACTGAAATGCATGGATCATGGTTGGAACCCATGTCAGTCTACAGTGTCACATGTGAGGGTTTGCTTCCTTTGGGACAAACACTTAATAGGTTGAAAAATGTTAGGGCTGCGGAAGATTTAATGTTTGCTGCAATTCTGGATGAATTAACCCTAAATCTACTATTGTTTCTTTATTATAATCAAGTTAGCCTATGCTAAAATAGTTTGAACAGGGAACTTTTATGAGCATCTTGTGCTAGAGGCACGTAGCAAAAAATATAGGCTCAGAGCATTGTGTGTAACGTACATGTTTGTCCATCTTCACCACCACCAAACATCTTCTGAATCTGATGTTACCATGGTGCCTATACAGTGACTGCAATCTTCTAGAACTGAACTTCAATCTCTCGTTCTAAAAGACACAAAGACCTTACCAATAGTGCTGAATTGGAAATTATAAAACAAACTAGCCTACGTTAGGTAGCTGAACACTGAAAATCTGTCAACCAGCTTGAATGAAGAACATAAAGATTCTGTGAAGTTATGGAGCAGATCTCTTGGGGAACAAACGCTTCAGCAGACCTGGCCCCCCTCATCATAACCTATGAGGAGCTCAGAAGGACATCTTATCATGGATATTCTTTAAGTATCCACAGATAAGACAATGCAATAGCAAGTGGTCATGGTTCGATGAAGAATGCAAAAGGGTGCTTCTTACCGTAAAGCATAATGAATGATCCAGCAAGTATTACATAGCTAAACCAGCATTGGCAAAGACAATACGTTTCGCCTATGCCAAATCCATTGGCTTCAACAGTTTTTTTAAGTATCGCACAGCAGATTGCAATGCTATAAAACATTGCTTAAAATAAAGAAAATAAAAGGACTATGACGCACCTCTTGGGCCACCTCAATAATAGTGCCGATCTTCAAAAAAGGTCAGCGTGATGACCCCGGGTGTTATAGACCCATATCCCTCCTAGATTCTGCAATTAAAATATTAGGCAGAGTCCTCCTGGTCAAGCTGAGGGATAGCATTGAGGGATGTGGGGGGCTGTCAAACATCCAGTATGGGTTCAGGGAGAAGAGAGGCACCCTGGAGCAGTGTTCCAATTTACACATGCTGGTCGCCAAGTATACAGTAGCCAAGGAGTGGTTGCTATTTCTGGCCTTAATGGACCTCTCCTCGGCCTTCGATTTGGTGAACAGGGCCAAATTGTGTGCAATCCTTTTGGAGCTTGGTATAGATGGGGCACTGGTTAAATTCATAGCATCCCTCCATCAAGAGTTGTTTTCTCAAATTCGGGTCACCAACGAGGGAAGGTGTACTACCCGCTTTAAATCGATGCGTGGGGTACGCCGGAGCTGTATTTTGGCCCCCCTCCTTTTTACCATCTATATTAATGGCCTGGGTTGATATCTGGAGGAGGTGGATGGGGACGTCCCGCGTATAGGAGAAGCAAAGATCCCTGCTCTCCTATACGCGGATGACGCTGTCCTCATAGCCTGCACTGGCAATGGTCTGCAGCATTTACTGGATGCCTCTGGGGCATTTATGGATAGGCTAGACCTAAAAGTGAATGCTAACAAGTCACATACCATGGTGGTCGGATTCCATAGGAATAGAGGTAAACCGAAAAAAATCTTTAAATGCAAGGGTGAAGTGGTCACTAGAGTGGCAGTGTTCCCATACCTGGGGGTGCTCTTCGATGAGAGGGGCTCATGGGGCCCCTAGATAAGGGCAAAGAGCTTATCAGTGGCTAGATCAACTGCGGCACTCATGGGGTTCACAAAAAGGTTGGGGGCCAGGCCGATGGAGGCTCTGTTTAAAGTCTATAATGCTAAATGCATCTCAATCGCGATGTATGGGTCAGCCTTATGGGGCCACGTACACCTAGAGACAATCCAGAGAGTAGAAAACAGGTTTTTGCGTTCCTTGCTGTCTGTGCCCCAGTCGACCCCGACTTTTTCGATCCATGCAGAAGTGGGCTTGGACTATGTCACCGACAGGCTGAATCTGGCGCCGTTAATATTCTGGCTTAAGATCTGGCCTAACAAGGAACTAACCCTTAATCACGCGATTTTAGCAGACGTAATGTCCTTAGACCACTCCAAAAAAGTTCCTTGGTTGGATTATTTGAGTAAGTCCTTTGAACAGCTGGGACGCCCGGATCTTTTCCTATCACCATCTTGTATTAGGAAGGCGGATGTGATCCTGGTCAAAAAGCACTTTATGGAAAGGGCCAGACTAGCCCGGGAGGAAAGGGAATTGTTGAAACCCACAGTTAGATCTCACTATATGCTTTTAGGCTCTACCTCACTTGAGCAATACCTTATGACTCTCACAAAGCCATTTCATAGGTTTTTATTGGTTAAGTTTAGATTTAATTTGATTCATTTTTATTTGGGCAATTATCCAACCTGGGTCAAACCAGATATAGCCACACCCTGCACTTGTGACCATTTTCAACCTAAGACACAATGCATTTTATTATGTTTTGCGGGCATTTCTCGGATATCAGAAAGAAATACTTGCTGCCCATTATGAAGGAGGCTGGCTTTACGCAAGTGAGGCCGGCATTAGTTTTCCTCCAGTCTTTGAGCAGCGACCGCATCATATTTTGTGTGGCTAACTTCCTAGTGGCTCAAACGTATGTTGAGGATAGGGACACTAGCCTCTAGACTGGGCTCTCCAATAATAACGAAAACAACGTTTTCTCATTAGATTATTCAAGATTTATTCCATTTCGAACACTTCAAATCCGTTCATTTGAACGTAGTATTTGTTGCTCTTGCCAACATAATAGAAATCGTATGTTGTGTTATACATCATTATGTTAATCCATGTTTTCAAAATACCCAATGCATTTCGGGTCAAACAACAGCCATGACCCTTCGTCAGGGGTCTAAAGAAAAGGAATCAAACAGGACCAAATTAGTCACCCGACACAATGACCAACAGTCTAAAATTATACCATGTCACATTGCTATTAATCTCACTGCATGCGAAAGAAAAACGCGAAAAAAACGGAAACAGTCGTGATTAAACAAGAACCCAAATGCACCAGATTGATACATAGCGCTTGGCTTAAGAATGCATTGACGAGCAGAAGAGTGCTCCACCTCCATACTGTGGGAAAGTCATAGCGCTTGCCGCTGCCACTGAATCGAAAACGCCAGCATTACAAAACAAAATTGTGTCACAAAGGTCCGAAAACTTACAAGCTTATACTCGCGTTCGCGCTTCCATGGATTTCAGCAAGTTTACAACTATCCAACTACCCTCATTCTCATAGGATAAAGCGTGTGTCACGTGATCGCGGTTGCAACCAATCGCGTTGCGGAGCCGTGGTCACGTGAGAGGAGTATACTGGCTTCAAAATAAGGATACAATACTGCGGTAGTATCGGGGCTTGCCCACAAATATGAATCTGCAACCACACAATTAGCGCTGAGAATAAATAGTAACAAATGGTGCGATACAAATGGGGACTCAAATAAAATAAAATGAAATGAAACATAACGGATGTGGATAATCAAACCTTACTGAATGCACAAATCATCCCATTGCATATTGACACATGTTAAGGGAAACAGGACCTGGGCACAAGTCAATGACAGTGTTAAGTGAGTCATAAGACCCACGCATACTCAATGCGATCATTCAAACCCATGGGCTGGGAAGAGTTCAGTTTTTTAATCCATTGGAACTCTGCTTTTAGTCTTTGTTTCATAGGATCCATGTCTGGGCGCTGATTGAATAACCTCGATCACCATGAATTTTAACTGTGATATTTGGTGATTCATTTCTTTCCAATGGCAATCTATTGCTGACTTGAGATTGCTGAGTCTAATATTGCTTTTATGTTCCGTGATACGGATTTTCACTTTACGTTCAGTTTGCCCGACGTATACCTTGCCACATGGGCACTTTATCAAATATATACAATTTGCTGTGTCGCAATTACCAGAATACTCCAATTCAATGGGGAAGCCTTTAGTTGGATGCATCATAATGTTTCCACAGATGACGTTATTGCAATGAATGCAATTAAAACATTTGGACATTCCTTTCCATGTTTTTTTCTCTTTACTTGGAGTGTTCAGCACTTCTTTCAAATTTTTCGATCTTTGATATGCGAAGGTCACATGATCATTATATATGTCTTTCAAATCAGGTTCATTTTGTACCAGGTGCCAATGTTTATTGATAATTCTTTTGATTTTCTCTGAATCTGACGAGTATTTAAGTACACATACAGTTTTTTGGGTAGTTGGTTTGATTTTGGGTGTCAATAAATCAATCCTCTTGATTTTGTCGACTTTAACTATGGCTTGTATTAGAATATCATCCGGATACCCTCTTTGTTTATACTTTGCAGTTTGTTGCAGGATAGATTCTTTTGCTTGTTCTTCATCCGATGTTGTTCTCTTCAGTCGTGTGTATTGCGAAAAAGGCAAATGTTTTTTCAATGGCTCCGGATGGAAACTTTGAAAGAGCAGACTTGAGTTTCTATCAGTGGGTTTCTGGAACACTTTGGTGCTGATCTCTTGATTGGCAATGGTGATTTGTACATCAAGGAAAGATATCGAGTCTTTGGATATGGTGTGTGTGAATTTGATCCTTTCATTTTGACCATTGAGTGTCTTAATGTTGTCTTCCAATTTTTCTCTGGAACCGCACCAAATCAAAAAAATATCATCAATGTATCTCTTAAACATGGTCAGACCTTCAGTCCATGTTCGGTTGCCAAGTATATGATCTCTTTCGAATTTTTGCATAAAAATATTAGCGTATGAGGGGGCCCCCCCAAAGCCCATTGATGTTCCGTTGGATTGATTATAAAATTCTCCATTCCATTCGAAATAGCTGTGATACAGTGCATACTGCATCAGTTCCAAAACCAAAACTCTCTGATGTTCTTCTAGATCACTGTGCAATAAGCTCCATTCGAGAGCCTCAATGCCCTCTTTATGTGGGATAGAAGTGTACAATGCCACGACGTCAATCGTGCATAACCAATATGTTTCATTGTGTGACAGTTTCACACTGTTTAGCATATTCAAAAAGGATGTGGTATCCTTAATGTATGTATCACTTTTCTGGACAAGCGGTTGTAGGAATTTGTCGACAAACTTACCAATGGGTTCCGAGATAGATCCACAAGCCGAGACGATGGGTCTGAATGGTGGTCTGATGGGGTCCTTATGTATCTTGGGCAACATGTAAAGTTGCGGTCTCCTTGGATATTTGAGGTGAAAGAAAGCATGTGTTTTCTGGCTTATCCATTTCATGGTCAAAGCGTGATCTACAATCTGATATAAGATTTTTTGATACTCTGCTGTAGGATCTGCAGTTAGTGGTAAATAGATATCCTGGTTCTGAACATGATTGTTGACACTGGATATGTAAAATTCTGTGTCCATTACTATCAAGGCGCCACCTTTGTCAGCTTTTTGAAAGGTTAGATCTTTATCTTTACTAAGGTTTTGTAGAGTGTTCCATTCTGTGATGCTTAAATTGGGTCTCTTGGGTTTGCTGAAAGCGATTTTTTGGATTTCAGACATAACAGATCTTTCAAATGCTTATATTGTTTTGTGCGTGGTTGGAGCACAAAACGTGCTCGGTGGTTTGAAATCTTGATCCCAAGTCGGGATGGGGTTGGTTTGGCTTGTGTCCTTAAAGAAATACTTCAATTTCAGATTTCTGAAAAACTTGAATAGCGAAATTTCAGTCTCTCCAATGTTAGACCTATACGTGGGTACAAACGTGGTTCCTTTGTTAAGTACTGTCAGCTGCATGGGAGTTAATGGTTTCTCCGAGATGTTAATCACTAAGTTGTTTTCTGTACTTGACTCCGTGTTCGCTTTGCGATTTCTTCTGCTGTTTCTTTTCCTTTTTGCCCTTCTTGTTGCGATGTGATAGGCGGAGCGTTTGCTGCTGGACTTATATCTAAAAAAGTCGGTTGTTGAACGTTTAATTGGCTGGTTGATGGTACCTCTGTTTGTTTGCTGGTTTTTGTTAACGGTGGTCTGTTCTGCGCAATATCTGTATCGGATACCACGCTTTCTTGTGAGGATGTGGTTGCTGGTTGTTTTTGTTGGGGTTGTGGTTGCCATTTCCTTTTGTTGTATATTTCAGCCCAAGAGTAAACCTCTTCCAATTTATAATCTAACGTGTCGCGACGATACTTTCGAATTTTCCTTTCGTTCACCTCCTTCGCGTATCTATCTAGTTTCAAGTTGACCTCCTCCAATAGTTTGTCTAAATCAGGAATTTTATTCAGTTCCTCTTTCACAGTTTTGATCTCTTCTTCTATTTCTACCAACACTTTTGACAGTTCCTCGACTATCAGCAGTATCAGGTCAAGGGAACACTTGTTCAGAATTTGATACCACTTTTCCAAGAATTTTTTGTTGTTGGAGCAAAGCATTGGCTTGAGCGCTATCCTGAGTCCCCTAGGGATCCTTTGGTTTCTGTGGTAGTGTATTAAAGTGGTTGCGTGCAACCGTTGATTTATTGCCTTTTTGCTTATGTATTCAAATTGCCTGAGAATTTGCGCAGTGGTGGTTTTTTGAGGGGTGATGCGTCTGGTCTCCTGGATGAGTCCATATATTTCCTTCGCGGCTTCTTTTGTGTAGACTAACGTTTCAGCTCTATTAGTAGTAGAGAGTGCTATATCATCCAATTGCATTTTTCAAAATTGGTGCTCAAGGATATGTGAGGCTGTAATACTGTGACAACAAATAATGTTATCCTGAGCACTCTGTGAACTTTTTCAACAATGTTAGCTTTAAAGTTCCTGGTGGGTGCCCTCGTCGTCGCACGTAGCCTAAACGTGCCTTAGAAAATCAAACGTATGTTGAGGATAGGGACACTAGCCTCTAGCCTGGGCTCTCCAATAATAACGAAAACAAAGTTTTCTCATTAGATTATTCAAGATTTATTCCATTTCGAACACTTCAAATCCGTTCATTTAAACGTAGTATTTGTTGCTCTTGCCAACATAATAGAAATCTTATGTTGTGTTATACATCATCCTATCCTATCCTATCCTCAACATACGTTTGATTTTCTAAGGCACGTTTAGGCTACGTGCGACGATGAGGGCACCCACCAGGAACTTTAAAGCTAACATTGTTGAAAAAGTTCACAGAGTGCTCAGGATAACATTATTTGTTGTCACAGTATTACAGCCTCACATATCCTTGAGCACCAATTTTGAAAAATGCAATTGGATGATATAGCACTCTCTACTACTAATAGAGCTGAAACGTTAGTCTACACAACAGAAGCCGCGAAGGAAATATATGGACTCATCCAGGAGACCAGACGCATCACCCCTCAAAAAACCACCACTGCGCAAATTCTCAGGCAATTTGAATACATAAGCAAAAAGGCAATAAATCAACGGTTGCACGCAACCACTTTAATACACTACCACAGAAACCAAAGGATCCCTAGGGGACTCAGGATAGCGCTCAAGCCAATGCTTTGCTCCAACAACAAAAAATTCTTGGAAAAGTGGTATCAAATTCTGAACAAGTGTTCCCTTGACCTGATACTGCTGATAGTCGAGGAACTGTCAAAAGTGTTGGTAGAAATAGAAGAAGAGATCAAAACTGTGAAAGAGGAACTGAATAAAATTCCTGATTTAGACAAACTATTGGAGGAGGTCAACTTGAAACTAGATAGATACGCGAAGGAGGTGAACGAAAGGAAAATTCGAAAGTATCGTCGCGACACGTTAGATTATAAATTGGAAGAGGTTTACTCTTGGGCTGAAATATACAACAAAAGGAAATGGCAACCACAACCCCAACAAAAACAACCAGCAACCACATCCTCACAAGAAAGCGTGGTATCCGATACAGATATTGCGCAGAACAAACCACCGTTAACAAAAACCAGCAAACAAACAGAGGTACCATCAACCAGCCAATTAAACGTTCAACAACCGACTTTTTTAGATATAAGTCCAGCAGCAAACGCTCCGCCTATCACATCGCAACAAGAAGGGCAAAAAGGAAAAGAAACAGCAGAAGAAATCGCAAAGCGAACACGGAGTCAAGTACAGAAAACAACTTAGTGATTAACATCTCGGAGAAACCATTAACTCCCATGCAGCTGACAGTACTTAACAAAGGAACCACGTTTGTACCCACGTATAGGTCTAACATTGGAGAGACTGAAATTTCGCTATTCAAGTTTTTCAGAAATCTGAAATTGAAGTATTTCTTTAAGGACACAAGCCAAACCAACCCCATCCCGACTTGGGATCAAGAGTTCAAACCACAGAGCACGTTTTGTGCTCCAACCACGCACAAAACAATAGAAGCATTTGAAAGATCTGTTATGTCTGAAATCCAAAAAATCGCTTTCAGCAAACCCAAGAGACCCAATTTAAGCATCACAGAATGGAACACTCTACAAAACCTTAGTAAAGATAAAGATCTAACCTTTCAAAAAGCTGACAAAGGTGACGCCTTGATAGTAATGGACACAGAATTTTACATATCCAGTGTCAACAATCATGTTCAGAACCAGGATATCTATTTACCACTAACTGCAGATCCTACAGCAGAGTATCAAAAAATCTTATATCAGATTGTAGATCACGCTTTGACCATGAAATGGATAAGCCAGAAAACACATGCTTTCTTTCACCTCAAATATCCAAGGAGACCGCAACTTTACATGTTGCCCAAGATACATAAGGACCCCATCAGACCACCATTCAGACCCATCGTCTCGGCCTGTGGATCTATCTCGGAACCCATTGGTAAGTTTGTCGACAAATTCCTACAACCGCTTGTCCAGAAAAGTGATACATACATTAAGGATACCACATCCTTTTTGAATATGCTAAACAGTGTGAAACTGTCACACAATGAAACATATTGGTTATGCACGATTGACCTCGTGGCATTGTACACTTCTATCCCACATAAAGAGGGCATTGAGGCTCTCGAATGGAGCTTATTGCACAGTGATCTAGAAGAACATCAGAGAGTTTTGGTTTTGGAACTGATGCAGTATGCACTGTATCACAGCTATTTCGAATGGAATGGAGAATTTTATAATCAATCCAACGGAACATCAATGGGCTTTGGGGGGGCCCCCTCATACGCTAATATTTTTATGCAAAAATTCGAAAGAGATCATATACTTGGCAACCGAACATGGACTGAAGGTCTGACCATGTTTAAGAGATACATTGATGATATTTTTTTGATTTGGTGCGGTTCCAGAGAAAAATTGGAAGACAACATTAAGACACTCAATGGTCAAAATGAAAGGATCAAATTCACACACACCGTATCCAAAGACTCGATATCTTTCCTTGATGTACAAATCACCATTGCCAATCAAGAGATCAGCACCAAAGTGTTCCAGAAACCCACTGATAGAAACTCAAGTCTGCTCTTTCAAAGTTTCCATCCGGAGCCATTGAAAAAACATTTGCCTTTTTCGCAATACACACGACTGAAGAGAATAACATCGGATGAAGAACAAGCAAAAGAATCTATCCTGCAACAAACTGCAAAGTATAAACAAAGAGGGTATCCGGATGATATTCTAATACAAGCCATAGCTAAAGTCGACAAAATCAAGAGGATTGATTTATTGACACCCAAAATCAAACCAACTACCCAAAAAACTGTATGTGTACTTAAATACTCGTCAGATTCAGAGAAAATCAAAAGAATTATCAATAAACATTGGCACCTGGTACAAAATGAACCTGATTTGAAAGACATATATAATGATCATGTGACCTTCGCATATCAAAGATCGAAAAATTTGAAAGAAGTGCTGAACACTCCAAGTAAAGAGAAAAAAACATGGAAAGGAATGTCCAAATGTTTTAATTGCATTCATTGCAATAACGTCATCTGTGGAAACATTATGATGCATCCAACTAAAGGCTTCCCCATTGAATTGGAGTATTCTGGTAATTGCGACACAGCAAATTGTATATATTTGATAAAGTGCCCATGTGGTAAGGTATACGTCGGGCAAACTGAACGTAAAGTGAAAATCCGTATCACGGAACATAAAAGCAATATTAGACTCAGCAATCTCAAGTCAGCAATAGCGTGCCATTGGAAAGAAATGAATCACCAAATATCACAGTTAAAATTCATGGTGATCGAGGTTATTCATCAGCGCCCAGACATGGATCCTATGAAACAAAGACTAAAAGCAGAGTTCCAATGGATTAAAAACGGAACTCTTCCCAGCCCATGGGTTTGAATGATCGCATTGAGTATGCGTGGTTCTTATGACTCACTTAACACTGTCATTGACTTGTGCCCAGGTCCTGTTTCCCTTAACATGTGTCAATATGCAATGGGATGATTTGTGCATTCAGTAAGGTTTGATTATCCACATCCGTTATGTTTCATTTCATTTTATTTTATTTGAGTCCCCATTTGTATCGCACCATTTGTTACTATTTATTCTCAGCGCTAATTGTGTGGTTGCAGATTCATATTTGTGGGCAAGCCCCGATACTACCGCAGTATTGTATCCTTATTTTGAAGCCAGTATACTCCTCTCACGTGACCACGGCTCCGCAACGCGATTGGTTGCAACCGCGATCACGTGACACACGCTTTATCCTATGAGAATGAGGGTAGTTGGATAGTTGTAAACTTGCTGAAATCCATGGAAGCGCGAACGCGAGTATAAGCTTGTAAGTTTTCGGACCTTTGTGACACAATTTTGTTTTGTAATGCTGGCGTTTTCGATTCAGTGGCAGCGGCAAGCGCTATGACTTTCCCACAGTATGGAGGTGGAGCACTCTTCTGCTCGTCAATGCATTCTTAAGCCAAGCGCTATGTATCCTTAATCTGGTGCATTTGGGTTCTTGTTTAATCACGACTGTTTCCGTTTTTTTCGCGTTTTTCTTTCGCATGCAGTGAGATTAATAGCAATGTGACATGGTATATTTTTAGACTGTTGGTCATTGTGTCGGGTGACTAATTTGGTCCTGTTTGATTCCCTTTCTTTAGACCCCTGACGAAGGGTCATGGCTGTTGTTTGACCCGAAATGCATTGGGTATTTTGAAAACATGGACTAACATAATGATGTATAACACAACATAAGATTTCTATTATGTTGGCAAGAGCAACAAATACTACGTTTAAATGAACGGATTTGAAGTGTTCGAAATGGAATAAATCTTGAATATTCTAATGAGAACTTTGTTTTCGTTATTATTGGAGAGCCCAGTCTAGAGGCTAGTGTCCCTATCCTCAACATACGTTTGATTTTCTAAGGCACGTTTAGGCTACGTGCGACGACGAGGGCACCCACCAGGAACTTTAAAGCTAACATTGTTGAAAAAGTTCACAGAGTGCTCAGGATAACATTATTTGTTGTAACTTCCTAGTGGCGGCATTTAGGATTAAATTAAACAATGCGCCACGATTTGTGACATAGTGAACTTTTAATCACATTATTTATGTAATCCTAAATCCTTGACCCATTGTATTGCACATGTTGTAAATGTATCAAATATTTTTATACATGTATATAAATGTTTTTATGCCTTTTATGATTTTTATAAATCGAATAGTGTATTTGACTGACTATGACGCAGTGAGCATTGCTGTGTTATAGTGCTTTTTTTACTTTGAAATAAAATAGGAAGGAAAAGGGAAGTAAGGAAGTGAGTGCGGGAGGAATAGAGGGGTGATGGGGGAAGTGAGGGAAGGAGAAAGGAAGGGATTAGGACAGTGAGGAAGGAAGGAGCAAAAATAAGTGAAGGTAGGGAAGGTGAGAGAAACAAATCGACTGGAAGGAATACCTGATGGAAGGAAGGGGATGAAGTAGAGAAGAATGAAAGAAAAGAGGACTAGAGGACAGAAACAAAGAAAGGCAGGAAGAGAGGGGCTTCAGAAGGAGCCCACTCGTGCTCTACGAAGTATGTGCCTGATAGTTTCATGGGCTGCCATCATATGGGTTCCCTCTAGATGGCATAGGGTTGGTATTTTGAAGCTGGATACATCCTGGGTGCAGGAGTGAAACAGAGAAATACTCATTGTAAGAGTAGCAGGTCATGGTACCTGGTGCTGGACTTAGAGATGCTGCGCCCCAGCAACACTGGAGCAGGCAGAGCCGCATCCTACAAACAGATATAGCCCTCCCACCCTGAATAGAAGCAGATGGTGGTATGGCTCTCTGCACTCAGCTGACTGCAGCTTATGAGTATTTTTGGCCATTGGAGGAAATGTCAGTGGATTTGAATGACCATATAAGATAGCGAGCTAAAATCAAGCAATCATGACTAACCAGCACTCCCTAAAACAATTAAACGTCTACAAGATAAATAAACAAGCTATTGTAAAGGGCTTTAAAGTGTGCATGCACACCTTCAAATAGACTTCTAGATACTGAACATGCTACTCAAACTGTCCATGAAATGAATCAGGGCAACAAACCTGAAAATCTTGTGTAGACGTGCCAAAAAAGTGCTGCTTTTGCTTGCAGCCGGTGTTAACAGCACTGACGTTTTGCTTAATACCTAAGCAAATCTGCAGGCTCTCTTTAAATCGGAACGTGTTTGAAACATCTGGTTTGTTAAATTGACTACGTGAGAATTCACAAGCCATCTCTTTTAAGTACATTGCTTCTTATTCCTTGCTCCGTGAGGGGGGTCAAAACTTTCTCAAGAGAAGTTGCTTCAATTTGCATAAACATAAGTCACCCTAAATGGTGGTTCGTTGTGAGCAGGTTTCTCTTTGGGAGAAGTTTCAGGCTAGCTGGTAAATGCCGAACAGAACGGAGATGGAGGCTGCAGCAGAGCTCACAGCTCTGCAGCTGTCTGTTGGCCCCCTTCCTCTGCACGGACTCTTAGTGATGTGGTTGGGGGTGTTAGATGGTTCACTTGAGCTGTTGAATATGTTCCACTCACTGCACCACTCCAGAGTGCGCCTTTTTAATCCAGACATCACTTTGGTGTGTATGTGTGTGTGTAAACAAAGAAAGGCAGGAAGAGAGGGGCTTCAGAAATGTCACCAAATTTCACCAAAGATGCGGCACTCAGGGTTTAAGTTAATCAATCAACGTTTATTTCTCCAGCTCGGACCAACGCGTTTCAGCCTTGACAGGCTTTGTTCACCTGTCCGTGAACAAAGCCTGTCAAGGCTGAAACGCGTTGGTCCAAGCTGGAGAAATAAACGTTGATTGATTAACTTAAACCCTGAGTGCCGCATCTTTGGTGGAAAATTGATAATTTGGCCAGGATCCGGCCCCTTTGCAGAGCACCCACAGTTGAGCGCACGGAGTCGAAGGATCACTTTGGTAGAAGAATATATATATATATATATAATCTTAGCAGCCCGTCCCGACGTTGTCAGTGTATGAATTGCTGCCGGCCAGTAGTATATTGTTTTGTAGGATTTCGTTTTGATAGCATTTCTTATCTGTGACAGGCCTGTTAAACGCTCCGATTCACAGTGCACTGCTGATGCACTTGAGTGCACATTCAGTAGTGTGTGATCTCGAGTTTCCCTAATTTATTTTTCCTTGCAATGTTAAATAGCGCGAGCTCGACAACATGGCATGAGCACAATTTACACTACAGAAGAACACATTCATTTGTGGTAGGCACGGGGAGACAACGCGAATTGCCTGGAATCATAGGATGTTGAGCTGATGCAGAGATTCGAACGTAGCTCCCCAGCTCTAAAGTTCGCGATTCTAGAACTTGTGGCGGGAGTTGTCTAAAAGTGTATGTCGGTGCTGGCCATCAATGAGAGAGACCTGTGCATTTTTCAAATGGGCGGTGAAAAAATATGAGTATGTTGCTGGAGATGTGGGCCGCCGTGCCACCAATGTACTTACCGGGGGAGGGTAAACGCCCTTTATTCCTCAACTTTCTTTCTGCATACCATCACCCGCATACTTTCATTACAAAAGTACCATGACTCTGCAATGCCATTATAACGCATGGCATTACATTTTATTTTATATACCACGCATACATTTACAACGAAATTCGTTGTAAATGCATGAATAGTAAAAGCATGTTATTTTTAGGTTTCGCCTGGCGAACAGCTGCGCAGCAGCGTTTCGCGCAGGCGAAATCTTATATTTTTCAGTATGTGTGTGTTGTCCCGCCTCTCTGTTCCATTGGCTAGCTCCATAAATGGAGGCTAGCCATTGGAAGAGAGATCTGTCCGTCATTGCCGGAGCAGATTCGTGGGCGTTCCTGCGATATATATATATTTTTTTTCGCATTCAGCCCCTTTAACAAAGTCATTGCGGTGGTGGGCGGTTCCTATTTTAGGTCTCGGCGTCAACGCGCGGAAGCGCGTCTCCGCCGAGATCTTTTGTCAGCGACTATCATTCCCAGGAGACAGTCCTGGCCACGCGCATCCTTCCAGGCGATTTGTAACTGGAACGCGCGCTGTGGCCAGGCGCTGTCTCCTGGGAAGCGCTAGCACCACACACGCATGCGCATACACACACACACACGCGCCCATGCACGCACGCACATACATACAGAGACACCACCCCTGACTCATACACACACGCGCGCACACACACAAGTGCACCGAGGCCCCCCCTCCCCCGCCGTCACCGTCGCACACATACATACACACACACACACACGAGCATACACACACACACACGTGCACCTACCTTACCTCAGCACGCGGCGCCCAACCTCCTGCTGGCGCGGCCCCGGGGCTCTACACCGCTCACAGGAGCCCCGGGCCGCGAGACGCTACGACTCCGCCTGCCTCCTCTTCCGGTGTGAACGTGGCCCCGCCCCCGTCACAGGCGACCGTGCCTGACTTCCGGGGCGGCCGCGCAAGAAAACTGCAAACAGGTTGGGCTTAAGCAGGGCTTTCACTTATCTGCCCCCACACCAAAAAAAAATTAAAAAATTGCAGCCACAATTTATTTTAGACATTTACTAACTATATTAATTCATGGAAAACGTATGGCCTATTGGGAATTTCTCTTTAAAAACTTATCGGGATTTTTTTTCTTTAAAACCCTTGAGCATTTTGCGTCACATTAAAATGCGTTAAGGTATTTCTCCAGCACATTTAATGCTTTTGTCCATGTGAAACAAGGGCTTCTGTGTTTTCCCACGTTCTGCACCACGTGTGCCAGTTAGTTTAGGGGTGAATTTAAAACGGCGTTGAGCGTGGGAAAGGCATGGCGAATATTCACATAGCCGTGACCCTTTGTGGCGTGTCCAACACAAGCCCAGGAGAGCGGGATGCAGGCTGCATTTTAACGCTGTCCACTTAAGGCACATACAACCAACCTGTTGTGCGAGTGGCCTTTTATGTTTAAAGTTTGGACTAGATCCGCCCCCGGGCCTGCTGTGCTCGACACCCCACCCATAGTGCCTCAGGACCTCTGCACACTTCAATTTATACTTATTTTAGCGTTTTGCAATCATGCTGAAGTCGAACTCATAGCTACAATGGAAGCATTTGGCCCGACGAAAAAGTACGTCTGCTCTGTGCAGTTTGTATGCAACATGCGCAGTTAATTGAGGGGGTGGGTGGGGGGCGAGGGGAACGGTGGATAAGTGGTGAGTGCAGAGTGGTGAGTGCAGAGTGCAGAGTGCAGAGTGCGCAGAGCATTGTGTGCTGTTGAGTGCAGAGTGCTGTGTATTGGCAATGTTAATGACAATGCCCATTTATTTTTGATTTAAAGAAAAAAAATGTCATGAGCAATGCCAATAGCTCTACCTTTAATGATGCCGAGACCATTGCATTGCAAATGCTTGTTTTTTTTTTTTTGGTTGCCTTGTTTTGGTCAGTTACCAAAAGTATTCTCCAGGAGTGGGCTGCGAAATTGAAGTTGCCAAGAAGGAGCTTATATTTGCGATAAGGTAAGCAGCATTTTGTATGTAATTTTCTTTTCCCTTTGTACATTTACCCCGTCTCATGGCGTCTTTGTTTTTAGGTCTCGCCTTTTCCATTCCGAAGGAATGGGAAATGGCGAGAATTCAAGTGCTCAAAATACTCGTGAAACCACAGGTTTTTTTGTGCGGTTTCCTTCGAGTTCACGTGAATCACGTGATCAAACAAGCACGCGCATCAGCCTCCCTCCCTCCTAATTGCATTTTTTCACGGCCGCCACCACATCAAAGGGCTTCTCCTAGCGTGTGCTCTGCGGCTTCTCCTCCCCTAATTATTCATGGCTGGCCGGTGGCCGGCCGTACTTTCAGTTTCCCGGCCGCTCTTGTTTGAACTATGGCCGCTCTCGTATTGGGGAGGAAAAGAAATCCAGACTTCCGTCTCCACATGTTTTTGAAGGGCAGCATCGTAACAGGCAGAGTTTTATTCTTGGCTGCCCCTGCCGCTCTTGTTTGAACTATGGCTGCTCTCGTATTGGGGAGGAAAATAAATCCGGACTTCCGTCTCAACATGTTTTTGAAGGGCAGCATCGTAACAGGCAGAGTTTTATTCTTGGCTGCCCCCTGAGAGTTCCCTTGACGTTTTAGCTCCCGTGGTTTGCTGGAGGTTTCTGACGCTTGCATCTCCATCTCCAGCAGGTCACACAGGCACTGTTAATGCGGGTTCATTGCTCCAGCCCACATCAAAGGAGGCCAGGCTGCGGTAGACTATTGCAAGCCGACTCAGCAGACGAACGCTGTGGTGAAGGTGGAAGGACGCCGAGACATAAAACTTTGGAATTGCAATAGGATTAGCAAAGTGAGCAGAAATTAATTTACAGCGAGAATAACACTGATCCCGCACAGGGGATTACGAGGTTTATTGAAAACCCGATACTGAATTTCAGCTCATTAGGGCTAACTGAGTTTTAATCATTGGTGGAAGAAACGAAAAGCATGGGACCTGTGATACTAGCTGCAAAGGGTACAGTGTTAGATATATGGCTGAAAGCAACACCATCTTCTGTAACTTCCGTACTTTCAGTTTCCCGGCCGCTCTTGTTTGAACTATGGCCGCTCTCGTATTGGGGAGGAAAATAAATCCAGACTTTCGTCTCCACATGTTTTTGAAGGGCAGCATCGTAACAGGCCGAGTTTTATTCTCGGCTGCCCCTTTAGAGTTCCCTTGACGTTTTAACTCCCGTGGTTTGCTGGAGGTTTCTGACGCTTGCATCTCCATCTCCAGCAGGTCACACAGGCACTGTTAATGCGGGTTCATTTCTCCAGCCCACATCAAAGGAGGCCAGGCTGCGGTAAACTATTGCAAGCCGACTCAGCAGACGAACGCTGTGATGAAGGTGGAAGGGCGCCATTGCTTTAAAGATGGCTACTTCGCTGATGTCTGACTTTACTTTCTGCTTTATGCAAACGTGCCATTATGCATTGAGCATTTTTGTATTGCCATTGTGCAAGCGCATACAAATGTGTTTTTTTTTTTTTTTTTTTATTCATCACACACCCTCACATCCTCTCACCCTCACCCACCGTCACACCCTCACCCACCCTCACACACTCTCACCCTCACACCCCCTCACTCACCCTCACACACCCACTCACCCTCACACCCCCTCACCCCCACACCCCCTCACCCCACTCAGTGCTACAACACATATGTGTGTGTAGGTGCAAATGCAATGTTCTTGGATTTTTGTCAAAATAAAATACACCTAACATAATCTTCACAAACTTTATTTACAAACGTTTAAGCTATTGCCAATATAAATTACAATAACTTTTATTTAAGTATTAATTATTTACAAAATTAAAAGCCATTGTTATTTGTAATATCAATACATCTAAGTCACGTAAATACAACACACATTGCATTACAAATGCTATAGGTGTCACATTTGCGAAAGTTAAAACTATTGCCATTGTAACTGACAAAGCTATTAATTTTGCTATTTTCAAAACCAACACATAAATTAAAAAAAGTGTCATTTACAATACCAATCGCTCAAACTTTCCTAATGCGAAAAGTTAAAAGTATGGGCATTGTAAATCACAAAACAAAAACATAAAATGTAATTTAGAAAACAAATAGCTCAAACTTTCCTACTGCGAGACCTATTGGCAACGCCAGTGCTTGTTTTACGAGTTTGCGTGTCTCGTTGCTGTACCCCGTTTCATGTTGTCTGTGCCCGTTCCCACCCCCCCCCTCCCGCTGTCCGTGGCTTTGGTTTTTTACGTGTTTGCGTGTCTCGTTGCTGTACCCCATCTCATGTCGTACGTGCCCGTTCCCGCCCCCCGCTATCCGAGTGCCCGTGCTTCTTCAATCATACAAACATGAGGCAAGACCATGTCGCGCTCAGGGGAATGCCGAGGCAGCGCTGGCTAAGGGAGTGCAGTGCACGCGCCGCTGCTGGCCCTCTTCGCGGGCTCTTCCTGGTTGTGAGTTTCACTACTTGTTCTTTGAGGCATGCTCGAGCAGGTAAGCGGCATATTTTACTCCCGTTCTGTCTGTGTGCCTGTGTGCCCGTCCCCCCCTCCCGCTGTCTGTGTGCCCGTCCCCCCCTCCCGCTGTCTGTGTGCCCGTCCCCCCCTGCCGCTGTCTGTGTGCCCGTCCCCCCCTGCCGCTGTCTGTGTGCCCGTTCCCCCCTGCCGCTGTCTGTGCCCGTCCCCCCTGCCGCTGTCTGTGTGCCCGTCCCCCCCTGCCGCTGTCTGTGTGCCCGTCCCCCCCTGCCGCTGTCTGTGTGCCCGTCCCCCCCTGCCGCTGTCTGTGTGCCCGTCCCCCCCTGCCGCTGTCTGTGTGCCCGTCCCCCCCTGCCGCTGTCTGTGTGCCCGTCCCCCCCTGCCGCTGTCTGTGTGCCCGTCCCCCCCTGCCGCTGTCTGTGTGCCCGTCCCCCCTGCCGCTGTCTGTGCCTGTCCCCCCCTGCCGCTGTCTGTGCCCGTCCCCCCCCTGCCGCTGTCTGTGCCCGTCCCCCCCTGCCGCTGTCTGTGCCCGTCCCCCCCTGCCGCTGTCTGTGCCCGTCCCCCCTGCCGCTGTCTGTGTGCCCGCCCCCCCTGCCGCTGTCTGTGTGCCCGCCCCCCCCCTGCCGCTGTCTGTGTGCCCGCCCCCCCCTGCCGCTGTCTGTGTGCCCGCCCCCCCTGCCGCTGTCTGTGTGCCCGCCCCCCCCTGCCGCTGTCTGTGTGCCCGCCCCCCCCTGCCGCTGTCTGTGTGCCCGCCCCCCCCTGCCGCTGTCTGTGTGCCCGCCCCCCCCTGCCGCTGTCTGTGTGCCCGCCCCCCCCTGCCGCTGTCTGTGTGCCCGCCCCCCCCTGCCGCTGTCTGTGTGCCCGCCCCCCCCTGCCGCTGTCTGTGTGCCTGTCTCCCCCTGCCGCTGTCTGTGTGCCCGTCCCCCCTGCCGCTGTCTGTGTGCCTGCCCCCCCTCCACCTACAGGTGGCTCCCAAGGGGAAACAAAATCTGGTTCAGAAGCCTCGTCATCTACCATGGAGCATCCCAGGGAGATGGTCAGCGTTCCCTTCAGTCTTGCTTCTCAAGCTATAGGCTACAGTACTGAACCTGTTGGAAGCAAGTGGTGATCCTGACGAGTGGGATTGATGTACTTGACATGAAGCACCCATGTCAGCCGTTGGTTAGTCGTGGTGTGCCCCATTCGTAGTCGCCACAGGACCAACAATGAGACCATTAGCCATGCTTATTCCTGAATGGCAAAAGTCTGTCCTTTCCTCTAGCTTAATAAACCGTAAGTTTGCCGTTCTGAGACGGCAAGTATTGGGAGTACCGTTTACAGTTATTTTTCATTAGTTTTCTGTGGCCCTGAATTCAGTGCCCACGCTCAAGTCATTCACAACATCTCTCTGGTGCCTGGCTGCAACAGAGTACAATTTGGGACAAATATAACTTTTAGAATTCTTGTGTGGGCCAGTGACAGACAAACTTTTTCCCAGCCAGTTGGTTGCAGTCTAGTGAGACTCCTAAATCTGCTTCAAGCAGGTCAACAGCTAGAGGGTTGCTAAAGCACAAGCAAAAAACAACTTTTCACGCCAAAATTAATTCACCTGTCCCTTCGGAACTAGTAATGCCTCCTTTCTGCGAAGTTGTTTTACTGACTGTCTGGCTGCCTGGATCTTCCTGGCTCCCAGTAGTGGTGCTGGGCACTGGAAGTGAAACGAGGGCCCAGTTTGGGATCAAACTGGTCTGCTTGATTTCATTGACACAAGGGAGATGCAGGAATAGAATTGGTGCCATCCCAGTTCTCTTCATGTTCTTGTATCTGCGTTCCAACTGGTCATCCTGTTGATTTTTCGAATGCCAGGTAAACTTTTTGCACGAGGAACACTAACTTAGCACCTATCTCTCGTTTCTTTACCGCTGACAGGAAGGTAGCCAAGTAAAGCTGCAACGTTCTCCTTTTTATTTAGTTCCTGTATATCATTCAGAAGTCTGAATATTGACGATCATGCTCACACTATTGATGTTTCCTATGAAAACCCCCTGTTGTGGCCTATTAGAGATGTATTGGCTTTGCCAATTTTTACTGTACAGTAGTGACGCTGCTGTGCAGAATGGCTAAAAGTTAGAAGAAAAAAAGCACTGACATGGCCAGCACCGACCGTGAGGGTCAGTGATCCGCTTTCTTAGTATGGAATTATTCTCTGCCTTCAAAACAAAAAAGAATTATCTACTGTCTGAGCTAAAGTTTATTGTTTTGGCACAGAATGAAGAAGAGCAGGGAGCGCAGTGCTGTTTGCATCTTTGTAGCATCTTGACACTCAATGGCATTATTTTTGGGCACTTGTTTTCTGGGAGCAGAAGGGTGCACGCAATGAAGAGAGAGGGTGGGAGTTGGACGGGGGTAAATCATTTGTGTCTGCCTAAGGGGAGATGTGGGTCTGTGTGTGTGTGTGTGTGGCTCTGTGTGTGGGTGTGTGGCTCTGTGTGTGTGTGTGGCTCTGTGTGTGTGTGTGTGGCTCTGTGTGTGTGTGTGGCTCTGTGTGTGTGTGTGGCTCTGTGTGTGTGTGTGGCTCTGTGTGTGTGTGTGTGTGGCTCTGTGTGTGTGTGTGTGGCTCTGTGTGTGTGTGTGGCTCTGTGTGTGTGTGTGTGGCTCTGTGTGTGTGTGTGTGGCTCTGTGTGTGTGTGTGTGGCTCTGTGTGTGTGTGTGGCTCTGTGTGTGTGTGTGGCTCTGTGTGTGTGTGTGTGGCTCTGTGTGTGTGTGTGTGGCTCTATGTGTGTGTGTGTGGCTCTGTGTGTGTGTGGCTCTGTGTGTGTGTGTGTGGCTCTGTGTGTGCGTGTGTGGCTCTGTGTGTGTGTGTGTGGCTCTGTGTGTGTGTGTGGCTCTGTGTGTGTGTGTGGCTCTGTGTGTGTGTGTGGCTCTGTGTGTGTGTGTGTGGCTCTATGTGTGTGTGTGGCTCTGTGTGTGTGTGGCTCTGTGTGTGTGTGGCTCTGTGTGTGTGTGGCTCTGTGTGTGTGTGGCTCTGTGTGTGTGTGTGGCTCTGTGTGTGTGTGTGGCTCTGTGTGTGTGTGTGTGTGTGGCTCTGTGTGTGTGTGTGTGGCTCTGTGTGTGTGTGGCTCTGTGTGTGTGTGTGTGGCTCTGTGTGTGTGTGTGTGTGTGTGTGTGGCTCTCTGTGTGTGTGTGTGTGTGTGTGTGTGTGGCTCTGTGTGTGTGTGTGTGGCTCTGTGTGTGTGTGTGGCTCTGTGTGTGTGTGTGGCTCTGTGTGTGTGTGGCTCTGTGTGTGTGTGTGGCTCTGTGTGTGTGTGTGTGGCTCTGTGTGTGTGTGTGTGGCTCTGTGTGTGTGTGTGGCTCTGTGTGTGTGTGTGTGTGTGTGTGTGGCTCTGTGTGTGTGTGTGTGTGTGTGTGTGTGGCTCTGTGTGTGTGTGGCTCTGTGTGTGTGTGTGTGTGGCTCTGTGTGTGTGTGGCTCTGTGTGTGTGTGGCTCTGTGTGTGTGTGGCTCTGTGTGTGTGTGGCTCTGTGTGTGTGTGGCTCTGTGTGTGTGGCTCTGTGTGTGTGGCTCTGTGTGTGTGGCTCTGTGTGTGTGGCTCTGTGTGTGTGGCTCTGTGTGTGTGGCTCTGTGTGTGTGGCTCTGTGTGTGTGGCTCTGTGTGTGTGGCTCTGTGTGTGTGGCTCTGTGTGTGTGGCTCTGTGTGTGTGGCTCTGTGTGTGTGGCTCTGTGTGTGGCTCTGTGTGTGGCTCTGTGTGTGGCTCTGTGTGTGTGTGTGTGGCTCTGTGTGTGTGTGTGTGGCTCTGTGTGTGTGTGTGTGGCTCTGTGTGTGTGTGTGTGGCTCTGTGTTTGTGTGTGTGGCTCTGTGTTTGTGTGTGTGGCTCTGTGTGTGTGTGTGGCTCTGTGTGTGTGTGTGTGGCTCTGTGTGTGTGTGTGTGGCTCTGTGTGTGTGTGTGGCTCTGTGTGTGTGTGTGTGTGTGGCTGTGTGTGTGTGTGGCTCTGTTTGTGTGTGGCTGTGTGTGTGTGTGTGTGTGTGTGGGGGGGCTCTGTTGGTGTGTGTGGGTCTGTGTGTTTTTGTGTGGCATTTGCCAAAGATTAAACTATTGGCATTGTAAATGACAATGCCATTTATCTGTTTTCAAAACCAACACATAAATACAAATGTTGTCATTCACAATGCCAATAGCTCAAACTTTTCAAAAGGCGAAACCATTGCATTGTAAATGCTTGTTTAATGTTTGGATATGGTAAGTATGAGTATAGGGGTATATGTTTTGGGGTACTGAGGCATATGTTTTGGGGTGTTTGGGCATTTTAAGGGTTCAGATATAGTTTTGGGTTATAGGGTAAAGGGGTAGTTTTAGGGTTTAGGGCTAGGTATGGGTTTTGGGGTACAGGGGTATTTTTAGGGTTCAGGGCTAGGTTTGGGTTTTGGGGTACAGGGGCATTTTTAGGGTTCAGGGCTAGGTTTGGGGGTACAGGGTTATTTTAATGGTTCAGAGGTAGGTTTGGGGGTACAGGGTTATTTTTAGGGCTCAGGGATAGATTTGGGGTACAGGGGTATTTTAGGGTTCAGGGGTAGGTTTGGGGGTACAGTGGTATTTTTAGGGTTCAGGGGTAGGGTTGGGTTTTGGGGTACAGGGGTATTTTTAGGGTTCGGGGTAGGTTTGGATTTTGAGGAACAGGGGTATTTATAAGATTCAGGGCTAGGTTTGGGTTTTGGGGTACAGGGTATTTTTAGGGTTTAGGGATCGGTTTAAGTTTTGGGGTACAGGGTATATTTATAGGGTTAAGATGGGTTAGTGTTTAAGGGTGTGGGGTATTTTAAGGAGTAAGGGTGGGTTATGATTATGGGGTGCAGGGGTATTTAAAGGGAGCAGGGTGGGATTAGCACACGATATGAGACATGGCATGAAGGGCAGAACGTACCACACGCCCCCAGCGTTTGTCAAGCCCCCAGCACAACGTAGACACGCCCACAAGGGACTACTTTGCTGGCACAGTTCTTTTACCTTTTAAATGTATATGGTGGGCGTCTGCATAGCCTATGTCTTTCTGCTGCTACTTCCCTTTCCAACGCTGTATTAGGTGTTGTGATTGGTGCTGTGGTTCCTGAGATTACCTGCCTCAAAGGTTTGGGCTCTCTCTTTATTATATTGTGTGTGTGTGTATATATGTGTATATATATATATATATATATATATATGTATGTATATATATATATATATATATGTGTGTATATATATATATGTGTATATATATGTATGTATGTATATATATGAGGTACGTGTAGTTCCCAGTACGGCGCAGCGCAGCCAGCCACACTGTCAGTCAGGAACAGGCAAGACCCAAACGTGGTGCAAATGAATTTAAGTTTCAGCCCAGCACCAATCCGCCATGACGCGTTTCGGCTAGAGATAGCCTTGACACATGTATATATATGTATGTTCCTGCTCACCACTTCACGGTGAGAACAGCCAGGTAAGGACCTCTTCCGAATGACTTTAAAAAATCACAGCATCAAAAGGTAAAGAAAGGCAGCAAGTCTCTTTCGAGTGAAAGGGCAGGATATTTATTCCACACAACAGAAAGTGAAGGACATAATGTCATCCATGACGCGTTTCGCTCCGATAAGGAGCTTGTTTACATGACGCACCCCGAATTGTAACACCAATTTATAGGTCAATTAGTTGAATGTCCTTATCGCAATATTTGCGAAATCAATAACCAGGCGCAGTTTATATGAGGGACTGAGTGTCTGAGTCTTTCCTGGAAAGTGAGCAACAAATCTTTCAGAATCACAATTGCAAACTCCCCCGCAAGGAACAAATTTGTCACACGAGTTAAAAACAAACACATGATTTTCAACGATTAAAACAAAGCCACTTAATCGATACACTTGCAATTACCTCATTCCTCTGTTAACAAATGGAAATATCTCTGCTATCTTTCAGAAAAGCAATCAAAACACACCTTCTGTTAAACAGTATTCTCCCTTCTTTCCTCCCTGACCCTATACTCCATCCATTATCTCATACAGAAAGCGCCGGGACGCGTCTGCGCTGGGGCAGCCGAGCGCTATACAAGCACATATAACATTAACAAAGAGCCGCCAAAAGTTTGGAAAAAGCAGAAAGCATGTTTGTGAAAAATGTGCCCGGCTCGAACCTGACAGCCATAAAAGAAAATACAACTAAAAGTTCAAAGCCAACAACAAAACAACTATTCCAACAATTGGAGAAATTATCAAGGAAAGAGATCTCCCGAAGCTGGGAGATTATAACCTTAGAAAAATACATTGAACTAGGTTTAGTTCCAAGAGGCCTACGTATCTTCACCTTGCCTATTCATCCGGACACCAGTTCGGAAATGCTAGAGTGGGGACATAATAATATGGACTGTTCACGAAGAATGATTCTAATAATTTTAAAATATGCAAAGAAAAATGTTGAAGACCTGCATAAAAAAATGAAAGATCTTGAGGAACAAATTCAAGCTCAAGGAGAAAGGGAGGATACAATTAAAAATCTGCGCCAAAATATGGATACAAACCTAGACAGACACAATAATGAGATCCAAGAATGAAAACAGCGCAAATTTAGATGCGATGAGTCAGACTTTGAGAATGGCACGATATTTACGTTGCCAAACGTTTTGAGATTCTCAAACAGCAACAACATGCGGGCCCACAAAATCGCCAAGATGATACAACACCAAGTGAGACTGAATCGGAAGGAAGCAATGGGGAACAAAGAAGTTTTGGGCCAAAGAAGCTGTCTTTTTTAGAGGAAATGGAAATTCTTTACAGAGATCAACAAACCCCGAAAACAAGGGCAAGAGGACGGGGAAACGCGAAAATGAGAGGAAGAGGACAAGTGGGGAACCCAATCCAAAGAGGGAAACCAGGAGAGGTATAAAATCAAAGATACCCTCTACGCAACAGGGCAACATTGAAAAGATTAGAGAAAAATTGAAAGAACCTACCAAATTAGATCCACAGTTAATCATCAATTTATCAGATTACAAATTAACAGCAACAGAGGGCAACTTGCTTAGTAAAGTACTAACTTTCTGCCCCGACAAACATCAGGATGAGGTGGAAACAATCGATGTATACAAATACATTCGTAAATTGAAACTTAACAAGCATTTACAATGCAATGGTCTCGGCAATATTATAGGTAGAACTATTAGAATTGCTCATTATTTTTTTTATCTTTTTTGTATCCCTAAATAAATGGCATTGTCATTTGTATTGGCATTAGCTTTGTTTTTTGCATATGTGATACCTATTGCATTAGCAGAGAGAGAGTGAGGTAGTGAGAGAGAGCGAGTGAGGTAGTGAGAGAGAGCGAGTGAGGTATTGAAATAGAGAGAGAGTGAGGTAGTGAGATAGAGAGTGAGGTAGTAAAGAGTGAGGTAGTGAGGGAGAGGGATGTTGTGAGGTAGTGAGATATAAGCATAGAGTGATGTTGTGATGTAGTGAGATAGAGAAAGAGGTAGTGAAAGAGAGAGTGAAAGTGAGTTAGTGAGAGATAGAGTGAGGTAGTGAGATAGAGAGTGATTGAGGTAGTGAGTTAGAGAAAGAGAGTGAAGTTGTGAGGTTGTGAGCTAGAGAGTGAGGTCGTGAGAGAGTGAGGTAGTGATGTTTTGAGAGAGAGAAGTTGTGAGGTAGTGAGAGATGGGTAGATAGAGAGTGAGGTAGTGAGAGACAGAGAAAGTGAGGTAGTGAAATAGTGAGGTAGAGGGATGTTCTGAGGTAGTGAGAAACAGTGAGTGAGTTTGTGAGGTAGTGAGATAGAGAGAGAGTGAGGTAGTGAAAGAGAGTGAAAGTGACTTAGTGAAATAGAAATAGAGAGTGAGGTAGTGAGAGAGAGGTAGAGTGAGACAGAGAGAGTGAGGTAGTGAAAGAGTGAGTTAGTGATGGAGAGTGATTTTTGGTGGTAGTGAGATAGAAACAATGAGTGATGTTGTGACGTAGTGAGATAGAGAAGGATTGAGGTAGTTTAAGAGAGTGAAAGTGACTTAGTGAGATAGAAAGAGAGAGAGTGAGTTAGTGAGATACAGAGTGACGTGAGTTGGAGAGAGAGAGTGAACTTGTGAGCTAGTGAGATAGAGTGAGTCAGCGAGAGAGTGTTGTAGTTATTTTTTGAGTGAGTGACTTGTGTTATAGTTAGGTAGTGAGAGTGATATCGAAATAGAGTGATGTTATGGAGAGAGTTAGTGAGAGAGTGAGATAGTGTTATAGATTTAACTTGAGTAGTGATGTAGGTATTTTTGTTTTGTGGGACAGTGAAGTAGATATAGAGTGAGGTAGTGAGAGATGGAGAGAGTGAGGTAGTGAAAGAATGAGGTAGTGAGGGGGAGAGTTGTTGTGCTGTATTGAGATAGAAACAGAGCGATGTGAAGTAGTGAGCTAGAGTGAGGTAGTGTATGAGAGAGTAAAAGTGAGTTAGTGTATTTGAGAGAGAGAGAGAGTTCGGTAGTGAGATAGAGAGAGAGTGAAGTTGTGGGGTAGTGAGAGAGTGATGTAGTGAACTTTAGAGAGAGTGTGTCGTGATATAGTGAGAGAGAGATAGTGAGATAGAAATAGAGTGAGGTAGTATATAGAGAGAGTGTGAGGTAGTGAGATGGAGAGAGTGAAGCAGTGAGTTAGAGAGAGAGAGTGAAGTTGTGAGGTAGTGAGAGAGAGTTGTGAATTTTTGAGAGAGTGTGTTGATATAGTGAGGCAGTGAGAATGAGATAGTGAGATAGTAATAGATAGTTAGGTAGTGATGTAGAGAGAGTGAGGTAGTGAGATAGAGAGTTAAGTTGTGAAGTAGTGTGTTAGAGAGATAGTTCCTGTGCTAGTGATATTGTGATGCTGTGAGAAAGAGAGAGTTGAGTAGTGAGGTAGAGATTGAGGGAGAGAGAGAGTGAATGAGAGATAGTGTAGGAGTGTGAGAGATAGTGAGGTAGTGAGAGATAGTGAGGTAGTGAGAGATAGTGAGGTAGTGAGAGATAGTGAGGTAGTGAGAGATAGTGAGGTAATGAGAGATAGTGAGGTAATGAGAGAGAGTGAGGTAGTGATAGAGAGAGTGAGGTAGTGATAGAGAGAGTGAGGTAGTGAGAGAGAGAGTTCGAAGAGACGATCTAGTGGAGCTGAGGAGAGAGTGAAGGGATGGTGCAGTGAGAGGCTGAGGAGAGTGCATCAGTGAAGGGACGGTACCATAAGAGGCTGAGGAGAAAGTGCTGCAGTGAGTGATGGTGCAGTGGAGGAGTGAGGGCTGCAGCCAGGATGGGGGGCGGGGCTAAGCAGAGAGTGCAGCAATGAAGGGACGATGCAATCGGGGGCTGAGCAGAGTGCGTCAGTGAATGGATGGTGCAGGGAGAGGCTGAGGAGAGTGCAGCAGTGAAGGGACGATGCAATGGGGGGCTGAGCAGAGAGTGCATCAGTGAAGGGACGGTGCAAGGAGAGGCTGAGGAGAGTGCAGCAGTGAAGGGACAGTGCAGGGAGAGGCTGAGGAGAGAGTGCATCAGTGAAGGGTCAGTGCAGGGAGAGGCTGAGCAGAGAGTGCAGCAGTGAAGGGACGGTGCAGGGAGAAGCTGAGGAGAGTGCAGCAGTAAAAGGACGGTTCAGTGGGGGCTGAGCAGAGAGTGCAGCAGTAAAAGGACGGTGCAGTGGGGGGCTGAGCAGAGAGTGCAGCAGTGAAGGGACGGTGCAGTGGGACTGAGGAGAGAGTGTAGCAGTGAAGGGATAATGCAGTGAGAGGCTGAGGAGAGTGCAGCAGTGAAGGGACGGTGCAGTGGGGAGGAGGAGTGAGTGCAGCAGTGAAGTGACGGTGCAGTGAGAGGCTGAGGAGAGTGCAGCAGTGAAGGGACGATGCAATGGGAGGCTGAGGAGAGAGTGCATCAGTGAATGGACGGTGCAGGGAGAGGCTGAGCAGAGAGTGCAGCAGTGAAGGGACGGTGCAGGGAGGGGCTGTGGAGAGAGTGCATCAGTGAAGGGACGGTGCAGGGAGAGGCTGAGGAGAGAGTGCAGCAGTGAAGGGATGGTGCAGTGAGAGACTGAAGAGAGTGCAGCAGTGAAGGGATGGTGCGGTGAGAGGCTGAGGAGAGTGCAGCATTGAAGGGACAGTACCGTGAGAGGCTGAGAGAGAGTGCAGCAGTGAGTGATGGTGCAGTGGAGGAGTGAGGGCTGCAGCCTGGATGGGGGGGCTGAGCAGAGAGTGAAGCGATGGAGCAGGGAGAGGTTGAGGAGAGAGTGCTGCAGTGAAGCGATGGTGCAGTGAGAGGCTGAGGAAAGTGCAGCAGTGAAGGTACGATGCAATGGGGGGATGAACAGAGAGTGCAGCAGTGAAGGGACGATGCAATGGGGAGCTGAGCAGAGATTGTATCAGTGAAGGGACGGTGCAGGGAGAGGCTGAGGAGAGTGCATCAGTGAAGGGACAGTGCAGGGAGAGGCTGAGGAGAGAGTGCATCAGTGAAAGGATGGTGCAGTGAGAGACTGAGGAGAGTGCAACAGGGAAGAGACGGTATAGTGGAGCTGAGGAGAGAGTGAAGGGATGGTGCAGTAAGAGGCTGAGGAGAGTGCATCAGTGAAGCGATGGTACCGTGAGAGGCTGAGGAGAGAGTGCAGCAGTGAGTGATAGTGCAGTGGAGGAGTGAGGGCTGCAGCCTGGATGGGGGGGGGGCTGAGCAGAGAGTGCAGCAGTGAAGCGATGGCGCAGGGAGAGGCTGAGGAGAGAGTGCAGCAGTAAAAGGACAGTGCAGTGTAAAAATAAAAATATGCCTTACCTCCAACATAAACTAAAATCAACATACATACCTGTCTGAACAACTCCGTGCACAGCGGTGCACATCGCTGAAGGGAATCGCCACGGGCCATGTTGAACCTAGAAAATAGAGAATTAACATAAGATTAGCAAAAAAAAAACAAAATGGCTTACCTCTGAAAGAAAACAGACAGAGAGTGAGGTAGTGAAAGAGAGTGAAAGTGACTTAGTGAGATAGAAATAGAGAGAGTGAGGTAGTGAGAGAGAGAGTGAGGTAGATAGAGTGAGACAGAGAGAGTGAGGTAGTGAAAGAGTGAGTTAGTGATGGAGCGTGATTTTTGGTGGTAGTGAGATAGAAACAATGAGTGATGTTGTGACATAGTGAGATAGAGAAGGACTGAGGTAGTGTAAGAGAGAGTGAAAGTGACTTAGTGAGATAGAAAGAGAGAGAGTGAGTTAGTGAGAGAGAGTGACGTAGTGAGTTGGAGAGAGAGAGAGTGAACTTGTGAGATAGAGTGAGTCAGCGAGAGAGTGTTGAAGTTATTTTTTGAGTGAGTGACTTGTGTTATAGTTAGGCAGTGAGAGTGATATGGAAATAGAGAGTGATGTTATGGAGAGAGTTAGTGAGAGAGAGAGTGAGATAGTGTTATAGATATAATTTGAGTAGTGATGTCGTTATTTTTGTTTTGTGGGAGGGTGAAGTAGATATAGAGTGAGGTAGTGAGAGAGAGTGAGGTAGTGAAAGAATGAGGTAATGAGGGGGAGTTGTGCTGTATTGAGATAGAAACAGAGAGATGTTGTGAAGCAGTGAGCTAGAGAGAGTGAGGTAGTGTATTTGAGAGTGAAAGTGAGTTAGTGTATTTGAGAGAGAGAGAGAGAGAGAGAGAGAGAGAGTGCGGTAGTGAGATAGAGAGAGAGTGAAGTTGTGTGGTAGTGAGAGAGTGATGTAGGGAACTTTAGAGAGAGTGTCGTGATATAGTGAGAGAGATAGTGAGATAGAAATAGAGTGAGTAGTATATAGAGAGTGTGAGGTAGTGAGAGAGCGAGAGTGAAGCAGTGAGTTAGAGAGAGAGAGTGAAGTTGTGAGGTAGTGAGTGTTGTAGTGAATTTTTGAGAGTGTCATGATATAGTGAGGCAGTGAGATACTAATAGATAGAGTGAGGTAGTGATGTAGAGAGGGTGAGGTAGTGAGATAGAGTGAAGTTGTGAAGTAGTGTGTTAGAGAGATAGTTACTGTGGTAGTGATATTGTGATGCTGTGAGAGAGAGAGTTGAGTAGTGAGGTAGAGATTGAGGTAGAGAGAGTGAATGAGAGATAGTGTAGTAGTGAGAGAGATAGTGAGGTAGTGAGAGAGATAGTGAGGTAGTGAGAGAGATAGTGAGTTAGTGAGAGAGAGAGTGGGGTAATGAGAGTGAGAGAGAGAGTTTGAAGGGACGGTATAGTGGAGCTGAGGAGAGAGTGAAGGGATGGTGCAGTAAAAGGCTGAGGAGAGAGTGCAGCAGTGAGTGATAGAAATAAACATAAGATTAGCAAAATAAACAAAATGCCTTACCTCTAACAGCAAAACAGTAGCATACATACCTGTCTGAACCACTTCGTGCACAGCAGTGCACACAGCTGCACGGAGACGACACGGGCCATATTGGACCTGAAAAACAAAGAAATAAACATAAGATTAGCAAAATAAACCAAATGCCTTACCTCTAACAGCAAAACAGCAGCATACATACCTGTGTGAACCACTTCGTGCACAGCAGTGCACACAGCTGCACGGAGACGACACGGGCCATGTTGTATCTAGAAAAGAGAGAAAAAAACCTAAGATTAGCAAAATCAAAAAGATAGATTACCTCGAACATCAAAAGAGCAGCATATCGGAACCAGTTTGTGCACAACGGTGCACACAGCTGCACGGAGACGCCACGGGCCATATTGGACCTGAAAAACAAAGAAATAAACATAAGATTAGCAAAATAAACCAAATGCCTTACCTTAACTGAAAAACAGCAGCATATATACCTGTCTGAACCACTTCGTGCACAGCAGTGCACACAGCTGCACGGAGACGCCACGGGCCATATTGGTCCGGAAAATCATAGACATAAACATAAGATTAGCAAAATAAACAAAATGCCTTACCTTAACTGAAAAACAGCAGCATATATACCTGTCTGAACCACTTCGTGCACAGCAGTGCACACAGCTGCACGGAGATGCCACGGGCCATATTGGACCTGAAAACAAAGAAATAAACATAAGATTAGCAAAATAAACAAAATGGCTTACCTTAACTGAAAAAAAGCAGCATACATACCTGTCTGAACCACTTCGTGCACAGCAGTGCACACAGCTGCACGGAGACGCCACGGGCCATGTTGTACCTAGAAAAGAGAGAAAAAAACATAAGATTAGCAAAATCAAAAAGATAGATTACCTCAAACAGCAAAAGAGCAGCATATTGGGACCAGTTCGTGCACAACGGTGCACACAGCTGCACGGAGACGCCACGGGCCATATTGAACCTGAAAAACAAAGAAATAAACATAAGATTAGCAAAATAAACACAATGGCTTACCTCCAACAGCAAAACAGCAGCATACAATCCTGTCTGAACCACTTCGTGCACAGCGGAGCACACAGCTGCACGGAGACGCCACGGGCCATATTGGACCTGAAAAACAAAGAAATAAACATAAGATTAGCAAAATAAACAAAATGGCTTACCTCCAACAGCAAAACACCAGCATACATACCTGTCTGAACCACTTCGTGCACAGCAGTGCACACAGCTGCATGGAGACGCCACGGGCCATATTGGACCTGAAAAACAAAGAAATAAACATAAGATTAGCAAAATAAACAAAATGCCTTACCTTAACTGAAAAACAGCAGCATACATACCTGTCGGAACCACTTCGTGCACAGCAGTGCACACAGCTGCACGGAGACGACACGGGCCATGTTAAACCTGAAAAACAAAGAAATAAACATAAGATTAGCAAAATAAACAAAATGGCTTGGACCTCTAAAAGACAAAAAAACCACAAGATTATTGCAAAAGAAAAGATAGCTTACCTGAAACTAAAAAAAAAGCCGCGGATCGGAACCATTCCGTGCACAGCGGTGCACATCGCTGCAGGGTGACGCCACGGGCCATGCTGGACCTAGAAAAAAGAAAAGAAACATAAGATTAGCCTCAAAAAACAAACATGGCTTACTTTTAGACGAAAACAGCAACAACATACATATCCCTCTGAACAGCTTCGTGCACAGCGGTGCACACGGCTGCAGGGAGACGCCACGGGCCATGTTGGACCTACAAAAGACAAAAAAAACATAAGATTATTGCAAAAGAAGATAGCTTACCTCAAACTGCAAAAGAGCCGCGGATCGGAACCACTCCGTGCACATCGCTGCAGGGAGACGCCACGCCACGGGCCATGTTGGACCTAGAAAAAAAGAAACATAAGATTAGCCTCAAAAAACAAACATGGCTTACTTTTAGACGAAAACAACAACAACATACATACCCGTCTGAACAGCTTCGTGCACAGCGGTGCACACGGCTGCAGGGAGACGCCACGGGCCATGTTGGACCTAGAAAAAAGAAAAGAAACATAAGATTAGCCTAAAAAAACAAACATGGCTTACTTCTAAACGAAAATAGCAACAACGCAAAAGAGCCGCGGATCAGAACAACTCCGTGCACAGCGGTGCACATCACTGCAGGGAGACGCCACGGGCCATGTTGGACCTAGAAAAAAGAAAAGAAACATAAGATTAGCCTAAAAAAACAAACATGGCTTACATCTAAACGAAATCAACAACATACTTACCCGTTTCAAGAGCTTCGTAACAGCGACTTCTAGCCGAGACGATCAGGGGAAAATGGCATTTAGAATCCTACGGCCATTTTTGGACTTGGGGGCGTAGTTTTGAAGTTCTGAGTGACAGACAACGTCACTGTCTAAAGAACATCAAAAATTACGCCCCCAAATCCGAAAAGGACGGGGCTTGTTTGGAGTGACGCATCTCTCCTCCAATGGCTGGCCTCCGTTTAGGAAGCCAGTCAATGAAGGAGAGATGGGGCAGGGAGGCGGGACCTTCTGCGCTACTGAGAGTCATTAAATCTCCGGCCTAAGACTACGCAAGCGCAGCCTTTTAGGCCTTCGACCTAAAAAGTTCTTCACAAGAAATAAACGTGGGGAAATGGCAGATACGACATCAATGGCTCCCACCCCAAGTACAGAACAACAAGATTTTTTGGTGGCAGATGCAAGAAGTCTGCAAGTTGCCTATGAACTGTCGCATCAAATAGAAGAAACTGAACAAACCAATACTCAAATAATATCTGAAATGGGGGATCTGATAGGTTCACATCCAAAAACAAATCTCAAGAATAAATCAAAATGTTGTCCTGTTTTACACCCAGGCAACCGGATAGATGTTTTTCATGACCTGGTTGTGGCAGAACTGGAGATCATGAAGAACACTACCAACGGAAAAGAAAATGTGACCAAGAAGGAACGTTTAGCATTGAAGGCCCTCCAGACAAATGCTACTATAGAAATAAAAACAGCAGACCAAGGGGGAAATATCGTCATCCAAAATAAAACTGACTATGTGGAAGAAGCCAATCCCCAACTAAACGACGCAACTAATTGCAAACTGTTGCAACAAAATCCATCCATTGAAATGACGAAAACCTTACACAAATTGACTTATGGCAAGAAAAAAGACTAATCAGCAATGATGAGAAGAATTATTTGATTGTTACATCCCATAATCCCAACAGTTTATTTTTTGCCGAAAATTCATAAGACCTTGAACAAGCCACCTGCACGTCCAATAATATCCAGTTGTGGATCATTGTGTGAGAATGTTGCATCTTATGTCGATTTTATTTTTTTGCCCCAATTGTTCAAACACTCAGTTCATTTATTAAAGATACTGTTGACTTTCTTAGAATCATCATGGAAATGGAATGGCAGCCTGAATAGCTGCTAGCCACAATAGATGTGGTATCACTGTATACATCAATACAACATGATGTAGGTCTAACGGCAATAAAATATTTTTTAAAACCAAGGCCACTATCAGAATTACGACATGCAAACATGCTGCTGGATATGATAACCTTTTGCTTAACACCTTCGCTGCTAAGGCAATTCCCCTCCTGTGCTGGAAATTGCTATTTTCATTGTTTTATGACGAGCTGGGCTCGTCATCAGCACACGACCACTGTGCACCATGACGAGCCCAGCTCGTCATCAGCATCGAAAGGGTTAATGAACAACGTATTCCTCTTTAACAAAAACATCTACACTCAAATATGCGGTTGTGCCATGGGCGTTTCCTTCTCTCCGAGCTATGCTAATCTCACCATGGGATGGTGGGAGAAAAGCATAGCTTGGAGAGAGGAAAATGAACCATATACCACGGATGTGGTTTTATGGCTCCGGTTCATTGATGACCTTTTTCTTTTATGGAAGGGTCCGAAACAGAAATTAATTAAGTACATAGAAATTTTGAACGAAAATGATGTGGGACTAAAATTTACCTTCAACATCCAGTATAAAGAAATAGATTTCTTGGATACAAAAATCTATGTAAAAAATAATAAAATGGAAACGACTGTATTCTGAAAAAAGACCCCACCAACAGTGTACTCCATCGAACGAGTTTCCACCCAGTCTCACTAAAGCAAAGTATCCCATATGGGGAATTTTTGCGTATGAAACGTAACTGCTCTGAGGAAATAGAAATGGAAAGCAAATTTAAAGAAACAAGAGCTCGCTTTTCAAAACTTGCTTACAAATACGCAGACATCATACGAGGAGAACCGAGAGCAAGAACCAAGTCAAGAGCAGAAACACTGATACCTAGGATTAAAAAGGAAATTAATCCAGATGATGACAAACCACGATTGATCCTTACCTATTCAAAGGAAAGCTTCAAGATACGGCTAATCTTAATGAAATACTGGAATGTATTGAAAAATGATACAGAAATAGGCTCGATCATTGGAGACAGGCCGCTGATATATTTTCGCAAAGCTCCATCAATTAAAGACACCTTAGTCAATAGCCACTTCAAAAGAGATAAAACAACAACATGGCTAGACAAACGGCAATAAGGGTTTACTAAATGTCTATCTTGCAAAGCGTGCAAAATTGGTCAAAATGTCAAGTCCATTAAGGACCCGAAGGGCAGAAACTTTGAAATAAAGGATAAAATAACTTGTGAATCCCAATTCGTGGTGTATCAAATACAATGTTTCTGCGGGAAGAAATACAACCTGAACTTACTTTTACTGTAAACAATGACACTTAAATTCCGGAATGAAATGTACGATTTCTGTTGTTGTTGTAATTTCTAAATTATCAAATGAAAATGTGGCTGAGATTTGAATAATGAAATACATGTGATTTAGATACTGTTTTTAATCCATATTTGTTATCTAGTGTTAGAAAGCTATGGGGACAGCACGAACGACACAATTGGAACTGAGTCGACTAAAGGCACTTAGCCGTAACTGACTCATAGACACTCAGTCCCTCATATAAACTGCGCCTGGTTATTGATTTCGCAAATATTGCGATAAGGATATTCAACTAATTGACTGTCTTTTCCTTGTGCATAACATAAACCCAAGTTTGGGTATAAGTTATTGTTGAATATCCAATTGTATCGCAGACTGTTGCAAACCGGCTTTATTTAACACCAGGATAAGCTACAAAGCAAGCCTAGAACTACTAAGCCCATAATGCATCATTAACAACCATATGGTGACTTGATATATATATATATATATATATATATATATATTCAAAAGATCCTTTCCCTCAAAAGGAACGACAGCACTCCGGGGGTGATGAGATTAGCAGCGGTCTTGTTTATTTAATGAAAAGTAAACAACAAACTCGTTTCGGCGTCAGCCTTTTTCTGTGTCAATGACACTAGGCACATGATTCGATTTTAAAGCTCCCTCATGGTGACAGACATAGGTGAAGGACCAACCCTAGGTCTAATATAGGCACCATCTTGTAGTGGATAAGATGTGCACATTAACACATACAATTACCCTTCAAGTAAAGAAATCAAACCGTGTATCGGTTAGAAAAACAAGCGGTAAATGCAAAAATAGTAATAATTATACAAATTATATAATGTGACAATGTTCCTGTTCGTTGCTCCTTTCTCCTCAGGAGCATGAATTGAGACGCAACAAGGAGGTGATTTCATAAATTTATTTCGTAACACAAATGGCCCGACAGACGCGTTTCGGCTACACGCCTTTGTCAATGTCGGGGAGGTAGTGATTCAAAACATTTTTATAAACAAAGTTCATTTCGTGAAAAAAATCTCTCATGTTAGAATTCATTGAAACCGATGAAGAAAAAAAAACTGATGGAAAAAAACAAACACAAAAAAAAATAAATATATATATATATATATATATATATATATATATATATATATATATATATATATATATATATATATATATATATATATATATATATATATATATATATATATATATATATATATATATATATATATATATATATATATATATATATATATATATATATATATATATATTTCATGTCCATTCAAAAGAAACTGCACTGCAAGATGGCTTGGTCTTAAACCACCGCCACTCACCCAGCAGGCACTGCATGGCGGCCAGAGTGAAATCTTTCCATTGTGAGGCATTTCGGTGCCCGCAGTCGGTAGGTCGCGCCAACATGCTGCATTTTCTTCACTATGTAAGCCACTGTAAGCTCCCTCCCTCCATACAAAGCGAGGGACATTTGTTCTAGAGTCCTCAGTGAGTGTTTTTTGTTATTTACCTGCATGGTCACTTCCTCAAGCTTCCAATGTGGCAGCAGTTCCTTAAGCAGCTGCATCGTTCCTTCGCAATGTGCGTCATCCTAGGCACATGGAGAGACGGGTGGGACGTGCATGTAATGGGACAAACCCCCCAATAAACATGCAGCAGACAAGCACGCTTGAAATGTGTGCAGTGTCGTGGAGATTAAGTAAAGGGAAGCAAACAAAACCAGCACAGCGCAAGCTCTATGCAGGAAAAACCTTAAATACAATCCACGAAAGCTGATAAAAAAGGAGTATTTGGGCCACTGATGAGAATGAACACAGTAAGAGCAACAGGAAATAGTATGCTGCAACCAAAATGAATGGAGGAAAAGTAAGTGGCAAGCACGCAAACAAATGAAAGTAAGGGCGGGATGTAAGCCCCTTTTAAGATTTATATGAAATACAATAGATTTCACAAGCACAGCTGGCGAAACCTAAAAAAAGTATGTCCAAGGTCAATCCATCTTAAGAAAAGGGAGTTTTAAAGGTGGATAAGTCTCCTTGTCGAAGCTGCAGCAACAGTTTACTGTCCTCCTAGCTTCTCGTGGTAAACAGCATAGGAAGCTCAAATATTTACATTAAATAATGAGTATCCCACAGCAAGAAAATCATTGATAAAGACTTCAAAACGGCAAAGAAGTCGCTTATCAAAGGTTCGCTGAGATACCCGCCACCCCCTCTCCACAATCCCCAAGAATGGGAATACGGAAGCGGTTCTGAACTTTTGGAAGGCGGGAGGGAGTTACCCTCCCGGCCGTATTTATTAAAATATGAAACAAAATTAAAACATTAAAATAACAGTTTCATATCATGTACAATTTCATTTCCACATTACGATGTTCTTGGCTAACCTTAACACATCTCTAATACAAAGGTTCTCCTAGCCGATACTAAACATCCTGCAAATGCATTTCTAAAAATTGTATTGTGCACTTGTGAGGGGCGGTCGCACAGAGGACTACACCTTTTGTGCCTATTTCCAATTTCCCTTGTCTTGACGGGGGCCCCATGTTAACTCGACGCCATCTTAGTGGTCGTCCGAGGACTCGTGTGAGGTGTCTAGAAGGTAGCGTAGACCCCCCCTCCCACCCCACACAACTTACCACATCTGCCGTCGCAGATGTCCTGGCCCCGGGAAATTCCCAGGAGAGGCCCTGCAGCCCCTCCTCCCCAGGGAGGGGCCTATGGCCGCCTTCCCTTTCGGCGTCCCCATCCTTAGAGGGGACCGCTTCCCCGTTGAGGGGCCAATGGCCGCCTCCCCCCGGGCGCTCCCATCCGTAATGGGTGACGCCCCCACCTCTAGGGATCTTCCAATTACTGCTCACCGATCATGACCTTACCGCCCGACCAAAAAATAAATACGACAAACTAAGGCTAAAAAGAGGAGAAAAACAATTATACTTAAGCATTCAAAGTATAAACTCTACAGAACATCACTGTTCAACTCTGGTGCAACTATTTTTGAATAACATGATGAAAATGAAGATTATCAACTTTATTGCATATCAAATTACCAACTTTATTCAGAACAACCTGTAAGAAAAAACAATACCACGTCACACGACTTTATTCAAACAACTCGCTGTCGTCAGGGGCTGGTGGGTGGGTCAAAATTGGCTCTTCGTTCCGTCTCGAGCTCACGTGCAAAAGTGGAGGTGTAGCTTCAGAGCACAGGAACAAGAGGATGCTTTCTTGGCTTGTCGCTCCTTTTATCCTTCTTCGGGCGGGCGTGGACCCACCTCCAATCCGCCTCCGGGGCGTGGCCAGCGGCTTCGGTGTCTAGGACAACCCACTCTTGGGCGGGAAAAGGCGCGCCCCGGCTACGCCGCTTCGGGCATACCAGCCGAGACTCGCCTCCCGCCCAAAAACGGCTTCCCGGGGGGATCGGGGTACTCCACCATACGTTCGGGGGGACCGAGTGGTCGCCCCTTTCCATATGGCTGAGATACCCGCCACCCCCTCTCAACACAATCCCCAAGAATGGGAATACGGAAACGGTTCTGAACTTTTGGAAGGCGGGAGGGAGTTACCCTCCCGGCCGTATTTATTAAAATATGAAACAAAATTAAAACATTAAAATAACAGTTTCATATCATGTACAATTTCATTTCCACATTACGATGTTCTTGGCTAACCTTAACACATCTCTAATACAAAGGTTCTCCTAGCCGATACTAAACATCCTGCAAATGCATTTCTAAAAATTGAAATTGTACATCCTAACATTACGGGCCAACGGCAAGGTCGTAACCGGTGTCAGATCCCTAACCCAGAACTCCACCCTCACTTGTGAGGGGCGGTCGCACAGAGGACTACACCTTTTGTGCCTATTTCCAATTTCCCTTGTCTTGACGGGGGCCCCATGTTAACTCGACGCCATCTTAGTGGTCGTTCGAGGACTCGTGTGAGGTGTCTAGAAGGTAGCGTAGACCCCCCTCCCACCCCACACAACTTACCACATCTGCCGTCGCAGATGTCCTGGCCCCGGGAAATTCCCAGGAGAGGCCCTGCAGCCCCTCCTCCCCAGGGAGGGGCCTATGGCCGCCTTCCCTTTCGGCGTCCCCATCCTTAGAGGGGACCGCCTCCCCGTTGAGGGGCCAATGGCCGCCTCCCGCCGGGCGCTCCCATCCGTAATGGGTGACGCCCCCACCTCTAGGGATCTTCCAATTACTGCTCACCGATCATGACCTTACCGCCACAGGCCGGATAGTTGACCGGCTATCCGGACCCCCCACAAAAACTCCTACTTAAAGGTCATGGCTGCAAACTCTTTAACCAAGCTACGAAGTCTCCTATGAGTAAAGAATTCCCCACCCGGGACAAATGGACTCCATCCTCTAGATACATTCGGTCCCCCATGATACACCCATGCGGAATAGAATGCAATGTACTAGTACGGAACAATCTACCAAGCTTGTTATTCACCTTCTTCACTGAATGATTTACAGCAGCCACCGAAATAGCCCCCCGCCACACTTTCCGTGGAATCATATGGGACCATGCAATCTTGCACCCTGGCACCCTTCTCGCCAACCAACTTACTGTGGATAATATCGCCTCGAGAAGTAGTAGTCTACCAGTGGTCACCAAATCATTGCCCCCAAGATGCACTATGATTATAGATGGCGGTGACCTTGTCCGCCCTAACAAGCCCTCCATAAAAGTTCGAAACTGGTCAATACAGAGCCCGCCCCTTCCGTAGAAGGTCACCCTGTACCCGTATTCCCCAGCCATGTGAATCATGTCACCTGCCTTGAATACGTCCGCGGCACGCCTCACGTATGAGTGGCCCACGACCCACACCACTCTCTCCTCAGCTGGTGGTCTTTGACCACTGGTTCCCAGGTGTCGGGTCGACTGCACAATCCGCCCCGCCTCGTAAGCTTGCGAAACTGTAAACCAAACAAAAACAAGAAGCGTGAGTGCATGATATCAGCTTCACAACATGTGCAACCGCACATACCTTTTGTAACAATTCGAGGACCAACGCCCCAACTGTTTTACTTTTTCCACACTCAGACCCCTGGCTGTAGCAGCCCCTATCCGGAAGGAATGGGTCCCAAACTCGCACGGGTTCAAGCCCGCGGCTGTAATCGCCATCGCAAGCACCCGCTTGAACTGAAATCTAGTCAGTGGGGTGGCGTCTGCGTGCCTCAGCAAGGTTCCCCCCCATGATGCCGCCCTGAGAGCTAAGTACTCCTCAACGCATGCAACCGGGCACATGGGAGATCCGGGAATCCGCTGGACGACTACACTGTCCCCGATCGCACCCTGATCGGTCTTGGACCTGGCAAACGAGACCATCATCGTCTCCCCCTTAATTTGTATGTGCTCTCGGCACAGACCTCCCCCGTATCCTGCTTGTTCTTTGCTACCAGTTCGCTAACCCGCATAGCCCCATGAAATGCCAATGCAAAAGCGGCCCGGAATAGCACTGTCTCAGACTGAGATGAACATGTTGCAGGGAGTACGGACAGTAACAGGGCCAACCTTTCCAGACCTATCGGGTGCCTTTCGTCCATTCTGCGACCCTCAAGGCGTTGCCACCCACGCAGCGCCTTCTGTACCACAAAAGACGCTGTGGGGTCCTGGATACCATGAGCCCGAGCCATAAAAGAAATGGCGGCCCGGTGCCTCTGAGCCGTAGCTACTGATTTGCCTGCCTGATGTAACGACAACAAAAATTTCAGGACATAGTCTTCTTGGTCCCAAAGCTCCCCCCTAGCAGAACCCAAAAAGGACCAATAGGAACGAAACGCCCCTTCGTATGCCTTCCTTGTCCTGGGTGCTAAACTCTCTCCCACAAGGTTTTGTAGTTCGGGGCACCGAGAAACCAGAGAGCTTCGGGAAATGGTGCCGCCACCGGGTCCGCTGTGGGCAGCAAATCCCAGAAGGCCTGGATACGGAAACGAGAAAGCGCATCAGCTGCTTGATTCAGCACCCCTGGCACATGTCTTGCCCTAAAAAGGACGTTCAGTTGCTTACATAGCAAGACAATTTCCTTAAGCAATCTCAAAATCCATTTGCATCGTGCTGCCTGACTATTGATACACTCAACCACGGTCATGTTATCAGACCAGAACACCACCGAGTGATCCCGAAACCCCTCAGGCCATGTTTTCAAGGCCACCAGAATAGGGAATAATTCGAGAAACCCAATGTTACCTGTAAGCCCACTCTCATGCCACCACGACGGCCATGTCTGGGCTGACCAGTGATTACCCAATATGGCGCCAAAGCCCATACTCCCTGCCGAGTCTGTCCACAACCCCAGCTCCTCGGAGGACACCGCCGGTTTGTTCCAGACCACACGACCATTGAAATCCGCCAGGAATGCCAACCAAATGCGCATGTCCTGGTGAACCTCTGCCGTGAGCCTTGTGCGGTGGTGCCCCTCTTTAAGGCCGACCATGGCTTGTGCAATCGAGCGGGAAAAAGGGCGAGCCATTGGTATCACTCTAAGGGCAAAATTCAGCTGACCCACAGTCTGTTGTAATTGATGCAAATTCACCTTTGTCTCGCTAATACATGTTTCCAGCGAGGCCCTGAATTTTGTTACCTTTTCTTTGGGCAACCGGAAGCAACCCTCTTCGGAATCTAGCTCTATTCCAAGAAACTCGAGCGAAGTAGACGGTCCCACAGTCTTACCTGGCGCCAATGGCACCCCGAAATGTCTCATGAGATCACAAAATTCATTCAAAGCCTGTGCACATTCGGAATCCCCGGCTGCCCCAGGAACAGAAAATCGTCAAGATAATGCATCACATGCGTAAACCCCGTTATTCTTGTGAACGCCCATTGAAGAAAACCACTGAATTTCTCAAAATACGCACAAGATATGGAGCAACCCATTGGCATACATTTATCCATGTAATAGCGTCCCTGAAACATGAAACCAAGGAGACGCTGGTCGTCTGGGTGTACCGGGAGCAACCGGAACGCTGACTCGATGTCCGATTTGGCCATCAGCGCTCCGGGCCCCAGGCGATTCCACATGGCGACGGCCTCATCAAAAGACACATACCGCACCGAACAAACTCCCGGGTCAATCGCATCGTTCACCAAAAGACCCCTCGGAGCTGACAAGTTATGTATCAACCTAAATTCGCCTGGGTCCTTTTTGGGGACTACTCCCAGGGGTGAACAAACAAAATCAGGAACTGGCGGTCTGTCATATGGTCCGGCAACCCGACCCCGGGTCACCTCTTTCCCAATCTTTGCTTGAACCACAGTTGTATTCTACAGAACCGACAGTTGGTTCCTACATTGTGTTCTACCCTGAAAATTCCCCGCCGGGATGCGGAAACCATACAAGAACCCGTCTCGCAACACCCCAGCGGAGCTATGATCCGGGTATTCATTGAGCCAAGGAATCATTGCCATGGTATCAACCGGGGTAGGTAGAGGCGCCCCTCGGACTATTTCAGACCTGTTTGGCGCCCCCCCTACTTCCCGTGTCACCCGTTTTGGCTCTGCACATGGTCTCGGGATGCGAGGACTGCCCACACCCTGTACATTCATGTCTAAACTTGCATGACCCCTGGGGCCTTGTACACTTGCTTCTGTTAAAACTCCAGCATGCCCCTTTTTTACCTGAGTTGCCATTGGTCCTTGAGTGTTGATCATTGCCTGATCCCGCCCGAAAGGGCGCCCCAGACGAGTGGCGGGAAAACTCACCCCCGTTCCCCCCCCCCAACAATGGCGACTTTGCCATGCCTGATTTCTCCATTTTTTGCCAGGAAATGGAGTCGAAACAATCCCACGTCAGAGATGTGTCGAACTCCTTGGACTTACGGAATATGCTATCGTACAAGAACCATTGATTACCCTCATATGTCTGAGAAAACTCCATGATACGTGTCTGATACACGGGTAATTCAGCCAACAGTTCGGGCCTTCGTTCCCCCATAATTGCGGTGAACATCCCAAACGCTCTGCCCCAATTACCTATCGTTTCGTCAACCCTGAAGGCGGCCATTTTTGCGCGCCAAACACTAGGGTGCAGAAATTCCTTTTGAATTTTCACATGCTCAATCTCATAATGATCAGTTAGCAAAGAAAACATGTTTACATATTTATCAGCCCATATCCTCTCTCTGACTTCCATCGGGATATGCTGAGCCACTTTTTCCCTCCTTGAGGGTACCGACCCCCTCCCCCGCCATCGGCAATAGCTGCTTACCTGAACCGGTAACTGTGACCGTAGTCGCTGCCGAACTCACGCCCGCTACTGGTTGTTCCACGGGAGCCTGTGGGGGAACAAGAGGACATGGTGCCTTCGCAGCATCTTTCGATTGCCGCAACTGCTTCATCACTGCTCTGGCCTCATCAGCCGTGGCCCCCTCGCTATCTTTCCCCATCCATGCTGCCAACTGTGCAGCCAGTTCGGGAGGCATATCGTCCCCATTCACGGGGGTGACTACAACCGGAATTGGTTGCCCCTCGTTCGGGACTGGGATCGGGGCCTCAGTTGGTGTATCTGGGTGCGCCGGCGGGGCCTCGGGAACTGGGGCCTCTCCCCCCCCCCCCCCCCCTGGCGCTCCTTTCTTGGCCCTTCTACCTCTCCCGTTAGGGACTACTCCCGGCAATGCTGGTCCAACGACTCGCTTGGGTCCCCCCACACCATTCATTGCCGCCATCTGCTTCTTCATCTCGGCCATGTCTTTCACCAGCATGCGGAGCATCTGATCAGTACCGACCCGTTTTCCGACTTTCTTGCCCGGCATCGTCCAACGCTGACTTTCTGAAAGAATAAAGACAAAATTAAATCCTTCAAAATTGGCTCTTCGTTCCGTCTCGAGCTCACGTGCAAACGGGGAGGTGCAGCTTCAGAGCACAGGAACAAGAGGATGCTTTCTTGGCTTGTCGCTCCTTTTATCCTTCGGGCGGGCGTGGACCCACCTCCAATCCGCCTCCGGGGCGTGGCCAGCGGCTTCGGTGTCTAGGACAACCCACTCTTGGGCGGGAAAAGGCGCGCCCCGGCTACGCCGCTTCGGGCATACCAGCCGAGACTCGCCTCCCGCCCAAAAACGGCTTCCCGGGGGGATCGGGGTACTCCACCATACGTTCGGGGGGACCGAGTGGTCGCCTCTTTCCACTAGAGATGGGCTGTCCAACTGAGTTGCATCAGCAAAAACAGCCAAAACAAATAATAGGCTAAAAACAATAAATGACCATCTCCAACATTATTCTACCAGAGTTATTTAAAAGCTATGTAGAGTGCTGGTCGCCTAGTCCTGCTGATTCATTTACATTCTTCACCATGGAGGCACATTTCACAGAATCATGGAAAATCAACCTAATTTTATCTCTTTACAAAAAAGCAAGGCATCCACATGATACGCCTAATCGACATGGAAGAAAAAGTATTCACCAAAAGAGTTCCATTCTTTAAGCACAAACAAAAAATGCTTTACAACTTTAACTAGCTGCAGTGGAAATATATTGTGACAATGCCTCTAAAATTCAAACCTTCAAAATATAAGATTATGATCCTTATGCTATGAAGATTTTCAGAGTGCACTATCAACCAGGAGGGTATCTTGGTGCTGAGCAGGTGGGAGTTTATCTAAATCCTAGGGCCTACTGGGACTGCTCGAAAACCCAGATCGCTAGCTTAATGTGAAATTCCAGAATGAGAAGGTACGAGTATCCTATTTGTAGCGGAATGTTTAGCTCTTTCAGAGCCATGTAGGGGAAGGCTACAGGTAATCTGTTTTTCTATATGCATAGGATGTGTTTACAAGTGGGTGTCTGGAAGGTTTGTGAAAACAGATGTTAAAGTATGCTAGGCCATTGATATGTAGTGCCTTGGAAGTGTGGGTGAGGAGTCTGAATTGTGCTTTTTTTTGTGGGGAGCCAGTGGAGCTCCTTCATGTGGGATGTGAGTGTATCATGGGAGATTGAGAGTGAATTTGGCCGCCTAATTGTGAATGGTCTGCAGCCTTCTGGTGAGCTGTTTGTTTTTTTTTTTGGCTGATTTTCGGCATAGAGGGTGCTCCCATAGTCCAGCTTGCTTGTGACTGAGGTGATTATGAATGTTTTCTGGGGCCTGATTGGGAGGTATTGAAAAATATTCCTCCGCATCTTCAGGGTATGGAAAGGAAGCATGAGGCAGTGATGGCGTTGACTTTGGCAGTCATGTCAAATTTGCAGTCGATGATGAGCCTGAGGTTCTTAGCGCTAGTAGTGGGGATGGGTGTCAGTCCTAGCTCTGTTGGCCACTAGTTGGAGTCCTGCAGTCAAGTGCTCTTCCTGAAGAACATGATTTCGGTCTTGTCTGTGTTCAGTTTCTTCTTGTTGGGCTTGGTCTTGTTGGTCTTCATCCAGTGGGTGATTTCAGATATACAGGCATTGGACTTGATCCGAGTACTGGGCGTTTTGTCTATGAGGGAGTGAATGAGTTTTATGTTGTCTGCAAAGAAGAGGATGTACATGTTGAGAGAGCAGATAATGCTGGCTAGAGGGATTATGCATGCAATGAAGATGGTCCGGATTAGGAAGGATCCTTGTGAAACACTGCAGATGATGTCACAGGGGTCGGAGATGTACTGTGCCCGGTTTGCTGATTCGGTCCTTCCAGTCAGAAAGCGGCGGATCCGTGTCCTTGTATTCTGATGTAGTGTAGATGTTGGATGAGTATATGGTAGGAGACCATGACACGGGCTGTGGAGGGTTCTAGGAAAAGGAGAGCCTCTGTGCCTAGTCTTATCTAGAGTCATGCGGATGCCATCCATGACAGCAAGGAGGGCAGTTTCTGTGTTGTAGATTGGTCTGAAACCAGAGTGAGTAGTGTCTGAGTTGGTGGTCATTGAGGTATTCGGTGAGGTGTCCGTTTCTAATTTTCTCTAAGATCATGGTCTGGAATGGTAGCAGGGATGTAGTTGGGGAGTGTTGAAGGCTCAGCAGCGGGTTTCTTCAGCAATGGAAGGTTAGTTTTAAAGCATCTGGGAATATTGTGAAAGAGGTGGAGGCATTCCAAATGGGTGTGAGCAGGGCACTTAGGTTTTGCAGTCCTCTGGTGTAGGCATGGTGGGGGGGAAAGGCCTGATGGGGCCCCTGATTAGTTTGGCTTCATGTGGTAGGGGTATCTTCTGGGTTGATGGGCCACATGGTTAACCCTGCTTCTTTGGATAAGATTAGACAGCGTTTGGCGAGGTCTATCATGTCCTGTTGAAGGTGCTGGAAGGATCTGGGGCCCTAAATCAAATAAAACGCAATTCAAAACACTAACTATTAGAAACAGGCCAATCAAACAACAAGCACTTTCAGTTACCTTGGTTTTAATACTTTCAAGCTTTCCCAGAGAAACCATCTCTAGCGAGGGTACTTGGAGCAGCCAAGAGGTATAATAAGGTTTACCATATGGCATGACAATGTGAACACCAAAAGTAGTACTACAAGCCAAAATTGGTAGAATTGTATGGTCTAACATGGTGATGGCGTGCTTCAGTTGATTTGTCTGCAGTAGACCAAGTGGAAGTGTGGACAAAAGGTGTGCTCTAATTTGCTCAATCTACAGACCATCTAATTGGAGAAACTGCATGTTCACAGAATTAAATCGCTCAGAGTCTCCGAACTTATGTCAAAGTCAAGGTTTCATACATTGATTCAATTAATCCAAAGCAAACCTCGATCTTTATGTTCTAGCTCAAAGAGGACAGACAGTTTAAAGTGCTCCATGCTCATAATCCTAAATGACTCCACCTAAACATGACATGTTCTGGGGGAACAGTATCCCCCCCCCCCCCTTTTTTTTTTTTTTGTTTTTTTTAAAGTATTTTTTTGTTTGCATCAAAAGTACACAAGATCTAAGAAAACAAATCAAAAATATACAAAAGTCACATTTAGACATTACATTAATCCCAAACGAAAATACGGTCATGTAAAAAGAAAAGAAAGAGAGGAAAAAGAAAGAAAAAAATGCCATTAATTTAAGACATAAATGTTCCCCAGATTTTGTCCATTTTTTGTTTAGCCCGAAGGCCCTTTGAGTTGGCAAGAGTGGTCTCCATAGCATAGATTTCTTTAACTAAGCTCCACCATTCCATAACAGTTGGCGTATTTTTCTGAATCCAAGCTCTGGCCATAATAAGTCTTGCACACAAAATTAAAATATTCAACAAATCATTAAATTCATTTTGACCCACGCATGTACCAATCAGTACATCAGTTGAAGAAAAAGAGATTGGTTGATTAAGTCTATCCGAAACCACCTTAAGTATACCACTCCAATAATCTTTAAGCATAGGACAAAATAGAAACATGTGAGTGATATCAGCCCCGCTTAGATCACATTTAGGGCATTTCGTACGTTCACTAAAATTATTATTCCTTGTCCATTTAAGAATTCTCTCTGGGGTATGATACAGTTGGCATATAGTTTTAAACATTTGCAATTTAAGGCCAGAGGAATGAACTGACATATCTAAGCTCTTAAAAGATACGGTAATTAGATTGGGTGGTATATTTGCAGCTAGCCTTGTATTCCATTTCTCAGTTAATTTTATTAAATCGCTAGTATAAAAGACCGCAAATAATTTGTATCCTATACTAATCAAAGCTTGGTCTGATTCTCTATAAATACAATCCCAAAAGTCTGAATCTATTACCATATTAAGTTCTAATTTTTTCACTAAATAATCCATAATTTGATAATATTTAAACCTAGCCAGTTCAGATAAATTATAGCATTGTTTTAATTTTTCAAATGACATAAATCCTTGATGATCATACAAGTCTCCCAATGAACTAATACCAGATTCTAAATATATTCTGCATAATGACTGATGAAAAATTGAAGGAAGTCCTGGATTACCCCAAAGAGGTGTTTTATAATGAAAATGAGAGGCATTACATTTCATCATGATGGAGCGGCAAATATTAACAGTATCTCGTATAGTCTTAAACTTAACCCTTTTGAAATAATTAGGGTCATTTAATCTGTAAATAAACATAGTGGCATCTTGTCCTAACAGAAATTTATGAAAATACAAACATTTATCCAAAATTGTTAAACTACGAAAACGAGTTAGAAAAGCCGACCAATAATAGAGTTTGAAGTCTGGAAGAGCCAAGCCTCCTTGGCTAAAAGGAAACTTAAGTGAAGAGATTGCCCGTCTGGCCTTTTTATATCCCCATATAAAGCTACTAATAATCCCTTCTAATCTGACAAAATAAGAGTTATTAACACGTAGAAGAATTGCCCGAAATAAGTATAGATATTTAGGCAGAATTTTCATTTTAATTAGATTTATACGTCCGATAATATTAAAGGGAAGTTTGTGCCATTTCTTAAATTGCATTGCAGTCTCTTTTAATAATACTTCATAATTTAAAGCCACAACAGAATCAATATCTGAGGAAACTTTAACACCAAGATATGTTGCGACCCTACAGATACCTGAAATAGAGGCAGGAAGATGATGATTCGCAACAATTTGAGTTTTAGTAGTATTAAGTTTGTAACCAGAGACTGATCCATATATATTTGCTTAGATAGAAATACCTTTCAATGCTTGTGGTACATCCGAGGAAAACACTGCTACATCATCTGCATATACCGTGATGTCCAATTTATTTAAACCATTAAAAAATGGATTGATTAAAGTCTGATGTTGGAGAGCAATTAAAAATGGTTCCATACCCAGAGCGAAAAGCAGGGGTGATAAAGGGCACCCCTGTCTTGTCCCCCTCTTGATTGGAAACATAGGAGAGTATTTCCCCATGTAAGATATTTTACCCATTGGGTTATCATAGAGTGATTGAATCCACCTCAAAAATTGACCATTAATGCCAAATGCCTGTAGGGCTGGCCATAAAAAGCCCCCCCCCCCACTCGGTCAAATGCTTTTTCTGCATCTAGTAAGATCATACCGAGTGGGGCGGACTGTATCCGTGCAACATCGAAAGCAGAAATGGCCATATTAATGTGCGCCGTTGTATCGCGTTTTGGTATGAATCCATGTTGTTGGGAAGATACTAGTTGAGACATAACTGGTGCAAGCCTAATGGCCAATATTTTAGCAAAAATTTTAGCATCGCTATTAATAAGTGAGATTGGTCGATATGATCCCCTCTCATGAGGTACTTTACCCTTTTTTAAGAAAAAAATGATTTGAGTTAGATTCCAAGATTTAGGTGCTTGTTGTCCATTACCAATTGCCCGGATCACTTCCAATAATAAAGGTATTAATTCCTCAGCACAGCATTTATATAGTTCCAGAGGAATAGAATCCTCCCCTACTGCTTTCCCTGTTGCTAAGGAGTTAATAGCCTCTCTAATTTCCCTTACTGTGATGTCTTCCTCTAGTTCTTTTGTTTGTTGTGATTTTAAGACATTTACTATGTTAAGTTCTATATACTTTTTAACACTATCTTCCGAGGTTACGTATTCTGGAGTATATAAAGCTTGATAGTAAGAAGCAAATTGTAGCAGTATAGATTTAGAATCGCTAACCAGTTGATCATTGTCTCCTTTGATTTCTTTAACTATGTTCTGTGCACGATCTTCGGCAACTCTATAAGCCAGAAGTTTACCAATTTTATCTGCATTTTCATACTGATGAAGCTGATATTTTTTTAATTTATTAATGCTTTTAGTTCTAAGAAGATCTTTGAGTGCAACTTTGAGTTCGATTAATTTAAGATTAAGATTAAGTATATCTGAAATCAGTGCCTCATCAGACAAGGCTGTTGATAACTGAAGTTCAATATCCCGTATTTCACCAAGCCTTTTCTCATTCAAAATTCTGTGTTCTTCATTTTGACGCCATATATATTGCTGTGTAAAGCCACGTATGCTAGCTTTACAGGCGTCCCATACTATTAGGGGTTGACTAGACTGAATATTTATATCAATGAATTGTTTAAGGTGTTCTTTAAGTTGGCTCACAAATCCATTGTCAGAAAATAAATATCTTGGAAATGAGAAAAGTCGTGGAGAAGATTCTTCAGATGTAATCTCAAAGGTAATAGAGATTGGGTTATGATCTGAAGTTACCCTTGGGTAAATTGCCATTGAACATTTATTAAGATTGAGGATGGAATCTGAAACCCAGATCATGTCTATGCGTGAGCATAGTTTATGGGCGGCCGAATAATATGAATACCCTGCAAGTTTATGATTTAAGCATCTCCAGGAGTCTTTTAGAAAATGATTAGATGCTAAGTCCAAAATTGCTGCTCTAGTTTTCCGCATTCTCTGAAAGGAATTTTTCCTAGTTGTGTCCAAAGCATAATTCATAATACAGTTGAAATCGCCCAAAACAATAAATTCCCCTTCCCATCCAAGCAATTCTATATTGATATGATCAAAAATATGTGGTTCGTCTTGATTTGATGCATAAATTCCACATATTGTGTATTTCCGGCCTTCCAATTTTATCTGAGCTATAGCCCATCTACCAGCTTTGTCAGTTAGTGTCTTAAGTATTTCGCATTTCAACCCTTTTTGCTTTAAGATCGCTACTCCTCGAATTGAAGCATTAAATCTAGTACAGACTATTATATCATATCCTAATTGTTTCAACAGATACTTATCTTTATAAGGTATATGAGTTTCAGGTATTACCACTATTTGAGGATTATACATCTTCAACTCTTCATACGCTAGGCTTCTCTTTGTTCTAATATTTAATCCTGAAACATTCCAAACTAGCCATTTTATACGATGCATTGTAATTGATAGAAATCCCTATCTATATGACCGTCATAACCAATCAAATCATTTTTATAATTCATATTATTTTTGTATATTTTGTGTCTTTTTGATGCATTTTTTTTCTCCCCCAAAAAACTCTCCCTCTTCCCCTCCCCGCACTTCACAACAACCACCCCCCACCCAATAGTCACCTGCTGGTCCCCCCGTTCGATCGACTGCCGTTACCCTGGCAGTCAGTGAGCGGTTAGAGCGCTAATAGGGTCCAGGTATTCAATACTAGTCATATCAACAAAAGATAGAAAAACCATACTACACAGTGCTCTTTATCTCAAATATAACGTAGCCATCCTAGCAAAAAGAACAATCGTCTAAATCCCACAAGAAATTAGAACTAATAATAATATATCCGGAAAGCCATATATGCTGAGCATTAGTCATTAACTTAATCATTTCCCCAATCGCCAAGAGGCAATAGCATTTTCAACTTCATTTACTTCCAAAAAGAAATAGGAGCTGCCGTTTTTAATCACTTTCAGTTTTGCAGGTTCCTGTAAATAAACTTGACATCCCCCTTCATCAGAGTTTCACAGGAGCATCAGTAAAGCTCTCCATTCTTTGAATGAAAATAGCTTGAATGCTTCGTTATGGCTGATTAGCCAATTTATTTTAAAAAGCAGAGAGCAATACTACTTTTGGCTGGAAAATGTGACTAAATGGTTAGAGCCTGTCGATAGGTTAAAGAGGTGTGTGTTTTTTAAATCCGTTGCGGGCCTGAAGGCCAGCTGGCCTAGTCATGTAGAGTTCCATTGCTACACACTAACGCAGGTCCTAGGGCTAACATCCCGATATATGTTTGCGGATTAAGTGACCTGAATGGTGTGTATGCCTGTAACCTGCCACACTATCCATACGGAGTTGTTAGAAAGGTTGATTAGTGCCTGCATATTGGAGTATCATGTTTTTGAGTATTTTAAAATACTTTTCTAAAAAGATAAGCACTGGTTTGGATAGTCACTACCGCTGAGAAATGTTTGAGTTGTGAACTTGATGAACCTCCATATTGCCTTCCTGAGAAATCAGCACTACCATTGAAAGTGTTCTATTGGCCCAGTTTTATGCTAAGCCATAGTAGGGCACACCCTGGAACATTGGACACAAACAGCCGAAGCCCCTATAGTTGTAGTCCAGTTGCCCTTCAAATGGTGTTTAACAGATGTTGGTTATCTAAATATATTCACAATGCTGACAGCCTCCATAAGCAGCGTGTCCAGATCTCATGGGCTACACCTTTGTTGGAGTATATTAATGAACGTGTTTAGTTCTTCTCAGGCACAGGTGCCCAAAGTGGGAGTCGTGGCGATCCTGCTATGCTCTGGCTTCCACTTAAGCTTCTAGATGAAGGGCATAGATGATGAATCGTGGTTAAAGCTACTAGGGACTCACCTAACTGATAATTGTATCTGTATATCTTCTCAAATATGGACAAATTGAATGCCTGACCGCCCTCTTTGTAGCACGCATATTAGTTCAGTCAAGAGATTAGAGAACTGGGAGCAAAGTGGCTTTAATTTAGTATTGTGAGGTGTCCTAGCCAGATCCTTTACTATAACCCTGGTTATGAGGGTGGCACTTAAAGATAGCAGTGAATGCATGATAAAGTAGTCACAAGTTAACACTTCGAGAATTGCACATCTGAAGGGAGAAGGATTTCTTTTTTTCCTCCAATGTGCGGTGCTCCTATGTGCACATAGGTTAAATAATCAATCGGGGGTTGGTAATGCGCAACTACTCACCTGTTGATAATGCCCTAGTAGAGATAACTAGAGTTTGTAACATAGCCACCCCCAGGCAGATGATTTGATGGTCTTTGTGAACAATGTAGATGAGAGCTACCGGTGATATCAATTTAGGCTAGGGTGAAACCAATCATAAGGCAGGCAAATATTCCAATAGGAGCAGAATGAGTTAAGGGCCTTAACCCAAGGCAGTTTGGATGGGAAGGTAACAAGAGTTTGAAAGGTAACCTAAACAACAGGTTCACTAGTGATTTGTAAGAAGCCAGTTGATTATTTTATATTGCTGCAGATGAACCGCACCAAACGTCTTAAATTTTCTTTGAGAAGTTAGGAAGACCACAAGATATTGGTGGTCGAACAGCGATCCATGCAGAACAGGTTCCTGCATCAGTTTATTAACTAACAGTGAGAGAAAGAAAGTGTAGACCAAAGGGAAAATTGGAAATATATCTTTAACATTCAAACCCTTATATAAAACGGTCTGCATCAGGTAGGCACTAGACAGCATGCATATCCTGGAATGACACATCTGGCTGTTCTACCAGATCATAACCAAAATAAATGTAAGGCTTCGCTTGCAAGATACATAATCTCAAATGGTCATTGTCTCTCTGAAGACTATGAAATGGAAAGTACAGCCTGCTTAATAGCCAGTGCTTTAAATGGGAAAAAATAAGTGCAGTTTGGGACTTTTAGCTTAAAATTACATTTTAACTTTCTCACACTTTTTCCTTCATTCTCATTAAAGCAAACTGGAAAAACAAATTCTTGCAATGTATGCCTCTAAAGCGAATTCATAGGTATTCTCAATATGTTGCTGTATATAATGGGCTGTTTAAGACGAGGAGTCGTCATCCTTCAACCTATCTTTACTACCATGGAGGGAGATTGAGGAGAAGCTCTGGCACAGCAGCTTCAACATGTACATTCACACATTACTGCATTCCCATTTAGTTTTTTAACTAGACAACACCAATCCTTAGCTGTACAATCCTGGGCACAGCCATCACACACTTCAGCACATACTTTTAGAGTGATGCTCATTATAAGTCTCATCCTCAGTTTCTGTTATATGCAATAGACATACACAGTCTATTCTAAATACACGGTTGGTCCACATCAGACCATGCCAAAGGATCCTCAGGACAAATTGTTCCGGTTAAAACTGTGCACACTGGCTGTCACTGTAGGTGATGTTATTTATGCCTGCATAGTATTTTCAGCCAGCATCAAGCGATCCCATCTATGTGGGATGGAAGGATAGTATGTTAATTTGGGATATTGTTGTATAATGGACAATCATATTGGGTCTGTGCTTTGTGATACTAGGTCCACATTGTGTGATACTGCAACAATGATGAGTGATCTTTGCCTGACACTTTCTCTTTAGATGGACTGGGCCAAAGCTGTATATTGAGATGGGTACTTCTAATGCATGAACGTTGGCTTACATTCATTAATTGAAAGTGCATCCCTAGTTCTCTTCTATGTTTGCTGATTTTCAGAGCAGCCAGCAGTGGTGGACCAAAACCCTATAGAGACCCAGATTTGATGTAGCTGCACACAGTGAAGGTGTGAAAGGTTATATTCTTTACTAGGTGACATGGATTAAACTTCTATCTTTACATATACCGATGAAGAGTGTTGTGAAGACCTGCTTGGAAGAGACCCTATACCAGAAGAGAAGAAGCCTCTAAGCCATAAATGCAGCCAAGCCAGCAGCAGCACTATTAGCACTATCAGGTTAATGGCCTAGTGAAAGACTTTGGTGTATTGCAGCATATACCAAAACATGTGCTAAATTTATTAAAATAAACAAAACAGGTTGACTTGTTACAAAAAACATAAAAGCCAAAGATCATATTATAATAAAGTTTGTGGTGCGTGCAGCCTCTTGATGCCATACCTCTTATTCTCTTGCATTGGGCACAAAACTAAAATATTCTTGTGTGCGCACTTACAAGCAGACCTGCACACACAAAGCAATTCACACATTTTTAGGTCTCGCTGTGCCAATGCGCTTGCGCATTGCTCCGGTGAGATTATAGTAAGTGGAAAAGAACAGTCTGCCAAAACGGCGGAATAGACGCAGTTCATGTGAGACAGGCGCAGGCACGAGGCCAGCCACTTCACACACCACCATTTGTCTGTGCATAGCATCAGACTTCAAAGGCTGCCGCTCCCCCCAATCACACTTCAAAGGCTACATGGTCATCCTTTGTCACCTATTCGGACGAAGAAATTGGTAGACTGCTCAGCACTGTGAAACCAGCCAATCACTTCACGGACCCCCTTCCTGCCAACGCTGTCAAAACCTTACCCCGTCGCTCCTCCCACTCTGGACTAAAATTATTAACAGTTCACTTCAACAAGGGACCATCCCCGACTCCCTCAAAGTTGGACAAGTCACACCTCTACTAAAGAAACCTACAGCCGACCCCTCTGATCTAAATAATTACCGTCCCATTACCAATATTCCGACTCTTGCCAAACTGTTGGAAAAATGCGCACAAATACAATTGACTGAACACATTAATCAGTTTGACCTACTCAACCCTCATCAATCAGGCTTCAGAGCAGATCACAGTACAGAAACTGCTATGACTCACATAATTGACGACGCCCTTCAAATCCTAGATCAAAACGATACCTGCCTCCTCATCCTTCTTGATCTCTCTTCTGCATTCGACACCGACAAACATGAGAATTTACTCGAACTATTAAACACAAGAATGGGTCTATCTGGAACTGTGCTCAAGTGGTTCACGTCCTTTCTACACAACAGATCGCAGAAATTCAAGAGTAACAACTTGATGTCTTCACCAATACCTGTATCGCTAGGCGTCCCACAAGGATCCTCCCTATCCCCAACTTTGTTTAACCTAGTTATGGAACCTCTCACCACCTTGCTACAAGCATCCAATGTTCACTTCCACATGTACGCCGATGACACCCAACTTTATCTCAAATTACAATCACCCAAAGACATTATGCTCTTGAATTCAACGATCAGAAGCACCCAATCCTGGCTGGCCGCTAATCATCTCAAAGTCAATGCTCTTAAAACAGAGTTCCTCTTGATCTCACCTCCCGCGAAGATCACTACCGCTCAAATTTGGCTTAAACACCTAACGGCACTCAATGTTCATCCCACCATCGTGGACTCGGCAAAATCTTTAGGCATAACACTTGACACCTCAACATGCAGGAACACATCAACAAAGCAACTAAGGGTGCGAACTACCAGATCAATACCTTAAGGAAACTCAAACCCTTCCTTCCAGCCAAAGATTTCCAAACTGCGGTACAAGCACTAGTCATCCCTTGAATAGATTACGGCAGCATCACCCTCTGCGGTCTCCCACTAACTACTACGGCACCCATAAGAGCCCCTCTAAACGCCGCAGCGAGACTCATCACTGGATCAAAAAAACACTCACACATTTCCCCTGACCTGAAATCCCTGAACTGGCTGCCTTTTGAAGCCAGAATACATCTGAAAATCGCCTGCATGACGCACAAGGCTGTCCACCTGAGCTCACCCGGATACCTCGCTCAGAAGCTGACGATTTCTGGAGGCTCCAGAAACACTAGAGGCACAAACAATCTTTTGCTAAAGCCCCAAAGATTCCGCAAGGAAAAAACCTATAAACGCTCCTTCTCAGGAATGGCACCCAGGATCTGGAACTCACTTCCCCCTGAAACCAGGCTCATCTCCTCTACCATACTTTTTAAGAAAGAAGTAAAAGCTATCCTCATGGCTAAATACACTTGAATTATTACTGGGGATGATATTTACAGATGCTGTACCATTCATTTCTACTGATCTTTTGCATTTTTGTATGACTCGTGTTATTGACCTACCTGATTGTTTACGCTACCACTTATTTGTACTTGTATCATTGATGTATCTGTCTGACTATGCTCCCGTATGTACCTTCCCCACCCCAATTGTTATTTACTCACCCTTCGTCTGTAAAGCGCTCTGATATCTGCAAAGATCTTGTTCGCGCTATATAAAACTTTCAAAATAAATAAATAAGGCTGCCGCTCCCCCGCCCCCCGTGCACATTGCGCACCACCACTCTCCTACTTCCCCCTCCCACGGCCGCTCTTCCCATTCACGCGCTCTGCAGGTCACCATTTGCCAGCATGGGGCTGCTAGCGCTTTTATCCCGATCACTCCCCCCTGTCCTACTTCCCCCTCCCACCTCCCAAACAGCATAGAGCCGCAAAGACTTGTTGTACAACAGAATTTTTTTAACAGGACATGTTAGTTTGCTAATTAAATGAGTACTTTACTCAGCCCAGTCTAGAAGTATCTTGATTAAGTTCATTGAAGACCTGTGACACAGCATTCTCCGTTCATGACTCAAACCTTTGGAACACTTGAGGCAGAGATTAGCAACCGACGATTTCCAAAAACATGGTAACATGGTGAAGGTTAGTTTCTCAGTCAGATGTAGCCTACATCTTGTCCCTTGCATGGCTTTGGATTAGTTGGTGCCTAAAGGCCTCATGGGGCACACAAGCAACTTACAATACTGGGATACTGAGGGCGAGTCTCAAAAGCAACTATCAACTTGGTAGGCCGTGTTATCAACTCACACTCAAACTGCAGGCCCAGCTAACAATGTACCATTTAGAAGGGCTCTGCTAGAATCACATGCAAATCAGACCTATGAAGAACTTTGGGACAGATAGTCTGTTGCAGTGTGCTCAGGAGCACAAGCTTTGCAGTGTGCTCAGGAGCACAAGCTTAAGAGGTAGGAAACATAACTTAAGTGTCAACAACCTGTTGCACAGACAGTTTCTCCCGCTAGTGCATCTTGCTGGCTCTGCAATCAGCATGCGGTGTAGATTACTTGAATCCCTCCAACAATGCAAGTCTAGGAGTCCTCCAAAAGAGTGGACGACTTATATGGCCACTCCACTGTTTAACACTTGAAGGAATGTGGACCAGACCATTGCTACCCATCATCTCGGTAGGGCAACTCCCTTCTCCAGTGCATGCCTTTGTTAAACGTCACAATGTACCCAGGCACATGCAAATACCTACTATGTGCCACAGCAATTTCATTCATATCCGCACAAATATGTTACCCTGCACATACCTAACCCTAGTGATTTCCTTTAACTCGTATTCTTCAACGCAAGGAGAAATCACGAAGAGGCCTCAGATATGGCAGACCTCATCAGACAACGACTAGAACATCCTCTTCATCAAAGAAACATGGCTCACATACTTCAGGCCTCATCATTGACAAACTCCTCTCTTATAACCACAATCACTCACCAACTCCACACTCACAAACTGGTGGCATCTTACAGTCGGACACAAAACAATTCTACAACTTACAACATTTTACCACCATTCACCTCTTTCAAATGCTTCTCCGCCATACTAACATTCACACCCCTCTAGCCCACTACACTGCAATGTAAACTGTGCACTAGGCTTCAGAAATGGAATCATACGCTTTTCACAGTTCTAAGCACCAGCCACCACTGCTAATGCCAACAATGCCGAGCACGAAAATGTTAAATCTCAGGGGATCACCTAAACAAAAGCATTTGAGATTATCTGGATTTTGTCACAATACAACTCACATCACTACCTCCACACCCTCTACATACAATAATCTAAAACGGGTCAGCTTTACCCCTCCACCGATGGCCTGCCTTAAAGCAACCCCCATAGACTAGCCTGAAATAGAAATGCAGTCCATTTCTAACTAACAACTCACAAGCCTGGTCTCCACAAAGGTGAGAAACTCACAGTAACAACTAAAAACCCAATGTAATACAAATATTTTAACAAAAAAAAATCTAAAAACAGTTGGATCCCCTTAGACAAAACCCAAGCTCTCTCTCATACACATTCCTCTGACAAGGGCCTCGATATTCACTTTCAATACTATTCTCCAAGTCATAATAACACTTTGCACCCTCTATGCATGAAAAACGTCAAATCGAATAACCTCTGCCCCTGGTACATCAAATATAGCGTACGCCCAAAAAAATGACTTCTCCACAAGACTAAAAAAAAAAAGGTATAAAACTCAAATATCGCCTGAATTAATCACTGTAAAAGCAGAACAAAAATTCGAAGGACATCACTTCTAAAGCCAGCTACTCTCATAAACCATCTTTGAGGCCAATAGCAAAAGAAAACCCTAGCCAAAGGTGTGTACAACTATACTCCACCCTCCAAACTCCACCCTCCAAACTCCACCCTCCCACTTTGGGACACCGCCACATCACCACTCAGCCCAACCACATCATCACTGTCCTTGCTTGCTACCAACAAGCATTGCCATAACCAATAGGACTCGCATTAGGGAAGTGTAAGCTATTGGCTTTGTGAATAACAATGCTATTACATTATATATTTTCAAAGCCAACACATATTAAAAAAAAAATCATTTGCAATACTAATAGCTCACACTTTCCTAATGCGAGACCTATTGCATTGCAAATGCTTGTTTTAAAGTATCTTCTGAGAGTGTTCAGATTTTCACAAGCAGTCTGACACTTGCACAAGCAGACAGACACTCCTAAAAAGGCTCCCAGAGGATAAAATACCTTATTAAACTCCTTAACTCTGGTGTCTTTCTTAATTCCCATCTCAGTGTGTTGCCTGCATTCCATTGTGTACACAAATGCACACAATTGTGTGAATGTGATTGACATTGCAGGGCCTGAATGGTCCCTATTCTGATAAACACAGCATGCAGTTAAGTTTCCAACAACCGGAGATCCCTGATAATGCAAATGAGGCGCTGCTGAATGGTTCAGCAGTGTGGCTCAGCACAGGGAAGATTGGAAGTTGGAGTGTTTTACAGACAGGCTCCACTCTGAAAACCTCATCCTCACTAGCGCTACTGAGCCTGTTATGAGTACCGCTTCTCTTCTTGGCAGTAGAGATGTGCCGGTAATAAGAGGGGAACAAAATAAGAAGTGCCAGTACTCAGTACATGTGAGTACCTGTCCATTTAAAGCACTGTTAACTGATTTACAAACCTTTTTAATCAGTTGCCTGAATTTATGCAGCACCATATTATGTCTCGGCTGTAGACAGCACAAGGGCTATCGCGAAGAGACATGCTGTATCTACTTGGTGGGCTTCAGCCCGCCCATAGGCTTCCAATTTGCCAGCTCCTTCATGGCTCCATTCTTCGTTCTCCCCATTTGTCCAGGGCATGCATGCCTTTTCCAGAGTTTAGCCCTCCGCAAGACCAGTGATTAACTACTCCTAAACATGCTCAGCAGCCATTTTAAGGCATTACTACTGCACTACTTCTTTATTTCTATAAGGGTGCTTTTCACAAGCACTAGTTACGGCTGAGCTGCTGACCGCCTGGCTCATTAGCGTTGCGCCATGTTGTGCTCAAACAATATCATGTTGTTACAGTACCCTTATTGCAACTTGCGATGTTATCAGGACGAAAGATTGGCCACAGGCAGTCGGTAAAGTGCTGTTCGTTCACGTTTTCCTACTCCCTCCAGTCACACATACGGATTGGTCTGTCTGAAGGGAATGCAAGACTAGCACAGTGAATTCACCATTTCCAACCTCAGAAGAAGTGGGTGTTCAATGACCCTCCTAGAAGTTAATTCCTAATCATTGTGTGCGCACCCATAGCCTTCATCACATACCAATGGCTGACGAGTGTTCATCAAACTTAGACTATCGGGTTTGTACTATATTTATAGACTTACTCGTATAGGTTTAACACTGGTGGCACATGCAATAATCAGAATTTGCATATATCTTCAATGGTGCATTTCAAAGCCCTGAAAGCACGAATGCAAATTGTGTGAAATGCACCTTGAAGCACAGAGTTGCCAACTACATTACAAATAAAAGAAAAACCGCTGTACCAGTGTAATACTCACCTCTAATATCTGCAGTGAGGTGCATATTGCAAGTTCAAATCCCGACTAAGTGACCCAGCCTCCTGTCTTTTTTAGGTTGAGCCAGCGCATGCGCTGCTCTAGGAGAGGGCCTCTTGGAATCACTCCAGACTTCCAAGAGACTTCTCTGTGTGGGTCGGACTCCTCCCACACATTCCATTGGCCTTTGTGTGTGGCTTTCAAAAATGAAAGCATGCAATTGGCCAAAGGTGGGGGTATGTCTCGCCTTTTCGGTAAAGGTTACCTCCAATGGGCTATGGGTCTCTGGAGCGAGCAGCGGCTCGCAGAGTGCCAGCTGCATTCCAGGATCAGGTTACTAATTAACTAAGTGCGGTCACTTTCACGTTCGCGTTGGGTAAATTAGTAACCTAACAGTATCTACATTGTGGCTAAATTGTTAGTGGGAAAAATGTAGTTATTGGGAAAGAAATTCAACTGAAGGCGAATAACTAGAGGCAATGGGCACATTAGACCACGTTTTCATTATGATTTTGTAACGTGAATAGGATGTGCCCTTCTGAATGTTTATAAAACTATCTGCTGCCCTGGGAGGCAAAGCTTGTGCCAAGTAAAATCCAGTGAACATAAACAAGTGAACACATGCTCATCCGCGCACCCGTGGCTACACACTCTCCTGTAGGTAGGAAATCATATGCATCTCCACCTGCCTTTAGGCCTTGTTCGCAATGAGTAACAACAATACACTGGGCTCAGGGGCGTAACTAAGGCCCCCACAGCTCCCGCAGCATACAGAAATGAAAAACTTTTCACGGACGCAAATAATGAAGAACAGCAGCGTGTCCGCAAACACTGGAAACATTATTTTCACTTGCAAAGGGGCAGGGGCATTAGTTGTAAAATGTAACACTTTTCCAGGGCGCCCTTTTTCACCGGAACCCGACTCCAAAGTGTTTTCTGTTAGCTGTTGTCAGATGTTTAACTGATTGCAGCGAGCCCCCCTTAACCCCCCTCTCGAACACACCCTACCTATCCCAACACACCCAAAAGGCAAGTCTCAGCACTTCCTTAAGGTGGGGTAAGAAAACACACCCAAATGTAGGTAAAATAACACATACACGTTTATTAATGTAATATTTTAGAAAGGCAGGCCGAATATATCAATCACGGCAGACTCCCATGTATCAAGTAAGTAATTAAAATAAACAATTGAAATAGAATGCAATATGTACACAGGTAGCAAAGAATAGAAAATATATACAAGAGAGAGAAAGAGTGTGGTTAGGAACACCTCACCAACTGATTCTGCAACATCCTTGCCAACTCTAGCTGTGGGAAGTCTGTTTCAACAGCCCAGGAAGGAGTTCGGACTTCTAGAAAAACCCTGCCCCTTTCTCATTGGAAAAAACCGAGCTGGCTGGAACCAGTTTGCTTCAAGGCCAAGACAGTGACTGGCCAAGCCTCTGTATTTTGACTTTGAGGCAGAGTTGTGCATTCCACAGATAATATCCAGTTCATTCTGGTCGGTGAAGAGCGAAAAATAAGTGAAGAGGGAAAAACATTCCCTCCCCACTTTGCAGCTACGGACAAGCACAGAACATGGCGTCCGTTATGAAAATGGAGTCAGTTATGCAAATGCTGTCATGCACACAGAGCAGCTCAAAGCAAGGTAGAGTTAGAAAGCAAGATGACATGAGGCCATGTCAAAGCATATAGTAAGAACTCATAATAAAATGTACTGTTCTACTCCGTGACTGCTCCCACTGTGACAGGTCTGTCCTACATTAAGGCTAACATAAAATAACACACTAAAGTCAGATTAAGATGGTGGTAGTCGACAGTCATCATGGGGTGCTGAGCCACAACAATGCCTCTTTTACTACATTCCATCCCATGACCATTGACTATCACCATCAACACATATCAAGAAATTGAACCGCCAACTAAAGAAATAACTACAAGCAGAATACTGCATTTAAGCAATAACACATATGAAAGCACAAGTACAATACAGTGGAAACATGAAAGAACATAACATGGAAGCAAAATGGTCCCTCCCTTGACCAATGACTACTATAACATAATGGCCTAAAATCAGCTACCTGGAGGCGAAGCATAGATAAGAGATTACGCACACACTGAATGCAGCAACATAAAGATATTAAAATACATATCGCTAATGCTATACCACCTAGAACAGAGCGAAGTTTACCACAATCTGGCAACCACCCAAACAACCAATTCCACCATCCCTTTTCCAGATCCTGCTTGACATCTTTAGCTAACTTGTGTAAAGCATCAATGTGGGACTAAAATGGCTTAGAATGATCTGAAAGATTGAAGCAACACATTCCCTCAAAGTCTGAACATCCATGATCATGTTTCAAGAGTAAATAATCAATCGTTGCTCTGTTCTGCAATATTGCTTTTCATGCACCTGCACATTGAAACCAAATTATATTAAGGCAATCGATGTATGATTAATATTTTTCACTGTAAGACATGCCAATTCGCTAACGGCTCTAGAATTATAAATTGGTAGGCCTGGAATACCTACTATTGAAGCAGCCAAACTAATATATAAAGACTTGGATAATAAATGCACTTCAGAATTACAATGTTCATCAAGCTGAACAGCTTCTCTCACATTTCGAGCATGAGATGATGGATCTAACGGGAACATCATGAGACTTAACCTAGTAAAGGCACACAGTCCACCTGTAATATTCACTAGAATCTACTTATAAGTCACGTTCCCACATGAGAATAGCCACCCTACAGGCAACTTGACATGCCTGAAATGACTGGCAGCAGATATCTTTTGCACAGCATGGTGTTTTGCACATTTGCACAAACATTGTTGTCTTAGTATCCGGTGCTCAGGTTCGCGACCCATAGCGTTCAGTGCTTTGGTCTGGCCCTTATCATGGTGGCCTCTATATCGATATTTCAAATAAAGGAAATCTTACTCCTTCAACTTCTGAAAATTATCACACAGTGGGATATTCATCCAATATAATAATTTGCCCTGACAGTTCTTTCCAGAATGAAACACGTTGGCTGTTTTACATTGGATTTATATGAATAAAGACTTTTTCCTACGAAGGATTTGATTAAGCTTCATTATTAACTTTTGGATATCTGGGTAGTGCACCACTCCATTTTTTCTGCAACTGTTGTGTTTATGTTGACAGAACTTTTTCCTGCCAAGACATAGTGGATGTATTTCTGTCAAGACGAATCTGAGCACATTTACAGATGAAACTTGGGTCGCAAGTTAAATTGTAACAAATGTCGCCTTCAGTGAGGTTAAACATGATTACTTTAGTCATGTTTTTCCAATCATTATCAGTAGTTTCCGTACACAATTCATAAAGTGATAGATGAGATCTCACATCATGTTCCTCTACTGCCCCGTCTGCATTCGTGACATTAAATGTTTGCAGAAGCACATTAACCGGGGTAGGCACGGTTACGAGGCATGTGGAAACGATATCAAAAGTACTTTTCATATTTGACCTGCAGAAATATGATCTGTAGAGAACAGTCTGTGCTAGGTACCACCAAACATCATCACATTGAGTCAGCATCGCTGTCAGTCTGCGCGGTCGGCTGGTCTCTTCGGGGTAAGGGGCTCCTCGTACCCCCCCATTCCCCACCCGCACACGACCAAAAGGAGTCCAGCGAACGCAAGCAGAGCACATACACGCCATACTGCGATCTAAAAGAACAGACACAAAACAGATATTACTCATTTTTGCAAATAACATTTGTCAGCTGGCACATGCTCCCATTTCTCCTGCCCTGGCTTTATTATTAATAGGATATTGTCCTTTCCTGTTGCAATGATTTCTGCCTGTTCGGGGGGGTCTATTTGGAGACTCTACCCACACTTTGGCTTCACTATTTTTATCAATTGAGCCAAACCCTCCTTCCCACGTACGGTGAAGAGGGCTGGGGTAGGCCCCTTCTTAATTACCCCTCCGTACACTGACATGATCACCATTTGAGCAACTCTGTCTCCAGATTGTAGCATCAAATCAGCATCTCCACTATTAAGTAGGATGACTTTGATTTCCCCTTGATAATCTGCATCAATGACTCCTCCCAGCACTTGGATTCCATTTAGAGCCAATCCAGATTGAGGGGCAATTAAACCAAAGGGCTCTGGGGGATATCTGAATTCCCACTCCTGTCTCAATGAGAGCAATGTCTCTTGGTTTCAGTCTGTACAGTTTCAAAGCATGCAGGTTAAGATCCGCAGCCTCCAGTGTCGCTCTGTATGGAGCCAAAGCTCCTGGAACTGTCTCCCAATAAAGAATGGTATTAGTGGCCACATGAGGCTGACTCTGCAAAGCTGGAGTTAACATTCGCATTAAAGGTGTTTCTGCATTTGCTAAAGGTCTATTATTCAAAATTAGCAAGGCTTAACTCAAACAATCTCTCCAGTTTTTCAAAGAGCCATCAGACAACCTTCTCAATTAATCTTTTAACAATCCATTCATGCACTCAATCAAACCCGCTGCCTGTGGGTAATATGGGATGTGAAAAGTCCACTCAATATTGTGTTGCACACAATATTCCTGCACCAATCTGCCTTTGAAATGAGACCCATTGTCACTTTAAAACTGTAATGGAATTCCATAATACAAAATCAGCAAGTCTAATGTTTTTAATGTATTCACCTGAGTAGCACGTTTACATGGAAACGTGATCAAATATTCAAAGTATGTGTCCACAGCCATGCACACATATTGACATCCTCAACTAAGTGGCAGGGGCCCAATATAATCGATCTGACAAATCCGTGCTTGTAATTTTCCTCTTCCTAGCTGACCTCTTACTATCTGTGGGACTGATCTATGTTGGGCATGCTGACAAACACTGTGGAAATGTGCCTTTTTAGGGGCAAACCGGTGCAGGGTTCACCCATCTCTTTGTCCATGGGTCCTTAGATCAACAAAATAGAGATTGACACTGAAGCTGAAATTCAAAAAAACAAGTTTATTCACTCATGAGTGAAACCAAGTCCATAGAACTCTCTCAGGTGTTCCAGGAGGTAGTGGCTTGAATACACAGACCATGGTTCTTTTATACTGAGTTTTCTGCACTGATAAGCATGTAGTTACAAATAGAAGGTTCAGGCCTACACAGGAACAACTGCCAACAAACCTGGGCAAATGGGAAATCACTTAGTCAGCAGAGGGGGAGCAGGAGTGCTTATGGCAGCACTAAGAAATTGACAGTTGAGTCTGAGACCAGGTGTTCTGGCGGCTACAAACTCTTTAGCATGTATATTGCTTTTAGCTGAGTCAGGAAGTTAACTAAAATAGGCAGCACAGGCGGGGATAAAGACGAGCAGCAGAGGATAGAAGAATTACATTGCTGACAAAAAGGATGCCACAAACAAGATGGTTTCATCTTATGCTAACAGATTATCTGCGATTTCCACAACAGGACCCTGCAAAATAACTTTTATTCAAATCTAGGGAATGTGTATCCCTCTATTCTCTGCCCACCTGCCTAGTAATCTGCTCTCCAAAGTGTCCACACTTCTGATGTGCCCACTTCGCAATCCCAACCAGCTCCGAATCCTGCGTTGCCACGTCGGCCTCTGAAATCTTAGCTTTTTCATCTGTGAGGGAATTAATGTAGTGGTCAAGTTAGTCGGTGGAGCAATGAGCATCTACATGATACACAGTAACTGTACTTTGTGTCAACCAGTTCCAAATCTCTTTCCATAATTCCTTGCCACACACCTCTTTTGCATTTATCATCCAATTATGAGCATGCCATGTGGGAAGCCAAGTTGCTAACCCATTGGCAATTGACCATGAATCTGTGTAATTATGACATGTTCCTGGCAATTCTTGTTTTAAAGCTTGATACACTGCGTATAGTTCTGCGAACTGACTACTCTTTCCTTCTCCAGTAGTGGTCAACAATTTCTGGGTCACAGGATTGTATGACACCGTCTTCCAGTGCCTCTTAGCTCCTACATACCTGGCTGCACCATCCGTAAACTACACATGCTTCTTGTCCTTCACGGAAAATTCGCCAAATGGCTTACCCCACTTTACAGGAGACTCCTGTATTTCAGGTACATCATACAACACCTCTGTGTTCCTTTGGCTCCTGCGCCACCTGCTCTTGCAACACCGCGGTGCCTGTGGGACCTACTCGGGCCCTATCCTGTATATACCACTTCCATTTGATTATGCTAGCTTCCTGCGCATGTCCTATGCTATGAGTTTTGGGGGAACTCCTCACCACGGCATTATTCAAAATCACATCATATGCTAGGGTCAGTTGCTCAGTATCCACTAGAACCCAATAGCATGCAAGTAACTGTTTTTCAAAATGAGTGTACCGCTCTCCAGCATCTGGCAGTTTCTTTGTCCAGAACCCTAAAGGTACTTTCGTTCTTCCCTGCTTCTGCCACAAGCTCCAACTAGCGTGCGATCCTTGCGCTTTTGCATTCAGTTCAACATCTCCCTCTCGTACTGGCCATAAATCCAAAGCGTGCTGTATAGCCTCTTTTACTAGTTCAAATGCAGTTTGCTGCTGCTCACCCTAATCAAATGCATTTTTCTTTTGCTTAACTTTGTACAAAGTGGCCAAAATCTGACTCCAGTGAGGAATATGCAGTTTCCAAAACCAAACAAACCAATGAACCTCTGAGCATCCTTTCTGTTTCGTTGCACTGCAAATTCTCTGATCTTTTGTTTCACTTGGGGCACCACCTCTGTGTCCCTGATGCCACTGAATAACCAAAAACTTCATACTCGGAGAGGGTCCTTGTAATTTGGCAGGATTTATTTCCCATCTCATGCTCTGCAAATGTTCCACAATCCTTTCTAACTGACTTTGCACTTGTTTGTGTGTCTCTCCCTGTATCATCACATTATCAATGTTATTACAAAGCTGTACTCCATGATTATCTAACACCTCATCTAAATGCTCTGCCACCAGCCGGTGACAGGTCCTGGGACTATGCAAGTACCATTGAGGCAAATTTTTAAATGTCTTTGTCTACCATTCCATGAGAAACTGAACTGCTCTTGACATTCAGTGCAATTGGTATCGAAAAGAAAGCATTGGCAATTTCAACTGTCACATACCAAGTCCCAGGGTGCTTCTGTTTTTTTCTCAATTAAAGTAAGTGTCTGGGACAGCAGAAGTCAAAGCAGGTGTGTGCTTATTCAATTTGTGATAATCAACTGTCATGCGCAAGGAATTGTCACTTTTGCGCACAGGACAGACGGGATTATTCCGAGCAGTAGTGATTGGGGTCAACACCCCTGCCTCCATCAAGTCCTGTATGGTTGCACTGATCTCTTCATTCCCACCTGGGATTCTGTACTGTTTTAAATGAATTACCTTTGTAGCCTGGGGCACCTTCACTGGAGGAATCTTCAAGTGACCCACCCTTATTACGCCAACTGAAATGTACTACTTTGATCCAAATAGATAGTGCCCGTCTTCCAAATAGTCATTCCCTTAAAAATATCAATTCCAAAAATATATTCAGAAAGGGGCACGATCAATACAGTGTATTCTCTTTTTGGTATTCTTCCTATTTTCATGTGGACCTTAGTCTGCACTGCTGGTGTCTCTTTACCACTCAAGCCTGTAATTGTGAAATACTGTCCTTTACATTTGCTGGGATTTCCATATATCAAAGTGGCCTCCGCTCCGGTATCTGCTCGGACCTCAAACACTAGTGATGTCACTAGATGCCACAATGGCATTTCAACTCTCTTGAGAAGTCTTGCGTGTTTGTGATCCAGAATAAATTTGCCTTTGGCCCCCAATACAGGTGATGGATAGAGCTCCTTTACCATCAACCAATAGCTAGGGTGAAGGTTAATGGTGCGAAATCCAATGTATCTGAACGTAGGAGCATAACTGGAACGGGCTGCCCAGTGTCACCCATGATGTTTACTTTGTTGCTGGGACCCTGGCTCCGACAGGATCCACTTATTAACCGTTTCAATTGGGATGAGGCATTGGAGGAACAATGTCCTTATATGCATATGATTCACGGAACCTGAATTGATGCGATCACTGATAGAACAGATTTTCCGGAATTTTGCTAATACTCTTGACGCCCAGGCACCGTTTTGGGTTAGGAATCACCAACAACAGGATTTGTAAAAAAGAGAGTGATGGACTGAGCTGACTGTATTTTCAGTAGCATTCTATGTGTATATATGGTTTGTACATATTATACCAACGGTGTAACACACTACTGGGAATTTACTGAATGTAGTAGTGTTTTTGTGTTGCCTTACTTATGAAGAACCTAAATAAATATATTGATTTCAGATATGATATAAAAGTTCTGAATTGAAATACCACGTTTTCTGATGTTCTTTGGAGTTATGGTACATAGATATGACATGTGAAAAAGATTCAATAAGATAAAATAATACCTCAAGGCGCAATTTTTCTATGAATACTCTGGGTACAGCATCAATTGTGGAAAATCCCAACTATAACAAGGGACACACCCAAGTTACAAACATCCAATACAGTCTGAATATAAACACATCCTCACTTAACAATTATGTTAATTAATATGTGAGGTCTCTAAATGGGAGTATGTACATATTTTAAAACAAAGAATGTACCTGACTTTAATTTTGTAGAGAACTGTTAAATAGAGAAAATGTGCCATTATTTAAACATCATATACCATCTAACTATAAATGCAAATTGTCCACAAATAAAAACCGATTCTTGCCTATTAACTTTACCAGCTAAAATACAATATCTTTAAACGATATATACATATCGATTTTCATAGTGTTTTCGGCTTTGTGAGACTGAGCCAGAGCAAGCTATAGTCTTTTTTCCAGCAACTTAAAAGCCTTAACTATAGTATTTTAAACTCTGCACTAGTCTGCTTTTGATCTCTATGCAAGCTATTGGGATCCGTGTCCCGTTCGTTCATCGTCATCGAGCTGCGCCCGGGGAAATTGGCTACAGCTGTAAGCTACGCAATACTAGTAAACGAACGCGTGTTTTTTCAAATAAAAAGCCCGGATTCGCTCAGTCCGTTTAGATCGCGGACTTCGGAAGCATCATCTTAAACAGAACCCCCGTTAGAACGCTCGAGCACCATTATACAAAGGTACGTTCTCAACTCGCAAGTAATATCGTGTCGGTCGATTTAGAGGCTCTATTTAGAAAAGCTAGACTTAACATGGGTATGCCGATTTTAATACTGCTTCCATTCTCTATTCCCTTCAATAGTGGTAAATACCCCCAGCCTGTGCAGCTGACAGCGCTACTAGATCAAGGTAATGATACTAAGAGGCACGATATGAGAAGCACTATATAGTGGTACTTTATATAGTACAATAGAGTTGTCCTTTTTTTTTTTTATATCTCTTTATATTCAGATTAACTACAAAGAAAGTGACTTAAAATCTTGTACCTCTTCGGCGGTTTGCCTTGTGAAAACAATACTTCACAAATATCAGATATCTAAGGTAGGCTTTAATTCCTCAATAAAAGTGTGGTTAAGAGACTAATACTGCAAAGTGTGCAAACAAATCAAGTTAGTATTAGGACATATTAAGATGTTAGGATTTTTCTTTGATATAAAATCTGTATTCAACTGCACATTGCTCTGCCCCAATAGATAAATGAGTCTTGTGGCATGAATAACATATAATCAAATATGGACCTAGTAAAAAACTAACATCGCATGAACAGAATTTCAAATAGTAATTTTTCTTGTTCTCGCCTAAACTTAGAACCAGTTTTCAGGATTAAGGATCCCAAAGATTCGCTTTACTCTTCAACCAATCAGATTCACCATAACCAAAATGTGATTTGGTGGATAGAAAGCCCTGTGGCAGGAGTAAATAAGGTATTCTTATAGAATAGGTAATACTATAACAAAAAATACACAGTCAGATATCGACTAAAATGGGTACATGTCTATTTTTCAGAATATCTAACAGTGGACAAATGATATTAAATGTGTCACCATAAGAAGCAAAAGTGTTGATACGTCAACCTGTCCCTTGTTGTGTAAGTAGAAGTGGTCTTTAATCTACCTCACCTACACCCCTAATCCCCTTCTTTTATCTCATCAGCTAAGTTATCTCTGTGTTGAATGTATAAGGCTTTTTTCTCTGTATCTATGTCTATATCTATCTTTTGGACTCTTTTTTCTCTCCATGAAATTCTAGTGCCTAATGTGGAACTGCTGGTAACAGAACCTATCCCCAAAAAAAACTATCAAAACTAGAACTGTTAGTTAAATAGATACACTTTAAGTGACCTTGAGTTTAGTTAATATGGTATAAGAATCAACAAATATGTACTTATGTATCTGGAAAGCATAAAAATTAGATGGTCTGGCGTTAACTGTAATTTGGTGGTTGCACAAAAAGCCAAAAGTGTATATATGTTGTTACAGCAACTGCAATAGACCCGAAAAATATAGAAATGTAAACTGATTTGTAAATAGCTGTAATGAAGATGTGTGTCTGAGCTGTAGATATATTTATATATGTCTTTGTTCTTGTTTTTTCTGTTTAGGTTATATCACTTTTTTTATTTATGTGTAATATACGAATGACGGTCACCTGACGAAGGCCTCAGGCCGAAACGCGCGTAGTTCCACTCAACCGCATTGCCTTCATCAATTATACCAACAACTGAATATTTCGTATATCACTGGGTTAATGTGTATATGTATTTATGTTTATGTAAATTTGTCTGTTCTCACTTATTAATTCTATACATCTTTGATTGTAAATAATCAACTGTATGCTTATGTTTTTGATATCATGTAATACACCTCAAGATTCTTTTTAAATGTGAACAATGAATCAAAAAAGTAAATGAATTTTGCTTAAAGGATATAAATAACAAACAAAATATACTAAAAACAAAATATAAATAAATTAAAGGATTTTTGTATAAATTTTCGTTTCAGCACACACTTATTTGATTGCTCTAGAGGGTCTATTATTTTGTTTGGATTTTGATTCAGGGAATATTTACGCCCTTAGAGTTTAGCTACACTGTCTTTTTCTACATAGCACACCCAAGTTACCACCAGATTGTAGGATGCCGATTGCCAGGGAAGGATTCAGATATCTGTGTAACCAGAAATCAAGATGTGTTCCTTGAGCGAGATCTCTACTTTTTGCTAGATAAATTCTAAAGGGATGTAAGATTTTGGCAGGCATTACCAGTGTTTGGTAGAGCAGCCATGTTTAAAATGATGGCCCTGTCAAGATTACTCTATGCCTCCAGAATTTCCCATTTCACATACCAGCGGACTTCTTTAAAAAATTGGAGGCTGAATTAAGATTTTTACTATGGGATGATGTCCCTCCCTGCACAGTCCTACACAAATTGACAAAAAGTCCATAATGGGGGTATAGCTTTACCAGACATCAAGAAGTATCACTGGGCCACATAACTGGCGACATACATGAGTATATGCAGTACAGGAGGAAACTAAGGTCAGGGTGACTAGATACATAATGGGTAGTAGAGAATAACCTGCACATCTGTACAAAAATAGATGACATGGGTTCTTAACAGTTCATACTCAAACTGTAGTATCAGTCTGCATAGAGGCGGCTGCATACTTTGGATCATGGTTCTCCAAAGTCGGTCCTGGAGGGCCGGATCCATGCCAGATTTTTAAGATAACTCTATTTATCTAAATGGGGATATGGTAAAAATCTGGAATGGATCCGGCCCTCCAGGACCGACTTTGGAGAACCCTGCGGAATGGATACTAAAAAAACTCCGCTATGGGATAATAAACCACTGAAGGAGGTGGGGACATTGGAAGGGTTTAACAAATGGGACCTACTTGGGTTTTCTAAATTGGGGTATATGTGGATGGAGGGCAGTGGCCACAGCTACATAGTATGAAGCAGTGGGTCAGCCTACTTTTACCCAGTGGCTCCCTTCACTGTGAGTGACTGCACAAAGCCTGTGCAAGTTCACATTTGTCTAAAAATAATTCCTTTTTCTTTAGTTGCAAAGCTGGTTCAAAAAGTCTTTTTTTATTTTATTTGTTTATATAAACTTTAAATAATGGCTATTTATTTCGCCTGCAGCCCTTTTTCACGTTTTTTAGGTCTCGGCTAAAGACGCGCGGAAGCGCGTCTCCGCCGAGATCTTATGTCACCGAGCGTGCTTCCCAGGAGACACTCCTGGCCGCGCGCAGGCGAATCTAAACTGGCACGCGCATTAGTACGAGCGCTGCGCGAGGCTCCCACACAACACACGCATGCGCATACATAGAAACAGAAGCGCTCACGCACGCACATACATACAGAACCCCCCCACTCACACACACACACACACACACACACACACACACACATACACACACACACGCGCGCGCACCGCCCCCCCCCCTCCTCTCCCCTTTAACTTACTGTGGCGATCTGGGGGACTCCGCTCTCCGCACCGGCAGGGAGAGTTGACGCTGCGGCTCCTTTCCCGGGACTCCCTCTTGGTCAAGGAAGCCCGCAACACGTGTGCAACATCCTGTTGTCGGCCCCGGGGCTCTCCACGCTCGCAGGAGCCCCGGGCCGCTCCACGCATTTCCTCCGCCTGCCTCCTCTTCCGGTCGCGGCTCCGCCCCCGTCATGGGCGACCTTGCCTGACTTCCGGTGCGGCCGCGGCGGAATTCCGGGGGCAGTGTGAGTTACCTCACCTGGCTGTGGAGCGGGCGCCCCCCAATTGGTGGCTTTTGACTCTCGAGAGGATTTGTGGCCCCCGGACGCCAAAGATGCTGAATTCCAAGAAGGTCCCGACCCCGGTGGCGCTGGTCATGTCACCGCGGATCTCTCTGCGGACCTCCCCGCTCAGCTCCCCCCGCCACTCTCCCCTCAACTCCCCCCGCCACTCGCCCCGCAACTCGCCGCTGAACTCGCCCCGCAACTCGCCTCTGCTGTTTCGGAAGCTGCTGTTGAATCGGAGCAGCCAGGTGCAGCGGCGGTTCACCCTGGCACACCCCCTGAGGTAAGGGCAATATGTAGCCTTCCACTGCTTGCATTCAGGGAACGAATATTTCCTTTTTAATTCGTTACTCCCCAAGAGCACGTTTTTTGCCCTAACCCTCGTGCTGCTTTCCCACTCGGATACTTACCCCAGGACTCTGTTCTTCTCCATCCCTCCCAGCTTGTCTGTAAACACACAGCAACATATATATTTTTCCCGGGTATGGCTAAAGGGCAGACTTTAAGTGTTGTTTTTGTTGTATCTCCTACATTCCACATATAGCATGAAAGCTCAGGCCTTGACACATAAAGGCTTTTAAGGCGCTGGGGGAGTGGCTAGCCGATGCCTTCACTTAACTGGTGTTTGGAACAGAAGGTGCTGTCTCTTCTGCAGGCTGATTGATCTGCACCCTGGGCTACTGCTAAGACCGAAAAGTTGGAACATTTATTTTACTTCTGAGCGTGGTGGAAAGTAAATTAGGCTTTTCGCAGTGTTCTCCTTTAAATTATGGCTGTTCCCTTTTCTTTTTAAATGATGTTCAGAGTTTCTTGAGCAAGAAGTATTTGCAAAATAAAGCACCCAAAAAAATCAAATACTGAAAATAGTGAATTCACTATACATTTTCGAATTACCATAAGATATGCATTTCCTATTCCTCCAGTATTTTGAACAGTTTTTTTTTTTATTTTTTACACAATTCTTTGCTAGCAAGCATTTGCAAAGTAAATAACTTGACAATCTGATTAAAAGGCAACACCTTTTGGCTTCACCAGTGCTTGTTGGAATGCGCGCCAAACTTTAGTGCACTAAACCTCTCTTGAAGCCCTTGTCTGAAAGCTGTTTTGGCAGTGTTCACGACTACACCCTCGGTTCTTTCTGCACGTGCCCATCCAGTGACCTCATCACACACTTGAGCTGCATATTTATTTACTTGTGTGAATCATGCCCGAAGAAACGGCATCCGCTGCTCGATTCACACGTGGGCAGCTACACAGGTGGTTGGTCAAGATGTTTTTCCCCAACCATGCTCGATCAAGTCCTTCAAGGTTTGATGCTTGCTTCAATTTTCGAGAAAACTGTAAACTTACAGTCTAAGGGTAAAATATCTTTAATGTTCGTCCTTGAAAATTGTTCGCCTTCAAAGCGCGTTCTCGAATTGCTACACAATGAACGCTGGTTTTGAGATGTTCAGGAAGTCACCGCATGCAGCACTGGTATAGATTTGTTGTTGTTGCTTTAAGTACTTATTTTACAAGCTGAAGCACGGCTGTCTCCAGCACTGCAAAAACACAAGCTGCTATTTTTGTCTCACTTTGTTCTTTTGTAAGTTCTTGTGAGTGCAGAGTAGTGAGTGCAGAGTAGTGAGTGCAGAGTAGTGAGTGCAGAGTAGTGAGTGCAGAGTAGTGAGTGCAGAGTAGTGAGTGCAGAGTAGTGAGTGCAGAGTAGTGAGTGCAGAGTAGTGAGTGCAGAGTAGTGAGTGCAGAGTAGTGAGTGCAGAGTAGTGAGTGCAGAGTAGTGAGTGCAGAGTAGTGAGTGCAGAGTAGTGAGTGCAGAGTAGTGAGTGCAGAGTAGTGAGTGCAGAGTAGTGAGTGCAGAGTAGTGAGTGCAGAGTAGTGAGTGCAGAGTAGTGAGTGCAGAGTAGTGAGTGCAGAGTAGTGAGTGCAGAGTAGTGAGTGCAGAGTAGTGAGTGCAGAGTAGTGAGTGCAGAGTAGTGAGTGCAGAGTAGTGAGTGCAGAGTAGTGAGTGCAGAGTAGTGAGTGCAGAGTAGTGAGTGCAGAGTAGTGAGTGCAGAGTAGTGAGTGCAGAGTAGTGAGTGCAGAGTAGTGAGTGCAGAGTAGTGAGTGCAGAGTAGTGAGTGCAGAGTAGTGAGTGCAGAGTAGTGAGTGCAGAGTAGTGAGTGCAGAGTAGTGAGTGCAGAGTAGTGAGTGCAGAGTAGTGAGTGCAGAGTAGTGAGTGCAGAGTAGTGAGTGCAGAGTAGTGAGTGCAGAGTAGTGAGTGCAGAGTAGTGAGTGCAGAGTAGTGAGTGCAGAGTAGTGAGTGCAGAGTAGTGAGTGCAGAGTAGTGAGTGCAGAGTAGTGAGTGCAGAGTAGTGAGTGCAGAGTAGTGAGTGCAGAGTAGTGAGTGCAGAGTAGTGAGTGCAGAGTAGTGAGTGCAGAGTAGTGAGTGCAGAGTAGTGAGTGCAGAGTAGTGAGTGCAGAGTAGTGAGTGCAGAGTAGTGAGTGCAGAGTAGTGAGTGCAGAGTAGTGAGTGCAGGCGCGCGCAGAGTAGTGAGTGCGCGCGCGCGCAGAGTAGTGAGTGCGCGCGCGCGCAGAGTAGTGAGTGCGCGCGCGCGCAGAGTAGTGAGTGCGCGCGCGCAGAGTAGTGAGTGCGCGCGCGCGCAGAGTAGTGAGTGCGCGCGCAGAGTAGTGAGTGCGCGCGCGCGCAGAGTAGTGAGTGCGCGCGCGCGCAGAGTAGTGAGTGCGCGCGCGCGCAGAGTAGTGAGTGCGCGCGCGCGCAGAGTAGTGAGTGCGCGCGCGCGCAGAGTAGTGAGTGCGCGCGCAGAGTAGTGAGTGAGTGCGCGCGCAGAGTAGTGTGTGTGCAGGTGCAGAGTGCTGTGTATTGGCAATGTAAATGACAATGCCATTTATTTATGATTTAAAGAAAAAAAAGAAATGTCATGAGCAATGCCAATAGCTCTACCTTTAATGATGCCGAGACCATTGCATTGCAAATGCTTGTTAATAAAGTGTTATAGTGAGTTTGTGAAAGTGCTGCTGCCTGCAGTTTGAGTGCTTGGCTAGGTGGGGATTTATTTTGGTCTCCTTTGTAAGCAGTAATTCTGAAATCCAGAACTCTGTGGAGAAGTTGTTTTGTCCCATTTTATTGTTTTGTCATATGCTTGCAGTGAAAAAAAAACGCACACAAGATTGCAAAGGCCAGACCTTTTTGGCTTTGCCAATACTTGTTTTTTTAGCGATATGGTTTTCTTGTGCAGGTTGTTTAAAATGTAATTGAACAACTGTGACCAGTACTTACATTGCATTTGGGATAAACAGCATTAAGTAGAAGTAATCTACCTGAGCCAGCTCAGAGGTGTTGAGTGTACCCATGAGATGAAGGTATAACAAACTATCTGTAACTAAACATCTAAAATGACTGTATGGTTGCATGAGTGTGTACATGCTGCCTTTGTAGGTGGACTATTCACAGCAAACCTGTCTATAGTAATGCTGCTTTTGTATTGTGATCTTTCTAGTTGAATTAGAGAAAGTAATTTGCCGTTGTGAAGCATTCTAGATCAAAGGGAGTTTTTACATCACCTCATTTGCTAATATAGCTTACATCAGTTAGACCAGTGGTGAAATAATCTCTTGCATAATTATTTTAACACGACTATCTGTCTTTTTTTTTTTATTCTCAGATAAGCGGGCAGCTTTCACCTAGACTCTTTCGGAAGCTCCCGCCCAGAGTCTGTGTCTCTCTCAAGAACATTGTGGATGAAGATTTCCTGAGAGCTGGGTGAGTGTAGTTGATCTTCAACTGACTGCTACTGGAAGAAATAAGGTTATGGTTGCTGGATGTGATTTCATTTTTTGTTTTTCTTTTTATTCTTTGCGGGAGGAGTGGCTTGTGTTGAGGTGTTATTCTCTCAACACTTGTCTGACTGGAGCTTGTGGAGACCCACCCTCCGTCCCCATTTGAGGGGTGCTGTGGTATACTTGGCCTGTTATAGCTTGGAAAGGGAAAGATAGACGAAGGTATTAGGACTGTTCATACTAATTAAGTAGAGCAAGATTAGACTTCTGAGGGAGCTGCGTTTGCAAAACATCTTAGTTAAAGCAATGAGCATGCTATTATGCAAGTATGCCTTGGGAAAGGCAAGAAGGCAGCTGTCATCTCTTTAGGGAGCATTCGTACTGGCCTTTATTCACCTACAGTGCTTCTCCTGACTGGAGTCACCGGAGACGAGCAGGATAGTGGGTGTACTCAACACAGGACAGGGACCTATTGGTCTCTGCCCTTCCCCTACCTGTAATGCCCCTAAATGTAGTATTTAGGGGGACCCTGAACCTTCCTTCCTCGGATCCCGATTTCGAAACGAGAAAGAAGACCAAGAAGAAGACCTGCCGTGCAATTGCTAACAAGAGGAGGACACCAACTGACTTGGCCCCAGCCCTACAGGCTTTTTGATCCTTGAACCTGCTCCTGCTAAACCCTGACGTCTCCTGTGGACCGCAACCTCAAGAACCCCGGATGACCTACTTGCCTTGACCCTCTTAGAGACTGGGACTCCCACGAGCAGTGTCTCTGCTCAAACAGCAATACCACTGGTGCCAGCCAGATCCGCGAATCCAGCCCACTCTGCACCCGCCGAACCCGGCCTGTGCCAGAGTGGACAAAGATTCTGAGGACGTCCCCCTGGCGATTCTGACCAGGAATCCAGTGCCCAAGGACCCTCCTCTACGACACATGCAGACTCGGAACCAGTGACCCCTCCAACCGCGACGACCAGAGGGTAAGATTTCCTGACGTCCAAAGACATCCCTGCACCCGGTGCCCCCGGCCTTCTGTGCCCAACTCCGGGGTGCCTACCTTCCCTCCAAGATCTCAACTTAACCCTCGAAGTGTTGGTCGCTCCAAAAGATCCTCCGTCCCCAAGCCTGCAGCCTTTGTTCCCTTTTCAAGCTCACCATTGAATAACATTGAGCGCCAGATGGCTCAAAAGCACCCGGCACCCAGCCGCCCGAGTGCCCCTGGCAGTGCAGTCTTTGTCCTACCCTACTTCCCCATTTGCCCTGAGCAAGTGACCAGGAGCCCAGCTCCCACATCTGCGTGGCCTGCTAGCCAGCAGCCACCAACCGAAGGCCCCCTGCCTCTCATTGGATAACATTGGGCCTAACTACCTCTGCACCCGGCTACCCCAGTGCCGCTGAGGGTGTACCAATTGTACCTAACTGACCCTGGGAGACCCCTGAGTCTATGCCCAGAACCATAACTCTGCCAGTCGAGTACTTACCTAAAAGCCGATAACTCACTTTTCTTCCATAGGCTAACATGGACTGGTTTCACTTGGAAATTCTTTTAATTGTGGAGTTTTGGAACTTTAAAATATTCACCTAAAATCAGCCGAACAACGAATTACGATTTACTCACCTGGTATCAGGAGAGATCTCAGTGCTGCACCTTTTAGCCCAGCACAAACCCTGAAAAGTAATTTTAACCATACTTACCAGTAACCTGAATTTTCTTCCATAGGAAACCATTGATTATTTTTCAGTGAAATTTCTTTTAAGTGTCGATTTTTGCAAACTACAAATATTATTTAAAAATCGTACCAACTACCAAAACACTATTACTTACCTGTTTTAGATGGATTTCCCAGTGCTGAACCTAAGAGTCCAGTGCTGAATTACAAAAGTAATGTGAACATACTTTACCTTCAAGTTGAATTTCCTGCCATAGGATAACATTGGTAATTTCAACTGAAAAAGTTTGTCAACTTTTAAAATACAATAATATTCTTTAAAAATCACTACTTTAACCAAAAGGCTTTTACTTAACTGTTTACAGCTCATGTCCTGAGACTGAATCTAGGATCCACTCCTGTGGTTAGAAAAGTAATCTACAAAGTAACTAATTGCATTCAACTAGAAATTCCCATTGAGCTCAATGTTGCATTTTGTTTAAAATTGGGTTGCCTATTGCAACAACCTGTAACTATTGCATTCAAAAAGTCTATTGCCTATTTGAAAAGTATTTAACTAAAGTAACTCATCCTGAGAGTATATTTTGATACCTTGTTGGTTCTAAAATAAAACTATATCTTTTGATACAAAACAATTTGCCTAGAGTTCAGTTCTTGAGTGTGTGAGACCATTTGCTGACTGAGTGTGTACAACAAATGCTTTATACTGTCCTCTGATACTGCCTTACTGCTCGACCAAGCTACCTCTTTAGAGAGAAAAGTTCTATCCAACTTTAGCCTCTGCCAAACCTCGGACTCTATACACACTGTCCCTTACTTTGGTCCAGTACATATAGAGCCACTTTCCTACACATATTACCGTGTAATTTTGTCTTGTGTGTGATAATGATGTAAAGCGCTCTGATACCCTCGGGTCTAGTTAGCGCTATATAAAACTCTAAAATAAATAAGTAATGTTTGAATAGTTCCGAAATTCAAAGCTGCCACACCCAGTGTGGGATACTAGGCTTAAATGTGCATATTTTGGGGGATATTGGAGTTATCGAACAGGGTTGTGTGAGATACCTTTACGTATTGAGTTCTTTGGTACAGACAATGCTGGAATAACATGCATATGTACTTTTCCTTAGTCCAGTAATATGAAAAACAGGGAGCAGCTGTAGGACGGCTAGTAATTTCTAATTCTGTGAAGAGATCCACACAGTTCTTTGATTGTATAGTGCAAGAGCAGATATTTACCTCTCTTCTCAAGAGCCTAGCATTGACCGATATTGGCAATACTTCATTGCTGATCAGGATCTTAGTTTCTTGTAGCTAAAATTACTTTAGAAATATAACAATGGGAAGAAGATGCAGGTAGTCATGCAAGTAGTGGCAATGTAGGAATGTTGGAACTGCATGCCCAGTAAAGTCCCTGTATCCGTGCAGAATGACACTCCTATTATTTGCATTTGATAGTTCTTCCTGCTCTTCAGTACTGTACAGAATTTTATTCAGAATGTTATTTTTTTCCAGGCACATCTTCCTGGGATTCTCAAAGTGCGGCCGTTATGTCCTCTCCTACACCAGCAAAGTTCTGGATGATGACTTTTCCTTTTCCTTTTACATCTACCATTTATACTGGTGGGAATTCAACATTCACAGCAAACTTAAGCTGGTAAGAGCCCTTCGGAATCTATACATTGCCTTCCAGAAAAGGGTGAATGTGTCTGCAACAAAGTGGGGTATGTCTTTGCAAGTGTTGAATCCAAAGGGAGGATTTGGGCTCTCAAGAGCTTGCCCTCTCTCACACTGTGATGTGTGCTTTCATCCAGTGCCTCAGACAACTTCTCCTTTATGCAATGATTTGGTGTAAAGGTTCCATAATGGGGGCACTGGTGTTTCATTTGTTGTCTTGTGGTGTACCTTTTTACCAACTTCTTCAGGAATGCTCTTTTTTCCATTCACAGGTTCGCCAGGTGCGTCTCTTTCAAGATGAAGAGATCTATAGCGATTTGTACTTAACGGTGTGCGAGTGGCCGAACGACTCCTCCAAAATCATAGTGTTTGGTTTCAAGTAAGACATTTTGTTGAATACCTTGCATTCCAGTTGACTTTTAATTCTTTTGGTGGGACTTTGAAATGGTTGATCACATACATCATGATCTGGGGTCCCCGGGCTGTTGTGGGGTAGTAGCAATTTTATCACCTTTTTATTATCTAGTTTTTCATGTCTTATGATCGTAGCTCCTTTGTTTCTCAAAGATTTATTTAATTATGTAAATGTTTGATGGCCATGAACTTGACCTAGGCTGGAATAAGGTTTATAACACATTTTCTAATGGCTTTTTCAGTCACTAGTAAAGTCTGTTTTCTACAGCGTACTCTAGTTATGGTAATCCATAAGAGGCACTTTAGTAGTATGATTTATCGTTAGGCTTGGTAAACTGATGGGCCAGTTATTAAAGCTTTACTTTAGTGCTAGATGTCTACCTTGCTGCATATGAATTGAGCTTCACTACCATGGACATGTTGTAGTGTCTCTTGGGTTAAAGCACTGTACAATATATATAAAGATAGTTGCTTCCCCTGTTTACTGATTGCATTTTGGGTATCTATTTCATGGTCTGTTCTGTCCATGCTTTCCTTTCAACTGTCTTATTTAGTGACCAGCTCCCCTCTCCCAACTTTTGTATCATTTTCCTTACACTGGTCAGCATCTTTGTGAGCCCAAGCAGCTTTCTGTCCACCCCTTGAATGAGGCTGTGGAGCCACATGCTGAGTTCACTGTAACCTCGTTAGCATATCCACCTGCTGTACATATTCTGCACACCTTTACTCTCTAAGGTTTTGCCCATGTGCCTTCTCCCCCCAGCTCCATGTTGTCTTTTGTTTGATTTGACCCACACCCGCCCCGGGGTTTCTTCTGCCCCGACCCCACGCCCTATTGTACCCCCACATACTTTAAAAAAATGCTTTTGCTAAAAAAAAAATTTTAAAAATCCGTCTACACTGTTGTTATGATTGGTCACTGTCACTCTTCTCAAGCAGTAGGTCCCACCTGGTAACCTGATGTCTTCTGCCAAGTTTTCATGGTTCTCTTAGTCAGTTTGTATGGCTTTTTTGCCTCCCCCCCCCCCCCTCCCCCCCCCCCCCACCCCCGCTACCTTTTGAATTTGATTCAGACTTATTTTCCATAAAAATCAGCAAACCGTTTGAGAGGAGACCCTATCTGTTAGACATCTGGCTGCAGATTCCTTACCTTTGAACTTCCAGGCATCAGGCTGGATCCGGAAGATTTTTGCTAGCAGTACCCCTGCGCGCCTGTAGGTGGCGTTAGTCGACTCCACATGATGTAAGTGTTGTCATGACATCCGCGTTGTTAATATGACCACCCCTCCGACACGCTGATGGCCGTTCTTTTCTTTCCGCGCCATCCAGCACTGATCCATTAAAGAGAGCTACCCCCGGTCACTTTTTGACAGAGTTCCTTTGACCTTTTGTTGACTCCTTTTGGTGTGTTAGGAATGTCCAGTAGGAAGCCTTCAGGGTTCAAGCCGCGTGGCGCCTGTCACCGCGCCATGTCTGTAACGGGCCCCCACCTCGTGTCTCTATTGTGCCTGGAGCACAACCACGACAACAAGTCGTGCTCCGATTGCCGGGCCATGGCACCGAAGGATTTTAGAAAGCTGTCCCTGAAACTACTCGTGGCTTGGCACGCACCGCAGAGGTAGCATCGTCGGTCTCGGTCATAAGGAAGGTCCGAGCATCGTTCCAGGGGATCAAAGTCCTCTTCGTCGAAGTAGTCCGGTAAGAGGCACCACAAGAAGTCGAAGCATTCTTCGACTTCGCCCCGTCTGCCACACGGCGAGATGGATGAACCTCTGCGTTCTAGGCCCCCATCCTGTGGAGTGGGCAACTGGGTCGACTCTGTCTCCCTCACTTTCTGGGGGCAGGAGCGACCCCTGCCCAACGTAAGGAATTTTATGCCGTGTGCGCCATTTTGGGCAGCCTGGGCCTGCAAATCCAGGTGAAGGAGATCTGTGGACCCCGCACCTCCATAGCGACTTTCCCTGGCGCCACGTCTGACGCAGAGGATTCTGGCGCCTCGGCACGGTGGTGCCTCTACCATCCTCATTCCAGTTGATACGGAGCCGGTCTGGCGTCCACTCGGGCTGGCACAGACTGAGATATTTGGCTTCATACCATCTAACCAGTCCCTTTCTGAAGTTTTAGGGTTGGAGGAATAGGATTGGGAGGAGGCGCAGGATCCCTTAGAAATCCCGCAGCCGGGTAGGCTGTTGCCAGTGGCCTGGACACCTACCCAGATTCTGGCATGTTGTTTCCCCTTAACCGGACTACGGAGGAGGAGGCGTCGTTTGCTATGGTGGTGCATAGGGCTGCGGAGGTCCCGGACTTGCAGCTTCCTACGGTGGCGGTCAAAATGAATGTCTTGACGGAGGCCCTGCAGCCTGGTGTCTCCTCATCGGAACCCTTGCTTCCTCATAATGAGGCCTTAACGGACATTCTTCTGGGCACCTGGTCCAAACCCAGCATGGGGGCTCCTGTGAATAGAATGATTGCTTGCTGCCATCGCCCAGCACTGGGCGATCTAGTTTTCCTCAATGCCCACCTCCCAAAGCTTGGTGGTCCAGGCTTCCACTTCCCGTAGCGCGTCCCTTTCCGCCCCTCCAGAGAGGGTATCCAAATGGCTGGAGATCTTTGAGAAGAAAATGTTCTCTCCCGCCTGCCTCACATTGTGGTCAGTGAACACTGCATGCCTTTTGGGCCGTAATTCCCTTTCTATATGGGATATGTTTGCGAAGGTGCTGGCTAGGGTTCGGAGGAGGTCTGAATCCTTCTCTCCCAAGCAATATCAGACTTGAGACATGCAGAGAAGTTTGCCATTCGCTGTGGCTTGCACACGACTGACTCTCTGGGCAGAGTAATTTCTTCAACGGTGGCCATTAGACGCCACGCCTTGCTGAGGATGTCCAGAAAAACCTCATGGACATGCCTTTTGTTGGCTCATGTGTCTCCGGAGCAAAGGCTGCCGCTGGTGCTTGAGCGCTTTAAGGATTCGCGGGCTATGGCCAAATCCTTGGGCCTCAGTACTACGTCCCAGCCTGCGTCTGCATTTCGCTCCTTTTGTGGCTACGGAAGAGGCTTCTAACGGCACCAACTATATTCCAGCCTGCAGGTTCCACAAGTTCAGCAACCTCTAAGGGCTGTGACTGCGGTTCATCTCGTCCTCCCGGGTCGAGAGGCCAGAAGTCAAGCCACCATAAACTCCTCCACTGTAAAACATTCCTAGTACAGTCCTTCGGGGTCATTAGCATCCAGTGGGTGGCAGGATACATCATCCCTTCCACCACTGGCGCAACATCACCTCGGACAGGTAGGTGTTGCAGATAGTCCCCTTCGAGTCTACCCCTCCCTCTGTCTCCAAATCACGATCGGTTTACGGAAGATCATCTTGCGCTAGTCCGCAAGGAAGTCCAGCCTCCATCAAGGGGAGTCTAGTTCAGGTGTTCACTGACAACACGACCACCATGTGGTACTGCAACAAGCAAGGCGGGGTGGGGTTGTGGACCCTGTGTCAATAGGCTTTGCGTCTCTAGACTTGGCTGGAGCAGCAGAGCATTGCCCTAGTGGTTCAGCATCTTGCTGGTTCTTTGAACTCCAGAGTGGACGCACTCAGCCAAACGTGTCTAGCGGATCACGAGTGGCGACTCCATCCAGCCTGACTGATGAGGGGTGCCCCGAAACCTGTCCCATAATGCTTGTTTCTGGTCCTGTTAGGACCTGGCCTGGCAGTTCGGGCTGGACTGTTCCCATGGGTAACAGTGTCAAAACTGATTTGCATATGGCTGGGTCTAAACTGGAATGGTATGGGGAGAAAAAAAAATGGATTTATGTCCAGATCTCTGTGCTGGGGTGAATGTTTGGTTTGACATTGATCAGCAGTCTGTTCATCAATTGTTCTTTTTGCAACCAATGAAAACAGCAAAACCGACCAACATGTTGAACACTTTCACTGGATGCATTTTGAGCTGAAAAAATAGTGAGACTCCAAACATTATGCAAAATCAGCTGGATGAATTAAATGATCCTAAATGTCCACCTTCCCTCCGCTCCATTGTTGTTCACTCCTTGTTTTTCAAGTTGTGTGCTGCTCTCCCTAAACCCCCTGCCTCGTCCATGCTAAGTGTTGCTTTTATGCTCATGAGCTTTACCCCTGCTCCCTGTGTTGCTCTCCCTTGTATGTCGTATTTCCCTTTTCTGCCCACTCCTCTGTAGCCCCTACGCTAATCCTCTTTTAACATTTTTTAAATGGCCTCTGCATCTATTTGTAGATATGCATGCGCAATGTCACTTGTATGTACATCATAGGGACATGTTGTTGTTGTTTTTTTTTTTCTTGTTGTACATTCTGATTTTTTTAAATTGCTTTTACCTTACTCTGTCTGGGCAGTCATACTGTCTGGACTTGCTGCATCACTTGTCGAGTACCACCAACTAGCCCTACAAACAAATCCATGAAAGGTGCACTCTCAATATCAAAGTCTGTTCAAAATTTGTGTTCATTGCCTGTTGCTGTTTTTTTATGCAATTGGTTTCCTTCACTTAACATTTTGTTTTTATGTGATGTGCTTACTTTCTTTCTTGATGGATGGAATGTAATTGAAAATACGACTAATAGCTCTGCCATAAGCTATTCACTCTGTGGTCTACATCTAACACGCTACATAGCTTTTTTGGCTGAGGGCCGTACACCTACAAATAAGCTATTTCCTGGCTTACACAATGTCGTGTCCCTGGACAATGAAGTAATGTATAATTTGCGCTCTGCATTTCAAGAAATGTATGAAATGAGACTGGGCAAATATCTTTCTTCTTAACTGCTGCGTATGGCTCATCCAACCTACTTCTTAGTCCTCCATCTTGAGTTAATCTTTTTTTTGCCAAGAATCTTGCTTGAATGTTTTTATAAAATGTCTGCACCGGTTAATTCTACGGCATTTGTTTTATGAGAATCACATGGAGGGAGTGTGGTGTGCATTTAAGAAATGCTGCCATTGGCAGCGTTTTATGGAAAGGTTCACTTTGGAACTACAACTTATTATTTCTATGGAAGCAACTGTCTGAAGGTAATGTCAGATCCTCTTTGCTTCTTGTTTCCCTGTACACGAGGTGTCACTGATTAAAACGGGAATGGTTCATAAAGTCAAAAGGGAGTTGGCTTTTTTAGCCAGGCTTTAATATCTACACCACTAGGCCTTTGGAAAGGGTGAGGTCTGTCTTCTTTAGGGCACTTTCTACTGCTGAGCAAGAGAGATGGTTGGTGGCCCATATTCACATTGCTTGTAGCACTGCTTTTGAACATAACCCCTATCTGCTAACTGTGTGTGTGTTATAATTCTACTGTCTTCCTACAGTACCTCTGCCAATGGCATGTTGATGAACATGATGAGTGATGAAAACCATCGAGATATCTACATCAGCATGGTTGCTATGCCACCTCCCAGACACTGTGGGCTGTGTCGTGAGGCTGCCCTAGCCCATCCGAGTGAGTATTGACTGTTTGTATCCAGTGGTGTTCCATGTTCCCACACTTTCAATTCTGTGTCATGCTACTTTTGCCATCTTGTCAGCATGCACTATTAATGTGTAAATTTGGCCTTGTTCTAGACACTGCCAGCATTCCAGGCAATACAAGAAGTAACATTACTACAAAGCCGCTACCCCCCTTCATTAAGTATACACTAATGTGGTGACTACATAAGTGTTTCTCATGTTTTGTTAGTTAGTGGACTGCTGTGTCCCCTTCAACCCACATGGCAGAATATGTTGGGATACTGCCCAGTGAGTATGCACTATTTAGATCAGGTGGGCTGTCATGAGGCTGACCATGCTGTTTTTGAAGCACGGCCAGTTAGCTGATCGGATTTAGGTGGCCATGTCACCAGGTTCTTTTGGGAGGCTGTCTAGGCCTGTTGCAGTGGCTATAAGCCACCCCGCGTAACACTTCTGTGCTGTAACGCTTCTGTGCTGGGCAGGTGCCTCTGCCTCTCAGCGGTTATATATCGGGAGGCTGGCTGTTTATATTGTATATCAAAATGAGATCTTTAGGGCAAAGAGTCCAGAGGTTCTCTTATAAGTGGACAGGGGCTTTCGCTCGCAATCCCAAGGTGCTCTTCTGTTGGTCGAGCAGCCTTAACTCAACTTAGTAGAGTGCAAGACATTAGCCTATACACACAATAGTCAATAAGTAATACACATGACTCAATAAGGATATCCACACTAATGTATAGAAATAACGGGTATCTCTACATATGTTTAGGCACCAGAAGCAATTCGTTGAGGTAAGTAAGTTTTTAAATAGAAATTATTTTCCATTAAAAAAGGTGACACGTAATACAATTTTTAGACGTTGCAATGTTATCCTATAGGAGGAAAAGTTAATGCGGCATTCAGGTACAGTACAGCAACTTACGGGACCAATCTCCAGGAGTTAGTGAGTGGTGGCCAAGGTTCAAGGCAGCACCTGCAGAACACCACCAGCGGCACTTGGGCGGCTGGGTGCAGAGCAAGTGTTACTGTATAATTTGGTCTTTGCTTAAAAAGGCTACAGGCTCTGACTAGGAGGCCACTCGAGCTGAACCAACAGGGGTCTCCAGCCTCGCGATGCTTTGGGACGTAGGGACACCTTTGGGTTTCTCCGCGGCCTTTGGAAACTGTTGCAGAGGTGTCTGGATTTCCTTACCGGAAGCAGTTGTGGTAGAGGGGGCATGCATGCAGAGGCTGCAGGTGATGTCACAGTTCACTGAGGGCTAAACCACAGTGCAATTGGTCTCTGGAGGGCTGGGGGACCACGATGACACAGTTGGCTCGCTTCAACTCTGGCCTGGAGCGACGGGTGCTTTAGTGTCTTAGAGCATCTGGTTTCTGTGGCCATGGAGTCCTCACAGGAGTCTTTGTATGCCTGCAGGTTTGCAGGTCTGCTACTTCTCTGGAGGTTTTGGTTCCTGGTTGAAGTGCTGGTGGGTCTCCCGGGTTCTGGGGGTCTTAGCAGCTGCAGGACAAGTTTACTTTTGGCGCTGTTTTTTTTTCTTCAAAGAAGTTTTTATTGGTGACAAAAAAAACAGAAACGTAGCATAATTGTTGCTAGATACACAATACACGAAGTCTAACACAGTGGGGCAATGATAGTGTCTTATAGCATAAAATATCAATATCCTCACCTTACAATTCACATCAATAACATTTACTGTACAATTCAATGTTTGTTTTTTTTAAAAACCTTTTTATTTGCATTTTATCATAACTCAACAATACAATCATGTAATCAGCAGTTCGCACACCCATGTCTCCCACCCACCCACCACCCTCCCCACTTTACAGCTCTAATAAGTTCCATTTCGATCCAACCCAAAGTCCAAAGTACCAAGGTGCAATTGTCTCTTATGTTCGGACACTGAGGCCTTCGTTGTGTACTCATACAGTCGTTTATTCTGCTACTTTCAAATCTCCCTCAAAGCCCCCCATCCATACTGTGGTAGTGTCTCCATCTGCCCCAGACCTTGCGGAATTTCTTCGGGCATCCCCTCGCTTTATAGGTGACCCTCTCTGCAGCCACGTAAAGGTCTAACCCTATCCTCCATTCATCCAACCCCGGCGGTTCCGGTGCTCCCCAATACTTAGCTATGTCCCTTTTTGCTACCACTAGTGCCAGCACCAGAAAAATCAGTAGAGGGCACGCTAGATCCACATCATTTGTCATGCCTAGGAGAGCCAGCCTGGGCTCCGGTTGGAGAGGGGTCTCCAGTACCTCACCCAACTCTTCAAAAACTTCACTCCAATAATCTTGTATCTTGATGCATGCCCATATAATGTGATAAAGTCCCCTTCCATGTTTCTGCATCTAAGGCACCTTGTGTCCTCCGTCCTCCCCATTTTGTGGAGCCTCACTCTATCCTAGTAAGTCCTATGAAGCACATTAAATTGAATGATCCGCAGCCGGGACTAAATTGCCACCTTCCTGGGATGCATTAACACCACGTCCCAGTCAATATCCTCCATGTCTCCTACCACAGTTTCCCACTTTCTTCTAGGCTTGGCCAAGTCACCTAGCATGTTATTCGTTAAAGTTTTATATATAAGTGAAACCGCTTTTCCCTGGATTTGCTCCTGCAGGAGCCGTCCCTCTAATGGTGCGTTTTCCAGAAGCTCGTCTGACTGGATTTTTTGGGCTCGCCGAGCATGCCTCAGTTGCACGTATTTGAAGAACTGCATACGATGCAAGCCAAAATCTGATCTTAGAGCCGTGAATGATTTCAGTTCCCCTTTGGCCACTATGTCCCCCAAGGTGGAGACGCCTATATCGTCCCACCTCTGAAAACCTTTTAATTTTTTCAGTTCCGTCAGCCTCGTACAGTGCCCGATCGGCGTCTGTCGTGTGGGTTTCATCCCCCAACCCGTGCGTTTCATCGCCTTATTCCAGAGTTGCAGAGTAATTCCCATAGCCGGGAGGAGCTGCCCCTGCCTGGTGCCCCCATAAAGGTAGTATATCAACGGGCTAGGTGACATCCTATGTCTTTCAAGGGCATAAGTGGGGTGGTCTGCCTGCACGTGTAGCCAGTCATTGATCGGGGCTATGTGTTCCGCCCAGTAGTATGCTTCCAGGTTTGGGAGTGAGATCCCTCTGCTGTACTGATGTCTCTGAAGGGTATTCAGTGCTACTCTGGGTTGTTTACCCAACCAGAGGAAGGACCGCAGCTCAGCACGTATTCTCGTGAACACTTTTTGTGGGAGTGGATAATACTCGTTCTGCAGGGCGTATAAAAACTTGGGCAATGTGATCATCTTGAACATAGCCACCCGACCTAAAAGTGTAAGTGGGAGCTGCCTCCAGCGGGTCGTGTCCGCTATAAAATTCAGTATTATTCGTTCTAGGTTCTGTTGATATGACAGCTGTCGGTCCAGGGTGACATACACTCCAAGATACTTAAAGCCCACTACTGTCGTCAATAGTCTTCTAGGGAGGTCCGGCCAGTTCCCCCGCCCCTTAGGGTCAAAGAGGATCGATTTGTGCCAGTTGATCTGGTAGCCCGCGTACTTTCCATATCGTTCCAGTTCCAGGAACATTTCTGGTATTGTTGTCTCTGGGTATGTGATGTACAATAGGATGTCATCCGTGTATAGCGATATTTTCTCTTCTGCGGTATCCATCTCTCCCCGTCTGAATCCCCTAATGGCTTTATTCTGGCGTATCCTAGCGGCCAGCACCTCTATTGTAAGCGCAAAAAGGAGGGGAGACAACTGGCAACCCTGTCTGGTCCCTCTCTGGACTTGGAATTCCCGCGACAAAACCCTGTTCAATCTTACTTTGGCTCTAGGGTCAGTGTATAGCAGCTGGACCCACTTCGGAAATTTGGGGCCCAAACCAAATTTCTGCAGGACACTCAAACGGCCAATGAACAGCATCAAAGGCCTTCTCGGCATCAAGGGATAGAAACCAATGCGGGTCCTCCCTTCCTTGTACCTCCTGCAGCCAGTAGTGAGTGTGCTGGAGATTTAACCTGGTGGCTCTATCCGGAAGGAATCCCGTCTGATCTAAGTGTACTAGATCCGGTATCGTCGATCGGAGCCGTAGCGCTAGTATCGTCGCCAGGAGTTTCGCCTCTGTATTCAAGAGGAATATGGGGCGGTATGACGCACACTCCTCTTGCGGTTTCCCCTCTTTATGTATTGGGATTTATATTGCCATGCACAGATCCAGGGGGAGTCTCCCTTCTTGCAAAGCCCCCTCAAAGAGTCCTTTCAGATGGCGTGTCAGGAGGTCCGCCGTGCGCTTAAAAAACTCTGCCAGGAACCCGTTTGGGCCCGGGGTTTTACCCGGTCGCAGCCTGGCCAGAGCCCCAGAGATGTCGTCCAAAGTGATATCAGACTCTAGGGCTTGAGACGCCTCAGGGGTCAGGGTCGGTAGTTCTATTTGTTCCATGTACTGTAGGGCCTCCTCACATGTCCCTAAGTCCCTGGCCCTGTAGAAGAGTTCGTAGTGGTCGTCAAATGTCTCTGCAATTTGAGTGTCCGATCTAATGAGCAATCCCTCTGGAACTCTAAGTTGCTCCACCCATCTGGCGGCGCGCTCCTTTTTACTTAGCCACGCCATCAGTTTGCCTGACTTAACCCCCACATCATAGAGGCGATGCAGGGTAGCTAAGGCCTGGGTTCTGGCCTCTCCTGTTACCAGCTCTCTGTATTGTTTCTGTTGGTCTGTCAGTCTCCTGAGTGTCGCAGTATCCTTTGAGGTCTGGCATTCCCCCTCCAGGTCTAGAATGGTCACCTCCATCGTTAGTGTTTCAGCGTGGAGCTTTCTCCTCTCCTCCGCCAGTCTGTTTTGTGCCCTGTCCCTCATTACTGTCTTTAAGGCCTCCCAGAATGTCACCCCGGAGGGAACCGTTCCCTCATTGTCCGCAATATATACCTTCACGTCTGCTCTCAGACCCTTCAAAACATTTGCATTCTGTATGTCCCAAGCCGTCAGTCTCCAGGAGCCTCTACTCCTATTCCGGTCCATTCCCACCCTCACTAATAATGGGGAGTGATCGGAGATCCCTCTCGCTCTGTATTCCGCCGTGTCTTCTACTGTCAAGTTTTGTCTGGACATAAACACGTAGTCTAATCTCGAAAAGACTTTATGCGAGCCCGAGAAAAAGGTGTAGCCACCTCCAGACATCTGTAAGCCCTAAATTGTCAATCATTTGGGATAGGGGAGTCCGGGTCCGCTCTCTGGACGCCGTTCCCGTCCGGTCCAGCCCTACGTCAATCACATCATTGAAATCCCCCCCAAGAATCTGTGTGGTGTCAGCTGTATCCAGGAGTATATCTGCCACTTTCTTGAGTGTGTTGGCCTGTTTTGGCAGGGCATACACTGAGAGTATCGTGTACTCGCGTCTGTTCCATGTCCCTTTAACACCCACATATGTCCCCTTCGGGTCTGTCCATGTTTGAGCTACACGAAACGGAGTGGTCTTTTTCACAAGTATTGTGACCCATCTCAAGCCCGTGGTATATCCTGCGTGTGCCAATACCTTGTACTGTCTCCTCGCTAGAAAAGCACAGTTGGTCCCTTTAAGGTGGGTTTCCTGCAACCGTGCTATGCCGGGGTTGAGTCTTTTTTAATGTACGAATTCACCAGCCCCCTCTTAATCTTGCTGCCAAGCCCATTAACATTCCACGTCAGGACACTGAATCCCCTTCGGTCTCTGCATTGTCCCACGTGGTCACCCGCCATTCTGAGATGTGTGTTGCTTAGTGCAGTCGGTCACCTGTGTGGAAGTGTCGTTTGGAGTACTGAAGTGTGCGGCCACCATAACATGATTGTCCCCCCCTCCCCTTCCCACCTCCCCCCCCCTCCCTCCATCCTGCCCATCCCCGAACCGGGCTCCTGTCCCTCAACCCCCTTTAACTGGAAACATCCATAACTGCCACCCGTGCCGAAGCCCTCCCCCCCCCCCCCCCCCCCTTAGTCTCAACTTCAGTAGAGCCAAGACTGCTGGCGGAGTAGGTCTGTCGCCCTCCCTTGGATCCCCCCCCTCAACCTAGATTTGGACTTTATGTAGTGGTTGAGCGGCCCGCCCCCGCCCGATTAGCCCAACAGTAGAAAGAACATAGCGTTCAAATGTACAATTCAATGTTGTCCTTGCCTAGTACACAATAAGGCATTAAAGAGTGGCCGTTAGCAAGGTGTTTCTCTCAGTCCAGCAACTGGAAATATATCATGCACTCAGTGCTCCAGCGCTGTGTTTCAGGGGAATCCGTACGATTTAGGACACTTATCTTGGCCGCCAAATAGGCCTGGTATAGACCCCAGAAGTTTTTAGGCCGATTGTGGGGCGGTAATAACTCACTATAATATTCAGTTTGTGTACTACCATACGTCATGTTGTGAGTCCAGCCTGTTACAGTGGGGGTGGGGCCCCAGGACCAGCAGATCGCAACCTTATGCCTAGCTACAAGGAGCCCCATATCTCCCAGACGTCTGATTTCCTTGGCTAAATGTTTGGAATATCCCAATAGAGCGAGCATAGGGTCAGGTTTAAGTGTGGTGTCCGTGATTTCCCCTAGTGTCTTGAATATCAATTCCCAAAAAGTCACCATCCCAGGGCACAACTAGGCCAGGTGATAAAAATCTGCAGGGTCTGCGCCACAGCGTTCACACACCGCAGAGTCAAGCAAACCGTACCTACAGAGTCTCTCTGGTGTATAATGTACCCTATTTAAAAATTTGAAGTGTATCGGCCTGTGTCGCCCGTTCACTGAAATGTGTTTCATACTCTCACAGCAGTACTTCCAAGTAGTATAGTCAATCACTCGACCCAGGTCTGTCTGTCGTGCCAACCGAGCCTTGGTGTAGTTGTTGGCTCCGTAGCCCTGTGCTATGTTATAAATCCTTGAGATAATTCGTACCTGCGATTCAGCCTTAACACATGGGAGTGGAGCAACCTCTGGTGGCTCATCTAACCCGCTACCCAGGAGCTCCCTAAGTGAATGTCTCACCCTGTGAAAGTGAAATTGGATCAATGGAGTAGCCGTCTGACCCTCCTGTACTGTGTGGTCCCACAATATCGATTTACCTTCCACAAACATCTCTCCTATTGTATGGATATTTATAGCATCTAAGGCCCTAATCACTCCTTTCCCTGCATGGGGGCAACCATTGGCACCACTCCAGCGGGGTCTTAGGGGATAGAGTATAGCGCCAGCTTGTAATTTCAGAAGGTAATGCCAGGCAAGCGCTGTCGCATTAATGGAGTCAAGTATACCAGTCATACAATCAAGAGGTTAAAACGGAAGCGCTGGCAATGGGGTTGGGACCACCACCGCATTCTCAATACGAAAATGCGGAGCATCCGTGGGGACGTGCATCCAGTGGTGCGCATGTGCTCCCTGCGCAGCCCTATAGTACAGTTCTATATCTGGAGCACCAAGCCCACCCAAGCTGTATGGGAGCGTGAGAATCTCGGACCTCAGGAGGACAATAGGAATGTTGGTGAATAAGAATAGAAACTGTGGAAGGACTACCATTTTCAGAATAGATACTCTATCCACTAGGGATAGGGGTAACTGTATCTATCTGTCCACCTAGACTTCCAGTTTGGACACTGCTGTCCCATAATTTTCTTTGAAGACCACATCTGAGTCAGTATGCACTTTGATGTTTAAGTATCTAACTGGCTCTGTCGTGCAGCATACGGGGTCGTTTGGCGTGAACTGGGCCGTCTCTGCAGTCAGCGGGAAAATAAGCAATTTATTCCAATTCACCTTGAGGCTGGACCTGGTCTCAAAAAGAATCCCCTTGCGCTGTACCGTCGAGAGATTCTGGTTAGGGTCTCCAACTTATAATAATGTGTCATCTGCGTACATGGATATAATCAAATTATATTTCGGAAATCTTATACCCCTATGGCTATAATATTCTCGCATCGCCCATGCAAGGGGTTTGGCAACCAAGGCGTATAGCAATGGGGAGAGTGGACACCCCTGCTGTGTTACTCTAGTGATGCGAATAGGGTCCGTAACGAGATCACCAAGCTTAATTCTAGCTGTAGGGGAGTTGTATAGCACACCCACCATTTGCAGAAAGACACTCCCGAACCCCATTCTCGTTGGCACATGATTCATGAACTTCCACTCCACGGAGTCAAACGCCTTCTCCATGTCGAGAAAGACTTCCACCACCTGAGTATCCAGCCGGGTGTGTTGTATAGCCTCAAATACAGTTCTTAAGTTGGTGAAGTGTGGCTCACTGGTTAGAGGAGGCAGACCTGGAAGCAGAGGTCAGCCCGGGACCAGGGTTCAATTCCCGGCTCGGCGGGGTCTTGAGTCCTAAAATGTCCATGGACTCGACAATTCTCGCTCTGGTGCCTACTCGATTCACGGGTTCACACTCTGCGACTCTGGGCAATAGCTTGCTTAATCTCCACAATGGCCCCTCGCGGCGGGATGCCTGGCTTTCACCTTGCGGATACCCTGCCGGGGTATCTCACAAGGGAATACCAGGACGGGTTCCCTAAGCAAGCGCCTTGATGCCTTCGGGTGATACGTGCGCTATATAAAATCGCAATACATTTAAGTTATAAGTCAGGTTTCTACCAGGGACAAAGCCGGCTTGTTCTGGGAAAAGCAGAACAAGCCGACCAGCCAAGGTCGTAGAAAAATGTCCACGAAAAGGAACGCTCGACGCCGAAGACCTCTTCGACGTCGACGAAGGACGCAAGACCAGTCTCGTCGCCGAAAACTGTCTCGACGCCATCCAGCCAGACAAAGAGACCGGCACAACCAATCGACGCCGAACAGGCGGCCGAGATGAAAAGAAAGAAGAGAAGACTCGAGGCAGAGATGGAGAACATCTTGCAGCGAAAGAAAGACTTCGACGAAAGGATGAAAGAGTATACAATTCCGTTGAAGCCAAAGCCACCGGTGGTCGAGTTCGTCGAGGAAGAAGGGTCGAGGCACCGCCAGAAAGCCAGTAAGATCTGGAAGATGACACTCCCTACTACGAGGAGGAGGAAGTTGACAAACAGAGGACCTTTCAGGGCTCGACATACTCAGACCCACAGGCCCTAGAGTGGCAGGACCTCAAAGCAGAGAGTCCAGAAGCGGGAGTGGACACATATCCGGCGAGGCCCTCTCTGCCTGACGACATTGGACTTTACAATCAGGTCATCAAGAACGCAGCATCAGCGTTCAGAGTAAAACTCGAAGAGGAACAGCCGAAGGCGGATTTCCTCATGGAAACACTGCTCCCAATACAAACTAGAAACCAGTACCTGCCAATGCTCGAAAGCATCAAAGGACAAGGCAGAGAGGCCTTCAAAGATCCTGCGACTTGTAAACCTGTCACACCCAGGACGGAGAAGTACAAGCACTCCCCCAAGGACCCACCCTACATCCAGGGAATGGTCACTGCAGACTCCATCATTGCGGCAACCGCAAGGAAAAGGGCCAATGTCCCGACAACGTCAGGACCACCTCCAGACAAGGAGAGCAGAAGGATGGACCTGATAGGGAGAAAGATCGAGAGGAATGCCGCAACGCACTGGCGCATGGCCAATTCCAACGCCCTGCTGAACAGGCACCAATACCAGATCCTGGACGAACTGGGACAGTTAGTCAAACACCTCCCACAAGAATACCAGCAAAGCGCTACGCACCAGGTAGAGGAGGGGAAGAACGTGGCGCATTCATGCCTAAAAACAGCACTGGACGGTGCAGACACAGCCAGCAGACTTATGAAGCTGGGCATCAAGGAAAGGAGACAAGCCTGGCTCAGAATATCAGGTTTTAAACCAGAGGTGCAACACAACATCCTGAACACCCCGTTCAACGGTGAGACACTGTTCGGAGCACCAGTGGATGAAAAGCTCACCCAGTTGAAAAATGACGACACCGCAAGATCCATGGGGACCTTGCAATTCAGGGGAAATAGGAGAGGAACCCCATCACGGAGACCAAACGGGAGAGGGAGAAACCAGCCGGGAACGTCGCACCATACTTTCCACCAGACCCACCAGGGCGACACCCAGACCCAACAAGGCCAGCAAAAACAACACTGGCAATACCAACAGAGGGGCCAGTCCTTTCGCGGGAAGGGGAATGGACGTGGAAACCACAGAAGAGGTGGACAACAACCCACCTCTAAGTGACTCTGCCACACTACCAGTGCACACCCTCTCAAAAACTCCTCGGGTGGAGCACAGATACAACAAAGAGGAGTGGCTCGGACTACACATCCAAGAGCACGCAACACCGGTGGGAGGAAGGCTGAACCTTTTCTTCCAGGAATGAAAGAAAATAACTACGACAGAGATTCTCAACTCCATACAGTACGGATACTGCATATAGTTGGAAAGAACACCACCAAACAAAAAACCAAAATGAAGAGCACTAGCAAAGAAGGAACTAGAGCTACTTCAAAGGGAAGCGCAAGAACTCCTGCAGAAGGAGGCTATCCAGCTTGTACCTCCCATAGTGAGGAACAAGGGGGTGTACTCTACGTACTTCCTGGTACCAAAGGTAGATGAAACAATGAGACCCATCCTGGACCTAAGGTTCCTCAACAAATACATAAAAACCCAAAAATTCAAAATGACGTCCCTGTAGAGGTCCTTCCACAGATACCAGGCGGGGACTTCATGGTCACCATAGACCTCAAAGATTCCTACCTGCACATCCCAATGAACAAGGCGCCACAAACATCTGCTAAGATTTGTCATCAACACAGATCACTATCAATTCACGGCACTGGCATTCGGACTGAAATCGGCACCACGGGTATTCACAAAGTGCCTTGCAGCAGTCGCAGCACACTTAAGGAGGGAAGGGATCCACGTATACCCTTACCTGGATGACTGGCTAATAAAGGCAAGGTCATACAAGACATGCAAACGGCACGCACAGCGAGTGACAGACACACTGATGGCCCTAGGTTTCTCCATCCACTGGGGAAAATCCTCAATGAACCCAGAACAAGTAAAAAAATTCCTGGGTGCACAGATCAACACCGTACAGGAGAAGGGGTTCCCCAGAGAGAAGAGAACGCTGGCACTGTTGAAGGAGACACACCTCGACCAGAAGGGGCGTGCTCTGACAGTGAGGACGGCGAGCAAGATGATGAGCATGATAGCCTCATGCATACACATAGTGCAAAATGTACGCCTCCACATGAGACCACTCCAGGAGTGGCTACAGGACCAATGGTCACAAGCTATAGGTTGTTGGGAGGACCTAGTGGTTTTAACGCACGCAGTGCACGAGGAGATATCATGGTGGAACAAAGGAAACATAACAAAAGGGAAGCCTCTAACACCACCAACACCAACTGTGACCATTACCACAGACTCATCCCAGTAGGGATGGGGAGCACACATGAACAAACTCAGGGTGAGGGGTCTGTGGACACCAACGGATGTGGTCAAACACATCAATTACCTGGAATTAAAGACTGTTTTCCTCGCACTAAAGGCATTCCAGACGAAGCTGTACAACCAAACAGTGTTGATCCAGACAGACAACACAACAGCAATGTTCTACATAAACAAGCAGGGAGGAACACAATCAGCCCCGATGTCAGAACTAGCACAGGAAATATAGAGATGGGCCATTCCACTAAAAATAGACGGACTGGCTAAGTAGACAGACATCGGCTTCACACGAATGGGAGCTCAATGCCTAAGAGACAAGGCGACTGTTCGACAGGTGAGGAACTCCATCGATGGACCTATTTGCAACACGCCAGAATGCAAAATTGCAGCACTTCGCATCCAGGCAACCAGGGGAAGGGTCACTGAGGAATGCCCTATGGATAAGCTGGTCAAAGACATTTGCTTACGCTTTTCCGCCGATCCCTCTGATACACAAGGTACTCAGCAAGTGCAGGACGAGCAACATGACCCTGATACTGGTGGCACCACAGTGGGCCAGACCGACCTGGTACTTGAAGATTATGGAGATGACACAGAGTGCACCACACAGATTTTGGAGAAGGAAAGACCTACTCTCCATGCAAAAAGGAGAGGTGTTGCATCCAGAACCGGAAAGTCTCAGCCTGGCAGCCTGGCTCCTGTGGACATAGAGTTCGCACACCTTAAATTACCTGAGAGTACCCTGAAGGTACTTCGAGAGGCAAGAAGACCTAGCACGCGGAAGTGCTACCTGGCCAAATGGAAGAGGTTCACACTATGGCGCAGAAAGGAAAAACTGCACAACAAGATGACAAGAGATTCAACAGTGCTAAAATACCTTGCGCACCTGCTCGAGGCTAATCTCATCCTCGCTAAGGGTACACCTGGCAGCCATAATTGCTTACACTAGAGGAGAGACCGGGAAAAGCTTTTTTACTTCACAGATTGTAAAAAGATTCTTGGAAGCTGCAAAGAGGATCACACCGCCAAAGAGGTTACCAGCACCAGCGTGGAACCTCAACCTAGTACTGACGGAACTCATGAAAGCGGCCTTTGAACCGATCCATAAGGCCTCCCTACAAATACTAACTTTGAAAACAGCTTTCCTGGTGGCAATCTCCTCGCTACGCAGGGTGAGCGAGCTACAGGCGTTAACGCTACAAGAACCCTACATACAAATTCACAACGATATAGTGGTGATGAGAACGGACCCACACTTTATGCCAAAGGTGGTGTCTAAGTTCCACATCAACCAAACTATTCAAATACCTAGTTTCTTCCAGAAACCAACGAGAAATGCAGAAAGGGCACTGAACACAATGGACGCCAGACAAGCAGTCATGCACTACATAGAGAGAACTAAGAATCACAGACAAACAAAAAATTTTTTGTGTCGTTCGCCGACAGTTTCATGGGAAAAGCAGTTACCAAGGGGACAATTGCACGATAGATCGCACAAGCAATACAATTCTGCCACAAACAAGCTCGGCAAGAACTAGCAGAGGGCCCGCGGGCCCATTCGTCCAGGAAAAAGGGAGCAACAATAGCCTTCCTGGCTAACACTCCCATTCAGGACATATGCCTGGCGGCAACATGGGCCTCAGTGCACACGATCACAAAACACTACTGTGTGGACATACACATGAACAAAGAAGCACAAGTAGGACAGAAAGTGCTTCAACACATATTCAAAACCCAAGGCTCATCTTCCACCCAGCCGCCACAATGATAACAAACCGCTACAAAGTCTATGCACAGCATAGTGAATCCAGAAAGATTCACGCTGCAAAACGTAATAGTTTCTTACCTGTCTGTGTAGTTTTGCAGCTTGAAGATCTTTCTGGATTCACTAACGAACCCACCCACCTCCGCCAGAAAGGTGAGACTGGAGAAAGAGATGGTAAAAACGGGGAAAAGACTTTAACAGACTTTTGAAGGAAAAAGCGGTGAAACAAAATATTGAAACATTGCCATACTATTCAGAAACAGAACACAAACGGGGAAAAAAGAATCCGAAGATGGCGCCCAAGGGTGGGAGCTTCCGCAGGAAGCATGCCAACGTCACCAGAAGGACACCAAAAGGTGGGACGTCGACGCCCACCTGGGCTACGGGGAAAAAAAAGAAAAGGCTACGATTCCGGACCCAACCACTAGACCGCGGAATACTGCAGAACATAGTGAATCCAGAAAGATCTTCAAGCTGCAAAACTACACCAACAGGTAAACTATTCGTTGTTTTGTGTCAAGACAACAATATCGTAATACTGTTAAACATTACTTCTGTCTCTGTTTTACTCCCCTCCCCCCACGGTGTGCCTTCCCCAACTGTGCAAGCAGGGTATAACTCCTGATTACGATTTCCCCCCACCCACCCCAACCCACCACAACATTAATAAAGTAACAGTTCTCGGTTCTAGTGCCATGATGGAATACCTTAGAACATACCCAGTTTACCAGCAAAATACTCATCAAAGAGAGTAATACACAACAAAGTTGTAATCAGAACAGTTCCCCAGTAGTGTGTTACACATGTAGGCAGATGTTGCCAGCCCAGTAGGTTAACTGCACTTAACTAAACTAAAAAAAATCAGTGCATCATGCAAAAGTACAACTGTGTGCCCCCTGTCCTGCGCATATATAACCTGGGTCGTATCGCCGCATGCATTATGAGCCTAATCTCTCTGAGTTTGGTTCCAGAGCCTAATACCACAGACATTAGTAATTAGTTGCCCCTGGCAACCTCTGGCCAACCGCCACTACTGGATCCTCAGTCACAGTCGTTAGGCCCTCCCAACCACCCTCGCCAGCAACCATCGGATCTGTGTAGCCAGCGATGCAATCATTAGTCCTGGTCATCCAGACTGCTTCCAGCTTCTCCGTCTGAGGTGTCCTACACCGAGCCCCTCTGCTTTTCCTTAGACCACTCCTTCAGGGCCTTCTGTAGCGTCTTGGGATCCATGAAAATCCGCAATTTGCCCTGAGGTTTTATGCGAAGTCTCTCTAGGTATAACATGGCATAGTCCAGATTTTGGTCCCGTAGCTGGTAGTTCAGCGGAGAAAACTGTCAGCGGGCCTTCTGCAATCAGATCGTGAATTCCGGATATAAGGAAATAGCGGAGCCCTTGTATTGCAGGGACTATTTTTCACATGCCACCCTCAACCCGGCATCTCTGTCCCTGTAATTCAACAGTTTTGCAATGATAGTCCTCAGGGTGCCCCAGGGGGAGGGCGTGGGCCCAGTGAACGGTGCACCCTCTCCACCACGAACATGGGGGAGAAAGCTTCACTCCCCAGAAGTGTCACTTAGAGTTTTTCAACAAAGAACTCCATGTTCCCGACCTGTGTCGTCTCCGGTAGGCCTGTAATGAATAGGTTGTTTCAACAAGACCTCGCTTCTAGGTCCTCTGCCTTGTCTTGCAGGACCTGTAGCACCTTTCTCATATGTTTTTGTCCTGAGTTAAGTTCTGTCTGGGCCTCTTCAACCTCCGTGACCCTGCGTTCGGCCATATCTAGTCTCTCTACCTGTTTATCCATCCGTTCAGTCATTCATTCAGATTAGCTTTATTCGATTTTGGATTTAAAATCATAAAAGCAGCAGCAAAACATAGATAAATACATCAATATTTCATTACATATCAGTTGTTAAAAAGCATAATTAAATTGATAAAACAAGTCAGCTAATCAATATAGAACAATTCCCTGTCAAGAGAAGCACCTATAAACATAAGAAAGAATCGTACGTTCAGTGCTATTTAGTGGAATAGGGATCTAGGGAAAATCATCAAGCAGTGGTCTGTAAAGGTTCGAATCTGTTAGCAGCTAGTAAGCTAAGGGCAATTAGATGCACAGAGTCCCCCGCCCCAAACGTTGTATTTCTTGACTGCTGTTCTTGGTAACTGAGTAGGTGGAATGCTCGGATAGAAGTCGTGTAAATCCCAGATGCGAATTGGGCCATCCCCCTCTTTATACTTGCAGGATCGTAAATAAGGGACTATTTTCCTGTGCTTGAATCTGATTAGCACCAAGTCCCCTGGGATGGCTTTTGGCAAAGTGCCCAACCACCCCACCCTCCTAACACTTAGAATCCCCCCATCTAAGTCAGGTGGCAGAGGTCTATTGGTCTGTAACCAGAACATAACCTTATTTAATAAGTCTTGACGTGTTTCAGGTTTTCCATTATTCAGTGGTGGGATCCCAGAGACAACAGTCACATAGGGGGCGGCTTCAGGGGGTAAATTAATTCGTGGCAATCTAACAGGTTCAGGTTTAGCCTCAATATGGTTTGTTAGTGAGTGCTTAATAGGCAATTTAAAGCCTGTTGCAAAAGGTATGGTTTGTGAATGCGCATTCCTGCGGGAATTCAACTTGGGTTTTTCCGGGACAGTGAGGGGAATCGGAGCGTCTGATGATAACGATTTGGTTCTTGATGGAATGTGCGTTTTAATTATCAGTTCAATGCTAGATAGCCTGTCCCCCAGATCGTTAATTTTGGCCACCAGTGGTGAAATGAGAGAGGTTAATAAATGCTCAAGCTGGGCCAATAAAGTTGGTTGAGGTGATGATGGACGGTATTCTATTTTTCCATGCTCCATATCTCCCAACACAGTGATTGGGTTGGAGTGAGGATGAGAGGGACTGGAGCATAATTTGAGTTTTGGCTGGCTTCCCGTTAACAATGTCATCATCGTGCTTCCTTTTAGTATTGAGCCCACCCGGTAGTGCATTGGCTGGAGATTGGGGTTTATTAGAAGTAAGGGGTGAAAACTGCAGGGTGGCGTTTACATCGTCTGGGTTGGTGGCCATGCTTATAGTGGGTGAAATGTCAGGGATATATTTAGTTCCGCACAGGGCATTCAACTCCTCCCAGATAGACATGGTATGATGCGAATCGCCAAAGTAGGTCGATAGAAATGGTAAGGGGAATCCCAGTACCTCTTTGATGGAAATGTCAGGGGGGTGGCCCGTCCCGTCCTCTTCGTGCCTCCGAGGGTCACAGAGGGCCCGGGCTTAGCCCGCGCGCGGTCCCGCGACGCAGGGGCTCGCGCTGGCTTTAAGCGCACCTCCGGGGGCGGGACAGGCTGCGCGCCTTCCTAGGCGCAAGCGGTGCTGGGAATTGTAGTTCCCGATCTGCCGCCTCGCCGCGATGGTCGGGAAGCGGCAGGCAGGCAGAGAGGCTGGAAATCCGGTGGCAACAGGGCGCAGCGCTCGGGCTGCGGCAGTCCAGAAACCCCAAAGGTGACCTCCCAGGTCAGTAGAAATGACAGGTCCCCCGCTCCCCCGGGGCTCGCGCTGGCCTTAAGCGTACCTCCGGGGGCGGGACAGGATGCGCGCCTTCCTAGGCGCAAGCGGTAATGGGAATTGTAGTTCCCGATCTGCCTCCTCACCGCGATGGTCGGGAAGCGGCAGGCAGGCAGGGAGGCTGGAAATCCGGTGGCAACAGGGGAGCAGCGCTCGGGCTGCGGCAGTCCAGAAACCCCAAAGGTGACCTCCCAGGTCAGTAGAAATGACAGGTCCCCGTTCAGTCATTCTGTCCATAAGATAGGACAGGGAATCCAGTTTATTTCCAATGATCGATAGATTGTTCCACAATTTTTTTTCCATGGCCTGAGGAAAGCCACAGTTATCTCCATCTGCCATATCTTGTGGCGTGTCCTGCATGTTGTCTCCTCCTTCAGGGGTGTACTCACTCACCCTTGATTTGCACTGATCAAAGGTGAGTTTGGGCTGCGACTTATCCACTCTACCCACTGTGGCTGGCTGCTGATGACTGCAGCAAACTTGCGCCCTCCATCAAGGGTGCAGCGCACTGTTGCGTTGGCGGTAAGCGCTATGGGCTTTCCTTTGAGCTCCAGCAGTCCATACGGCAGCTAAGCACCCATACCGCGAACCAGCTGTCACAATAAGCAAATGGAGCATCCAAGATTGTACACAGTCGTAGTGGGAGCAGGCAACTCTTTAAAGCGTTCACTCGGTCAGTTGTGCTGAGGGTTAGCAAGCTACGTTTCCTAAGGCTAGGCTCCAGGACCAGGACTCCACCGCACAAAAAGCAGCCGATCTCTCCTCTCCAGCGTTGGCCGGCGTGGTAAGTCAATTTACCCCAGTATTGGAACTTTCATAGATTCCCATGCTTTGTATCATTCCCCGTCGTCGGAATGGGAGTCTCGGTAACAAAAATACCATAGCTGTAGGTACAAAAGACAATGGAAAAAGGCCTAGGCCTCATTACCTTTTGTAGCATATCACCCTCTTTGTGTAAAAGAGACCAAACTTTTGGCCTCAGCCAATCAGAAGTGCCTCACCACTTAGAACCTTCCTGAAGGAACCTCAGAGCCTCAGATTTTCTACCGCACGTTGTGCTAGGGAGTCTCCATTGAGCTCTGCTCAACTTCTACATTTCTACAGGATTTCTTCAGGTTTTTTCAACAGTTTTTCTTCAGGATATTTTGGAATCTTCTCAGGATTGTTGCTGCCTGCCAGTATGTCGGAGATTGTGAAGAAAAAAGCGCTTTTCAAGCCTTGTTCCTCCTGTGGCAAGAAAAGGCTGTTTGTGGAGGACAAGCATGAGGACTGCATCTATTGCCTCTATCCTGACCATCTGGTGGATAAATGTGCAATCTGTCGCTCCTTTTCTGCCAAAACCCTCCGGGACCGTGAGGGTAGGCTCCTGACATGGCTGCAAAGGCTTAAATCGAGGAAGGATACGGTCTCCAGTGACAGTGAAGATGCTGGATCGATGACTTCTACTAGAAGGTCAGTGAAAAGGGGTAGGGGTTCCCCTTCTTCTTCTGTCAGTCGATCTTCTAAGGCCTCAAAAAAGACCCCCAGTGAGTCTGAGAGCCAAGGTCCCAGCAAATCTCCTCACGGAAGTGTAAAGGAGAGGGATGGACCCTCTACGCACTCTACTGGCGCGAAGACTTCCACAGCCTTCAAAACGCCTCAAGGCCAGTCTTCTGAGAGGACTTCTAGGTCCTCGACGACGAAGACGTCGACAGCGGGAGTCCCGTCGACTAAATCATCTAAGGCTCCGTCAACGGGAGGTCCGTCGGCGACGAGACCGCCGACGGCGGAGAAGGCGCCGACGACGAAGGCACCGGCTTCACAAGTGTCGACGAAGGAGCCGTCGACGAAGGAGCCGTCGACGAAGGAGCCGTCGACGAGAGCCCCGTCGACGCCCAAGATCCAGTCGACGACGAAGACCCCGTCGACGAAGGCCCCGTCGACGAAGGCCCCGTCGACGAAGGCCCCGTCGACGAAGGCCCCGTCGACGAAGGCCCCGTCGACGAAGGCCCCGTCGACGAAGGCCCCGTCGACGAAGGCCCCGTCGACGAAGGCCCCGTCGACGAAGGCCCCGTCGACGAAGGCCCCGTCGACGAAGGCCCCGTCGACGAAGGCCCCGTCGACGAAGGTCCCGTCGACGATGATACCAACGAGGGCGACGACGACAGTGTCGACGACGGGAGCCCCGTCGACGACAATGACGACGGTGTCGTCGACGACGGTCTCGTCGACGAGGGCGTCAACGACGTCTACGATAACTATGACGACGGCTGGTGTGTCCACAGTCTCGTCGACGACAACGTCCACGACGCCTATCTCAACGGCGTATGTACAACAGTCGACGACGGAACCCACGATCTTGGCCACGGAAAAGCGAATCACCATTTCTGTGACGCGGATTACACCGGAGATGACTTCTCCAAGGGCCGTGTCCCCTCTGCTACCAACATTGCTCTTGCAAGAGGGTCAACAAGAGGAAGATGACCAAGATGCATATAGTTATGCCAATAGTCCTTCACAACTATTTGTCAAATGCCAGGACACCGACTCAGAGGGCGAATACACCCACGAGGAGCATGATCATGGTCAACATCAACAACGGCACTCGGACCAGGGAATGGTTTCAGTGCCAACATCTTTCCTACAAGATCTACATAGGATGCTGCAGGACTATAAGTCTAAGGCCAGTGGACCTTTGCCAACTACGTCAAACCCTGCTACACCTTCCACGACTCAGGCGTCATTGGTGCCACCTACGCTCTCGGCTCCAACCTCTCCACAGCCTCCAACAGCTGTCCCTCAGGATTCCTTTGGGGTACCAAGATCGCATGATGTTGATGAATCCTCGGAGGAGGATCAACATTCGGATCACGTCTCTATTCCCGACACGGAATATGATGAGTACATTATTGACGATCCCGCATCGCCAAATCCGGACCCGGCGGACTCCCCGCCGGTGGATATTGGAGGTTTCCATCAGCTAATGGAGAGGGCGGCGGCAAGATTTAAATTAGCAATGCCTAAAGTCACCACGGATTGCTTCTTATACGACTTTAAAGAACCTTTCCAGAAAAATGCTAGATCTATTCCGATTGTGGATCATTTATGGAAAGAGGGCCTAAAGACCATGACACACCCGGCGACGGTGGTGCCGGTGCTACCGCGTTTGGAAAAGAAATATAGAGCAACCGATGATGCCCCAGCGGCCTTGACAGGTCATCCGAAACCAGATTCTGTAATCTCACAGGCAGCGCAGAGGAAATCGCGCAACCCTTCAGCACCGCTGACAACCCCTCCGGACAAGGAAGGACGGAGGTTAGATAATGTGGGGAAAAGATTCTCAGCAATGGCGAGTTTGCTGGTGAGAGCAGCTAATGCCTTAGCCATCCTGGGGAGGTACGACCGTCAACTCTGGTGCGATGTCTCCCCGTACCTTGACCAGTTACCTCCTGAATCAATGACGGAGTCAAAGAAAGTTTTGAAAGAGGGGGAAGCGACGTCGATGGAAATAATCGATTGTGCAATGGACATTGCGACTACGTCATTTCGTTCACTAGCTGGAGCGGCAGTGCTCCGTCGCCAAGGGTGGCTTAAAGCTACTTGGTTCCGACCAGAGGTCCAGAACAAAGTGTTGGATCTTCCGTTTGATGGTGAGGCTCTATTCGGCAAACTTATTGACGACACCCTTCAAGATATTAAAAAAGACACAGAGACCGCTAGGTCATTAGGAACACTTCAGTACAGGAAGTCCCCCTTCAAGGGAGCCAGAGGCAGGGGTGGTGCGTATAGAGGATCCTTCCAACAACAACGGTATTCCAACACAGGATCTGGTTCCCAACAGAACCGCCAATCTTACCAACAGCGGCAAGGCCAGTCTACCAACTACTCCAGGCCTTACAGTAAAGGAAAGCAGGGTGCGCGAGGACGAGATTCGTCCAAGCGCCAATAGCGGCCTCCTGGCTCTTCCTACTGGACCCTCCTCCAGGAAATCAGCAGTTGGAGGCAGGGTCAACAAATACCTTCACAACTGGTCCCTCATAACATCGGACCGTTGGGTGCTCAACATCATTCGGAAAGGGCATACCTTAGAGTTCACTCAAGTTCCGCCACCCAAGCCCCCGGCAGCCACTCCTTCAAAACACCAGCGTCTCCTTCGGCTCGAGGTTCAACAAATGCTCCGAAAAGGGGCGATAGAGCCAGTTCCATCGAACCAAAGAAACCAGGGATTTTATTCCAGGTTCTTCCTGGTGAGGAAAACGCTCGACAAGTGGCGTCCCATTTTAGACCTCAGGGGGCTAAACACCTATCTCATCTCTCTATCCTTCAGGATGGTGTCCCTCCAGGACATCTTGAAACTAATCAACCCGGGAGATTACATGGCCACACTCTATCTCGAAGATGCCTATTTTCATGTTCCGATCCACCCAGCACACAGAAGGTTTCTGAGATTCACAGTAGCCAAGAGCCATTACCAATTCAGGGTTTTACCCTTTGGACTCCGTTCAGCCCCAAGGATATTCACGAAAGTGCTGGCTCCAGTAGCGGCTTTCCTGCGGAGGCACAAGTTTCAAGTCTTCCCCTATCTGGACGACTGGCTGCTGAAGGCTCCGTCCAGAGAGGCAGCCCTACAGGCGGTTCAAGCGTGTACCAATTTATTCCGAAACCTGGGTCTCACTCTAAACGACGAGAAATCTTGCCAGATTCCGTCCAGAAGAGCCCGGTTTCTGGGAGCCATCTTGGACTCAAAGCTTTCACGAGCTTTTCCCACTCTGGAAAGGAGGCACAAGTTACAGACGATGGCCCAAGACTTACAATCAAAAAAGTCTTTCAGTTCGCCGCTACAAGTCTCTGCTGGGAGTAATATCGTCGTGCATTCCGCTGGTTCCCCATTGCAGACTGAGGATGCGTCCCTTGCAGGAACAACTGGACAATCAATGGCGGCAAGTCCACGGTTCCTTCGACAAAGTGGCGATCACTCCGGAAATGAAGAATGCGGCCCTATGGTGGACAGACCTAGACAACTTGTCCCAAGGCCTATCCTTCGCAAGCGACCCGTCTCCACAAGTGATAACGACGGATGCGTCATTGGAAGGCTGGGGAGCAGTGCTGCAGGACCTTCATGTCAGTGGTCATTGGTCACTCCAGGAGAAATGCCTCCACATCAACCTGTTAGAACTCAGGGCGATACGTCTGGCTCTGCAATCGTTTCTTCCTCTCCTGGAGGGTTCACAAGTGCTTATCAGGACGGACAACACCACGGCCATGCACTATGTGAACAAGGAAGGGGGGACCAGATCGCGCCCATTGTCACAAGAAGCCCAGCAGATTTGGGAATGGGCTATCCGACACATGTCTCTGATGGCGGAACACTTGCCGGGCGTCCTCAACGAAAACGCCGACAAACTGAGCAGGTCATCCTCGGTCACCCACGAATGGGAGTTGAATCAAGACATTTTGGAACAAATCTTCAGCCGGTGGGGAAAACCGGACATCGACCTGTTTGCCACCCCGACCAACAACAAATGCCGGTCTTACGCAAGCAGGCTTCCCCATCCAGATTCTCTGGGGAATGCCCTTTTGATACCCTGGGCGAGGACATTTGTCTACGCTTTTCCTCCCATTCCTCTAATACCACGACTAATCAAGAAATTCAAGATGGAACCGTGCAGGATGATCCTGATAGCCCCGGCTTGGCCGAGGCAGTTCTGGTTCACGGAGCTCCATCTGCTGTCGATCGCTCCTCCTGTACCTCTCCAAATTCTGCCGGACCTTCTCACGATGTCCGAAGGACAGATTCTACATCCAGACCCTCAGTCGTTACATCTGACTGCATGGCTCCTGAGCAGCGAGAATTTATGAACCTGCCATTGTCTAAGGAAGTTAGGGAGGTTTTGTCCCAAGCAAGGGCCCCTTCCACTAACAAAACTTACCGCCTTAAGTGGAAAAGATTCTGTTGTTGGTGTCGACAGCAACACATTGATCCATTCAATTCCAAACCTCATCAGGTCCTCCCATATCTACTGTCCTTGGCCAAGTCTGGTCTGGCCCACTCATCAATTAAAGTCCATTTGGCTGCTTTGTCACGATTCAGGAGGACGGAATCTGGACCTTCATTATGGTCTTCAAGGATAATCAAACAGTTTCTTAAAGGTCTGTTCAGGGTCTATCCACCGGTGAGACCACCTCCACCAACGTGGCATTTGAATCTGGTCCTTTCTCAACTCATGAAGGGCCCATTCGAACCAGTCCATCGTTCTGACATCAAATACCTTTCGTGGAAATTGGCTCTTCTCCTCGCTCTCACGTCGGCTCGGCGTGTAGGGGAGTTACAGGCCTTGACCATTCAGGAACCTTTCCTTCAATTCAAAAGGAACACTGTCATCATGAGGACTAACCCTAGGTTCATGCCAAAGGTCCCCTCGGACTTCCATTTGAATGAACCGGTCATTCTGAAAACGTTTTTTCCTCAGCCTTCTACACCGGCGGAAAAAGCCTTGCATTCACTGGATGTACAGCGATGCTTGAAGTTTTACTTACAGCGTACTAAGGATTTTCGAAAATCTACCCAACTGTTTGTGGCCTTTGGGGGACCGAGTAAAGGCCTTCCACTCTCCAAACAGGGTGTTTCAAGGTGGATCACAAGTGCTATATTACATTGTCACAAGGCTGCTGGTAAGCCTCTGACTGGAAAGATACGAGCGCATTCCACAAGATCTGTGGCTTCCTCCACAGCACTCTTTGCAGGGGTGCAAATTAAGGACATCTGCAGAGCTGCAACCTGGAGCAGCGTCCACACTTTTACCAAGCACTACTGCTTGGAATCTCTGCAGCAGGAGGATGCAGCAGTTGGACAGGCTGTCCTGAGGAACCTCTTCCACTAATGGTGAGCTTTCCTATCTTCCCACCTTCCATTTTTTCACATTTTGTATCTAATGTCATGTTGTCTACTGCTATTATTTACGATGCAAAATGTGATTATCTTGCTACTGCTTGCTACTCTGATACAAAGCATGGGAATCTATGAAAGTTCCAATACTGGGGTAAGAAAACAAGTTACTTACCTGTAACTTTAGTTCCCCAGTATTGGTAACTTTCATAGATTCCCATGCGCCCACCCACCTCCCCGGGGAAAGCTCAGCCTACAGCACAGATGGTGTCTCAGTACACAACGGCTACGAAAATCTGAGGCTCTGAGGTTCCTTCAGGAAGGTTCTAAGTGGTGAGGCACTTCTGATTGGCTGAGGCCAAAAGTTTGGTCTCTTTTACACAAAGAGGGTGATATGCTACAAAAGGTAATGAGGCCTAGGCCTTTTTCCATTGTCTTTTGTACCTACAGCTATGGTATTTTTGTTACCGAGACTCCCATTCCGACGACGGGGAATGATACAAAGCATGGGAATCTATGAAAGTTACCAATACTGGGGAACTAAAGTTACAGGTAAGTAACTTGTTTTCTTCCCTAGCTGCTCACATCAACTTTGCGACTACGGAATGGTATGTCTTCTGCTAAGGACCATCTAGCAGGCCAGGCCGACACCCTGAGCTCTGCATCCATCCATTCATGCAATCAAGCGTAAGTGGGGGGTGTGGCTTGGATGCCGAGCGAACTGGCGGCATGAGCCCGGAGCTTCTCTCCCGATCCCTGCTTTTATCCTGAAAAACTGCACGAAATCCACCCTAAAGTGCATCACTCGACCACTTAAGGGCGCCTGAACAGCAAGGGACCCTCAGGCGACGGAATCTGAGTGCCCACGGCGCTCATCGGCTCGTGCGGAGAGCGAAGAAGCGCTGAAGGGACGATGGAACAAGATGGCGCCCGAAGCTGGCTCTCGAGCCCCTGATGGCGAAGCCCCCTTAGCGACTCCTGGGGGGACGGCCTGAGACGAAGGGGTTGTCACCTGAGCCCGCTTGATTATCCCACCGTGCTGTGAGCAGGGGAATTTGCCGAACCTACAGCCTGGGTAGGTTGCGCCTCCTACGAACAAAGGTTGAGGAGCGTAAAATGGTGGCCGCCTTGGCACCGAGGGGCCGCGCAGAGCTCAGCGCCTAACAGTGGTGCGGGAGGCGTGAACACCCTGGCTCAGGGGCGCACTGGACACTCATCCGGACGCATCTAGCGAAAGGCCCTGGACTCCACGGCGACGAGGCGAGAAGCGACTCCCGTGAGTTGACGCCCCATGGAGGGGTTGAGGTGCGGGCCTAGTCGCCGGAGTGACATTAGCAAGAAGGAACCGGGTTCGATAGACCAGAGGACTCCGGGATGACTGGAGCCAACGGAGGCAGCATTGGTGAACTGAATCCTACTCTCCATGAGGGGTGGGGTCAGAGCTGACTGGAGCCTGTTGGTGACTGAGCGAGGGCTTGAGCTGCCACGCTGTTCGGGCTGCGGCACTCCCTGCCGATTTCAGACATTGGCTATTGAAGGCGCCCCCCACTGAGTGGCTGAAGAGAGTTCCGCAGTTTCTCTCCTCTCCCCCCCCCCCCCCCTCTCCTTTTCTCTAGTGAACGGAATGGGGAAACCTAGGGAAAAAGTGGACGAGGGTGCAAGCTCGGGAGCGGCGAAAAGCCCACCACAATCCCCGACGGACCTGCAGCATCTGCAAAATTGCATCCTGGAAGCCATACAAGCCACCAAGGAGGCGTTACAGCAAGTTTTGCAGCGTGAATCTTTCTGGATCCACTATGCTGTGCATATTTCGCGGTCTTGTGGTTGGGTCCGGATTCGTAGTCTTTTCTTTGTTTTTTTTGTTGTTTTTTTTTGTAGCCCTTGTGGGCGTCGGCGTCACACCACCTCGGGTGCATTTCCGGTGACGTCGGCGTGCTTCCTGCGGAAGCTCCCACTCTTGGGCGCCATCTCCAGATTCTTTTTTCCGCGGTCGGGTCTGGATCGTTCCCGTTGGGCTCCAGACATTTTTGGAGAAAGTACTGAAAAAGCGAAAAGTTAGAGAAGATATTGGAAGAAGACCAAGGAAGACTTCGCAGACCATTGGCGAAGAGAGAAGAAGGAGAGAACGTCGAAATCTTCGATGATCGTCGACGTCTACGCGGTCAGGGAGGCCTGAAACGCTCGAGGATGGACAACCCGCTGTTCAAGTTCTGCCCGAATTGCAGACACAAGTACGCGCAGAAAGATCAGCATCCGGTGTGCAACCTTTGCCTACCGGTGGACCACAGAAGCGAAGACTGCAACGCCTGCTCCGTCTTCGCTGCGAAGACCCTTCGTGTGAGGAAGAGCCAGAGGGTAGCACACGCCACCCTCGAAGGAAAAGCCCCGACGCCATCGCTGTACGACCTTGGGATGTCCTCGGAGGAAGAGGACAACGCTGCCGCCGAAGACGACAGCTACACGGTCGTAGAGACCGATTTCAAGAAGACACCTGATAGAGTAGGAGACTCGACGTCCCACAAGAACACAAGAGACCCTGAGTCTCGAAAGAACGAGGGCCAGACCCCGAAGGCGCCGACGCAGCGACATCTGCAGTCCGCGACCACACACAGGCCCAGCGGATCCTCTGAGAAGGAGTCCCTGGCGCCGAGAGCTGTTGAACAGCAGAAGGCGTCGAAGATAGTCTCTGAAAGGGACCGATCGACGTCGAGGGAGAAAGACCCGAAAGCCTCGACGACGTCCAAGGACCCGAAACCAAGTTCGACGTCCAAACCATCGACGCAGAGAATCTCGCCGCCGAGCCAGTCGACGAAGAGAGGGGCCGAGCGTTCCGAGGCCTAGAACGCGGCCGAAAGGGAAAAGAAAAGACAGCGATTGGAGGCCGAGATGGCGAGCATCTTGCAGCGGAGAAAAGATTTCGACGCCGAGATGAGTGCCTTTACAATTCCACACAAGACCAAGCACGCTGTGCTAGATCTGGTCGAAGAGGAAGAAGAACTCGTCGACGGACATGGGCCGGGCGCCCAGATGGTCGACGACCAGGGAGATGAAGAGAATCCCTACGAGGATTACGGCTATGACGAGGAGGAGGGCTGTAGGTTGGACGCCGAGTCGGCCACCTCTGACCCACACAAGGAGGATTACCTAGATATCGATACCGAGAGCCCGGAGGAGGCGGTCAACAAATACCCCTCGAGGCCCTCGCCGCCGGACGACATCGGGGCATACAATTCGGCGATACAATCTGCCGCAGCTGCATTCAAGCTAAAGCTCGACGAGGAAAAGCAGAAAGCAGACTTCCTGCTCGAGACTTTGCTCCCAACACAGACAAGGAGCCAGTTCCTCCCAATTCTCGAGAGCGTCTTGGCTCAGGGAAGAGAAGCATTCAAGGAGCCCGCAACATGCAAGGCGGTAACTCCTAGAACGGAGAAAAAATACAAACACTCCACAAAGGACCCGGCCTACATTCGAGGCGAGGTCTCCGCAGACTCCATTATCACGGCCACAGCGAGGAAGAGGGCGAACGTATCCACTACCTCTGGCCCGCCACCGGATAAGGAGAGCAAGAGGATGGATCTGGTGGGCAGAAGGATCGAACGGAATGCTGCCACCCACTGGCGCATGGCTAACTCCAACGCCCTTATAAACAGGCACATGTACCAGATCATGGAGGGCCTGGGGCACTTGGTGAAGGACCTACCCCAGGAGGCCAGGCAGAAGGCCGAGAAGTTGGTCGAAGAAGGGAAAAATGCGGCAAATTCTTGCCTTAAGACGGCCCTGGACGGAGCAGACACCGCCAGCAGGCTGATGATGATGGGTGTCACGGAAAGGAGACACGCCTGGCTCAGGATCTCAGGGTTCAAACCCGAGGTGCAACACAGTATCCTCAACACACCGTTCAACTGCGACACGCTCTTTGGAGCAACAGTGGACGAGAAACTCAGCCAACTCAAAAAAGATAATGATACGGCAAGATCTATGGGGGCGTTGCAGTTCAGAGGCAACAAAAGAGGCACCCCGTCACGGAGGCCCGGCGGGAGAGGTGGCAACCAGCCAGGTACATCACACCAGGCTTTCCAGCAAACGCACCAGGCAGACTCACAGGGCCAGCAAGGTCAGCAGAAGCAGTCCTGGCAGTACCAACCAAGAGGTCAGTCCTTTCGAGGGAGAAATGGACGTGGCCAGAATAGAAGAGGGGGACAGCAGCCCACCTCGAAGTGACTTCACAGAACTCTGGGTGCCCAGCCACAGAAAAGACCCGGGGGGGCACCACGTACCAAGGGGTCGGGACAATCTAAACACCTACGACCACATGACACCAGTGGGAGGAAGATTGAAGTTTTACCTCCAGGAATGGAGGGAAATTACATCAGACAAATGGATCCTAAACATTATCCAATTCGGGTACTGCTTGGAGTTGGAGAAAAGGCCACCAAGCAGAAAACCAAGGGGAAAGCCACCAGCAAGAGAATAGCTGGCGCGGCTTCAGGAAGAAGCAACAGAACTTCTACAAAAACAAGCCATAGAAAGGGTTCCCTTCAAGGAAAGGATAAGGGAATTTACTCAACGTACTTCCTGGTACCAAAGGTAGACGACAAGATGAGACCCATCCTAGACCTGAGGTTCCTGAACAAATTCATAAGAACACAGAAATTCAAAATGACCTCCCTGCAGGAGGTGCTACCGCAATTGCAGGTCGGAGACTTCATGGTCACGATAGACCTCAAGGACGCCTACTTGCACATACCAATGAACGAGAAGCACAAGCATATGCTCAGGTTCACAATCGGAGGAGGCCACTACCAGTTCACAACGCTAGCCTTCGGACTAAAATCAGCACCAAGGGTATTCACGAAGTGCCTCGCAGCAGTCGCAGCGCACTTAAGAAGACAAGTGATACACGTATACCCTTACCTGGACGACTGGCTGGTGAAAGCAAACTCGTACCAGAAGTGCAAGCAACATGCGCATACAGTGACGAGCACGTTCATATACCTGGGGTTTATCTGTCCATTGGAAGAAATCATCGATGGAGCCGGAGCAGGTGAAGATCTTCCTGGGGGCAGAGATCAACACCTTACAGGGCAAGGTGTTCCCCAGCGAGAAGAGAACAAGGGCGCTGGTCAAGGAAACTCGCCTCTACCGGAAGGGGCAAGCTCGGACAGTGAGGACTGCGAGCAAGATCATGGGGATGATGGCATCATGCATCCACCTGGTGCCGAATGTGCGCCTCCACATGAGACCCATGCAAGAATGGCTCCAGGAACAATGGTCACAGGCTTCTGGGAGTTGGGAGGATCTTGTGGTGGTGACGCACGCAGTGCAGAAGGAGATGGCATGGTGGACCAGGGAGAACTTAACAAGGGGAAAGCCTCTAACACCCCCAACTCCGACAGTGACCATCACCACAGACGCATCCCTGAAGGGATGGGGCGCTCACATGGAGGGACTCAAAGTGAGGGGTCTTTGGACGCCAACAGATGCGACGAAGCATATCAATTACCTCCAATTAAAGACAATCTCCCTTGCACTGAAAGCCTTCCAGACGAGACTGTACAAGCAGAAGGTGTTGCTGCAGACAGACAACACCACGGCGATGTTCTACATCAACAAGCCGGGTGGAACACAGTCAACAACGCTTTCAACGCTGGCACAGGAGATATGGAGATGGGCCATCCCTCTCCAGATAGACCTGCTAGCCATACACCTACCAGGGAAGGAGAACATTCAGGCAGACTGGCTGAGCAGGCAGACATCGGCGTCCCACGAGTGGGAGCTAAATGCTCAGGAGACAATGTGGGTGTTCAACAGGTGGGGAACACCATCAGTGGACCTGTTTGCAACACGCCAGAATGCGAAATGCCGAAACTTCGCATCCAGACAACGCGAAGAGGGGTCCCTTGGGAATGCCCTATGGATAGATTGGTCCGGGACATTTGCCTACGCTTTTCCCCCGATACCACTGATACACAAAGTACTGAGCAAGTGCAGAGCGAGCTCCATGACCCTGATGCTTCCATTTGCGAGGCGCTCATGATTCCGCTCCTGAAGCTGGGTAGGGAGAGCAAACATCCAGCCTCCTACAGGCCACTGTCCATGTGTACGGTGGACTACAAAATCCTGAGTACCATCTTGGCGACCAGGTTGCTGCAGCACATGACGGTGTTGGTCCACAAAGACCAGTCCGGCTTCATTCCAGCGCGCAATACGACTGCTAATATACGTCGATTGATTCGCCTGCTGGGAGAACAGTGGCCTGCCACGTACACGCCGGTGGTCTTGTCGATCGAAATAGAAAAAGCATTCGACAGCCTGGAGTGGGAGTACCTATACAAGGTTATGCAACACTTCGGCCTTGGGGACGGGGTACATAGGTTGGACGAAAGTCCTATACGCCTCGGCGGTTGCACGGGTGCGGGTGGGTCCCCTTGTGTCGGACCCGTACCCAGTTAGCCGAGGCACCCGGCAGGGATGCTCCTTATCTCCCCTGCTTTTCACTTTAGCGATCAAGCCCTTCGCGGCGGAAGTCAGGAAGGGGATCTCCTTCGCGGGCTTGACTTATCGGGGACAACCACACCTTGTCTCGCTGTATGCAGACGATCTCCTGCTATATCTAGAAAACCCGGCACTGGAGGGGGCGGAAAGACTACTGGTGGCCTTTGGCAGATTATCTGGGCTGCGGGTGAACTGGCCCAAGTCGTGCCTATTCCCGTTACGTCACGGTGAACAGGAACCTATCATCCACACAAGTTGGCCTGGGCGCCGGATTGCCAGAAATACCTGGGGGTGTATATATACCACAAGGCTGCGGACCTGCTAGAGGGCAACGTAGGTCGATGTATACGGACGCTACGTGGTAATATGTCCTTCTGGTCTACTCTCCCGCTGTCGGTCACGGGACGTTTATCCCTGGTAAAAATGATAGCCCTGCCGCACCTTCTCTATTACTTCCGCGTGCTGCCTGTATGGATACCTAGGTCGATCTTCCGACAGCTGAGATCTTTATTGATCTCCTTCCTTTGGGGTACGGGCAGGCGCAGAATTGCTCTGACAACGCTGCTCCGGCCTAAGGATGAGGGAGGCATGGCGGTCCCCGACTTTGAGTTATGTTTAAGTTGGGGTTGGTGGGTAGTTGGGCAGAAAGGGAGTGATTGGGGGGGGGGGGGGGGGGGGACGATTTGAGGGGCGTGGGGAGAAAATGTTAAAAGCAGGTTCGATTACTCCGAATGAAACAGCAATCATGTGTACGATGGTAAGCAGGTTGACCCGGTGACTAACGCCGCCCGACCCCCGGGTTGTTGGCTGAATGGCTGTGTATATCTTTTCATTGAAGAAAGTCGGATGAGGCGACGCCCACGGGATTGTAATATTGTACATATGTGAGGACCCGGACTTCACGCCACAGACGTCGGGAGGCCTTATGGACGAATGAAACTGGAGAAGCCCCATGTCGGGATGGTAAGGTGCCTGGGGGATGCCTTTGCTGGAGAATGGCGACAAGCACTGAGAAAGGGATGGAACGCTGGACTGGCATGGGGGGGGGGGGTCATGGGCTGGAAGCGCTGGAACTGGGTTGACCACCTTTGGAGCCGAGCAACGCCTTTCAGGCCCATAAGGCCACCGTAGTGTCGACTGTGGGATAGTCGGGTTGTTGGGGGTAGGAAGCTAGGTCTTCAACAAGTTTGGATGGGAGCTGTGCTTGCTAGGCTGGGCCCTGTTCTGGGGGAGGGCGCTTAGAGTAGTTGGGGGTGCTCGAGGCGGGGTGGGTGGGGGGGGGCTGTTGAGTTGGGACTAAGGGGGGGGGGGGGGGGGAGTGTGACCCTGTGTGCCAGGCTGAACGCCGCTACTGGACTTTGCAGTGTAACGCCTGATTATGGCTAACAATGGACAAGTGAAGTGTTTAACCTGGAATGGAAAGGATGAGGGAGGCATGGCGGTCCCCGACTTTGAGTTCTGTTTAAGTTGGGGTTGGTGGGTTGTTGGGCAGAAAGGGAGGGATTGGGGGGGGAGGGACGATTAAAGGGGCGTGGGGAGAAAATGTTAAAAGCAGGTTCGATTACTCCGAATAAAACAGCAATCATATGTGTACGATGGCAAGCAGGTTGACCCGGTGACTAACGCTGCCCGACCCCCGGGTTGTTGGCTGAATGGCTGTGTATATCTTTTCATTGAAGAAAGTTGGATGACGCGACGCCCACGGGATTGTAATATTGTACATATGTGAATTGCATCTTTTCCTGCAATAAAAACGGTTTAAAAAAAAATGCAATCAAACGTAAGTGGATGTGCTGTTTGTTCAGGCAGTCAGGAGAGGACAACACTGCGGAACCCCTCTGCTGGGCTGGTGGTAGCTGGGCAATGTGGTGTGAGGATCCCTGTTCTGTTTGTCACCGGGGCTCCTAAAACAGCCGTGCCCAGCCGTGCGTCATCTCTTCAGGCCACCTCCTAACTCGTCCAAAGCCTGCAGCCCGTGGAAGCCACGCAAGCAGCTGGGAGCCACAGCACACAGTGCGCGCTCCCACAGACAACCAATGCCATTGGCTGCACCCCTTCACCAGCACCGGGACTGTGGCCTCGCCGGGCGCGATGTGCAGGATTGCACAGCAGGGGCCAGTCAGCCGTCTCTTTGCCTCCGCTTGCTCCCAATTCTTCGCGTCTCACAGCGCACTGCTGCGTCTCAAGAGATGAGGAATGGTTGCCTTGCTTAAACAGAGACTGCTAAAGCTCCAGTCTCAGTCGCTCACCTCGGGCCCGCCGTCCTCACAAAACTCCAGACCGAGGAGCGCGGCCTAGAGCGAGGGCGCTGTGTGCATCTCCAGTTGCAGCACTCTGCGGCAGTCCGGGAGTGACCAAAGCCACTCAACGTGCTCCGCTCCCTCCGGGACAGGACACAGTATAAATCAGGGCAAAATAGTCGGCACCTCTGCTGGATCAATGAAGGATAGTACGACAGCTCCACAGAGCTATCGGGCTAAGCGGCCATTTTAGGCTCAGGCAAGCTCCACCCCCCCACTTTTGGCGCAGTTGTCGAAGGCCGCAGGCAGGCATGGTTGGTGCCAGGTCAGTTGCTGGATCTTCAGTTCTTGCAGGATGTGTCTCTTTACGTCCTTCTACTCTCAGGTCGACAAGGTCTGTTGCTTGGTACCACGGTCTCCTCTAAATACTGATGTTTGGGGCTCTAAATACTGACGTTTGGGGCGTTAGGGGAGTGTAATGTAGTAGCCAATGGGCTACTGACCCTTACGGTCACTATGGCTAATATGACTACTGCCTGTGGGAAGTTGCATAATCCTGATCGAGTATTCTTAAGTTTGCCATCACAAAAGTTGTGTCCATCTCATATTAGGGCACTTTTGAGGTGGTACTAGCCTGGGGGTGGCATGTCCAACTAATTTTCCCACCTGTCCGGGTACCAAGGGTCGGCTTCCTCTCCTTTGAGGGTAGCCAGACTCTCATTTCAAAGGTGGTAGATACTAATCAGCAGGTTATCCTCTGGCAGGAGGTGTAATCATCTTCCTTTGCAGGCTTTGTTTCTGACCTCCTGAGAGCAAAGGCTCTCAACTTTGGGGGCCATACACTATTCTCTGGTGGCAGGCTTGCAAAAACCTGTTAGCCAACACACCAGGGGCTGGTAGTTTTTCCGGGGGGCACCTCTAAGGTGCTCTCTGGGTGCATTTATTAATAAATACAGCAATAGAATCATTGGCGGGTTAATAATACAAGATGTTTGATACCAAATATCCCTACCTTCAGTGAAGCCTTCATGTAGCGGGGGAACTAGTTTTCTCCAGTGTCCAGTACATATCTTAAGATGGTTATCCTGGTCACGTGTACTGGCCGTAATGGAACTGACCAGCACAGCGGCATATCTGCTCATGCAGGTATGCCCTCGCATGTAATTTTAGACAACCCTGCCTTAGGGGTGACTTACGAATAATACAAGCAGTGTTGGGGGGCACGGCCCACAGTGATGTCATGGCGTATTTTCACTTTTGTATGCACCAAAAAACGTAGGCCTGCAATGGCAGTCGTGCATGGATTTGGTGAGGGCTCCCTTAGTGTGGCACAATTGGGGCTCCTCTTTGGCATCTCAGGCCATAGGTACCAGGTGTACTATTTACTAGGGATTTGCAGAGAGTGCTAAAGGTATTGCCAATTGAGATAAACAATTATACCGTCTGGCACTGGGGACCTGGTTAGCAGGGACCCAGTGCACTTCCTGTCAAAATCACATGAAATAACAGGCAAAAAGTGGGGGTGACCATTTCAAACGTGATACCTTCCTATCTATCCGCTGTAGGCTGTCTCGAAGACTTGACCTCATGTGAGTGATTGTATCATGAACCAAGCCCTCACGGTCCCCACCCAAGGCATAATGCCCTTTTTCTCATTTCTACGTTCTACTCTTAGTATATAATGCTTGGTTCATGGGGTGGGGGAGGAGAGGGTTGTATGTACCGGACCAACCAGTTTCTGTTTATAGCTTGTGGTTTCGTTTTTGTTGTCTGAGCAGAAGAGTGGGTTATGACAGTTTAGAGTTTAGTTGCATATTCCTGTTATTGAACCTTCCTAAGTTACTGCGGTCTTATTGTCTTTCCTCCCTGTCACTCCGATACTTAACATCCGGATGTTGGTTTACTCAGAACAGCCCTCACAGTGTGATCTTGTGACCTACTGCCGAGCCATGCAGTTTTACGGGAATGAGGAATGGGTGATGTGCTTTCGGCTTTAGCTTTAGGATATGTTGTACGGGTTATCAGATTGCTTGATTGCACTCTCTCTAAAACTTAGTGGTGTTGAAAGTGAGATGCGTATGTTTTCTCTGTCTGATAACGGTTGGGCCCTAAATTAGCCATGCATCGTGCCCCTTTTACTACTCCTTTAAACAGAAAAGACTGTGTTTGTAAATGTTGGTCTGCTGGCTTAAGGGTGCCAGAATGAAACCTCAGTTCACTTCAAACAGCAACCCCAGGTTACTGAAACCGTACTGAAGTAGTGTTATTTGTCATAATTGTGGCTACACATTGAGTTTCAGAATGACCATGTATGGTGTAGATAAACATAGATGTTGAGCTAGGCCCTAAAGTGATGACATTTGCAGGTCCTGGTAAGCTTTGGTCTCACTGGATGTTTTTTGTGTTGCAGGTGATACAAACGCTCACTGCCTCCAGCATGGCTTCATGCTGCATACCAAGTACCAGGTGGTTTATCCCTTCCCCACCTTCCAGCCAGCCTTCCAGCTCAAGAAGGACCAGGTGGTGCTGCTAAACACCAGCTATTCCCTGGTGGCCTGTGCAGTGTCTGTGCACTCTGCAGGTTAGATCTATGACCAGTGTATCTGACTTTTGTTTTTTAAACACCTCTTTATACATTTAAACCCAACCCACCCTGCCATGTGGCACGTTGGCTTTCTCCACTGCAAAGCTATTTCTGCCCTTCCCCTTCTGCCTAATTACTGCATAGACACCTCTTTCTGTCAATCAATTTTTGGGCGTACTTGCTTTTTTTTTCTCTCTCGCTCACACGCCTATACACACGCCTATACACACGCACACGCCTATGCACACGCACATACCACACACCTATGCGCACACGCCTATGCGCACACGCCTGCCTATGCGCGCGCACCCGCCTATGCGCGCGCACCCGCCTATGCGCGCGCGCACCCGCCTATGCGCGCGCGCACCCGCCTATGCGCGCGCGCACCCGCCTATGCGCGCGCGCACCCGCCTATGCGCGCGCACCCGCCTATGCGCGCGCACCCGCCTATGCGCACGCGCCTATCCGCACGCGCCTATCCACACGCGCCTATCCACACGCACACACCCTACGCGCCTCCGCCCCCTGCCCGCACGCCCCCGCGGGGCGCACGGAGGCGCCCGCTTCTCCGCCCGCGCGCCCCTCTACACACACCTCTACACACACACACATCCCCCTCTACACACACACACACACCCCCCTCTACATACACACACCCCCCTCTACATACACACACCCCCCTCTACACACACACCCCCCTCTACACACACACCCCCCTCTACACACACACCCCCCTCTACACACACACCCTCCTCTACACACACACACACACCCCCCTCTACACACACACACCCCCCTCTACACACACACACCCCCCTCTACACACACACCCCCCTCTACACACACACACCCCCCTCTACACACACCCCCCTCTACACACACCCCCCTCTACCCGCGCGTGCCCCTCTACCCGCGCGTGCCCCTCTACCCGCGCGTGCCCCTCTACCCGCGCGTGCCCCTCTACCCGCGCGTGCCCCTCTACCCGCGCGTGCCCCTCTACCCGCGCGTGCCCCTCTACCCGCGCGTGCCCCTCTACCCGCGCGTGCCCCTCTACCCGCGCGTGCCCCTCTACCCGCGCGTGCCCCTCTACCCGCGCGTGCCCCTCTACCCGCGCGTGCCCCTCTACCCGCGCGTGCCCCTCTACCCGCGCGTGCCCCTCTACCCGCGCGTGCCCCTCTACCCGCGCGTGCCCCTCTACCCGCGCGTGCCCCTCTACCCGCGCGTGCCCCTCTACCCGCGCGTGCCCCTCTACCCGCGCGTGCCCCTCTACCCGCGCGTGCCCCTCTACCCGCGCGTGCCCCTCTACCCGCGCGTGCCCCTCTACCCGCGCGTGCCCCTCTACCCGCGCGTGCCCCTCTACCCGCGCGTGCCCCTCTACCCGCGCGTGCCCCTCTACCCGCGCGTGCCCCTCTACCCGCGCGTGCCCCTCTACCCGCGCGTGCCCCTCTACCCGCGCGTGCCCCTCTACCCGCGCGTGCCCCTCTACCCGCGCGTGCCCCTCTACCCGCGCGTGCCCCTCTACCCGCGCGTGCCCCTCTACCCGCGCGTGCCCCTCTACCCGCGCGTGCCCCTCTACCCGCGCGTGCCCCTCTACCCGCGCGTGCCCCTCTACCCGCGCGTGCCCCTCTACCCGCGCGTGCCCCTCTACCCGCGCGTGCCCCTCTACCCGCGCGTGCCCCTCTACCCGCGCGTGCCCCTCTACCCGCGCGTGCCCCTCTACCCGCGCGTGCCCCTCTACCCGCGCGTGCCCCTCTACCCGCGCGTGCCCCTCTACCCGCGCGTGCCCCTCTACCCGCGCGTGCCCCTCTACCCGCGCGTGCCCCTCTACCCGCGCGTGCCCCTCTACCCGCGCGTGCCCCTCTACCCGCGCGTGCCCCTCTACCCGCGCGTGCCCCTCTACCCGCGCGTGCCCCTCTACCCGCGCGTGCCCCTCTACCCGCGCGTGCCCCTCTACCCGCGCGTGCCCCTCTACCCGCGCGTGCCCCTCTACCCGCGCGTGCCCCTCTACCCGCGCGTGCCCCTCTACCCGCGCGTGCCCCTCTACCCGCGCGTGCCCCTCTACCCGCGCGTGCCCCTCTACCCGCGCGTGCCCCTCTACCCGCGCGTGCCCCTCTACCCGCGCGTGCCCCTCTACCCGCGCGTGCCCCTCTACCCGCGCGTGCCCCTCTACCCGCGCGTGCCCCTCTACCCGCGCGTGCCCCTCTACCCGCGCGTGCCCCTCTACCCGCGCGTGCCCCTCTACCCGCGCGTGCCCCTCTACCCGCGCGTGCCCCTCTACCCGCGCGTGCCCCTCTACCCGCGCGTGCCCCTCTACCCGCGCGTGCCCCTCTACCCGCGCGTGCCCCTCTACCCGCGCGTGCCCCTCTACCCACACCCACCCTACGCGCGTCCGCCCCCTGCCCGCACGCCCCCGCGGGGCGCACGGAGGCGCCCGCTTCTCCGCCCGCGCGCCCCTCTACACACACACACATATCCCCCTCTACACACACACACATATCCCCCTCTACACACACACACATATCCCCCTCTACACACACACACATATCCCCCTCTACACACACACACATATCCCCCTCTACACACACACACATATCCCCCTCTACACACACACACATATCCCCCTCTACACACACACACATATCCCCCTCTACACACACACACATATCCCCCTCTACACACACACACATATCCCCCTCTACACACACACACATATCCCCCTCTACACACACACACATATCCCCCTCTACACACACACACATATCCCCCTCTACACACACACACATATCCCCCTCTACACACACCCCCCTCTACACACACACACATATCCCCCTCTACACACACACATATCCCCCTCTACACACACACACATATCCCCCTCTACACACACACACACATCCCCCTCTACACACACACACACATCCCCCTCTACACACACACACACATCCCCCTCTACACACACACACACACCCCTCTACACACACACACACACCCCTCTACACACACACACACACACCCCCCTCTACACACACACACACATCCATCCCCCTCTACACACACACACACATCCCCCTCTACACACACACACACACCCCCCTCTACACACACACACACATCCATCCCCCTCTACACACACACACACATCCCCCTCTACACACACACACACACCCCCCTCTACACACACACACACCCCCCTCTACACACACACACACCCCCCTCTACACACACACTCACCCCTCTACACACGCACCTCTACCCGCGCGCCCCTCTACCCGCGCGCCCCTCTACGCACGCGCCCCTCTACCCGCGCGCGCCCCTCTACCCGCGCCCCTCTACCCGCGCCCCTCTACCCGCGCGCCCTCCCCTCTACCCGCGCGCGCGCCCCTCTACCCGCAGGCACACACGCGCCCCTCTACACGCACGCCCCTATACCCGCTATTCCCCACCCAACTGTATCGCAAATTTAAGTCTGTCATAGGAATTTGTGGGATTCAGTAATATATTTGTTCTGCCAAGACTACTTAATGGAACCGTAATGCACTCTGTAATCTTACACTAACCATTCGCTGAGACTCATCTGTGATAATTCATAACATTTGGCAAGAAATGTGGCATGAGTATGTATGGCTAGTTCACAGTATTTTATCTGCATTTGCCAATGCACCACACACTGGTCAGCAGCGGGGCAGTTTTGCATTTGTCCCAGATCTGTAAGGGAAGCTCGCCATGTCACTCACTGACTAGTGGCAGTGGTATCTTCTTAAATTGAAGCACTGGGCAATTGTAGGTACTAATTTGCTTGCAAATAAATACCTTAGAAAGAACCTGCTTTGAACAAGCCAGTTGATTCTGTTCCCTTCGATCATAGCCTTATTTGTCCTAGAAAGTGTCCCTGCCTCTCGTTCAAACTCATTGCCAATGGAATTGAACAAAAGCCTCAGAAGCCCTCTGATTTGGTCTCTGGCAAGCTGGTGATGTATGATTTAAGACAATTCTATGCCTGGAAGCAGGACATTGTGGAGCTCTTCTAGCCTCGAAACCACAGATGGCAAACTGACATTAATATTGAGTAAGCCCTACTCCTTGCCCCTGCAAAATTTAGAGTTGCAACTAATTTAAAAATGTATATATATTTTTGTTTTTTTAAAGGTTTTCAAGTAAAGTAGGGGCTTTTAGGCAAGAACTTCTGGGGTTCTATGACCATTTTAAAGAATTTTAGAACTCTGTCCCTCTCTACTAGACTCTATATAGTACTGAGCTTAATTCAGTGTTTAATTTGACCTGTGGTTTCCGGCACTTATTTGTCAACACTGGCGCATGTGACAATCTGCCACAGGGTCGCGCTGTCTTGCTAATTTTGTATTGACAACAACAACAGTTAATTATGAATTCAATATACATTAAAAATTACTATTATTTGCCACCCATGCTATTCTTATAGCTCTTTTGGGGGTCTGAAATAGTCCGAATTGTCTCATTTGTAGGAGGAGTGTCATGGCTAGTAGTTTTTGTTACTACCATTAATAGCATGATATGGCCATGTTTGGTGCAAGCTGCAGTGGCCTTCTGACTAGAGTCCTGGCACTTTTTTGTGTTTTTTTTTTCTTCTTCAAATCAAGCACTGCCTTTTTTAATTTATTTTCATCCTATTAACTTGAAACGCCTATTGTACTCTTAAAAGTGAATACAACTTTTAAAATACTTCACTTGATGGTTTGGTATTTGTATTTGAAAACATCCTCCATAGTGGCTTCATCTATCTAACTTCAGTTGAAATCTGCACTGTGGCAAGAGAGGAATGTACATTTCAGGTTAGTTGCTGAGATGGATAGCCTCTTTCACAGAAGGGACTAGAAGTCACGGGAAGGTGGGATACGGTGGGTGCTTTGGATAGACCACTATTTATAATTGTGCTATTTATGATTGTGATGTGTGTGTTTGAGTGACGGTATGACAGATAAGGTTCCTGGTTCTGTCTCCATAAATAAGTTGGGCGCAGCATTCAAGTAAGGCTCTGCCCATTATCCCTCTCGTTGATCTTGTAACCACTTTCATGGCTGCGGATCTACTTAACCTTTCCGCTCTCTTTCAGGTGATGGAGAAAGCTGTCAAGTCTTGTATGACCGGAAGAACAGGAAGCATCTGGTCCTGAGTGAAGAGTGGAAAGAGACTCCGAAGCCAAACTGTTCCTCAGACATTGGAGGGAAAATTGAAAGGGGTAGCTGCCAATGCCAGTTTCCTTCAACGTGTCCTCAAACCACACACGACACTCAGAGCTGTGAAAAGCCAGCCGAACCCTCCCTGGCTGTGACAAAGGCCAAGGAATTTGTGGCTGACATTTTCCGAAGAGCTAAAGAAGCTGCAGGCTCTTCTTTGGATAAGGATGAGGGTGGCTGCCCTGAAGCCTCCCATCGGGAGCAGGACTCCGAGCCCAGTTCCAGCCCTGCTTGCCCTCTCTTAGCAACATCTCACTTTCTGCATTCCTGTAGCCACTGTCCTAGTGCTTCTCCTGCAGGGGGTTTCGATAATAAGAGAGCTTGTGATGGAGAGCACTTTGGTTTGGACTCCAGCCCTTTGCTGGGCAGTCAGCAAGACTCTAGCTCCTCGAGTGACTGTCATCAGGCAGAGCCAGGTTACGTGAATTATACACGGCTGCGTTATGTAATGGAGCCTGTGGAACTGTCCGAACAGGAGACAGGTGAGCTTTTCCATGGTTTGTGAGAGTGGGGCTGGGCTTTCTTTGTAACATTTGAAAATGGTTGCTAGAGATGTAGCTGTGTTGCACACTGGAGCTGGCAAAGATCTCTGCTTGTGGTGAGGCAGTCTCTGATTCCAACTTTTTGGAAGAAGTTGAAACAAGTTGGTTCAGAGACTGCTATCCAGTGAATGATTAGGTAGTATTACAATTTGTACAGTAAACGTTCTTGTCTGCTGAGCTTCCACTGTTGATGTATGAGACTTAGTATAGGTGGTGACAGAGTGCAAAAAATTACTCTTATTGCAGAAACTAGTGTACACAAGTTCATAGTAAACACCAGCCCAATTTGGGAGTGTTTCTATCACGTAATGCTGTAGATTGGATCACTTCATCTTGCTTTTGACAGGAGTACATGATGTATATATCTGCTTAGCTGTGTGCTATGCTGGTTAACAACTTTGAGGATTTATGATTCCATTTGAATGTTTTCAGCGTCAGTCTAGCAATGGCCAGATGTTAAATAGGTCAGCAGAGTAAATTAAAGTTTGAAATGCCAAACATTTTGAGGGGTGGAATTGTTTAATTCACTTTGTTGTCCTTCATCTCTGGCTGATAGCTTGCTGAGGATGGGTCCTCCCCTTTTTTTAGTTTTAAACCAGGGCAGCAAAATATAAATGGGGTTGGGCCAGAAATGAAAACAAGACGTTTGCACTGCACTTTTATTTTCAGAGTTTTAGCTAGTGCTATATAACTAGCAAAAAAGCTTTAGGTTGGCTTTAATAGTGCTTGGTAAAGATTTCTTTGAGGGAGCTCAAGGGGCACAGAATTAGGATGCCAGAACACATCCAATAAATCAAAGGATATGTGTAAAACCAATATTTACATGGACTCACAGGAGTAAACTACAACATGTTAAAAATACCCATACCAGGTGTTAATAATCATAGCTTCTCCTCCTTTCGAAACAATGTTTTGAAAACCACCTACACACGGGCCAGATACATCTGGCTTAAAAGTGTTTCATTTACCCAGATTCTTATTATCAAGACCTAGAAATGCATTTGTTACGAGCAAGAAGCAAATGAGTTTGAGAGAGCCCTACTGAGGAGATTTACTGGAGTAGTTATTTGGTATCCAGCTTTTCATGAGGGTCTGGGTTTAGATTAGAAGTACAGGTACAGGACTTCAACATGCTTATCTTAAATAGCAACGTTGGCCTATGAGTGAAAAAAGGCGTAAGGAAATAGCAATTCATACGACCATTTAATAGTCTCTGGCCCGAGTGGAGTGCTGAAAAGGCAGATTGCCAGGTGGGCTGCTCATTTGTGAGCATGTTTCACTGATTCAGATGTTGATAGTGGTACAAAAGGGGGTGGTGATGGACGGAGCATCTGAATCAATCAAACACTTGCACCCTGTCAAAGGATCTGGGTATAATCCATCACCGTTCTTTAGCCCACTCTGCCACCCCAGTTCAGACATGGCTATATGCAAATCAGTCTGACCCTGTGCCTCATGGGAACAGTCCAGCCCAAACTACCAAGCCATGTCTTCCCTGGACCGGAAACAAGCTTCCAAGCTTCCGAGGACCGGTTTCTGGCATTCCAGCCGTCTTCAGCCCGGCTTCCTTGAATCCAGTGGCAAAGTGAGCAAGGGACTCATGTCTGAGCATACTCTGCCACACTTATGGCGGCCAAAAGCGGTACAAAAGGGGGTGGTGATGGACGAAGCGTCCATTACCACCCCCTTTTGTACCGCTTTTGGCCGCCATAAGTGTGGCAGAGTATGCTCAGACGCGAGTCCCTTGCTCACTTTGCCACTGAATTCAAGCAAGCCGGGCTGAAGACAGCTGGAATGCCAGAAACCGGTCCTCGGAAGCTTGTTTCCGGTCCAGGGAAGGCATGGCTTGGCAGTTCGGGCTGGACTGTTCCCATGAGGCACAGGGTCAGACTGATTTGCATATAGCCATGTCTGAACTGGGGTGGCAGAGTGGGCTAAAGAACGGTGATGGATTAAACCCAGATCTTTTGACTGGGTGTGAGTGTTTGATTGGTTCAGATGCTCCTTCCATTTCCACCCCCTTTTGTACCGCTTTTGGCTGCCATAAGTGTGGCAGGGTATGCTCAGACGTGAGTCCCTTGCTCACTTTGCCACTGGATTCAAGCAAGCCGGGCTGAAGACGGCTGGAATGCCAGAAACCGGTCCTCGGAAGCTTGTTTCCGGTCCAGGGAAGGCATGGCTTGGCAGTTCGGGCTGGACTGTTCCCATGAGGCACAGGGTCAGACTGATTTGCATATAGCCATGTCTGAACTGGGGTGGCAGAGTGGGCTAAAGAACGGTGATAGATTAAACCCAGATCTTTTGACTGGGTGTGAGTGTTTGATTGGTTCAGATGCTCCGTCCATTACCACCCCCTCAGATGTTGATAGTACCTGCGTCTTTTGGCTGACCTGGAAGTAAGCACCCAGTGTTCCTTTTTTCAGAAATTGCCAGCTGTGCTTGTCTGGTGAAATATTCGGCTTTTAGTATAACATGTTCGAGGCATGTGGGCTGCTGAATTCATATCTGTGCGTAGGTCGCCGCCTAGATTTAGGTCCGGATGATTGCACCTTGTTGTCCTGGAAGAGTCTTCGAAGTATCACGATAGGTATTGTATTGTATTGTATTGTAATTGCATTTATATAGCACTTACTACACCTGACGAGGCGTCAAAGCGCTTTTTCATCAGGTAGCACGCTACTCCAGGACCCACAAAGGATTAGTGTTGAATTAGTATAGTTAAACATGCAAGTACATTTTAAGTGGTGGATAGGTTAGTCAGTTATTTAAATTTGGAATGATGGCAGAAGGATAGAGGAGGAAAAAGGTTTGTATTTATTGCTCGCTTGTTGACGGATGCTATTCAGGGAACCTATAAAGGATTAGTGGTGAATTAATATGATATGGTGAAATATGAGGTGATTTCAGTGGTGGATATTAGTCTGTTACTTGGAGTGAGAAGGATAGCTGATGGATAAAAGGGGAAGAAAGATTTGCATTCATATAGCACTTGTTACCCCTGATGGGTGTTGAAGCGTTTTTTTGGCGAGTAGCACGCCACTCCGGAACCCATAAAGGATTAGTGTTGAAAATTAGTATAGTATACATATGAAGTAATTAGAGTAGTAGATATGTTATTCAGTTATTTGGGCAGTATATTAGTATAGTTGAAGATGGAATTTGAGAAGTGAACATGTTAGTCTGTTAATTTTGATAGAAAAAGGATAGCGGACGGATACAAGAGTGAAGGATTTTTGTTTTTAAGTCAACTGATGGAATGATCATTATATATTTGTTAGTGTTAAAAGGTGGACTGTTGGGTGTAATTACAGCAGGCAGAGTGTCTGAGTGGGATGTAGTTATTTATGGAGTTGATTGGCGTTGTGTTAATAATGAGTGTATTGGTTAGTGGTATAGGATAGAGTTGTGTACTGTTTGTGGGTTATGGTGGATATGTGTGGTAGTTGGGATAGTAGGGTGTGTAGATGTGGTTTGGTTGGGTTGGTGGTGCATGCGGGTACAATAATCTGTGCATAGTGCTCTGCGTGGTGTATATTTGGTGTGAGTGTGTTGCTCTGTTTGTGGTTGTGGATGGTGTGGGCTGGGTATTGTTAAATGAGAAAAAGGGCACCATTTCTGGCCCTAGTCCCGACCAGTCTCGAACAGGCCCAAACAGGCAACTACCCTTGTCCTCGCCACCCTTAACAGGCCCAAACAGTTCAAAAACCCTGATTTCTATGTCCAATAAAGGCCTTAGCCCTACCACTAGTCCCAACCCAAGTCCAAGCAGCCAATGGTACAGGTAGCCCTAGTCCCTACTTCCAATAGAAAGCCTAACCCTACTCTTAGTCCCACAACTGGTCCAACAACCAATCACACCAGAAGCCCTAAATAGCTACTTCCAATCAAAGGTCTAACCCTAGCCCTAGTCCCACCCTACTTCCAATAACATAGGAAGCCCTAGTCCCTACTTCCAATAGAAATCCTAACCCTAGCCCCAACCCTGCAATGACTGGATCACAGACCGAGAAACCAATCCGAACCCTCAAATACCCAACCAGTGAGGACATTAACCCTAACCCAATAGAAACACCAGATACAACCACCAATCAGTGTACACATGTGCCAACCACTAGCACACCATATAAGGTCCCAGCAACCTCAAACAAGGTTTGCTGGCCAGGGAGTTGGAAGCTGCTTGCTCCTGTTCAGAATCTCCTAGAAGACAGACAGGCTCAATCCACAACTTTGGACTTCAGCAGGTAAAGGTTTCACTAACTCTAAATCTAATAATACTGTTTGAATAAAGCTTTACTCCCCCTGCTGACCAAAAATCGAAGTGCACAGGCCCAGTAAATACAGTTTAAACAGCTCACAGAAGCACCCTCTGATGTAGAAAATCCCAGTTGCTGGGGGGAGGGTGGGGGGGGAGGGGTGGGCTGGCTTGTGAACACAAAATGGTGGCTGGGGGTGCACGGTTTGAGCACACAGGCCTAAGCACAGTGCAAAGGGGAAATTTGGAGGGAAAACAAATTTGTCACCAAGGAATGAGAGGGACAAACTACAGAGGTTGGACTGCAAATCCCACAATTCAACACACTAAATGAAGGCAAACATGGGCAGGGAAAATCACACATTTAAAACACAACACAGTGATAAAATATGCAATTACAGGTAGGCTAAAACTACAATTTTTAACTGTAACAACCACAGGCATAGACAGTAAACACAAAGTGAAAATCGTTTTTTAAACAACTTTTTGTCTTGGGAAGAGACAGCACTAGTCTGTCTTCTTACCACTTCCTGGACTCTGCTCGCTGGAATCTGGGGCACATGTGGGCTGCAACTCACAAGATGGAGGAGAATGATTTGGGGTGCACCCAGCAAGGCCTTCAGGGGCCTGGGCAGGTGCGAGAGGAGGGCTCAGACTTGCCTGGTAGCTGAATAGCCAATGGTCTGCTGGCCAGGGGTGGGGTCTGGGTAGCTGCTTGCTCCTGTTCAGAATCTCCTAGGACAGCGTTTCCCAAACTGTGGTCCGCGGACCCCCAGGGGTCCGCAACACATTCCCAGGGGGTCCGCCGGGCAGGTGTCTTCCGACTGTTAACACTGCGCTACAAGCTCTGGAGCAACAGCTGACCCAGGAGAGGTGGAAGGCGCCGCGACATAGACAGCACTGAACTCTCATGAGGAGCCGCTGTACCGTCACCCTGTGGCATGGTGAGGGCACTCGATTTTGGGGGGAAAGGAGTCGCCCGTAGATTTGTTCCTCAACTGAAGACACGAGTGTTGGACGCAGGAGATTAAAATTGCTGGGAATTCTGATGATGGTAAATTTCTTCACAGCGCTACAGGCCTTGTGACAGCGCAAGGGCGGGGGAACCACAACAACATTGGGCCAATCACCATTTCAGCTTTACGTGCAAGCTGAAGGGCGATTGATTTATTATTTCATAGTTGCACGCGTGCGCTCGCACGGCAGTGCATGTTCCCTCATGTTTGTCGCCAGCCCTGTTCTGTCTCCACTACTGCTGTGCCTCTCGTTTCAAGGCAAAACAGCATTCCTGCACTTCGGGCCAGCAGTAGGACACTTCACCCGATGAGGATTGTGCACGTGTTTAATTTAAAATGTAATAATAGACATAATGAAGGTGTGGATTTTAACAGTGATAGCGCCGAACAGGTATGTAAATGTAGGTGTACTTATATAGCGCAACCTGTCACCCAAATGGCATCCTGGCGCTTGCTTAGGGAACCCGTCCTGGTATTCCCCTGTGAGAAGCCCCGGCAGGGTGTCCACAAGGTGAAAGCCAGGCATCCCGCCGCGAGGGGCCGTTGTGGAGATTAAGCAAGCTATTGCCCAGTGTTGCAGAGTGAGACCCCGTGAGTCGAGTAGGCACCGGAGCGAGAATTGTCGAGGCCGTGGAATTTTGAGCCCGAGACCCGCTGAGGCGGGGAATCGAACCCTGGTCCACGGTCGATCCCAGCATCCGGGCCTGCCGCCTCTAACCACTGAGCCACACTTCTCCAGGTATGTGAAAGTATTTGTAGGAAATAATGATGCCAAAAGGTGGACAGGGGGGTTCATAATTATCTGCAGAGAATCATGGAAATCTGTTTAATAGCCTAATAATTATTGTTTTAATCCTTGGAGCTGGTACCACAATTTGTGTGAATATTCAAACATGGTGTTTCCTGATCCACTTCTATTTTCGTTTCCATTTGTCTTAACAAACTAACGGAAGACTAGTCTGGAAGCTTACAGAAAATTGACCACAGGGATTTCTGTGACTACACTTTGTAAGGCTGGAGTCCCAGTATTTGAATATTTGTAAAACTACCATATGTTGCTTTCTACACATGGACACCAAGAAGTAATGCTTTGACATTCAGTCCAAAAACATAATAGTGACGAAGGCTGTGCCATTAACTTGTTTAGGAAAGGGTGGCCTTACTCTCACTTTGCGGGATTATTACTTTTGTTTCAACTGAAGTCTTTTTTATTTAAAGTTGTGGTCTAAGTAGATTTATAACCCGAGGAACTGATGATAAGGGCCATTTCTGAAGAGAAGATAGAAAGAAGTTACACATACTTTTAATTGTGGCATTTTCAGTTAACATCACGAAGTGGTCTGTAGTTCAATCGTGAATAATTCAGTTCACTGTACTCTTCATGGATAACGCACATTATAGATTTTTCACCTTTAAAAGTAATATCCTTTATAATGGATGAGAGTTATATGTTGCCTCATCATAACCATTCAGGCTTCTTCAAACATATGTTCACACATGTGAGAATCCTGGTGAGGCCCTTCCAAATTCACCTCGGGACTTTGACAACATTAAGAACCGTGGACAGGTTCTTAGTGCAGAATTAATCTCCTATTTGACACTATTGGGCAATTGGCTCTTTCTTTCTGACTCCATTTTGCCTCTTCAGAGTTTTGATGGGAGAGATCAGGGTGTCCATTCCTCCTTTAACTGCTTTAGAGACTAGTAGTCAAACACTATGCAACAGTTAGTGATGCCCTCCTACTGGTGCCCGAATGATGGAGGCAGTGATGGAGTCAATACTTGGATGGAGTTTCTGAAGGCTTCTGATTTCCTGTTCCTCTGGCAAGTTTCAGACTTGGAGAGCAAGATGTTTGATAATAATAAGAATGATGCTGCTGTAATTGCCTCTAGCTGTGAAAGAGTGCCTCCCACGCTCTGCTTTCTAATGCAGCCCTACTTAAAGGTCATGTGGTCAGCGTCAACCGAGTGAGTCTGTGAGTCACTCATCTGATTATAATAAATTATGTACGTCTTCCAGACTGCTAGATCTATTTTCTGCAATTTTGGGTACAGTATGATAAATGAGTTGTATAACAATTGTTTCTTATGCTTTGAAGCAGTTAACTTGGCCTGTCTTGTTGCTCAAATTGGTGTAATTGCTGATATTTATGTTTCCCTCCTTTTCACTGCTTTATTTTGCTTGTGAGCAAGTGTCACTCATAGTCACTGAAATGTCCCTCATAATTACACTGTATTTATGACAATGTCACACTTAGCAATCTGAAACCTTGGCAGCTATGAATTAGCAGCAGCCTTTTTATGATTCTTCTCGTGTGTGACGAGTGATCAGCTTGTGTTCTGGTGGCAGTGGCAGTGACATTATGGTTTATTCCCGCCGTCAGGGTTGGTTTCATGAGTCGCCGAGATGCAGCATCATCCTTCCCATTGAAATGTTTTTATTTTTGCATATTTTTCAATATAAAATATTAAAAGCTTTAGTAATGCAAGTATTGGTTTGGTGAGTACTTGTTTGTGTATTTTTTGCGAATTACGGTTTACATTTTCTGAAATTTAAATTGTAAAAATTGCTTGGGGGGCCTCCAGTAGTGATTCAGTGGGGTTCCTCAGGAATCAAAAGTTTGGGAACCACTGTCCTAGGAGACAGACAGGCTCAATCCCCAACATTGGTTGGGTATTTGAGGGTTCTGATTGATTTCTCGGTCTGTGATTCAATCATTGCAGGGTTGGGACTAGGGCTAGGGTTAGGATTTCTATTGGAAGTAGGGACTAGGGCTTCCTAAGTTATTGGTTGTTGGGAGTAGGGTGGGACTAGGGCTAGTGTTAGACCTTTGATTTGGAAGTGTACAGGCCTCCCCTGGACTACAGTGCGCATGGGCATCTTCTCCATCCTCAGATTGTTTTTTTCCGCCATTGGGTTCGGATGTTATTCCTATACGCCAACTTCGGAATCGAAACTAAACTTTTCTAAAGGCCTTCGACTTCGACGGTATTGTTCTCGCTCTGTACTTCTCGACTCGATCAAACCTTCCATCTCGAGCCGGTCGTCGACGAGGGCCGTTGGGCCTTTTCGACGCCACGTGGGCCTGCTGTCGATGGAATTGAGCTTGTTCAAAAAGTGCCCACAATGCCACTCAAGTTCCCGCATACTGACAAACAGTATGCAACAAGTGCCTATCACCAGACCACAAGGAAGAAACCTGCCCAGCCTGTGCCCAATTCTGTTAGAAGAAAACCATCCGGAATCGACGGGCCGCTAGGCAAGAGATGCAGCGACAGGCACCGGAGCCAGACAACATCTTCGATGATGAACAAGAACTCCAAGAAGCGGAAGACTCGGATCTAGAGATCGTCATCGTCGAGGACCACTTGAACTCCGATGACAAGATCCCACCAGGGCAGGCCGTCGAACCAAAGGGCGCAGAACTGAAGAAGGCCGTCGACCCAAAGAAGGCCGCTGTGATGAAAGTCGCCGAACCGAAGAAGGTCGTCGACATGGAGGGCGTTGTACCGAAGCCTGTGGCCCAGCCAAAGAAGGTTATCGAGCCAAAGAAGGGCACCGAACCAAAGACAAGTGCTCCTAAAAGACCGGTCGATCCCAAAAAAGTCATTGACTCGACAAAAGACAGTCAACCTAAAAAAAACTGTCGAGCACAAAGTGCATCGAACCTAAAGATCCGGTCGATCCGCAATCAGTCGTCGACCTGGACAAAGAGGCCGAGCCGAGAGAGCAATAAGGCACCGAAAGTCGTCGAACCAAAAAAGGTTGTCGACCCGAAGGCAACAGTCGATCCAAGAAAGACTAAGCCAAAGAAGTCAACGACACACCCACGGACAGTGGAAGAAGAACTCTTCCATCCAGATCCATCAGAGGAACAGACAAAATTATATATAAACCCTGAGACTGGTAAAGTCACAATCCTACACAGAAACAAGAGGCCATTGGACACGGACTCTCATTCCCCCATTCCTCTAAAGAAAAAGGACTTTGGGACTTCTCCCTCTAGACCTTTCATTCCTTTCTATCCCACTATGCCTACTACGCCTTTTGCTCCTTACTCTCCTACACACTCAGATTACAATGAGGATAACGCAGGGGAAGATCCTCAAGAGGATTATAACTACCCAGAGGACCGTACCCTCAAAATGAACCATGCGATGATCAGACTGATCCATACGACACGCATCCCATCCCTGACACCTCCTCATATCCAACAAAGCCGTCACCTACTGACGACACCATTGTCTTCAACCAGCTAATAGATAGGGCAGCGCAGTACCACAACGTAGACATACACAATGACCCTATAGACGAAGACTTTTTTTTTTAAACCGTTTTTATTTGCATTTTTGCCATAACTAAACATTAGTCATCTCAATAGTAAAGTGCACATTTCCCCCCCCCCCCCCCCCACTCCTGCCGCCCCCCATGTCATTACCCAATTTGATGCATACGGTTCACACATGAAAGACCACAAGGTTAACCCTCCATATTATCATCAACATTCTAAGTCTCAAACGATCCCTCTGTTTTCCACTATGCACCTCTCGCAGTGGCCCATTACAGCCCAGCATCCAACCAGTGATAGCTTCTCCATTTCCCCCATACTTTGCGAAACTTTCTAGGACATCCCCGTGCTTTATATGTGACTCTTTCAGCCTCCATACATAGATCTAGGCCTCTCCTCCATTCTTCCAACAATGGTATCTCTGGTTCCCCCCAGTGTTTCGCTGTGTCCCTCTTGGCCACTACCAAGGCAACCACAAGAAAGGTAAGCAGGGGGCGTGTCAAGTCCACATCAATTGTCATGCCCAATAGCGCCAGCTTAGGGTCCACTGGTATTTGGCTCTCTAGGACCGCAGATAGTTCTGTGAAAATGTCCGACCAGTGTCCCTGTATTTTAGTGCATGACCACAGAACATGAAAGAAATCCCCCCTGGGGTCCTGGCATCGTAAGCACTTGGCATTGGTGGAGAAGTGTGGCTCAATGGTTAGAGCAGCAGACTCTGATGCAGAGGTCTAGCCCGGGACCAGGGTTCAATTCCCCGCCTCGGCGGGTCTTGGGCTCAAAATTCCACGGACCTGATAATTCTCGCCTCGGTGCCTATTCCAATCATGGAGTCCCACTCTGCAACTCTGGGCGATAGCTTGCTTAATCTCCACAACGGCCCCCACAACGCAAAGGATGCCTGGCCTCCACCTTGGGGGTGCCCAGGAGTGGACGCCTCACAGGGAAAGCCAGGATGGGTTCCACAGCGGTATTCGTACAAGCGCCTTGAGACCCTTGCGGGTGAGTAGTGCGCTATACAAGTATCTATTTTATCAATTCACATCATCTGTCTTCCCCATTTTCTGGAGCCGCACTCTATCAAAGTAAGTTCTATGTAATACATTGAATTTGATGAGACGGAGTCGGGATTTAACTGCCACCTCTCTGGGATGTGTTAACACTAGTTCCCAATCAATATCTTCCATGCCACCCACGTCTGCCTCCCATTGCTGTCGAAGCTTGGCCAGGTCACCTAACATGTTATTCGTGAGTGTTTTATACGTTAGAGAGACCGCCTTCTGTTGAATGTGTTCCTGAAGGAGCCTGCCTTCGAGTGGGGCGAATTCAGCCAGCTCTGCGGTGTTGATATTTTGGGCCCCCCATGCATGTTTCAGTCTGGTGTATTTGTATCTGTGTGGGGTGTAAGCCGAATTCCGCGGTCAGAACTGCAAAGGACTTCAGTTGCCCTTTGGCAAGTATATCTCCTATGGTAGAGATTCCTATATCTTCCCATCTTCTATAGCCCGTTAGTTTGAGAAGCTCCGTCATCCACGTGCAGTGCCAGATTGGCGTCTGTCTCGATGGCTTCTTGTCCCATCCCGTGCGCTTCGTGGCTGCCTTCCAAGCAAGTAGGGTAATTTCGGTTGCCGGTAGAAGACGTCTCCGGCCAGTCCCCCCATATAGGTAGGAAAGAATGTGTCTGGGCGCTAACTTGTGGCGCTCTAATGCATATGAGGGATGGTCGACCTGTGCATGTAACCAGTCGTTGATCGGGGCCAAGTGTTCCGCCCCGTTATATGCCTCCAAGTTCGGGAGCGAGATCCCCCCGCTGTATTGGTGCCTTTGTAGGGTGGTCAATGCCACCCTAGGTTGCTTGCCCAGCCATAGGAAGGCCTGAAAGTCTGCATGTATCTTGTAGAGGACTTTTGGGGGGAGAGGATAATACTAGTTTTGTAGGGCGTACAAGTACTTGTGGAGAATAATCATCTTGTACATTGTCGCTCGGCCTAGAAGAGTGAGCGGGAGTAGTCTCCAACGGTCCATATCTGCAATGGAGTTCACCATGATGCGCTCCATGTTATGTGTAAGCGAAATGTGTATCGAGGGTGAGATATACCCCGAGATATTGAAAGCCCTCTGTTGTAGTCAGCAGCCTTCCTGGAAGGTCCGACCATGTTTCCTGCCCTGCGGGGTCATACAAAACTGACTTGTGCCAATTTATTCGGTATCCGACGTAATCACCGTATAGCTCCAGTTCATGAAACAGCTGTGGGATCGACGTCTCCGGTGATGTAACATACAAAAGTATGTCATCCGCATAGAGCGAACTTTTTTCCTCACTCTGGTCTCCTTCGCTCATTCGAAATCCCCTAATGTCTAAGTTTTGGCGAATCCTCGTCGCCAGGATCTCTATAGTCAGGGCAAACAAAAGGGGGGAGAGGGCATCCTTGTCCGGTCCCCCGTCGCACGCGGAATTCACGCGACGGGACTCCGTTTACCCTCACTCTGGCACTCGGCTCGTTGTATAGCAGTTGCACCCACTTCTGGAACTTCGGCCCGCAACCGAATTTCTGTAGGACGCCTTCAAGGAACGGCCAATGAACTGCGTCAAAGGCTTTTTCCGCATCGAGGGACAGGAACCAGTGTGGGTCTTCTCTGTCCCGGACCTCTTGCAGCCAGTTGTGGGTGCGTCGGAGGTTCATTGTGGTGGCCCTATCTGGTATAAATCCAGTCTGATCTAGGTGTATCAGCCACGATATCACCAAGCGCAGCCACATTGCCGGGATAGTGGCCAGTAGCTTTGTTTCCGTATTTAATAACGAGATGGGACGATAGGACACACAGTCCTCTTTTGGTTTGCCTTCCTTATGTATTGGAATAATGATTGCCAGAGTCAGGTTGGGGGGGGCGGGAAGTCTCCCTTCCTGCAGGGCACCCTCATATAGGCCCTTCAAGTGTTTCGCTAAGAGGTCAGCCGTACGTTTAAAGAATTCGTCTGGGAAGCCATTGGGTCCTGGTGTTTTCCCCGGTCGCAGCTTGGCCAGGGCCTCAGATGTCGTCGAGGGTAATTTCAGAGTCCATAGTTTTTGCGTCCTCTACGGACAGTCGGAAGTTCAGTTTGGTCCATTTATTGTATGGCCTCTTCACGTGTCCCTAAATTTCTAGCCTCATAAAAGTGTTCATAATGGTCTGCAAACGCCTTTGCTATATGTGTGTCTGATTGGAGAATCGTTCCCTGAGGGTCTTTAATCTGCCCCACCCATCGCTCCGCACGCTCTTTTTTGCTAAGCCATGCCAAGAGTTTACCAGACTTGTCCTCTACATCGTAGAGGCGATGTAGGGTAGCTAGGGTTTGAGTTTTCGCCTCTCCTGTCACTAGTTCTCTATATTGAGATTGCCTATCCGTAAGTCTTCTAAGTGCCACTGAGTCTCTCGAGGTCTGGCATTCTCTCTCCAAAGTTAGTATGTCCTGTTCTATGAGTTCAGCGTCGGAGTGGAGCTTTCTCCGTTCCTCCGCCAGTCTACTTTTTGCCTTATCTCTCATGACTGCCTTTAGTGCCTCCCATAAGATCACTTTCGAGGTCACCGCGCCCTCATTTTCGGCGATATACACTTTGATATCCGCTCTCAAACCCCGCAGGACATTTGGGTTCTGCAGATCCCATGCTGTCAATCGCAACTGTCGCGTGTCACCCTGGCGTTTCGCTCCCTGTCTGATCAGCAGTGGTGAGTGATCCGATACGCCTCTGGCTTTATATTCTGCTACTTCCTGCACTGTCAGGTACTGTCGGGACATAAAAACAAAGTCCAGTCTCGAAGGCCTTATGGGCGCCCGAGAAGTACGAGTAAATCCTCGACTCCGGGTGTAGCCACCTCCAGACGTCTGTGAGACCTAGGTTAACCGACCATTGGGACAAGGGGGTCTGAGTCCCTACCCTCTGTGTCGCGCCTGTTCTATCCTGCGTGATATCCAAGACGTCGTTAAAGTCTCCCCCTACAATCTGTATGGTATCGGCCGTTTCAAGCAGTATATCCGCTACTTTCTTCAATGTGGGTGCTTGGAGTTTCGCTGGAGCATAGACCAAGACTATAGTGTAGGCATGTCTGTTCCACGTCCCCTTGACAGCCACGTATGTTCCCTGGGGGTCCGTCCATGTCTGAGTTATAGTAAATGGAGTGGTATTTTTTAGAATGATGGCAACTCCTCTAGAGTCTGAAGTGTATCCTGCGTGTGCCAGAAGTTTAAAGCGGCCTCTGGCTAGGAAGGCGCACCTAGTACCTTTAAGATGGGTTTCTTGTAGCAGCTTGAAGTCTGGGCCTAGTCGTTTCAGGTATGAATTGATCAGGCCCCTCTTAATCTTACTACCCAGGCCATTGATATTCCAGGACAAGATGCTACTCCCTCTCTCGCCCTCCCTATGTGTCTCAAGGTCATCTAGCATGATTTGGGTCTCGTGTAGTCAGGCAGGCAGCCCCCGGGTATGGAGTGGCCCATGACTTCGTATATTGTGAAGTGCTGCATTCTTGGGCAGTTCTAGTGGCATCGGAATGACGTTCAGTGCGGAGGTGCGGCAGAAGGCACCAAAATACAACACTGCATTTAACCAACTCTCCCCCCTCCCCCCCCAACCAAGATCCCCCCAACAGAACTGTTTCAACATTCCCCTCCCTTCCTCCCCCCTCCCCACCTTTCCCCCCCCGTCCAGCCCATCTGTGCAACCATTGACCAATAGGACTTTCAGGTGGTAAAGGTCTGTCACCCACCCACTGGATCCCAAATTAAACTATACCCAGGGTTCAACCATGAGTCCCAGTGGGGTTAATGCTTTTGTGAGTGCCCTGTGTAGTGTGTCTCGTCTTACCGGAGTCAAGCAAGACAACAGGACCATCATCAATAACCCGTGAACAGTGATCTGAGTCAATAGAAAAAGAAAAGTGTTTATAACTTGCGCGGCACCAGCAGTGGCGTGCTGCTGTTACGGATGTAAATTCAAATCTTCCTCATGATTGAGAGTCTTGTGTTTCAATGTCCTGCTCGTCTGTTCCGCCAGTAGCCCCCTGCTCCATCTCACGGATTACCTCGACCAGGGGGTGTGTTGAGCGATCCGTGGAATCCTCCACATCCGACATATGTTCGTTGTCTAGGTCTCCCGCTTCAGCGCCATGTAGATGAGCTAGACAGCCGAATCTGGATCCCTGGTCCAAGGCATCAGTTGTAGGTGCATCGCGGCCTCCTCTCACTCGGCCCGCCGCATGAAGGTCTGGATAGGGTGACAGGTGTGAGCCCCGTCGCATTCTCGGGATTTGTGACCTTTGAGTCTTAGGCGAGTTCCTCCGAAAGTTTGCCGCCGCCATTTCTGTTCGGATTCTGCGGCCTTCCTCCTCAGCCTCTTGGAGTAGGGGTCTCTCCTCCAGCCATTGCCAGGCCTCTTCCGGGCGGTTAAAGAAATGCGACTTGCCTTTGAACAACACTCTCAGTTTCGCTGGGAAGAGCAGCATGTACGAGATATGTAGATCTCGAAGTTTCGCTTTGACCGAGTCGTAGGATCGTCTGTTTTTGAACATCCTGGCTATAGTCAGGGAAAATCATGATGATCAGGTTCTCCATTTTAAGTTCTCCTTTCCTTCTGCCTTCCCGGAGGATAAGGTCTCTGTTGGCATAGTTCAGAAAGCGCGCAATTATCGGTCTTTGTCCCCAGGTGGTTTCGGCAGAGTGGGTTCAGGGATCACGATCCCATGCAGCCGAGGTTAGTCTACTGCGGTCGATCCCACTCTCAGGCCGTATTGCGCTTTCCGGAGGCAAGAGGTAGCCTTGCGGTCAGGCCAGGCACTCGGGTCCGTGTAGGATCTTCCCCTGTGTCTTCTCAGGCAGGTTCACTTTAGTCTTCCCTGGGGTCGGGGAGTGTCTCGCCCTTCGTCGCTGCGGCAACTCCCGCCGCTTTCGCGCGGCCGGCTCAAGGTCGTCTCCCAGGGGAAGGGCTGCCGGGCGTCTCCTCCGACCATCTCGGTCGCCAATCTCCGCCGCGCTCCGGGCGGGCACTCATCGGATGCAGTGGTGTGGTGCGGGCGCCCGATTCCTCCTCGACCGGCTTCGCCTTCCCTCCGGCCCGATGTCTGGGGAGCCCCACGGCAAGAGTCTCCGACGCCGGGGTGGAGTCGGAGCCGGGCCGTTGGATTCCGCCCGGCCGCCATCTTGCTGCAGCGACCCGCTTCGGTGTTCTTCTCTCCTCGGCCGATTACCGGTCTCAATCTGGCAAAAATACTCGGATTGGCTGCAGCAGAGGTATCGGGGCTAGTCCAGGCTACAGTTTTAGGTTGTTTTAGGAAGTTTTGGAAGGAAATGAACGTCGGATTAGTGCAGCAGACCGGGAGCCGAGCCGAGGCACGTCTTACTCCTCCATTCTGCTGGCCACGCCCACCGAAGACTTTCTTTTTGACACATTCCCTACTTCAGAGAAAAATGTTGGAACACCTCCTATGTTGGAAGGGGTACTAAAACACGCACCAGATATATTTAAGGCTACAGCCAGGGCACGTGTAATCAATCCCAGGATTGAAAAGAAATATAGAGCGGCTCCTACAGACCCTAATTGTATCAGAGGTCAGTTACCATTAGACTCACTAGTAGTGGATAATGCACGCAAAAGGGCCAACTCACAGACAACAGGAGAAGCTCCACCTCCTGACAAGGAGTCCAAAATACTAGAGGCCTCGGGTAAAAGGGTAGCATCACAAGCTTCCAATTCATGGAGAATTGCAAGTACGCAAGCTCTACTAGCTTGTTACGACAAAGCACACTGACCAGCTTGAAAGTTTAATGCAACACCTGCCTGAGCCTTTCAAAACCCAAGCTAATGACCTCATACAAGAGGGGAAATTTATTACAAATGCCTCCATTAAATGTGCGCTTGACGCAGCTGACACTGCAGCCAGGTCCATTAAAACTAGCGTCTTACTACGCAGACATGCTTGGCTACGTATTTCCGGCTCTAAGAACGAGGTGCAATCCACCATTCTTAACCACCCAGTCAATCAAGACTTCCTTTTTGGCCCTACAGTCGACACCATTTTAGACAAAATGAAAAAGGATACAGAAACTGCAAAATCAATGGGTAAAATTGCAGTTTCAACAACAGAGGTTCCTTTCGACGCTCCTCATACAGAGGAGTTACACAGGGCAATACTTCACAAAGCTAGTCTACATACAAAAGCAACACCCAAGGTTCCTTTAACAAGAACTCCAACAGAGGAGGTTATAGGGGCAACAATAATAAGGGAAGAGGATGTGGAGGCAATAACACCAGAGCCTCCACTGCCACAAAATAGTGACTTCATCACACTACCTCCAGACCATTTAACACCGGTCGGAGGCAGAATCCAACAATTCCTACTAGTCTGGAACGCAATTACCACAGACAATTGGGTGAGACAAATTATCCAGTATGGTTATTGCCTAGAACTAACTTCTACTCCACCCAACATACCACCCAGACACGTCCTATGTCCAAAGAACACATCACCCTGCTACAACAAGAGGTAAAATGCATGCTGGAAAAGGGGGCCAAAGAGATGGTCCCTACCAGCACCAAGGGACAGGAGTATACTCACTATACTTACTTATTCCCAAAAAGGACGGCTCTCTCAGACCAATATTGGACCTCAAACCCCTAAATAAATACATACTGTCTGAGCACTTCCATATGATCACACTACAGCAAGTGCTCCCGTTGCTCCAGCAAGGAGACTTCCTAGCAACATTGGACCTCAAGGATGCGTATTTTCACATACCCATCCATCCAGCTCACAGAAAATATCTCTGGTTCAAAATAGGTCAACCCTACCAATTCAAGGTTCTCCCCTTCGTGGTAACCACAGCACCAAGAGTGTTTACAAAATGCTTAACGACAGTAGCGGTTCATCTCAGGAGGCAACACATCCATGTGTTTCCATACCTAAACTATTGGCTAATACAAGCAAAATCGTACGAACAGAGTGTAAGAGACACGTCTCAAACACTTCAGCTGCTATACAGCCTAGGTTTTTCAATAAACTACCCAAAATCGCATCTACAACCATCCCACACACACTAATATCTGGGAGCTACTATAGATACCTCAGTGTCAAAGGCATATCCAAACTCAGCGAGGATAGCCAGCATGCAGATGCTCATCCGCGCATTTCTGCCACAACACTCTTTGCCAGCTCGAGTCTTCATGCAGCTCATAGGCATGATGGCCTCTTGCATATTCATTGTCCCCCGTGCCAGACTTCAAATGCGTCCACTGCAAGAGTGCCTAGCACGGCAGTGGAACCAAGCTTGGGGACAACTGAAGGACCTAGTGTTGGTAGACAGTCGCACTTACAACTCTCAGCAGTGGTGGAACCCACAAAACCTTTCCAAGGGGCGACTGTTCCAAGAGCTGGTTCCACAACTAGTACTAACAGCGGACGTATCACTGACCGGTTGAGGAGCCCACCTACTTCAATACACAGTACAAGGGCTCTGGACAATCAAACAAAATAAACTGCATATCAACCAACTAGGGTTGCTGGCAATATTCCTAGCCCTAAAAGCATTCCAAAAATACTTGTACACCAAGACTGTGTTAATCTGGACGGACAACATGACAGCCATGTACTATATCCAAAAACAGGGAGGAACACACTCTCCACAGCTGTCTCACTTGGCACAGAGCATATGGAAGTGGGCAATTCCAAAAAACATCTTTCTCCTGGCAGAACACCTCCCAGGGAAAGACCATCAAATAGCGGATCTGCTCAACAGACACAGCCAACAACTACACAAATGGGAGATTCACCCCCAAGTTCTCCAGCCATTCTTCAAAAAAGTGGGGGCACCCAGAGATAGACCTGTTTGCCACAAACGAAAACTCAAAATGCTGGTACTTTGCAGCCAGGTTCCCAAATCCGTTGTCACAGGGCAATGCGATATGGATGAACTGGTCAGGCAGATTTGCGTACCCTTTTCCCCCAGCACCACTGATTCTGAATGATCCTAGTTGTTCCCACATGGGCGAGACAGCTATAGTACACAACGTTCATGGAGCTTTCAGTAGTTCCTGATCAAAGGCTACGCCTCGCACCCCATCTTCTAACTCAGAACCATGGGGAAATCAGACACCCAGATCCCAATCAGATGAACCTAGCGATCTGGCTCCTGAAGTCATAGAATTTGGATACCTTAACTTGCCTCCAGACTGCATGAATATCATTAAAGGGGCAAGGAGACCAACTACTAGAGCGTGCTATGCAGCTAAATGGAAGAGATTTGTTATTTACTGCAACAATAACCAAATAAACCCGTTAGATGCTTCCATACAGAACATTATATGTTATCTACTGCATCTTCAAAGATGCAACCTGACATACTCTTCTATAAGACTACGCCTCGCTGCTATAGCAGCATATCTCCAAAACAGACAACACCTTTCACTGTTTAGATTAACAGCAATCAAGGTTTTTATCGAGAGTCTTAAGTGTTAATTCCTCCATAGCACCCACCTTCCCCAGTCTGGAACCTAAATATAGTACTTACCAGACTTGTGGGACCTCCTTTTGAACCTCTACACTCATGCGAATTGCAATTTCTGACATGGAAGGTGGCATTCTTGATTGCCATTACCTCACTCATGCGAGCTACAAGCACTAACAATTCATGAACCCTTATTGCAGATACATGCTAACAGGGTAGTACTTAGAACAAACCCTAAGTTTATGCCAAAGATCATATCCACTTTCCATATTAATCAATCAATAGAACTGCCAGTGTTCTTCCAAAATCCAGTAAGTAGCTGAAAGAGCCCTACACACACTGGATGTAAAGAGAACTCTGCTTTATTATGTGGACAGAACGAAATTATTTAGAAAAACAAAGCAATTATTTGTTGCTTTTTCAACACAACATAAAGGGAATCCCATACCAAAGTCAGGCATAGCCAGATGGATAGTTAAATGCATTCTAATATGTTATCAAAAGGCTAAACACACTTTAACGATGCCCCCAAGAGCACACTCTACGCGCAAAATGGGGGCATCCATGGCTTTCCTAGGGAATATTCCTCTTGAAGACATATGTAGAGAAGCCACATGGACTACCATACACACTTTCACAAAACACTACTGTGTAGACGTGCAAGCAAAGCAGCAAGCTGCTGTAGGCCAGGCTGTCCTCAAAATTCTCTTTCAAACTTCTGCAGCTGGCACAGCTAACCACCGCTAGAGGAGATACTGCTATACAGTCTATGCACAGATATGAATTCAGCAGCCCACATGCCTCGAACGGAATATGCTACTTACCAGTATGCATCTGTTCTTGGCATGTAGGGCTGCTGACATTCATATAAGAGTATTGGGATTGTGGCAATGTAGATAACTGTGCATACAGGAGCCTCAAAAATTAAATTCCTTGCACAAAGCTGCAAAAATGTTCTTTGATTTACATTGTGATGGTTTTACAAGTATACGGATGGAAGCCACTTCCCCTCTTAGAGAAGAATCATGGCTGTAAAATAAACCCATTCATGCCCATGCACAGGCGTTTCGCTAAAACTGGTTTGCTGACATCACAAACATTAACTCCGAAACCTACGAGTTGGGTTATGATCATAAACATGAAAAGCAACTGTTCTGTGATTCCTAGTATGGGCGTCAGCAGATTTTAAAGTACATAGGCCCCTTTTGAGCCTGCCACTGACAGAATGTATTTCATTGTGAAGCCCTATGATCACCATGTTGAACATGTATTTGTTTTGCTTCCAAGTCAAAATGAATTGTGGAGCCTCTGGTAGTACAGGAAGGCTTCACGCTAAGCTTCATTAGCAAATAGGACAAGGATTATACTCTGCATACTTCATATTTCTCACCAAAGATATGGGACTATACTGGACTTTGAACTTTACACCAAAGTCACAGAAACATCAGCAGTGTACTTCTCAAGTGTTTATCAAATGTTGAACATTTGCAGAAGCTCACTTCCTTAGGAAACATTCATTTGTACCGATAGTGTAGACAGTTGACTGATGCCCGTGTGTACAATTGACAAGCAAGAGGAAATCAATTTAAATTCAACTGATGTTGGCCAGAAATATTTATTGGGAGCAGTTATAGAGAAATTACGGGCCAAAGTGGATTCTATGATGGATTAAGTGACCACATTCTCCTTTTGTGCATGTCCATCTTTGACATCTAGAATAGGGGGTGACTGCATCATATATTCAGTGAGCTCATCTGACTGCTTACATAAGGGGCCACATCACAGGGGTCGTAGTCAGCACACTGTAGAGCCAAAAAACAAATAAACAGTATTCCAAATGTAACCCTAGATGGCAGGAGGGTACACAGTATGTGAATCTGTTACTTTACGAACTGCAGTGTTATAGGGGAGTATTGTTTTGGAACATGAATCCTTTTCTGGATTCACATGCTGGGCAGTTCTGGAATTCCAAATCACCCCCACCCCCCGCAACTCTGTTGGTGTTGCCAAACCAGTATTTGGTGGTATGTCCACCCCCTGTATGATGTCAAATGGTTCCACAGAAGTTCCTGTCTGAAGTCACCATCTTCAGATTTTCTTTTTCTGCCGATGGGTCTGGAAGCAACAGAAGAGCACTGAAAGTCGAAATTTCATTTCAGAAGAAAACCGACCTGTTCTCAGAAGACCGCAAAAAGAGCAACAATGAGGGTGACCCTTCTCTTTGCCTCACCGGGGGACCCTGCCACTTTGTCTGAGAATAAAGCCAGGCAAGGGTCATGGAAAACACCCCCTTTAAACTTTTCACCAAATGCCAGCAGAAGTTTGCCTGGAGTGGGCTCCACGAGGTCTGCAAACTATCTTCCAAAAAATCAGAGACTAGGACTGCGCTACTTTTGTACCCAAGACTCTAATGGTACGTCGAAGACAAAGGCTGGAATACTACACCACCATGGCCCGCAAACAAGGACCCATGTTTTGCCAAAGGACCTTGACCTATCCAACGATGACTAGGACAATGTTAAGGAAGCAGACACCGCTCATGAAAAAGAATTTGACATTGAGATCTACGCGGCAGATACAGAGAAAAAGCAAGCAGCGAGAAAGACAGTGAAGGACACCGAAAAGAAGAAGCCTTACGTAATGAAACCGCTGAAAGGCTTGTGATCCAAAGCCCCGGACGATAAGTCTCACAAAGCAACCTCTGCTTCAAAACTACAGGACTGACTACCAGCTTGAGTGTTTATGCAATTGATAGGAATGATCTTACATTTTATAGTACCGTACGCAAGACTACAAATGCGCCCCATACAACAGTGTTTGGTAAGTCAGTGGAATCGGGCTTAACAACAAATAACCGATCTGGTGGTGGTAGATGACTGGACATATTGCTCTCTGCAGTGGTGGAACACCAAAAACCTTTCCAAGGGCCGGCCATTCATAGAGCCTGTTCCACAAGTGGTGCTAACCACAGACGACTCTCTCACAGGATGAGGAGCGCATTTAGAGAAACACACAGTACAAGGTTCATGGACACCGCAACAAAAGTTACTCCACATAAATCATTTGGAGTTGTTAGCGATTTTCCTAGCTCTAAAATCGTTTCAACCTTACCTCTCAAGAGAGGCTGTACTGGTTCGTACAGACGATATGACGGCCATGTATTACATCCAAAAACAAGGAGGAACACACTCTGTACAGCTTTCCCGGCTGGCGCAGAGCATATGGAGGTGGGCCATTCCTCAAAGCATCTTTCTGTTAGCAGAACATCTACCAGGAGTTCACAATCAAGTTGCAGATCTGTTAAGTCATCAAAGACAACAGATACACGAGTGGGAACTTCATCCACAAGTTCTTTAACCATTCTTTCACAAGTGGGGACAGCCAGAGATAGATCCGTTCGCCACACACCACAACTCCAAATGCCCAATCTTCACTGCCAGATACCCACATCCTTTATCCAAAGGCAATGCGGTATGGATGAGTTGGTCAAACAAATTTGCGTACGCTTTTCCACCTCCCACTAATTCCGTTAGTGGTACGCCAGCTACAGCAACATTCCCTCACATTGATTCTCATAGCACCAACGTAGGCAAGACAACCGTGGTACACCAAAACATCGGGTGCTACCTACTTCATCTACAAAGATGTAATTTAGCGTACTCCTCAATCTGGTTACATCTTGCTGCTATAGCAGCTTATCTTCAAAACAATTTGTCATTGTTTAGAGTACCTGCCATCAAGGAGTTTATGGAAGGATTAAAACCTCCCAGAATTCCACCCTCTCTGGTATGGAATTTAAATATTGTTCTCACTAGACTTATGGGTCCTCCATTTGAACCATTACATAAGTGTGAGTTACAGTTCCTTACATGGAAAGTTGCATTTTTAGTTGCTATTACCTCACTCAGAAGAGTAAGTGAGATTTAGGCATTGACAATTCAAGAACCATTTATACAACTCCATCACAACAAAGTGGTTCTTAAGACAAACCCAAAATTCCTACCAAAAGTAATTTCACCATTCCACCTCAACCAATCTATTGAGTTGCCAGTATTCTTTTCCCAACCACAAACAGTTGCAGAAAGACCTCTACACACCTTAGATGTAAAAAGAGCACTCCTCTACTACATTGACAGGACAAAACTGTTTCGTAAAACACAACTGTTTGTGTCCTTTTCTCCTCCACATAAAGGCAATCCTATTTCAAAATCAGGCATTGCAAGGTGGATTAAGTGCATTCATAGTTGTTACCAAAAAGCAAAACACACTATCCATTCCCCCTAGGGCTCATTCTACCCATAAATTAGGGGCATCTATGGCATTCCTAGGAAATAAACCATTAGATATCTGTAAAGCAGCTACATGGTCTACACCGCACACATTTACAAAACACTACTGTGTAGATGTGCAGGCAAAGCAACAAGCTACTGTGGGCAAGGCTGTACTCAAAACATTATTTCAATCTACTGCAGCAGTTACGGATGGTCGCCGCGAAGGGAGAAAACTGCTGTGCAATCGATGCAACAGTGTGTGGTCTGCAGCCCATATGCCTCGAACGGAAAATGCTACTTACCAGTATGCATCTGTTCTTGGCATGTAGGGCTGCAGAACCACACGCCCACCCGCCTCCCCGGCTACCTACATCTGTTCCAGTAATATCTTCATTAGATACACAATACATGGACATCCTTAGTTATACTCCTACAAATCCATCATTTGCCCAATGACGAAAACAATCTGAAGATGGAGTTGATGCCCATTACGATCTACAGGAGGAGTCATCCAACAGACAAAGACTCTTCCAAGAAAAACAGTGTAATCATCCGGGCCCACCACCAGATGGTGATCTGTGTAACAGTGTGTGGTTCTGCAGCCCTACATGCCAAGAACAGATATATGACTGGTAAGTAACATTTTCCTTACTTGTCACATTATCTCACAGAGGTCAAGTGCATCAGTTAGGTTGAGTATTTTTTTCAAAATTACTAGTCCTGCCGGTCCAGTAACAATTTTTAGATTTTTCGAGCCCTGCTACTGAGTAAGATGTCGCAGTAACTGCTTTGATGGCCACTGACCAGCTAAACATTGGTGGTTGATTATCTCCAAGGCTTGTGTGTAGCTCCTTATTTTAAATCTACATACATAGACTCTTCCTATTTCTAGTCAAAACCCTGCCTATCGTGTAACAGGGAGAGTTCTCTGTATTTGCTGAAGCACCGTTTTTTATCAAGTGGGCTAGGTCATTGCCATGGTGAAGTGAGCAATTAATTACCTCTTTCTGAGCCGGGACAATCCTGGTAATCTGGTTCTTAATCAGACTTCCTTGGAAAGAGTACATGAAAGCCAACCTTGATTTCATGTTTTTTTTTAACACTTTATTGAAGTCAGTAAAGCAATCTTCAGTTACATCATTTCGATACAGAGCTTGTAAATTGGAATAGTGAGTGGCGGCATTAAAAATACAAATTGAACTTGCCACTGTACAGTAAGATTGCATAGCAGGATGACATGTACACAGTGGTGTTATTTTTCTAATAAGGCAACAGGAGTGGACATATTGTAAATCAAAAAACATAGAAATAGCAACAAAAAAACATAACAGAAATCATACTGAAGATCCTGCGAGAACAGTACCTTAAGTCAGTTGGCAAGACAATGCACATAACTATCTGTGACAACCATCTTAGGACAATGCAAACAGCGATGATGACCGGCACCATCATGGAAGGGCAGAAGCATCCGACAAGAGCCAACATTAGTGTCAAGGGACAAAACCAAGCATGGGACGGATCAGCACCACCCCACTTCCCACATCCCCAGCAAGAAAGTGCCCCAATGTCGGGAAAAGTGAAGAACCACTGGTCTATCTAAATCAGAACATCATTCCCAAGGGAAGTAAGTGTGTCTCCTCGAGGGCAATCCCAAAGCGGGTGTAAGTCGGGAGAGTTCACAAACTAACCCACCCCAGTCGGAGTGTTGGGATGTAGGGATTGAGAGGACGCTATCTTCACCTTTTCAGTTATATAATGACGATAAGGGCCCCAAATATCCACGGGGCGGGAGGAGGTCGGAAGCTGTTCCGAATATTCCATGCTGTTCATATTACAGTGCGCCACGCTCCTAAGCCAGGACGCAGCCGTGGGAGCGCGACGCGAGCACCAAAGCAGCGAGCGCCACCTCTCTTGGCGAGCAGGAAGCAAATGGACGCCAATCTGCGGATTTTGAGAGGGAAATTGGACACATACCCCAGCAAAGCAATCTCGGGCGTGACAGTTAATGACAATGTCAGTATTTCACCTAACGTTCTGTGTATTTCAACCCAGTAGGTGTGTAGTTTCGGGCAGGTCCAGGAAAGGTGAGCAAAGTCAGCCTGGGGGGCCCCACATTTAGGACAGTTGTGGGATCTGGTGGGGTCGATCCTATGTGAAAGTGCTGGAGTGTGGTACAGCCTGCGGAGGAATTTAAAATGTATAAGCTTGTGTCTGGCATTCATGGAAACCTCCCTGGTCATGGCACAGCACGCTTCCCATTGATCGTCAGTGATCTGTGTGCCTAGATCCAGCTCCCAAGCGGTACGGACCATGTCGTCTGACGAGGGAAGCGCAAGCAAGCATAGTTTGTAAAGTTTCGACACCATGTGTGCCCCCGATGTGTTCTGTATGATGTGTGTAAGGGCCGGGGTATCTTCAGGCGGGAGAGGAAATGTATCGAAGGATGCTCTCAGCATCGCTCGTATTCTAGCAAGAATGAATGTGTCCATAAATGTGCGGTCTGTGAAGCGGGGATCCTCAGTGAGAGTAAAGACGTGGCCATCGGGGAATAGGTCACCAATCGTGAGCAATTGGAACTTCGCCAGTGTCCTACAGACCACCGCTTCGCCTGTTATGGGGAGCCAGTGGGAGTTGGGTAGCGGGAGGGCGGGGGAGTACAGCGCCTTTATGCGAAGCATGCGTTTGTTTGTCCCAGGCCCATGTCGTCGTGGTGAGCGGGAGTATGTCCCGTTTATCAAGGGGCAGACCCTTAGGGAGAACTTGTGCAAGGCTCACTGGCAGCGCCGCGTCGGCTTCAGGCCGTAAGTGCGGAATCCTGGCATCAGGATGATACCAAGAGTGTGCATAGGAGCACTGGGCGGACAGGTAGTAGAGGTGGAAATCCGGGACCCCAAAGCCGCCCCTCTCGTATGGCAGCGTAAGCGTGCGCCAAGCTAGTCGTGGGCGTTTGCCCCCCAGTACCAACCTCAGCAGTGCGTGCGTAATTGCGTAAAAAAAATCTTGGTAAGAGGAATTGGGATATTGTTGAAGAGGTACAAAAAACGGGGGAGAACAACCATCTTCACGATGGCAATGCGACCAGCCATTGACAAGGGGAGACGCAGCCATCTGTCAGTGTTATCTTCCAGAAAATCAAGGGCTCGGCCATAGTTTAAGCGAATAATGGACACTGTATCAAGGTGTATGTGAATTCCCAGATATTTAACTGAGTCCTCACACCACTCCAGTGGGAGGGAGTAGGGCCATTGCGTGGTGGCGGGGGTTAGGGGAAATAGCTGTGACTTGTGCCAATTGACCCTAAGGCCAGAATATTCACCAAAACGTTCAATCTCAAATAGCAGGGGTCGTAGATTGGCTTCCGGAGTACGGACATACAGTACCATGTCGTCCGCATATAGCGAGACCAATAGAGGCCCCGTTCGGAATTGTAGCCCTCTATGGAGATGTTTTTCCTGTAAGTGCCGCACCAGGGGATCCATCGCCAAAATAAAAAGCAAGGGAGACAAGGGGCATCCCTGTCGGGTACCCCTCGATAGAGTAAATTTGTCGGATATGGTGCCGTTAATGCGAATGCGGGCCGCAGGAGCGGTGTACAGCAGTTCCACCGTCGCGACAAACATCGCAGGCATACCCATCCTGCCCATCACATCTAGAAAAAAAGGCCATTCCAGCGTATCGAAAGCTTTTTCGGTATCCAAAAAGACCGCAGCAGCAGGGGTGGCTGGGTCGATTCTATGGAGAACCGAGAAAATCGTGCGCAGGTTGAGCGATGTTAATCTCTGGGGGACAAAGCCTGAATGTGCCGGAGATATAATGGCGTTGACCAGCAGCGCCAACCGCATCGCCAGCGCTTTGGCTAGGATCTTATAGTCCAGATTGAGAAGCGAAAGTGGGCGATAGGAGCTGCAGGCCGTGGGGTCACGTCCTGGCTTGAGCAGCAGAACTATGACCGCTTCGCGAAGAGTCGGAGGAAGAATGCCAAAGTCTAAGGCCTCGGCGTACACCTCCATAAGAATAGGCACTAGTTCTTCCTTGTATGCCTGATAGAATTCCGCCGTGAAGCCATCAAGACCAGGCGCCGAAGATCCTTTCAAGGAGTCAATCTCCTCCGTGATCAATTCCGGCGTGATGGGATGGGCCAAAAAATCCTGCATGTATCTCTCTAGGTACACCATAGCGATCTCATTGATGTATGGCCCAGGATCGCGACACTCCTCCGTGAGGGCAGATGAGTAAAGTTGCTTATAGTAGGCCAAAAAGGCGCCACAGATGGCTGGGGTGGTGACTTGGCGAACACCTTGTGTGTCAGTTATCTCAGTAATATACGTCGCCTGACGGGGTGGGCGCAAAAGCTGAGCCAGCAATCTACCTGGCCGATCGCCCTCTCCGTACTGGCATGCCGTGTGGTATTTGCCTACATACTTCAGTTCCTTGTCTGCCGTGTCTCTAAACTCCAGGAGCAGCTCGAGGCGACGTGCCTCGTTGCCCGGGGTGGGATTAGTAAGGATCTCATTTTCGACAGCCTGCAACTCCTTCTCCAAGCGAGACAGAGTGGCACGGATTTCTCGCAGCGCCCCAACATGTTTAGTAATGCAGACCCCCCTCATGGTAGCTTTGAACCCCTCCCAAAGTGTAGCCCAGGTGGTCACCGAACCTGTGTTCAGGTCAAAATAGTCCTCAATCGCAGTGCGCACCTCCTCTACAAATACCGGGTCTGTTAAAGCCCTCCCAGGGAACCTCCACTGCCGTTCGTAGCCACCCAAACGGGGAACTGCCAGGGACAGGACAACGGGGGAATGGTCTGAAAAAGTGCGGGGAGGAGTGCTATGGTTCGTGACCCAGCCCGCCAATCCCGGAGAAAGTAGCCAGTAATCTATCCTGGTGCTGGTATTGTGGTAGCCAGAGTGATGTGTGAAAACAGGAGAGTTAGAGTGTAGTGTGGCCTCAATGTCCAGAAGGGAGAAATGGGAGCATATGGACGCCACTGCTGCGCGGGCGAGTGGCTTGCGATCGGGGGAGGTGGATGTACTATCCCTACCAGCGTCCATCAGCATGTTGAAATCGCCCCCTATCGCCAGCATGTCTATGTCCGAGTGTAAAAGGGAGAGGTACAAGTCTTCAAAGCAGGTCGGGGAGTCGACATTCGGACCATAGACCACCACAAAAGCAATTTTATGTCCATGTAGCTGTCCAGACAACATAGCGTATCTCCCGTCGCTGTCCGTTTTGCTGTGTAAAGACAAAAGGGACCCGCAAAGGATGATGTGTCCGCCTGAGTCATGTGGGTCTCTTGTAACAAAAGGACATCTGCCTTATACCTCTCCACGTACTGCATAACCTGTTTCCTTTTACGAGTGGAATTCAGCCCCCTTACATTCCATGTCATCAGTACCAGCCCGATGGTCCAACCTGTAAGCCTACCCGGGCCATGGGTGTAAGTCAAAATGCGCAAGCAAGAAGCAGTGATGCAACCAACCAACAATACGTGCCTCGCAAGCAAAAGACAATAAGAATAACGAAAAGAAAAAAGGACCAAAAAAACCATATAAATCCCCTCCCCCACCCGCCACCCAGCCTCCCCGCACCCCAAGAGAGGCAGAACCCATTCAGGTTACGAACAACAATGCAGAAGAACAGTAAACAGTAATGCAAAGCTTCGGAACATTTCTGCAAATCGAAGCGTAAAACGCCCCAGAAACAAGAGCAAAACACATAGGCATACGACATAGGGGGAGGCAACGCCTACCCCCGAGCGGGCAACCCAATAGCACAACATTGTAGATATTAGCAAGCATAGAAGACCGGATGAAACCACACACCCCGGTGGACAACCATGAAAAACCCCAGGCGGAGTGTTATAGGTGTTCAGCCTCGGCCAGAGTCAGCGAATAAATCTGCGCTGGCTTGTGTGTCCGGTTGCTGCGGAGATGCAGGCCTAGAGCCCGAGGCCGAACCCGGCCCCTGTTTGTAGGTGCGGCAGAATTCTTGAGCCAACGTTGGAGAGTCAAAAATGCGGAACCTGCCATGAACGTCCACTTTCAACCGGGCAGGGTACAGCATGCTGTATTTTAGGCCGAGATTGCGGAGTGCCGCCTTGACACTGGTATACTTCCGACGCGCCTCCTGCACCATCAAAGTATAGTCCGGGTAAAAAGATAGCTTACTCCCTTGCCACTGTACCTCACCCATTTCCCGTGCAGCCCGGAGGGCGGCGTCTCGAAAGTTCATGATTCTGGCGATGATGGGCCGGGGGTGGTAGTCCTGGGTTTGGCCTAGGTCCCAAAGTTCTGTGGGCCCTTTCCACCACAAAGCCGGTTGTGAAGGTGTCCTTGCCAAACAGTTCGATGAGGAGCTTCTCCACAAAGGTATCGAATCTGCCCGTGGCCGTCGTCTCCGCCACGCCAAGGATACGGATATTATTGCGCCGGCTCCGCGCTTCCAAATCCTCATTCTTGATGGCCACGTCTTTAAGAATTTTCTCGACCCTTTCCAGCCTTTTCAGAGCTTTGGATGATCCGTCCTCCAGATCAGACACCCTAGATTCCGCTAGATCCAGTCTCCGGTCGTGAGCCTGCACCGTGGAGCCAATGTCCGCCAGTTTCTTTTCCAAACTATCAAAGCGAGTGTCCAGCGCCTTAAAGCCGGCGCGCATCTCCCCCATCATGGCGGCCATCATTGACGTCGCGTCGCCAGTATCCGGTGCCCCCTGCGCTCCCGACGTCGTGCCCGGGGGGGGGGGGGGGGGGATCCGCAGTCGGTGGAGGAGGTTTATCAAAGTTCAGTGTCCTTTGGGCCGGGTCCTTCTTCCCCATGGCCGCAGTCGTGTGACGGGGTCGCAAACGCAGCGACAATGGCAGGGAGCAGGGATCCATTGTAGCGCAGGTGGTCGGGTATGACCCCCACCCAGCAGGTAGCGTGGGCTCAGACCAGGAGAGAAAGTTCAAGGAGGCGCAGGTCAGTCACAGGCAGGGCCACGGATCGTTTCAAAGCAGGGTCCACGTGCAGCACGCCGCAACCTTAATCGATGGAGTGCTCAAGGAACATGTGTTGGAGCTGTTCAAGGCGATCCGGCAGCATGAAGCACAGAGGCACATCGGGGCCGTCGGGCAGCACCGAATAAGGTGCCGAGCCCTCCAGCAGCCGCGCACCCCCCCCTCCACCCCCGGCAAGGCTCCGCAGGCAACACCCCAAGGCCACGAGATCCCGAACTCCAGGCCCCGGCTTCCCAACACGACCGGGCCGAAGGCCCCGAACGCAGCCAGGGACCAGGAAACCTGGGAGCAGGAACCGCGCAGTAGCGGTGGCCCCCACAACAACCCAGCAAGGGAGCAGCACTAAAGGGGGGGCGGAAGGCCAAGGCGGAGCGGGACTCACCCGGCGCTCCAGCGCAGAGGGATGATGGCGCCGACGCCCGGAGGCTTCAGGACCCCTCCGCCGTGATCTCTGCGTCCGGCCGCTCCGGCGGCACGGAAATGGCTCAATCACGATCCGCTGTCATCTGGAGGCATTCACAGGTCCGAGGCGCGGTCAAAAACTCCGGTCAGCATCTCTGTGTGCCGTTACATGGCGCCCGCTCGGAGGAGCTTCACTGCGGAGCCGCCATTCCGCTCGCCGCCGTGGCCACGCCCCCACCTTGATTTCATGTTTCTTCGCCATTTTGGTAATTACTTCAGCTGACTTGTGTATAATTTGTTAATGCTCGGGTCTGTGTCTTTTCAATGATAATTAATGGAAAAGTGGTGTCCAAGATGTCCATCACTAAATGGATAGTAAAATGTATTCAATAGTTACAAATGAGCTTCTCTTGGGAAAGAGCATATTCAATCTACAAGAAAACACTGAAATATTAAACTGCTAAGCAACTCATTTGCTGCTACTCTGCCATCACACCTGTCTCCAGTTTTTGGAAGATGACCAGTGTTGTAAAATCAGTGTCTGGCTTCTAAATCTGGAACAGGTTGCTCTGCCCAAGAAAATGTTTACTTACCTGTAACTTTAGTTTCGCATCTTAATTACAGATGCACATACAACACACCATAACCACTACGTATGTGAGTGGTTAAACGCTTATTTAATTTCTAATATCACAACTTTTTGTTAATCACACAACATGATCGCAGGGGTAAGGGCAATATGAAGGTGAAATTGAGATCTGATTGATTGCCACTACACATTGATAGGTAGTTGCCCAGCATGTGAATGTGTAATCTGTAAACGTTGAAAAAGCACTCTTATAGTTAAGTAACCTTATTCTTTTTCTTTTCCAGTATTTTCCTTGTCTTGCCTTTGAATGAGGTGAATCCTGTGTGCTCTATCTCCTCTTATTTTCCAGTTTCTTCTCACGGGCGCATTTGCCTTCATTTTTATTTGTTCTATACTTAGATCTTTAACTCAGTGGGCCATGTTTATTTTGCTTCTTGTTCATATTTGTTCTCTCTTCCCCACTTAGAGTATGAAGATGATAAAATCTCGCTGCCCTTTGTTGTCACAGACCTGAGGGGAAGGAACCTTAAACCCATGAAAGCCAGTGCCATTGTGCCTGTGAGTATCTGCTCGCCTTGCCTTGAAGATTGTATTTAAGGCCTGAGGTGTAGTGCACTGTAATGAGCAGGGTAACCCTTAAGTATTGTGAAGGCCTGGAGACTGAATGAGTTCCAATGCAATGGTGTGCTCTACAATGACTGATTTAGAGATGCTGTTGGATATTGGGATTTTTAGATGTGGAGTGTAGTCATAGGCATAGTTTAGTGCTTACATTTGCTCTGTGCCTAGTCTTTAGACGGTTGCGATATGATGAAAGCTTCTTTCTGGTAGACCCTGGAATCTGAGATGCTTTCGCCGATTACCTTAGGGGATTGGAGGCTGTAGACAGTCAATCTCACTCATTGCACCCTTTCGGGTCTTCACTTCAGTCCCTTTTGGTCAAAATATCGTGAGTAAGCCAATGTGCTTAACTAAAACACTCTGGACATTTCAATTTGAATTGTGGAAGACTGCGATTGTGTAGTTTATTTAAACTTTGAGAAATGTGTTTAGCTCCACGATACATAAGGCTTTAAAAAAACGTCTGTTGTAAACACTCTAAAAAAGGGTTCATTGTAAAACATCAGAAATAATTTTAGGTGAATGAGCTCTTTAAGCTACCGTACAGACTTCCCTTAACCCCTACCATGTTTACAATTGGGTGTTGTGGACTGTTATGCAGCCCAGGCTTCACTAGGGACTGAGCACTGCGCCACCCCTGCATCCTTTAAGAGCAAATGCATGGAGGTATCTTACAACATATACACTAAATACTCCTAGAAACCGAAAAAGGGCAGTGAGCAAAGAGATTCTGAGACTGTGGATTCAGTCATCAGTTGAGCTGGCTGTACCTCAAATCGAGTCCACACGCAGCCATGTGCCGTGCATGTCTCTTGCACATGCAAGAGATTAGTAAAGCCCAGAGTTGCAACATACTTGCCAATCAGGTGAATGTGTCAAGGACGTACACATGCTTCATGGTTCCTTTTGCTCTTTTGTTATCTAAAGAGGTCCTACATCGGCTCATAGAGGGGTCTCCTAATGATTTTGTGGCCAGGTCTGGAATGAGAAAGGGCTATCTTTACCGCACAGGAAAGCAGTATCAAAAGGATAGCTGGGATTGTTAGTTTGGGGAACAGTGAGCAAAGGGTTGGTGTGAAGCGTTCCCATTATTAGAGGATTGCAACCAATCTGAAGACCCTCATATAACCTTGTTGGAGTTTTAGGCAGGTCTTGCATAAAGAAAATGGACATGCCTTCAGTTTGTTGTAGTGACCCAGAAGAAAAAAGATTTGTTTTGGGGTGATTAGCAATGAACACTTGGTGTAATGTAGCCAGAAGCCTTTTATGCTATTGGGTTATTTATAATCTAGCTATACATTGTGGGAATCTTCACTTAACCGTATGCGCGCTAGCGGGTTTTCCCGCTGCGCGCTGAAATTTTAAAAAACCTGCATTACGTGACAAAGCCAGCTCGTCATGTGCGCAGGTAACGCCCATGACGAGCTGGCTTTGTCACCTGCATCGAAGGGGTTAAAATCCAAATCCTAGAAAAGTCATACCCATGCGTATGTGAGTACAGTAATTTAGATGGTGAACATCTACACCTTATGTGTAACAAATGAGAAAAACATCTTTATCTCGGTTTTAAACCGTTCAATACCAGAAAAAAGGATTTATAAAACTTCTTTGCAGTATATTCTCATTTTGCTGCCTTAACCCCACATTTAACTTCTTGAAGGAAATTGAGGGAAATGCAGTCAGCTAGACTGGAATCATGTGAAACTGAAATCAGGACACTGATTCTTTAAGGTGCAGCATCTTCCATAGCCCATCATGCAACTGCTCCAGAACTACAGTTCTTGCTACTGTGATATACCTTACCCAATAATTCATCAGGGCAGGAGTATGGGTTGTTCATAATGTCAAGGAAGATTTGTACAATGCAGAGCTAGACTTGCAGGTGAGACACACTCCTTTGCATTGTAGGATCGTCATTGGTTGTTCCAAAAAGCAGTACAAAATAAAAATCAAATACCCAAACTTCTGGAGCTTAACTAAACCTGAACTGCAACATCCAACCAGTACAGTGGAAAACGAACGGAACAAATGTCTCAGAAAAGATTAACTAACTAAAGTGTCTACCTTGACATTCAACTACAGACAATAATGCTTAATGAAGGGAATCATAGGTTTCCAACTTGCAGCCCTGCAAACCAGCAGTAGCGGCAAGGGTAGAATTGGGGTTGGAATTCATAAATAGTTCAAAGAAAACTTAACATAAGGGGGGGGCAACCCAGCTATTCTTGGGGTTGGGGTGGTATTCACAAATACTTCTAAGAAATGTTAACACTGGAAAAATTGATAACTGACTTTATGTAGGCAGCAGTTGTTACCAAATGTACATTGCGTTAGTGTGTTGGAGCCTTGATCTGACCAGATGAAAATGTACTGGTTAGCTGCTATTTCTAGGCAGGCAGAGGAGTCCCTGTTCTATTGCTAGCACCTGTGATAAAATATATTCCATTTGAAGGAATCTGTTTGGTTTCTTACTCTTTAAGAATGTCCATACGGTCTTAACGAAAATTCAAGTGTTCACATTGCACATACCCCTGATCATGCTCCCAAGATGGACATCTGACCGGTATGGAACACATTCTCTGTAAGTTTTATAGAAAATTTGTTTGCATGACACCCTCTTGTGTAGTCTCCTGGAAAGGTGAAGTAATCTGTAAACCATCATTGTCCTTGGCATTTCAGGGCAATGATCACCATCCTGGAATTTTTCAGTTTGAACAGACTTAATGATAGCAGGTGAATCTGAGGGAAAGCAAATAGAAAATGGATCAAAAGGGCGTTCCCCAGTGATTTTGGCCTTAATACCGTGATGCATTTTGTTTTCAGTTGTGGCAAAGTGTTCTATGAGTAAAAAGGCTCATGCCTTAACAATGACTTAAAAGCACTTGTCCAACAATGATTTGTGGTTTTCTTTGCATACTCAGTTGGGAGTGTCTGCTTGCATCTTTTCCACCCATTACAGATGTATTGCACTGCCTTAGAAAATTACACTGATTGAGAAGCCTCTGTGAATGATACTTCTCCAGATGGCTTGTGAGTGCCTTGAAAAAGTTCTGGATCTGGTGCCAAGTCTTGTTAAGATAACACACGGGAGTTGTTTTATCAGTTAGAAAAAGAATCCTGCCAACGCCTGACAAGGAAGGGCTAGTGGGCTAATTGCACTGAACCTAGTTCTTGCATGTTGTGATGTCCTCCCCAAACCATTAGACATGTCTTTTCCAGTGGATTGAGTCAGTAAGTCCTGATAGACAGGAAATCCTTGCAAAAGAGTTATGATTTTGGTGCCAAGGCAGAGAGTGGAATTTTTCTTTAAAAAGGTGTCGTTTCTTTCTGGTTATGACTCTGGCTCCATTGATCCTCTAGAGTTTGTTGATGAGGTTCCATGTTAAATGTTGTCTTTAGAATTCTGGAAATGCATGAGACTGTGAAACCCAGAAGAAATTAGGCTGGTCTTGCTGATGGGCTCTTTTTGGCAGTTGTAGGCATTTCATAATAATTATGGTACACACTTCTCCAAAGAAAACACTTTTTGCTTACTACTTATTTAGAGTGGCCCCCTTCTAATTGAAAACTTAATGGGGTGGACTTTTGAAAGGTGACTGTAGGACTGAGTTTGCTCAGATTACTCCATGTTTGAAACCTTTGACCCCTTTTGAAGACTGTCTGCATTTGAGGCTAAATTTGATTAAGACCAAATATTCTAAACTTTTGCCTTTTGATCCACGTAGCGTTTTTTCAAATCGCGGTTTGGCCTGTAACTTTTTCTCAGACCTTTCTTATGTAGCAAAGCTTTTGTGGAGACCTTTTCCCCTTTGCGATTGAGAAATGTGTTTTGAGGCCCACTTAGTGATGAGATTGCATTTCCTCTTTCAAAAATTCTAATTGGAGCTTCAAAGCCGCGTTCTGGTAAAGGAGCAGGTGCATAACCATTCTGCACAGTGTTCAGTACCCCTCTGTCTCTAGTAATGCTTAGCAATTCTTCTTAATAATCTTTGACACTTCACCCCACCTGCACCTGTATTAATGTCCAGAGGCAGGGAAGTAAGAAGAATGTGTTGGTTTTTCTGAGCATTCCTACCGTAGTATTGCTGCGGCGAAGTCCACATTCAAAGATATTCCCTGGTGATATATCGGCCTTCAAGACTTTTATTGCTGTTAATGAGTTGGTCGGGTGAAGCTTTAAAAATGTTTGTATGGGTGGTAATTCTCTCCTCTGACTGAACTTTCAATTAAAGTTTAAAACTCATGCCAAAAAGACCGCTGGCGTGTGCTTTGGCCTGCTCCGATCAGCCCAGAAGATTCTGCCTCTGCTCCCAGTGGCTACTCGTAGGCTTCTCATCCAGGGACTTATCATCTCGCGGCTGGATTTCAGCAATGCGCTATTCCTGGGTGCGCCCGAATCCACCCTGAATAAACTGCAGCAAGTGCAGAACGCGGCTGCCAGGCTTTTGACGGGTCTCCCCAGGCGTCAATCTGCCCGCCCGGCGTTGAGGGCATTGCACTGGCTCCCCGTAAGGGACAGGGTGAAATTCAAGTCCCTTTGTATTGCCCACAAAGTTTTGCACGGGGTAGGCCCTCCCATTCTTGAGGAGATGGTCCAGCCTTACAAGGCCTCTCGTTCCCTCCGCTCTGACCATCAACATCTCCTCCAGGTTGGCAGGGTGAAAAAGGCTAGAACGGGTGGCAGAAGGTTCTCAATAAATGTGGCTTCCCTGTGGAACTCATTGCCCCTACAACTTAGATCGGAAGCTAGTCTGCTTCGCTTCCGTAAACTTTTAAAAACTTTCTTGTTTTCTGTCAAATCTCTTCATTTTGTTTTAGCTGTGTTATGTTCTGGAAGCGCTGGGATGCCTATTGGTAACCAGGCACTATACAAAACTCAGAATAATAATAATAAAGTACCTGGTTCACTCCTCAGGACCCCTGTCCCCCAGCATCTCTTCATTTATGCGTGGAGTGAAGAGAGCTAGACCAAAGAAAGGATTGGAAAATATTATCAGTCTTTCATAATGCTCTGTTGTAGCACCCTTGAAGAGCTGTTGCAGTAGCCGCTTTTAATGCTGTCCCTTCATTGCCACAAACCTTTGTATGCAAAACATCCTGGAGTTTATTTTCTGCGTTCAAGGGCATTCTTGTTTACTGAGCTGAAGCATGGTTACTTCTGACTGCAGAAACAAGACCCCATTTGGTCTGAGATCGGACTGAAAAAACACTGGATCTTGTGAGGAAATTTGTATTTTTTATGCAAGTGTGGATCTGCTTCTTTTGTGGTTGTTAGTGTAAGGAAGCTCTCTTCTGCAATCTCATCAAGCCCCAAATCATAGACCGAAAAAGTCCAGACTGCACTTCTTGTTGGATTTCCTCCGTAATGACTGAAACCAGTGGGTGTGGAGACTTGGTTGGGGCTGGGGCATTCAATTTCTGTTCACTTCTAGTCACCCACATAAAGGAGGTAATATCAAAGGCAGGCAGACTGGATGGAAAGCCAGGCAGAGACCTAGGTCAATGTATTGGAATAATTGCCCAGATCTGTATATTTGGAGGTGACCGAGTAGGAGTTGTAGTTGTCTTTTTCTGAGGTACCAGAACAATCAGTGGTGGGAAGCAACGATGTATTAGGCATGATGCGACCATTTAGCACCATTGGCAAGTTAGATTTACCTGTTGGTGAAGACTCAATTCCCCCTAGGATCCATGGATGGTCGAATATTTATACTCTGTGGTGGAAAAACCATTTTACTAAGCATTGGGAGCATTTTGGGAGTGTTGGAGTTTGTGGAATCTGGAAGTGTGTGTACATGGTCATCCGATTATGAATGCATGTCACACACATTGTGTGCGAGTGAGGGCAGTTTTTCCCAAAAATTTTGAGTTTTTTCCGAGCCCTGTGTCTTTGTCTGTTTTGGGTTTTTCTCCCCACCCCTGTGTTTATATTATTGATTAGGGGGTTCGGGGTGGTGGAGCACACTTATTGACCCTCTCCCCTCCTTAGTGTTAAATCATCCGATTATATCACAGACTGACAGGATACTCCTCACTTTTGAAGTTTTGTGCTTTAATGTCTAAAACCCCTGTCTCTACATTGAGTGCTCCAAAGATGAGCGGCTTGAATTTGAATGATGTGATGGGGCTTGCCTCCCTGTCAAAACAGTTTTAACGGAAGATAGTGCATTCATTTCAGCATTGTAATACCATATCAGTCTTCTGCAAACGGGTTGAAAGTGCGTCTATTCTAATTATAGAATGGATGCTTTGGAGTGGCAATGCTTTCTGTGTGCATCCTCTTTTGGATCTCCCTGTCTGAGCTCTTGGAGGTAGAAAGAGGTTTGATGGTGAAGGAATCTCTCCACTGGCTGCTCCCCTATAGTCCTTCCCTTCTATTTTTGTGGTCAGACTCCATTCTTTCTCTAAGTTGGATTCTTTCACTGTCTTTGAGAGTCCTGGAATTTTTTTGTCAGTTTGAGAGTCCACCTCAAGGGTGGGTGGCTGGTATGTCCAAGATGGCGAACACACTATAGGGAGGCCCTCCACTACTACCACATTATCTGTCACTAATCCTAACAAGCATTTGCAATAGGTCTCGCATTGACAGGAGTTTAAGCTATTGGCAATGCAATAGCTTTTGGTGTGCCAGAGTGAAACGAGGCAGCAGTACTGCTGTGGTACAATCTTTAATGTTCTTAACGAAAAGAGGCTCCTGAATTTGATGTCCACACTACTGGTAGTCACAGCAAATACGCGAGTGGCTCTGACCATGCCAGCTGCTATCCATCGCAGTGACGTTCCACAAGGAATTGGGGGTGTGGCACGTTACCGCATCCCCCTCTGAGTGCGGCAGCTGGTAGGAGCCTGAAGGTCTTATTGGGCCTAGGCTTAGTGGTGGACGGGCCTGACTGCAAGCAGCACTGTGATGGCTTACGGCTCTGTCTGGGTGCTTGTGTCCCTGCTGGGCTTCAGACCTGGCGATAAGGCATAAAAAGTTTGTAAACATTGCGCTTTAGCCATGCTCTGTTTGCGGGCAGCAGCACGAACACTGGTGGGGTCGTGTCTGGCCTGGGCCCTGCCGCAGGTGTCAGAACAGTTGTTTCAGCGACTAACTCGACTGGGGACGCATGCACAGGCTATGACTGGCTACATTCACCCTTCCTCACCTGTGCCACACTGCATTTGCTGCTAAACGCGTAAAACCTGGTGTGGGCCCCGGGGGTCACATTGGGCCGAAGCCCAATTGTAGGTGTTGTTGGTGGCACCCAGGAGGGGTGACTGCTTGAAGATGCATGCACAAGGTATCTCCTGTTGAGGTGGCCTCTTTTCATATATGTGCGATGCTTGTGTTTGAGACATTGGGGAGTGGATCAGGACTGGCTCCTGGCATCGGCTGCAACTTCCCTGTAGGCATGGGCAAATCCACTCTCGCCGAAACGCGCCCCCCACCCCCTTCCCCAACACACACCGCCTTTTTGGCTGTCTATGGTTGCACCCTGTTGTTGCATTCCCCCTATCCCCTCATGGAACACAGACCTGACACCGGTACACTCCTTTCCCTGTTGCCGCTATGGCCACTGGGTGTTTGGGAGACAGATTGAGCCCTGGTCTGACTGCAAGAGCCACCATTTGTTTGCTGGCACATGCCTGTTCGATGCCAGGGCACTATGCAACATTTTAGCTCCTATCTGCTCCCCTGCATTATATTGCACGTCCATGCATTAACCTTTGTGGCGCTAGGCTTCCTTTCTCCCAGCTGGGCGCTTGTTGAGGACACTGGCCTCAGTTCACCTGCTCCTCTGCACTTATGGGACTCTTTAGGACATTTAGCATTGCAACAGCTTTCATACCTACTTAGTCATCGTGTGGCCCTAGCTTCAAAGCCATGTTACATGTTGTCCCTGGGACGCAGTGATATGTCTGTCTGTGATGTGCCTACTCCAGGTTCACCTGGACTTTTTTCCTCCTCCAAGTTGCCCTAGATAGAATACCTTGACCTGGTTTGTCTGGGGGATCGCTGAGGCGGCCACTCCATAACCATCAGTTAGCCGTCAACAGGACCTCTGTGAGGTGGGGCCTTATGGTGTAAGGTTGTAGACTGTGCAGGGCTGCTCATGCTGTGACACCACGGCACGCACTAAGTAGCGCTGGACCGAGCTGAACTGGGAACCGAGTTGGGAGTACTGGTGAGCCAAATTGAGCCAAACCTTGTGTGATTGTGCCCTGGGCAGAGGGCATACAATTCAGAGGCCCTGGGCTAACAGCTCGACGGAGGCAGCCAGGAGGCAGGTGGTGTGCCGTACAGTGCACCAAAGCAAGGCTAGGAGGTAAGAGCTGTGGAGCTGTGGTGTTTACCTGCCCGCTTGCTTACGCTTGAGCTTGTTTTAGCATAGGTGTTCCTTGCCGCCTAGAGGGTCACTATATCAAAGTGGTTATAGTACAGAAAACATTCCAATAAGGAAATAGCGCTTGTACAAACTGAAAAGCTCCGCTCCTAAAGGAACTTTTGAAATTTTGCAGCTTTCAAGTGGTGCTATAGGAAATGGCGCTTGTACAAATTGAAATGCTCTTCTCCGAGAGGAACTTGTGGAATTTTGCATTTTTCAAGGGGTGTAACTACAGATGGGGAGCTAGCCGGAAATCGGGAACCTCCTCAAGGTTCTGTTGTCTTCTTTTGAAAATGCACTACGAGATCTGGGCGTGGGAGAGGTCAAGTGCAACCGTCCTTTCAAGAACAGCTACAAATAAGGCAAAGAGCGGCTAGGAAAAAACTAACCCACTCTAAAAAAAAGAAATCCCCAAGAGATGATTGAGACAGGCGATGAGAGTGTACTGGAAAGAACTGGGTCAAACCCAAACTCAAGCCCGGGGGCTCCTATAAAGGGTATGGGGCCTCTCCCATCCTCTATAGGAGAGGGCCAAACTAGTCCCATCTTAGTATTAAGGGTTTCTTTATGCAGAAGGGTGCCGTCAAAAGTGAGTAATGGTGATGTCCATTCACTCCCGCATTGGAAACTGTGAATGAAGACCAAGCAGAACTTGAGGACTCTATACTTCCAGAGGAGCTGAGAGTAATTGGAAATCAAGTACTCAGCCCCATACAATCAACACAACAAGTTCAATTAAGCCAAGATGTATCTGTGACGAAAAAATCGAATGTATGACTAAATAACTACTTCCTAAACCACGACTTTTTAAACCACGAAAGCTGAACAACGAGCTATGCTAAATCACTACAGTTTTTTATAACGACTTCCTAAACCACGAAAAAAAACAATTCGTAACTGGCCATTAGATGGCGCTATTGTAATAATAATTCTTCTTCAAAAATTTTTTACATTGCTCATTACCCATTTTATTTTTTATTTTTTCATCATATTTAAATTTAAAGTTATGTTTTCTAAAACCTGACAAACTACAAATGATTGTTAATTGTTGAAATTGATATTAAGCTTTAAAATTAAAATGTATAGAAAAACGAAACATTAACAATATCGATTAAGCATATTTTTGATAATAAGGTCATATCATTTTATTATTAAAAATATTTTTTTTACAAAATGTGGACACTGATTTATAATAAAATGTAAATCACCTACCTGACAACATGGATGGGGAGGAGGAGAGACTCGTGGTGTTTTGTTCCCCCAATGTATTACCATGCTGGCATTATGAAGGCTGACTGCTTTCCAACCTTCCTCTGAGACCGTTAGTCTGATATCTCCATCCAGTTGTCATGTTGGGGTTGGGGGACCTGCATAGCCTAATTCAAGAAGAATAGAGCGCTATCTTGTCAAAATCTGGGGCATGGAGAATCACGCACCATAGTGTGCCCTGAACTAATATCAGAGAGAGCCAGTTAAATCGGTTCTTCTTGAATTAGGCAAATATTTTGAGGAGGCGTCTCACTGTGATGTAGCACCTGATAACCCATCCTGACCAATAGGAAACGGCTAATTCTTGTGCACATTGGATGACTCTTTTACTCCTCAATGCTGATTAGATGTAGTCCCAGCAAAGATTATTGGAGTAAACATCTTCCGGAACAGTTGTGTTCACTTGTTTTTCTACAGCTGTTTTCTTTGACATCGTGCCAGAGAGTTTGCCTCTCTTCTGTTTCCAAGTTTATTTAAGGGGTGTGGGGCGGAGATGACTGACGTGAGCAGTCCGAGGTTCGGAGACCAAGACTGACGTAGTAGCTTGCATTGCAGTCCGGGAAAAGTCGTGGTTAAGGACTTCGTGGTTTAGAACTTCGTTGTTCAGGATTTGTCGTGGTTCAGACTTCGTTGTTCAGGTAAGTCGTCAATAATACTTCGTTGTTAAGGATGTTTCCCAAAAAAATCAACTCATAAAATGTTTGTCAATGCCCAAGTCCATGCTGCTCTAACTGAGTACATAAAGGAGGAGTCTCAATGGAAGACACGGCCTGGTGTAAAGGTTGATCAGTCAGCTGTTATTTCTTTGGACTTATAAAACTGCACTATGCCCTTGAATGTTAGTGATGCATCTGTTATCTGTATGGGGGATGTGCAGGTTAACAAAGTGTCCCAAGACCTTTTGATAACTGGGATGCCGGTGTCTGGGGCTGATAAAGGTGAGAATCTAGGAATGCCAATTTTAGAGATAATATATGATAAGAATATGTTATGTATATTTGGTTTAGAGAAATGTGGTGATGATTAGGTACCAGTCCAGTTACTGGATGACCGGGCAATTGTAATTCAGGTAAAAATGGATAATATAAACAATCTTTAGGGTGTTCAGATCCTAGGACAAGCTGATATTTAATCGAATGCTGCAGATCCTATTCTAGGTCAGCCTGACAACTCACTGAGCCCTGCGGATCTTTCATTTTTGTAAAAATATGACGTTTTAGCCAATGTTGACGGTCATGTTACAAAAAACGAAAATACAGGTGACTGGTGTATGGAAAAGTTTGCTTAATACCATGAAAGTTATAACAGTTGCACTTGACTTTTACTCAAACTTGAAATTCAGGTTGATTTGTTAAATACTTTAGCAGTCTATGTGGCCGATTTTGACTCGAAGCTACACAACCTGACAGGTTTGGTGGTTAAGGCCCAGGCTGAGGTTAATGACCAATTGATTAGATGTACATGTTCTCATATGTTGGACAAAATATTTGAGCTCCCAGAAATTTTAGGCTTTCTTGTGAAAGTTAAAGCAGGGAAATCGGTTTTGGGTAAAAACTTGATTTGTACAAGGAAGGGGATGATCGTGTATATTTTGAAAATAAGAATCTCCAAGATGTTGAGGCGAACAAGGGTTGTGATAACTCGGGTCTGCGAAAGGAGGTAGTCTGGGAGGCCGTGGTCATAAGTGTCTAGATGTACATGTAGAGGATGGCCAGGTCTCCAATGGACCTAAGAACGGCAAGTCAGTATCCACAGCCAAACCCCTGTGTACAAGCCATGGGGAAGGTACAAATGATTGTCCTTAGTTATCTAAACTTTCAAGGAAAAGGCTGTGGAAAGAGCGTAATCAGGCCAGAAGTGCAGTTGCGTTAGCAGCTATAGCAGCAAAGCCTAGGGATTATTACCCTATATTTAAACCAGCTGGTAAGAAATGCCCACCCCAGGTCAATGTTGTAGCAGGTGGGGATTCATCTATAGCACTGTTACCTATGATGGATAATGATCAGGGACATATAAATGGTAATAATATTGGTGTTCTCAAATCAAGTGATATATTAAAATTGGATTTGGTAAACATCAATAAGGAATGTGCGATAACATTGGATCATGAACCCCAGGGGTTAGGACTTTTGCCCAAAGATTATGTTGTTGATACTCTGAATTGGTCAAGTATGGTAGAAAAGTTAGAACCTACTATTGCCCAGAGACAACCCCCACTACAAATATTTCCTCAATCTATTTTACCTAAAGAAATTAACTCAGGTTTATTAAGCCCCTTGTGCGGCAGACAGAACTATAGTTGTAAAAATGGGGACACCAAATTAGTAATGCACCCTTTGTATGAATCCCAGGGATCCCAGGATAGCCTCAACCGGGGTTTACTCTTGAAAATCATTTCAACTATCCCTGACTTAGCATTTATTAAATCCTCTGATTTGGTGTCAGTACAATTTAGACAGGTACAGCCTAACACTCCTCGGGAGTCCACTGTTACAACTTGGTCCTCGAGTGATATTGTTACCAAGATTTTAGGAGCTAGGTTGAATTTTATTGACTGTGGAATAAAGGTCGAGATCTGGGCCTGTGTACAATATCCCCCGATCTTGAAGGTACTGGCCCTTAAGATGGATATGGATTGTTGAAAGTAATGAGTCAAATCCAGTGCTTAGAGGTGCAGTGGGCCCATCAAATAACCATTCTTGCAGCTCTGATTTGTTGATTACTAATCCCCAGTCAGGGGGTCATCTTTGCGAGTGGTTACCCAAAAACAATTTGTGAATGGAGGACTGTTCTTGGTTGCCAGCATCATTGGCAAAAGTGCCCCGTGGAGACAGTAATTGAACAACCGGAGCTACTGAAGATAATATAAATGCAATAAGTCTATGCTCCTGGAATGTCGAGGGTCTGCGTCATTTATTGTCTGATCCAGATACAATATTATTTTTAAATTCATTTGCATTTTTATTATTTTAGTAACGACCAAATGACTCCTTTGTACGGATTTAATGAATATAGTATTCCAGCAGTAAAAACCAATACATTTGGCTGTGCAAAATGTGGACTGTCTTGCTATATTGCTGCTAATTTAAACCTAGCTGTGGAAGTGGTAGACTTTAATTTGGGTTGTTTACAATGCCTTGTGATAAATACCTCTGATTTAAGGTTCGTTTTTTTCATAATGTGTACCCGAGTGCTAGTAAAAATAAGTCTCACAGCTGTATATCCTTTGGGATGTACTGAGTGCATTAATACTCCAATATCCAGATATGGCTTAATAGTATCTGGTGATTTTAATTTGCAATTATTTCAATATTCAGAATCTAACTACAAATCAGGATGTCTAGCTAAGGATTGCTGTGACATTTTGTCTGAGGCTGGAACCAACCAGTTAAAAAAGACAAATCTAGATCTACTCCCACATCTAAGAGCTCTAAGCAAGGTTCAATTATCGATTACACATTTATTTCAGACAATTTGAGATTACATTTGTCTGAATGTAAGGTAATAGGCCGGCCAAAAAGTGATCACAACCCCCACGTTGTAAAATTAAATTTTTGAGTAGAATGTCTTCTTAAATTGAAAGATCTTCGCAACACGGCATGTCATGCATATAACCTGAAGAGGCTGGTATGGAATTTAGCCAAAAAGGAGGACATTATGCAAACAGCAGAGGCATTGATTAAGGAATGTGCTCAGGGTATCCAGGGTGATATGAATATGATTAATAACTGGAATTTTATTACTGAGTCTATCGTGGGGAAATTTTCAACTAGGAAAATTAACACCAATTTGAATATATATGAAATATGGTTTCCCCCCCAAACTATTAAAGTTAACCGCTTCCGCGCTACCGCGTTTTCCCGCTGTGCGCTGGATTTTCAAAAATGGCGGGTTACGTGACAAAGCCAGCTCGTCATGCGCGTAGCGCAGGTAACGCCCATGACGAGCTGGCTTTGTCATCCGTGCGGAAGTGGTTAAAGAAAATACTTAATATAGCTGTCCGTGAGGCATACACCCTTAGATTTTGTCAGTCCTACCTAGTGTATAAAGAAAAGCTGAAGGAACTTAAGAAGACCTACAAACAAGAAATATGGAAAGCAAAACTTAAATATCAAACTGGGCTATGGAATAGCTTACTATCCGCTACTAAGCAAAAAATTGCAAAAAGATTTGGGGGGTTATTCAGCTCGAACGCGGAGGCTGTAGGGCTTTTTCTGTAAATATACCTGAACCCAGTTGGGTAAAGTTTATAACCCATTTGTAAGGTGAGGTAAATAAAATATCTCTATCCAATGCAAGGAATGGAGAGTGTCTCGATTTGAACTCTAATGATCATGTTATGGATTTTAGTCCTGATTCACATTTTGATTTCGAAATTCCAAGCTGTAATCAAGTATTGACCCTATTACGCTGGCTGCGGGCAAATGGAGCCCCAGGACCTAATGGGCTACCGAATGCCCTGTTTCGTGTTAATAGTGATTTTTTGGGGCGGCGTTTTGCATAATTTATTTAGGGACGTTTTGCCATTGGGGGTTGTTCTGGAATCATGGCAAGGCAGCATAGTGCAACCAATTTATAAGAGCGGCCCGGTGTAAAACCCCGCTAATTATCGACTAATCTCGTTGACTGATGTCTATGCAAAAGTGTTTGCTCCTTGTCTCCTAATAGAATTGGAAGACTGGGCTATGAAGGAGAGTATTATCCCATTTAATCATACAGGTTTCCAGAAAGGTCAAACCACTTTCACTAATTTGTTGGCTCTAACCCTGCTTGCGGAGAAGGCTGTCTTGAATACACAAAATGTATACATTGCTTTTATTGATCTTAAAGCAGCCTTTGACTCTGTGCCTCGAAATTTATTATGGACAAAATTGTCAGATCTGGGGATCTCAAAGAAATTGTTGAAAGCTATTATACTTCTGTATACCAACACTTGGGTTCAAGTTAAGATTGGTGAGGGTAATTCCTTAACAAGGAAGATTAGAACATATAATGGCCTGAAGCATGGCTGTGTTCTTGCCTCTTGCTTATTTAATTTATTGTTATCAGATGAGGGGAGTGCAAATTAGATACCTCCAGTTTGCTGATGACACGATTCCTGTGATCCATACCCCTATCGGCCTACGAAGACTTGTTACTGCCTTTGATGATTATATAAAGCAGAATGGTCTTGAATTGAATGTTAAAAAAATTAAAGTGATAAATTGGTGTAGTCAAACAGAAGTTTAATCCCTTGAAGGCCAGAGCAGTTATAATTGATATTGTTAAGACGTATGGGGTGATCTTTGACAATCACATGTCTTTTAAATTTCATCTTAAAGATCTAGGGGCCAAGGCTGTGACATTGATCCATGCTTTTAAATGTTTAAAAAAATCACTGAACTGTCAATCATATGAGTTTATTCTTAAAGTAATCAAAGCCAAGTTACAACCTACCCTCATTTATGGTTCCCTGATTACTAGCGGAAAAGATGTGAAGGTGCTTGACTTACTGATTATTAAGGTTTTTACAGCAACCTTTGGAATTGACAGGTCAGTGTGTCAAGCAGCAATTAGATTGGAATTCGGTCTCCAAAGACCGTGCCTGGTATCAAAAGGATCTTTCTTAAAATGTATGGTTGCCTTGTAAACATCAGCCCCTGCATCTTTAGGGAATACTTGTTGGAAAGAAATTGATAAATCTGCTTACACTGCTAAATGGAGAGCTTATATTTTAACTTCCCTACGAGATATCGGCCTGCAAATTGAACTACCAGCTCTGAAAATGCCCAACTATAAATTAATTTTAAAAAAGCATATTAAGGCGGAATCGTTTAAATTGGATAAAATTGCATTAGCTGAGAAACTATGCATTGCATGTGATCAATTCATACCAATCCCCGCGGGTTCAGCTGTATTTGTTTTCTTTTCTGTAAAGTTTTAAAAAATGTTTTTAAGGCTACGTAGGGGTATAAACGCAACAAAGGAGGGCATTAGATCTTGGATCAAACAGTGGCCAGATTCTAATTGTAGATTTTGCGGCTGGGCACAGGGAACTCTTGTACATATAATGTGTATGCCCGAAGCTGATTAAGTTTACTTTTGAGACCTTATTTTCTGATGAGTGGCGTGAGATCTGTCCGACAGGCATTAATCATGTCATTGTCTGGTGAATCGGTTCCATTACTATATCAACTGGTAACATTTTTAATGGCAGTTGAAAAAAAGTCTAATATAGGGCAGGTCCCCTCCATTTTTATGGCCCTGATGCTGTTAGTTTTAATGGCTTATAAATTCTATTAATAATCTTTGTTGCAACTGTATTAATTTGAAATGTAACAAAAGCTGGGTTATCGCAGCAAATTGATGCATTTTTTGCACATTAGCACTTTGAAAGGAAGGGGAAATTGATTATTTGTCTGAATATTTCTCTGTTATATCTATGGAAATAGTATGAGAAAAATGTATAATGTGCAATAATCTGTGATTAGTGATGTAAGGTGGCTAGATTTGGGCTTATCAATAAGTTTTAAAATTGTATTTATGGGACAGGTTTTATATTATGTGATGTGCAGATGTTTTGTTTGTAATGTAATTGTGTTTTTATTGGAGATATAAGATGTTGTGATTTCAATGATTTTAATTAATCAAGCAATACATTTTATATACAATAAGGTGTCGGCAAGCGGGCTCATCTGGTGGAGACATGAGTGCCAAGCCCCCACACCAGTTAATGAGTTATTCCTCAAACGGCATAGGGGGCCGGACATCGGGGGCTGCTTTTGCCGCTGTACATCACTCCTGGCGTGCGCAATCAGGCCCCAATCTACGCTGCTTCCCTGCGCTCATTGATTGCCACGATTGCCTGGTGACTCCCTGGGCTGCTCTTGCTGCAGTGCCCAGTCACATGCGATGTCGCATGCAGCCTGGCTCTCCCTGATGGCGCTTCTGCATGGACCCTGAAACCTGCGGCAGTCGCAGCACCGGTTAAATTTATTAGTGCTGACTTCGGACCCTGATGAACCTCGCACTGTTCCTATCCTTGCGGACCATCGCATCTGAGCAATTCTGTTTGCCTGCTTCATTACCTGGATCATGACTCCATACTGTGTGAGGAACGTTAACTATAGGATATCAAGGTTCTTAATGCCCCAGTCATGTTTCCTGACTATACCATGGTAATGCATTCTCAAAGGAGATCCTTTCTGGCTGTCAGGCGTCTGCTCTGGGAGCTGGGTGTTCATTAGTCGCTCCTGTTCCAGGCTTGTCTTTGTCTAGTGGCTGAGGGAGCTACACATTTTTTCGATACCCCGGTGGAAGCATGAGACTTACTGGAGTCCATTGGGGTTACAGCCTTGTTCCCTCATCGTCTGGAACACCACGCCCTCGGAACAGTGAGGAGGAATGTTGCAGTGTGCGCAGTTGACTGATTGGCCACCCTCTGCAACCCAGCCATGCTTTGACCCAAGAACAAGTAATTTTGGAGAGACGCTAGGCCCTCCAGGATGCAGGAACATGCTCAGAGCCCAGGCATAGGCTCCACAAGATCCCTCAGCGATGATGTATTCTCGAACACATGGCCCTCTAGAGCGGACTCACTGGCCCCACCTGAGGTGACCACGCAGTTGATATTATTTAACTTACCCAATGTCGATGCCCCTTGAGGCATGCCTGATGTACTATTATTGGATGTTACATACCATTGTTTTCTTCCATGCATGCTTTAACTTTTATACAATTACAGCTACCGGGTGAATAGCCACTTTATAAATCTCTTATGCATGTCATACAGTTAATCTGTATTCTGGGGTGTAGTACTGTCAAAGTGTAGCTCATCACTGCAAATGGTATCCAAGTGTCCTTTGCATGCGGGGTAGTGCATCTTAGATTTACACGCCCCCACTGCCGCCAAATTTCCTTCAACCGACCTGTAGTGCAGTTTACCACAAGCTTCAGAGGAGGACGGCGAAGCCAACTATTAGCACTAATTATTCCTCTGATGCCAGGGGAGTGCTGATTAGTGTGAATCCGGGGACTCCATTTGTAGCAGACAATGTTGTGGTGGACACTGAAGGTTGGTATGTGTTTCTACAGGGCGGTTTAAATGATCATCACCTCCTCCTGGGTGCTATATATGCCAGATCAGGCCTCGTTCCTAGAAGCGCTGTCTAGCGAACTGTCCTGTTGGAGTTGGATCCTGTGGCTCATAGGGGGAGACTTTAACTATGTTCTTAGAACAACTCTTGGCCGCTCTTTCCCTCCAACACTGGCAGCTCATAGACATATGGCGTGCCCGTAAACCTAATGCACACTTGTTCCTCTTTAACGCCTCACCACACAGCCTACAAGTTAGAATAGACTGTTTCGTTGGGACAACCAGCCTGCTCCCTACTATGACTCAAATGGATTACTTAGGTCATACACACATGGACCACAATCTCTAATTTCTGTAGCTTACATGGGAGGAGGGATCACAGGATGATCCCCAAATTCGCTCCTCTCTTGCCACTGCTATCGAGGACTACTTTGAGTTTAATGGCAATACTGCCACTAACAGATTGATACAATGGGACGCCTTTAAGGTGACGATCAGAGGTCATTGCTTTGTGTTGAAATGGAATATTTGCAAGCAGCTTGACTGCAACATCTCCCGTATCGTACACACGCTTATACGACACAAGACCCAGTTAGTGCATGACCCTTCTGTTAGCGAAAGCACGCAGCGAAAATACATTATTGCTTTAACGGCTGTGCTGTCTTAACTATACTGCGCACTACACTTGGGCTCGTGCATATGCGGACTGCGCGGGCAAGTTGCTGGCATGCTGATGGGTCAGGATCATTCCAGGCACCCTTTTATTTTTTTACAATCTTCTGCAGGTCTTCTCCTTAACCAACTGGTCATGCACACTGAATTGACACGCCATTACACCTTGTTATACCAATCAGTCACAGAAGCCTGCCAGGACGTCATAGGTGCATTCTTTTCCTTAACCCCTTCCATGCTCATGACGAACTCAGCTCGTCATGAGGCACAGTTGAGCTGTGCTGATGACGAGCTGAGCTCGTCATGACACCAGCAAAATGGCAATTTCCAGCACAGGGGAAAAATAACCACAGCAGCGATGTGGTTAATACACCTGCCATGCATCACACCTGAGTAGAGGGCAGAGCTCAAAGACCCCATCACACTCACTGAAATCCAGGAGGCCATCGGGCCCTAGCAACAGTCAAGACCCTGAGAGCGCACAGCCTGCCCGCTGAGTTCTATAAAGCATATGCTCTTCTTTTGGCTCCTCCAGTACACGCTCTTTGCTGAGAGTTCCTATCTGCTTCCTGCGTCCCTTCGGGAGGCCCTGCTCATCTCCCTACCCAAGCCAAACCGAGATCCCGTCACTTTGGGCTCCTACCAATCCTTGGCCTTACTCAATACTGACTACAAGATCGTGGCCAAAGTCTTTGCAGACTGCCTAGTGCCCCTGGTCCTATCATTGGTTCATCCTGTCTCGCAATACTTCTTTTACCTTGCAGCGTTTCTTTTGTGTCTTCAAATATTCCTCGCATTGTTGCCCTCATTCCGGGTGTCTGGTACTAGACCTCAAAAGCTTTTGATTCCCTGGTATGGACCTTTTTATTTGCTGCTGTGCCCCGAAACTGTATCAGGAGTCTCCTTCTCTGCTTGATCCAGCTGTTCTACACCCAACTGCTCACTAGAGTCGGAACAGTTTCCTATAATCTGACCCAATTCAAATATGCAGGGGTACCTGCCAAGGTTGCCTGCCTTCCCTGCCACTTGCACCCACTATCCAGACTCTGGGTGCGAACTGGGGCATTCCCTAGGGAGATACTAATGCAATTTTTCTTTATGCTCACAATCTCCTCCTGTCCATACGCTCAATTCCTGCCACAATAGTTCAAGTGCTTAACGACTTAGCCGCCCTTTTCGGTTTGAAGGTTATCTGGGCCAAATCATGCCTTCCATTTGCCCCTGCATACCCTGACCTGAACTTAGTTCTTAATGGAGTTTCCATACTCTGGCAGCCTGGCACATTTTGGTATTTGGGAGTCTGGGTGTATCATCTGCCAGCTGATTTGTTTGATGCTAATTTTGTGAGGTCTACAACTGCCATTTGGTCCCAGATGTCCTTCTGGTATCCAATCCCACTGCCTGTGATGGACCACTTAGCCCTCTTTGGATGGTGGTCCTATCCCGGTTGCTCTATTTTACTAATTTGCAGCTATATATCGTCCCTCCCTTCTTTCGCTCATTTGACGGGACCAAGAGGGTTCCTCTGGAGTTAGTCACGTTGCAGGGTGGCGCTGTCAAATCTTTGTTTGGCCACAGACCAGGCTGGACTTACAGTGCCGAAACTGTAACAGTGTTACCTTGCCTTCAACTCCAATTGGTGGCCAGGTGGTTGCAGGGATTACACCTGACCGACACTGCCACACTGTAGGCGGCCTGAACACACTCGGCAATTCTTCGACTCTTTCACCCATTCACTGCCGGAGTCACTGATTCTTGGTTGGAGTTGTGTACCGCTGTTACAGACTATGCCTGTATCTCAAGTGAACTACAATCCCATACGTGCCAACATTATCACTACTCTGCACACCTAGAGGCTGCACCACCACCACTACGTCTGCGGAACTCTCCGCCTTGCTGGAGGCTGGCTTACACACCCTAGGGGATCTCTACTGGTATGGTGCCCTTGTGCTGTACAACTCATTGTTGGAGGATGACAGCCTACCGCCTGGCCAATTTCTTTTACATAACTCAATACTCTCGGCGTTGGGCAACAATTGGGGTGACATGTATCAGGAACATTCAACACACTTCACTATACAATACCTACATGTCACAGAGACGGGCAAACATCTCTCACAGTGGTTTGCGGACTCGCTCCGCTACCACACAGCAATAGAGCTCCTACCTTTGCGGCACCACTGTGAGGGATATCTGGCCCGTCCCTGCACCGGCCAGGAGTGGGCTGCCTTATTAGAAGGCCTGGTCAGAGTCCCTTGCACTGCTCGCTTCGGTCTCATCCAGTATTACATTGTCCAAAGGGCCTACCTCACTCCTGCCAAGATAAACCGCTACTTTCATTGCACCGACGCAGATTGTCCTAGATGTCCTCTTCCCTTCGCCGACCTCCATTTGCTGAGAGATTGCCCACTTCTCTCTGCTTACTGGCGAGGCATCAGGACTCATCTGTCCGCCTGCACAGGGCGCCCAGCTTTACATATGTGAAAAGTATGTATCCTAGGTCTATTTTGTAAGAGACAAAGGGGCATCTGCTGCTTCCTTGACTCAGGCATGTTGACAGCTAAATTATCCAGTATTGGGGTATCTTTCATAGATTCACATGCCTGAATCATTCCCAGTCGTCGAGGCGGGAGTCCCACGGTAAAAATATATACAATAGCAGTGCCTAAACATTTCTTGTAGTAGGCTGGAAAAGCCTAAAGGCCTAGCTAGGCCCAAAACTTAGCAGTCTAGCTACCTAATTATGTAAAAAGACCTGAAATAGTAGCCTCAGCCAATCAGCTGTCCTCACCCTCTAGAACCTTCCTAGCTCAGGCAGTTCTCCTCAGATTTTCACCGCACTTCGTGTGTAAGGGAGTCTCCCTGACTGCCTACTCAGCTTTTGTCTCTTTTTCTTCAAATTGTCTGAAAAGAAGGCTCTTTTCAATGCTTGTGGAACCTGCAATAAGAATAGGGTCCATGTGGACGACCAGCACTATGACTGCATCTATTGTCTGCACCCCTCACATGTTGTGAAGGATTGTAGAATTGCCGTACCTGCCCTTCAAAAACTATCAGGTATAGAGAGGCAAGGGTTCTTTTGTGGTTAAAATCATCTTCCACAGATGAGGACCAGGCCTCTACCTCCAGCAAGAGAGCCAGATCCAGAGAGAGCTCTTCTCCTGAGAGGAAGAAAAAACTTAAACCCTCTCAAAGAGTCTCAGAACCCTCAAAGAGTGCATTGTCTCCTTCAAGACCGCCCACTGTGAGTACAGCCCAGACTAAGACTGTTTCTCTGGTGTCTAGTCATACTGCTACTTTGACTTCTACCTCTTCAACTTCTTCTGCTACGGTCACCACTTCGGCTATTACTTCTCCTCTGTTGTCTGCTAAAATGTTGTCGTCGCCTGTGAAGACTTGCTTGACGAAGGGCCAGTTGCCATCGAAATCATCGTCGACTGTCCCGTCGACGACAGCTCCGTCGACAAAGATCCCTTCAGCCATGTCGACGAAGGCCCCGTCGACGAAAACAGGCCCGTCGACGACAGTTCCGTCGACGAAGGACTCGTCGACAAAGACACCATCGACGACCTCGCCGACGAAGAGTTCGTCGGCCAAGACACCATCCACGAAGGTATTCGTCGACGAAGACATCATCGAAGGCCTCGTCGACGAGGATACCATTGACGGTCTCGGCAACATCAATACCGCCGATGACAGTTCCGTCTACGGAAATGCCATAGACAGTCCCGTCGACGACAATTCCAATGACAAGAGGTTAGTCGTCATCGACTTCTACGAAAGCAATGACATCAGCTCATCTGCTGCACAGCACACCTCCGACGAGGATGCAATATACCCGTTTCCAAATGAAAACTTATCAGAGGGACTACTCTCACATTTCTCCACTCTTACCATCACACCTTTTGGAGACATATGTGGAGGATGATTCGGGTGATAGCGCAGAGGATGCGGGACCTTTTGGTGTTGCCAGTCACCCTTCATAATTGAACATCAAGTATCAGGAGGAAGAGGAGGACGATGACCAAGAGCATTATGCGAATGAAGACTTGTCAACGCCATATCATTCGCCCCATACCAGACCTCCTCGTTCGGAGGACACAAGTCATCTGCCATCTACTTTAATTCAAGACTTACAAGCTATGTTGGCAGACTATCGCCAGAGTTTTTCTCTAACTCCAGTTGCACCTTTTGTGCCGCCTGTCCCAGTTGACATGCCAAGGCCTCCTTCTCCGCAAGCTTCATTGTCACCAAGGCAGGATACTGGCCCTACACCAAAAGGTGACACGGATACCTCTTCTCATGATGAGGATGATGGCAGGGAAGAGGGCGAGTTGCCAAATCATACACCTACGGATCCGTGGGATGATTGTCATTCCCATGCCTTCACCGCCTGCGCCACGTCCGTCAGATTCTCCGCCTGAGGATATTGGCGGATTTCATAATATTATGCAACGTGCGGCTAATAGATTTGAATTGTCTGTCACAATTGAGCAGTCTGACTGCATTTTGCATGACTTTAAGGAGGGGTTTCGCAGAATTACCAGAGCTATCCCTATTATTGATTACATTTGGAAGGAGGGCCTCAACATCATGAAACCACCCATTCCATTCCGGCAGTCCTTCCAAGAATTGAGAAGAAGTATCGAGCGCCACCTGATACTCCATCTTGCTTAATAGGACACCCTCGACCCGACTCTGTCATATCTCAGTCAGCACAACAGAGGTCCAAGAACCCTTCAGCTCCTATTTCAACGCCACCTGACAAGGAAGGCAGGAGACTAGATGCAATAGGGAAGAAGTTCTCTGCAAATACAGCAGCCTCCATTAATGCAGCTGATTCGTTAGCAATTTTGGCCCATTATGATAGACAGATGTGGTCAGATCTGTCTGAGTTCCTTGATCTGATCCCTGAGGATCGTCAACAGGAGGGTACGCAGGATCGTGCTTGAGGGAGAAAGGGCGGCATCGGAAATCATTGATTGCGCCCTTGATATTTCGAACACCAACTTTAGGCAATTGGTGGGAGCAGCAGTCCTCAGGTGTCAAGGTTGGCTCAGGGCTACCACCTTCAGACCCGAGGTCCAAACGAAGATCTTGGACATGGCGTACGATGGGGATTCACTTTTTGGAAAACACATCAATGACTCTTTGCTGGCAATAAAAACAGATAGGGACACTGCGAAATCACTAGGTACCCTACAATACAAGAGAGGGTCCTTTAGAGGAGCAAGAGGCCGCGGTTACTCCTCCAGAGGAAATTATTCCAACCAGCAAAATCAACAGTACCAGTCTCAGTACAAACAGTACTATCAATCATCCTACAGACAGCCTGCCTCTGGTAGTTTCTCTTGTCAGGGAGGGAAACGGCGCTCAAACAATCAAGGGCGTGATTCCAACAAGCGCCAATGAGCTTTGCCGGACGTCAGTCATTCATCCTCCCCTTTCAGTGGGCGCCAAAATTTCCGCCTTTTACCAACAGTGGCGAAAAATAACTTTGGATCAGTGGGTCCTGGATCTTGTCAGGAAAGGACACACTCTGAAGTTTTTGCATAAACCACCAACAGCGACGCCCAGGGGTCCCCCTCCCCCTCGTCTTCACTTACTATTCAAGGAGGCCTTAAAGATGCTACACAAGAATGCAATAGAACGAGTTCCTGCCTCTCAGAAAGGGAAAGGATTTTATTCTCGCTTCTTCCTCGTAGAGAATAATTCAGGAGAGTGGCGTCCAATATTAGATCTGCGCAAGCTCAACAAATATCTGAAGAAACAGAGTTTTCGCATGGTAACGCTAACAGAAATTCTGAATTGTCTCAACAAAGGGGACTTTATGGCTTCTCTGGATCTGAAAGACGCCTACTTTCACATCCCTATTCTCCCAAAACACCGGAAATACCTAAGATTTGCAGTGGCTGGCGTCCACTTTCAATTCAAAGTGCTTCCATTCGGCCTGAAATCGGCGCCAAGAATATTTACCAAATATTTAGTCCCGGTGGCGGCCATGCTGAGGTCACAGGGAATACAAGTTTTCCCATACCTCGACGACTGGCTATTAAAAGGACCATCAAGAAACTCCACGATTGAAGCGGTCAAGAGTTCCCTCTCCCTATTCTCAAAGCTGGGACTGACCCTCAATTCGAACAAATCTCAGCTTCATCCTCGCCAGGAGTTGACCTTTCTGGGAGTGGTGTTGGACACATGCCAGTGCAAAGCATTCTTGACTCAAGAGCGGCAAAACAAACTGCTAAAGCTGGCAAAACAAATATTTGCAAGAAGGTCCCTTTCGGTTCGAACATTTGTTTCCCTTCTAGGGATGTGCTCGTCTGCAATCAGCCTCATCCCTATGGCGAGACTCAGAATGAGGCCTCTGCAGGAGGAATTACTTCGACAATGGAGGCAAGTCGACGGATCGTTCGACGACCGCATCAAAGTAACATCCAAGATGAAGCAAGCCCTTCTTTGGTGGTCGAAAGCGCACAATTTGTCACCGGGCCTCACATTTCTCCACGACATACCAGAGTTCACCCTGACAACGGGCGCTTCCATGGAAGGTTGGGGAGTTCACCTCCAGGACCTTCAGATTCAAGGGCGGTGGTCTCATCAGTACCGGCAGAAGCACATCAACAGCCTGGAGCTGAGAGCCATTTTTCTGTCCCTGCAAGCCTTCCTTCCAAGGATTGCGAATTTGTCAGTGCTGGTGCGCACGGACAATACCATCAGCATGTATTGTATAAACAAACAAGGAGGAACGAAATCTCTCGCCCTGTCGCTGGAAGCTCAAGAAATGTGGGAATGGGTCATAACACCACTGCATATCCCTCAGAGCAGAACATGTGCAAAGTGTCCAGAACTCTCTAGCCGACAACCTCAGCAGGGCCTTCACAGGCTGTCACACATGGAAACTCGAGCAACATCAAGTGGAGAGGTTCTTTCAAACATGGGGAACACCAACACTGGGTCTGTTTGCCACGCAGCAGAACAGCAAATGCCTATTTTATGCCAGCAGGTTTCCTCAACAGGGGTCATGGGAAAATGCCCTTTTGATGAGATGGTCCGGAATATTTGCATACGCTTATCCTCCGATCCCGCTCATTCTGAAAGTACTGCAAAAGATGAAGAGGGAACATTGCACTATCATCCTCATTGCTCCCCGTTGGCCAAGACAGTATTGGTTTCAGGAACTCCTTCTACTCTCTCAGCAGCCTCCACTTCGTCTCAAGCCGACAGTGTCAATGTTAACAAGAGAGGGGGCCAGATCCGACACCCAGATCCTCAATCACTGCACTTGCACGCCTGGCTCCTGACTTCTTAGAGTTCAAGGATCTTAACATCTCCTCAGACTGCAGGGCGATTTTATCACAGGCCCATGCACAAAGTACCATCAAGACATATCGTTTTAAGTGGAAGCGATTCTGTTCCTGGTGTGGAGAAAATAATGTTCATCCAATTCAAGCTCCACCTGAAGACATCCTTCCTTATCTACTGTCCTTAGCTAGGGCAGGACTGTTTTTCTCGTCCATTAAGGTACATCTGGCGGCAATATCCAGATTCAGAAAGAGTTCCAACAAACCATTATGTTCATCATCTTTGATCAAACAATTCCTAAAAGGGCTATTCCGAGCTTTTCCTCCAGTTCGGCCTCCTCCTCCTGAGTGGGATCTCAATATTGTTCTGTCCCAACTTCTAAAAAGGCCTTTTGAACCTATTGACAAGGCGGAGCTAAAGTTTCTAACTTGGAAAGTGGCTATCTTACTGGCTCTCACTTCAGCCCGCAGAGTCAGTGAGATACAGGCCTTCACGATTGCACAGCCTTTCTTACAATTCTCTAGAGACTTTGTGACGCTTAGAACCCACTTAAGATTCATCCCAAAGGTGCCGAGCCAATTCCACATCAGTCAACCTGTCAAGCGCAAGACTTTTTTCCCGGATCCTGAAACTCCGGCAGAGAAGATTTTACATTCCCTAGTTGTGAAACTATGCCTTAAGTTTTATCTTCAAAAAACAAAGGACATACGCAAATCTAATCAGCTTTTTGTTGCTTATGGTCAAGCCACCTTGGGTCAGGCTGTAACAAAGGCAACTATAGCTAGATGGTTGTCATCTACGATTCTCTTCTGTCATGACAAAGCTAGCAAACCTTTAACAAGAAAGGTTAAAGCGCATTCCACCAGAACAATGTCAGCGTCGACGGCCCTTTTCGCTGGAGTGACGCTGGAGAACATTTGCCGAGCTGCTACGTGGAAAAGTGTGCACACTTTTACGAAGCACTACTGTCTGCAGTCAGCAACTCATGATGATGCAGCGGTTGGGGAAGCGGTGCTGCAGCATCTTCTTTACTAATGTTAGACTTTTTATAGTCTTTTATTCTTCATTTGACTGTTTTAAGCATATGTATTTCATTATGATGTTTTAATCTTTTCAAACGCTGTCCTAATCTGTAATGTACTTTATGAAGGTTTTTGATGCATACGTTATGTAAACAAGTTTGTGCTCTATAACCTTCCAGGTTGTGTGGGGGTGTATACGATTTATTTTGTCTCCCACCTTCCTCTAATGACAGACATGATGTCACTGCTTGCTACTCTGATTCAGGCATGTGAATCTATGAAAGATACCCCAATACTGGATAAGAAAACAAGTTACTTACCTGTAACTACGGTTATCCAGTATTGGTATCTTTCATAGATTCACATGCACCCACCCTCCTCCCCGGCAGGGTAGTTCTGTTTTATGGATACTTATTCTCACTTGTGCTGGGAAAATCTGATTAGAACTGCCTGAGGTAGGAAGGTTCTAGAGGGTGAGAACAGCTGATTGGCTGAGGCTACTATTTCAGGTCTTTTTACATAATGAGGTAGATAGGCTGCTAAGTTTTGGGCCTAGCTAGCCCTTTAGGCTTTTCCAGCCTACTACAAGAAATTTTTAGCCACTGCTATTGTATATATTTTTACAGTGGGACTCCCGCCTCGACGACGGGGAATGATTCAGGCATGTGAATCTATGAAAGATACCAATACTGGATAACCGTAGTTACAGGTAAGTAACTTGTTTTCTTCCTAATCGTAAGGTATTGGAAATCATCCAAGCCAGCGGCCTGGAGGCAGTTGCTCCTGATATGGGCTCAGGCAGAGAGCATGCATTGCTCAGAGAGATTAGTTTAGGGTTGCGTAAATACCCTGTAGCTGCCACCTAGGGCACTGTACTGAGAGAGGTGAGGTGCAGCCCCCATAGCACCTGACTGGAGCGCGGGGCTTGCGGTTCGTTGCCAGCTCTAAATCATATGGCTCTGGGCAATAGCTCACTTAATCTCCTTGACGACCCCAAGCGCCTAGATACTCTTAGGTTGGATAAGTCTGGCTTTAAAAATCTTGGAATTATTACTTCATGACTTTCAAAATGAGTTATACCCTGATCCAGATACACCGGGGGCTTCCGTGAGGGAGGGCAATGTCATTTCACAACGGGCACATGGAGTGGTGACTTGCACATCCTTGCTCAACCCACAACAGAATTCGGACTCACTGGATTGGTCTGTGGACTCATGTGGCGGTGATGCTTAAAGGGGATTAGGTGGGGCGGAGTGTGGCTGGGAGTTTTAGTTTGGACTAGTTTCTTTAGTTTGTCTTTTTTTTACTTATGAAAACCATCTGTACCTCTGCCGACGCCATATGCCGTGGATCCTAAAGCTGGTTCATCATGAACATCTTGCCTGGACTCCATTAAAAAGAGGTGCACGTACTATCTGTTCTTGTATTACCGTGTGCCTATTTTTCTGTTAAATATGGCCATGTGTTATGCACTCTGTAGCATGTTAAGGATGGCTAATGTTCTAAACGCTGCAATTGTGCATAAATGGAATGCATCTCATCCGACATGACAGCTACTTATCCTTGTTAAAAATGTAATAAAACGGATTCAAACAAAAAAAATGTGTTCCACATCTGTGTAATTAGCAAACAGACAACATGATGTATGAGTCTCGTTGGGTGATTACTTCCTTATACAAATGTGAAACTTGACAAACTGACATAGCTTGCCTTCTGTTGTCTGAGGAAATGAGTGGGAAAAGATGATAAATCCATAAAAGTTTCTCTGAAAACACTAGTCTTTCAAATATGTCAGGTGAAACCAGAATATAAAATGTGGGATTAAAAAAACCTCAAGATTTGTTCAGAGATGACCTGACCTGAGCTCCAAAAATGGACTGAAGATCTGGATCAACTTCCAGAAGGCAGGATGTAATATCCTACTGAATCCTTTAAGGAGCCACATCCTGGTTTAATCTTCTTTACCTGCTTCTTGCCACTTTGAATGGGGTTACCCTTATTTCCTGCATGTTTTTCAAGGTGATTTATGGCAGCAATGTTAAGGGTACGGTGAAAGGAGCCCTTTCCAGAGAGCAGCTTGCACACGCTGGAGCTGTTGGAGCCCTGTTACACCCGAAGTCCCTCAGACGCTGTTTGTTTTTCGCGCTGTGAGCGCATGGTGACTGTGACTGTTTTTCCCCCCCGCCGCCGCCAGTCTCCATCAAGCAGCCGCAGAGCAGGGGGACTTCAGATCCCAGAATTCCTGGTGACTCGACCCCGCCCACCCACGCCCGCGCCTGGAGGCGCTAAAATCATCGTCGCTCCCTCGGTGGAGTGGGAGCTCTTTCCAGAGAGCAGCTTGCACACGCCGGAGTTGTTGGAGCCCTGATGCATCCGAAGTCCCTCAGACGCTGTTTGTTTTTCGCGCCGTGAGCGCGTGGTGACTGACTGTTGTTTCCCCCCCCCCCGCTGCCACCGCCAGTCTCCATCAAGCGGGAGGACTACAGATCCCAGAATTCCTGGTGACTCGGCCCCGCCCACCCACACCCACTTCCGCGCCTGGAGGCGCTAAAATCATCGTTGCTCCCTCCGCGTCGCGGGACCAGCCGGGCTAAGGGCGGGCTGTCTGTGGCCGTCCGGGGCAGGGCGAGGCAGGGCTGGGCCACCCCTCTTGGTTCCGCTGCACTGACCTGCTTGGATCATCATTAATCCGAACTTAAGGTACTTTATATCACTGGCCTAGAGATTGTTCCGTCAACTGAAACATGGGTAAAAATACTCCTGTTACAACACGATCCAGTACCAGACAGAAAAAGTGCACTACTACCCCTTTACCAAGTCTGACTGCAATAGATAGGATGTTACAGAAAACAATAGGGGTAGTTGTAACTGTTGTAGAGAGCACTGAGAGACGCTTATCACTCCCCCCAAATATGTGTCTTTTTCTCATTTCACACTAACTCCACTGCAACACAGACAAATTCCTCTGACTCTATATTTCTGGATTCCTATGCAGAGCTCCCAAGGATAGAGGGTAATTACACCATCACGCCATCACAAAACCCACCCCTTGTATCGTTTCCTACTGCCAGCAGACTTTCACAAACCCCAATTCTGCAGCCCCAAGATCTATTTGTGGAGTCCTCCCTCCCAAAAAACGATTTAACTAACTTGGAGGGTTTGGACGCCTCCTCCTTGGGGCCCTTGATGCAGGTTAATTCCCTAAACGTATTAGATAGGCCACCAATTAAGTTAATTAATGAGTAAACAAGCCATCTAAACCATAATGACTTGATATTATTTCAGGAGGCTTCTTTAACTAATGATGCTTCTTCTTCTAAAACGGTTAATCGATATCCCCAAACTCGAGAAAATACTGGAGGTACTATAAAAAGAAAAAAGAAAGAAACCGTACAAAAAGGGAGGAAGCCAAAAACATCAAATTGTGGATCCCGCAAATCCCGAACCAGGGTTACTTGCTGGTAGGGTTTTAGTAAGGTCTGATGATGACCAAGGGAGACCTATCCAAACCACTACAGGTAACTGTATAAAAACTATTCCTCCCGCCGCTATCGAGGAGGTTGGAGGGTCAATGGCACATATAGAGCATGTTGTTAGATCATTGATCCTCCCCCTCCTTGAAAGAATAAAATTGGTAAATGAAAAGCTGGAGAGATTCGAACTAATAACTATAGACAATTTTACCTTAAAAAATCTGATAAAACTTGAAGTTAGAGGGAGAATGGAGAACACAGTGCTACCTTTTGGGGATCCCACAACTGCTACAGGAACTGCAATTGGTGTAGCCAATGCTCATTCGACAGAGGTAGGGATTAAAAATGGTCCCATTCGTAACAAACAGACTAAAAAAGCCCCTGGTAAAAGTGTACAAGGCACAATAACTAGCATAGGTAAAAGTGCGAAGGAGAGGGTCGCTTGTTCTGAAGGTGCACAAAAAAAAGTCAATTATGACACTAATCCGAAAGTCCCATTGGTAACGAGTCATTACCATATGTAATTGTGCTCACTGGTGTCCCAGAACTAAAGAGTGGGAAACCAGAATCTTATCTAGAACTAAAAAAGTTATATTCTGGTTGAATAAGAACAGGCTGATCCCTAGACACTTGAAAGGAGAAGTATTGTTTGTTAGAAGGCTCAATTGGGTAGGAAGAAGACTAAAAGATATACAGGGAGACACAATCATCGTTAACTTTAGGGAGAGCAATGTATTAAGACTAATTTGCAATGATCAGCACTACATAGACAGGGGCCCTATTCGAACAAAAAAACTCACTTATTTCTATAGCCCAAAGGCTATGCAAATACCTGGGCGCCAGCAAATCACGGCTCATGAAGAGATGTCGGGAGGTTTTAACACCTATCTTCCGATAGCTACAAAAAAACGTTTTACAGAATTATATGGGTTAGATGAGGCCGACTGACTGGGAGAAATTCATGGAAAGGAAACCAGCGACATAACAGTTAACTTCATCTACGGGAGTGAGGACAGGTGTAATATAAGGGAAGTAGTCAAACAGGGTTCTAACCCCGCTGTGTTGGATCAGTTGGGAAATATTAACCCACTAACATCGATAACTCAAGGAGGTTTAAATATGGACTATAACCAATTTGATGGCAAAGTCAATGCTGAGGTTAATTTAATTTCTTGGAACATTGCCGGAATAAGGAAAACTATGCCTGACACTGCATGGCACGACTATATTAATAGTGGGGACCTTATCTTATTTCAAGAAACATGGGGAGTAGAAAACCACTTCGAAGTAGGCTACAGGTCATTATACATACCGGCAACAAACTTAAATAAAGGTAGACCCTCTGGTGGTTTGATAATCTGGGCAAAAATTACACTGGGCATTGTTAGATAGATTTTAATAGTCCTGACATTTTGGTTATAAAATCCCAAGATGTTAAAGGACGGGCAATCTGTATTATTAACATTTATAATAGACCCCAATTGACAAATAAAGAATCAGACAATAGCCCAGTTAGATAGCATTATCTCCAACCTAGACCTTAAAACCATGTTGATCATAGGGGGAGACTTCAACAGGAAGTTCGAACCAGTTATGGGCCTAGAAGATATTTATGGGGAAGAAGACAATGCCAATAATATTCCCCGCATTGATGCAAGCCATACAATAGCTTGCACAAAAGGTACCCTGCAACTGTTAAAAATGACAATGGAACATGGTCTACGCTCCTGTAACAGGCGATTTCCATCAGATTGCCCAAGTATAAACCTACCTTCAAAAGAGGTTGTTGTGCCAGTCATTTAGATTATATATTGGGTTTGTTAAGCCTATGGCCAATGCTTCTGGATCTGAAGGTGGATAACCGTATAGAAAGTGACCACTTGTCTCTCTCTTTGACCATTTTTAGTTAATTATTCGTGCTTCCTAGGAGATGGTCTCTTGAGATTACAACTCACCACATGACCCTCTAGAGTCCAACAATCGCAGGTCTCTAAAATGGCCTGCTGTGATGGGTAATGCAGGCATTATTAAGAAAATCTACGAACTTTATGTAACACTTATGTCACCACTAGTTGATACTAACACCGAGGGTTCCTCCCTAACAGAAGTGCATGGGAATCTGATACTGCAACTTAGCGAGATTCTTTCAAAATGGACAAAAAAAGCACAATTTGGCCGAAACAACTGTCCGAAGGAAGGACTTTGGTATAATAAAGCTTGCCGCCAGGCCAAATCAGAATTAATAAAAGCTGTAAAAGGGAACCAAACAAATATTGTTAGAGACAAAAGAATGCATTACAAAAAAACATCTTATTAGCAAAAAAGGGATGGGATGAAAAAAGTTTGGATGGACTTGCTTCAAGCTTGCAAACTGAATGACCAATCTTCGTTTTGGAATCTTATTGCCAGAGGCACTAAAGAAGGGATTCCATCTAGGGATAGGTTTCTTGAAGAAAATATCTGGGTCAAACACTTTTCTACATTTTACTCGTGTGGAGGGAACGAGGAAGAGTGCACACACAAATACACAGAATTAAATTCATGTGAAACATCCTTAACATTCAGTTTGACAGATACTATATTAGCTATTAATGCAGTCAAACAGGGCAAAGCTCCAGGCCCAGATAAAATACCTAGGGATCTTTGGAAACATGAGAATCTCTTTGTGGGCTCCGTACATTAATTTGCTTAGTAATGACATTGTAACAGGAGCTCCAATTCCGGGGACTTGGCGGGGTGCAGAAATTGACTATCTTTAAGAAGAGAAGACCGACTTAATCCATCACACTATAGACATATCAGTTTGATAGATGTCCTCCAAAAGATTTTGGCTCGTCAACTTTTAAGTAAGTTAAATACGTGGATCGAGGATAATTCTATTTTAACAAAATACCAGGCAGGTTTTAGAGCTAGAATTAGTACGGTAGAACAAGTTTGATCTGGATATATATCAATATAAGGAACTCTCACTTATATGTAGCTTTTGTGGCCCTCAGAGCGGCCTTTGATCTGGTCCCCAGGGGGAAGCTATGGAAATCGTTAAGGGACATGGGTGTCCCCGGGGACATTCTCCAAAAATTGATCAGGTTGCATGAGGGAAACTATGCAAGAGTGAGGTGGGGACCCAATGGAGAGCTAACAGAGAATAGATCTAAAGAGAGGCGTCAGGCAAGGCTGTGTCATGGCGCCAACCCTCTTCTCCCTTTATGTAAATGACATTCCAGACACCCTCTTGGGCTGCGAGCATGACTCTCCCAAGTTGTGTGGTCAAGCCGTTCCGGCCCTACTATTCGCGGATGACACTATTTTAATCTCCCAGACCCCTAAAGGATTACAGAACCTGTTGAACAAATTCCGGTCTTATTGTCTGGATAAAAACCTTGAAATTAATTCTTCTAAAACCAAGGTCATGACGATCAGTCCTCATAAGGGTTTTAACAAAGTTTTTATTGTAAATAATGAAAAGATTGAACATGTGCAAAATTTCAAATATTTGGGTATTACCATCGATACTAAAATGAACTGGAAGCCACAAATAGAAAAATCAAGGTTAATATTAACACAAAACCAAGCCTCCATAATTAGGCAGCATAAGAATAGCTTTGTTCGAGCAGTATCACCTGCAAATGAGCTATTTAAATATAAAGCTCAATCGGCTACCCTATATGGGGCAGAACTGTGGGGCCACGTAGTAAGAGATGCCTTTTCAGTGCAAGAAAACAGCTTCTTTAGACAACTTCTAGCTGTTCCAGGCTGCACCCTTTCAATTCCTTTATTTTGGGATCTGAATATACGCCGTCCTGATGATTATGCCTCCCTACGTCCACTACTATACTGGGTTCGCTAGTGGTCTACCGATGAGCTAGTGGACTATAGAGAAGCACTAAAGGAAATATTGCAAATAAAGAATACTACTCGGTTGGCATCGTTAGTGCACATCGAAAATTGTTTTTTAAAGCTGGGCCTATGTAGTTTTTGGACAGACCCTGATTCCCTTACTCACTCTTCTAAAAAAAAAAAAAATGCTGAAGGCAAGATACTGGGAATATATTATATTACAAAATTTTAAAGTAGGAACATTGACCCTTAAATTCTTTGATGTTAAAATTGAAAGTAAATTTGAATGCTTTATGGATGAAATTTGGCCCCCTGCCGCTAAATCATTGTATCTAAAGTACCGTTATGGCATTCTACAAATCAAATCTAGAACATCAACGTGGGCGTGTAATAAAGGACCTAGGGGCAGTACCAAATCTGACTTGTGTGAACTGTGTGACATGGGTGCTAGGGAGGATGAGGCCCATGTTTTATTTGTATGCCCTACATACTTGCAGGCAAGGAAAAAGTGGATTAAACCAATTTGCCTCCTCTTAGGCTTTCCGCATATTAAAGATGGGGAAAGAGTGTTCAAGGGCGGCACGTCACAGACTATAGTATTCGGTCTGAGTCGTTTTTTTCTTGCTGTGGCGATAGTTAGGAAAAGAAATGACCTAAAAACATAACCGTATTATCAGGACAAGTACTAATATGACATGTATCGGCCTTCAAGCTTAACCCATTGGATGAAAATATGCTAAGCACAGTGGATTTTTACTAAAGTCCCTTCTATATATTTTAACCTTAACTACAACATGTGTAATGTCTTACAGATTGCCATGATTCAAATGCTCATTAGTCTTAACATTCTTAACATAATAGTTCCTGGTATTTTTAAGCTCTTTTAAAAAAAGTTATTTATTATATTTATCCTTTTATATATGTATTACCTCGCCCACGGATGCTTGGACTTGTTGCAAAGGATTGATGAATGTATATTGAGTCTGGAAGAATCTCGAATGTCTCCACAAACTGTGTGCCCTTCAAAGTTAACCTTTTACTGAGTAGATATTTCATGTACATATGTATGTACCAACTCCACTTCCTTCCATTGGCACATCTTGTTTATGATGAATGTTTTTAAATATTATATTGTATTCTTTTATGGTTGTTTTAACCGAAATAAAGATATTGATGATGAGGATGATGATGAAAGGTGGTTTAGTGCTTCGTTTTGTTCAGCTTTTTTTGTTTAGAATTGATTGCAAAATCATAACAAATTCGGGAAACAAGGCCTAAGGTAGGCAGAAGTTCTTGTTTCTTGCATTTTGTAGAGTGTTTCAAGATCCCACGCATAAGCTAGACTTTCCAGTATTTGACTATCTTTGAACATCCTGTGATGCAGAACACCTGCTTCTCGTTATTGAAAGGGTAGTTTCAAGAACAAGTGGAAACTTGCCATGTACCTCAAACCTATCTGTATCTGGTAAGTGTTATATGTGTGCAGATCCCTAGCAGTGGTCATATGTAAGATTCATGTGATGTGATTGGTCTACCTGTTTGGTATGTATTGGGCTGGAAAATGTCCTGAGTTGTCATTGTGTGTGCTACCCTTAAGACATGGGTAGTGAAAGCCTCCTGCCACGGAATGTGCAGCGCCTAAAGCATGAAGGAATAAACGCCTCTTGCATTGCTGTTAGATGTGTGGTGCTCTGAACTTGTGGATTTGTTGAAAGCTCATGTGGTGGTGTTGGGCGTGCAGCATACTTTGCTTGGTAGGGTGGGAAGTTTTGTGAGATCATGGAGAAGACAATCTTAACATTTACCCACTGTTCACCTAACATGGCTGTTTCATTTTCCCAGGGAGAGTATCTCAGTGTGGAACAACTGACTCTGGACTTCGAGTACGTCATTAATGAGGTCATCCGGAATGATGCTGCTTGGTCCAAGCAGTTCTGCTCCTTTAGTGATTATGACATAGTCATCTTAGAGGTGAGTGTGTTCTGAAGGAAAGGTGATGTGTGCAGCTCAAAGGGAGAGACCTAGGGGATCACCATTTGAGAGCATAGAAACTTATTCTTTTTATTGTCTCATCTAAAACCACGGATTCGCTGTCTGTTGTGAGACATGTTTAGTTTACAGTGGGATTGGAGCCAAACCATTGCTTTCCATTGGTTGGCTTTGTAACACATCTGCTTGCTTCTTATTAGGCAACTTCCATAGTCTTTCCTTTATCATCTTGGTGTCTTCCCTGGAGCATGGACTCATTACTTGTGTCCTTCCACTGCTCATTGTTTCATGCAATACTTTTTTTCGGTTTGTACATGCACTCTGAGAGCGCATGTGTTTTCCAGGTGTGTCTCCCCCTCTCTCTCCCTCTCTCTCTCCCCCCCCCCCCCCCCCCTTCTCCGGGTTCCTCTTTCTGGACCTCCCCAAGTTCCTGTTCTTGCTTCTGTACCACACCCTTGTTTGTTTCCCTAGCCCTGGCTTTCCTGCCTTTGTCGTCTTTTTTTGCTTCCCCCACCCTCTGCTGTCCCTCGGTTTCCCCCACCCTCTGCTGTCCCTCGGTTTCCCCCACCTTCTGCTGTCCCTTTGTGTCCCCCACCTTCTGCTGTCCCTTTGTGTCCCCCCCACCTTCTGCTGTCCCTTTGTGTCCCCCACCTTCTGCTGTCCCTTTGTTTCCTTCACCCTCTGTTGTCCCATTTGCTTCCCCAGCTCCTCTCACCATCCATCGTCTGTCCTCACCCCTGCTGGCGCCTCTGTCTGCTTGCTTACCCATCCCACCCACCGTTCTAATCTGCTTGCTGCCCCACCCTCTGTTGTCAGCATGCTGCTGCTCCCACTCCCTGTGTTGTCCGTTTCCTTCCAAGCCCCTCCTGCCCACCCTCTGTTTGTTTTTCTCCCCAGTACCTCCCTCCCACCCTCTGTTGTCCATTTGCCTCTCCTTTGTCTGTCCTGCCCACCTATGTCCTCCTCCCCTGCACACCTACCATGTCACGTCCTCTCCTTCCCTCCCACGTCGTCCTTTCCTGACTTCCCTCCAAGTTGCCTCCTACAATAACCCACTCCCCTGTTTGTTTTGGGAAAAAATTGCATTTTGGCGCTCGGCACATAATTGTTTTTTTAAAACCTTTTTAGCCAGGCTGTAAACAGCTGTGCTGCTGTACAACATGGCTGAAAATCTTTGCAATAGCTGTTAACTCTCATAGGCGTCACTTATTGGCTTTACCAATGCTTATTTCAACGTGTGATTTAATATACTAATTGTACTTGTGCCATAGTTGTAGCTGTTTGACTTTTCTGTCAAGTTTATGTTTGCGTTCTCCCTGCCCTAATTGGTTCCTCTATCTCTATGGTCCTCTTAAATCCCTTCCCTCCCCACCACGAATACCTTTGTTTTGGTGGGAGACCACAATTGCTCAGAACGATTAGCCACACAGACTTTTTCTAGTCACGTGATAGAAATTTCATACAGTCATTCTGCATTTCAGGTATGTTCAGAAACTAATCAAGTAATAATCAACATTGGGCTGCTGCTCTTGGCCTTCCCTGCGCCCGACGAGGAGGGCCAATTAAGGTGAGTATCTGCTCTGTTCTTTACATTACTGTTTCCCACTCTACTTTTCATTCTGGTAGCAGAGTGATCACTGTAGTTCTGTGGTGGTAAGTAGTTCTTCCTTGGTGGATGTTTCACAGCATCCTTTTAAGAGTAGTTGTAAATACCCCATTGAGTTTGCTTGCTGTTTTTAATTTTTCAGACCAAAGACTTACCACACCAGCTTAAAGGTAGCTTGGGATCTGAACACTGGCATTTTCATCACTGTCAGCGTGGGAGATCTTACAGAGGTCAAAGGGCAGACAAGGTAAGTGCTTGATACTGCTCCATAGCCACACAACTGCATTGTCTTAAAGTGCTTCTAAGTTCCTAGCAAAGAGAGTAATGTTCGGATTGTTTTCATGTTGTGGGCCAACTGTGAACTGTCTATAGCTCTTTTGTAGGGTGCAGCTCTCTAACCCTGCTAAGGAAACACACTGCCACTTTGAATCCAGTTCTTAGAATTTTTGTTTGTTTTCCAAAATATCGGATTATTCTTAAAGCTATGTGGTGGTCTTGAGCTGCAAAATAGTTTTGCTCCCTTTAAATCATGGCCTAATCATTTGAACCTGCGCAAGTCTTGGTGGGAGGGAAGGGGTGGAATGACTTAATTCATAGGTACTGGGGCCGGGCTTACGTTTTAGGTTAGTGCCAGAGCATGGTAAGTTCTCCTCTCTTTCATGCACTTTTATGTGCAAATCTCCAAATAAGTCAATCTTTTTGTTAACACTTAGTATTCAGTATAATTTTGCTCATTTGCCATTTTTGACATCTTTAGCTTTTACCAAAGACTTCTATCATTGCATTTATTTATTCTTTGATCGTGTGGCAAACATTGTTTTAGGCTTCTTGGTTAATTTTAGGTCTTTTATTGTCAACAGTCGGTTATGGCGCCTTTTTTCAGACTTTCATTGTAATTGCAGTGTTAGATGAGTGCTCAATGTACTGTTTCCCCCTTGGCCATGCCTAATCGTAATAAACTTTGTAGCACGCAGATGTCTCGGTCAACCAAAAATGTGGATCTAAATGTCTAGCCAATTTACTTGTGAGTTATTAGACGGCCTTCCACTTATCTTGCTTCTGCACAATTTATGGATCTTTCAAACCCAAGAAATGTTGATGGCATTCAACATGAAGTAATTGATGGAAGTATTTCCATTAGAATTAGCTGCTTTTTCACTCTATTGTTTTGCTCATTTGTATGGCTACAGAAGTGTGCTAACCGTCTGCAAATTGGTCTTTGCTTCACCCCAGTATAAGTAGTTAAGACAGAACTGTTGAGCTATGTACCTTCTCAAGTTGCACAAACCGCCCCAGCTGTCTGTCAGCATTATTCAGCCACATCAGTGGTCCACAACTTCTGTGGCTAAGCACAGCCATGAATAGGGCACCAGCCAGTAACCACGCAGTTTTTTAGATTGAAGGTACGCTCATGGACTAAGGCTTTACATTTTACCATTCAAAAACATTCTTCACATATCCCTGGAATTGGAATTGAAATCTATCTAGTGAGACAAGTGATGAGGGAGACCTTTACCATTGAGACCCAATTCTAGCAGTTGGGACAATTTTTATGGATCCTCTGTCGAGAATAATTTCTGGTCTACATTGACTCCACATGATTACGTTTCTTCTTGCAGACCTTATGCAGTGGATGAGTGTTGTAGTATAAAACAAACTTCGACAGAGGGAAATGCATGCATCTTTCCTATTTAATTTTGATGACCCATCTCAAAGGTCGGGCATTATAGATAGGGTAAACCAATGTCAGGTACTTTCTGCTCTGCAAAGAAGAAGTAGAATGTTTGACTCCGACCTTTATCTTTTTGAGAGTTGGCGTTTTATTTTACAAGCATGGGAAGTATTTGTCTCCACCTTTAGAACAAGATAATCGCCATGAAGACTTTGTGTACAAGCCAAGGCCCTAGTACAGGGTGGGCTTGTTCTGTTTAGTTACATAATCGAAATGGCTGCATATGTAGCAGACCCCATTTTACTCTCCCTACTATGATGGGTAGTAGGCCCTTGCGATTCTTCCAGGAGAGGTTGATTTGTGGTATTACAACTTTCTTCCCATTCGACGGAAGGGAAGGACCTCTGTCACTGATTCACTGAAAAAAAGATGCTTTTACTAGTCCCACTGCAATATGTGTAAAGATGGTAAAGAGTATCCCCTTGGTTGAGATACATCAAACATACATTTGAGACACTTGGAGGACGAGAATTGTGGCTCAACCCAGGAAATGCAAGTTGTAGGATCTCACGTGAATCTATTTCGAGGGACTTCTACGAGGACAGGTTACGCGTCTCAATCGAGAGCTCATGCGAGGGGTCTTTAACAAAGCCTGCACCCACATATCTAACATGGTTCATGCCGAGTAATCCAGCTCTGAGAAAGTAATCAGCACTTGGCAAATTGTATTTTGTAATCACCCCAGTCAGTGAAACTACAGTGAGAAGAAAAACCGTTCAGGAGCTTTTTTTTTTAAGCATGTCATTTCGTTAATGTTACTACCGCAGAGTCTTGTATTACCTTAATATTCCTCTCTCCAGGATGTCTTTTCATGGTTCTGGAATCTCAGTGAGTCATCAATCACCATTTTCTTTGAGTATTTTCCAAGACTTTGTTAACAAACAAATTAAGAAATTCTGTGACTAGTGAAGAACATTTTTTTGAGTTGCACAATTAAGTTCTGTGTCTTGAATTTAGTGGACGTTTTCACAGTTTCGTCTCAGAATCTCATTAAACCAGGGTTTCTTCTCCTTGGGGAGATTCATATATATTTTAAAGTCATGGTAAAGAACGTGAATGTATAGATTAATAGGGAGTCATTGGCAATACCAAATATCTATGTTAAAGTTTAACGTATAACTATCCCATTTATGTTAGTACTTTATCGTTGGAGGCCTGCATTTTCTCCCCTAACTTTACTGAAAATGCATATGATTTTGGACTTCAATGTTTTATTATTTTACTGACCCTTTAGGGTGTATAAATATGCCATAGTTTTTTTAACATAACCAAATGCGTAGACCTTGTGAAAGTTAAGTGTAGGCCAAAGAATCTGATGTTTATGCTTTCTGGCCTCCTGGACTCTCCTCAGTCTTCTCTTCTCCCAACCTTCCTTGCTGATCGTAAGTAGAGTCTGTGCATGTGCGGAGGGTAGTGTTGGGAGATGTGGACTTGGTAAGGACTTGGTAAGGATTTCGTCCTAGTTACCAGTAACAATGTTTTTCTGTTGTATACAATTGCAAACATGTTTTTCATCTTTGTATGTGTTATTGGTGTAATTAAGTTAAATTCTACTGGTTAGCAATCACTGAAACCAGTATACACCTATAACTACTTCTATATGCAGTTGGAACCACGAGAAACTTCTGCCAGAGAAGTTCATGAGCCCACACGTACCAAAAGAAAGTGGTCTTTGTAAGTTTCCACCTCCGCATTCTCCTTTCTCTACATTATTGTACTTGCAAAAGGGCTCTGTACTAAGTTTGGCATACTCCAGACTATTGTTAAAAGGGCTGTCCTCGAATAGCACACAGCAGGCTAGACTCCTAATGTTTATGTGAAGTATACACTCTAACTTGAATGTTTTAAACTGTTTACCCCGGTTATGAAGCATTATGTATGTTTTCTTTTTACAGCTTACATTCTCTGATTGTTTTCTACGGCTTACATCCTTGGATTGCTTCGGCTTACATCCTTGGATTGCTTGCTATCTCAGAAAGCTGCCTTCCACTATACTCTTAGAGCAATGCATAAAAAACTGAAGCCATATTTAAATTCTATTACAATTCATGACTTTTTAACAGATGACCCAAATATTCCAAGCACTGGAGTTGCCCATTTCAGAAATTGCCTGAATGGCAAAAGTGGTTTTGAGGGACTGGCTGGATAAAATCCTTGTCATGGAAGCTGCGGGGTCAGCCTTCAGTTGATCAATTTTTTACAGAGAAGAGACGTTTCATGGATTCATAAATTAATGATTATGGAGCGCATTCATGATCTGCAAGTTCAGACCTCAAACTTGAGAATGGGAGTGTGCTCTACCTTTTTCACTTGGAAACGTTAACTACCCCAACCTAGAGACAACATTCTGGATGTACAGGTTACTTACTTTATGTCCATGGAAGCTCACTCTAATGCTGAGATGGCAATATCGAACCATTTTATTGAACTACTATGTAAAAATGTCCCTTTTCTTGGCAGAAAGTCACCTTCGCTAGGTGGATCAGTAGATCAAAAATAGATTTACTCGCTCTCTGAACCAAGAAACACATTAAAAAAAAGAATGTACTCTTCAGATATTCAGTCACTGATTTAAACAAATGCAGCATTAAATCTTGCCTGAAAGGCTATGCACTGAGCCTTTGAGCCTACTGAAAATCTAGGTTGAAAGTATATTCACCCCATTGGAGATTGCATTTGCAGTGGAATTTCTGTTAGTCCTCAGGTATAGCAGTCTATTGCTGATGATACATCTTTGTTTCCATGCCTGTCTTCTTGGAAGCCCTGCCAGTAACAGATTGAGAGACACAAAAAAATGTGTTTTAGGAAACTTGTGGAATTATGCTTGTACTGAGTTGTCATCACCATTTCCATGAGCACCATTATGCCTGTGGTTTGTTTAAAAGTGACTAGTAATAGTTTCTGGAACCCTCCAGGCTAATCTGCAAATTCACCCCCATCAACCTACATGAAGAAGAATTAGTTCCCAAGCAATGCTGGACTGTCGGCATACAAGAATACTGACCAAATGCTCTCAATAGACGTTTGTCAGAGGTTCAAGGGGAGCTTGTGTGTCTGTTCTCTGGTTACTGAACAATGCCCTTTAGATAAACTATCAGATGGAAACGTTATGCTTTTCTGGAAGGCCAACCAGCCAGTTCAGACATTTAACATTTCAGTATGGCACAAGGACCATACTCTGATCAGTAACTCAAATTAGACTGCTTACATACCCAAATCCACTAGGGCGGATGCAATAGAAATCTGCTGGTTAATCATTCCTCACACCTCTGAGCTTGGTGTCTGGAAGTCTTTAGGCTCTTGGACTGTGCACCAAGAATAATAAAATGTTGAAATGTAATCTCTGGTTTGAGGATGTTTCAGTTCTTTTTTCAGATTAGGAAGTTGTATCACCTTTATTTAACAGAATATAGTATATCTGCGGTTCCTTTATTTCTGAGTAATTATTCCAAGGTTGTTTTTTTCATATATATCTATATCTTCCTCCGTGTTTGTCTCTTCGCTGGAGCATGGACACATTACTGTCCTTACACTGCTTACTTAGTCAAGCTCTACTTTTGCCTGTTTGTTTAAGCGCTATACAAGAGTGCATGTGTGTTCTAGATTTCTCACTAATGTGCTTCTCTTCCCCTCATCACTGCTCTCTTGCCCATGTGGTTCTCCATCACTCCTATCTATGATGCGCTCACCCTCTTGTGCTCTCCCACCCGCATTGCTTTCTTGCCTGTCTTTCCCCTTCCCAGTTCTATGTTGCCCTTTCAATCTCACCCGTATGATCCCCCTTCCCTGTTAACCCTCCTGCACCATTCCACAATATCCATGTTGCTTCAGCCTCCTTCCATCTGTATTGCTTTGCCCAGTATTACTTCCATGTCCCCATCTGCTTTGTTTCCCCCCACTGCATTCTCCATTCTCCATCCCCCCTCGCCTCCCCCACCCCAAAAAGCTTTTGCTTTCATTCATTCTATTTGCCCATTAGAGTTGGATCGGCAATTAAAAAGAAAAGAAGCTGCTGCGCGGTTTTGTAATTGCCTGCATGCTTGGTGTTTGTGCCTAAAAAAAGGACACTAGGCTTTTTTCTTATTTAGCCCTGCTGCACAGCATCAGAAATGTGACACAGCATAGCTTAATGGTGTTGGCAAAGCTCGCCGGTTTCAAAGGCGAACCTTTAGGCATTGCCATTACATGTTTTCAAATGACTTAGTAATGTTTACCCGGCCTTTTGGACTACATTTTTCTATATGAGAATATCTACAGTGATGCCAGTTTTGCTTGAAACACTATGCTGATTTTTGGGATTTGACAGAACTCTTAAATCCGATTAGTATTTTTCTGAGATTCATCCTCTGCCTGTTTTTCTGGGTACAGCTTTTTAGCAGTTGAATGCTTCTAATTCTGGGGAGGATCAGAAATATTCCAGGAGCTACCTGTCCATCTAATGTATTCTATTTGAGTTTGTGCAAATACAGCTCTTTGTATCGCACTTTAGCCGTAGTTGATGTTTAAGGTTGTTTGTATGCACTTTCAATGTATCACCATCCGGGCAAAAAAATTATTTTTTCAGCTTTGGGTTGAATGTAAGCATGTCTCCTTTATTACTTCATCAGTGGCAGTGTTTGGAGCGCCTATCGGAAGAGCTGTGTGGACATGGTTATGAAATGGCTGGTTCCAGAGAGCAGTGGGCGATGTGTAAATAGGATGACCAATGAAGCCCTCCATAAAGGTAACATGGGGATTGGGGGACGCAGGAGTATTTACATGCAGAGGACTGCCTATAATTTGTTGGAATGCAAAAAAGGGGAGATGACTTGTCAGTCAATTTCAAGTTGGGTGATTAAGAAACACTAGTATGAGTCAAGTGCTCAAGCTACAGGGGAGGTGTTTGTGGGCTTTGGGACAAAAAAGTGCATGTGTGTGTGTGTATATAGACTATATGGAGGCATAAAGTGTAATATGCTATTTATTCCTATTTTTGAAAATGAGAAGGGGCCATGTGTCACTTAAGCGAGTCATGATGCTACTCTTCTCCCTCAACATTGGTTATAAATAGCATATTGCCCTCTGCATACTATATATATATTCTGTGACTGAATGTGACATCTGTAAGATGTCAACAAAGAACATTGAAAGAGCTTATCTGAAAGAAACTGGTTAGTATTAGATTCCTTACCTTAGACTATCCCCAGGCGTCCGTCTGGATCCGGAAATGTTTGCGTAGCAGTACCCCTGCGCATCGGTAGGCATCGTCTGCAGTTCCGGGTCCATCGTCGTTGGCGCCGGTATGTCGTCGTCAGAGTTCTTAGATGCCGCCCTTGCGCGCTGACGTCCGTTCTTCTTTTTTCCACACAAGCAAGCGCCGATCCGGAAAAAGTGGTAGCCTTTAGTCATTTTTTGACTAAACATTTTCGATCCTTTTGATCTGTTTTCGAGTCGAACGACTCAATCGGTACCGGTAGGGATGCCCGGGTTCAAACCCTGTGCTGACTGCAGCCAACTGATTTCGGTTACCGACCCCCATCGCCGGTGCCTGTATTGCTTAGGGGCCGACCACGATGACAAGTCGTGCCCCGACTGCCGGGCCTTGACGTCGAAAGCTAAGCGGGAGCAGTCCCGTAAGTGCCTGGAGCTCAGGCTGTCGGCCCGCACCGCTCCAGGTCCAGGAGGAGGTGGAGGGACTGGTCGCTGTGCCGTTGTCATCACAGCTCGGCGAGTCGACACCACTCGTCGGGCTCAAAGTCCTCAGGTAAGAGGCACAAGAAGTCGAAGAGATGACATCGCTCTTCTGACTCCCCCCGACGCTCGCAGGACGCAGCCGAGGGTCCGGGCGACACCGCCCACGCGGCTCTGCCGGAGCCGCAGACATCGCGGCCTGCTCCATACCCGCCGGTCCTTGGGCAGAACGCGACGCTGGAGGAGATCAATGCCTTCCTTACGGCCATGGGGTCGCTCGCTCCTCCGTCGGGTTCCGCGGCGCCTTCGGGCCCCGCGGTTCCCACTGGGAGCCCAAACGGGCCGGGTGCTTCTGCCCTGGCGCCGTCGGGTGCTTCGGCCCCGGCGCCGTTGGCGACTTCGGTCCCGACGCCGCAGGGCCCTGTCAGATCCGGGTCGCCGCTGGTCGACCTGTCGACTCCTAGGGTGTCGCCAGGGGACGACGTCATCCCCAAATCTCTCTCCCCCTCGACGTCGGAACGGCGTCAATTGCCGCAGTGCAATACTTCAATGATCCGGTCCCATCATTTGAACCGGAGTACCAGGAGTTGGAGGGCGAGGCGGATTGGGAGGGGTCTGAGGACCCACTGGCACAGGAGTGCCAGTCTTTTCAGTACTGGGCAGGTGAGCTAGAGGAGGCCAGTGGTTTGGACACTTCGCGAGACACTGGATTTGTCTCACCTCCTACCATGGCTACGGGGGAGGGGGCTGCCTACAGTGTGGTGTTGACGAGGGCAGCCAAGGCTTTGGCTCTTGAGCTCCCCGTCGCGGCCGTGAGGACTAACCACCTCACTGAGGTCCTAAAATCGCATGCAAGCTCTTCGGAGCCTCTATTGCAGTTCAACGAGGCCTTAACTGACGTTCTGTTGGGCACTTGGTCCAGGCCCGCTACCGGTCGCCCTGTAGATAGGAACGTGTCCAGACGCCACTGCCCGGCCCCGGGCGACCCTTGCTTCCTGTCCACCCACCTCACCCGAGAGCCTGCTTATTCAGGACTCTAACTCCCAGACCGTATTCCCGACAGCTCCCCCTGATCGGGAATCCAAAAGGTATGAACAATACAGGGAAAAAGATGTTCTTCTCACTTAGTTTGGGGTTGCGGTCGGTCAACACCGCTTGCCTTTTGGGTCGTTATACCCACTCTCCGTGGGACACAGTCGTGGACGTGCTGCCACAATGCCCAGAGGAGGCCTGGGTTAAACTCGCCCAAGCCCTTGCGGAGGGGCGAGATGCGGCACGGTATTCCATTCGATGTGGGCTGGATACCACGGACTCTCTGGGCAGGGCGATTGCAACGACGGTGGCGGTTCGCCGCCTGGCTGAAGTCCGCCAATTTTTCGGCTGATGTCCAGAACACCCTTATGGACATGCCGTTCGATGGCTGTCGCCTCTTTGGCGACAAGGCAGACAGTTTGCTTGAGTGCTTTAAGCACTCCAGGGCTACGGCCAAGTCCTTGGGCCTGTCTGCCTGCGCCAGCAAACTGCTGCCTTTCGCTCCTTTCGTGGCCAAGGAAGGGGCACCCCCACAGGTCCTGCCAGCCACGGGCCGCAGACTAATATCCAGCGCGGCGGCGGACGTGGTAACGCTGTGGCGGTGCCATGGCCAACGCGAGGCCAGTCCACATCCACCCGCAGCATCCGCCTCAAAGCCTTCCTAGTCCAAGCTTTCAGGCCCATTTCACGCCAGTTGGGTGCAGGGATAGCCATCACCTCCTCCACTGGCGCAACATCATATCGGACAGGTGAGTGGTGCAAATCGTCCGAAGGGGCTACTCCCTCCCCTTCGAGGTAACCCCTCCAGCCATGCCACCGCAGTGCCACCACGTGTCGGGGGATCACTTGAAACCTCTGCAAGAGGAAGTTATAGCCCTCTTGGCCAAGGTGGCCATCAAGCGCGTTCCTGGGCCAGAAGAAGGGTGTGGTTGTTACTCCCACTACTTTCTGGTTCCCAGGAAGGGCAAAGGGGGTCCACGCCCTATCTTGGACCTGCGGAACGTCAACGGCTTCCTCCGAAAGGAGAAGTTCAAGATGCTGATTTTGGCTCAGGTCTTAGCTGCCCTAGACCCTGGAGACCGGATGGTAGCGTTGGACTTGCAGGACGTTTATTTCCACATCCCCGTCCTGCCGGCCCACCGGCGTTACCTGCGGTTTACGGTAGGCCACGAGCATGTTCAGTTTACCTTGCTCCCCTTCCGCCTTACCAACTCCCCTCAGGTGTTCACTGAAGTGATGGCGGTGGTCGCAGCTCATCTGCGCAGATTAGGGGTTTCAGTCTTCCCCTATCTAGACGACTGGTTGTTGAAGGCGGGCTCGCCCCAGACAGTCGTCGACCTCCTGCACCTGCTGGGGTTCTCCATCAATGTGCCGAAGTCCCACCTGTGTCCCTCCCAAACAGCCGGTTCAGGATATTCAGGCTCGGATTCCGATCTTTCAGTCTTTATCCCGAGTCTCGGTCAGGTTGAAGCTGCGGTTTCTGGGGCTGATGGCCTCCTGCATCCTTCTGGTGCATCATGCCAGGTGGCGGATGCGGGCTCTGCAGTGGGACCTGAAGTTTCAGTGGGCCCAGCATCAGGGGAACTTGTCCGACCATGTCTTGATCTCGGAAGGCACTGCAAAACAGTTGCAGTGATGGCTCGCAGACCGCGATTGGGTCAGCGGCAGATCCCTCTCCCTACCCCAACCGGAGGACGTAGTTGTGATGGACTCGTCCCTCCTGGGCTGGGGGGGCCACATGGTAAAGGCGGAGATCAGAGGTCTCTTGTCTCCGGCGGAGTCCTGACTCCACATCAACCTTCTGGAGATGCGTGCGATCCGGCTTGCACTGAAAGCATTCCTCCCCTCTGTCCGGGGGAGTGTAGTGCAGGTGTTCACGGACAACACCACCGCCATGTGGTACTCCAACAAACAGGATGGAGTGGGGTCGTGGACCCTGTGCCAGGAGGCTTTGCGCTTCTGGCAGTGGCTGGAACATCAGGGCGTGACCCTGGTGGTTCAACACCTGGCAGGTTCCCTGAACGCCAGGGCGGAGGAACTCAGCCGTCGGTGCATGATGGATCACAAATGGCGTCTGAACTCTGACGTGACGCAAGGTCTCTTTCAGCAGTGAGGAGAGCCTTGGTTAGATCTATTCGCCACAGAAGGGAACGCGCAATGTCATCAGTTCTGCACGTTGGAATTTCCAAGGCGGCACTCGCTCGGAGTTGCGGTCTGTTGTAAGCCTTTCCGCCTATACCACTTCTTCAGCACTCTGGGCAGAAGATCAGGCGCGACCGGGCCCAGGTCATCCTCGTGGCTCCGGACTGGGCACGAAGATACTGGTATCCCGAGCTACTCAGCATGTCAGTAGATCCCCCGTCTGCCTCTTCAGGAGGACCTTCTGTCGCAGCAGCAGGGTACGGTCTTCCACCCAAACCTGTCCAGCCTCCACCTCCATGCGTGGAGATTGAGCGGCGACAGTTGAGGCCATTTGACTTGCCTCCTGAAGTCTGTGATGATATTCTGGCAGCAAGGCGTCCCTCCACAAAATCGGTATACGCCTGCAGGTGGAGCAAATTTGTGGCATGGTGCACAGCAAAGGCTGTGGATCCACTCTCTGCCCCCGTTTCTGAGGTTCTCCTCTTTCTTCTTTCTCTTGCCCAGCAGGGCTCTGCTCTGGGCACTATCAAGGGCTGCCTTTCTGCCATTTCTGCCTTCTTAAGGCTGCCTGATCAGCCCTCTCTTTTCAAGTCCCCGGTTGTAAATAGGTTCTTGAAGGGCATAACTCCTATGTTCCCCCCTGTTCCTTTCGTGATGCCTCAGAGGGACTTGAACCTTGTTCTGACTTATCTGATGTGTGCTCCCTTCGAGCCACTTCATAACTGTCCTCTTCGTCTCCTTACTCTTAAGACTACATTCCTGGTTGCCATCACCTCTGCCAGGAGATTGAGTGAGCTCCAGGCCCTTTCTTCACAACCTCCTTTCCTCTCTGTCCATCCGGACAAAGTTATGTTGCGGACGCGACCCTCTTTCCTGCCCAAAGTTGTCACAGCCTTCCACATCGGGCAGTCCATCACCTTGCCCACCTTCTTTCCGCCTCCGCATCCCTCGAAAGAGGAAGAGAGGCTCCACCGTCTGGACCCAAAACGTGCGCTCTCATACTATCTGGATCGCACACGCCTGTTCGGGTGGATGACAAACTATTTGTTGGTTACGTGGGCGCTAAGAAAGGACGGGCGGTGCACAAACTAACCATTTCTCGATGGGTCGTCTTGTGCATGAAGGCATGTTACTCACTGGCTAAAAAGGAGCCTCCTGTGGGGCTGTGTGCCCATTCCACTCGGGCCACGGCGGCTACTACTGCCTTTGTCGGGGAGTCCCCTTGCAGGACATCTGTCAGGCAGCTACGTGGGCCTTGCTGCACATGTTTGCAAGACACTACTGCCTGGACAGCCAAGTCCGGAGAGATGGCTTTTTCGGCCTTTCAGTTCTCCAGGACTTTCTGGTGGGATTATTGGTTTGCAGACACACCACCGGGGTTGGTATTGCTGGGGTATCTATTCTAAGGTAAGGAAACTAATACTGACCTGTTTCTTTCAGATGCACAAGTTACTTATCTTCGGTAACGCTATATCTGTAAGAAACAGTAGTTAGTATTAGATTCCTTACCGCCCCACCCATCCTCCCCGTTCTGCGAACCGCTATCTAGGGTTTAGGTCATCCCTTTCAGGTCCCAACTTTCATGGCACCAGTGTTGGTTTTTATCATGGCTCTGTGTTTCTGGCGCTGAAAAGCTGTGTATGAGAACTGACGTCAGTGCGCGAGGGCAGCGGCTAAGTACTCCGGTGACGTCATCCCGGCGCTGCCGACGACCGACGCAGAGCCGCAGATGACGCCTACCGACGCGCAGGGGTACTGCTACACAAAAATTTCCGGATCCAGACTGACGCCTGGGGATATTCTACGGTAAGGAATCTAATACGAACTACTGTTTCTTACAGATATATCGTTACCGAAGGTAAGTAACTTGTGCTGTACTAAGAGTAGTGTTGGAGGACAGGGGAGAAGAAGAGAAGGCTATAAAGATTTGCCTCCCAGCCTTCTTCAGTCAACTTACCACCTCCTGAAAAAGACCACCAATGATGGAGATTAAGGGAGAGAGGATCAAGTGGCAGTTTAAGATAACATTCCCGCTGCCACAGGAGACCAATGTAGAGATCACCAATGTTGCAGTCAAGGGCCTTTGCTTCGACCTGCTCACTGTCGAAGGATGGCTCAATGTCAACACCTCCACACTTAGAACTTGAACTGCCATCGGCATTCAGCAAATTAGATCGATGTTTATCTTCACTGGAACGTCATCAACACAGAATGTCTGTTAAAAAAACACCTATCGCCGTAGGCCACTTAGCCATTTAAGTCGAAGAAACAAAAAGTTACTACTCAACTGTTCAAGATGTCAAGTGGGTAAGCATCACTTTTAAATGTCAACTCAATTCACTTGGCATCTTCTTAGACAGGAATAACCTTTTCTGTGGAGAAAGAATAACCCTCCCTCAAAGAGAGACTGTAAGAAATTGGATTATTATTTGGGGCGTGCGACTACCTACTTTCAGAAATAATCACAACCCTTGTCAGGATGAACGCTTAAAGTCACTAAATTAACCTAAGCTCAATCCCTTGGTAGCTATGGCACAGAGGGAATAGGCTTAACTTGGGGTAATGTGTAAAGTATTTATGCAGTACCAAAACAGTAAATCTAAATGCAAAATAATACAAATCCCAAACCAAATTAGAAAAATAGACTCCAATTTAAGAAACAAAATAACACCAAATAACGACAATCCAATAAGGGGAACCGGAGATCAGAATTTTTAAAGTTTGAAATAGTAGCTCCAAGCAGCACAAAGTACCAATGCTAGTGAATGGTTGCAGTAGACTGGAACCTAGGATCAATTTGGCAAAGACCGCAATGAAGCATGGGTCAGATACAACAACCAGGTTTGTCCTAGTAAAAGATTTTACCTTCTGACTTCAGTCCCTTAAGTCTCCTTCCACCACAGGAGCACACTTCTGAATCACCCAGGAGCCCAGGGGGCGCACTTAGACTCACAGGATTTCAGATAGAGGACAAAAAGCAGGGTCCAGTCCAGATTCAGTTGCCAACGGTCTGCTGGGTTTGCAGGAAAAGGCTTCTCCACACTAATGTATAAAAATAGCAAGTATCCTTATGTGTTTAGGCATCAGAGAAAGCTTGTTCAGGCAAGTACATTTTTAAATATAAATTATTTTCAATTAAAGTGAACAGAGTGCAATTTTTGAGCTCTGCAATGTTATCCTATCGAAGAAAGAACAAGTTCCTCAAACAGGTACAGTACATCAACTTACAGGAGCAATCTCCAGGGGTTAAGGTGAGTGGCGGGCAAGGTCCAAGACAGCACCAACAGTACACCTCCAGCATCACTAGGGTGGATGGGTTCAGGGTGCAAAACAGCATTGGGAGTCCAATAGGTTTCAATGGGGATCAGTCACTCCACTTTGGATTGTGCTAAGGACATTTGGCCACAGCAGGAAACAGAATTTTGGAAATGTCAGCTGAGCTGTATACAATGGTTCCGATTTCTCTGAACTGCAATGAGTTTCCTACGTCCCTGAGGATCGCAAACACACTGAAGTTGGTTCACCCCAACTGGCTTTTAGGTATTGCACCGTTACATCGCAACTTTTACAACGGACTTCTGTTACAACGCAACTTTTACAACGCAGGTTCCATTACATCGCATGCCTTTACAACGCATGACATTACATAGCAGATGCTATTACAACGCATGCCATTACAACGTAAGTATAGGTAAGTATATAATTTTTTAAAATTGTATTTAATATTATTTAATTGATTTAATTATTAATAATTATAAATAAATATTTTTTTTTATATTATAAATTAAATATATTAATTTAAGTAATTTTAAAAATAAGTATGAGTATAGGAGTATGTTTTGGGGTACTGAGGTATGTTTTGGGGTGTTTGGGTATTTTTAGGTTTTAGGGCTGGGTTTGAGTTTAGGGGTACAGGGGTATTAGGTTTTAGGGCTGGGTTTGGGTTTTGGGGTACAGGGGTATTTTTAGGTTTTAGGGCTGGGTTTGGGTTTTGGGGTACAGTGGTATTTTTAGGTTTTAGGGCTGGGTTTGGGTTTTGTGGGAAAGGGGTATTTTTAGGTTTCAGGCCTGGGTTTAGGTTTTGGGGTACAGGGGTATTTTTAGGTTTCAGGGCTGGGTTTGGGTTTTGGGGTATAGGGGTATTTTTAGGTTTTAGGGCTGGGTTTGGGTTTTGGGGTACAGGGGTATTTTTAGGTTTTAGGGCTGGGTTTAGGTTTTGGGGTACAGGGGTATTTTTAGGTTTTATGGCTGGGTTTGGGTTTTGGGGTACAGGGGTATTTTTAGTGTTCAGTTTTTTTTAAAAAACGACTTTAAATAAATTAAATTATTTAAATTAATTAAAATAAATTAATTAAATTATATTATTTACAATTTAGAAATTAATTAAATTACATTAATTAAATTAAATTAATTTAAAATTGTAATTAATTTAATTTAATTAAATTAATTAAATGATATTCCATTTTTTACTTTAATTACATTTATTTAATTAATTTAATTACAATTTTAAAATGTATTAAATTAAATTTAAATTAAATTAATTAACTTAAATTAATTACAACTTTTAAATTAATTAAATTAATAGAATTAAATTTATTAAATTAAATTACCATTTCAAAATTAATTAAATTAAATTAATTAAATTAATTACATTTTTTTTAAAAGATATACTTACCTATACTTACGTTGTAATGGCATGCGTTGTAATAGTATCTGCTATGTAATGACATGCGTTGTAAAGGCATGCATTGTAATGGATCCTGCGTTGTAAAAATTGCGATGTAACGGTCTGCGTTATAAAATAACGCGGTGTAACGTCATACATCCGGCTTTTAATGGGGATCCGTCACTGTAATAAGAGGCTGCAGGTTCTGGCTAGGAAGCCAGTTGGGGTGAACCAACTGCAGTGTGTTTGTGGTCCTCGGGGACGTAGGAAACTCATTGCATTTCAGAGGAATCGGATGGAACAAAAAACCATTGTATACAGCCAGCTGACATTTCCTCTCCACTACCCGGTGGCGACTAATGCAGAGGTGCCTTTTGGCGTTTGGTTTCTCTTACCGGGAGCAGTCACGTTCGTGGGGGCCTGCATGCAGAGGCTGCAGGCGATGTCTGGGAGTCACTGAGGAGTGAAACCTCAATGGACTGGAGGGCAGGGGAACCTTGTTGGCACTGGTGGCCCACTTCAACTCGGACCGGAGGCGAAGGGGTAGGGGAGGGGGGGGAGTTGGGGATGGCTCCGGATCTGTCGAAGTGCCAAATCTTGAGGTCCTTCCTAAACATGTGCTGGGTCTGGGTGCGTCTGATGTTCACCGGGAGCTCATTCCAGGCTTTGGCTGCGATGTATGCAAAAGCTGGGTGTCTTCAGCGTAGGATATGATGCTGAGCCCATGTTTTATGACGTTAGTGGCGAGGGGGGCCATGTAGATGTTGAAGAAGGTGGAGCTGAGTGATTATCCCTGTGGAACTCCACAGTTGATTTCAGTGTGTTTGGAGAGGAAGGGAGGAAGTTGCATCCTCTGGGTTCTGCCGGAGAGGAAGGATTGGATCCAGTCTAGGGCTGCTCTCTGTATTCCTGCATCATGCAGTCTGGCCATGAGAGTGCGATGAGACGCTGTGTCGAAGGCTGCGGAGAGGTCTAGAAGGATGAGGGCCGCTGTGTGTCCCTGATCGAGTAGCGTGCGGATATCGTCAGTGGTATGCGAGGATGGCGGTCTCTGTGCTGTGGTTGCTGCGGAATCCAGATTAGGAGGCGTCTAGGATGGAGTTATCTTCTATGAAAGCGGTCAGCTGGGTGTTCACGAGTCTCTCTGTGACTTGGCCACGAAGGGGAGGAGAGAGATGGGCCGGTAGTTTTTCAAGTCTGTTGGGTCGGCCGATGGTTTCTTGAGGACGGGTTTTACCTCCACCAGTTTCCAGTCGTCTGCGCAGATACCTGAATTGCGGGAGGCCTTGATGGTGTGTCCTAGTTCGGGTGCAATGACGGTGGGGGCTCTGTGGAAGATGTGCAGAGGGCAGGGGTCGGTTGGGGCTCCTGAGTGGGTTTTCTTCATGGTTGTGTGATGATTTCAATGGTAGCGGGATTACAGGCTGTGATGGTTGGCTTATGGTCGGTGGTGGGTAGGGGGTTGTGATTGTCGTAGGTTCGCTGAAGTTGTCGTAGAGCGCCTTGATCTTGAGATGGAAGTAGGAGCTGACTTTGTCGCAAAGTTCCTGGGAAGGTGTGGTGTCCGTGGGTTTTGCGAACTGCTGTATGACATTGAACAGTTCCTTAGTATTTTGTCTCTTATGAAGGTCTGTTTGGTGTCTCTTATGCGCTGGTGGTATTCCTTTAGGGCGTTCTTGTGGTCTTTGTGCTTCTGTGGTTTTCAGGTTTCAGCAGGTTATTTCTAGGCGTCTGCAGGAGTGTCTGGCATCTTGGAGTTCTGTAGTGAACCAGGCGGCTTTCTGCGGGCGCTGTTTGGCAGGGGGGCGGAGGGGTGCACAAGCTTGTCGGCGCAGCAGTAGATCCAGCGGTGAAACTCTGGCTGCGGAATTGGTGTCGGTCACTACAAAGGGGGGATATTGACGAAGGGTGGTTTTGAGGTGATACTCCGTGACCTTGCTCCAGTTTCGTCGTGGCAGACGTGGGGCGGGTCTGGGTATGGGGGTGGTTTTGAAGGTGAAATGACACAGCTATGGTCAGTCCAGGGTGGCTGAAGCGGAAGTTAGTTCCTCCCGCGAAGATGGGGTTGAGGGTGTGCCCCACTCTGTGGGTGGGCATGTTGACTAGCTGTTTCAGTCCAAGGTTGGCGAGGTTGTAGAGTAGTCGAGTCTGGGTCATTGTTGTTGTCGAGGTGGAAGTTTAGGTCCCCGAGTAGAATGTAGTTCATGGAGGTGATGACGTAGGGTGAGGCGAGCTCTGCGATGGTAGTTGTGTGGTGGGTGCGAGGTCCTGGGGGTCTGTAGATGAGTGCTACGTAGGGTGGTCCTGGGGCTTGTCTGGATCTGAAAGTGTTGTGTGTTGGAGTGGGAGTCACTCGTGCTGGATGTGGAGAGTCGGAGAAGGGTCTTGTGTGCGATGGCGACTCCTCTCTTTCTGGGCGGTGTGGGCGGTCCTTTCTCTGGATCTTGTAGATGTCCGGGATGTCGGTGGCGATATCGGGCCGGAGGTGGAGTTGGTCCAGGGTTCCGTGAAGAAGGCTACGTCAGGCAAGAGGGTGTCGAGCAGGTCCCAGATCTCAATGGTGTGTTGGTGCAGGGAGCGCACGTTGAGCAGGATGTAGGTCAGGGTTTCGATGGTGAATCCTGGCCGTTTACTCTGTGGGGCCACAGGTTACGTCGATGGTGAAGGATTTGCGGCAGGATCTGCATGAAAACTGCCCGTGGGTGTTGGCCGGCGAGGATTTAGCGCAGTCGGCATGTCTTCCGGGGTTGAGTGCATGAAGGGAGGTTGAGTCGTAGCGGTGAGGTCCCGGAGGAGGGTTCCTGGCACTGGCTGCGTTCGGGTTGCGGCCGGGTGCAGACAGGCTTGCCTTAGGCACGCCAGCAGCACGACCGCGCATTTGTCGCCATAATTAGGGGAGGGGGGTGGGAGCAGGTAGGAGGAGGGAGCGGGGCTGAGTAGGGGGGGTGGGGCCCAAAAGCAGTAGCGGCGGGAAACTGACCAACAGTGTGAAGTCAGAAAATGAATAACCGTGATGCAGGGAAGAAAGAACCTGCAATAAAGGCAGTAGTAATCTAAATCACGCAACCATCCAAGTAGTACAGTTAACCGCCAAATGTGGTAAAATGCAAAGATTAGCAGGCAGATGGGAGATAAACCTGAGCGCACCGATGAGGCGAAGCTGCCGGGGAGAGTGCTAGCCTGGGTCGGAGGTCAAGGCTTCACCTACAAGCACACCAGAGGCTTGTAGGTTTCCAGGGAGCATCAGTATGGATTTACCAATATGAGATGTTTGATACCAAACATTCCTATTTTCAGTGAAGCCATTATGTAGCTGGGAACTCATTTTCACCAGTGTCCAGCACATGTTTTAACACTGCTTCCCTGGTCATTTGTACTAGCAGTAATGGGACTGACCAGCTCAGGGGCAAATCTGCTCATGCAGGTATACCCTCACATGTAATATTCAGCACCCCGTCTTAGGGCAGTTAGGCCTGCTGTATGGGTGACTTATAAATATTATATGCAATGATAGGGGACATGGCACACAGGGATGTGTGACATGTTGTGTTATCACTTTTTTTCTGCACCAAGACACACAGCCTTCAATGGCAGTCTTGCATGTGCTTAGTGAGGGGTCCCTTAGGGTGGCAGAATTTGTGCAGCCATTAGGGGCCCTCTTAGTAACTCAGGGCTTGGGTACCAGGGTACCATTTATTAGGGACTTACAGAGGGTGCTAAAGATTTTGCCAATTGTGGTAGCATTTGTACAGTTTTGGGGAAAGAACACTGGTACTGGGGACCTGCTTAGGAGGAACCCGGTACACTTCAGTCAAAGGTGCCTCAAATACCAGGCAAAAGGTGTCTAATAAAACCATTTCAACACAATTTTGTTTTTAATGAAATGCTAATAAACAATTTCGATACAAAAGGTGTGTGTGTCGGTTCCTGCAACAAGTACCCAGCTTCCTACAATACTGTTTCCCTTCCTATTAAGTGAACCCCCAGCGTTGTGTAAAACGCCTTAGACCTTTCCAGTTGGATTTTACCTTCACAAAGGATTTGATACTCTAATGTCAAAAAGGATGCTCAAAACCCTGCCCTCCATATTCTGTCCGGTTCAGAGGAGTCATCTGTGCCCATTCAAGTCGGCCTTTTGTTTGCTCCTGGAAGGCACTTCAAAACTTGTTCACACTTATTCAAATGCTAATTACTGGGTGGCAGAAGTGGGAGTGCAAATGCAAATTTAGCCTCTGAAAATTTCAGGCTGAGAAAAAGTAACTTTCTTGAACTTGCTTTACCTTAATGTTTATAAAAAACCATACTTCACCATTGAGTTGGTTTTTTGAAAACCATTAAAAATGGTTCTACTTATTCCCATTCCAGAGATACAGTACGTAGGGTATCTGATAGAGACTTCTACCCGCATATTCCTTACCTTTGAATATTTCCCAGATGACAGACTGGATCTGGAAATTTTCAAGCAGTACCTCCTTTGCGCCAGTAGGTGGTGTTTTTAAGCTCCTATTGTGGCCGCGGAGGGAGCGACTTCCTTTTCCATGGTTGTGAGGACGGGTGTGCACCCGGACCGTATGCTGTCCTCAGTGGCAGTTGAGACAAATGCTTTAGCTGTGACTTTTTGTCCCCCCCCCCCCCCCCAGGATGGAACCTCCTCTCTCCTTTAATGAAGCAGATGTCCTGCTTGGGGCATGGCCTAACCCCACACTGGAGAGTCTGGTTGTCCAGGCCTCCAGCACCAAAGTTAACCGTGCATGTTCACTGCCACACCACCAGGTAGACAATCCAAGAATCTGTATACCTTTTCAAGAGGATGATGTTCTTTCACCAGCCCAGCACTGTGGTTGGTAAACTCTGCATGCCTCTTGGACCAATACACCCACACAGTTTGAAATTCGTTTGCACAAGTGCTGCCTATGGTCTCGGAGGAGGCCCGAGCCATTTGTTCTTGCTAGCGGTCAGAGAGACATCAAAGTTCACAGTTCGCTGCGGACTTGATACAACTGGCTCGCTATACAGAGCGATTGCATAGTCAGTGCCACTGACTCCATGCCTGATTGTGCTGGCTTCTTGGGGGATGTCCAGACATCCCTTATAGACATGCCATTCAATGGCACCCTCCTCTTAGACGATGAGGCAGATTCTGTGCTGGATCTACATTGGTAGGCCTGAAGCCATGTTTTACATTGTCACTAGTGGATGGCACACAATTCTGCAGTTAGACTAGTGACTTTTAACTTGCAGTACAGGCCTTGGGTACAGTTTGTGCTATATATAGGGTGTCCTGTTTTCAGTGTTTATTTTTTGTGAATTACAGTGGATATTTTCCAGTGTTTTCACAAATTCTGAAATCAGTGCTCTTTGGGTGAAGTTGACTCAAGTTTCTGAGAGGTTATAGTAGGCGAATTAGTGCTTCCATAGCATAGACTAGCTAGAACTCGCATTCTTTGCAAACCACACAATTACTGCAAATAACCAGTCATGTGGAGTGGACTGAAAAGCTGTACGTGTACCAAGTTAAATGTCCCTAATATACAGATTTGTACTGGAAAACCTGTGGATTGCCAGTGTTTGTATGCATGTTAACTTGGGTGGAGTAGCTAAAAACCGCTATAGAATCATGTTTTTATGCTGATGATACTAATAAGGAAGAATGTAAATACCTGCAGTGAAACCACCCTGAACCAGCAAGAGACCACCGAAAGTGTTGGTCAATTCCCAGACTTGGTTAATGATCAGCCCTGCTGTGCCACTGTGTTGTGACTCCTATCTTGGGCTGTCTCTAATATTTTAGCCCCTGCTTTCCAATTCTGCTGCTGTCCTCCAGTCTGCTTTACAAGGAAAGGGGTCCCATTATGTACTGTTCGAAACTAAACACAAAATATTCTACTAAATTCACAATCATAACAAAAAAGGAATAAAGAATATATATACAACGTTGTATTTGTTATGATTGTGAATTTAGTAGAATATTTTGTGTTTAGTTTCGAACAGTACATACTGGGACCCCTTTCCTTGTAATACTGACTACCCAGGTCCCAGTACTTTTGGGTTTGCCCTTTTTGTGATGGTCCTCCAGTCTGCTAACAGGGCTGCACTGTATAATGTCTTTTAAAAGAAAAGTTCATACCATAAAGTCAAAATAAAACTCAACACTGGTGGTGCTCACAGTGCCATTCTCACATGAGTAACACATCAGCCCCTCTTCTGTGCATACCTCTGCCTATTTACTGAACTGATTTTACTTTGACAGTACACAGAACACAGTTTTGTTGTACATGCTAGCTTAGTAAAGAGGTTCACTTTATTGTCTTCCCATCAAAACGATTAACATTCATAGCTGGAAGCTGTATTTCACATGCTGTGGAAAAAATGAAGAATAACCAAGAATTTTTCACAAATTCATTGAAAGTATGCAGCTATATAAAAAAATCCAGACTATTTCCTTTACACCCTTGTGACTATTTAAAAAAAAAGTATACTAATTGAAAAGTTGTATCTAATTTGCTTTATTAGTCTGCGGACAGTGTGCCATAGGCCCTCAGCAGACCTTGTGTTCACATTGAATGAGAGCCGGAATTCCCCACACAACTGTCCCTCACCCAAGAAAGCAGCATCATAATCAAGAAAGTACACTACATCGTCTATCTGTAGTTGATTTGCATGCCAAAATGGCAATGGAAACATAAGGACCTTATTGCATATAAACACAAAGCTCTCTGGCCCCTGGCAACATAATCAATCAAATATAATGCAGAACTTTATGTGGATTTTTACTTCGTAAAACAGAATGAGTCAGCCAGGACTGTACCACCAACAGGTATGCTGTGTTGAGCATGAGGAGCAACACATGGTGAGAGGCTGAAGAGGAATAAGGGAAAAAATACCAAAGGGAACAGGTTCATTGCAATATTAATGGGAAAAGATGCAAACTTACACACTTGTACACTTGGCAAGGCACCGATAGTGTTCTCGTGAAGATGTCCTTAAAATTAAGAGTTAGCAGCAACATGCTTAAAAGCCTGTTTTTTGATACTGCCTCCTCTGCATAACAGGTACCAATACAAAGGAGGGGGAAGTACTCCTGGACTCTTGGGTCTGGGCTTCTTATTTTATCCTGCAAAAAGAACAATTGATGGACTGAAAGCAGAACAATGTACTACATTCACCCCAGTACAGAGAACTGGGCCTAAATACATAGTTTTTTTGCTCACCATGCCATTCTTATTTTATCCTGACCAGTTATTTGATGTTGTGCTGCCCTCTGTTGGTCATTTTAGGCAGTTTTTAGTTTTTGCTGAAAAGCCATAACTTTGTCTGGTAGATTTTTGAGTCTCGCTAGGGTCAGCGCACATGCGCTGCTCGTGCGAGAAATTTAGTAGCTGCTTTGAAAAGTGCTACCCAGGCCGGCCACCAGCTTGCTAGAACACGCACGGGTGCGCACGACGTGCACAGCACTTTTTCACGTCCCACTCGCGCACCACTCACGTCACCTATTGCGTTTTTTTTTTCAATTACATTTTTGCACGCGCACACAACTCCCGGCCGGGTCTCGCAGCAAATGTTTGTTTTTGAAGTGGACGCTTTCCCAGGCATTAATGGTGATAGAAAACAGCTTTATTGCTACCCAGCGCAATGGTGCTTGTTTATCAACCTCAGAAGAATTGAATGCTGAATGAACAACACAACTGCCCAATACCTCTTTGTGACATAAAGTAGTCACTGGAGTCAACAGCTGTACAATACCCGTGTGTGACATAATCACAATCTCATCATAAGCACTACTCCCAGAAACCTCTGGGTGGTGCAATCCTACTTCTTCCCTGGCTCACCCCCTCAAAAACCCACGTGTGATGTTTAGCGCAAAATGTGTCCTATCGTCCGAATGGATGCCAGGATGCATTCTGGGGTACATACAATACCAAATGCTGGTTTTGCATTCCCCGTAATTATGCATGATTATTTCACATTTTCGCGTAATTGCACAGAAGCAAAAGGTGAATTTCGCGCACCCCATATGTAATCTGACAGATTCCATAACCAAGCAACTACCCCTTTTCCAGTGAGAGCTAATCTTACATCTTCCCTCGTCCCAAACACATCCTTAGTCCCAATGACCCAAAATCATTTTGTGACCTTTTCCTAGCCCCTCCTGAGGCCAAAACTGACAACTAAACGTGCAACCTAATCCTACCCTCTGCTTTCCCAGTTCTGCTCAATACCTCTTTGTGCCACAATTTTAGGCCTTTCTTAGACCACACCAGCCTCGTACTTCAGCGTGGTCTAATCTTATCCTCCCCAGCATGCAACGCTTCAGTACCCCTGTGCCGCTCAATCCTACCCCTCAATAACATACAATGCCCCAATAACCCTGCACATCCTAATCACGCCCCTTACAAGCACACACCGCCTAAATACACCTGTGCAGATGAATCCTACACTTAGTAGCATATAACATCCTATTTATCGTGTGGGCTTTGTCCCGAAGTATTAAGTCTTTATTATTGTCCTACTGCCATAATATTTCAGCACAAATTTCGATGATCAAAATGTCAACAATTTAAGTATATAAACTTAACTCTACATATATGTACCTTGGTGCTACATGTATATATGTTCGAAGTATGTAGGTGCGAAATTTAGAACAGTAAATCTATACTTACAACTGTATGCCTACCTTGAAAATATTTTATTTGCTGATTTTATTGCTACGACATTAAAAATCAATAGCCGGACATACAAGCTCCCAATGTACCCTTTCCTAGCACACAACATCACACTCCACCTGTGGTGCCTAATCCTACTGCCAATCACCATCTAATGCCCCTCTGCACCCTAATCCTGCCCCTTTGTAGCATTCAACTGTGGCCAAATACCACGCCACTCGGCATACGTCCCGACGAGCCTGTGCAGCCTAATACCACCCCTTACTAGCTTGCAACATATAACGCCCCAATGGTCCTGCGCAGCCTTATATTATCCTTCCTTGCATACAACGCCCCAAGGGTACTGCGCGGCCCTATATTATCCGTCCTGACATACGTCTCAATGCTCCTGTGCACCTTATATTATCCCTCCTTGCCCCAATGGTCCTGCCCAGTCAAAGGTACTTTATTCGGTTAAAATGATTACCCATAAAAGCATACAAAGTACAAAAAAATCATGTACATTAAAAAAACAATAAAATGTAAAATAAAAGTTAATCAGTTTTCCTTACAATCAGACAATACAGAATTGATAGGAGCGATACCCTTGTCCTATCAGTAACATATCTGAGCCAGGGAGTAGGTTCAGGTAATTATGGGTGGGTATCTGCTGGTAACTAATTGATAGAGAGCCCCTCCTACCCCCCCCCAATCCCCCCCGAACCCCCCCCAGTGGTATCCCTCTAGACTCCACCTTGTGATTGGCGAATACGCAGTTCTAGGGTACAAATCGCACAATTCAAGTGTTATAGGCCCACCTCCTCTTTGTGGCTCCCAGCTTCGCAGATAAGGGACGACCTGGTTATCCTGGAAGTTAACAATGACCAGGTCTCCTGCTGTGTTCTTGGGACGGGAGCCTATCCACCCCACCCTTCTCACATTTAGGATTGTCCCGTTAATATTGGATGGAAGCGGTCTGTTCTTTGTCAACCAAAACTGGACTTTGTTTTTAAGGTCCTGGTGACCTTCAATTTTTCCGGTGGTGAGCTCAGGCACTCCCGAGAGGACACACACGTAGGGTGCTGCCTCTGGTGGTAAGTTTATGCATTTATTACTTGCAGCTAGTCCCTCAGAACATTTGCCTACTTTCGACCACCCTGAAAAATATCAACAGTGGTTCTTTCGGGTACGCAAACAATTCCTTTAAATCATATATATGTCTTCAACACTGATCAAAGCATAACTTCCTTGCTTATTATGCTATTTTGATTAACATAAAAGTGCAAAACCAAACAGAAGAAAGGGTCAGGATAATTTAATTAATCAATTTTCATTTTCCATCATTTTTGTTTCCAACTGACACCTCAATATATGCATAAAAAACTTTTTACAAAATGCAAGATACGGCGCAACAGTTCAAATAGATGTGCAAAATGACAAAGTGTGAAAATTTTGTGACAATGTGACAAATAAGTGATAGTCTATTTACATGTGAATGGAAGAGGGTATGGGGGGTAATTCAACAAAGGCCGGTTCGTATTTCATTCATACTCAAACCCAGGGTGCTATATACACTATTTAAAGCTGGGTATGGTAAACTGATCCTTCCAATGGTTCTGTCTAACTTTCGACCACCCAGCTCTGGGGACAGAGCGAAGGACCATTGTCGGTTCTTTGACTACCTCCTTGTTTTTAGAAACTGATAGTACAGGATCTGGTGGCTTATTCTGGGCAATTTTGCTGTGTACAGTGGTGTCGGACGTTTTTGAGGCAACTATACTCTGAAATTGGTGGTTTGACTTGGTTGGCTTGGTATTTTCATGTATTGTTGAGAGCTTTTCCCCAATTCTCTCTATCCTTTCAATAAGCGGGGATAATAGGGTTTTTACCAATTCTTCAAAGTGGGCCAACAGAATAGATGGTAAAAGGGATATAGGGGTTTCCAGTATTTGACATGCTTTGGGTGTCTCGGGGGTGGTGGTGGCAGTAACCAAAGGGGGGCTGAAGTTTATTTTTTGGTATTTCGCTGGTTTCCCCTTGAGTTTATTACCTTTACGTTTTGTACTCTGGGTAGGGATCTGAGGATGTGCTATTCCCTGAGTGGTAAATTTATCTGTTATTACGACGGGAGTTTCCACTGGACTTTTATTAAGTTGATGCGAATTCCTGGGCTGCGGGCTTCCAATACCCGTAGGGCATGTTGGGGAACCGGTTTGTTCAACTCCCTCCCTGTTCAATGGGAATATACCTGGTATTGCAAATAGCATTTCATTCCCTCTAGTAAAGAGTTTGGCGAGTCGGTTGACATTGGAGGGGATCGTTCGCAACATATGGTGTCTTTAGAAAGGCTGTGTTCAATTGTCTCAAAAGCCAATGTCACTCTAGTTATATATAGGTCCAGTGTCCCCTTGAGTGACCCTCCTTGAGAGGCAGATTGTTTGGCTGGCCCTTTAGTGGTCATGGTGCAACAAGCTTGTGACCCAACTACACACACCTAGTACGGGGCCAATGGATATCTAGGTAGACTAAGAGGCTACTGGATAACAGTAAACAAGGACAATCGTTGTTAGAGTCTAGATGGTTAGTCTCTGATTGGGCATACCTTAGTTCGTGTCAATAGTCCAGAGAGACCGACCAAGATGGGTGTCCCGACCCGACCTCCTCTGGCCTCTGAGGGCCACAGAGGGCCCGCCCTTTGCCCGGCGTCCCGCGAGGCGGGGGTCGCGCGGCTTTAATGCGCCTCCTGGCGCTGTTGATGTGTGGGAGGGACGCGCCACCGCTCAGCCCGGCGGGAAATGCAGTCCCGGGGCCGCGGTGCGAGTGGTTCAGGTAATGGTGACTCTTGGCGGTGTCGGCGTGTCAGCCCTCTCTCCTGCTGCCCCAGAGTCCTGCCCAGTCATATACTGTACCTCCTTGCATACAGCGTCCCAATGCTACTGCGCATCCTGATATAATCCGTCCTTGCATACAACGCCGCAATGTTCCTATGCAGCCTTATATTATCACTCCTTGCTTACAATGTCCCAATGCTCCGACGCAGCCTTATTTTATTTGTCCTTGCATACAACGTCCCAATGCTCCTTCACAGCCTTATATTATCCCTCCTAGCATACAAAGTCACAATGCTCCTGCACATCCTAATACTATTCCTTTAGCACATCTCCTTATACTATCTCTCCCAGCATATAACGTCCCAATTATTATGCCTCCTTGTATTCAACATCGCAATGCTTCTGCGTGGCTTTATATTATCCCTCCTAGCATACAACGTCCCAGTGCTCATGAACAGCCTAATACTATTCATTTAGCATGTCTCCTAATACTATCTCTCCCAGCATACAACGTCCGCGGCCGATATTATCTGTCCTTGCATACAATGTCCCAATGTTCTTGTGAGGTCTTATATTATGCCTCCTAGCATACAACATCCCAATGCTTCTGCGTGGCCTTATATTATCCTTCTTAGCATACAAAGTCCCAATGCTCCTCCACAGCCTAATACTATTCATTTAGCACATCTCCGGATACTATTCCTCCCAGCATACAGTGTCCCAATGCTCCTGCGCAGCCTTATATTATGTGTCCTTGCATACAACATCCCAATGCTCCAGCACGGTCTTATATTATGCCTCCTTGCATATAACTTCCCAATGTTCTTGTGCGGACTTATATTATCCCTTCTAGCATACAACGTCCCAATGCACCTGCACATCCTAATACTTTTCCTTTAACACGTCTGCTAATACTATCCCTCCAAGCATACAACGTCCCAATGCTCCTGCGCAGTCTATATTATCCGTCCTTGCATACACCGTCCCAAATCCCCTGTGCGATCTTATATGATCCCTCCTAGCATACAACGTCCCAGTAATACTATCCCTCCAAGCATACAATGGTCAAATGCTCCTGCGCAGTCTATATTATCCGTCCTTGCATACATCCCAAAGCCCCTGCTCGATCTTATATGATCCCTCCTAGCATACAACGTCCCAGTACACCTGGGTAGACTAATCTTTTCACAACTCATAGCTACCCAATAACTGAGCAAAAAGGTATCAAAGGATCATTGGCCAGGGGTACACAACTCTCAACGTGAAATATTCTGAGTTGGCAAAGCGCTGTACAAGCTTATATAGCTGATGCATGCTAGAGCTGAACCACTGTCCAGAGGGTTTTTCATGGTTGTGTTCCTATTACCTATATTGCCTGATGTGTCTCCATGAGGTGCCTTTTGTGTTGCTAGAAAGCACCTGTCATGCCTGGTGTCTGCTGTGGGTTTTCAGGTGTTGCATAAAGAACAGTTGGTTGCCTGCTCATAAGTGAAAGGTTTGACCTCATATCCCTCCTAAAACTGCCTACTTATTTCGATGCCCATTCACAGTTGCCATGTCCTCAACATCACACCTCGTGAGTCAATATTCGTGGCATTACTGTTGGCGTGGTGATGGAGTGTTTAGACTGTGTATCATGATGCAAGACGTGGCTGGCGCGAAGTAGGTTCTGAAAGAGGCGGCAGACCATGTCCATCACACACTTTTCTGTCATTGCAGCTCTTAGCCATTTTGAGTATCACCACATAAGTGATCTATGTAGAAAACAAGCATTGGCATAGCCAATAAGTGTCTCGCCTTTGGGACCTTATAAGTGCTTAGCCATGCACCAGTTGATGTTGTTGCACCAACGATATTGTGCTGCAGAACTAAACACTTATAAGGCCCCAAAGGCGAGACCTGTTGGCTATGCCAATGCTTGTTAATGGCAGTAATCAGCAAGAATGTAATGTCCAGCAAGATGCAAAAATACAGGTGACCACCGCCAAAGGCGGATTTCTGACGGTGAAGAAACATTTACACCTTTTTGGGTGGAAAAATATTCTCTACAAACAACCCAAAGGAGAAAAGCGGTTTCAAATCAGAGTTCTCCTAACTGTGGTCACAGATAGTACACCCAGTCTTGCTTTCGATTATAATTCAGATTTATCTCACTCTTCATACACTCCCAAATCTCCAGCACAAACTCCATCTGACATGTTGCTAGTGCATGACATCCTCACCTTTCATGAGGTACTGGTGACAGAGGCAGCCCAACTAAATATCACTTTAGAGATGCCCCAAACAGCGGTTTCCTTAATATTTGAGACCCTATCACCAAGGGTTGCTCTTAAACCTCTGTTACCTCCTGGTTTGTGATTTGATAGAGGTACCTGAAAAACGTGTATGATTCTGGTCACTGAATGTAGTAACGGCACCGTGCAGAAAAAATATAGGGCATCTCCACAAGACCCAGTTGTTCCTCAGGTAAGAACCTAGACCATATTCAATCATTGTAACAGTGGTGAGATGAAAACATGCATTGGCTCTAGCATTGGCTGCTCCACCTGAAAGAGTTTAATAAGGAAGAAAATAAGTTACTTACCTGTAACTACGGTTATCCAGTATTTGTATCTTTCATAGATTCACATGCCTGAGTCATTCCCCCATCGTCGAGATGGGAGTCTCACTGTACTTTAATCAAGCAGTATTTAAATAATGCTATAGGCTATAATGGAGATGGGCCAGATCTAACATAGCCTAACTGTTCTTTTTGAAAAAGGACTAAATGTTGAATGCAGACAATCCGCTGCTAGCACCCTCTAGAACCTTCCCAGCAGAGGCAGTGACTCTCAGATGTTCCCAGCATAAGTGAGAAATGTCTTCATGAATAGTATGGAAAAAGCCTCTACAGGGGCGAGGGTGGGTGCATGTGAATCTATGAAAGATACCAATAGAGGATACCTGCAGTTACAGGTAAGTAACTTATTTTCTTATCCAGTATTGGGGTATCTTTCATAGACTCATATAACTGAATCAGAGTAGCAAGCAGTCCCATCCAATCCTAATTTGTCTGTTGGGGATGGTGTCTGACTTCTATCACCTAGCGAACCTAAAACATTTGAAGGTGACCTGAAAAAGGCCTCTTAGGGCTATAGGTGTGCCCATTGGTAGGTTTATCAATATACTCTTAAAAGAAAGGTAAATTATGCCTTATATACTAGCTTTTCCATAAACAATGCATTAGCAATCGGAAAGGAAAGCGAAACGAGCGTAGCTAGTAGTACTATTTATTTAGTTATGCTATACCTCTTCCAGTACATGTCAGTATTTGAAATTACCAAGAGCAAAATACTCTTTCTAAAGGTCGGAAAGAGCCTTACCTTACTGGAAGAGATGGCGAAGCACTGCCTGTCCAACCACTGCATCTGCATCCTGTGCTGATTCCAGGCAGTAGTGATTCGTGAAGGTATGAGTGGTCCTCCAGGTTGCAGCACAACAGATCTTCTACAGAGACACTCCTGCGAAAAGGGCCGCTGACGTAGCGATAGCCCTGGTGGAGTGAACCTTTGCTGTCCTTTCCAAAAATTTGTTGACTTTAACATGACAGAACTGCATTGCAGCCGATATCCATCGTGCGATAGTTGCATTTGTTATTGCAGTCCTTTCTCTGCCCTGGCCATAGGCCACAGTTAATTGATCAGTCTTTCAAATGTCCTCCGTTCTCTGAAGATAGAATTTCAGGCAACGCTTAACATCCAGCCTATGCAGCACTTGCTCTGCAGGTGTTGATGGTTTCGGAAAAAAGGATTGGCGTATCACCAGCTCATTGAGGTGGAATGTTGACAGTAATTTAGGAATAAATGTAGGTTTAGTCCACAGGATCGGCATTTCTACTGCACTAAGACTTATGTAAACATATGAGTCCTTCGTGTGACTGGATGAAACTGTTAACACAAGAGAACCTGTGGATTAAAGGAATAAAAATATTTTGGACAAGATTGGAACAATTGGTGCATCTTCGTTATGCATAAATGATGGCTGTGCGTCTGGAGTGGGGTGCATTTCGCCCCACATTATTGAACTTATCCTTTTTACACCATAAACACCATGCCCTATGAGCAATAATCGCACTTTTAAGATTCACTCCCCATCCTTAAATTGGGCCGATTTCCAGAAGAATAGCATAGCATAACATAACAAGAGGCTGACACTAGAATATGTATACAAAGAAAATCTATCTAGAGGAGCTATACACAGGACATCATAGCGATGTAAGATTTGTATATATTTTTTTTACATTGGACTGTGCCTAAAAGCAAGATTTCTCAGTGGTCTACCAGGGCCTTAGTTTAGCGGGAAAATACGTTCATGTCCTTTGTAGTGGGAGTTGATTCAGAAGTATCTGAAAGAAACAGGTTAGTATTAGATTCCTTACCTTAGCATATCCCCAGGCGTCAGACTGGATCCGGAAATTTTTGCGTAGCAATACCCCTGCGCGTCGTCTCTGGCTCCGCGTCCGTCGTCTGTGCCGGAATGACGTCGTCTGAGTACTTAGACGCCGCCCATGCGCGCTGACGTCAGTTCTTCTTTTTTCCGCGCCAGCTAGCGTAGATCCGGAGAAGCTCTACCCCTTAGTCACTTTTTGACTAAAACTTTTTGATCGTTTTTGATCCTCTTCTAGTCGTTCTCGACTCTTCAGATGCCGGTAGGGATGCCCGGTTTCAAACCCTGCTCGAAGTGTAGTCGACTGATGTCGAATACCGACCCCCATCGCCGGTGTCTGCAGTGCCTAGGCCTCGACCACGACGACCGATCCTGTTCCGACTGTCGAGCCCTAACATCGAAGGCTAGGCGGTCCCGCAAGCGGCTCGAGCTCCGGCAGTCGGCCCCACGGCATTCGAGGTCCCGGTCCCACGGGAGGTCGAGTCTGCATTGGTCTTCTGGTTCCTCCTCAGGTAAGAGGCATGAGAGGTCAGAGCGGCATCATCGCTCCTCCGTCCGCCCCCGACGCTCGCCCCACGCGGCCGGGGTTTTTGGTGGCACCACCCACGCGGCTCCGCTGAAGTCGCTGGCGCCGCATCCTGCCCCATACCTTCGGGTCCCTGAGCAAGATGTGACGCGGGAGGAGATCGAGCAGTACCTCATGGCCATGAGGTCGCTCTCTTCTCCACCGGGCCCCATGGCGCCTTCGGGCCCAGGGGGCCCGGCTCCGGGGCCTGCGGGTCAGGTGCTCCGGCGCCGGCGGCTTCGGTCCCGGCACCGCAGGCCCCGACCGGATCCGGGTCGACGCCGGTCGACCTTACGACCTCAGCGGCGCCGGCCCTGAGGGTGTCACCACCGGCGCCGACTTCGGTCGATGCCGGCCCTAGTCATTATGTCGCTCCCGTTCAGCCGTCCACACGGCCCCGTTGGAAGCCGTATGAGACTGCTCTAGGTACATTCCAGTTCCATGAACGGGCCCCGATTGTTGATCCTGGCAACCAGGAATTGGGTGACGAAGAGGACTGGGAGGGGTCGGAGGACCCTCAGACACTGGAGTGTCAGGACCAAGCGGACTGGAAAGTGGAGCTTGAGGAGGCCAGTGGCCTGGACCTCTCTCCAGACACTGGTTTTGTCTCCCCTCCTACCGTGGCTACGGAGGAGGGGGCAGCCTATAGCTTAGTACTGATGCGGGTGGCTAAGGCCTTAAACCTTACGCTCCCCTCAGAGGCCGTGAGGACTAATCTCCTCACCGAGGTCCTCAAACCGCAGTCAAGCTCGGTCGAGCCTCTGCTGCCGTTCAATGAGGCCTTATCTGAAGTTCTGTTGGGCACCTGGTCCAAGCCCGCCTCAGGACAGCCTGTGGACAGGAACGTGGCCAGACGCCACCGCCCGGCTCCGGGTGACCCAAGCTGCCTGTCGACCCACCCCACACCCGAGAGCCTGGTTATCCAGGCCTCTAACTCCCAGACTGCGTTCCCGTCGGCTCCTCCCGACAGGGAATCCAAGAGGTTTGAACAGTTTGGTAAGAAAGTGTTCTCATCCCTTAGTCTGGGACTGCGGTCAGTCAACACCGCATGCCTCTTGGGCCGCTACACCCACACCCTGTGGGACACGGTTGCGGACGTGCTGCCACAATGCCCTGAGGAGGTCAGGGCTAAACTCGCCCAAGCCCTAGTGGAGGGTCGAGATGCGGCACGGTACTCTATCCGGTGCGGACTGGATACCACCGATACACTGGGCAGAGCGATGGCTACGACAGAGGCGGTTTGACGCCACGCCTGGTTACGGTGCGCCAATTTTTCGGCCGATGTCCAGGCTACTCTTCTGCACATGCCGTTTGATGGCCATCGCCTGTTTGGAGACCAGGCAGACCACGCGCTTGAGCGCTTTAAGGACTCCAGGGCTACGGCCAAGTCCTTGGGCCTCTCTGCCCCACGCCAACAGTCTGGTGCCTTTCGCTCCTTTCGTGGCCGAGGAATGGGCGCCCCCACACGTGCCGCCAGCCACACGCCGCCTCAACAGAATCTTCAGCGCGGTGGCGGCCGTGGAAACCGCCGGGGAGGCGGTCGGGGACAACGGCAAGGCCAGTCCGCACCCGCTCCCGCAGCATCCGCCTCAAAACCTTCCGAGTTTTCAGGCCCATGTGACGCCAGTGGGGGGCAGGGTCCGCCATCACCTCTTCCAATGGCGCACCATCACATCGGACAGGTGGGTGCTGCAATCGTCCGAAGGGGCTACTCCCTCCCCTTCGAGGCGACCCCTCCAGCCATGCCACCGCAGTACCACCGCGTGTCGGGGGACCACTTGTGACTTCTGCAGGTGGAAGTTACTGCCCTCTTGGCCAAGGGGGCCATCGAGCGCGTTCCTGGACCAGAAGTAGGGTGTGGTTGTTACTCCCACTACTTTCTGGTACCCAAGAAGGGCAAAGGGGGCCTACGCCCTATCTTGGACCAACGGAACGTCAACGCCTTCCTCCGGAAGGAGAAGTTCAAGATGTAAATGTATGTATGTATAGGCATTTATATAGCGCACTACTTACCCGTAGGGTCCCAAGGCGCTTCGACCGCTGCGAAACCCTTCCTGGCTTCCCTGAGAGATGGTCCCTTAATGGGTATCTCCAGGGTGAGACCAGGCATCCCCGGCGGTCTGGTGGGGCCGTTAGTGAAGATGAGGCAAGCTAATGCCCAGAGTTGCCGAGTGTGATCGCTGATCAGAGTGGGCACCGAGGCGAGAGAATTATCGAGTCCGCTGACCCTGGTCCAGAAACCTGCCGCGCCGGGAATCGAACCCTGGTCCCGGGCCGTCCTCTGCTCTCGGGTCCGCCGCTGCCCTAGACCCGCAAGACTGGATGGTGGCGTTGGACTTGCAGGGCGCTTACTTTCACATCCCTGTCCTGCCGGCCCACCGGCGTTACCTGCGGTTCACGGTAGGCCTCGAGCACTTTCAGTTCACCTTGCTCCCCTTTGGCCTTAGCAGCGCCCCACGGGTGTTCACAAAAGTGATGCCGGTGGTCGCAGCCCATCTGCGCAGGTTAGGGGTTTCAGTCTTACCCTACCTCGACGACTGGTTGTTGAAGGCGGGCTTGCCCCAGTCAGTCGTCAACCACCTCCAGATTACAGCGGATCTCCTGCACCTGCTGGGGTTTTCCATCAACGTGCCGAAATCACACCTGTGTCCCCTCCCCCCCCCCCCCCCCCAAAGCTCCTCTTCATCGGAGCTGTTCTGGACTCTGCGCAGTTTCGGGTTTATCCTCCTGAGCAGCGAGTCCGGGATATTCAGGCTCTCATTCCGATCTTTCAGCCTTTATCCCGAGTTTCGGTCAGGTTGAAGCTGCGGCTCCTGGGGCTGATGGCTTCCTGCATCCTTCTGGTGCATCACGCCCGGTGGCGGATGCGGGCTCTGCAGTGGGACCTGAAGTTTCATTGGGCCCAGCATCAGGGCAACCTGTCCGACCATGTCCTGATCTCGGAGGGCACTGCAAGACAGCTGCAGTGGTGGCTCACGGACCGCAATTGGGTCAGCGGCAGATCCCTCTCCCTTCCCCCAACCGGAGCACGTGGTTGTGACGGACGCGCCCCTCCAGGGCTGGGGAGGCCAAATGGGAGAGGCGGAGATCAGAGGCCTCTGATCTCCGGCAGAGTCCCAGCTCCATATCAACCTTCTGGAGCTGCGGGCGATTCGTATTGCACCGAAAGCATTCCTCCCCTCTGTACAAGGGAGTGCAGTGCAGGTGTTCACGGACAACACCACCGCCATGTGGTACTGCAACAAACAGGGCGGTGTGGGGTCCTGGACCCTCTGTCAAGAGGCTCTGGCAGTGGCTGAAACATCAGGGCGTGACCCTGGTGGTTCACCACCTGGCAGGTTCTCTGAACGCCAGGGCGGACGAACTCAGCCAACGGTGCTCGATGGATCACGAATGATGTCTAAACTCGGACGTGGCGCAAGGCATCTTTCTGCAGTGGGGAGAGCCTAGGTTAGATCTATTTGTCACCGAAGAGAACGCACAATGTCATCAGTTCTGCGCGTTGGACTTTCCAAGGCGGCACTCGCTCGGCGACGCATTTCGTCGCGAGTGGAGTTGCGGTCTGGATACGCCTTTCTGCCTATACCACTTCTGCCCAACGTGCTGAAGAAAGTCAGGCGCGACCGGGCCCAAGTCATCCTTGTGGCTCCGGACTGGGCTCGAAGGTACTGGTATCCCAAGCTACTCAATATGTCAGTCGGTCCGCAGATCAGTCTGCCTCTTCAGGAGGACCTTCTGTTGCAGCAGCAGGGGACGGTCCTCCACCCGAACCTGTCCAGTCTTCACCTCCATGCTTGGAGATTGAGCGGCGGCAGTTGAGGCCATTTGACTTGCCTCCTGAAGTCTGTAATGTTATTCTGGCAGCCAGGTGTCCCTCCACAAAGTCGGTATACGCCTGCCGGTGGAACAAATTTGTGGCATGGTGCACAGCAAAGGCTGTGGATCCCCTTTCTGCCCCTCTTTCGGAAGTTCTTCTATTCCTTCTTTCTCTTGCCCAGCAGGGCTCTGCTCTGGGCACTATCAAGGGCTACCTTTCTGCCTTCCTAAGGCTGCGTGATCAACCTTCTTTGTTCAAGTCCCCTATAGTAACTCGTTTTCTGAAGGGCATCACACACGTTTCCACCTGTTCCTTGAACCTGGTTCTTACTTTCCTAATGTGCGCTCCCTTTGAGCCACTTCACTCTTGTCCTCTCCGTCTTCTCACCTTGAAGACAGCTTTCCTGGTTGCCATCACCTCTGCCAGGAGAGTTTGTGAGCTCCAGGCTCTATCTTGCAAACCTCCCTTCCTGTCTGTGCATCCGGAAAAAGTGGTGTTGCGTACAAAACCATCTTTCCTGCCCAAGGTAGTCTCTGCTTTCCACATCGGGCAGTCCATCACCTTGCCCTCCTTCTTCCCGCCTCCGCATCCCTCAAAGGATGAAGAGCGACTCCATCGTCTGGACCCAAAACGTGCGCTTTCATTCTATGTGGATCGCACACGCCAGTTCCAGGTGGATGACCAACTCTTTGTTGGTTACACGGGTGCGTAGAAGGGACGGGCGGTGCATAAACGGACCATCTCTCGGTGGGTCGTCTTATGCATCAAGGCGTGCTACTCCTTGGCTAGAAAGGAGCCTCCAGTTGGGCTGAGGGCCCATTCCACTCGGGCCATGGTGGCTACTACTGCCCTGGGTCGGGGAGTCCCCCTGCAGGACATTTGCCAGGCGGCTACGTGGCCGCGCTGCACACCTTTGCGAGGCACTACTGCCTGGACAGTCAAGTCCGGAGGGATGGCTTCTTTGGCCGTTCCGTCCTCCAGGACTTTCTGGTGTGAGTATTGGTTCGCAGACCCACCACCGGGGTTGGTATTGCTGGGGTATCTATTCTAAGGTAAGGAATCTAATACCAACCTGTTTCTTTCAGATGAACAAGTTACTAACCTTCGGTAATGATATATCTGTAAGAAACAGTAGTTAGTATTAGATTCCTTACCGCCCCACCCATCCTCCCCGTTCTGCGAACTGATACCTAGGGTTAAGGTCATCCCCCTTCAGGACCCTAGTTTCTTGGCACCAGTGTTTATTTCTAGCATGGCTCTGCGTATCTGGTGCGGAAAAGCTGTGTCTAAGAACTGACGTCAGCGCGCATGGGCGGCGTCTAAGTACTCCGACGTCATTCCGGCGCTGACGACGGACGCGGAGCCAGAGACGATGCCTAACGACGCGCAGGGGTATTGCTACGCAAAAATTTCCGGATCCAGTCTGACGCCTGGGGATATTCTAAGGTAAGGAATCTAATACTAACTACTGTTTCTTACAGATATATTGTTACCGAAGGTAAGAACTTGTTCTTTAACCTTCTTGTGATAATAAAAAGGCAGCAGAGTTTTGCATGTACACCCATGCCTAATGACCTGTTTCTGGGGATGTTGCTGCTCCAGAGTAACTGGTTAAATAAGCTTTTGTCCATTCCAAGGAAAACTGCACATCTGCAGTTTTTTAAGCGGCGCTAAGGCTGGTGGGCACTCACTTGAGAACCTGCTCCGCAGCCTATGTACCACTGGCAGTCTGTTAAAATCCACTATTAAAATAATACCTTCACTAAACAGCGAGTTCACAACTTAATACCATACTGCTCTCCTGCATAGTTGGTCCTTCAACCATTTAAGCACGAGAGCTTTTAAGCAACTTAGTTCCTGGTCTACCCAAAGCTCCAATAGTTATAAGGACACTTCTGGCATCTGCCTGCTCATTTGCAGTTTGACTTCTTTAGTTTTAGACTTTGCTGCCCTTGTCTCATTTCATCATGCTGACATCTCTTTACCTATTATACGCTGATTTTCATGATATTATCTAAATGTCTTGTTTGTTTTCTCCTAAAGGTTGCTCCTTGAAGGTTTTGGCCGACAACGTGCGCTACACATGGATTGTATTGTAATGAAGCGCAGAGGATGCAGAGACATGGCTTTGAATTCTAGAAACTTTGACAAAGATTTCCAGCCATCTGAAAACACTACCTCCTCGAGATTTGTTTTGTTCCTTATTGCACAGCTTTTCTTCGAGTAGATCCTGTGGGTGCTCTCTGGAAATCGATAGCAATTGTAAATGCCATTTAAAAATGCATGTATGTAAATTTTTGTTGGGCAATGGCTAAATGTTGGAGGAGGAGGAAAGAATGGCAGCTAGGAGACAGGCCCATGGATTAGCACTGATATTGGTCCTATGCGCTTTGTGGTACCTCTGGAAAGATGCAAGATAATATCCTTGGATGCATCTTTCTATTTCATGTCTCCCAGGGCCTGCATGCTCTGAGTGCAGACCAGTGTAAGAAGCTCTGTGCTCCTTCCCATGTTTTTTTCCCCATATGAAGTCTGTAATTTGTTGGACAGGTTGACTGTTTTTACCACTGAAAACACCGTGGGTTAGAGATCAGGATTCCTTCTCTGGACGTTTTCACAACCAGATGTCATGTTTTCACTCTGGAATTCGATACCTGATTCAGTCCTTGCCTATCCTCATGGATGGGTGAGGAGGGGCAGAGTATCGATGTTCATAGAGATGCCTTTGGATCTGCTCTGGAAGAAGCCCGGAAACCCCTAAAATATCTGCACTTTGTGTCCAGTAAACAATATATCTTATTAACCCTTTTCAATATAGCAATGATGTTGGGAGGCCTCTGCTTTGGAGCTTGGTTCAATACTTTTGAGGTTGCTTGCAGTTCTGACCTATGACCAGGAACCCTTTATCTCCTTGTGCCATTCCAGAGATGTCTCGAAGAAGCCCTTGAGGCATTGGTCTTGTACATGCCCCGGGGATTTCTTAATCTTAGCAGAATGTTTGCGTTTGCACGACAAGTGTTTGTGTGTGTACATATATACATATAAAAAATGTATAGAGATCCAGTTGCTACAGACCAGTATTTTTTTTTTATCTTCATAGTCATTATATTGGTGTAGAACTTAACCTACATTGATCTGTTCTAACTATGTAGATGTAGAACGCTTTCCTCTGTAAGTCCGGAACCATTGCCGTAGAACACATTCCTGGGCGCGGTCCCATGCTTCTCTGAGTGTATTGATATAAATAAAACATGCCTCTTGGCAAGTCCCACCAAACTTCGTGTTCATGTGGGACACATCCTTTTTGTTGTACATCATCCCAACACATTTAGCCTTTATAGGAACATCACCCATCCTTCCAATTCCTATGCCATCTATCATAGTAGTCCCAGCCCAGATTTTTCCAACTCCTCTTTCCATCTGTGATGTTGGTTATTTCAAGACTATTTAACAGTAGGTGGGTTGCGTAAAATGCACAGCTGATCTTGTTTGCTATGGGGTGACCCTGTACGTTGCAAGTTATTGGTTAACCCATTTGCTTGAGCAGTCCGCTCTTAAGCTTTTTGTGCAAAATCCCTAATGTCCTGCTATCGCACATAAGGCGCCACCCATCAGGAATTTTGCATGTACGTTGCCCTGTAGTGATCTAGGTTTTTAGGGGGGCTGAGGTAGTCTGGGTTTACATTGCACTTAATGATGTGGTGGAACATTGGGTGCCACTGTCTTCTATTTGGAGCACTCTGTTAGCTTTTTGGGTTGGGAAGAACACTTGATGGCTTTCAGCAGTTCGAAACCATCTAGTAACTTCTGGTTATGGAGTTCCTCCTTGTTGTCTACCAGTTTGGGCTCCAATTTTGGAGTAATGTAATGACTTTTTGGGTTGGAGTGCCTTTCATGCTTTTTAGTTGGCGCCCTTCTAGTTATTGGTTTCACTTGTATGATCCTCCATTATGGGATTGCTCTCCAGTTAAGGGATGTAACTTTTGAGAGGTCCAGTTCTGAGTTGATATCGATCCGTTAACTCTTATTTTCCTTCGGTCATTAAACCGTTTCTAAATTGGGAGTTTGAGAAGGGGGGGTTGCTTGTTAGCATTGTTTCTCTCTTCTATGTTTAATAAATGTTTGATTTCACAAGCTCTGTTTTCTTGCATGTTTTTTAATTAAGTTTGTTTTTGTAATGTTTATGGTCAAAGAAAGGCAAGAAGTTGGTGAAATTTTGAATTCATACAGTTGAGCAAACCACTAACAATAGCATTATTATTAAAAAATTAGGCAGTTCAAGACCAAGAAAAAGAACTTGGACAAGTAAATTTTTAGAAAGCAGATTAGGCACATTTTTATCACTGACCTTGCTTGCTTGTTTGTCACTACCAAGAACTACCTCCTTTCTGCATAATCTCTCTGGCTTATTTTATTGCAAATTATCCTTACAATTATATACATTGCATTTTAACATGTACAAACTGAAATATGCCAAATGCCATGTAGAACCACGATACCCGTGCCTTCCACGCCACTGGAGTCAAGCTATCCTGGCTGAAGACGGCTGATAGCCCGAAACCGGTCCTAAGATGCTTGATTCTGGTCCAGGGAAGACCTGGCTTGGTAGTTCGGGCTGGACTGTTCCCATGAGGCACAGGGTCAAGGCTGATTTGCATATGGCCATGTCTGAACTGGGGTGGTGTGGTGAGCAAAAAAACGATGGATTTCGGCCCAGATTTCTGTACTGGTGTGAATGTATGACATTGTTCTGCATTCTTTCCATCACCTGTTGTTTTTGCATTTGTCATCCCGAGTGGGATGGGTATGCTGAGACGTGAGTCTCGTGCTCTCCACGCCACTGGAGTCAAGCTATCCTGGCTGAAGACGGCTGATAGCCAGAAACCGGTCCTAGGATGCTTGATTTCGGTCCAGGGAAGAAATGGCTTGGCAGTTCGGGCTGGACTGTTCCCATGAGGCACAGGGTCAAGGCTGATTTGCATATGGCCATGTCTGAACTGGGGTGGTGTGGTGAGCAAAAAACGATGGATTTAGGCCCAGATCTCTGTACTGGGGGGAATGTATGACATTGTTCTGCATTCTGTCCACCAACTGTTGTTTTTGCATGTAGGTAGAAAAGGCAGCAAAACTGAGTAGTGTAATATCTAAAGTGCAAGTACATTGTACCTTGACTTTCACCCTGTCCTCTCCCAACCCCCCCCCCCCCCCTCCCCCACACACACACACATTTGTAGTCCTGTTGGCACGTTTTTTGTCTGCATGCTATTTCCTAGCTTAGTGAGTATGTAGAGGTTGTGTATCTACCTCTTCACCGGGCTTTTATGTCTGAAGTTCCATTTTGAAATGACATGGGCCCTGGTCCTTGATCCCAAGGTGTCCTTTGTGGCTGTGTTCCGAAATACTCCAATTCACTGTTGTGGGAACTGGCCTTATACAGTACTCTAGTGCATAATCGTCACACTCAAACCTAATTGGTTCCACATTTAGTGTGTGACCGTAGGTGAAGCTTGAAAGGGACTACTACCCCATCCTATAAAATTAATGTCTGTGATGAAATTGTCATTACATCACCAGCGCGCAGAGACATTGTCACCCCTTATATTCCTGGTATATCTTTCTTATTACAGTGACCAAAAATCATTGCATAATGTATACGGAAAATACCCATTTATCCTCTCAGTTGTGTAATTGTTTGCTAGCAGATTGAGCTCCATTGAGGATGGAGAACAATTGATGGTTCTCCCCAGTCTAAGTAAGCAGTACATTTATCTAACCCTTTGGTTACTTCTTTACGTACCGCTTTACTTTACTTTTCAATAGTTCATGGTAAGTAATTTAGTCAAGAACAAAATTATGGAATGCTTGAATTCATCTCAGCCACTGTTGATTACTTGTGCCACAGTCCGTAGTCTTTTTTTGCCACCTCAGGTTAGACCCAGCCATGTGCAAATCATCTTTGGTCCTGCTCCATTAGGAACAGTTCAGCTCAAGCTCCCAGCCCAGGGCCTCTCTGAACTGGAATACAAGCAACCCAAGACAAATATCGGTCTATTTTGGCCTCTTCATTTCGAAAAGTAAAGATGGTTACCGCACAGTGGAGGATATCAAATTCAAATGCTCTCAAGGTGCTACTGTGCACCAGCAGTGGTATGAAATATAGACCAGATGCAGCATCTCCCAGAACAGAGCCAAAAGAATCATTCTGGAGTGCAAAACAATTGTACACACATGCTTGAAATCTGCTGTAGATGCTGCAGAAACTGAGCAGACGGATGTGCATGGGCGTCATACTCGAGAGGAATGCCTGTCTGTGTGTCGGGGTTCAAGCAGGAGGTGAGTCACCATTGTTTTTTTTAACCATTTCTTTTTATCAAATATTATCGACATGACATACCATATTGAAACATGTTTAGGAGACAGCATACATTTCAAGTATTTTAGTTCTGGATTACAGCGATTCAAGTCAGTGTGTAACAATCACAGGGTTGTAAGGTCCTCATCTTCATGCAAGTGTGCCAGTGGGGTGCTGATATCTCCTCTGTACGAGTGACAAGGCTCACAGGCCCTGTTCCGTTTCTTGGGGCACCCCCTGGCTTTGTATACTGACTTTTCCCTGAACATACACCAGTCTAGATCTTCCTTCCATATTTCTATTCTGGGTTGTTGCAGGGCTTCCAGTGTCTTGCGATATTTCTCTTTGCGATCATTACTGCTAGTGTTGCCCATAGCATAGTGTAGGAGGTGAGGTCCGTTGGTTCCCAAATGTTTAGGAGGCACCTGTGCGCCTCCGGGCCCAAGTCTATTGTGAGTACCTTTCTGAGTGTGTGGTGTATGGCTTGCCAGTAGGTTTGTATTTGTTCACACTCCCATATAATATGGATGAAAGTGCCGTCTTTCCCACATTTACGTCTGCACTCCCCACTGTCCGCTCTACCCATACGGACCAATCCTGGTCCAGTTATAAATATCCTGTGGAGAATCTTGAGTTGTACTAGTCGCAGTCTGGCCTGAATTGCTACCTCCCTCTTGGAGGAAACTGCCTCTCACCAGTCTTCCTCGTCTAGGTCAAGGCCGTCTCATCCATTTCTCTTTGAGACTCTGGAGTGGGTCTGCCATATTATTAATTAGTTTTTTATAGATCAAGGAGATGGCCTTTTCGGGCAGGTGGCTGTCAAGTATTCTATCCTCCAAGGGCGAGGCATCCGGGAGGGAAGACCTCCTAGTGAGATGGGTCTGAAGGGCATGTTGGATTTGGCGATATGTATAGCGTTCAGTGTCCGCCAAGCTATACTTTTGTTGGAGGGAGGCAAACATAATGATATCATCTTTTACCCAAAGATCCTTGCTCTGGGAGATATATATAAGGTCCCATTCATCAAAGACCCTGGTTTGCCTCAGTTTCCCCAGTTTTTCGGAGTTCCACAGGGGTGTTGCCAGGGTGTCTGCAGTTCCAACCCAGATGTTTGTTCACGACATGCCATATATGGACAAAGTTTGAGGTTGGTCCTGTTAAGGGGTATTAACGGGCTATAAAGTAGAGCGCTCTACTATAGTCTCCACCTGGGAGGAGCCATTTGTCCATGGCGTATCCCGGGTCGTCGAGACGAACATAGGTCCCCTGGTTTATGGCCGCTAGTTGGGTCGCCCAATAGTATTTTTAATATCTGGGAGGCTGATACCTCCGTCATACCAATTTAGGGTGAGTTTAGTTAAGGCAATTTGGGATTTTCGGTCCCACAGTTGATTACTCTGGAGGCTCTCTATTTCCTGGAAATATGATTTCGGAACCGGATCTAATACATTCTGGAGGGCGTTGAGGAAGCTGGGCAATGCTATCATTTTAAAGAGGGCAGTTTTGCCCAGCAATGAGAGGGGCAGAGACTTCCAGTTCCCTATGTCCTGTTTCAATCTTTGTATTGGTGGCAGGAGGTTCCGGGTGAAGCGGAGCGTGGGGTTCAGTGAGAGGGAAATGCCACTGTATTGAAAGCCATCTGTTATCTGGATTGGGCAATTCCTCGGGAGAACAGGTGGTTCTCCTCGAAGGACATAAACAATGGACTTGGCCCAGTTTATGCTGAATCCGGAATATCTGCCAAACACTGCCAGAATATCCAATGTCGCATATTAAAGAGGCTCTCGGTGAAGTCACATATAACAATGTCATCTGCATATAGGGATATCTTATCGTCCCAGTCCGGGGACCAACGCATACCGCGAATAACTGGGTCCTTGTGGATCCATGCTGCCAGGGACTCCAGAGCAAACAGCAGCGGGGACAAGGGACACCCCTGGCGTGTACCACGGCGAAGTTGGAATACCTTTGATTTGTGATTGTTTACCATCACTTGTGCCATTGGTTCTGAATATAGTAATCTGATCCAGCTCACAAAATTGGGTCTGAATCCCATCTTGTAGAGTACAGCGAAGAGGTATGGCCATTCCACCATGTCAAATGCCATGGTGGCATCTAGAAGGACCAGAATTGCTGGTTCCACACCGAGGCCTGACTGGCTAGTGCAAATAGACCTGACGTGTGCAAACAACGAGGCCCGACTGACCTATTTAAACACTGAGGCCTGACTGACCTAAGTAAAAACAATGAGGCCTGACTTGTTTTTGGATAGTGGTTGCTCTTCCCAACACTCCATGTCCTCTGTGCAGGTTTAAGGCTGTGTTGCGATGAGGCATGAAGCCTGATTGGTCAGGATGTACTAGACTGTCTAATCACTTTTACTAACCGGATCGCCAGCAGTTTTGCAAGGATCTTGGGTTTTACGTTAAGAAGGGATATTGGCCTATATTGGGCACAGCTGGTTTTGGGTTTACCTTCTTTTTGAATGACAACAAGGTTAGCTATCCTTTGATCCGTTGGGAGTGTCCCTTTTTCTTTGCGGTCTATAAGCATCGAGCGACGGTATGGGGCTATCCTGTCAGGTTTGAGCTTTTAGAGCTCCATTGGTATGCCATTGGGACCCGAGGCTTCCCCTGAGTGAATTGCCCGTATTACCTGAGCTGTTTCATAGTCTGAAAAATCAGACTTGCGGTATTCACGGTTTTCATCTGTTAGGGTGGGAAGTGAAATATCATGAATTAAGGCACGATTATCTTCTTCTGTGTACTGCTCTTTCGTGTGGTACACTGTCTGATGGTGATCGGCAAACTAGTCAGCGATTTCTTGTAGGTCAGTGATAGGGTCAGTATCCTCTCCCTGTAGCTCAGGCACAAGACGGCTGGCCCATTCCTTCCTATCTAGCCATGCGATTAACTTCCCCGCCCTTTCCCCATGTTCATAAATTCTGCTTTGTTTCCCTCCCTTGAGCCCTGTCTGTCTGTTGCTAAGGCTTTGAACTAGTTTTGTTTAGATGCAAGAGGTTCAAATTCTCAGGGGTTATCGTCAGTTCTAGCTCTTCTTCCAATCTACGTACCTCGTCTTCTGCTTGCACTATGTCTTTCTGTTTGTCTTTTTTCTGATCCGCAATCAGGGACAGGGCTTGCCCGCGGATTTCTGATTTGTAGGCTTCCCACAATGTTTGGGCAGATTCTACTGTATCCTCATTTTCATGAAAATAGTGGTCTTTGGCCTGGGTTATTTTCTTTCGGATGTCAGGGTCTCGGATATACCACAAATTGATGGGAGCAACTCTCCCAGTACTCGTTTGGCCTAGGACTACATGTATACAAAGCGGTAAGTGATTGGAAATACCCCCTGCCTAAGTGGCGGATCTCTCGAATATTGAATGCTTGCCACGCTGAACTAGGATATAATCGATGTGGGAAAGGCTGCGATGGGCACCCGACAAGGTGTATTTGATCCTATCTGGGTTATGAATTCTCCACCCATCCTCCAATCCAATGGCCTCGTCGGACCCAGGTCCTTAAAAGTATCGCCCTAAAAACCTGGGGGTACATATACTAAAACAAATATATCTGCCCGGTCGTCAGACCATGTGGATGTATGGTAAAAGGGAACAAATTCTTAATTAATAAGCCTACCTCTCGCGGCCCTGTGACACCGCATCTGCCGCTAGTTTGTACCCTCCTCTATTCATTGCCTTACACATGTTCCCCACCAGGTGCAATTACTGTTAGAGGATAACGTCAGGGGCTTGTGTCTGTATGTACTGGTGAACCACACTACGTTTCACTTGATCGCCGAGCCCATTGACGTTCCAACTGAGGACCTTAATCCCTGTGTCCCACTGTCTACCCATCGGAGTCCATGCGAGTGTACTGCTCCTGTGCTGCATTACATTTTGGTGTTGTCTATAAAACAAATACTACAAAAAATTTAAATCCTAACAACTTTAACATCCTTTCCCAGCCACCCCCCTCCCTGCGTCCCTGCACTCTGGGCTTCAAACTGCCCATGATACAACTTGCAGAGTGCCTGTCGCCCCACACGTTAACTTAATGTAGAAAAGTGGGGTACGTGGTGCTCCCTCACCACTTCAGATATTACGATCATGCAATGCCCTTATGTGAAAGCCGGAATGTACTCCATTTTGGGCATTAGGTCGGTTCTTATCCTACGTATGTGTCCTATGGCGTGCTCTGGCGCACGTCCCAATCCCACACCACGGCCAAGTGTACATTAGAAGCTGATTCTACCATTACCTTTGTCCGTCGGCTCACACCCGCCCCATCCTCTTAATGTTCACCCCACATACTGCACGGACTGTCGTTCAACGGCTCTCCAACCAGTCCGCTGCTGAATCTGGATGTTCGAAGAACGAGGCCCTACCATCGGCTTCCACCCGAAGCCTGGCTAGGAACAACATGGCATACTTGTATCCTTTGTCTCTCAGTGCCTTCTTGATTCCCAGAAAGGAGCGTCTTTACCTCTGGACCAGTTAGGTAAACTCTGGGAAAACGGTTATGTCTGCGTTATCTTACCGAAGTGGGGGTCCCATTCTGGCATGTTGAAGTATTACGTCTTGGTCCCGGAAGTTGAGGACTCTGGCCAGGATTGGATGAGGAGGGGCCCCCAGGTGTTGGACGACCCGGTGGACTCTGTTGGCTCTCTCTAGGACAAAGAATTTTCCAAGCCCCTTGGGTTGTAGGTGGTTAAGGATGAGGTCTCATACAAACATTTTTGGTTTCCGCAAATTTCCGAAAGGTTTGCAATTCTTTGTCTGATTGCAGCTGGGAGGTATCTTCAAGGCTCGCAGTTGTGAGTTCCACTTGTTTGACTCGCTCACTATTTTTATTCAGGTCAGCTCGTAGCAGGTTGACTTCCACGATGATGGTGTCAGTCTTTTGTTCCAACGATGTCTTGATCACCACAATTGCCTCCAGGACGTCTTTTTATTTTTTTTTAAACCTTTATTGAGATATGCAAGTTATTACATGCGCAGGCCCACAACCACAGGGGCCGGCCGCAAACGAATCGAAGAAACCAGAAGTCGAACAGCAATCAAGTAAAAGGATAAGCAGTACGACTACCACACGTAGTCATGAGCATCTCAGGGCAAGAGGATACATTAGGTTTTCGTTTTTTTGTTATGATAAAGAAGTAGCGGCGGCTATCTCAAAGGCGTCACACCATCCAGGGTAATAAAAGAGAGATGAGGGGGACGTACCCCGCAAAGCCATCAAAATCGGGTGAGAACTCGCACAACTAAGCGGACAATATGGTCGCCGAGGCAGCCACAGAGCAACAGGCAATACAGCAGCAAGCAGTGTAGCAGAGCACCCTCCCATAAACCCACCCTCTAATGACAGAAAGACATAGGCAAGTGGAGACGCCTGATAGAAAAAGGAAAGGAGTTAAAAGAAACCGCCAACCCTACTGGAGAGACACAGTACCCCCCAAGAACAGACAGAAAAAGAAAAGGACCATAGAACAAAACAAACTAAAACAACAAACCCCCCCCCCCCCCCCCACACCCACCACCCTGCACACCTGTAATGGCTACGGCCAACCCCACTAACAGCGTGCCTGTCGCCCAGGAACTGCCCCACAGAAGGGAAAAATATAAAGTGGAGGAGGAGAGCGACAAACACACTCCCGGACACCCTTACCCTCCACCATTGGCGACCTCCCCAAAGCATATCAAGCAACCTTTAGAAGCAAAAATCAAGCGTCCAGCTGGGGAGGACATCAACCAAGACCAACCACCTCCCGGTGAGAGCCCAGGCGAGTTCAAATCCGCATTAAGACACAAGTCGCCCAAGTGACAACAATTGCGAGAGAAAGAATACAGCAGTCCGTTCGAAGCAATGTTGACGTGTCAAAGCAGGATACCAGATGAAGCCAGCCCTGGCCAGTGCGACTCCGCGTAGAGCCCCATGTCCTCCAAAGCACGATAGGCAGGAGAGAGTCCAATTGTCTGCGGAGGTGCTGGGCAGCTAAATCCGAACAAGGACCAGGCACAAAATGGCGGCGTCCACAGAACCAGCTGCGCAAGATGGAAAGGAAAGGCCGACTTCTCCAATAGTTTCGGAAGGACCTTCCACTGCGATCAGGATCATAGGCAGCGAAGGTCCGCCAGGCAGGGAGCACGTAGGGAAAACCATTGGTAGTTGTGGGTACAGAATAAATCGGGCCAAAAGAATCCAAATGAGCCAGGGCAGGTCGCCGTTCGGGAACCTCAGAACGATGGGTCAAGTCCTCCACCGGTATCAAAGGATGCTGGTCACATGTCACAGGGTCGTCGTCCGGTCCCAGGCGAATGTTTTCCAGCTTTTCGGCGAGTCGGTCATACGTGACGGTAAGCTGGGTATGGAGCGCCCCTATGGCGGCCATGATGGACCTCAACAATGGTGCGCCATCCGTCCCCTCCATCCCCCGGGCCACAGGGACGAAGCAGGACTCGAGCCCCTGGCTCACTTCCGAGGCTCTATGCACACACAAAGCAGATGTAAACTGCGGGCGCTCTCACCACCGGCAAACACTACGCCCTCTTCAGTCGCGGGGGACAGCCCTCCGACCTAGTTTCCCCAGCAAGATCTCCGGGCGGCGTCCCCGGACCGCGGCTCAGGATGATCGCCGTCTGTCACGATAACATATCTTCGTCGCCTATTAAAGACTGGATTGCGATGCAAAGTCCCAAAGTCTGAGGACCGGACTAGACCCCGGACTCACAGCCGCTGTTGATCGACTGCAATCTGGGTGAGCAGGAAATCGAGGTCCCGGCGGCAGCCCTGGAATAGGCCCAGAACAAAACACGACAGAACTCTGTCACCCAAGCAGTTAGGAAGACCGGGTTTGCACCAACGGTGTCAGGCAGACTTCATACACCCAGGCGCCCGGTGGTGGTACAGGATGAGTAGCAGGATATATGGACCGCCGGCGGAGGTCGACGGAGCCGGGAGCTTACGCGGCCATCTTGAATCGTTGCGTAGCTCCTCCTCCCTCCAGGACGTCTTTAAGTGTGGGCTCTAGGTCTACTTCTCCCTGTGTTCTTCCGCTCTTGCCCGTGGGTGAAGGATCAGGCAAGGATGTTTTGGGGAGAGTGTATCAGTCCAGTCTGTTCTGCTGCACTGGTTTGTTACGTCAAGTGGATGACATTGTGCCTCGATCAACTGTCTCAAGTACGTCAGTGAAAGGATGTGACAAGGCCAGTATTCTGCATTCTCTCTGGGCGTTGATGACCGTGCCACCCTGCTCGGGGCTGCGAATGATACCGTGGGGCTGATCGCTTCTTCAGGAAGACGCCGGCCAGACAATTGTATTTGGGTCTCGACCTTTAGTATGGGTTGCTGAGGCTCTCACATGAGGCCTGGAGTGCTGTGACTATACGACCTTGTACTAAAAGGGAAGTTAGTTGTTTCTTCAGAGCAATACAGCCCAGTGTTTATGCCCTCCGGATAGTCACGTGCCACTTTGTGCCCCAGATCATTGGTCCGTGAAGTGTACTAGCAAACTATGAAATCCGGAGTGATGTGGCTATTTGGATCTCACTCCGCACATAGCGTTCGTGTACCCGCAGCAGGCGTGATGTTAGCCTACCGCGTACTTTCCATTTTGATTGCTGTGTGATGCAGGATGAAGCGGGGGCCTCTGTCCTCGTGAGGCCACGCGGCCTCTGCCTCCCAGGCCTGTCCTGAGTTGGTGGTCTGTGATCGGGTGGAACCTGGAGCCAAGCGGTGCGGCAGACTCTGGATCTGTGATACAGCCAGGCGGAGTATGTGCGCATGCATGCCGCCTCATTGTGAGGTCCCAGCGCTCGTTCCCTTAGTAGGCTGCAGTCTCGGCGTGTTGCTATCTGGGGCACTGAGCACTCTGTAGAGACAACCTTTTTGGGACTAGATGTCAGATGCCCTCTGGTAGTCAAATTTTTTTCTGGCTACACCGAACCGAGGGTCTGTGGCTCGGGTCGCCGGGGTACCTGGGCATACACACGTCTCCACCTGCACGCGAGGTCCTGGCACGCTTACCCTCATTAAGCCGCGGTCTAGACATGCCGTTCTCTGGGCGATACGCAGAACCTGCCACTTCAGGATTAGGTACCGGATGCCTTTCGGTAGACCAATTCCTCTTCTGGGCTACGGATAATTGTGGCAGATAGGCGGGGAGGATAGGGAGTCACAGAGCCTCGTTAGGCAGCGGCCATCGCGCTTCGCAGCTCAGCCATGCCCCCCCACCCCCAAAAGTCACCATTGCTGACGTTCTCTTCAGAGGAGAGAAACTTGTTTGGACCAGCTGTGGATGAGTCACTCCAACAAATGAAAATGGACAATAACCCATGCAAGGCCCGTGGACAAACTGCAATTCAGCAACACACCATGGGCCAGGGATCCAGCACATGATGGCAGTTCCAACAGCACTAAAGTCAGCCCTTTTGATGAAGCAAGAGGCAGTAGCCGATGCACCAGAGGATCAGCACCAATCTCCCAAGTGGCTGTACATAAGGGCCTAAAGACTAATATGGCTAACGTAATACCTAATGTACAGCTACACCTGTCGGGGGCAAATGAAAAGGTTTCCTACATGAGTGGAGAAAATTCACCTCTGGTTACTAAATGTAATACAATATGGATTTTGCATTGAATTGGAGCTAAAATCATGAATCGTAAAAAGAGGAAAGGTTTTACAAAGGAACGCAACCTGAGCAACTACAGCAAAACAAAAGGAACAGCTACAGAAGCGAGCCACAGTGGAAATCTGCCCTGTGGAACAAAACAAGGTGGTGTACTTCCTGATTTTTTTTCTCCCATAGTAAGACCAAAAACTGAGGGCAATCTTATATCTGATACTCCTCTACAAATGTATAAAGATTCTAAAGTTCAAAATGACTACACTGCAGGTGGTCATACCATACCTGAAGGGGACTACAAGGACGCCTATTTCATATACTGATTGGGAGAAAGTGCCTCTTTTTACATGGTTAGCCCCACACTTCTACCTTGGAAAATGTGGTGGTTTCGATTAAAAGTGCACAGGGTCCCTGCCAACCAGGTCTCCTGTGCCAGAGCACCCTCCCTAAAACGGTACCATGATTGACACTTCAGACCCTCTTGTAGGTCCCTAGTAATTGGTACCCTGGTACTTAGGGCACTGAAACTGAAGAGGGTCCCCTAGTGAACTCTCACCAAGGCCATACAAACTGCCACTGCAGCCCTTGGTGCACAGTAAAACAACAAAGTGGACATGGCACACTGCCTGTGTGCCATGCCTAGCAGCACTGCCTAAGGTATAGGTAAGTCAACCCTCTAGCAGGCTTTACAAGTCCTAAGGCAGGGTGTACTATATCGCAGGTGTGTGCATATCTGCACGAGTAGATATGTCATGTTGCGGCGTCTTGCCGTTCCCGGGTGGCCGCTGAACACATACAGAAGACCGGAATCCTCACTTCTGGGTGGAAGTCGAGTCCCGGTCTAGTCTTTTTTTGAACCGCCTTCCTCCACTGAAGCGCTTCTGGGGGATACGCATAAACACTGTGTTTCCCGCCGGCTCTGCGCTTCGGATTCTTGCCTGAATCCTGGTTCGCGTCCAGTTCCTGACTGGGCTTGCACTTCAGGTAGGCTGTGGACGCCTTTCGTTCCGCGCCCATTCTTCGTTCCGGTCTTGCCGGAAAACTCCTAATCTCCCCGCGCAGGAGCATGACCAGTTTCTTGAAATCGAAATGCTGGGGCGCCTTCTGGTTTCCTTTGTACTAAGCGCAGGAGCGCTTGCTGCTGCATAATTAGGTCAACGCTGGAGCGCTGTTATTTGGCCTCTTTCCGTGCAGGAGCGCTTTAGGTTTCATGACAGCAGCGCTGGGTTGCTTTAGGTTCTTTGTGTCCGCACAGGAGCGCTTTTTATTATTATTTTGTGCCAGCGCAGGAGCGCTTTTTATTATTTTGTGCCTGCGCAGGAGCGCTATTTATTATTTTGTGCCCGCGCAGGAGCGCTACATCTTGCATGACAGTTCAGCGCTGGAGCGCTATTGGGTATTAGTCTGTGTCTGCGCAGGAGCACTTGTGGTTGTTCCCTTTTATCGCGCAGGAGCGCTTGCCTTATTTTTCCTTCCTTCACTGGAGCATCTATGCTTTCCTTGGTTCAGAGGACTTCATGAGCCCTGGTGAGTTACGGATAGGTGTCTCTGATCTGTATGTGTTTGGAGATCTACTTGGGAAGCAGGAGGTGTGGGTCTCTTTCTAATTGGGTCTCTCTTGTCTCCCCAGTTGGTGCCCAAGATCTACTACCATAACATTCTTTCCGTTCAGAGACCTGGTGGTCAAGATGAACTACCGACTACAAGAAAGAAGAACCGAAAAAGGGAAAGAAAGTGACAACCGCTTCCTGTCATTTGGGGAAAAAGGCACAGAAAAAAGCAGGGAGGAAGCGACTCCTCTTAGCGATTCCCCGGAACCTGTGCAGATAGGAGCTATCAGAGGACCCCTAACCAGTCTGGAAAGAGAAAAGAGGAGGAAATAGAACCAGTGCCTATATTGTGGCAAGAGCGGACATTTCGTCAGGGAATGCCCGGTGAAACTCACACGGAGTAGAAGGCCTTTCGCATTACCTGTTAATAGGGAGACAAGACTGGAAACGAGGCAGCCCAGTAGACCAGGTGGTCCGTCCTCTGGGTTTTTCTTCCTGCAACACAGCCATCCCTGCGGTTTTCGATGGTAGTCATCACGTGGGAGTGGAGGTAACCTTACGGAATCAGACAGGCAAAACATGGCTGGTAACCGCTCTGCTGGATTCTGGAGCTACGGGAAACTTTATCGACACTCAATACTCGCAGGCCTTGGGTATGACCACATGCCTAAAGCAAAACCAGAAACGGTCAAAGCAGTGGATGGAATGGACCTGACTTCCGGCTTTATCCGGCATCAAACAGAAGACCTGGTCATGTCCTTCAGGAATCACCATACCGAAACCATCAGCTTTGATGTGATTGATAGCTCCACAGAAGTCATATTGGGTCTGCCATGTTTAGTAAACCACAATCCCCAAATCGATTGGGTGTCCAGAGCCATAACCTTGGATTCGGAACACTGCAACATTTCTTGTTACACAGAGGACGATTCCCTTGGTATCCGTACTATACAAGCACACTAGTTACCCTTACAGGGCATGGGGATGGTTACCCAAGCAGACGTACCAGAGGCCTATCTGGACTTGGCAGATGTGTTCGACAAGAACGGAGCCAATACCCTGCCACCACATCGTTCTTTTGATTGCAGGATAGACCTGATACCTGGCACCACACTTCCTTGCAGTAGGATCTATTCCCTCACTGAGGAGAATGCCCATTTACGCTCCTATCTGGATGAGTATCTGAACAACGGGTTCATACGCCATTCCAGGTCTCCGGTGTCCTCTCCCCTTTTCTTTGTGGCTAAGAAAGGAGATCTGAGGACCTGCATCGACTTCAGGGCTATGAACACCATCACGGTGAAGAACCAGTACCCTTTGCCATTGATCTCCAGCCTCTTGGATCAGGTGATAAACGCCTCCATCTACACATATTTGGACCTACGGGGGGCTTACCACCGAGTCAGAGTCCGGAAGGGTGACGAATGGAAGACTGCCTTCCAGACTAAATTCGGTCTTGTCGAATAACAGGTCATGCCTTTCGGACTCTGCAACGCCCCCTCAGCGTTCCAGTTCTTCATTGATGAAGTGTTAAGGGACTACATCAATGTCTTCTGTATTGTCTATATTGACGACATACTGATATATACGCAAAACCTCACTGAACACGTCCAACGCGTACGTGCTGTCCTCCAGCAGTTGGGAAAACACCATCTTTACGTAAAGTTGGAGAAAAACGTTTTTCACGTTACTGCTGTTGAGTTCCTTGGTCATATCATCACTCCGGCTGGTATCCAGATGGACAACAAAAAATTGGAGGCCGTTCTGCTATGGCCCACTCAGAAATCCGTGAAAGAGGTCCAGAGGTTCCTGGGGTTTTCCAACTACTACAGTCGATTCATCATGGGCTTCTCCGAGATGGTAGCACCTATCACTCGTCTACTATGCAAATGGGTGCCCTTTTGTTGGGACCCAAAAGCAGAAAACTCATTCCAGGAATTGAAAAGGCGGTTCACCACAGCCCCTGTTCTTGTGCACCCCGATACTGAGCTGCCTTTCATAGTGGAGGCTGATGTCTCACAGGACGCATTGGGAGGTGTGCTGTCACAAAGAGATGCCAGTACAGGGCTGTTATACCCCGTGGCTTTCTACTCCAAGAAGCTCCAACTCTCTGAATGCAACTAAACTGTGTCCGATCGGGAGCTGTTGGCGATCAAGATGTCATTCAAGGAATGGCGCCACTATCTGAAAGACGCAAAGCACTTCATAACCATTTACGCAGACCCAGGAATCTCCGGTTTCACGACTAGAAGAAACTGATGACGCAACAACCACTACAGAGCCCATTCCTATCATACCGGAACATCACTTCCAGGGGGTCATTGTGTCTTCAGAGTTCCTGACTCAGTTGCAAAAGGATGTAAGCCTAACCGATCCAGCTGTTCTAGCAGAGGGACACAAGGGTGTGACACATGTGAATGGGTACCTGTTCACGGATGACAAGTTCTACCTACAGATGGCGGCTCGTCAACAAGCACTTCACATGTCATGATCACATTCTCTCCAACCATCCTGGACTTCACAAGACACTTGACCTGATACAGAGACATTTCTGGTGGCCTACGATGGAGGCTGACACAAGAAACCACGTATCTAGTTGTGCCATTTGTCTTCAAGGCAAAAACCGGTCAGAACCCCCTACATGTCTTCTGCATCTCATTCCGGTACCGCCGTACCCGTGGCACACCATTTCCATGGATTTCGTAGTGGAACTCCCTATCACCAAAACGGGCCACACCACGATACTCACCGTGGTGGATCACCTCTCCAAGATGGCTCATTTCGTACCGTTGAAAAAATAACCCACGGCAACTGAACTGGCTTTGATCTTCGTGCACAATGTGGTTCGCCTCCACGGCATTCCGTCGGTGGTAATAACGGACCGAGGGTCACAATTCGTGTCCCGCTTCTGGAGAGAAGTATGCAGGATCTTGGAAATGGATGCGCGCCTTTCTTCCACGTACCATCCCCAGACGGATGTTCAGGCTGAAAGGACCAACCACACCATGGAACAATATTTCCGCTGCTTGCTTCTTGTGGTTGAGAAAGAATGGGCTGACGTACTATGGATGGCAGAATATGCTTATAACAACAACAAGCATTCAGCTATCGGCATGTCTCCTTTCTTTTGCCTCCAAGGATAGCATCCCTGCACCACAGCGTGGGAGGAACCCCTGAACAGCCCATTGCCGACGGTGCGGGCTTATGGTACATTGTGTAGACTCTGGCAACAAGCCCGGTTCGAGTTGGCCAAGGAGAAGGAATCCTACGAAAAATATACAGACGGTCATAGGCTGAGAGAACCTGAATACCGAAAAGGGGACAGGGTGTGGCTCTCCATTCGGCACCTTAATGTGCATGGTCCCAAGAAACTGTTGCCCCGCTTTGTGGGACCTTTTGTCATCAAGAAGGTGGTTAACCCTGTGGCCATGAAGCTCTCCCTGCCTCTGCACATGAAGATACACCCTGTCTTCCACGTCTCCCTTTTGCATGCAGTCCATCCCGATAGCACCATTTCCACTCCTCCTTCTCCAGTGCTGGTGGAGAACCATATAGAGTATGTGGTCAGGGTCATGGTTCTCGTCGCACCAGGGGGAAACTCTACTACCTGGTGGACTGGAAAGGTTATGGTCCCAATGAACGGTCCTGGGAACCCTTGTCTCATGTACGCCATGCTCCCGTTCTGATCTGTGCCTTCCATTTGAGTCACCTGCTTAGCCCTCGTCCTGCCTCTCCTTTCTGGTTCCGGGGGTGGTGGGGGTTCTGTCTTGGGGTGGGGAGGGGAGGGGGGGGGGGGAATTTGGGTACTGTCATGTTGCGGCGTCTTGCTGTTCCTGGGTGGCCGCTGAACACATACAGAAGACCAGGATCCTCACTTCCGGGCGGAAGTCTAGTCCCGGTCTAGTCTCTTTGATCTGCCTTCCTCCACTGAAGCGCTTCCGGGGGATACGCATAAACACTGCGTTTCCCGCCGGCTCTGCGCTTCAGATTCTTGCCTGAATCCTGGTTCGTGTCCAGTTCCTGACGGTGCTTGCACTTCAGGTAGGCTGTGGACGCCTTTCGTTCCGCGGCCATTCTTCGTTCTGGTCTTACCGGAAAACTCGCGCAGGAGCGCGACCAGTTTCCTGAAATTAAAATGCTGGGGCGCCTTCTGGTTTCCTTTTGTACTAAGCGCAGGAGCGCTTGCTGCTGCATAACTAGGTCAACGCTGGAGCGCTGTTGGTTGGCCTCTTTCCGCGCAGGAGCGATTTATGTTTCAAGACAGCAGCGCTGGGGCGCTTTAGGTTCTTTATTTGTGTCCGCACAGGAGCACTAATTATTATTTTGTGTCCGCGCAGGAGCACTATTTATTATTTTGTGCCCGCGCAGGAGTGCTATTTATTACTATTTTAGAAGTGCGTGCCTTATTTTTCCTTCCTTCACTGGAGCACCTATGCTTTCCTTGGTTCAGAGGACTTCATGAGCCCTAGTGACAGAAGTTTTTACTCAACTCGGTCTCCATACGGGCGAATAGCTCTTCTGGGAGTCTGTAATAAGTGTTTTGGAACGTGTAAATGAGTTTGGGAAAGGTTATCATTTTGAAGAATGCAGCTTTCCCCAAAAGTGTCGGGGGAGGAGGGTGGGTTGGCTTGGGGAGCGGTAGGGTGGACTGAGATTGTGGTTCAGGGTTGATTGATATTCGAATTGCTGGATGGGTTTCTGCCCAGCACCACCCCTATGCTGACATCCCCACCTGCAGACCGGCGCCGCGATTGACATTCGCATTCATGGCGCCGTTTTATTCATAACCACCATTCTGTTTCATGATCGAAGCTAAGCTCCTGCCTCGTGCTGCTTGCCTCAGCAGAAAACTGTCTCCTTGCACCTTTGCTCGTGTTTCTCCAAGGCCGATATCAGTTGCACTAATGAATGTACCCTATTGTTGCATACCGTAGCTATTTGATTGGCTCGTTCCCACCTTCACTCTAATAGCGAGCATGGGTGAAGTTGCCTTGGAGTGAAGATAAGTACCCGGTCCCAGGACTGTAGCACATCCTTCCGTGCCCCCTTTGTTTGCTAGTGCCTGGACTGGAATTTTCCAATCTGTGCGTTTTTTTAGAGATTTGGAAATATATAATATCTTATGTCATGTTGGGGGGAGTCAGTCCCTCGGCAGCCATCTCAAGAGGCTGGTCAGACTGGGCTCCGCTGCAGCGCTATACTAATAAATAACTTGGTTTGCATTCTCTGTCTGATCGAGACTTCATTTGTATGGAAGGTTGAGAGGTGATCTCATGTAGCCCGGGTGACCCTAATCAGGCCCCTTCCTTCATTTGGTGCCCGAAAAGGGACCTACCGGGTGATCCATCCTCGCCCGCGGATGGGTGGGGAGGACGGGGCCACGTCAGGTCGGATGGGCTGATTGGGGATCCCCACATGACAGAGCTTAGTTCTTGCAGCTGTCTGATTGGACTGTGACTCGCCTAGTGGTCATCCCGGCTGGGATCCTGAAGGGCGAAACCCTTGGAGTTGACCGTGTGGTCCGAAGAGTCGGCAGTAGAGAATACATTTGTTTGACCTGTGTGCACCAGGTGAGTTTGCTTTGGTTCTTTGTGAATATGGCGTAATTTTGAATAATATTTGGTATGGTCTGCAGACCATTTGATTTCACTTAGGTCTGCGTACCGATTTGGGTACAGAGTGTCTGCGTACATTCTGTCAGTCAACATAATGGATTTGGCTTCCTGATGAAAATGCTTGGGGTATGACTAGTCTTTGGCTCCTGTGCTATTGGTTCTGGTTTGTAATTTTGGTGCAGTCTGAGGACTGACTTTTGGTTTGTCTTTGCTTTGTCCTGTCCTCGGACCGACTTTTAGAAAGATATTTGGTTGGTAGATATTCATCTGGTATGAATAGCAAATCTGTTTCCCCTTTTAAGATGCCATGTTTTAGTAAGTTGTGGTGTTTGAGGTGCCGTTGCTGTTCTGCTGATGCTTGATTCGAGGAGAGGCAACCTGCGCCTCCGGAAGGCACTCCAAACTAGGACATGTACGTTAAGTGCAGCCTTGGCCCTATAATATTTAGTACATTATGGCACAAATATACGAGGGACCATGCATAGCTACAGTGGCCAATACCAGGTACATTTGACGAACAGAAATTGAATTTCTTGCAGGATAAATTGTTTGCAAAACGGAGTAGGTAGTCTGTTAGATTATCTCCAGGTATGGGAAAAGGAAGCTAAACGGAAGCGAATGAGAGCAGAAAGGGATGCTCGAAGGGGGAAGACGCAAACGATAAAACAGAAGGCAATAACATATGATGGAGAGAAAATAGAGAAGGGCATAGAATGTGCTGACCAGAAGTTTAGGTTGCAATGTGACTAATCCTTTGTTGCCCAAAAAGAAGGCGATGCCTTTGCAGAGGACCCGTTAGATACTAGGTCTCCATATGCTCCGCAGAAAATATATCCTGCTGTCCCACAACACCAGTCCGCTGCTTCGCCTGCCTCTGATTCTCCTGCTATTGACCTGGCTGCCTCTGCTACAGCACATCCTTCTTCTTTGGCTTCATCTGACATGACTGAAGGTCTTTCTGCTATGCCTGTTGCTCCAACTTCTTCCCTCTCCCCATCACTTACACCTACAACACAGTGATTAATAACTCTGGTACCTGCCCCTTCGATTATTGTGCCTGCCTCACATTTTCTCTCGCTGACATCATTGAGACTCCTGTGTGTGGACTGGATGAAGGGAGTTGAGCGACTGCACGGGAGTGAATGGGGCGGGTGTTGATTCGGTATGATGTGGGAGATGCAGAGAAAAGGATGGTAGCTAACCAGGCTGCCCAGTGAGCCCGGAATCCAGTTTACAACGTGGAGTGTGTTGAAAGGGTATGAGCCATTTCTACAGCAGCATGCCCTCAAGCATATGTCTGCTACTCTGATTGGGTTGTGGGAGTAGTGTTTCAATGGTATCGCGCCCCAAATTAATTATGACATCCAGGACTATGTGTATGCTGCTGACATGGCCCCCAATGGCGTTTTAGTAATGTTAAACGTTAATTGGATACAGACGTAGGTTGCACCAGCAGAGTCCGACAACATCGTCCCAGTTTCCAATGGGGGAAGTGCACCCTATTTTTCATCCTGAGACACCGGAGCTGCGAGATCAGCATAATGCTGTTGTCAGATAGCGAGTAGAGGCCCGTTTCCAGGAACAATGGGTTTATACTCCTTGGAAAAGGAGTGCGGTTTTGTCGCTTAAGACTCAGTTACCCAACCCTAGAAAAAATCCAACTGCATATTATAAATAATTAACAGAGGCTGCGTTGTCGACTGTGATGACGTTGGCAGACATTGACCTGTTTTTCGGGTTATTGGTGCCCGTGGATATTTGGCGGCAAGTGCATACACAGGATCATGTCGTGGAGTTGGGTGGCACTTAGGATGAGATCAGGACATGGGTGTAGGAAGGTACCTCCTGACTATGGTTGCCCCCAACTTTTTGCCCTGTGTTTTAGCTGGTTTTTGACATAGTCGACCTGGGGCCCTGCCAATCAGGACCCCAGGCCTACTGCTCTCTCTGTAAAATGGATTCCATGTACCCTAGGTGCATTTACCAATTTGTACTGGGCCACCTTATCAGACCCTGTAACTCAGGGCATAGGTGTACCCAGGGCTGCCAGGGGCTGCAGCATGTATTATGCCACCCCTGGCTGGCCTCCTAAATTTGACACAACTGGCTGCACGACAGCTGGGGCAAAGGCTTGTAACCACCCTTTGCTGTAGGTGTAGTATACCTATACCTAACCCTAAAATGGACACACAGATTCCTATCAGTCACTCCTATGGCAGGCCTTGACAATCCTGAAGGCAAAGTGCTTGGGATCGTGTGAGATGGTGCTCTGGCATGAGCTGAGCCTGTCTGCAGCTTGCGGAACCAAGTCCTAATAGCTGTTCCATGATATCGCATACCATATACTCTTAAGTGCATTATAATCCTCGCGGTTAAATGCTAACTTTGGTATTGCTTTATCAAAACATGTCGAGTAAGGTGTCGTACGAATTGGAATACTAACCCCTCGCCAATTCTGGCGACGGGGTTAGCATTCCACCCTTCTAGAGGGACACAACATGTATGTAACTGTGAACCCCGGTTAAAGTTAACTGAAGCCTCAGCTCCACAAAATGGATGCTGCCACCACAGACACGAGTCTGACCTCCTGCTGCTGGGAGTCCTTCCAGCGAGGGAGGCCTGGACAAAGGGTTTCCTGTCAGGGGCGGTGCTAGCACCGTCCCAGACATGGTTTTGTGTATCCTGGGTAGGCAGGGCTTTTCAGGAAGGTGACTGCTGAGTGGCACCCCGGTGCTCACTACGCATAGGCTGGTCTGAACCAGTTCCAGGGGCACACCAGCCCCTGGCCTGGGGAAGTCCAGCATGGCAGAGGGGTGTAACCACCCACCTCCTAGTCCCACCCATAGGCAGGACCTAGTCACCGGGTCAGCCCCCTTTTTTAGTATAAAGATGGGAGCGGGCCCCCTGTTCAAATTAGATCATCTTTGGAATCAAGACACGACTTTCTGCGAAAGGACTTCAAGATTTCTTCCTCAAGATTCTCCCTTGTGGCTAAGGAGTAGTCACCCTGCATCAAGCGGGCACCATCCTAAGAACACTGCGGTCTGCTGCAAGTCCTTCTTCACGAATCCGACGACCCAGCTCGACGAGACCCGGCTTCCCTGGCACCTCTGACCTCTACTCACCTCTACAGCAAAGCTGAGAACCGTGAGTGCGACGAGACCTCGAGGGACCGATGATCGCCAAGACTGCACGACTTCTTTGTACCAAGCCCACCGAGTCTTCCACTGGTGAGTGCTTCGGGGTCCGAGAAGCCCCAACCCTGCGCAGCTCCAGCACCCAAGATCAGCCTCCCTGCATCTCCACGATCTGCGTGGGGCCCTTCTGCTGTTTGCTGTGCACCGCGTTGTTTGGCCTCTAGCCAGCCGGCTTGTGGCCTTCTGAACGACGCCCGACGACATCACTGCTGCTGGTCTGGTTGCTCCAGACTGGCCCTTGCTTCCTTCTTTAAGAGAGGCACCCCGGACCCTCCTGGTCCACTCCAGACGCCATTTTAGGTCCACCGCGTGGGCTTGAATTTGCCAAGGCTTTGTTGCCCAATCCTGGGTCCAGCGACGCCGACAGCTTCTATCTTCGTGGGACAGCTCGATCCTCCTTCCTGGTCGCCGACAACGCCTCCTGGTCCGTGAGATCTTCGAGCACAGCGTCACCCACTCGCCTTGTCGAGGTGGCTACCATCTGGTGCCCTCCTGGTGCCCACTGACTACTGGCTAGTAGTCACGAACTTGGTCCCCTCTGCTTTCAGGTGTCATCTTCCATCGATCCAGGCTTGGATCCACCGAAATTTCTTCACTGGTCGCCTGCCAGCAACTTCTTTCTTCCAGGCTCCTGGTCCGGCAACGAGGATTCCCGACGTCTTTTGAGTCCTATGCAGCTGCAGACCCTGGGCTAGGTAACTTCGGCATTTCGGTGCCCCAGCATAGCCTCAGTATCCAAGGGTCAGAATCCACTTTCGTTTTCTTCCTACCAGGTCGGGTTCGCCCGAGAACACTAACTTTGCAATTCCTAGCTACCATAGACTTTGTCCCGCATCTCGCGTGAGAGTGCACACACTGCACCCGAGTCCCCTGGGTCTCCTAGAAGTAATCTAACGATTCTATAGTCAAGTCCTAGCGATTCCAAAGCCTATTAGTACTGTACTTACCTGCTAGTAATTTCGCATTCCACTTTTCAAGTATATGGTTTTCCGTGCCCCTCGGGCATTTGTATATACTGTGCTAACTTAAGTATTTTTGTAAGAGTTTTGGTTTGTGCTTAGTACCCTGTCCTCATAAAGAGTACAGGGCTGTTGTGATTCTTAATAAATAACTGTTTATTTTCATAACACTTGTGTGGTGTCCTTTCACTTGGTGTTCAAGGGCTATATGTGGTATAACAGCTGGCTTAACACGCCCTCTCGAGTCTTTAGCCTTAGACTGCTCGTATCCACGCTACTAGGATAGCTGGTCTATAAGGTTGACTTACAACCAATCATCAATAAGGGTTGCTGGACTGATACATAGTGTTCACTAGAATAGTGAGCACTGCATATCAGGCCACCTTCTCACATTGGTGAGCAGCGGTTGGGATTTGAGCTTGCTGGTGTTTTACCACACGTATCCTAAGAATATCTTGCTGAAAGATCACATAAGTACTGTTAGTACATATAACTAAGCTTGGAATACTCTGAGTTCTACTGAACCAGCTGTTGCAGCTCCTCAAGGCTTAGCACACCTTGGCTGCAACTCTTAGCAAGGGATCAGTAGGTAAACACATAGTGTAGGTAGGTGCGTCACTTACACCACACTAGAATCAGCATGTCAGACAAAGGAGGAAACTCTGAGTATCCCCTTGTGTCAGTGGACCCTCCACAGGTCCTTACTTCAAAATATGCTGCTCTTAGCTTCCATGAGATGAGACACGTGTGTACCCTCAGGAAGCTAAAACAGGCGTCTAACCCCACAACCTCCTTTCTGATTGGCCACTTAGAGGCTTATGATGCCAGTAGGGCTGGTAACCCAGACCCTTCTAATCCAGAGGGGAGTTTGCCCTCCTTACAGGGACCCTTTGATAGCCAGGACCATCCCCTCCAGGAAGCAGATGATGCTGAGGATGAGGACCAGTTGTCAGGGGATGAGGCAGATAAGGGACAGGTAGAAGTCAATAGACTAACCAGGTCCAACTTAAGCAGACATGAGCTTGGTACTAGGGGACTCCTGGGCCCACTCTCAGGTCAGCTTAACATTGGGAATGGACGAGTTAGGTCTCTATCAAGAGGCTCTAACAGATCCCTTCGAACCAATGGCTCTCTCAACTCTTCTCACAGAGGGATGTCTTCCCCTAAGAGGAGAGTGTATGAAGCTGAAGAAAGGGCAATCAAACTGAGGATTGAAAGGGAAGAACTTGCCCTGGCCAAAGAGAGACTTGCCCTTGCTAGAGAGCAAGAATTACGTGGGCTACAGCCCACTGGTGGCAGCAATAAACCTAGCAATAGGGAAAGGAGTTTTGATACAAAGCACCTGAATAAGATAGTGCCCCCCTTTAAAGAAGGGGATGACATCCACAAATGGATTACTGCTTTGGAGAGAGCCTGCACTGTGCAGGGTGTTCCCCAAAGTCAGTGGGCAGCTATCTTGTGGCTCTCCTTTGATGGTAAAGGTAGAGATAAGCTCCTCACCACAAGGGTGGAGGATGCTAACAATTACCAAATCTTGAAGAATACACTGGTTGATGGGTTTGGTTTAACCACTGAACAATACAGGATGCTGTTCAGAGACACCCAGAAAACTCAGTCTCAAGATTGGACTGACTTTGTTGATTGTGCCACTAAGGCTTTTGAAGGCTGGCTACTGGGTAGTAAGGTTACTGATTTTAAAGGATTGTATAATCTAATTATGAGGGAGCAAATCTTAAATAATTGTCAGAACCAGTTATTACATCAGCACCTGGTAGACTCTGATCTGACCTCTCCACAGGAATTGGGTAAGAGGGCAGACAAATGGGTCAGAACCAGGGTCAGGCCTAAAAACCAGGGTGGTGACCAGAAAAAGGAATCAACCAAGCCTCAAGAGAAGGGTGGGGATAAATCCACAGAGAAGACTTCCCAAGGGCCCCAAAACTCCAACAAGGGTGGTGGGTCCCAGAACACTCCTTCAGAACAGAAGAAACCTTATTGCCATACCTGTAAACAGGTGGGTCATTACAAAAGTGATGCCAGTTGCCCTAAAAATGGTAATAAGGGAAATATACCCCCAGGTAATACTCCTAAACCTCCTGTTACCACTAGTGGTAATCCCCCAGGTGGTGGGAGTGCCCCCAAGAATGTGGTGGGCATTACTCTGGGCCAACAGGAGGACTATGGCCTAGCCAGGTTCCCTGACCACACTCTTGTCTGTGAGACTGGCATGGGGTTTGCCAACTTCACTACTGGATCCCACCTTTTGGGGAAGTATAGACAAGAGGTTTTAGTGAATGGTCAGAAAGTTGAGGCATTCAGAGACACAGGGGCCAGCATCACCATGGTGATTGACCATCTGGTCCCCTCTGCTCAACTGACCCCTGGTTTTACTTATCAGGTGACAGACATTCATGGAGTGAAGAGAAGGCATCCCATGGCAGTAGTCAAGCTCAGCTGGGGTAATGTCACAGGGCCCATGAGAGTGGCAGTGACAGATAACCTACCTGTAGATTGCTTACTGGGGAATGACCTGGAACTCTCAGCATGGGCTGAGGTGGAGCAAGAAACTCACTCCAGAATGATAGGCCTATCCAGACAGGTTAGTGGGGCAGTAATAGCTACAGCCCCAGTCCAAGCACCAGTCCTCCCTGAAAAGGTTGGAAGGGCAGTGGTAGCCACTGCCCAGGCTCAGACAGACTTTCCAGAACAGGATAGGAGGGCTGTGACAGTCACAGCCCAAACACAGACTGAGTGCCCTCCTGAAAAGGTTGGCAAGGTTGAAATGGTCTCAGCCTCTACTCAAACAGATAGTGAGGTTGTGAAGCCTGAAACAATGGATCACTCCACTCAAACAGAGAGCATTGAGGAGGAAGAAGAGCCTTCCCCCTCCCAGACACTAGGTGAGAGCCAGCCTCCTCAGGGAACTGACTCTACCCCTGTTGAAGGAACTGCCCCAGAGGTAGTCAGGCCTAGCCTGGCAGTGCCCCTGATGGCAGTGGACCCTTCCCAGGTGGGACCCAGTCTGGAGCAGGTAACCTGCACCTCTCTACCCTGCCTCAGTCAGCCCAGGGCTGTGGAGGTCAGGGAGGCCAGTGGTGGACCCCAAAGGGCCCCCTGTCCAAAAGAACCCCTTAATCAACAGATTGGGATCACTGAAGCTGGTAAACCTAGCCAAGTGAAAATAAAACAGACTCCTGAGGGATCCCCCTTAAAAATAGTTAGGGACCTCCCACAGCTGGACACTGTTGGGCACAGCCAAACATGGGGCCTAAAAACCCCAGACCTGACCTGTCCCTCCAGTAAGCCAAACAGAGGGACTCAGCCTCCAGCTTTAGGTAGCCAGGGGCTGACCCTGAGAGCTCAGTGCATCTCAGCTAAAGAAAGAAAGGCACACATGATGAATGGTGATTGGAGAAGGTTGAACCCAAAGGTAGAGGAGCCTCACTTCAGTACTCCATCCCAGCATCAGCCTTCTTCTTTCCCAAGACACACCAAAGGCAGAGATTCCCTATGGTGGAGACCCTCAGATACCCTTAGGGCAGGGGTCTTCAAACTGTGGGGCGCGACCCCCAGGGGGGGCGTGGAGTGACGCAAAGGGGGTCGCGCCTTCAGTCATACTTCTGCCTAGGCCCAAGGGCTTTAGCCCCCCTCCTCCCTCATCGTGTGTCTCAGCCCAGCTGCTGCTGCAGAGCAACTCGAGTTGCTGGGGGTTCGGCTGGGGAGTGTCTGAAGTCATCTCCGGCACCTCCAAGTTTTTCACAGGTCTTTACAGGCCATTTGCATATTTAACATGCCTTTGTAAACTCGTTACTGCTGTCTCTTACACACTGAGCTTCAGACTTTATCTCCCAGCCCCTCACTACGTGTCAACAAATATTTAAACAGAACGAAAAAATCCTGCGTCGATCTACCCCCCCTCCCCCATCCGCATTGAAGCCTACAGGAAAAACTGACATTAACTGAATGCTGCGCATGAGGAAATCCATGATAAAAAGAACCTTATTTCAACTTACATATTTATTATTTTCAAAGAAGGTGCTCGAGCAAAAATAAATCATATACCCGGATCACATATCGTGCCTTTTGTAAATATTTTGACGCATCATGCATTCTTGATATAGCGCCAAGTACTATTATTAACGATCCTAACACCTTTCTCTGTTTGCAAACGTCTGATATGCACCCTACGCACATTTCTTGCAGCAAGTGCGGTGGGCTTTGCTCCTGCTCAGCACCAACAGAAATTTAAAATGGCATTACACATGTCCATAGCGGACTCACATTCGTGTCAAACTATCACTGAAAGAAAGATTTGTTTCGGCACTGCCATCCCTGTGGACATTCTATTTGTTTAATTTCATGCCACTTGTGCATATTTCCCACGTGTATTCGTTTTCGTAGTTACTTTTCGAGCAACATCTGTCTTTAATTCTGCACTGCGTTGCCACTCACCTCCTTGTGTCTGGATGCATTCACTCTTTGGGTGGCTGTTTGTAACGGGCACATTTGAGATCTCTGTAGTTTAGGCTGAAGGCCGTGCAAGGGCCTTTTCAGTGGGCAATTTAACAATTCATGTGAATGGATGGATGAAAGGGTGGATGGATGACGGATGGATGGATGAAAGGGTGGATGGAAAAAAGATGGATTGAAAGATGAAAGGGTGGATGGATGAAAGATGGATGTATGGATGGATAAAAGGTTGCATGGATGAATGATGCATGGATGGATGTGTGAAAAAGTGGGGGGATGGGTGGATGGATGGATGAAAGGGTGGGTGGATGGATGAAAGGGTGAATGGATAATGGATATATGAATGGATGGGAGGATGAAAGGGTGGATGGATGTGTGGATGGATAAAAGGTTGCATGGATGAATGATGTATGGATGTGTGAAAAGGTGGGTGGATGAATGATGGATGGATGGTTGGAAGGGTGGATGGATGAAGGATGGATGTATGGATGGAAGGATGAAAGGGTGGATGGGTGAAGGATAGATGGATGAAGGATAGATGTATGGATGTAAGGATGAAAGGGTGGACGGATGAAGGATGGATGGATGTATGGATGGATAAAAGGTTGCATGGATGAATGATGCATGGATGGATGGATGGATGTGTGAAAAGGTGGGTGGATGAATGATGGGTGGATGGATGAAAGGGTGGATGGATGGATGCATGGATGAAAGGGTGGATGGATGTATGGATGGATAAAAGGTTGCATGGATGAGTGATGGATGGGTGTGTGAAAAGGTGGGTGGATGAATGATGGGTGGATGGATGGAAGGGTGGATGGGTAAAGGATGGATGTATGGATGGAAAGATGAAAGGATGGATGGATGTGTGAAAGTGTCGGTGGATGAATGAAGAATGGATGTGATGAGGTCTAACAGGCGCATTTATGGTTGTTAAAAGTTGATGATGAGGAGTACCAGTTTCTAGAAACTTTTGTCGGAAGGGGGTCCTTACGCCTAAAAAGGTTTTACAAGGGGGTCTCGGCATCAAAAAGTTTGAAGACCTCTGCCTTAGGGTGAGGGGTTGCCTAGTGGACCATGACACAGGGGGAAACCAAGCCAGAGCTGGTCCTTCCTTATATGGCCACTTAGGTAATAGAGGCTTACCTGGACAAGGATAGCCTTATCTCCTTTCGTTTGGGGGGGGGGGGGGGTTGTGTAGGAAGGTACCTCCTGACTATGGTTGCCCCCAACTTTTTGCCCTGTGTTTTAGCTGGTTTTTGACATAGTCGACCTGGGGCCCTGCCAATCAGGACCCCAGGCCTACTGCTCTTTCTGTAAAATGGATTCCATGTACCCTAGGTGCATTTACCAATTGGTACTGGGCCACCTTATCAGACCCTGTAACTCAGGGCATAGGTGTACCCAGGGCTGCCAGGGGCTGCAGCATGTATTATGCCACCCCTGGCTGGCCTCCTAAATTTGACACAACTGGCTGCACGACAGCTGGGGCAAAGGCGTGTAACCACCCTTTGCTGTTGGTGTAGTATACCTATACCTAACCCTAAAATGGACACACAGATTCCTATCAGTCACTCCTATGGCAGGCCTTGACAATCCTGAAGGCAGAGTGCTTGGGATCGTGTGAGATGGTGCTCTGGCATGAGCTGAGCCTGTCTGCAGCTTGCGGAACCAAGTCCTAATAGCTGTTCCATGATATTGCATACCATATACTCTTAAGTGCATTATAATCCTCGCGGTTAAATGCTAACTTTGGTATTGCTTTATCAAAACATGTAGAGTAAGGTGTCATACGAATTGGAATACTAACCCCTCGCCAATTCTGGCGACGGGGTTAGCATTCCACCCTTCTAGAGGGACACGACATGTATGTAACTGTGAACCCCGGTTAAAGTTAACTGAAGCCTCAGCTCCACAAAATGGATGCTGCCACCACAGACACGAGTCTGACCTCCTGCTGCTGGGAGTCCTTCCAGCGAGGGAGGCCTGGACAAAGGGTTTCCTGTCAGGGGCGGTGCTAGCACCGTCCCAGACATGGTTTTGTGTATCCTGGGTAGGCAGGGCTTTTCATGAAGGTGACTGCTGAGTGGCACCCCGGTGCTCACTACGCATAGGCCGGTCTGAACCAGTTCCAGGGGCGCACCAGCCCCTGGCCTGGGGAAGTCCGGCATGGCAGAGGGGTGTAACCACCCCCCTCCTAGTCCCACCCATAGGCAGGACCTAGTCACCGGGTCAGCCCCCTTTTTTAGTATAAAGATGGGAGCGGGCCCCCTGTTCAAATTAGATCATCTTTGGAATCAAGACACGACTTTCTGCGAAAGGACTTCAAGATTTCTTCCTCAAGATTCTCCCTTGTGGCTAAGGAGTAGTCACCCTGCATCAAGCGGGCACCATCCTAAGAACACTGCGGTCTGCTGCAAGTCCTTCTTCACGAATCCGACGACCCAGCTCGACGAGACCCGGCTTCCCTGGCACCTCTGACCTCTACTCACCTCTACAGCAAAGCTGAGAACCGTGAGTGCGACGAGACCTCGAGGGACCGACGATCGCCAAGACTGCACGATTTCTTTGTACCAAGCCCACCGAGTCTTCCACTGGTGAGTGCTTCGGGGTCCGAGAAGCCCCAACCCTGCGCAGCTCCAGCACCCAAGATCAGCCTCCCTGCATCTCCACGATCTGCGTGGGGCCCTTCTGCTGTTTGCTGTGCACCGCGTTGTTTGGCTACTAGCCAGCCGGCTTGTGGCCTTCTGAACGACGCCCGACGACATCACTGCTGCTGGTCTGGTTGCTCCAGACTGGCCCTTGCTTCCTTCTTTAAGAGAGGCACCCCGGACCCTCCTGGTCCACTCCAGACGCCATTTTAGGTCCACCGCGTGGGCTTGAATTTGCCAAGGCTTTGTTGCCCAATCCTGGGTCCAGCGACGCCGACAGCTTCTATCTTCGTGGGACAGCTCGATCCTCCTTCCTGGTCGCCGACAACGCCTCCTGGTCCGTGAGATCTTCGAGCACAGCGTCACCCACTCGCCTTGTCGAGGTGGCTACCATCCGGTGCCCTCCTGGTGCCCACTGACTACTGGCTAGTAGTCACGAACTTGGTCCCCTCTGCTTTCAGGTGTCATCTTCCATCGATCCAGGCTTGGATCCACCGAACTTTCTTCACTGGTCGCCTGCCAGCAACTTCTTTCTTCCAGGCTCCTGGTCCGGCAACGAGGATTCCCGACGTCTTTTGAGTCCTATGCAGCTGCAGCCCCTGGGCTAGGTAACTTCGCATTTCGGTGCCCCAGCATAGCCTCAGTATCCAAGGGTCAGAATCCACTTTCGTTTTCTTCCTACCAGGTCGGGTTCGCCCGAGAACACTAACTTTGCAATTCCTAGCTACCATAGACTTTGTCCCGCATCTCGCGTGAGAGTGCACACACTGCACCGAGTCCCCTGGGTCTACTAGAAGTAATCTAACGATTCTATAGTCAAGTCCTAGCGATTCCAAAGCCTATTAGTACTGTACTTACCTGCTAGTAATTTCGCATTCCACTTTTCAAGTATATGGTTTTCCGTGCCCCTCGGGCATTTGTATATACTGTGCTAACTTAAGTATTTTTGTAAGAGTTTTGGTTTGTGCTTAGTACCCTGTCCTCATAAAGAGTACAGGGCTGTTGTGATTCTTAATAAATAACTGTTTATTTTCATAACACTTGTGTGGTGTCCTTTCACTTGGTGTTCAAGGGGTATATGTGGTATAACAGCTGGCTTAACACGCCCTCTCGAGTCTTTAGCCTTAGACTGCTCGTATCCACGCTACTAGGATAGCTAGTCTATAAGGTTGACTTACAACCAATCATCAATAAGGGTTGCTGGACTGATACATAGTGTTCACTAGAATAGTGAGCACTGCATATCAGGCCACCTTCTCACAATGGGATAAAGAGAAGAAGCCTGGTGAGAAGCCTAAAGCTGAGAAATTAGCTTTGCCAGGACGTATTACCTATATGCACTCTTATTCCACCTAGAATAGTAAATTGGGACAAGTTAACTACATGTAGTCAGAAGAAAGAGGAGTGTGGTTGATTTCTTTAAATTTTTTTATTTTTACTAGGTTCGAAGGAGTGTTTTTGGATTTCAGTGGGCAGGACTTGACAATGAAATGGGGTGTCTGATTGTTCGTTTACAGATTTGTTATGAACCTGCTTCCCGAGATCGCAACTTGGTTACAGGCTTCGGAGAGCACCTGGACTACCTCCTCATCAGTAATCTTGAGTATGGCACAGGACTAGGAGCATAGAGAGAACAAGGAGAAGGTGAAGAAAAATAGGGAGTTGACGACAAAGATGTTGATACAGTTGGTGTCCAGGGGGAACGGTAGAGGAGAGGCATTGGCCCACCTTGACATCTGCCTCGCACTAGCAGAAATGCTGCACCTCTGGGTAAAACCAGTGTGCATATTGTAAGGAGGAGAGACACTGCTTCAGTGAGTGCCCGGCTTTGTTACAGAAAGTTGCTGTCCCTAGAGGATGGGGTTGTGGGGCAGGCAGCCATGACGGAGGCTAGGGAGGTGAGGAAGGCAGCCATGACGGAGGCTAGGGAGGTGAGGAACAACCAGGTCCTCTAATGAGAACTATTTTGATGACTCTAGGGGGTGACTGTATTATCATGATGACTACAATTTGGATGAAGTGACTGGGCTAACACATGGCTAGGACAGCCAGGGGCTGGGTGAGGGATCAGTTCAGATCCCTGTGGATCAGCACAGACATTGTGACAGCTGATTTGCAGGGCTCCGCTAAAAAATTCTTGGTGGATATTGGTGCAATGAATAGCTCTATTTCTCGTTCACTGATACTCTGCTGGCCAAAATAATTTTTTTTAGTCTTTTCAGGTATACCGGTTGTGAGTCTCATTTCTAAGCCACTTGCCCTGACTATTGGTCCTTTTACTGTATAGTCGCCTTTCCTATTGACATCTAATTGTTCAGAAAATGTGATGGGTTTAGATTTGTTAAAGAAGTGGCACGCAACTATTTCTTGCTCCCCGGATGGTGTCTATATGACACTAGGACCCAATGTAGTGAATTCCAAGCAAAGTTTGTCAAAGGATGAGCCAGTTTCCGCTGAATTCAAGGATGTGCCAATTACGTTATGGGCTACAGGTGATACGGACGTGGGACTATTGTAGATACCACTGGTCTCTATTAGAGTCAAGGACAACGTTGCTCTTCCCTGTATCCCTCAGTACATAATACCGCAAGCAGGGGAGCGAGTGCTTTGGCAGATTATACCGGATTTAATTAAGTCAGGGGTTGTTGAAGAGACGTCTGCAAATGTGTGAAATAGCCCTATTCTTCCCATTCTTAAAAGGACACCCTTGGGTTCCTCTGATGATCATCCAGCTGTCTATCGTTTTGTGATTGATTTGCGTGAGGTTAATAAGATTGCGGTCCCTCAGTTCCCAGTTGTCCCAGACATCACTTCCCTCCAGACTATCCTTCCTCTGCCAAATACTTCTGTCATCGATTTAAAAAATACTTTCTGTAGCATCTCAATACATCCAGATAGTAGATATCTGTTTGGATTTGTATATACTAACAAGAGAGTAAGGATTCTCAAAGGTCATTCCTATATCCCTAGTAGATATGCAACAACTACTAAAGAGTGACTGGTCGGTGCTGTGGTCAGAAATAAAAATAAAAAACCAAAGCCACCAGAAGAACAGACTCACACCATTAGTGATGAGACGTTATCAAGAAAAATCACAAGTGAAACACATACAAAATTGGGAGAGAAAAATAGCTTATTTTTAAGAAGAACCCCCACTCACCCTAGTGGTGACATGCTTCAACATGGGGTTCCCACTGGAGGAACCCAATGTCCCTCCAGTGTGCTTCAACGCCTGATTTACAGCGGAGCTGGTTGTTCTGAAAAAAGGATGTTTTCAATTTGTGTTGTGTGAAAGTGACAGTGAGGTTAAAAAATACCAGCTGTACCAGAACCAACTTTATTCAGAAGTCAGCTAATATCATTAAAAACAGTGTATTGGATACCTTAGAGGTAATATTTTTAACCACTTGTATCCTATCAAAATTAGGTCGACATGTTTCAGCTGTCCAAAGATATTAATGCAGCTTTCTTCAGGACCAAAAAAGGTGAATATCCCCGGTGGTCCACGCTCGCTAAGGCGCGTCCATTCCAGGTGGATATAAGGTGTAAAAAAATATTAAAAGCTACCGGAATTTTCCGTATCGGCACTCCTAGAATTTCCAGGGGCCAAAATCTGTGAAATAATAAACACAGCATTAATAGACAAATTCGCATATATTGATATCTCTACCAGTCATATGAACTGTGACTGTTGCGTTCACATGTATGTGTACCAAACACACTCTATTCCAACACCTAGGTTCACTCTTTGGTGATATGGTACGTAAAAATCGCCATTGAGGTGATTCAAGAGTGCAACTATTATGTTCACTCCCCATTTTGCGAACATAGCGTATCTTAATTCGCAATCAAATAAATTAATTTTCATAGTCTTATCTGCTCAATGCTGTCAGCCGACAGGGACTTAATTATAGTACACGCGGCTCAGATAAGCTTCAAAGGGTAGTCTATTCCTGACCCCTCAGTGCATATGTGACCCGACTCACAAATAAATAAGAGTCCCAACACTCCCCTAAGAAGAGAGAATATGAGACAGAACTAGTTAAAATGGAAACCCAAAGCTTGTTCACTTACAGCACGTTCCTATGGTGCTATCGTCATGGGCTAAGCGGTGGGGGCATTCTTCACGCTACGATTTCTGTGAAGCAATGTGAAAATTAGTAGCGTAATTCTAGATGACAACCCCCTCACGCCATAGCCCTAATTCGTGTAATCTACCAAGTGTTCCTTTATCTCGGCACTTACTTTTCAAATAGCGACTCCCCGCCAGAAACCTACTCCATTCATTGCCGCTGCCCGAATGGTGAATTCACTCGGCAGCGCGTCAGTAAAGAAGGAAGTTGGGAGGTGAGTCACGTGATCGGCGTGCATGACTCGTTCCCTTCTTAAAGGAGCACGTCTACGTTTTTTTTTCTCGTAGGATAAGCCGATGATGAGCCCACAGTTTGATTAAAATGAATAACTTAGCTCATGTCAATTCAGTAATGTCTCAGCAGATCATAGTCCTATTAAAGCCATAAAACAACCTCCAGGGCAAAGGGCTGGGACGCGCTATTATGAGTCCAAACCAGACATCTTTTTTCTTTTTTTTTCTCTTTTTCCTTTTTGTCTCAAAAACTTTATTGATCATCCCGAGATTAGGCACTGATACCGGTGCTAGTTATCCTACGGGAGTTATTTATTGCCAAACACCCAGTTAACTCCTGAGCAGTTTCGTCATGGCTTAAGTTTCACCACCCACCCAACATTAACCAGAAACTTAGCTGGAAAAGGTGGTTTTAAAAAAGGGGGTGGTTAGCATGACGCTTAAAAGCTCTCATGGACGAAACAAACAGTCATGAATCAACCAAACAGTGAGTTGCTAAGTACTGCCATTACCTCGATGACCGTCACAGTATACATGACAGTATTGACTAACCTGGATGTAATTGGTCTGTGACGTTGGCATGTTACTAAATCATGTATAAGTCTACAATAGTTATTAGGGGAAACACAGTGGCACCGAATATTTCACAGTGAACACCTTCACTTCCAGATTCACACCGACCCCAAAACCACGCTCAGAGGCACCCTCATCTACAGACCCCCAGGACCCCGCACACAATTCAGCGAAGACATCGCTGACTTCATTAGCCCACATGCCCTCCCATCCGAGAACTACATTCTACTGGGAGACCTCAACTTCCACCTGGAAAAGAAAAACGACAACACCACCACCCTCCTGGACACCCTGGCCAATCTCTGACTCAAACAACTCGTTGACACCCCCACCCACTCTGCCGAACACACGCTCGACCCTATCTTCACCTCCAGCAAGCACATCTCCTTCGATCACACCACAGCTCTCCATTGGACGGACCACAGCTGCGTTCACTTCAACTACAAAAAGTCCACGACCCACAACCCCCCACAACCTATTCCCCGAAGAAATTGGAACAAAATTACCACCGACCAGCTCTTCACATCGCTTCACCAAAACCCCCCTGCCAATTCATTGGACCCTAACCAAGCAGCTACCAACCTCACACAATGGATCACCCACAGCGCCGACGAACTAGCACCCTTGAAAAACCATCTATTCAAGCAAGACAGCCAAAAAGCCCCCTGGTTCAACGATGACCTTAAGAAATCCAAGAAGCTGTCGTACTCTTGAGAAAACCTGGAGAAAAAACCCAACCACTGACAACCTAGCCACCTTCAAGAACGCCACCCGCAAACACCACCAACTGATCCGATCCACCAAGAAATCAACTTTCAAGGATCGACTTGACAACAATGCCCAAAACAGCAAGGAACTATTCAACATCGTCAAAAAATTCACTAACCCCTCCGCCGACACGAACGACATCACCCCCTCCCAAGACCTCTGCGACTCTCTATCCTCATTCTTCCACAACAAAATCGCCGAAATACATAACGGCTTTAAAGACCAGTCCACTCCACCCACCTCTGAACCAAAACCGCTCTCTAACAACCTTTGCACCTAGAACCCAATCACCACCGAAGACACCATGCGCCTGATGAACTCCATCCACTCAGGATCGCCAACCGACCCATGTCCCCACCACATTTTCAACAAAGCAGACTCCATCATCGCACCCCATCTCCGCGATGTCATTAACTGTTCCCTCAACTCCGCTACCTTCCCGGAAAACTGGAAACATGCCGAACTCCGCGCCCTCCTGAAGAAACCCACAGCAGACCCCACTGAACTTAAGAACTACCGCCCCATCTCGCTCCTCCCATTCCCTGCCAAAGTAATTGAGAAAGCCGTCAACAGTCAGCTCGCCGCCTACCTCGAATCCAACAAATCCCTCGACCCTTCACAGTCCGGCTTCCGAGCCAAACCGCACCGAAACCGCCCTCATCGCAGCAACAGACATCCGAACACTACTCAACAACGGAGAAACAGTTGCTCTCATCTTACTTGACTTCTCCGCAGCCTTCGACACAGTCTGTCATAGCACCCTCATACAAAGCCTCAGCAACGTCGGAATACAAGGAAAAGCATTGGACTGGATCATCTCGTTCCTCACCGGAAGAACCCAGAGAGTCCGCCTCCCCCCTTTCAAATCAGAGGCCACCGAAGTCATCTGCGGAGTACCACAAGGATCATCACTCAGTCCCACCCTCTTAAACGTATACATGAGTCCCCTCGCTTCCATCGCACGCCAACACAACCTCAACATCTCCTATGCAGACGACACCCAGCTGATCCTCTCCCTCACCAAAGACCCAAACACCGCCAAAACCAACTTACACGAAGGAATGAAAGAAGTAGCCGAGTGGATGAAGAACAGCCGTCTAAAACTAAACTCGGACAAAACAGAAGTCCTCATCTTAGGGTCATCCCCCTCTGCCTGGGACGACTCATGGTGGCCACCAGCCCTCGGAACCGCACCCATACCTATGGACCAAGCACGTAACCTGGGCTTCATCCTAGACTCCTCCCTCTCGATGACCAGACAAGTCAATGCCGTCTCATCATCCTGCTTCAACATCCTACGAATGCTCAAAAAAATCTTCCGTTGGATCCCCATCGAAACAAGAAAGACGGTCACCCACGCACTGGTCACAAGCCGACTGGACTATGGAAACACCCTTTACGCCGGAACCACAGCCAAACTACTGGAAAAAACTCCAATGCATCCAAAACGCCTCAGCCAGACTCATACTGGACATCCCTCGGCAAGCTCACATTTCTAGCCACCTGAAAGACCTCCATTGGCTCCCTGTCAACAAGAGAATAACGTTCAGTCTCCTCACCCACGCACACAAAGCCCTCTACGACCTAGGACCCGAATGCCTCAACACACGTCTATCCTTCTACACCCCCTCCCGACAACTACGATCGTCCAATCAAGCCCTCGCAGCAATTCAGCGCATCCACAGATCCACCATGGGGGGAAGATCCTTCTCCTACTTAGTGGCCAAGACCTGGAACTCTCTCCCCACCCACCTCCGCCTTTCACAGAACCACCTCTCCTTCAGAAAGCAACTAAAAACTTGGATATTCGATAAGTAAAACACCTCCCTCAAGCGCCTTGAGACCCTCTGGGTGAGTAGTGCGCTATACAAATGTTCTAACTTGAACTAGTGACCTTTGAGAAAAGCAGGGGGTTATCAGATGTCATGTAATATATGTAGCCGGTCGCTCACAGGCCCTTGCCATCGTTGCAAAATTGATTTAAGGAACCCCTTCCATAGCCGGGACCCCTGTTTAAAGCCTGTTGATTACATTGAGTCAGGGATCTGTGAATTGCGCCAAAGGGGAGGATGGTGATGCTATGTTATTTAGAAATTCTTTACAATCATCTTTTCATTACCGTCCCCAAAGGAATGTCATCATTAAGGCCTGTTTGGTGGCACAAAAGGCGATGTATAATCCATTGTCAAACGCAGTTACTCGTTGCATAAATAAGCATTGGAGAGTGCTTAGGAGTACGAATCATTACTGGGAAAAGCTGTTGTTTTCATTTAAACGAGCAAGGAGCCTGAAGGATGCTATTGTCCATACCCGCCCCAAGAAGCAAAACAACACCAGCACTTATGGGATACTCAATGCATGAGGCTTACCCCCGATCACTGGACACTTCCCATGTGGAGGATGCAGTGTGTGCCCTTTGACGACCACTACTAAAATTCTGAATTTGGAAGCTGGAAAAGTATGGCAACAAAGAAGTCATACGAATTGCAATTCTTACAACGTCGTCTACTTAATCACCTGCCCCAGCGGGTTGATATATATCGGAATGACGACGAGACGAGTAAAATTGCGGATCGGTGAACACCACAGCAACATCCGGTGCCATAAAAGCAATACGAAATTGATCTCTCATTTTTTGCAGCAGAACCATACACCAGACGAATTGAGATGGACCGTCATCGAACAACTGGCCCAGGGCTCAGAGGCCAGTCTATTCGAAAAAGAGCAAAGGTGGATAGATCGCCTTTTATGCCACCAAACGGGCCATAATGATGACATTCCTTGGGGGACGGTAATGAAAAGATGATTGTAAAGAATCACTATCCTCCCTTTTGGCGCAATTCACAGATCCCTGACTCAATGTAATCAACAGGCTTTAAACAAGGGTCCCGGCTATGCAAGGGGTTCCTTAAATCAATTTCGCAATGATGGCAAGGGCCTGTGAGCGACTGGCTACATATATTACATGACATCTGATAACCCCCTGCTTTTCTCAAAGGTCACTGTGAAACATTGGGTGCCACTGTGTTTCCCCTAATAACTATTGTAGACTTGTACATGATTTAGTAACAAGCCAACGTCACTGACCAATTACATCCAGGTTAGTGAATACTGTCATGTATACTGTGACAGTCATCGAGATAATGGCAGTACTTAGCAACTCACTGTTTGGTTGATTCATGACGGTTTGTGTCGTCCATGAGAGCTTCTAAGCGTCACGCTAACCCCCCCTTTTTTTAAACCACCTTTTCCAGCTAAGTTTCTGGTTAATGATGGGTGGGTGGTGAAACTTAAGCCATGACGAAACTGCTCAGGAGTTAACTGGGTGTTTGGCAATAAATAACTCCCGTAGGATAACTAGCACCGGTATCCGTGCCTAATCTCGGTATGATCAATAAAGTTTTTAAGACAAAAAGGAAAAAGAGAAAAAAAGAGTAAAGATGTCTGGTTTGGACTCATAATAGCGCGTCCTAGCCCTTTGCCCTGGAGGTTGTTTTACGGCTTTAATATGAATATGATCTGCTGAGACATGACTGAATTGACATGAGCTACATTATTAATTTTAATCAAACTGTGGGCTCATCATCGGCTTATCCTACGAAAAAAAACGTAGACGTGCTGCTTTAAGAAGAAGGGAACGCGTCATGCACGCCGATCACGTGACTAACCTCTGACCTTTCTTCTTTACTGACGCGCTGCCGAGTGAATTCAACATTCGGGCAGCGGCAATGAATGGAGTAGGTTTCTGGCGGGGAGTCGCTATTTGAAAAGTAAGTGCCGAGATAAAGGAACACTTGGTAGATTACACGAATTAGGGCTATGGCGTGAGGGGGTTGTCATCTAGAATTACGCTACTAATTTTCACATTACTTCACAGAAATCGTAGCGTGAAGAATGCCCCCACCGCTTAGCCCATGACGATGGCACCAAAGGAACGTGCTGTAAGTGAACAAGCTTCGGTTTTCCATTTTAACTAGTTCTGTCTCATATTCTCTCTTCTTAGGGGCGTGTTGGCACTCTTTGTTATTTATTAGTGAGTCGGGTCACATATGCACTGAGGGGTCAGGAATAGACTACCCTTTGAAGCTTATCTGAGCCGCGTGAACTATAATTAAGGCCCTGTCGGCTGACAGCATTGAGCAGATAAGACTATGAAAATTAATTTGATTGCGAATTAAGATATGCTATGTTCGCAAAATGGGGAGTGAACATAATAGTTGCACTCTTGAATCACCTCAATGGTGATTTGTACGTACCATATCACCAAAGAGTGAACCTAGGTGCTGGAATAGTGTGTGTTTGGTACACATGCATGGGAACGCAACAGTCACAGTTCATATGACTGGTAGAGATATCAATATATGTGAATTTGTCTATTAATGCTATGTTTTTTTTATTTCACAGATGTTGGCCCCTGGAAATTCTAGGAGTGCCGATAAGGAAAATTCCTGTAGCTTTTAATATTTTTCACACCTTATATCCACCTGGAATGGACACGCCTTAGCGAGCGTGGACCACCGGGGATATTCAACTTTTTTGGTCCTGAAGAAAGCTGCATTAATATCTTTGGACTTCTGAAATATGTCGACCTAATTTTGATAGGATACAAGTGGTTAATAATATTACCTCTAAGGTTTCCAATACACAGTTTTTTATGATATTAGCTGACCACTGAATAAAGTTAGTTCTGGTACAGCTGTTATTATTTAACCTCACTGTCACTTTCACACAACACAAATTGAAAATATCCTTTTTTCACAACAACCAGCTCCACTGTAAATCAGGGGATGAAGCACACTGGAGGGACATTCGGTTCCTCCAGTGGGCACCCCATGATGAAGCATGTCACCACTAGGGTGAGTGAGGGTTCTTCTTAAAAATAAGCTATTTTTCTCTCACAATTTTGTATGTGTTTCACTTGTGATTTTTCTTGATAACGTCTCATCACTAACGGCGTGAGTCTGTTCTTCTGGTGGCTTTGGTTTTTGACAGTCCCTCTCAAAATGTCAGTATTGTCGACAGGAGGTCACCTACCTTGGTCACCTACTAACACCTGAACGCATTAGCAATATGGTTAAAATGCCCATCCCTAATACTTAAAGGGATGTGCGTGCTTTTATAGGTATTACTTTGTATTGTCAGCACTGGATTCCTAACTACTCCCTACTAACGAAGCCTCTATTGCAACTAACCACTAAAGATGTGCATGAACCCTTGCCTTGGGGGCATGAATGTCAACGAGCTTTTGAGCAAGGAAAAGTTGTGCTTTCTTCTGTGCCTGTGCTTGGCACGCCCGACTAGCAGAAGCTGTTCGTGTTGTACGTACATGAGACGCCTGCGGGCACGCTCTGTCTTAACACAGTCCTTTGGAGGTAAGCAGAGGCAGTGTGCTTATTTTTCTGCGCTTCTTGATAACGTCACAAGAGCCCTCCCGAGCTGTCTAAGAGTGGTTGCAGCTTTGGCCATCTCTATTCAACAATCAGCAGGGCTCGTCCCCAATACTGACCACACTCATGGTACCGCATGCTGTGGATACACTTCTGAACAGAACGAAGACGCAGCACCTTACCAGGGCGCATCTGACTGGCTATGAGCTGACCCTGTTTGCGCCACACGTTACCATCAAAAAATGTACCACTCTGAATCCAGCCACTTTACTAGGACACGGAGGTGCAGGATTGCATTTTCCGTACAGAGGAGGAGACGAAGGGACGGGTAGACCTGACTGATGTTCCCCTATCTGATCCCCAAGGGGAGCTATATGTCGATGGCTCTTGTTTCAAATTAACAGATGGCACCACAACTGCGGTGTATGCCGTAACAACATTACACACCGTAGTCAAGACATCACAGGTTCCCTGCCAATCGGCCCAAGCTGTTAGTTGCCCTTCTTTGAGCTTGTGAGTTTAGTGAGGGACTCTCTCCATATTTATACTGACAGCCAGTACGCCTTTGGAGTTGCTCATAACTTTGGGCGTCTTTGGGGAGAGCGAGAGATTCCAGACTACACATGGGTCAAAAATTCAGAATGGCCCATTGATACACAGGCTCTTGTCAGCCTGAACACTTCCCAAGAAGTTGGCAATAGTGAAATGTAGTTCCCACAAGGCAATTACTGATGATGTGGGAAAGGGAAATGCATTTGCTGACCTAACAGCCCGAACACGAATGAAAATAATGTTTGTGGCAGGCCCTGCTAGGTGGATACCTGAAGTCACTATGTTTGAGGACACATTGGACAATGCCAAGGAGATACAAGGCGAAGCAGCGATTGAGGAGTTAGTAGTATGGCGGGAAAGTATTGCCCGATTGGATGAGGATGGGTGTTGGACTGACCAGTTGAGAAAGAAGAAATGGATGTTACCCAATGCATATCTCCTTCCTGTGGTTACTATGGTGCATGGGCCAGCCCACATTAGTACAAAAGGGATATGTAAACTGTTAGATCCTGTGTGGCAGAACGACAACATCCATAAAGTTGCTGCTCATTTGGTGAAGTACTGCATGGTATGTATGATGCACAATCCCGGGAAAGGTACCCCCACACCTACTGGCAGTTTTGCACCGCCTTCCTTACCTTTCGAGGTTCTCCAGATGGATTTCATCAAAATGGAACAACTTAACAATCTGAAATATGTGTTAGTGGTAGTCTGTGCATTTAGCAAATGGATTGAGGCATACCCCATTAGAGAGAATACAGCCATGGCAATGGCGAACGAACTATTGAAAGAGTTCCTGTGCTTCAGCTTGTCCCGTTTGTTTTGGAGTGACAATAGAAGTCACTTTAATTCAAAGTTTATACAGCTGGTATGTGATAGAATGCACATCAAGCAAAGGTTTCATGCACCAAACCACCCCCAATCTGCAGGTTTAGTTAAGAAGTACAATGGTACTCTCAAACAAAAATGGCAAAGATCAAGGAGAGCACAGGTTTGCATTGGCCAGATACTTTACCCCTAGTGCTGTTGTCCACAAGAGGCATTGCTCACTCTAAAACAGCACTGTTACCGTACGAGGTTGTATTCGGCCGCTCGGCAGATGTCTGGGATGTCCTACGACCTCGTCGGTTTTCTGACATAAAATACACTATGCTTGTGGATTATCTCTAGGATTTGACTAAAAGTTTGCATTCCATTCACCCACAGATCTCCTAAACCTTACCACAAACTTCCACAGGGCCAGACCATGAAATACGACCCAGGGTCTGTTTGCTTGTGCGAAATGTTTAGAGGAAAAGCAGCTTGGAGCCACGCTGGAGGGAACCGCTCCAGGTCCTCCTCGCCACCAGAACAGCAGTGACGGTTGACGGCCGGAAGAATTGGATCAACAGTACCCACTGCAAGAGGTTACCCGTGCCATTTCTTTACGACCAATGGGTTCTGGATGGGATTGGCGACTCTGAGACAGCGCAGGTACCGCGCGTCATTCCCTTTTCGGATGCACGGTTGATGTGGGCACCACCTGAGGAAGAGAGCCACGCCGTGCTGAATGAGGCAGTGCCACCTGAGATTAAGGCCATCAAGGAGCCCCGCTTGTTTGTGCACGTGTGCCCGAGTCCCAGTCCGTTCAGCCCCAGCCTGTTCTCTCGTCGGTGTTTGAGCCTCTGCTCCTTGGTCCCGCTGAGCCTGACCCCCTTTTCCCTGACCCCTCTGTGTCTGGCGTGACATGGTAAAATTTATGTCCCCGTCGGAGGAACAGTGCACCACAGGAAAAGTCAGATTAGTAGGGATGGACTGCATTGCTGAAGTATAGGGTGAACGTACCCTACCTGTGGTACCAACGGTAGCTTATGGAAAGGTAGATTGGTGCATTGTTTGGACATTGAACGATCCGGGCCAAAGGACTGTGATTCTCAAGACAGAAATACTTTGCCCTGCAGCGTGGGATTTGGATCTGAGCTAGATGAACGGCTCCACCGCCGGTGGTCAACAGCGCCTACGCCTGATGAAAAATAAGAGTCCGTCAACGGGACTCAGATGGACGCTGAGAACACGGTCACATTTCCTTCTTCCACCTCCAGTTAGCTCCAGAAATAAGTCTTTTCCTCTGGTTCAAATAAAAAAATATACCCCTTTGGTTGCCCCATTTGGGACGAAGATCAGCCCTTTGCCGCTCCGAGTTCTGAATGGAACGGACTTGTTTGGTCCACTTGGTCTGTGAAAAGCAAAATAGTTTTTGTAACTATTATTCTGATCTCTCTGATAATAATACTTGGAATAGCGTATTTCCTTGAGAAGAAATATCTTGTGCATACTTTGATTGGTACTTCGCCTGTTCCCCCTGAACATATTTTTGTCACTTTGGCACCACACAAGGAGGAGCACCGAAAGCCCTATAAAGATAATGTGTTCATCCAGACTCTGCCCCAAACACACAATGCTTATAACACAACAAAATGCTGGGTATGTGGGCTGCTGCCCTCTGTGATTCTTAGAAGTGAAAACTTGTTGTCCATGCCATTGTTATGTGTCAATAGCTGCAAGGGGTGGTTTGCATTGCTTAGTATGATACGTTTATTTCTCCGGGCTGCTACATTGGAATGAAAGAGTACTGATTTCCACCCCCTAAAACAAAAGGTACATTTCCAGCATAGAACACCTCCTGGTGCTTCTATAGGCAGAAAGCCGTTTGGCAGGTTGTTCCTAAGCTCTTGCATGCAAGGATATAGGGGACCGAGAAATGGAACCTGGTCCTAGGCAGAAATGGATAATTTCCTGCAGTTCAAAACATCTGAATACTTCCAATCCTTTCGGACCCGTAATGTTACTGAAGATAAGCCGATACCCATGTCAGTGGTTAATGTTACAGCTGCTTTCTGTGTTCAGGGGGCTGGGAAGATAGCGGTCTTTTCACCGATCTGGCTGGTCATTGAGAATGTTGCGGAGTGGTGTTGAGGCTTTTGGCACGGGAACGCCTACTCTGTCTCTCATTAGCGATTGTTGCAGGGGGTCATCTGTGGCGATGTTTTTTGTGGCAGCTATCGCAGGTAAACTGGTGCCATGCGCACCAGCTTGTGAATGGGGTGATAATTTTATCGCGACTTTGGCTGCGATAAAGTGCCGATAACTCAGCGATAACTCCTTGAGAATATGCCCCATTGTTTTTACATTTAAAACAATGCGTGGTATTGGCATGCGTTTTAAATGCATTTTAGCAGTAAAAACATGCACGCTAAAAAATGTGTGTAAAAGGCATGCAAAGTAATTGCATGCGATGTACCGTTGTACAACCTTTAGCACATAAAAATGACCTAGGGACAAGTTATTTGGATTGGGTTTGCCAGGAATCACGGCACACAATCTACCTTAAGTTTTGATTGGGTATCATTCCATCCAATGAGTATAGAGCAAAATGGCATAGGTCCTTGATTAACAATGCGCTATGCAACTGTAGTTTTGGAAAGAGGGATACAATTGCACACTTTTTGCTGTTTTACACCAAGGCAGTGGAAGATTCCAAAAGGTGGTGATGCAGTTGCTGTATGTCGATTGACTCTTGTATTTGTAATGCAGTAGCGTCATACCAATGGACAGTATGGTCCACAAGGCGCAAGGCTATACAAACATTATTGAAGAGGTTTGCTCCTGTGCAAGTTGCTGACCAAATAGTACAGGAAGTGATTTTTTGTTTTGTATCGGACATGTTTTATATTGAGTGTATTAGATTTCATTGCCATTTTTAGCAGGCAAAGGGTGAATTGAAGCCTTTGTTTTAAAACTGATTTGTATCACTATATTTATAATTGGTGGTTATTTTTGTAATAAATTATAGATAACTGTAAGGTTCTTAACTTATTCTGTTTTTGTGGAATATGCTAAAACAATAAAATCTGATTTGATGTATAGAATATTAAAAAGTTGTCCCTCTTCCCATCATCATCAGTGTCTTGAAGGACAGTAGGTGCATCCTGCACTGGATTAGAATCGAAACCGAAGACACCCTTAAGCCTCTGACCTTTCAGGTGTTGTGGCAGAGGTCTTGAATTAGTCATTCTGCATAACAAATGGATATGCCTTTATGATCTTGGAGTGCGACATAGGTCTATGTTGGTTCAGGGTCAGAGAACTGCATCAGAGCGTGAAGATCTTGAGCTGGCTTCGGCAGAGTTGATGCCGGCATAAGAGGAACTAGCAGAATTCAGACTGGAGGCCTAAAGATGCACCAGAAAGAGCAGGAATCACACTGAAGACCTGCACTCTGGCTTCTTTTACTCCCCCTATCTGCTGTCAGATCAATGACAGATGAGAAATTCAGGGGTGTCTGGACCAACTGCAGGCCAGATCAGATCTGAGTAAAACTGGAGCTGTATGATCTTTATTTTGTTGCACTTGTTACCATCTCCTAGACTTGACAGTTATGGTATGGGGTCAACTACCACTTGGCTAGAATAATACCAGAGGATTTCAACTGGGAAGGGAACTTATTATGAGAGCGGACTCAAAACCAAGACCATGAGCGGGTCTGCAACTGGGAGCAGGAGTGAAATCTGCGCTTTGACCTCTTATATCCAGTGATGTAGAGTTTCACCTCCTGAATCATCACTGGATAGATTAGGGCACATTTGTCACACAACTTGTGTTTGTGGCGCTTAGGCTCGGCCATCACGATCATGCACATCTGTGATCGAAATAAGCTTCCTGCAGGCTCTGTATGGCTTAAATCATGTTGTTTTGGGAAGGGAAGTGTTTTGGAAGTCATTAGAAAACCAAAAAAGTTAGGAAAGTTTGCAGAAAGAAAGGGACTGACGTCAGCTCGCAGAGGTGGAGGGTATACATAGCTCTGTTTACTCACGTCAAGGTCAGTATGGAGTCACAGCTGAGATGCATGACACCATCTACCAGACCGAGAGCAATGCTATAAAAATCTCCGGTTCCATGCTGGCTCCAGGGGATATCAGGTCTCGCACCTAGCGGTGCACTGCGCAGCACGAAACATTTAGTGAGGGGAAAACGGGGGATCTGAGCTGACCTAGGAATCGCACACGCTTGTGCGTTTCCTTTTCAGCTACCCCATTGGCCTTAGCGTGCGTCTCTTAATGAAAGACCACACGCTATTGGCCAGAGGTGGGCGCATTGCTCTGCCTACAGCCTATTGGTGTCTATTACGCGCTTGGTGCGCATAATAGACACCAATAGGCCGTCGCATGGTTTCAATTATCGTGCCCAGACACAAGTAAAGCGAGGGTGCCGCGATTATACCAAAGGTAAAGAAATAGAAATAAAAACATTGATTTCTTACTTTTGGTATATTCGTGGCACCTGCGCTTTACTTATAACATTAAAAGTAAAGCGAGGGTGCTGTGATTATACCAAAGGTCTGAATAGGTCTCGCATTACTGAAAGTTTGAGCTATTGGCGATGCATTATTGTTTGCAACAGCAATAGCTCAAACTTTTAGTAATGCGAGACCTATTGCATTGCAAATGCTTGTTTTAGGCAGTGGCTGTTGGCTACATTTGAAAGTGGTGGGATAGAGAAACAACATGTATTGCAGCAAGCAACCAAGCCCAATTCTTCCAAGAGGATTCTGAATAGTGGTATTCCAACTTGAGCTACAGTTTGCTAAGGCATCACTTGGGATATAATGCTCGCCATTATACACGTCTTCGAACAGAGATGCATGGACACTGTGCAAAAGGATTAGTTACTTACCTGTAATCCTAGTTCTCATCCAGGGGTATACTCATCAAAATCATAATCTATTAATAATCCCCGCCCAAGTGCGGGATCCCGGAGCATATAGAAAATACATATATATATATACCTATATATGCATATCTGAAAACATATAAATGCAGCCTAAAATATTTCCATAATGGCCAAAATGCTGAAATTTCATAGGTTTGTATAGTCGCACCTATACTCTCCCAACCCCTAAGGAAGAAAGAGAGCAGTAAACATTTGTCATACAACAATGCTTTATTGCCATAGAGAAACCTGTAATTGCAGGCATTTTCCAGTAGGCTGCAGTAGAGTATAAAGAAACAAAGAAAACTGACACCTTGCCTTTAAGGCATTAGAGTAGGGGTACCGTGGCTTTAAGACCTGCAGGAGACCCCCTGCTCCCATGATGCACCACAGGTGGCAGGTCAGTTCTTTTTGGAGGTGTCTAAGCAGCTGAGTAAATCCGCAATCATCATACAATAACTTTGCAGTAATGCTCGTCCGGGGAGGTGGGTGGGAGCCTATGACTTTGAGTATACCCCTGGATGAGAACTAGGATTACAGGTAAATAACTAATCCTTCTCATCCAGGGGATACTCATCAATAGTCATAATCTATGAATAGATTAGCAAGCCCATACCCAAAGTCTCGCGGACGAGCAATCAAGTATACAGCAAAAAACTAGAATTTAACATCTTATTTAAAATGCAGTTCTGCAAACAGATTCCTTAAAGAGGCCTGTCCCACTTGGGCATGGGCTTGTGCATCTGAATCAAGGCAATAATGGTGAGTAAAGGTATGTACAGAACGCCATGTAGCGGCCTTACGAATCTCAGAGATTGGAATGTTATGAAGGAGAGCTGTAGTAGCTTTCCCTCTGGTAGAGTGTGCATGAGGTTTGCCCTGTAGCGCTTTGTTAGCTAATTGGTAAGACAGCGCAATACAGGAGACGATCCATCGTGAGATAGATCTCTTTGAGGGTGACAGACTGGTATTAGTTGACCCATATTTAACAAAAAGCTGGTCTGATTTCCTAAGTGGAAGAGTCTTAGCTAGGTAAAACTTCAGAACCCTCCGGAGATCAAGAGAGTGTAAATGTAAATGTGTGTATACTTGTAAAGCGCACTATCACCTAGAAGGTATCTTGGCGCTGTATACCGCTGTGGAACCCTTCCTGGCTTTCCCTGTGAGACGCCCCTTACTGGGCACCTCCAAGGTGAGGCCAGGCATCCTAGCGCTTTCGGGCCGTTGTGGAGATTAAGCAAGCTATTGCCCAGAGTTGCAGAGTGTAGGAATCGCTCTGGGGGAGTGGTTGGTTGAGGAAAGAAAGTAGGCAGAGTAATGGTCTGATTAATATTGAAGTCCGAGACCACCTTAGGCAAGAAGCCTGGGTGCGTCCTCAGAACCACTCTATTGGCATGAAACAGTGTGAGGTTCCTTGCAACATAGGGCCTGGAGCTCGCTCACCCTACGGGCAGAGGTGATAGCTGTGAGAAGTTGGCCCGATATATGATGCTCACTAGTTCTAGTGATCACCTTGTATCAGTCCAAACAACCCTTATGGTGATTGGTTGTAAGTCAACCTTATAGACCAGCTATCCTAATGGTAGCCTGGACAGAGCAGTCTTAGGCTAAACTCTTTTGGCATGTGAAGCCAGCTGTTTTACCAGATATAACCCCTTGAATACCAGGTGAAAGGATACCACACAGGTTGTTATGAAAATAAACAATATATTTATTACTAACAAACACCTCTGAACTCTTTATGAGATCAGAGGGCTAAGCACATAACAATACTCTTCAGAAAAATACAATAAGTGGCACAAATTACAATGGTGCCCTAGGGGCACGGCAAACCATATACTAAGTAAATGGTATAAGTAGAACGATAGAAGAAATGAGGATGCCCAGAGGCTGTAGAATTGCTGGGGCTACACTACCCTAACCTTAGGGAAGGAGCAGGAGGCCCATGGGACGTGTGTGAAGTGTTAGAACACACACGCGGGTTTCAATGCAAAGTCCATGAGCATGAACAAATTACGAAAATAGGTAAGTAAAGACAGTTCCGACGGTTTGAGACTGAAACTACAGGATACCTGGACACTAGGAGAGTCAATCTACCTATGAGCACCGAAATGCTCTCGTTACCTCACCCACAGGCTGCGGGTGCATAGGTGTGAAAGTGTCGGGTTTCCGCGTTGAAGTCAATGGAGCCTTGGAGAAAGATGCTGCAGGCGACCAGGAGGAAGATGTCCGGAGTGATCCAAGGGTGGATCAAGGAAGATGGAGACCTGAAAGCAGAGGGGACAATGTTCACAGTCACTAGCCAGTGACCGGAGTGGAACCAGGAAGGAACCAGATGATGTCGTCGCGATCAGGTGAAGAGGTGACGCTTGACTCTGCAGCCACGTGAACCAGGAGGTGTCTTCGACGACCAGGATGGAGGCACGAGCTGTCCTACGCAGGCTCTCGCTGTCGGCGGTGTCGGTTCCGGGATCAGAGTCAACAGGCCTTGGCAAAGGCAACCCACGCGGTGAGTGAAGATGGCGTCTGGTGCAGACTAGGAGGGTCCGGGGTACTTCTCTTTTGGAAGGAAGCAAGGGCCAGTCTGGAGAAACTAGACCAGAGGTGTAGATTTCAAGGTTCATTGTCTAGGAGGCCACTAGCCAGCCGGCAAGTGACCAGACAACACGTCGAGCAGCGACCAGGCAGAAGGGCCCCACGCAGATCTCGTGGAGGCTGGAGGGATGGTCTTCGGTGCAGGAGCTGCTCGGGGCTGGGGCTTCGTAATCCCCAAAGCACTTTCTCGAGGGTGCCTCACAGGTCGTGCTGGAAGCAAAGTGCAGTTTCTTCAAGATGGCCGGTCCCACGTGTCTCGTCGCACCCACGGATCTCAGCTGTGCTGCAGATGTGAGTTGAGGTCGGAGAGGTCTGGAAGTCCGGGTCTCGTCGGGCTCTGAAGTCTGATTCCACCAGGAAGGACGACAGAGTGAACCGCTAGGACACTTGATGGTGCCTGCAGATGCAGGGTGATCACTCCTTGGCCACAAGGGAGATTTCTTCAGTGTTCTGTGGAGCAGAACGTCGAAGTCCAGAGTTTCTTCTTTGTAGAGTTGGTCAGGATAATCTAATTTGGAATGGGACCAGCTCCTACCTTTATTCTGCTAAAGGGGGCTGTACTAGTGAATAGGTCCCTCCCATGGGTGGGACCAGGAAGGGGGGTGGTTACACCCCCTATCCTTTGTCCGGTTTCGCGCCAGAGCTGGGGCTGGAGTGCCCCAGCAACTGGTTTGAACCAGGGTATGCACAGGGACACCTTGTGTGCCACAGGCATGTCTCATTCCTTTCAGCCCTGCCTATCTGGATACACAAAGTCCTGTCTGGGGTGGTGCTAGCACCTCCCCAGGCAGGAAATCCTTTGCCCAGGCCTCCGTTGCTGGAAGGACTCCCAGCAGCAGGAGGTCAGACTTGTGTCTGTGGCAGCAGCATCCATTTTGTGATGCTGAGGCTCGGGTTAACTTTAAGCGGGGTTCGAGTTACATACATGTCTTATCCCTCTAGAAGGTTGGAATGCTACCTCCGTCTCCAGAACTGGTGAAGGGGTAGTATTCCAAAGCGTATGACACCTTACACGACATGTTTTGATGATGCTATGCCAAAGTTAGCAATAACCGCAAGGATTATAATGCACTTAAGAGTATATGGTATAGCGTTATCATGGAACAGCTATAAGGACATGGTTCCGAAAGCTGCAGACAGGCTCAGCTCATGCTAGAGCACCATCTCACATCATTCCAAGCACTCTGCCTTCAGGATTGAAAAGGCCTGCCATAGGTGTGACTTATAGGAGTATATGTGTCCATTTTGGGTTAGATATAGGTATACTATATCTACAGCAAAGGGTGATTACACCACCTTGCCCCAGCTGTGTTACCAGCCAGTTGTGTCTGTTTAGATGGCCAGCCAGGGGTGGCATAATACATGCTGCAGCCCCTGGTAGGCCTTGGGTGCACTTATGCCCTGGGTACCTATGGTACACAGTACAAGGACTTACAAGAGTGACCCAATACCAATTGGTAAATGCACCTAAAGTACATGAGTGTCAATTTAGAGAGAGAACAGCTAGGCTTTGGGTCTGATTAGCAGGCCCACAGCCAGGGAAAGTCGTAAACCAGTGAAGCAAAAAGCAAAAATCTGGGGTGACCATAGGATTGCAGACCCTACTCTCCTACAATCAAATTTTTGAGAAGCTTATCACAGCACTCCTGTGGGCTAGTAATTATAACAATTAGGGCATAAGTTATAGACCCTCAATATATCAGAACTCTACTACTCGTAGAGTATTTTAGAAGGAAAACAATTGACAAGGTTGCATTCAGTAAGAGATATCAAAACAAAAGGGTTTCACGATATAGTCCACTTATTTGGTTTTCTTCAATCTTTATTCTTTCAATTCCATAAAATAGATTTTCCCAGCAAAATTTAGATATCACCAACACGTGTTTCGTCCTACACAAGGACTTTTTCAAGGCTGGAAAAATTACAAAACAATATACAATGTGATAACCAGTTAAAAAAACATATATACAATATGATAACAACTTTTGTTTTTTAAAAAAACACATATATACACAGTGCATTTACATATACTGATATTGCCTCCAATATACGTAACACCATACCACACCAGATGTTATATTTTATCATGTGATGCATTGTATCACACAAGGGCATGAATGGTAGTATTAACAATATTTAAAATATCACACAAAATTATCCCAAAGTGCTAAAGGGATATCTTTACGTTAGAAAAGGATACCTATGGAGCAAAAGACATTGCTAGTGACAGGTATAATTCATATATACAGTTTAAAACATATACATGTATGTACACACCCACCATGAACACGGCGAGCTGAGATGTATATTGAGCATCACGTTTTGAGCAGTATGAACCGTGACTTTATGGATGAGATTTAATATCTGAGGAGATAGAGCACAAGAAAAATCCAAATTAGGAATCTCAACCCACCGATGCATGTGTCCAAATGAACAAATGACCTGAGATATTGGGGCCATTAAGCAGCTATATTAAGGTTGCACAGTATTAGTAAAGCTTGATAACTGAATATAAGGGTAAAGCCACTGCGTTTGTATCAAATAACAAGTCTTTCGTACTTAAGCGGATATACATGGCACACGTCTAGGATATTTAATAGGTATGTGTATAATATACACTTTTGCTTTCAGAGATGATGCTGTCAGTGCGCATATAAATTTTTTTTTTTTTTTTTTTGAAAACCACCTATAACTATAAGTAATAGGGATATCAATCAACTCACTCAAAATATATGTGGAAAAGAGAGGTAGAGCAGAAATGCGAAATGAAGACAGTTATCCGGTCAGTAGCAACAGTTCCAGTAATCGGATACGACCCAGCTCATCAGCTGTTATCAAACCAGTCGAGAAGAGAAAAATAAATAAATCACACAATGTCCAAAGGTAATTTGGACCTCCTGTAAGCTAAACAAGTAAGTGAGCAATAAGTCCAACTATTGGGGGACGTTTTACTAGGTGGAGCAGGCCTATTATATTGTAGAAACAAATATGCAAGTCCCTCTCAAAAACGTCAAAATATCACATTAAGACTAAGAATACCCGTACATTATGTACGATGTAAGACGGTAAAGCTCACATAAAGTGTCTATTGAAACACCAGAAATAATTGAATTAGCTCGACTCACCTAGCAATATAATAAACGATAAGTCAGTAAACGTCTGATAATATTAGGTTCTTTAATGGCGAACACTTCGAAGGTAAGCTGGTGTTCTCAATCAGGTAAGATTTACAACCATGATAAGTTGGTGCACTGAAACGACAAGAGTAAAATACTAAGTAAATACCCGGACTAATCCTGTTAGCCAAACGGTACCATGTAACGCAAAGACTGGCGGACGCTTACCATAAGTATAGTTATCGCATTTTTTCACTCCAACGGTCTTCGTGACGCAAAGCGATGTGAGTCGAAAAGCGGCATTTTATGCTCTGGCCGCTGGATTGAAAACGCCGCCACCCACATGGGCCAATCAGTAGGGGAAACTGAAAAAGGACTAGTCCATACAATAACGAAATACCCAAGTGAGAATGGCATCCATTTTGGAGTGTCAAGGAAGCACGAAAGGAACGACCGAAAGAATTTTAGATGCAAAATTAATGCGCATAGTTCTGGCCTAAAAGTATAGAACACAGCAATGAAATTTTATCCTTTGGACACAAGCACCAGTTACGTTAAGTTTCCAAAAAGTTTAAAATGTTTCGATATATTAACCCGAATAATTTATAGTTTAAATCAGTCCATGACAGACATGTTAACGTGGGCTACAGTCAGATGTGAGAACATAGTAGGGCTTTTATATGTAAGCTTTTACCACCAAGAAAAAATATACACAGGGCAGAGTATTATCAATAAAACAGTATGGACCTGAAGGTTAGTGTGATGTACAGTGCTTCAAAGTATTCCTGTAGTCAAGGTGCATAGTTTCTACAGACAGTTGAGCTTTCGTATAGTAATAAAGAACAGATGTATGTATTCACATCTACAGATGTACATAAGAATAAACAAAAAATTGTTTAACAATAATCTGAATACATTTAGTAATCTACTCTTTGAGAAACACATGAAGCTCGCGGTCAATGTTCAGACCCATGTCTACCGCTCGTAATTTAATGAGCCATTGGGATTCACATTTTCTAAGTGCACTGGTTCTGTCCCCTCCTCTTGGATTAGCTTTCACCTCAGTGATGCCATGGAATTGTATTGCAATTATTTCCGAACCAGCATGAGCTGTATTACAGTGAACCGCCAAAGGATAGCTTCTGTTACAGTTTCGAATAGCTCGTATATGTTCTTGAATTCTTTCTTTGAGAGGTCTAGTGGAGCTCCCAACATAAATCAGGCCACACTGGCACACTATGCAATATACAGTGAATTTTGTATTGCAATTTATGAATTGATCAATCTGATGAGTTTGTTTAGAGTTATATTTGAAGCTTTTCTTTTTGTCATCAGCAAATTGGCAGACACAGCATTGGGTGCATTTAAAGAAACCTTTGGGTTTATTTGGAAACCATATGTTGGTGTTTCCTGTTGGTACAGGTTCTTTGACGATAGATGGACTAATTTGGTTCCTAAGAGTTTGTCCTCGTCTGTACACAATTCTAGGTTTGTTTGTTAGATAGGATTCCAAATCTGGATCCATTCTAAGAATGCTCCAATGTTTGTTAATTGTCTTGTACACCTGATTGCTGTGAGAATTAAACTGAGTGATGAAAGCTACTTTCTCTGTAGTTGTTTTTTTATTATTCCTTTTCTTGGGTTTCTGTTTGAGAGTTTCAGATCTAGCCACTTTATTGATACGATCATGTGCTTTATCTAATATTGCCCTATCATATCCTCTCACTGTGAAGCGTTCTTTTAGGTTACTTATCTCATTTTGAAAATCAGTATCACGGCTGCAATTGCGGCGCAGTCTGGTCATTTCACCATATGGAATTGCAGTAATCTGGGAAGAAGGATGAGCACTGCTTGCATGCAATACTGCATTGCAGGCAGTGCTTTTTCGATATAATTTACTTTCCAGTTTGTCATTATTTACAAATAGAGTGATGTCTAGAAAGTCTACACTGCTCTTGCTGTGATGTGAAGTGAAGCTTAGATTATATGTATTGTCATTAATGTACATAACAAACTGGTTAAGCGATGTTTCGTCGCCTCCCCATATTAGAAAGATATCGTCTATAAATCGACACCAAAAAATGATGTGATTTGACAATTCAGGGGGACCATTTTTCCAGATATGGAATTCTTCAAAGAATCCCATATAGATATTAGCAAAAGAGGGTGAAAATTTGGCCCCCATTGCTACACCTAAATGCTGTTGAAACCATTATTTGTTATGGACAAAATAGTTGTTATTTAGGGCAAAACGGGTAAATTCCAAGATCATTTCAGTGTGATAATATAGAGTTGCATCACATTTAGCAAGAAAATAAGTTAGGGCCTCCATACCTTTATCAACTGGAATGCTAGTGTATAGAGCACAGACATCTAGTGTCACCAATAAGGCATCATCCATCCATGTTAAGTTTTCTAGTTTGTTAAGGAGGTCTTTGGTATCCTCTATGTATGAGGGCAGATTACGTACAATGGGTTGTAGTGTAATATCTATATACTCAGAGATATGTTCTGTGGCACAGCCTATTCCTGATATTATGGGTCTTCCCGGAGGTTGGGTCATACTTTTGAAAAAAGAGCTGATACGACCACATCAGCCAGTAACTCTGATCTATCCAGCTGTGCCAGCGGATTTAGTGAAACTAGAAGTGAGATCTCACCCAATAATGTAATTCCTGATGTGGGAAACACTGGTTAATCTTTTTTATTAGAATTGGAGAGGTTCCGCAAGGGAACCAAATCGACATACAGTCGAAAAAACACAGGAAACGAACCAGAAGAGGTGGGAGAAAGAACAGGAACAGACGAGAGCAAACGGGTGGCAAGATCAGCCTCAGTTAGGGCCTCCATCAGGTATGGAGGCCCTAATTTATTTTCTTGCTAAACGTGATGCAACTCTATATTATCACACTGAAATGATCTTTGAATTTACCCGTTTTGCCCTAAATAACAACTATTTTGTCCATAACATAAAATGGTTTCAACAGCATTTAGGTGTAGCAATGGGGGCCAAATTTTCACCCTCTTTTGCTAATATCTATATGGGATTCTTTGAAGAATTCCATATCTGGAAAAATGGTCCCCCTGAATTGTCAAATCACATCATTTTTTGGTGTCGATTTATAGACGATATCTTTCTAATATGGGGAGGCGACGAAAAATCGCTTAACCAGTTTGTTATGTACATTAATGACAATACATATAATCTAAGCTTCACTTCACATCACAGCAAGAGCAGTGTAGACTAATGACAAACTGGAAAGTAAATTATATCGAAAAAGCACTGCCTGCAATGCAGTATTGCATGCAAGCAGTGCTCATCCTTCTTCCCAGATTACTGCAATTCCATATGGTGAAATGACCAGACTGCGCCGCAATTGCAGCCGTGATACTGATTTTCAAAATGAGATAAGTAACCTAAAAGAACGCTTCACAGTGAGAGGATATGATAGGGCAATATTAGATAAAGCACATGATCGTATCAATAAAGTGGCTAGATCTGAAACTCTCAAACAGAAACCCAAGAAAAGGAATAATAAAAAAACAACTACAGAGAAAGTAGCTTTCATCACTCAGTTTAATTCTCACAGCAATCAGGTGTACAAGACAATTAACAAACATTGGAGCATTCTTAGAATGGATCCAGATTTGGAATCCTATCTAACAAACAAACCTAGAATTGTGTACAGACGAGGACAAACTCTTAGGAACCAAATTAGTCCATCTATCGTCAAAGAACCTGTACCAACAGGAAACACCAACATATGGTTTCCAAATAAACCCAAAGGTTTCTTTAAATGCACCCAATGCTGTGTCTGCCAATTTGCTGATGACAAAAAGAAAAGCTTCAAATATAACTCTAAACAAACTCATCAGATTGATCAATTCATAAATTGCAATACAAAATTCACTGTATATTGCATAGTGTGCCAGTGTGGCCTGATTTATGTTGGGAGCTCCACTAGACCTCTCAAAGAAAGAATTCAAGAACATATACGAGCTATTCGAAACTGTAACAGAAGCTATCCTTTGGCGGTTCACTATAATACAGCTCATGCTGGTTCGGAAATAATTGCGATAAAATTCCATGGCATCACTGAGGTGAAAACTAATCCAAGAGGAGGGGACAGAACCAGTGCACTTAGAAAATGTGAATCCCAATGGCTCATTAAATTACGAGCGGTAGACATGGGTCTGAACATTGACCGCGAGCTTGATGTGTTTCTCAAAGAGTAGATTACTAAATGTATTCAGATTATTGTTAAAAAAAAATTTGTTTATTCTTATGTACATCTGTAGATGTGAATACATACATCTGTTCTTTATTACTATACGAAAGCTCAACTGTCTGTAGAAGCTATGCACCTTGACTACTGGAATACTTTGAAGCACTGTACATCACACTAACCTTCAGGTCCATACTGTTTTATTGATAATACTCTGCCCTGTGTATATTTTTTCTTGGTGGTAAAAGCTTACATATAAAAGCCCTACTATGTTCTCACATCTGACTGTAGCCCACGTTAACATGTCTGTCATGGACTGATATAAACTATAAATTATTCGGGTTAATATATCGAAACATTTTAAACTTTTTGGAAACTTAACGTAACTGGTGCTTGTGTCCAAAGGATAAAATTTCATTGCTGTGTTCTATACTTTTAGGCCAGAACTATGCGCATTAATTTTGCATCTAAAATTCTTTCGGTCGTTCCTTTCGTGCTTCCTTGACACTCCAAAACGGATGCCATTCTCAGTCGGGTATTTAGTTAATGTATGGACTAGTCCCTTTTCAGTTTACCCTACTGATTGGCCCATGTGGGTGGCGGCGTTTTCAATCCAGCGGCCAGAGCATAAAATGCCGCTTTTCGACTCACATCGCTTCGCGTCACGAAGACCGTTGGAGTGAAGAAATGCGATAACTATACTTATGGTAAGCGTCCGCCAGTCTTTGCGTTACATGGTACCGTTTGGCTAACAGGATTAGTCCGGTTATTTACTTAGTATTTTACTCTTGTCGTTTCAGTGCACCAACTTATCATGGTTGTAAATCTTACCTGATTGAGAACACCAGCTTACCTTCGAAGTGTTCGCCATTAAAGAACCTAATATTATCAGACGTTTACTGACTTATCGTTTATTATATTGCTAGGTGAGTCGAGCTAATTCAATTATTTCTGATGTTTCAATAGACACTTTATGTGAGCTTTACCGTCTTACAACGTACATAATGTACGGGTATTCTTAGTCTAAATGTGATATTTTGACGTTTTTAAGAGGGACTTGCATATTTGTTTCTACAATATAATAGGCCTGCTCCACCTAGTAAAACGTCCCCCAATAGTTGGACTTATTGCTCACTTACTTGTTTAGCTTACAGGAGGTCCAAATTACCTTTGGACATTGTGTGATTTATTTATTTTTCTCTTCTCGACTGGTTTGATAACAGCTGATGAGCTGGGTCGTATCTGATTACTGGAACTGTTGCTACTGACCGGATAACTGTCTTCATTTCGCATTTCTGCTCTACCTCTCTTTTCCACATATATTTTGGGTGAGTTGATTGATATCCCTATTACTTATAGTTATAGGTGGTTTTAAAAAAAAAAAAAAAATTTAATATGCGCACTGACAGCATCATCTCTGAAAGCAAAAGTGTATATTATACACACCTATTAAATATCCTGGACGTGTGCCATGTATATCCGCTTAAGTACGAAAGACTTGTTATTTGATACAAACGCAGTGGCTTTACCCTTGTATTCAGTTATCAAGCTTTACTAATACTGTGCAACCTTAATATAGCTGCTTAATGGCCCCAATATCTCAGGTCATTTGTTCATTTGGACACATGCATCGGTGGGTTGAGATTCCTAATTTGGATTTTTCTTGTGCTCTATCTCCTCAGATATTAAGTCTCATCCATAAAGTCACGGTTCATACTGCTCAAAACGTGATGCTCAATATACATCTCAGCTCGCCGTGTTCATGGTGGGTGTGTACATACATGTATATGTTTTAAACTGTATATATGAATTATACCTGTCACTAGCAATGTCTTTTGCTCCATAGGGATCCTTTTCTAACGTAAAGATGTCCCTTTAGCACTTTGGGATAATTTTGTGTGATATTTTAAATATTGTTAATACTACCATTCATGCCCTTGTGTGATACAATGCATCACATGATAAAATATAACATCTGGTGTGGTATGGTGTTACGTATATTGGAGGCAATATCAGTATATGTAAATGCACTGTGTATATATGTGTTTTTAAAAAAAACAAAAGTTGTTATCATATTGTATATATGTTTTTTTAACTGGTTATCACATTGTATATTGTTTTGTAATTTTTCCAGCCTTGAAAAAGTCCTTGTGTAGGACGAAACACGTGTTGGTGATATCTAAATTTTGCTGGGAACATCTGTTTTATGGAATTGAAAGAATAAAGATTGAAGAAAACCAAATAAGTGGACTATATCGTGAAACCCTTTTGTTTTGATATCTCTTACTGAATGCAACCTTGTCAATTGTTTTCCTTCTAAAATACTCTACGAGTAGTAGAGTTCTGATATATTGAGGGTCTATAACTTATGCCCTAATTGTTATAATTACTAGCCCACAGGAGTGCTGTGATAAGCTTCTCAAAAATTTGTTTGAACTTATGTGACACACTTCCAGTGTGTAACTAACGACACCTTTAGGTGGTAGGTGTCTTGAGTTTCTGTAGCACCCTATCGACTATTATTTTTCTTATAAGAAACAGATCATTTGAAGTGTACCAAATACAGAAATAATAAGATTGTTTTGCAGAGTGTGTGCGGACGTTTCCCCTTGGGAACACTACCACCTATCTTTTTGTGCCTACTCTCCTACAATAGCTACCAAAAAAGCAGCTTTCCAGGTCAGGTGCTGCAAAGACGCCTTATGGATAGGCCCGAAGGGAGCACCCATCAATTTTGTAAGTACAGTGTTAAGTTCCCAGGGAGGAGAGGGGGATCTCACTGGTGGAAACACTTTCTTAAGCCCTTCCAAGGAAATCTTTATCCACAGACATAAGGAAGAATGATGCCTGAGAAGGAGACTTCCTGTAAGCTGTGATTGCCGCCGGATGAACCCTAATAAAGGGGTACTTCAGGCCTGACCTTGCCAAATGTAACAAATAGGGTAGAATCACCTGCTCTTTACCGTGGATAGGATCAAGAGAGTTGTCTAGGCACCAAATGTAAAATCTCTTCCATTTAAAAGCATAAGACTGTCTAGCAGAGGGCCTCTTCGCCTCTTTAAGAATGTTCATGCAATCAGCTGAAAGGTCTAGGTGGCCATATTGGATGACCTCAGGAGCCATGCCGTCAAGCGAAGGGAAAGGAGGTTGGGGTGAAACACCTTCCCCCCCGTCCTTGGTCAGCAAGTCTTGGCGGCATGGCAGTCTCTGGTGAGGGACTTCCGACAGCTGGAGGAGATCCGGGTACCACCACTGCCGTGGCCTCTCCGGCGCTATCAGGATCATCCTGGTGTTGGTTCTGTATCACCGCCGGGATCAGAGGCAGGGGAGGAAAGGCGTAGAGCAATGTCTGAGACCAGCTGATCAAAAGAGTATTTCCCCGTGATCCTTGTTGGGGAAATCTAGACGCGAAGACGGGGCATTTTGCGTTTGCTGCGTCTGCGAACAAATCTATGTCTGGTACTCCCCATTGTCGAAACACCTCTTTCGTAACCTCTTCGTTGAGCACCCAGTCGTGCGCTTCTACGAAGTTTCTGCTTAGGCCGTCTGCCTGAACATTTAGGATTCCTGGCAAGTGAACTGCCACGATGGAGAGGCCAGAAGCCAGTGAGCTTCCAGAGACAGAACTCGTGACCTTGTGCCTCCCTGCTTGTTCAGATAGAACATTGTTGTTGTGTTGTATGACTGGCTGGTGCGTAGAGATGGGTAGAGGGACTTGAGCGCCAGGTAGACCGCCCGGAGCTCCAGGAAGTTGATGTGGTAGCCTCTTTCCACTTCAGACCAGAGACCCTGAACTTGAAGCTGGTCCATATTAGCACCCCAGCCGTGCATCGAGGCATCCGTGACTGTCTGATGGAGGCGTTTGATGGAACAGGACTTCCCGCAAAAGATGAGAGCGTTTCATCCACTATCTGATGGAGTCTCTGGAACTTTGGTTGAGAGAGACCTGATCCTCCCAGTGTCCTGATCTCTGAGACCATTGGTCCTCTAGGGCCTGCTGCAGAGGCTTCATGTGAAGGCGTGCATTGGGCACGATGTAGATGCACGAGGCCATCGATCCCAGAAGAGACAACACTTGTCTGGCTGTGGGACTTTGAGTGTCTAACAGGATGCAACACTTTAGAAGCTTGGATGACAACCTCTCCTCCAAAGGACACACGCTTGCCTTTGCGGAGTCCAAGGAGGCGCCCAGGTAGTGTATTCGCTGGGTGGGGTTGAGTACTGACTTCTTGTAGATGACCTGCAACCCAAAGGAATGCCTCAGGCTCAGACAGTACGATAGATGTTTCTGAAGCAGAACAGGCGTGGAGCTTTTCAGATTCCAATCGTCTAGATAGGGATAGACGAAGATTTTCCGCCTGCAGAGGAAGGCAGCTACCACCACCATGCACTTGGAGAATGTCCGTGGGGCGGACTTGAGGCTGAACGCCAGCACTCAATACTAGTAGTGGCGAGGTTCGAGCTGAAACCTGAGGAATTTCCTGTGCTTTACTGAGACAGGTATATAAAAGTACGCGTCCTGCATGTCGATGGCACACATCCAGTCTCCCTGGTGAAGGTGTGGAAAGTTCTGATGAACCTGTTCAGCATACGTATGTAGAGGATAGGTCTGTACTCTTTGACTACTCCTCGTTTTTGGACTTGAAAGTATCAGGAGTATACTCCTTGATTTCTTCGCATGGGAGGGAACTCCTCTATGGCCTTCTTCATGAGAAGGGTAGAGACTTTGTCCTTCAACAGCTGACATTGAAGTCGAGAAAGGTGCTTGAGTTGAGGGAAAACTTGCGGAGGAGGTGACTTGAACCTCTGCAAGTAACCATGCTGCACAATACTCAGCACCCATTTGTCCTTTGTTATGAATTTCCACTCTTCCAGGTGGCAAGCTACACTCCCTCCCACCGGAGTGGCGAACAGTAGAGGAGGAAGCAACGACTCAAGGCTTTGGAGGCTGTTTGGAGGTGGACTGTTGTTTGTTGTTATTTCCTCTGCCTCTACCAGGGCATCTCTGCTGAAACTGAGACATTTGCTGTGTTTGAGATGACCACTGAGGGGTTTGAACCCTCTGTTGGTAAGACCGTTTCTCGCCTTGACGGAAGCGCTTTTTGAACTCTTTGCGTTTCTCCAACCCCACAGCTTTAACCGTGTCCATCTCCGCCTTCATTTCAGTCATCTCGTCGTCGGCGTGAGACCCAAACAGAGATGTTCCATTGAAAGGAAGGTTTAGTATCTTCTCTTGAGCATCAGGCTTGAGGCCTGTAAGGCGTAGCCAAGCCGAGTGCCATGAGCAGACTCCATGGGAGCAACCATGAGTTGCGAGGTCAGAAGCATCCGCTGCCGCACTGATTACTTGGGTGGCTATGAGTCCTTCCTCCTGGAGAATCCTTGAGAAGTCCTGCCGGTCTTCTTTGGGAAGCTTCTCTGTGAAACGAGTGAGAGTCCCATAGAGATCTAACATATCGTCCGAGAAGAGCAGAGGCACTGGCAACTTTCATGAATGAAAGCCGAAGTGCTGCACATCCTCCTTCCATATGAATCAATCTGCTTACTATCCTTTTCCGGGGGTACCGAGGACGAGGTGGAAGCAGAATGGGATTTCATGGCTGCCGCCACGATGACTGAATCAGCTGGTGGATCCGTCCTGAGGAACAAGGGGTCCTCCGCTGGAGCCTTGTACTTTTTTTGCGATTCTGGAGGGTACCGAACCCACCGTCGCAGGAGTAAGAAAGGTGGCCATTACCGGTTCCAAGAATCCGGGCACCAAAGGTAGCAGAGGTCTAGGAGCAGACCAGTGGTGCAGGGTATCGAAGATGATTGATGGGGGAACCACGGGGGTATGCAAAGAAATGTTACGTTTTCTTTCCCCCCTACCCAGAACATCAGTAAACGTAGAGATGTTGTCTATGGGTGACACCTGTGAAGGTGGTGTGGAGGAGAAAGTCCGAGAATAGTCCTGGACCGTAGCTCTCGTAGATGAAGACCATGTAGGAGATCTTGTACATCTTCTCTTATGGTGCCTGTCGCGATGACGGTCGTGCCGGCCCCTAGATTTAGACCGATGTCTAGAAGGCGATCTTTGCTTCGCTGGTGTTCTTGACCCGGGAGGTGTTCTTGACCCGGGAGGTGTTCTTGACCCGGGAGGTGTTCTTGACCTGGCAGGAGATCTTGGCTTGGTAGGAGATCTTGGCCTCCGAGGAGGAGACTTTGATAGTCTGGCTGGAGTACTTGTCCTTGGACCAGATGGTGAGTACATGCGGGAGTAATCCGAGCCCGGACTACTGCGACCGCTGGAGACAGCCCCCTGTGGATGGCGAAGCGACAAACTGCGGTCTTTCCCCTTCGCAGATTTGGGTGAGACTTCTGGAGAGATCTCCACAATCTGTAGCCCAAGAGATGATGACCGGTCCACTGATGATATTCTGGACCCAGGGTCCGATCGCCTCGGTGACCCCACAATCCCTGTGACCTCGCCTCTCGACATCGACTTTGTCTGAGTTACCATTGGCGTCGAACGAGGTCTAGATGGTCTCGACATCGAACGTTCACGACATGATGATCTCGATGGCGATTGTCGGTGTCGAGTTGGTGATCTCGACAGCGAACTTCGGCGTCGAGTTAGTGATCTCGACGGCAACCTATCCCTGGCGCCGGGTCGACGTCTATATCGATGTCGAATGATGGGATCTTGACGATCCTCTCGGCGGTGGCACGCCAGCCGGCGGCGATGTGAAAGCCGTCAGTCCTCTCGACGCTGACCCCCTCGACGGTGGCGGAGAGTGCCTCGACGTCAACGGAAGCCTCGACGTCGACTGAAGCCTCGACGGAGACTTGGTCTTGTCAGCAGCCACAGACTTCGAGCCCAAAGTGTGGCGCCTCAACGCCAACTTACTTGGATGCGGCGAAGACTCTCTACGTCGCGTGGTGTTCTGAAAGAGTGTCTGGGTCTCTTCGACGGCGACTGCGACGTTGACAGTGAATCTCTTCTCCCTTTCCTCTTCCTGGGGTCAGGAGAAGTAGAGCGCCGCCGTTTTTGTCCTTGCTTGCTGGAATACGATGTCCTGGGGCCTCCATGGCCACCCACCTGATGTCTCTTATCTTTTTCCAGCATAGCATGGAGTTTGATTCGTTCTCTATCACGCAAGGTCCGTTTGGAGAACTTCTGACAATAGTGGCAGTGGTCAGGATTGTGTGAAGATGGACGGCACACAATACACACCGAGTGTGGATCTGCGAGAGCCATTTTCTTGTCACAGGAAGGACACTTTCTGAATAAAGCTGGCATACTGACTAAAAAATTCAGTGGATCTCCACAGAAACAATAGCAGAAGCCTTAATAAACCAGAAAATGTCGAATTTTCTGAACAAAATCTCTTCAATAAACAGTTTTAGTCAAAAACTGAAGAGCTCAAGCTCCAGGATCCTCTCAGAAGGAGCTGGAAAAAAGAACTGACCTAACTGCCACCTGGGGTGCATCATGGGAGCAGGGGGTCTCCTGCAGGTCTTAAAAGCACAGTACCCCTACTCTAATGCCTTAACGGCAAGGTGTTCGTTTTCTTTGTACTCTACTGCAGCCTACTGGCAAATGCCTGCAATTACAGGTTTCTCTATGGCAATAAAGCATTGTTGTATGACAAATGTTCACTGCTCTCTTTCTTCCTTAGGGGTTGGGAGAGTATAGGTGCTACTATAAAAACCTATGTAATTACAGCATTTTGGCCATTATGGAAATATTTTAGGCTGCATTTATATCTGTTTTCACATATGCATATATGGGTATATATATGTCATCAACCTCAAACTACTTTTTTTGGTTTTGCAGATAGAAAAACCATAAAAGCAGTGTTACAACAATAAAAAGGGGCAATTTTGTTTAAAAAGCATATGCATTAACCTTAGACAAATGTTAAAAATAATTCATTCAAATATTAATACAAACATGTTAAAAACTTTCATCCCTATAGTATGTGCAAGCTCTAAAGTAAGATTTAGTTGATACAATAGCCATAGTTGGGTGTCAGTTAATTCTGGAAGCTTTTTCTCAGTCTCAATACAGATTTTAAGAAACCAACCACAAATAGAGTGCTTTCTGGCCTCAGCATTTGCAAAAAACAAAGGGCCGGGCGAACCTGGATAAAAATAATCTTTTTTAATAAAGGTTTTTAAAAAAACCTCTGGGGGGCATCATAATAGTGGCAAAAAAACATAAAGTACGTCAAATCCTGTGGAGATGAGGCATCGCAGCCACAGGGCGACAGCACCTGGCCTCTATGGCTTCCCCTTGGAACAGCAAGTAGGAGGTGGTAGTAATTAAACCTGAACCTAATTAACAAAAAACGCTCGTGGGGAGAGGGGCCATGTAAGATATGGTTCCAGCGATGGAACAGTTTTAAGTAACAAAATTACGTACGCTGGATTTTACCAATTCTGCCCCATCTCTATTACATTTATGCCACAGAGAAAATGTCTTTTTAACATCAGCCACATCCCCAACGGTGATCGTATCAGGACTTAAAAAAAGGTCCGGACGCCCCAGATTTTTAAAGCAGGTTTTTAAATATTTTAGCATGGGGATGTTAAGCATATTATCCAAAGTCAGGGCCTCTTTAAGCAGCTGGTGATTGAGGGTAAGATCTTTGTTTAGCCAGCACTTAAACTAAAAAAAGCAAAGGGCGCATTGCTAAAATGTCACCAATAAATGGGAGCCCAGTTTCTTCATGAATAATTAAGTTTGATGTTCCTTTGGGTACTCCCAATAACTGTTTGAAAAAGTTGTTCTCCGCCACCTGGATGCCCTTCACTGCTACATATCCCCATAGCTCACTGCCGTAACTGCCAATTGCAATGCTTTTTGCCTGATATAACTTCAGCATGGTGGCAATTAGGCGTTTGCCCATTTTGCTTGCAAAACTGAAGATAGCGGCATTCGCCTGTGTAATTTCCCCTCTTTTCCTCAACTAAAGCGCCCCAATTTAGGTGGTCATCAAACAAGACTACCCGGTAGGAGAAGGTTGTAGTTATGGGCACTTTTCCATTATTTACCATAAAGGAATACTTTCGCTTCGTACGGGTCCCAACCTGCAATATGTAGGATTTAGAATTGTTTATGGCTAGATCGCGGTCAGCCATGAAGCTAAGGAAGCATTCAATAAAGATTGCAGGCCTCTTGCGGTTCTAGCCAGAAGGACCGCGTCGTCCGCGTAAAGCAGGACGGGAAGGCCCCTTCGCCCTACATATGGGAAATCCATCCTAGTTTCAATAAGAGACTTGTCTAGCTCATTAATATATAAATTAAAAAGAAAGGGCGCTAGGATGCAGCCCTGCCTTACTCCCCGAGTAACTGTAAAATCCCTTGATACTCCAAGATCCTGGGAGAATCTAATGTTCGCCCTGGTGTCCCTGTGTAGATCCCTCAGGAATTTAACTAGAGTGACATCCACCCCCATGGGGTCCATGGACTGCCACAGTTTCCCCCGATTGACTCAGTCAAATGTGGAGGAAAGGTCCATGAACGCCATGTAGATGGTACCCTTACGGGCGACAGTATACTTCCTGAGAATCATATACAGGTTGAGGCATTGTGCCAAGGTAGAATGCCCTGGACGAAACCCATACTGGATACCAGAAATAACTCTATTTTCTTCAGCCCAAGTGGACGGTCTATTCAGGACTACTCCCCCCCCCCCCCCCCCCCCCCCCCCCCCCCCACCACCTTGACAACAGAATCAATAAGGGAAATCGGTCTATAGCAACTAGTGCTATTACGGTCTCCCTTCTTGAAAACTGGGACAATCGTGGAGGTACCCCATGACTCTGGGCAACCTTCCACCGCTGCTGCGTTGAACATGGCCATGAGGACCGGGATCCAGAGGGACTGATTTGATTTAAAGAGGTCTGGGGGCAGGCCATCCGGGCCTGGAGCCTTGTTGCAGGACAGGCCAGAGATGCCTTTCTCAATCTCACACAGCGTAAACGGGGGCAGTGTTTCATTACTTCCTCCCGACTTGGGATATAACTTGGTCGTGGTGCACTTAAATATGGACCCAAAGTGATGTACCCAGTCATCTTCTGTGATATTTGTGCCGATGACGTCCGCCCCTTCCCTTTCGAATAGGGGTTTGTTGATTATACCCCAAAATTTCGAGCTGTTACCTAAAGTATCTGGGTCAAGGAGCTCCTTCCACGTGATGTCCTTTATTTCGGATTTCCGAATTGCCAGGGCCCTTTTATAATTGAGGCAGAGAAGCCTGATCCGAGATTGATCTCTTGGGATTGACCTCAGACCCGCTTTTAGCTCTCGAGCATAGAGTATCAAACCACTTAGGGTCCCTGAGCGATGGTTTTTGGGAGCGGATTGACAACAGGGTTCCCGCCTTAGTGACAATGGCCTCAAAGGCATTGAGTACATTCCCAGGAGAGGAATCAAGGGACACACATGCTGCTAAATCAGTAGCACAAGATTCCCGAATATTGTCCTAGAAGGCTACAGGGTTCACCTGGGACCACTTAAGTCGGCGCCTGCCATCTGTGAGTTTCAACACGCCGGGCGCTGCCTTCTTCCCTTGTTGATTCAGTCAGTCAATCAAAGTCCTTTATTCGGTTTCAAATTCAGAAAACCATAAAAGTTCATCAATACAAATGTAACTATAAAGATAAAAGACATCAGAATAATAAGAAAGACAGTGTGCTAAAACAGTGTATAATACTATAAAAAAATCAAATAAAATTCATTACCACAGTTATGTTTTCTCAAATTCAGAATACATTCATTTAAAACAATTTTAAAAGGCGGGATAGAATTTAGCTGAGGTTTGCTCTATGCCTAATGCAAAATTTAAAAAAACAGGCAATCTTTTTTGTGTTTAGCTCCTCTTCCAAAAATTGAAGGGCTAAAAAAGCAGGGCGACAAGTGCGTAAGCCCATCTGTTTTAGAATTGGAATTATCCATGTTTTCCTAGGCTCAGTATAAAATTTACAAAACAAAACAATGTGTATCATAGACTGGGAGTATACGTCGTCTCAAGGACACACGAGAGACTCTTAGACCAGTCATTAACGTGAGGAAATGATACCATTCTATGGAAAATATTGAGCCTAAAACGAGTCAACAACAGTCTCAAAGTTGCTCATCTTAAATTGCAGGTACGGCTGTATACCAAATGAGGTCTTGATAGTTAAAATATGCTGCACTGAGCTTTTTGCGACCTGTGTGGTTAATCTGAGATCTTCCAGGTGGGACATACAGATCTTTTTTAAGGAGCTTATTGATATTTCAGAAATGGTCAATGGGAATAGATAGTATTTCTCCAGACCCAAGTCGCTAAAATAGTTTTTTTATATAAAGAAGCCAGCTAATTTTGTGCCTATTTTCTAGTAGTAGACCGTCACGGAGAAGGTTTCGGGATAGTTTGCTTTTTTCTGAAGTCCAAACCCGATGCCACAAGAGAATCAGTTGGAGTTTGATGGTATCCGAAATATATGCCATGCCCAGTTCTATGTGGGAACAATAGGACGAGGAGCTCTTTGGTAATGCTAACAGGTATCTCAAAAAGCTATTCTCGTTTTTCTGGAGAGCATCAACCATCCCATGCCCCCAAACCCCTGCTTCGTAGCAGGCTATGCTGATGCATTTGGCTTGAAATATTTTGATCAATTCAGAAGCTGGCCTTTTGCCCAACCTTTGCGCAAAAGCAATCAGGGCAGTTGTCGCCCTAAGAAACAGTAGTTTTCTAGCCTCAATCGCCTGCCTCCATGAGGCCTTATTATCTATTAAAATCCCCAAATATGGATAAGTAGACGTTCTTTCCAGCTTTGTATTGTCAATAAAAATATCCATTGTTTTCTTGGAACCCGTACCTGCGTACATGGCGAACGTTTTTTTTAAATGTTAATTTTAAGATCCATCCCCTTCATACATTTTTGATATCTTGCTACACTGCGCTGAAGCTCCAGAGGGGTTCTTGCAGGGATCATGGCGTCGTCGGTGTAAAGGAGTGCCGGTATTGGGCGTGATCCAATGTGGGGCAAGTCCCTGCTCCCCTCCAACCCGTTGGTATAGAGGGTAAAAAGGAAGGGGGCCAGGACGCAGCCCTGCCTGGCCCCCCCTCTCCACTCCAAACGACGCCGTGAGTTCACCATTGAGCCCAAACCTTACTGTAGCCGTTGCATTAGAATGAAGTTTGTAGTACATTGTTAGTTCTTACGGGTTGTCTTTCTAGTCTTCTTAGGAATGCTTACTTCTTCTATTCTATATTCCATGTTCCACTCTGCCTTCTCTTTGTATGTTCCACTCGGTGGCAGTTTACCGTTCCTGCTGCTGTGGGTGGTCTGCTCTTACGTTGTCTCCTGTCTTCAATAAAGAAGCCTACTGAACCCATCTACTGTCTCTGGACCTCATTTACTACAGTATTTTGGCGACGTTTCCTGAACCTGTGCATCTTTTCACCACCTCGTGACTCAGAGACTTAAGAGCAGACCGAGTTGAGCTGAATCCCCGTCT